>NC_137904.1:32089705-33289705 GCF_963455335.1 Martes martes | reverse complement strand
AGTCTGCTAGTCCCTCTGCTCCTCTCCCCACTCAATCTTTCTCAAGTAAATAAAATCTCTTTTTCTAAAGTGAGAAGGTTTTAAGTATTTAGTAAGTCTTGGAATGTGCTTGCTTTGCCCATTTTTGCAGCTCTTCTTGGACCAAAGACCCAGAGAATAGGGCTTCTGAGGTCTTGTGGTTCAACCCCCTCACTTTACAAATGGCTAAAAAGGTTGACTGTCTTTATAAAGTCACACAGCCAAGGAGTACATGAGTAGGGGCTGGGCTGGGATCTCCCAGAGCCTCATCTAGTGCCCCGCTGCTCTCCATGCCATCTTCGGTCGCAATTGTGGGCTAAAGGAGCTATTTTTAAATGTCAGTAAACAATGGAGGTACACTCGGTGCTTCTTCTTTTTTTTTTTTTTTATGGCAGACATTGCCTATGGGTCACTGAGTTCTCATATGTAAGAAATCTTGATTATACCTAAAAGCTTTATTCTCTTCCACATGACAGTAAAGTACAGTCAGGTCCTTTAGATCTTAAAGGAACCCCTTTGGGGGTTTGGCAACCACACGTCAGTTGAGCAATAAGCATGTCATCTACCTTTCATTAGCATTAATTATAATGTGAATTTCATTAGTATTATTTATTATATAACAGCAATTATAATCAATTATGTAATAGTAATACTATAATACAGTTATTAATTGGGAGTCAATAGACACAGGAACTAAGTCCTGCTGGTGAGATTTTCCTAAATTTGAGCTTCTTGGCTTTACAGGTATTTGAAATGGTTCTTTTAAGAAGCCATGCTAGGTGCATCCGTCAATAATCAAAAGGGAAGGAATAAACAGTTTCAACCTTGAGAACATGTAGTACTGGAGGTCGGATTGTCCAGAAGGCCAGGAGAGACACAGCAGGAATGCTGCAGGACTGTGGAACATTCTGGTGCCCTCTACCTGCCTGCAGTTCAGATGACTGGACACCTCCATCTCATCTGGCCTGTCACCCATGGCCCTTTTGTCTTCTCTCGCAACCAAAAGTAGGAAAGTTAGGGATGGCGTAGGGGCACCAAAGACAAGCTTTGCCTTCTTAGGATTTAAATTGGAAACTTTCTGGGATTAAGCTGGCTTTCTCTTGTTCTAACCTCAGGGGCCTCATGAGTGTGGCTGGACCGGGGCAACCAGGAGCCAAGGCTTGGGCACACTCACTGAGGTGACCCAGGCACTGACCCACCCTTTCCCCACCCTGGAAAGGGAGACCCTGCCTGTGCTACGAGTCAGCTCAAGGCTGCTGGCAGGAATGGTAACACAAGCCCATCGTCCCTTGAATTATACATTTAAGGGGCTGGAAGCCTTGAGGAGCCAGAGTGACATTCATGCCAGGGCAGGGGAAAATGGTTCCAGCAGGGAGCCAGGCCCAAGGAAGGGGATGAACTCCAGGGGGGCGGGGAGGCCATGACCCTCGCTGCTGAGATGGAGCAGGGCCATTTCACCTCCCCTGCCAGGGGCCAAGGGAAGCTGGTGATAAAGCCCAGGATCCAGCTCTCTTTGTGCTTAATAGTCAAGAGATAATGCTGAGCACGCTCAGGATTTAAAGCAAGCACCCACGAGGGGGTCTGAAGAACCTGACATCTCCTGCAGAATTCCTCAGCTCGCAGAGACTAGACCAGCCGTGCTCGCCTGCTGCCATTCCTCTCCTGAGCACAGTGCTGGGCTCTGCTCTCCTTCCCAGGCAGGCCCAGCACCAGCAGCTCCAGGTGCATTTGCTTCTTCTTTTCTTCTTCTTCTTTTTTTTTTTTTTTTTTTTTTTAAGATTGGGGGCATTTGCTTCTGACTGGCATCTTTATTTTATGGAACTGTAGATGGCTTCAGAGTTTCCAAAGTTCGGCCACAACCAGCATCTTCTTTGGGTTCTGCAGCCCAAAACATACTTGGTGCAGTATTATTATCCCTATGTTTAGATGAGGAAACCATTCATTTGTTCATTCATTCACTCAACAAGTCCACTTTCAAGGATCTCTTGGGCTCCAGACCCTGTGATGGAACTGAATGATCCTCAGAAGGGTTAATGACCTGCCCAAAGCCACAGTCACACAGGGAGCAGCAGCGCCGGCACTGGAACCCACTTCTTTGACTGACACCAGAGGCCAGAACTCTTCCTCTGTAATGTGCCCCAGTGGCACCCTCAGCCTTGTATCCTCTAGCCTAGGACCCCAGGTAACCAGTGGCAGGAGCGTCCCACTGCAGACCAAGGTCACATGGAGTGAAAGGGACACAGGACAGTGGGAAAGACATAACTAGATCTTTCCTTTTTTTTAGAGCCTTTATTTGAGAGAGAGAGAGAGAGCATGCACAAGCGGGGGTGGGGGGGAAGGCCAGAGGAAGAGGGAGAAGCAGACTCCCTACTGAGTAGGGAGCCCGACATGGGTCTTGATCCCAGGACCCTGAGATCATGACCTGAGCTGAAGGCAGATGTTTAACCGACTGAGCCGCCCAGGCGCCCCAGGACATAAATAGATCTTTCTGGCTCTCCAGACCTCACTCCTATCCCATGTACCACTCCAACCCTGGCATCAACACTGCCCTTCACTGGGAGGAGAACCAGAGGGAGTTCCGGAAACTCCTGTCCCAAGGGTTGTGCAGCCCTGGCGCCCAGAAACAATGTTTCCGGGGTTGGAGACATTTTCTTCTTTCTGCTCTAGATGGTAACCCTCTGGCTTCCCTCCATAATCGGGGGGCAGAAGGGAGAAAGAAAAGAGCAAAGTTTACCACAAGGAGGGCAAGGGGAGCAACAATAAGGAAGGAAAGAAGAAACAGAAGGAATGTCATTAAGACACTGCTTTGCACACACACACAAACACACAAATAAACAAAAGCAAGTTTTCCAGTGTAACCTACCAGCACTGGGTAAGCTCCAATAACAGACAAGTTCCCAGGCTGTTCTTTAGCTTTCTCCTTTGTCTTTTTGTTTTTAATTGTTTGATTGATTAGCTGATTGATTGGTTTGGTGCTAGAAGGTTGGAAGAAGATAAAAGATATCGCAACTGCTGGGGGGGCTGTTGAGGAGAGAGAAGCGATTAGACAAGTAGCTGGTGAAAAGGGACACAATCCTAGTTTTTTATTTCTTCTCCTTTTTTTTTAAAGATTTTATTTGAGAGAGAGAGAGAGTGAGAGACAAAGCATGCACGTGAGTAGGTGAGGGGTGGGAGGGCAGAGGGAGATGGAGAAGCAGACTCCCCGCTGAGCAGGAAGCCCAACCAAGGGCCCAACCCCAGGACACCAAGATCATGACCCCAGTCAAAGGCAGACGCTTAACTGACTGAGTCTCCCAGGCGCCCCCTTCTCCATTTTAATCTAATGTACATTCGCCTTCATCCGGTGGGAAGCAACAGTTGCTGAGAGCCTTCCAAGCACTGAGATCAAAGACCGACTCCGTGCCAAGAACTTTGTTCCTGCTCTTCTTTAACCCATATAGCACCTTGATGAGGGAGATGTTAGGACCTCTGCTTTACAGGTAAGGGAACTGAGGGTCAAGTTATTCACCAACTCCCCTAATGTCACAAGACAAGGCAATTGATCAGGGCTTCAGTCCCAGGCCTGCTGGGGGTTTTTCCACTACTCCACATTGCCTCTCTGCCCACATCGCTTCCCTGCTCCATCCTCCGCAGCAAATTTGCAGATTTTGTCATTGACTGGAGAAGGTTAGGAAACACTGCCCTGGGCAGTCTCTAGGAACTCAGCACAGTTAGCTCCTTCCTCTCCTACTCCCACTATGGTGCAAACACAGTCGGTATCCCCCACAGGCCTCTGTCATTTGTCCTGTGGTCTATCAGCTCCCATCTCTACTATATTCCAGGCACCCCAGGACCTTGTCTTCCTAAACCTCAGCCAGAACATTATTTTACAAGGACACTCGCCAACCTTGAAAGGCAAGGTACCCCAAGGCAAGGAAATAAATTAATGTGGTTGAGCAGCATGAGAGTGCAGCGCCACCTAGCGGTGTTGGGGCCAAACGGTCCCGGGTGGTGACATTTTCAAACAATCAATATCTCATTATTAACCATAATCACAACCTGATGTTTACTTTTGGAGAAATGTTCAGCGGCAAGGGATGCACATGCACTTTTCTGCATGTTTCAGAGGCCTGCGATCCTAAATGCCACAATGACTATTAAACAGTGTCCTGCCCATGAGCAAACAGGAGGGAGCAGAGATTGATTGTACATCTTTTTCATCTAAGCGACTCACCAAAAAACAAAGCATCCGTTGAAGCCACTGACCTTTCACTAACTGCTGGAAGGAAAATGCTTGATAAATAATAAATAGGCCAGTACTGGATGTTGCTCAGAACCATCTTTTAATTAAAAGAACAGACCAACTAGGTCAGGTGACTGACATTTGGGTTCCGGACCAAGACAAGCATCATTCGAGGGTAAAACTCTACCCCAAATGTAATTTCATTGTCAGCTACCATTCTAACTAACAAAAATTGTCTGCCTGGAATACATATGGATGGAAGGGGCATAGCACTCAACTTCCTGCCTCCTTTGCTTTACCCCAGCGACCTCTTCATTTGAGGGCCACAGCAAAAACAAGCAACTGTCTGGTTCACATCTCCACAGAAACTGCTCCAGCACCGGGCTCACCCAGTCACACACCCACAGGCCACACTGAGCACTACCCTAGGAGTGATAGGGAAGCCACTTCCTGTCTTCCCCATTGGAGATGCCCTTCCTCCCCCAGACAAAGTGACCTCAACCACGTGGCTCATGGAACCTGCTCAGGCATCCATCACCCTGGGCACCACCGAAGGCTCAAAACACATGACGAATCTCACCAATCACGCCTCCACCTTCTGGCTGTTCTGCAAGACTGGAAGAGCTCAGGAACACGGAGACCCTGAGCGAAGTGATAATCTCACACCCCCCACCCCCAACACAAACCCTCATGGTTCCTCGTCCCTGGCCCCACATTCCTGAGGCAATGCCAGCACAGGCGCTACCAGACCCACATCATGTCACGGGCCCTAGTGCCCATGTAGTCAGGAGAACTGGTGGCCCGGCTCTGTGTTAGACCTGCTCAGAGCGCAGAGCCTAGAAGGATGGAAGAGGCCCCACAGCTCCTGCGTGCCTGTCTGGATTCCCAAGAGTGGAGGCAGGCACCAGTGTGGGGCTCAGAGAAAATCTTATCCCACTTAAATGACTTTCTTTAAAGACAGAATGTGTGCAATGCTTTTAAATGGCAAGCCATCATTTATTTACAGAGAATACAGTATCATTTAAAAAAAAAAAATCAGGGGCACCTGGGTGGCTCAGTGGGTTAAAGCCTCTGCCTTTGGCTCAGGTCATGATCGCAGGGTCTTGGGATCAAGCCCTGCATCGAGCTCCCTGCTTCCTCCTCTCTCTCTGCCTGCCTCTCTGCCTACTTGTGATCTGTCAAGTAAATAAAATCTTTAAAAAAAAATCACATTAGGAGAAGGAAAGGAAAAGTGAATTGGCGGAAATTGGAGGGGAAGACGAACCAAGAGCGACTGTGGAGTCTGAGAAACAAACTGAGGGTTTTGGCGGGGAGGGGGGTGGCGGGGGCTGGGTGAACCCGGTAGTGGGTACTAACGAGGGCACTATTTCCATGGAGCACTGGGTGTGGTGCACAAAGAAAGAATCTTGGAACACTGAAAAAATAAAATTAAAAAAAAAAAATCAGGAATCCTCTCAGAGCACCAATTTTTCTATAATACTTCTTTCATGATCAGAGAACATGACACTAAGTATTAGGCAAAATTACAAAAGGACTTGGGTTTGCCTTTTAAGGACACATGATCAAGAATAAGGCCTACTAAACAAAAGCGAAGGAAGAACTCTAAAAAACCTTGTAAATCCAGGACCACTTAAAAGAGCCTTGCCATAAGGGCGCCTGGGTGGCTCAGTCGGTTAAGTGTCTGCCTTCAGCTCACATCGTGATCCCACGGTCATGGGATGGAGTCCTACATTGCGTCGGGCTCCCTGTTCAATGGGAAGCCTGCTTCTCCCTCTCCCCATACCCCCTGCCCTCACTTAAGCGCTCTTGCTCTCACTCAAATAAATAAAATTTAAAAAAAAAAAAAAGCCTTGCTATATAGATGATGGGAGATGAGTGACCTGTTTCCTTTGTTGGCTTTCTTTTTCCTTCTGTCCCTTAACTAAGAGCATTCATCTGGCTCAGTCCCCGACCATCCAGTGTCTCTCTACACTCCCCTTGGGGAGCTCATTCATTCTCCTGGCTCCAACCCTTAGCCCTGTGCTAGCGACCTCCTCCCTATCTCCCAGACATCTAACTTATCCCTCTGTCTGCCACTTGGACGATGCACCATTACCTCTCAGTATGTTGAGAACTGAAGCCCTCCTCCCAACCTTGCTGTTAGTGATGTAGGCATTCGTCTGGTCACTAAGTTTTGTGACCTTGGCATGGCTGCAGAGACCAAAACCTTGACAGGTCTCCTCTTCCCGCCCTCCCCCCCCTCTGCCCACTCCAACCCCATTCTTTGCATCACATCTGGGTGAATCTTCCTTCCACACAACACTACTTTCACTATGTTACTTCCCTGCTCAGACTTCTTATACCCAACTGAACAATTCTGGATAGTTACTGAGGCCACCATGATCTGACCCCATACTACCTGTTCAAACCTGTTTTCCACTACTCAGAGTAATAGAAGAACCTGTCACACATATTACAAGTGAGCTTTGCATTCAGTCTCAACTTTCACATAACTGGAAGCCAAAGAGGCAAACATTATTCCTATTTTGTAGTCTGGCACCATCACAGGCACAAGGGCACACGAGCAAAAACCGGAGTAACCAGAACTAGCCTCAGATCTTCAAACTTGTCTTTGCAAACTGCACTGTAACCTGGACACACGCCTTCCTTGGCTTCAGTGTAGCAAACCCACACGGAGGGCTCACTCCAGAAAAGGCTCGGTTTAATGTGTCAGTAGGTACAACTAAGAATTTCTGCGCCTGTTGACACTCTGCATAGAAAGAAGGTAGTCCCCTCCAGAACAGACGACCAGGGGTGAGGCAGAAGCACAAACAGCAGACCAGGTATGCCAACTAAATGAGGTGCATGAGTGTAGCCCAAAGAGGCTCTGCAAGGGACTGGAGATCTGATTTGAATATCACGTAACATTTCCAAGCATGTACCATTTCTCTTTCCTTTTTCTTTTTTGCGTAACTGAGTTTTATGTCCAACATGTGGATTGAACTCAGAACCCTGAGATCAAGAGCCACATGCTCTACCGACTGAGCCAGCCAGCCAGCCGCCCCTGAGCAGGCTCCACTTGGAGGGGCAGTGAAAACAGTTTCTCAAGATTGCGGTGGCAGTCTGCCTTGGGCTCAGGTAATGATCTCAGGGTCCTGGAATTGAGCCCCGCTCTCGGCTCAGCAGGGAGCCTGCCTCCCTTCCTCTCTCTCTGCCGGCTTGTGATCTCTGTCAAATAAATAAATAAAATCTTAAAAAAAAAAAAAAAAAAAGATTGCGGTGGCAGGAAGGGTGCTCCAGGCAGGGGAAACAGCGTGCCTACTTCAACTGCCCCCACCTTTCAAAGCTCTCCGTGCGGTATTCCTGGAGTCTAGAGCTGGCTCCTCCCCGACGCTACCATTATTTCATATCATAACTTAAAAGAATTCCTGTTCATCTTATTGTTTGCAAAGTCACTCATCTTCCCAGTTAGATTTTAAGCTCCTTAATGCAAGAATGAGCTCACACTTCCATTCTCTCCAAGCATCTCTATGCTGTCAATGGCTTTTGCCTACACCAACTGTGTGAAGGGCTCTGAACTCCCCCCAAAACTTCAATTTCACTGTTTTGACCACGGAAATTCAACGTGAAGAAGTCTGCTATAAGGTCTAGTCTCTCTCCCTTCTACCAGGCTTAGACTCGCCTCAGGAAAGAGTCTGTCTGGTTTAACAAGATGTAAATGGGAGCGCCTGGGTGGCTCAATCGGTTAAGTGTCTGACTTTGGCTCCGGTCTTGATCTCAGGGTCCTGGAATTGAGCCCTGGCCCCAGCTCCACGCCCAGCAGGTTTCTGCTTCTCCCACCTCCTCTCCCTCTACCCCTCTCCCTACTCCTGCCCATGTGCATGCTCTCTAATAAACAAAATCTCAAAAAAAAAAAAAGCTGGAAATGTGCTGGTGAGGGTGCAGGGATACAGGCATCCCCGCATGTTGCTGGCGGGAGTGTAGAAGAGCAGCTTCTGTGGAGGACTACATCGGAATCAAAGACACATGACTCCAGCAGTACCACAGTGACAGGTACGCCCACAGTAGCACTGGCTTGTTTGCAGCCCAAGAACACATACAGCCACTTTTGTCACTCAGGAACTGATCATATCACTAGGCATCCACACAAAGGATCTGAGACAATAATATTAAGTAGAAAAACGAGGTACAGGACAGGAAGCACAGTGTCCTCACACATATGCCCAAAATATTCCCGGAAAGGAAATGGCCTTGTGGGAGAGAACTAGGTGGCTGGAGATGGGTTTTAGAAAGGAGACTGGCCTTTTACCTTTAAATTCTGAGCCATGTGCCTGTATAGTTTCAAAAAAAATTATGCATAAGGGACACCTCAGTGGCACAGTTGGTTAAGCATCTGAATCTTGCTTCAGCTTGGGTCGTGATCTCAGGATCATGGGATCAAGCCCTACACCTGGCTCTGTGCTCAGCACAGAGCTTGCTTCAGGGTCTCTCTCCCTCTCTCTCTGCCCCTCCAGCTCATGCTCTCTCTAAAATAAATAAATCAATCTTTAAAAAAAAAAAAAGTAAAGGCACCTGGGTGGCTCCATTGGTTAAGTATCTGCCTTCCGCTCAGGTCATGATCCCAGAGTCCTGGGACTGAGGCCTGCGTTGGGCTCCCTGCTCAGCGAGACTGCCTCTGCTGCTCCCCCCACCTATGCTCTCTCGCTCTCTGTCAAATAAATAAATAAAATCTTTTAAAAATAAATAAATAAATAAATAAATACAAGTTTAAAAAATACAAAGTATGTGTCAAACAACTTTCTAAAAAATGTCATCATCATCATTATGGCAAAAAAACCTGCCTTTTAAACCCCAGAAACAGAAGGTCTAGAAAAGTTAATGAGTGACCCCCCACAAACTGTTCCTCTGAGAACAGAACCATCTCTTCCACCTGCTTAAGTCCTCCTCCCCAAGCTTGGCACTCACTGGCTGTCTACGGTTGTTGAATGGATGAATTTACTTTCCCATCTACGAGTAAAACATTCCACAAACAAGAATTGCAAAACGGTGACAGGGGTGGCAGGGAGACACAGCATGGCCGAGAACTGCTTTTGCCTCATGTACTATTCACCTTCCATTCCCAGAGCACCATGTGCAAGGCCGTGCCCAGGCTGAGGTGTGGGCTCTGCCCTTGGTCTGTCAGGACACAGAAGAGACTGCACACAAAGAACAGAAAAGCTACAGGAGTTCTAAAATCAGAGAATTTCTGAAGCAGCTTATTTCTACTACCTGAAAACCACTGGTCTGATCAGAAATACAAAAGCTACACACTTAGAAGAAGATGTCATTTATTCAGGAGAAGATATGAAAATGAAGAAAGCAGAACAGTTGGTAAGGTCTCATGAGCACATCTCCACACCAGGAGGCAGGTGGATGCTGGGGGAGAACGGCATCTAAATGAGCTGGCCCCCTCCTGGCAATCCAGTTATCTACAGTTGTCCTCTGAGTTCAGTCTTTGGCTGAATGTAATCACTTATTCATTCAAATCTTTACTAAGCAGACTAGGTTCGGGCCTATGCTAATTGCCTCCAGCACTCTCAACCTCATCTATGAGATCAAAGCTATAGTTCTGACCTTTGTCTATCATCAATAATAGGTTCTCACTTTTACCACAAAGCACAAGTCAGCGTGACCTCTCAAGTTGAAGAGCAATAGTTCTACAGCAAAATGTAAAGATTATCTACAGACAGAAACAGTTGGCCCAGGGGACATACCATATGCACAAGTAAAAGCGTGATGGAGCCAGAAAAGAGAAAGATACCCAAGAATCAGATATAGTCAACCCACATGTTAACACAGAAATCCAAGCAGACCTACTCAAAACGTGTCCCATTCAAACCATACTTATAAAGGTTTCCTCATGCTATTTACAATTTTAAAGTAAATTTACTTTATAAGCAGTCAGGGAATTCTTTATTTAATACCATCCTAACATAAAAGTTCATTCAAACCATGAAACTGAGCTTATGACAACCTAGAAATAGGAACTAAAAGAAGGCAAACATAATGCCTTAGAGACTGGGGAACATTTACACAGTTCAACTGTTAAAAACAGTTCAACATTCATCTAGTGAATACAGTCTGGATGTCAGTATACATGGAATACAAGTTCTTCAGGGAGGTGAGAAACCTTTTGGCTGTTCTTCAGATGTCTCCAAACGCTGATCCTGGGGAACTTCTTGCAGAGGCTGGTTTTTTTCCAATACCGTTTGAGGTTTGACACCCGTGGGTTCAGATTCCCAGGAAATGTGACTACCTTCCTTTTGCTTAAAAGACCAGACACAAATACATCACACAGATGTTGTCATTTTCACTACACTGACTGGCTGAAGCTGTATGACTAAGCACATTCTATCATGAAATCAAAACGTTAACATTAATATCCCAGGTCAAATTCTATTATAACAAGCAACACACATGATAAAAATCTCTAGAGAACCGTAATTTCAAAAGCCCTACTGCTAACTCACTTGTTCCAAGTAGCAGTCACTATCACAAAATTTTAGTATATGTATATGTACACATCTTTTTTTTTTAAATTTCAGTATATTTCATCTACCAGCATTTGACCTGGTGTTCAGGGACACAAGCCAAGGTTGGAGAAGAAAAACCAAGCCTTCCTCTAACTTCTAACAAAGAGACAACTAATCCTTAAAACAATTTTAATTAAAAAATACTCACAGTCCTTGCTTCTCCTACTCTTCTCAAAATGACACCTGCTGCTAATAAAGCCTTCCCTGTTTCCACAAATAACTTCTCTTCATCAGTTTCTCCGAGTTTCTGTAGTTCAATGTACTTCTCCACAAACCTGGAATTCCAAGCAGTCACATCTGAGGTCTGTATATTGAGAGTCATCAACATGCTGTTACACAGTATAAAGCCTTCCCTTAACATATCTTCCTATAGGAATGGCTTTTTTCTCCTGGGGAATTCAACAAAACTCCTCAAACTTTAAATTCCTTAAAAAACAAAAAAATTAACCCAGGACATGTTAAAATGGCTTACTGTTGACAGGTAGACTTGAAGTTTGGATTGAAAAGATCAAAAGCTCTCTGACCAGATCCATAGGCTGAATAAAATTTCCTAGAAAATATAAACAACACAGTATAAATCTCCACTTACAGATCATGGCCAAGAATAAAGAAAAATTACTAAGCCAAACATAAGGTTTTTTTTGTTTTTTAAAGTAGTGCATGCACATGGCAAATACACCAAAATATTACAAAAAGGTATCCAATGAAAAGTTAACATTCCTACTCACCTCCACCCCAAACCCCCAGATCCCTCCCAGGAAGCAACACTAACCATTTTCTTGTGTATCCATCCAAAAATATTCTAATATACAAGCATACATGCATCTATCATTCCCTCCCCAGTCACATAGTTTAACTCCAAGGACAGAAAACACTATTGTACATTTTGCCTCTTCTACTTAATAGTTCTCAGAGATCATTTCAAATCATTGAACTTAGATTGTTTCCAGTCCTTTGCTCCTTTTCCAATCCTTTTGCTCCTGTAGACAGTGCTACAGTGATTAACTTTATCAGTATTTTTTAGTACACTGTACAAATGAGTCTGGAATAAATTCATAAAAATAGTTTTACTAGCTCAAGTTATGTGCGTTTGTAATACGGCCTTCCAAACTGCCAGACGCTTCCTGAAGTGGCTGTGCCAATTTACACTCACAGCAGTAATGTAGGAGAGTGTCTATTTCCCCATACCGTGGCCAAATTCGCTCTTTCTACTTTTTGTTCTTTGTCAATTTGACAGATGAAAAATTGTAACTCGTTTTACTTTTGCCTTTTCTTATGAAATAAACTGGACATCTTTTCATATGTTTAAAAACAAACTGAATTTCCTTTTCTGTGCCCTTCCGTTTGGTGGGTTTTTTCTACTGATTTATAAGCAAACTTTATAGCAATATAATTAGCCCTTTGTCATACTTGTTGCCAAATTTTTTCCCCAATATGTTAGCTTGCTTTTGAGTCATCTTGTGACACTTTTTTAGGGGGCAGAAAATTTTAATATGGCTTCTGGGTTTTATGTTATACTGACAAAGGTCTTTATCACTCAGATTATTCTTAAAATTTTCCCACGTTTTCTTCTAGTACTTTTATGCTTTGATTTTTTACGTTTAGGTTTTGATACATCTGGAACTTATTTTGTTTTTATAAGTTCTTTAAAATATTAAAAACACTGAAAGGAAGCCACAAAAATAAAGGTTCAAAAAATTATTTAAACGCAAGGTATTATTATTTTGACATTAACAGTAATAAAAAAGGGACCAGTAAAATATTCCACATTCTCCAATGAACTATCACCTAGCTCCTGCTATCCATACAGCAGAAACACAAATGATTTTTTATTTTTAGAGAGGGATAGAAAGCACGAGCAGGAAGAGGGGGAGAGGGAGAGAGAGAGAGAATCCCAAGCAGACTCCTATGGTAAAGCCCTACGGAGGGTTCAATCCCAGGACCCTGAGATCATGACCTGAGCCAAAATCAAGAGTCGAATGCTGACCTAATTAAGACTCCTAGGCACACCCACAAATGATTTTAATACATAAATCCTGACAAAGTACGTGCAATGAGCCTACCCAGAAAAGCAATGACAAAGAAATTAATGCCCCCAAAGATCTCGTACTTCAGGAACTACCCTGAAAAATTCCAAGTAGAGCAAGAACATACTTGTTCCCCCACCTCAAGGAGTGTTGGGGGCCAGGGGAGGAGATTCCTGATATGAAAGGGGCCTAGACCTCAAATGAGAATATAATGACCTCATAAATTGTTTTCTTACATTCAGAAATAGAGAAAAGAATAAGAGGACAGGGGCACCTGGGTGGCACAGCTGGCTGAGCATCTGACTCCTGGATTTGGCTCAGGTCGGGCTCAGGGTTGTGAGATCGAGATTTGCCTGGGGCTCCATGCTTAGCACAGAGTCTGCTTCTCCCTCTGCCCTTCCCCTGTGCTCTTGTGTGTATGCACACCCGCTCTCTCTAAAATTAAAAAAAAAAAAGAAAAGAAAAATAAAGAAATATGTATTACCCTGAACAAGGTACCACCTCTGATCTTAATATTTAAGAAAAAAGAATCATGGGGCGCCTGGGTGGCTCAGTGGGTTAAAGCCCCTGCCTTCGGCTCAGGTCGTGATGCCAGGGTCCTGAGATCGAGCCCCGCATAGGGATCTCTGCTCAGCATGGAGCCTGTTTCCCCTCTCTCTCTGCCTGCTTGTGATCTCTGTCTGCCAAATAAATAAATAAAATCCTTGAAAAAAGAAAAGAAAGAAAGAAAGAAAAAAGAATCATACAAATTCTAGGTACTAAAAACTGAAATCACTATTTGTGGGAAAGAGCTCTGCCACTGAATTCCCAGTGAGTTGACCTCCTTGAGCCTCATAGTCTCTATGAATAAAATGAAGACAATACACCGATCTTGTAGGGTTAGAGTAAGGCCCAAGTTGGAGAATGTTTTTTAAGGTCTTAGCATAGTGCTAACGACACACAGAAACGGGTAGCTATAACTGCAGTTACCAGTCCACTGTTGGGCTCCAGATCCTATTTCCCAGAACTTGTTTCAGATTCCCTAACCTGGGAGATACACAAGACCTTCTTCACAGGGCAAGCCCTGGCTCGATTCCTAAAAGAGTCACCAGACTGCTAGCTAAATCTCTCCTCCTGAAGTTCTGCTGCCTCCTGTCCACCATGTGGCTTGGCACTCACGCTCTAATCCGATCCTCGGGGTACAAGATGTCCTGGATGGCAGCTTTGGCTTTGCCATAACGCAAGCGGGGCCTCCGGAAGACCGGCTCTCTCAGTGGGGGAAAGGCATTATATACGTCAAACCACAGGGGCTTCTCGTTCAACACCCCAGCCCGAATCAGGTCCCGAGTCCTTAAGGAAGGAAAAATAACGAAGATCAGCCTGGTCACAGCCTAGTCACAGCCTGGGACATCAATGGGATCACGGAGTCCACAAGACAGAACCGAAGGAGGCCAGAGCGGGGTGTTCCCCACCTACAGTTAACATATTTCTATATTCCAAACCAAACTAACAAAGCTCAGGGGTTAAGTTCTATTTTTCTCAAGTGCGTGCCACCCCACCCCCCACCCCATCCCCGCAGCGTGGAAGAAAATACAAAGATGGCCCAGCTGGGCCCATCATCATCTTCCTCCCTTCCTCTTCCTAGAGAACTCCACTCGGACGGGGGAGAGGTGCAAACTTGAAAGGGAAACATGCGTTCAGAGAGTGGGTGGTCAAGCACACCTATTTAGAGACAGGAGGGAGCACGAGAGGGCTTCCCCCGGCTCAGACTCCTGCACTCTGGAGAATGCTTCGCCCGGCTCTCTCCCACCCAGAAACAGCGTGAGCGGTCGAGAGCCCCCATCCTGAGGAGGTACCCTCAGCCCACACCGGGTCCAAGCACGCACCGCGAGAAAACACTCCCCACGGTCTCCAGCCGGCTCCTCGCCATGGCTGGTGCCTCAGACACTTACGGCCGGAGGCTGCCGGAAGCGGAAGCGCCAGCGGCAGGCGAAATGGGCGGAGGCTGCTGGCCGAGACGAGGATCGCGGCGCTCTCTCCGCCGCCGCTGCGGGAGAGCCGAGCCAGGCAAAAGCAAAGGATGGGCCGAATTGGCGCGGCTGTTGGCCCCGGCCAGGTTCAGACGGGAGAACTCGATAGCCGAGCCGAAAGGGAGGAAGCGGGCCAGAGCCGGGCAGAAGCAATAAATGACCGATCTAGAGGAGGGAATCACGCAGGCGGTTGCTTTGCCCTTTCTGGCCTTGCGGAGCCTACTCCAGTCAAGAAGGTGGGGCGGCGCGGAGGGAAGATGATGGGGAGGAAGGAGGGAGGCGCAGCCTACGTTCGGGGAGCCAGCTAGGCCAGGACGCATGTAAAGACAGATATGAGAGGTCACACCGGGGCAAGGCCCGGACTGCGCCTTACCTTGTTTGGAGCCACAGACTCCGCAGAAGGAAACCGAGGCTAGGGACGGGCAGGCACCGGCCCAAGGTCACACTAGGGCCCGAGCCTCCCTCCTCCGCGCCCTGCTATGCGGCGCGCCCCGGGAGTCCGTTGACCCCGGAGTGCCTCCAGCATCCGCTGCCCTCGGGATGCTGCGGGCAACTAGTGTTTTCTCCGCGGGAGGCGTCGCGGACTCGCTCCTCTTGGAGCTGGAAAAGCGAAAGTGAACAGAACAAAATTCCGAGACGGAGACTCAAAAATCTGGGGACAGTAACCGCTCAGGGTGACCTTTTGGTCCAATAATCATACTAAGGGTAGAGTACCCCAGAGAACTCAAAGCGCAATGTCCTGAGGGTAATGGTGCAAGATTGGTCATTGCAGTATTGCAGCGGGGAAGAAAATCAAATGGAAAGTTATGGTTTATATATCCTATGCAATCTTGTGCAGCTATTACAGTGAACAAGTTATGTCCCTATGCATTTACCTACATGCACGCCCATGACTTCTAAAATGAAAAAGGACGTTGCAGAGAAACATTTTAGTTCAAAGAATAAAGAAAACACCTTTATATATGTTTGTGTTTGTATGGAGATAGAAACCATGTAGAAGGCACACAAGACTGTGAAGATTGGTTATCTCCAGTGAGACTGCAAGAAAAGAACATTTTTTTCTTTATGTATCCCTCAGAGTTTGACCTGTAAAGAGTTTTTATTCGTATTTGAGCTTTTTAATCCAATGAAATGTTTTGAATCACAGACACACAAAATAGCTTCTGGGAACCCATTATCATCTTTGTAAGCCAGAAAGAGCAGCAAGTCATCCCAGAGCCCTCCCACTCTATGGGAGGCTGGTAAGGAGGAGGGATGTAATGTTTGAGAAGCAGTTACTGCTTGTTTGTGTTATCTTGGAATCCACACACCTACTCAGAAGGTAGCTATTATTAGCCTTATTATAGATGAGAAAGTGAGGCCACAGGGAGTGAAGTAACTTGTCAGATACGTGAGTGACAGATACAGGCTTCCAGGACAGCCTGGGCCCTCTCTAGAACCCACAACCCTCCTTAGCTATGCCTCGAGCTGGAGATGGGTAGACCTACAGAGACCGGACAAAGCTGGCCCCAGGGGCAAGGGCCAGGGTGATCTGAGGCCCAGGGCTACACTAAGAGTGCGGTTTCACTGTTGCCACAGGGCCCTGTGACAAAGGAAAGAAAGAACCCAGTTCTGGCTGCTGGGCCAAGTGTAGAGATTCCAATCTCCCTTCCTAGGAAGGTCTGGAGGACTCTGCTCTAGGGAGAACAAACACGCTCCCAGCTAAATATAGTCTTCCCAGCCTCATAACAAGTTTCTAATTCTGTCCCAAGTCAGAGCTAGCTGCTGGGGGGGACCACAGACACACTTCCCCTCTCCCACTCAGGCCTGGCTCCCTAGGCCATTGCAGTGACCGCTGGTAAAGAAGTAGAAGGGTTTATTCCACGATAAGGGAAGAGAGCCAAGAACACGAACCCTCAATAGGGGAGGAATTGCAAGGTGGGAATTTTTCCCCTAGATCTTCTTAGGAAAGTTCCTTCCTCTTCTGAGGCTTGAAAGTTTCCCCTCCAGCATCCTATTTAATGCCTCTGTGCCTGAGACAGGGGAATGCTGGTGGGTAGATAGGAGGACCATGGGGATGTGGGAGCAAGATGAATGGGGAACCCCCAGCCTGCAGCAGGAAGTGTGTGCCCTAGGGAGTGTTCATTCATGAAAGGGAAGAAACTGTCAGGCAGCTGAGGGCAGGCAAACTGGACGTTAGAGGCTTCTGTCTTCTCACCAGGACCTCTCAAGGCTGCAAGGGGCTCATGTACTCATGCCACATTCTGAACCAGAAATCTGGATCATCTTGTTAAACTGTTCGACTCTCTGATGCCATAGGTAGTGTCCTGGCAATCTTACACAGAAGGAAAGAGAACGTGTAAACTCTCCCAAAGGCCATATTCCTTCTACTGCACTGCTGGACCCCTGTAGATGTGCCCACTAAACAGTCTTAACTGTCTGCGTGCCTTGCAGCAGGAGTAGAAGCCGCCGTTTGTGGACAGCCCAAATCGTAGCAGCGGGCACTTAGTGCTGGTACGTGACAAGTCTGATGGCAGTTACAGCATCACTGCTGCTCTTGTGATCTGTCACCCGCCGACTGCCCCCTAGGACTGAAGCATTTTCATATTGTAGTAGTCGGCTAGGGCAGCTGTAACAAGCGATCACAGACTGGGTGGCCTCAACACCAGAAAGGTATTTTCTTGCAGTTCTGGAGGCCGGAAGTCCGAGATCAACTTGGCAAGGCTAGTTGCTGCTGTGGCCTGTCTCCTTGGCTTGCAGACGGCTGCCCTGAATCCTCACGTGGTCTTCCCTCTGTCGTGTGTCCTCTTCTTGTGACATTGGTCATATTGGATCTGGGCCAGACCTAATGGCCTCATTTCAACTTCAATACCTCTTTAAAGATGATCTCCAAATGCAGTCACATTCTGAGATACTGGGGGTTGGGATTTCAATGTAGGAATTTTGGAGGGGATGCTGTCCAGCCCCATTACATTGCTAAGTACTTACTCTGAAGAGCTCCCGTCTACCCAGCCAGATCCACACCGACTTAACCCTGCTCTGTTCCTCACGAGGCTGACTTCTATGGACCTCATCCCACTTTAGTTCCATCTGTGTTGTTGAAAATGGCAAAATTTCATTCTTTCTGATGACTGAGTAATATTCCGTGTGTGAGTGTTTACACCACATCTTTTTAAAAAGATATTATTTATTTGAAAGAGAGAGAGAGAGAGCATAAGCAGGGGGAGGGGCAGAGGGAGAAGGAGAAGGAGACTCCCTGCTGAGAAGGGAGCCCCACAGGATGCTCAATCCTAGGACCCTGAGATCATGACCTGAGCCGAAGGCAGAGGCTCAACCCACTGAGCCACACAGGCGCCACCACATCTTCTTTATCTATTCACCACCAGTCGATGGACATTTGGGTTCTTTCCATAATTTGGCTATTGTCCGTAGTGCTGCTATAAACATTGGGGTGCGTGTGCCCCTTTGAATCAGCATTTTTGTATCTTTAGGGTAAATACCCAGTAGTGCAATTGCTGGGTCATAGGGAAGCTCTATCTTCAACTTCTTGAGGACCCCCCGTACTGTTTTCCGGAGTGGCTGCACCAGCTTGCATTCCCACCAACAGTCCAGGGGAATTCTCACAGGGTGGCCTCTTCATACAGAGCTCTCTCCCCAGGTTCCAGTCCCTGTTTCCTCCCTTGCCCCTTCAGACCTAGACTCAGCAAACTGTGTCCCTCTGTCACTAGCCAAATGCCCTAGGCCATCCTTTGTGTCTTCCCTACACTCTGCCCACATCTTTATGAAGAGTGCCCTTATTTATTTTTTATTTTTTTTATAAAGCTGTTTATTTTTTTAAAAGATTTTATTTATTTATTTGACACACAGAGATCACAAGTAGGTAGAGAGGCAGGCAGAGAGAGAGGAAGGGAAGCAGGCTCCCTGCTGAGCAGAGAGCCCGATGCGGGACTCAATCCCAGGACCCTGAGATCATGACCTGAGCTGAAGGCAGAGGCTCAACCCACTTAGCCACCCAGGCACCCCATGAGTGCCCTTATTTATATAGTGCCAGGGAGTGTGTCAGACAAAAAGAGAAAAAGCACCCCAATAGCAGGACAGTCTTGGTAAGTAAAAATCCCAGCATATTGATGAAATAATTAATACTGCTACTCAACTTTTTTTTTAAGATTTTATTTATTAGAGAGAAAGAGAGCATGAGAAGGGGGAGGGTCAGGGGGAGAAACAGACTCCCTGCTGAGCAGGGAGCCCCATGAGGGACTAGATCCAGGATGATGACCTGAGCTGAAGGCAGTCGCTCAACTACTGAGCCACCCAGATTCCCCTGCTACTCACCTTTGGCAGAAAGCCAGGGTCAGGGAGAAATTAGCTGCTTGTCTTCTAAAAGGAGGAAAACAATAGTATATGGACCAGGAGGATGAAAGACAAGGAGAAGTCTAGAGTGCCATATACCCCCCTCCCAGGCTGTTGTGTGCTCCCTCTCCTGGTCCAGCACGCTCCTCAGAGGCCCATATATCAGGAGAGCACTTGAGCCCCCAGCACACCCTCTGCCAGACTCTGCTCCCTCCCTTCCTAACCTTATCCCTTTCAAAATATGGTATTGTGACTCTACTTACTTGTCTGCGTCTCTATCTGGGCCTCTCTGAGGGCAGGAATGGGGTCTTTCCTATCTCTGCCTCCCCATACCCAGGCTGGGCTTGGCCCAGAGCTGACTCTCAGAGTTTCCTAAAAAACAACATGGCTGACTTAAAGCCAAGTTAGGACAAATGGCACCATCCAGCCCTCCTTTCTGGAGGCCTTCCTCAAATATACCCTAGATGTATGGGCAAAAGCTGTGATTGAATGGAAATAATCCTCCACCCCACCACAAACCTGGTCATCTCTAGTTCTGGCTATCCTGTGTGCCTCAGTGACAGATCCATTTTTACAAACCTCTGAGCCTCAGCTTTGTTATCTGCAAAATGGGCATAATCGTAGCACCCACCATATAGTCTTGTTGTGACGAATCAGTGGGCCAGTACCTTCAGAGTTATTAAAACAGTGCCTGGTGTATAGGCCCAATAAATAAGAGTGATGATGATGGTTTCTGAGCATTCCACATTTAAGAGCAACGGATCACAATTTATTAAATCACAATTTGCAAAGCGTGTTCATACAGCTGCCCATTCATTTCTTCAGCAAACAGTCTTGCCCCCAATAAGAATCCAGTTCAAGGAGAGGAAAGAGAAACACTTTATGCCTCTACCCACCCCTGTATCACCGTGGCTCCTTTTGTAGCCAAGGAAACAGAAGCCAGGTGGGCCTGAAGCAACAATCTGGCCTCTTATTATTAGAATTAAAAGGCAATTGGAATCACTCTGGAGCTTTCCCAGCAGAAGATGCAACCCTTGAAGGCAGATGTTTCAGGCTGATATGGGTCCCTCTTTCCTTGTGGAAGGCAAAGCACCTGCATCCTTAACGTGCATCCGAACCTCCCAAGATCCTGGAAAATGCAGCTCCTGACTCGGGAGATCTGGGGTGAAGACCCAAACTCTGAATTTCAAACAATCGCCCAAGTTGATGCCGACACTGCTAATCTGTAGGCAGGGCAACCGACTGGCCCAAGTTTGCCCAGGACTCTCCGTTTTAGCATTGAGATTCACACATCTGAGAAACACTTGGACCTGGAAACCAGGACATTTGGTCACTGGGTCCACAGAGCACACTTTGAGTAGCAAGGATGTAGCCAGCTGAGTTTGTGCTGAGCTTTGCAGCCCCTCACTCCGGAGTCCCTGGAATAATCCTCTTGACCTGATAAAGAATTGTGACTCCTTAATCTCTAGAAATTAGGGTAGCTGCTGGTTTAGTGAGGTGTAAAGCTTATGTAATCTTAGAGGCTCTTTTAAGGAAAAACAAGTACAAAAATATCCTTGTTTTGCAAAATTTGCCAAACATATAACAATGCAAATAGAGTAAATTCCCTTCTGTTTGGCCTCTGGCCTAACAGGTGCTCACTTCCTTGTGGAGAATGAGGTTGGCCTCTCAATGGCCAATTCTGAGAGAGACCACCAGGTGGCAGTAGATTTACACAGCCCTCTTCAACCCGCGCCAGGCCCCCGCCCATCTCCAGAAATTTCTAAATCTTCCTCCAGCTGGCCTAGCCAGCTAATCCAACAAATTAATCTGTGCTGTGATAATGGGCAAAGGAGTTCATGTGCTTCTCTCTAAGCAGCATATTTTTCATTTAATGGAAATGCTAAGAGACTGTTTTTTAAACCAAATAAAGAATGCTAATACGTGAGTTCCAGGCGCACTGTTGGATCACACATCACTATGGAGATGTTTTTAATCAGGGAGACCTTTTTGTGCTCAACAGATTGCATCTATGGAAAGGTTCTAGGTTTTATCACCTGTTCCCCCACCCCATTATATAGCTTAGTGTTTAGGTACCAACTTGGGAGTTCAGCTCCCTGGGTAATAAGTACTACCACTAACCAAGGATCATGTTGAGTAAGGACCTTAACATCTTTGTACCTCAGCTTCCTCATCTGAGAAATGGGAGTGATAATACTGATTTCATATAATAATTGTGGGGATTAGGTAAAATAATGTATATAAAGCACCCCAGAAAAGTTGCATATAGTAAGCACTCAATAGGCAGCTATTATCTTCATCATCCCATGCCTCCCCTGCCCTCTGCAAACAAAATTCTCCATCTTTCCTCCAACCTCAACTCCCTACCAGGTGCCTCAAGAGAACAGAGGGAGGTTTGAGTCCCCAGCATGGTAATAACCAGGCCAGTTCTGGGGACACCATTCTCCAGACCCATGATCTCCTCACAAGCGGGGCTGAGCCTGGAGACACCAAAGAGCACAAAGTGGGAGGGGCATAGGCTGGGCCAGAACTCCAGAGAGCCCAGCTCAGCACTTTTGCAGGAGGCAGATCTCCCATGTATCACCTCGTGGATACCAGGAGCCCAACATTTGCAGAGGAGCCTGGCATGTGAGGGCAGATGGATAAGGGGGTTGTCCGGCCCAGCCCGACTCCTTCCTAAGTCCAAGGAAGACACCGTTCAACACAGAGGGACTCATCGTGGAGCAGAGGCTTCATCTGTTGTTGGATCTGGGGAGCTCTCTTTGCCTTTTCTCCCCACATCCCCTCTCTGGCTACGGTCAGCTTCAGTCAGCTACGCCGAAAGGCAAAACGATGACTGGTTCTCAAACTCCGTTGCATGTTAGAACCACCTGAGGAGACTTTGCAGTCCAGTTCCCAGATGTACAACCTAAATCCCAAACCAATGAAATCAGAATCTTTTGAGAATGAGACCCAAAATTTCAGAAATAATTCCAATATGAGCCACCTAGCCGGGTGAGTCGAAGGAGCGTGCAAATCTTGATCTCAGAGTCGTGGGTTCGAGCTCCATGTTGGGTGTAGAGAGAGAGAGAGAGAACGAATGAAAGAGAGAAAGAGAGAAGGAGAAAGAAAGGAAAAATAATTCCCATGTACAGCAAGTTTGAGACCTGGTGTTCTCGAGTGGTGTTTCTCCCACTTAAGTGTGCATCCAAGTCACCTGAAGAGTTTATTAAAATTCTAGTCCGGGGCACCTGGGTGGCTCAGTTGGTTAAAGCCTCTCTGCCTTCGGCTCAGGTCATGATCCCAGAGTCCTGGGATTGAGTCCCACATCGGGCTCTCTGCTCAGCAGGGAGCCTGCTTCCTCCTCTCTCTCTGCCTGCCTCGCTGCCTGCTTGTGATCTCTGTCTGTCAAATGAATAAATAAAATCTTAAAAAAAAAATTCTAGTCCAGTAGGTCTAGGGTAGACCCTGAAATTCTGTGTTTCTATCAAGCTCCAGATGATACAAATGCTGCTGCTACCTAGCACAGATTTTGAGTAGCAAGGTTGTAGAACTGTGCTTCTCAAACTTGGCATGTACCAGAATCATCCAGAGGGCTTGTTTCAGAGTCCGTGGGTCTGAAGTAGGGCCCCAGGTGACGCTGATTGGGCGGGTACCACGAGCCCATTTGGAGCAGCAGGGCTGGGGAGCGTAGAACAGAGGCTTTGGAATCAGGCAGCCTGAGGGCCTGTTTCTGGCTTCACACCTTACTAGCTCTGTAATCTTGCCAGTTACTTAACCTTTCTGAATTGTCATTTCATCATCTATCAAGTGGCCATTATTGGGTAAGATTAATTGAGCTAATATGAAACACCTACCAGACTTCCCAGTGTGCTGGTCCTCAAACTTGATTGCAAATTTAAATTACTTGAGGAGCTTTAAAATAAATCACTCCATGGTTGTTGATTTAATTTGTCTGGGGTACTGGGCATCAGGATTTTTTTTTTTTTTTTTAAGCATTCAGGTAATTCTGGGCAGCCAGTACTAGGTAGTGGCCTGGCACTGTGGCTCCGGACACCAGAATCAGATTGCTGGGCTACAGTCCCTGAGTCTCTGACTCAGTATGTCTAGGCTAGGCCTGAGAACTGGCATTCCTAACAAGTCCCTAGGTGTCAGTACTATGCTCTGGGGATTACACACCTATCAGTAAAAAATGCACAAGGCCAGGGCGCCTGGCTGGCTCAGTCAGTAGACCACTTGATTCTGGATCTCTGGGTTGTAAGTGTAAGTCCCAAGTTGGGTACAGAGATTACCTAAAATCTTTTAAAAGAGTAGGGTTAGGTTAAAGATTAAGTTTGGTTTGCCCTCCTGCAAACAGTACGTATGGAGAGCATCACCAGCTGTCCCTGGGTCTGGCTGGGGCTAAGGGAGAACCTCTTTCTAAGGAGGGCGGGAGGAACCCTCATTGTTCCTTCAGGCGCTGAACTCAAATGTGGCATGGGGGAACGGCAGTGGCCTTGGCCCGGGTGACTGGGAGCCCAGAAACAAGATGCGTGGGTGGAAGCCACAAGGAGAGCTTTGGGCTCAACACAAGGAAGAAATTTTTAACCTTGAGAACTGCCGTCTGGAAACGGCAGCAACTCCCTCTTTTGGCGGCGCGTTCCCTGGCCTGGGAGGTGGTCTGGCTGAGCTGCGGAGGGGAAAGGCGGAGGTGCTTGCACGGGAAGATGTCTGCGGGCCTTTGAAGTCTGGCATTGCACATCCCAGCAGCCTGCCCTCAGCTACTCCAGAAGCTTTCTGTTTATTGGGGGAAATGACGGGCTGGAGCTTTCCTGACAGACTGGCTTTTCCCCTTGGTGTTTTCCTTTGCCTATCAGCTAGTGGTTTACTTTCCCAGGGCAAACAGGAGAGCGACTGCGCTTAGCAAAGCCAGCAGGTTGGCAAGGTTGCTATGCGGGTAGCAGGTGTCGCCTCCTGAGTGCACTGCCGAGGGAGAGCTAAGCCCTTAGGACCTTACACACGCTGTGGGTTAACTGGTTAACGGGGGAGTTTGGGGGAGAGGGTGGAGGGTGGCGAGGCAGGTGGCCCTCGGGAGTGACAGGGGCTCCAGGAGGCCAAACCCTGCCCAGGGCAAGAAGAGAAAAGAGAAGGGTCCAGCCCACACCGCGGGCCACATCAGAGCACCAAGAGAACACCAAGTCTTTATTACAGGAATTCCTATGAAACAGCTCCAAGAAAAAAACCCACACATAGGAGAAAACACAACTAACAAAGCAACACACACAGACTTGGGGCTGGGGCTTCCCCGCCATGCGCTGGGAGGGGTCGGGGCCACAGCCCAAGGGCCTCTCCTCTGCCCCAGGGGCCAGACCGTCTGGAGCTTGGCCTGGCGGCCTGGGGGCTCGAGGGAGTGGGGGGAGCTCGGGCGGGTCGCAGGGAGCAGCGGAGGGCGGGCGGTCCCCGCGCCAGCGCCCCAGGCCCCGCGCAGCCGCCAAACTTGGTCAGGCTCCGCAGCAGAGGCGCGTCCGTCCCCCCAGCCCGCAGGGCGGCCTCTCCGGAGTGCGCAGGGTAAGCTGAGCCTCCCAGTGGACAGGGGCCTCAGTGGAACGAGGTGCGACCGTGCCCGCCACGCCCTCATTATCTCGGGGTGACGTGTGGCCACCAGGCCCCACCAAGGCCGGGCTCCCACTCCCCACCTAGCAAGGTTGGGCTGGGCAGGTTCCCCACTGCGGGGAGGGAAGGGGAACCCCTCGTGCCTGCCCAGGCTCCCTGGCTCTCCAGAGAGGTCAGCGAGTTCCCATCTTGGAGGCTGGCCGGAGAGACTGGGCCAGCCGCCCTCCCACTGGCAGTGGTTGGTGCCCGCTAAGGCTTGTGGAACCGGAGTGTGCCTTCGCAAACCATTCACTGTCTTGTTCTTGGCAAGAGGCACCAGGAAGCCCTTCTGCCCCAGGCACCCCCACCAGGCTGGCCACCTCTTCCCCTTGCTTCTCAGTCCTGCACTTTCTCAAGGGTCACCTCAGAACCTGCTGCTGCCCACCCTTAGTGACAGCAGGACTTCTACTCAGAGCCCCCATGAGCCCCCACTGGTGAGTGACTGCAGGGTCCCATCCAGAACCCGCTTTTGTCTTCTGCCACAGTCCAGAACACTCCTGCCTAGCCAAGAGTCCCCCAGCTCCAGGGTGGCCACCTTCCCCATCCCTGGCAGGGGCCCGTGCCAACCCCTAACAGAGGCAGTTGGCGGGGCCCTGGCAGGGTGGCCAGTAACTCACTCTCTACAGTGGCCCATCACTCCTCAGAGGGGCCTGAGTGACTGCCCAGCGCTCTCCCACCCATGGCTCTGGCCAGGGGTTGTACCAACCGCAGGCCTGGGGGAAAGGCCGAGATGCAGGAAGCCATAGGAATAAAGGACCCAAGGTGCCCAGACAGGAGCTGGGGATGGGGATAGGGGGTCAGGCAGTATCTGGGGCCCAGGAGAGATGGGGAAAGGAGGGGGGCAGGGACGCCCCCTTCAGGGGCTTTGCCATCCTGCCCTTTCGGGTACTCCAACCTTTGCCTTTTTTTCTGGGATTTTTTAAAGTAAGCGGCTGGGCGGTGGGGTGGGGGTGGAGGTACGTGGTGGTGGTTCCTGCATTTCCACTCATGGCCCACAGAACAGCCTGGCTACAAGAGGGGCTAGGATGGGCTGCTGCCCCTAGGGCCCGAGGTCCTTCCTCCAATCACAGCACAAAACTCCAAAGTTCTAAGTCCCATGGAAAGTGGCAGTGACGGTGGCAGTGGTGGGGCTGGGCCGTGGCTGGAGAATCACCAGGCCTCAGTCCTTGGCGCCATCTGTCTGGCGGCAGCTGGGCCCTTGAGCTGGGGGCCGGTTTGGCTCTCCGGCCACCTCCACCAGGTCAGACATCTCCGGCGAGGAGGAACTGCTGCCATCTGGTAGGGAAAAGAGATGGAAGAAGTGTGGAGCTTCTGGAGCCCAGTGGTCTTTCCTTGTCCCTGCAGAGCAATCCCTGCAGAGATGGTTTTAGGCAGAAGGTCCCAAAGATAGGCGCCCTCTCCTTCCAGGGACTCGATCCCAGGGTTGGAACTCTGCCCAAGGCCACGTCCCACCCTCCAAATCCAAGCTCCTAGAACAGCAAGAGCAGGGCCTCTGGCAGCTAGAGATGGCGTGGGGGCTGGAATTCCAGGGGGCAGAAGCGTACAGGAAGGGCTCAGAGGTGGGGAAGTAGCCAGCCCATTCTGGGAATGCAGCGGTAGCTCAGGGAGCTACACCAAGGGGACCTGCAGGGGCAGAAAATAGATTGGGGTCAGAATTTGGTGGGCCCCGCAGACCAGGCCGAGGAGTTCATAAACCTCTACTCGGAGCGCTCACTCCAACATCAAGGGAGAAAGGGCAGAAGAGTGGTGTTCTGGTGACAGGGGAACAGAGTCAGACAGTGAAGACCCTAGCAGCCGTGAGTGAACCCGGTGATGGGAATCTACCAGCACAGGGTGGAAGGGAGAGGAGATATGAAATAGGGAAGGCCGGAGAAGAAGCTGTCTGGCTCCCAGTGACTTCAGATCCAGGGCTGGAAAGACGGTCGTGGGCACAGCTGGGATGCAGAGTGGATGTGGAAGGCTGACTGAGAGCGAGGGTCAGAGTTAGGGGCCCACTACACGGAGGTCTTGCTGTTGCTGTGAAGAAGGGCGGCGACTGCCAGAGAGTGGGAGTGAGAGAGTCAAGGGCAGAGCTCCCAGGAGAGTGGGACTACGGGACTGGGAGGAGCCCCCCCCCCTCCCCGGGCAGCACGGAGAATAAACAGCAGGTAGGAAGAAGCCCCAGGATTCCTGGGCCACAGGGGTACAGTTTCAAGAAAGACTGCAGGCATGGCATGCAGAAGGGAGCACCAGAGGGTACAGAACGGAAGGACCTGGACCTGGGGTGACCTTCCTGCATCAGTCTGGGGGTGGGGGGAGGGCTGCCGCCTGCAATGGGTGAAAGAGGCTGCCACTTTTTCGTAAGCTGGGCAATGAAGGAAAATAATGAAACCTCTTGGTTCTTAAGCCGGGGAGGAGGAGGAGGGTGTAGGCTTGAGGAAAGAGCTGGAAAGGGATAAGCTGGACAACTCGGGAGAGAAATGATGATGGCAAGGTCCTGATATGGGCCGGGGGGAGGGGGTGCTTTAGAGCAGACATGTTTTCCCGGGGGTCGGGGGAAAGGGGAGGGGAGGGAATGGCAGCAGCGGAGAGGGAGGCAGTCAGCTGGAAGTGGTGTGAAGGCCAGCCGCCCAGGGTGGTTGATCCACCGCCACAACGACCATCCCGAGGGCAGTGAGCCATGTCGTCACAGCGTGAGGGCCACATGCCAGCCCGTCCACGGCTGGGGGAAGCCCTGGAGACACTGGCCACCAGGACGAGGACAGCAGCCTGGGGAAGGGTGGGTGGGCCGCCTCCTGATGGGGAGGGCCCAGAACAGGGAACAGGTTCTACTGAGCCCCAGAGGGGGCACTGACATTCCCTGGTTCGTTGGCAGTCAGGGAGGCACAGATGAGCAGGAGAAGCAGCCTGAGAGCCCGGGGCCGGCAACAGCACTGCCTGGAGGGAGACTGGCTCCTCCTGTGGTGTGGCAGATTGCAGAGCACCCAACCCAAGCAGGCAGTGGGACAGCTCTGTGTGTGCATGGCTGTGGGGAGGCCACGTCAAGTTTTCCTAAGTCGTCCCCTTACTGTGCAGTATGTGTCCTGAACTGTCTTTCAAATGGGCTGTCAACCATCAAGGTCAAAACTGACTTTTTCCCCCTTGTTCCCAGGATCTGGCACAGGCAGGTGTGACTGCTCTGCTAAATGAATAAATAACGAAAACAAGAAAAAAAAAAAGGAAACTCAAAAGACCGGTTTCCATCCAGAGGACCATGTCCCCTGCCACAATGATAGGGGAAGAAAACCAGGATCTGTGCCATCCAGTTGCCTGAGCCCAACGCCCCTGGATCCCTGGGAAAACCCCTGGGGTATGGGGCATATGGCAGGCCCCACTTTGGGCAGTCCCTGGGCCGCTGTGGCTCCAGGTCTTACCTCTTATTGTCCTTCCCTTAGGGCTTCCTCCACCTTGGGTACCTCCTGTCGCCGTCCCCGGAAGTCTTCATCTGAAAAGGAGAGGTAAGTTGCCTCCTGCTCCACCGTGCAAGGCCTCATCAGGCATGTTCCCCCGGGCCGGGCAAGAGAGCTCCCCCAACGCTCTCCATCCCTTTTGTTTGCTGGGGCACATGTTGATCCTGGGGTGGGTGGGGTGGGGAATGTATGGGTGCTAAGAGGCACCAGGGCACAGCGTGGGGTTAGGACCCCTGGCTGCTGGCCTGGCTCCATCACTGAACTTGGACAAGTTCTTCCCTCAGCTTCCTCATCTGTAGAACGCGTGGGGAAGTGGTACCCTCCCTACAGCCTCTAGCACCCTCCTAGCCCTTGTTTCCAGATGTCTCCTGACCCCTCAAGGGCCCCTCTGCTCTGAGGCATGAGGATCAGATTCAGCTGCGGATCTGCCAGGGTCTAAGGCAGTGCCTTCTGGCCTACATGGCCTTTGGGAGGGACTAGATGAACACTGAAAGGTCTCTGGGCCCAGAGACTGAAACTGCACAGTGCTTGGTTCTCCAAGTGAGTCCCCTCCACGTGGGTCGGTGTGTCTGAGAAGAGACAGAGAAGAGACCCCGGAAACAGCACCTGACACTTTGTGCTCCAAGTAGAGACCTAGGTGGAGGTGCTGCTGGGGCCCCCTTTGGGGGGGTAGAAGGAAGGGAGAGGCCATGTGAACCAAGAGGGAGGACCCATTTCTTTGGGTCACCTGCCCACCTACCAAGATGTGTTCCTCAAGTTGGGTCCACCCATGAAATACCAGGCCCTCCTCTTAGAGGGTCACCAAGGACAAGGAACTTAGCATGAAGCTCCCCCTCCCGCCTTGCCTCACCGCAAGTGTGGCCCTCCACGTCATCTAGGAGGTTAGCTGTTGACACCGCAGCTCCCAGACTGCCGGGCCATTCAGGAAAACGGTCTCAACGATGGGTGGGCACTGCCATCATCCTCCCGGTTCTACCAGTCCCTGTCTCTGGCCTCTACCACCCACTCCCAGCTCAGGGACATCTACCACACCAGTATTATCCCCCAACACTCCCCAAAGCCTCCTTTCCCCGGGATCAGGGGAACAGCCAGGGCCTGACTTTCTCACCCAGCTCCGGGGATAGAGAGCCTCCCTGTTCCCCTTTGGCTGCTCAGCTTCTAATATCCTGGGCCCATGTAACAAGCATCGGTGGGAATCTGGGTTAAAACGTGGAGAACCTTATTTTTACTCAAGAAACTGAAAGCAAGAAGGCAGGGCCCAACGTGCTTGAAATGGGGAGGCGGCAAGATCTATGGGTCAATTCAACTCAAGAAATTAGGGAGAAGTGTGCTGATTTCAGTGGAAGAACCACGTTTTCTCCCAAGAGTAGATGAGCCCAGACAGAAAGTGAAGATGTCATGAGATAACTCAGGACCCCAGAGACGTGGGATACGCTGGCCTACTCCCCAGCCTGGTAGTGGGGCTCCAGACCCGGCGGTGGGCTGGCCTCACAGCACATGGCGCAGGGGGTGACCACAGAGCAGGTCCCAGTCCCTGGAGAGGGCACAGCAAGGCGGTCAGCACCCTCAGCGTCCACGCCCCCACCCTGCGCCAGGCCGGAAAGGATACGACTGGTGCTTGGACAAGTGTTTCCTCTTTGACTTCCTCATCCTGGTCTTCTCGGAGAAGGCCCTGGCCAGCTCGAACAGCTTCCTCCGGGTGGCTGGGGCAGAGAGACCTGTGAGCTGCAGCCGCAGGGCCAGCCCTGGGGTGGGGGCAGGCGGCGGGGGCGATAGGAATGGGGGGGCGCCCCCCCCAGCAGGGAGGATGCCACCCCGGCAGGCCTGCAGAGGCAGCACAGGCCACCAAGAGCGGGGCCCGCGGGCAGGCAGCCCGAGATCCAGGCATTCCTGCCCCAGCTGCGGCAGTCAGCAACACTCTTGGCTGTCTTTCCCGCCGTGCCTCCCCCGCCCCCTTCGCCACCTCCAGAGTTGGTTCTGGGATTTCCATGACTAATCCGAGATTTTCCCCGAAATGGAGCCTGGAAGGATGGCAGCCTCATTCACACATGCTTGTGTGGTGGGAAGGGGAGGAGGAAGGCTAGGTGCATCCTGGCTGGCAGGACTTTGTGGGAAGAGGTCACAAACCCTGGGGCTTCCCGCCCACAGAAAGTGGGCTTAGCACGGGCCTCCCCACTCATCAGGCCTGGCCAAGTCCCCTCAAGCCACAGAGGACATGAACTCTAAAACTGGGGTGGGAGTCGGGGGTGGGGAGGGCCACACATTATTATTTTTCTACAGACAGCTGGCTCAAGAGGATTTAAAACTTAATTTGTATCCAGACTCAGCTGCAGAGGGAAGTGAGGCAGGAACCAGCCTGCGATTAAAATGTCACTTTGGTTCACCAAGAGTCCACTTCAAAACTCCAGCTGGCTCCCTCCCTCCTGTGAGGCCACAGGGCTTGTCTTCGAAGAGATGGGGAGGGGGCAGAGGCCGGACTCACATTTTCCCATGTGTTTCAACTTGTCCCTGAATAAGGCATCTTCAGACACAGCAGGATTGGCGTCACTGGTTCCTGAAAGGGGACGGCATCTCTGAGGGCTGGCTGGAGAGGGACAGCAGCTGCCCAAGGCCCCCAGTGGGGAAGTGGGTCAGGGCCGGCCCCACAAGACAGGGGTTTGGCCCAACCCTTCCATCTGAGGAAAGGGACAAAAGATCAGGCTTCTTCCCTAAAGACACTAGGGATCTGAGGAGCACTTCTTTCTCCACAGAGCCTTCCTTGCTTGGCTTCTTTGTGTACAAAGCAGAACCATGGCTGGGGTGCCTGGGTGGCTCAGTGGGTTAAAGCCTCTGCCTTCGGCTCAGGTCATGATCCCAGGGTCCTGGGATCGAGCCCCACATCGGGCTCTCTGCTCAGCAGGGAGCCTGCTTCCCCCACCCTCTTTCTGCCTGCCTCTCTGCCTACTTGTGATCTCTGTCTGTCAAATAAATAAATAAATAAAATCTTTTTAAAAATAAATAAATAAAAATAAAAATGTTGTTTAAAAAAAAAAAAACAAAGCAGGACCATGGTATGGTCCGCTGTATGCGTGGAGAGCCGCCGCTCACACCGCCTTCCAGCTCCCCGCTTCTCTGACCAACTCCGCGTTCCGTGAAGTCACGCTGGTAAGTTGGTGGGAGTATTTACATCACGGGAGTCACCCAGCGCTAAACACTGGGGTTTCCCCTGCACCCTGAACTGGCTGGGAGATAGTCACCAGCACGTGGCGGCTGCCGCTGGCCTGCATCCTGACCCGGTGTGAGAGCTACTACGGGAATGGAAGGCAGGGGCGGGCACAGAGCAGGCCTTTGGCCACGGGGATTCCCTCTCCTCCCTGCCCAGGTCGGCCCCTCCATTACTCCCTCCAGACATGAAGTTTTGGACTCATTAGACGTAGGAATGAAGATAAACCCAGCTGGCCACCTAGAGCCTCCCCGCTCACCCAGCACCCACATGCGTCTCTCGCTGCCCTTCTAAAGCTCCTGCTCTCCACCCTGCAGCTCAGCTAATCCCAAGTCACCTTGCCTGCTAAGTCCCCTGTGAGTCATTATGATCCATCTCAGCAGCCCTCGTGTGTCGAGCTCATTCAGGATCAAGGACGAGAGACTGTCGTTAAAACTCTCAGATGCACATCTGGCGGGGCCTAAGCTCTGAGCCTGTTGCTTATGAATCGGTTCCACGGGATTTTCTCTCTTTGAGCCGGGATCAGCTGAGCTCCCCATCCCTCTGCCCCTCCACCCCACTCCGCGGTGTGATGTAAGGTCTGCCTCAGGCAGAAGCTGCTGCTGCTCTCTCTGCGGTGGGCAGCCTATGTGTGGCTGGGGGCACTGGCTGGCTAGGGGCCGCGAGGCACACACAGGGACACGTGGGTGGGGTCCAGGTGTCCAGTATGGAACCCAGGCCTTCTGGCCCTCTCTGCCCGTGTTCCCAGCTCCAGCTTGACCCCTGTTCGTGCATCCCAATAGCCTGCTGTCCATTCCTGGCCCTCCTTCAGTGGGCTAGGGCTCCCAGAGGGGCCTGGCCCTCTACTGAAGCAATTCTTCCCTCTCACCATCTTGTACATGAAGCTCAAGATTCTCTTCCTCCAGCATGAGGGTGGGGCCCAGCCAGGGCCGACACAGCCTCGGCCCGTGAAGGAACAAACCATGCCCTCCTCACCATGAGCAGCTGCTCTTAACAGTGTGTCCTCAGCTCTGCTGGCTTGTCTAGCCATCTCTTGGATGTTTCTCTGGCATTCCCCATGAGACCATAAGCTCCCCCAGGGCAGAGATGAAGTGTTGGAAGTCTCTGAGTCCTTCCTGAGCCCACCCACCATGGGACAGCTATGCTGTGGCGTGTCCCCTTCTTGCCCATGCTCCAGGCACCTTCTGAGCAGTTCAGCCGGACATGAGCCAGTCCCAGGGGGGCTCCAGCAGGCTCTGGGTTGGCAAGAGTCCGGGTCTGCCAAGTAGAGGGGCCACGTCACTCGGGGTGAGTGTGCTGGTGGGCTTGGTGGTGGGCTCAGAATCCGCCCCTCCAGCCTCTTTCCCCACCCTACCCCCAAACTCCAAATCTGCAAAGCGCAACCGAAACCGGGGAGTTGAGCCTCTCTGCCCTCCAGACCTCTCTCCCAGGAAGCCAAGGTTACCTGGGGCAGGAGAAGGAAAGCCAAAGTCGTTTCCCACAGCCACGCTGCTGCTGGATTTGGATTTCTGGGACTCATATTTCAAACGATCTGGAAAAGGACCACATTGCTGTCAGGACAGTGAGCTCTCTCCCAGCGGCACCCTGGGCTGAGGTGCAGGAAGGCTGCCGGGGACCGAGCCCTCAGATCTCACAGGACACACACAAAATATGTGCACACATGTCTTCGGCTCTCCAAGAACCAGCTGTGCCACAGAAACTCCGGCCCTCACAAGCACCTGGAACCGCAGGAGACCAAACTTAGGTGGACCCTGAGACATCACCCAGTCTGACCCTTCACTGATAAGGAAAGGCCCTGGGGTGCCCGGGTGGCTCAGTGGGTTCAGTGTCTGACTTTTTCCACTTGGCTCAGGATCTCGGGGTTGTGGGATCAAGCCCCACGTCCATCTGGGCTCCATGCTCGGTGGGGAGTCTGCTTGGTATTCTCTCTCCCTCTCCCTTTGTTCCTGCCCCTGCGTGTGCTCTATCTCTCAAATAAATAAATAAATCTTTTATAAAAGCAAAATAAGGGGTGCCTGGGTGCCTTGGTCAGTTGAGCGTCTGCCTTCAGCTCAGGTCATGATCTCAGGGTTCTGGGATAGAGCTCCAAGTGGGGCTTCTTGCTCAGCGGGGAGCCTGCTTCTCCTTGTCCCTCTCCCCCACCCCCTTCTCCTGCCCTCTCTCTCTCTCTCTCTCTCTCTCTCGCTCAAATAAATTAATTAAATTAAAGGTAAGGCAAGGCCAGGCCCTGAGGCTCCCCAGCACCTGTACTGCAGAGCTGGGGTGCCTTCTCCCTGCACACCTGATTCTTTCCAACTACACACTGCCCGTCACATACACACATGTCCACACTCTCACTGGGACCCTCATAAGACAGGCCTCCCACAGGCCCCTCACTATACCCCACTCGAAACACACTCCCACCCTGCAGGGGAAAGGCTGCCAGGTTTTGAAGTAAGGTCTCCAGCCAAAGACAACGCAAACTGCCAGAAAATTTGAGAGCTCCTGCTCTCCAGCCTCTGTTCAGCGAGGCACCCCTGGACCCCGCTCCAGACACGTGGTACCAAGGCCAGTGCCTGGCACCCAGTGATGTGCAGGGGAAAGAAGAGGGCCTACAAAGGCACACCTGTCTTCCTCTGAGTCCCGGGGAGGGAGAAGAGTTGGCTGGGGACTCGTGTCCCTGTTGGCAGAATTCTGGGGTTCCCACAGCATACACGGCCCCAAGACCACCTTGGCCTCCAGCTCAGCGCCACCTCTGAGCCCCAGAGCTGAAGCCACTCCAGCTCCCCTCCCCAAGCCACAAAGCAGGGGCCGCAGTGCCCCCCCAACGCCGCCCCGGGGCACCACCTCTCTCCAGGGCCAGCAGGAAGTCCCGGTTGCGCTGCAGCTCCTTCATGAACTCCTCATTCTGCAGGAAGAGCGCAATCCTCTCGTCCTCCAGGTACTGCTTCCAGCGGTTCTCCTGGTCCCGTGCCCCGGGTCCAGCCACAGAGGGCAGGCCTCCTTCGCTGCTCCTGGGCTTGGAGCCACCGGGGTTACCCTGAGGAGGGGAGCAAGGGCTTTGAATGGCTGCTCACCAGCGCACGTGCTGCAGAAACATCCATGTGTATCTGGGGGCGCACATGTCCTTTCCCAGCTTCCTCCAGCCGCGCCCTGGGGCCTGCACCTGCTATCAGGCCCTAGCGGTCAGCCGAAACCTAACTTAGCAGGCCAGAAACCTCTCCGTTGCAGAAGCAGCAAGGACTTAAAAATGATGTTTCCTCCCCTTTGGGCCACCCCAGCCCTCATCTACAACCTGAATAGTCCTGAAAAGTGATCTGCAAGCCACAAGATAGCTTGGCTAGCTCCCCATGGAGGCCCAGGCTCAAAATTCTCCCTTTCCTAGCTGCCTCAGGGTGAGGCCCCCTTCCTGCAAGGGCCCCTGAGGCTGTGCCCACATCAGGGGGAAAGGCTGCCCCTGGCCCTATCCCAGAGGAGGGTGGGGAGGTGCCCGGACCCTCTGCCATTGGCTGCCCCCATGCCCACCTCCCTCCAGCCTGGGGTAATGGCTGTAGCCACAGACTCCTCTGGGCTGTCACCTTCCCTGGGTGGAACAGGAAACCTCCAGGCCCAGACAGGAAACGAGGCTTTCGGTTCAGCATTCTTTCCCTGTGAACCCAGGCCAACAGAAATAGCTCAGCCCGGGCTTAAACATCAGGAAGTGAAATGGGCTGGCACAAACCGGGGGCGAGCAGAGATGCTGCAAGGCCACTGCCCCTGCCCCCCCATTACCTGTATGCTGTCCAGCTGCTGGGGCAGGATGCGGAGAAAGTCATCCGGGAGGTTGCCCAGCAGGGGTGGGTTCCAGTTACGATAGCGCCTATGGCTCGATGCAGGTCCGGAGCCCAGCACATCGATGCTGGAGGATGAGAGGTAACAACGAAGAGGGAACAGTCAGGCCCAAACACAGGAGTCCCGGCCCATCACACCAGCGATCCTGCTCAAAATGGCATGTCTGCTCTGAAGCTTCCCACGGCCTCCAGGACATAGGCCCCGCGCTCTATCTCATCTTTCCGATCAGGCCTCTGCTGACCTCTGTCTCTGGCCCCAGGGCCTGGCTCCTCCCATGCAAGACAGTCCCTGCTTTCCGGCCACTCTGTGCCCTCAAGGTCTCTAGGCCTGGAGTCCTCAGTGTTCTTGGCACTCAAGCTGGGTGTCATGGGTTTACATGCAGATGTTTACGAATGTCCTCTCAAGACGGCAGGCACGGCCCAAGCACCCAGCACAGTGCGAGCTCACAGCCGCTGAGGAACAGGTGTGCTCCCCATGACCAGACCCAGAAGCCAGCCCAGCTGCCTCAATGCTGGTTGGCTGCGGTGGGGGACGTGGGGATGGTGGGATCCCTACAGAGCAGAGCAGATCCAGGCTCTAGTTCTGGCTCAGTCACGGTCAGCAGGGTGGTCCTGGGCAAAACCCTGCTCCCCTCTGGGCTGAGCTTCCTCATGGAAAAACCCGTCTCCCTGCCAAGGTGGGCAGGAGCCCCTTGTGAGGCTGTATCTTGAGCAGTGTTGGGAAGAGGCATCCTGAAGGTGGGGATGGAAAGGTTCCTGCTGCAAGGGGTGCCCAGGAGTAGCTCTTCATAAGCAAGGTGCCCTGCCGGAGGTCTGTGCGCCACGGCAGAGGCCATCAGCAATGGGGGTGCGGCGGGGACAGGAAGAAAAGCAGTGGCAGGAGCCCTCTCTGACCCCCAGCCCCGCCCCCCCGCCCTCGGGGCCTGAGGGCAGCCCGGGGCCAGGCCAGGAGCTCCCCACCCCTCCTCAGCAGCTCCCCACCCCTCCTCAGCAGCCTGCAGCGTGGCAACCGCAGGACACGTGTTCTGCTGAATCAGGGAAATGACACACACAGAAGGCAGCGGGCCGGGGGCGGCGGGCCGGCCGCTCTCGCCTGGCTTTGATTTGTCTCCAGCTCCAGGAATCCCGCCCGCCCCCTCACTGGAGGGGAGCTTTTCCGGGCTGCCGCTGACTGTGGAAATAACTTCCTTTCCTTTTCTATTTTGGGCGGGTGGCCTGGCAGGGCGAAGGGGGCGGCGGCAGACGGGGATAACAAGCTGCTAAGTGCGCTGTGGGAGCCAAGGGAACCCGCCTGCCTCGTCCACCCTCTCCCGGCACAGGTGAGGGAAGGCCCCAGAAGAGCCTGCGTTGTAACCCAACCCGGGACTCCGAGTCCGAGGCAGATCTCTCCCCATATCACTCTGCCGCCTTCTGTCCCTGTTGGAGGCTTCACTTCTCCCAAGGGCCTGAGGCAGGGGAAAGGATGCCCCCTCTCCCAGGGGCTTGCGGACCACCTGTGGTTGGCCTCAGCACAGAGAATTCCTCTCCAGGGTCTTCCCCTAGGTCACGGGTACCCACTCCAACTCAACCACACCCGAGCCACCCAGGAAAGTGAGGAGGGAGAACCCCAATGGTGCACTGAGACCCCTCTAGCCCTTTGTTACTGAGCCCAAGAGGGGACGGGAACAAGGAGCAGGAGACCCTCCTCAGCCCAGTTTCCCTGGCTGCTGGGCCCGTGGTCCCGAGAAAGGTCGGGCCCAGCCCCTCCGGGGCCCTGGGCCCTGGCAAAGGCAAAGATGAGGTCAGCCGCAGCTGCAAGAGCCAGGGGGCCCCTGAGCCCAGGCGGCCCAGGCAACTCCATTGTGGTCGGAAAGGAATGTCAGAAATGAGCTGAGAGGCAAATAAAAAACTTCCAAGGCTGTAATTTCAACGGGAAAACGGCAGGTGGCCTGTGCGGAGGGGTAGCTCTGGGTCTCAGAGACCTCCTTCATTCCTCATTTCGGAGATAGCGGCAAGGGCAGGCTGGAGGAAGGGTAGGAGAGAGAAGGCTGCGAGGCTCTCCTGGCCCAGAGCCTCTGGCCCAGGACCCCAAAACTAAAATTTTCCCATCAGACCCCCAGGTTTACCCATGGACCATCAGACCCTAGAAGGATTTCAGATATGAACCTTCCGGGTAGGATTTTTGGTAGAGCGGACACTGAGGGACGCCTGGGGGGCTCAGCGGCCGCCTTTAGCCTGGGTCATGATCCCAGCATCTTGGGTCAAGTCCGCATTGGGCTCCTGGCTCAGCAGGGAGCCTGCTTCTCCCTCTGCCTGCTGTTCCGTCTGCTTGTACTCCAGCTCTCTTTCTTGAAATAAACAAATAAAATATTTAAAAAAAAAAAAAAAAAGAACGGACACTGAGGACCAGAGAGAGCCAGGCCCTGTCCAGGGACACACAGACCGTGTAAGTAAAACCTGGGCCCAGGGGTCCTCACTTTCCAGGCACTCATCACTGGGGTCACCCTGCCTCTCTGTTGTCTCAGCAGGGCAAGCTCCCAAACCCTGCCCCACCTGAAGCCCCTCAGGTGACTGGAGGCACCAAAGGGGCCTCCTGCTATGCCTCCTCCCCTCCAACCCCAGTAGCCAGAGATTCTAAAACACTAACCAGATCCCGTCACTCTCCAACTCAAGCCTGTTGGCTGTAGGATAAGGCCAAAACTCCTCAGAGGACCCACAGAGCCCCCGTGATCAGTTCACCTCTCCAGCCTCATGGCAATTCCATTTCCTGGAGTTCCCCAAAGCTCCCAGATGGTTCCTCCTCTCCTGCCTCCTGGCCTTTGCACATGCTATTTCCCTTGCCTGAAACGCCCTCCTGTCCTCTGCTTCATCAGGACACAGTGTGGACATGAATTCCTCTAGACAGACTTTTTTGCCTCCCCACCCCCAGTCTTTGCCTCCCCCAGCCTCTAATCTCCTCAGGGGGGCAAGGCAGTGCTGTGCTCATCTCAGTATCACACAGGTGGTTCAGCATCTGCATACTGCGGGAGACTCGGTAAAGGCTGGAATGAATGTTCTGGAGAGAGAGACGGAACAAGACCCTGGAAACGGCCTACCAGTGGACCTGGCTGAGCAGGGCCATCCCGGGACAAAGGGGCATGTGCTCAGAGCCTGGGCCTACTTCTTCTGAACATTGGCCTCTGCGGGAAGCCTCCCCACCGATCTCAATATTCCATGTTGGAGCTCAGAGGCCAGCTGTGCAGCCCGGGTGGGAAAGAGCAGTCAAGCACAGGTGACAGGCCTGATCCCTGCCTGGGACTGTGCTAAGTGCTCCATGCGCAGTATCTTTTGATCCTTGAAGCAGTGCTGAGCTGGGGATTAATATTCCCATCCACAGGTGAGGGGAGCAAAGCTCAGAGAGGTTAAGTAGTGAGCCAGAAGCCACACAGCCGAAGCACCTAAAGCCTCAGAAGCTGGGCTGCTGAAAGAAGGGGATAGGAGAGCACTTTTTTTTTTTCCTGACTCAAATTCTCTGCCCTGTATCCTCCCCAGGCCCAGTGAAGCCTTCATTTCCAGGTCAGGACCCTGAATCTCAGGCCTCTTAAGCCTTGAGTTAGTGCTGAGGTCCCCTTGCCCCCAACGGTGGCTTCCATCCTGAGTGGCACCACCCCTGTCCTCACAGCAGCTGCACGCCCAGCCGGACAGGGAGAGGGAGGATGGGGCCTGGTTATGCACACTAGGTTCACCGTGGGATTCTGCCTCTTATGGCCTTGGTTTTCCCTTCTGAAAATCAGGCAGAACCACTTTGCCTAGTAGAAGCTCAATGTTTTGCAAAAGCATCTCGGGATATTTTTAAAAATTAATAATACGTCAAAGGGAAATCACTTAGCACCGGGCTCCATGACCCATGCCAGGCCGCAAGTCCTGCCAAGGCCTCACCCAGACCAATTCATGCACTCCCTATCTTCCAGACCGCTGGAGCCTCCTGGCACCACCTGCCGTAAAGGGAAGACCCCAGCTCTGCTCCTGTCCCCGATGCAAAACATTGCTCCCCCTGTCCTGTGACCTTCCAGCCTCCATCAGCTCCCCGAACTGCAATTGCGGAGACTTTTCTCATCAGGGAGTGAAAGACACAGCAACGATGACATTGGTTTGGGAATCAGAATGGCCTGAGTTCACAGCTCAGCTCTGTGGTCTCGGGAAAGTCATGAAAACTCTCTTTGGCTTAGTCTCCTCATCTGCGAAAGGGGGACGCTAACAGAGTGCTCATAAGTCTTTCGAGGATTAGAATGTGACAGTGTACACAGAGGGCCTTGCTGGTTCCCAGCACTTGGGAGCTGGTGGCTGTCATCATGACCCCTCCCTACACAGCAGAGGTCTCCATGAGCATGGCCTGAGGTGCTCAAGATCCCCAGAAGGAAAGATCCACTGGGACTGGTCCCCTGTCCCATCATTTCCCCCCCAGCTCCTCAGCACCCCAGCGCTGAGCCCTTCAAAGGAACTGCAGTTCTAGGACAAAGAGGCAGCCAGGCTCCAGCAGCTCTGCTACCGACACAGGGCACAGAAAACAAGCTCCTTAGAGGTCACAGGACCCGGTGGCAACCGGCTTCATGTTAACCCTCCAGGTTACTGAGCCCCTCACCTGGAAGAAGTCTCCCAGGACCCAGCAGTCTACTATTCCTCTGCCTCCCCTTATCAAACTATTCCAGGAAAAAAGACTCACTTGCTCCCACTGCCTAAAAATCCCCACGACATCCCTGGACCAGGGATCCAAATAGGTATCCATCCCATCAGTTACCGCCGACTGCCTGGGAGGTGCTGTGTGGAAAGGGATTCTGACATTCTGTCTCCACTGAGCAGGAGAGAGCCCAGTGGTCAATTAGCAGTGTGGGCCATGGGCTCAGTGGGGCAAGTGTCCATACACATTCTCCGTGTTTGCTCCTCCCACTTGCAGGGAACTTGACTGTGAGATTCCAGAAGGCAGCGCCAAGCCCCATGTAACTCTGTGTGCCATATCATGTTCAGCGTAGCACCTAGCCTAGAGTAGCCATTCAGTGAATTTTTGTCCTTGTGCTCCTTCCCGTGTGGAAGTTCTCCTTGGTATCTAACTGCAGTGTCTCTTGCTGCAGTGGAAGCCTGTTCTGGGTGGAATAATACCCCGAGGGGTCCACCCTAGTTTCCCATGGCGTTTGTTACTCAACCCCAGCGTCTGATCCCTTTCCCCACCACCCTGGGCTCCGAGGGGAGTTGGGTTCTCACCGGGGAGGTGGTGTGGGGGGCGCCAGAGGGTAAGGCCTGTCGAACATGTGCATGTGATAGGCTGGCGGGGAGTAGACAGGCGGGGGCTCTTCATCAGAGCTGTCAGGCTCCAAAGTCCTTTCCAAGATCTAGATCAGAAACAACAACAAAAAGACATGTTAACCCTTCTCTGAATTTAAATAACATTCAGACAAAACCCAGGGCGGCCAAGGATGTATCTAAGGGAGCTCCATGCCGCTGGGGGAGGGTAAACAGATAGGACCACTGCTTTGCCAAACTGCTTCGTTTTCTATAAAGCTGAATGCATGGCTGCTTCTGACCCTGCAATTCCAACCTACTCCACGGGCATGAAAGCACACGTCCCCAGAAGAATGTTCAGAGCGGCATTATCCACCCAAGCAAGGTTTAAAAACAGGCCAAACAAATCACGGGGCTAGAAGTTGGAGCAGTAGGACCTCTGTGGGGGTGCAGCAGGCTGGGAGGGACACCAGGGGGATTCCAGGCTCTGTGGATGTTTCCTGACCTGGGTCTGGGGCAACTTCACTGAGCCACACATGTATGGTTTCTGTACTTTTTGGTACATGGTTACTTCTGATAAATAACATTAACATCATTCGTACACTCTCTCAAAGTACCTCTGCATCGGTTATGCCGCCTGAACCTCAAACAACTTGGCAAGGTAGGACAGCGATCGTTACCCCATTTTATACATAAGGAAACTGAGGCCCAGGCTAAGTGACATGGCAAAGCCATATGCTCTTTTCAGAGGTGAGTCTTCAATTTGGACATGGTCTCCAGAGCAAGGATCCATCCTTCAAGCACAATCCCCACATGCCCTGGTTGGATTCTTAGGGCAGAGGGTAGCAAGGGGAGTACCCAGGATGCCTCTCCCTCCTGGACATCCAGAAGCCAGATAGAGGGGCAGGGAAAAGCAAAGGGCGCAGCAAGGCCCAGAGCTCCTGCTCCATGGACTGACCTGGATCCTTCCCCAGAGATCCACAGAGGAGTCTGGGGCAGGAGGCAGAAGGCAGGAGGCAACGTTCCACCAGGAGATCCCAGGTCAGATACACCCCAGCTAGCCTACACCTTAGCTTCCAGCTCCCTGCCCTCTGCTCCCCACTTTCATTCCCATCTCCTCTGAAGAACACGAGAAGGGCTCAGAGGCCCTGCATTTTAACTCCGAGTGAGCTTGCAGAAATCATGCTGAACTGCTTCTAAAAGCCTGGGTGGGGCCGGGCTGCAGGGGCACCTGCCTGCCCTGAGCCCATCCCTGCCCGGGCAGACAGGGTCTCGCAGGGACACCCTGGCCGGTGGGCCGGTGGGCGGGCACACGCACAAGTGAGCACATGCTCTCACACACTGCGCCACACTGTGCAGACACGGCCAGCCTGACCCAAGGAGGCCTCCCGCCCTGGAATGCACTAACGTTCTTTCCTTTCAGGCGGAAAGTATTTAAACAGATGCTTTTGCAGAAAAAGAAGAATGTAGCTGTTTTGTGGGCCACTGCTCTGCTTAGCCCAAATTTCCACCAGAAGAAAGAGAGAGAGAGAGAGAGGGAGGGAGACAGAGAAAGAGAAAGAGAGAGAACACTGCAAGCTCCAGTCCAGTTCACGGGGGAACCTCAGGGGCCTGGCACAGGACAGTGGCTCAGCACCTAGCCGGCGCACCCAGAGAACAGTGTTGTTTCTGTCCCCATCCCTCACTCCCTGCCCCTCGGACCCTGCTGCGTTGGGGGGACAGGGATCCGGACTGGAGCCTTAAGGCCAACTTCCTCAGTGGCCGGCCAGCCTGGCCCCACTGAGGCTGGTGTGAGGGAGACGGTGAGGAGGGGAGAGCTGTTTCCCGAAGGAAGCTGCTTGGGGCTTCCTAGGCCGTGGCCTGCAGCAGCCCACCTCCAGACTCAGGAAGATCAGGCCTCCGCGGGGGCCCCAGGGGGCCCCCTCCCCTCACAGCCGTGCCTGTTCCTCAGAGCAGCCTCTGGGGGCTACAAGACCAGACGCTCATCAGAGGCTCCTGGAACAGAACGAGGAACCGCCAAGGAGGCAGGCGGCAGGCCAGGCACGCTCCAGAAAGGCTGATCCCAAGTCTCTGGGGAGAGTAACCCCAGCCATGTTTCTGGCCTCCCTCGGCCTCTCTCCCCACCACCCCACCAGCCACAGTGAGGTTGTTCTTCTGGCTCTAAAGGTGCTGAAGTTTTCAGCTCTGGGGCCCCTTGGCTTCACTCAGTGTGGGTGATGGATGCCTGCCAGGTGCTCTGGGGGCTAGGGTCTGGGCCATTGATCTGACAGCAGATATTTCTCTGTGGCAAGGATGCCCCCCGGGCCAGCCAACCATCCATCAGCCCTCAGCGAGGGGCCTTTTTCCAGTCAGCAGTTAGTGTCATTCCAGCTGCTGCTCATAAATTTTCTGAAGCACTTTCCGCTGGCTCGGGAACTGCCTGCCGATGGGCCAGGCGGAGCTCCAAAGGTGGGGGTTTGGGGCAACAGCCAAGGAGGGGTGCTGAGAAGGGGCTCAATTAGGAAAGCAAGAGTCTTAGAAAAACAGAAGCACACACACTGCAGGCCTATCAAGGGGATGGTGAAGACCCCTGGAGATTCACAGGCCCGTGGGGGCCATGGACAAAGGAGGAAAGATTATGCTACCCTACCTGCCGACCGCAGAATCAATGAGACTGCGGAAAGGGTCAGAGGATGCAGAATACTTTCCTTCCAGCTCACACTTAAAGGATGTATTTGCAAACACACACACACTCACCCCTCCTTTCCACAAAGAGGATCTGGGTTTTCTGAGACTGCTTCCACTGGCTAATCCAGGCAGTTCAAAGGAGTGGTCTCCCAAGGAAAGAGACTAAAGAAACCTGTGCAGAGACAGGAGCAACATTTATTCACTCAACAGGCATTCCTTGGGTGCCTGTTATCTGCCAGGACCGTCCGGGATGCTGTAGGTGACACGGGAATGAGGCAAATGTCATTGCCCACAGTGTTTCTCCTCCACCTGGAGGGAGAAGTCCCAGGCCGCACCAACTAAGGGAACAAGGGCCGATGGCCTCAGCCTGCAGGAAGGCTCTGGCTGACAAGAGAGTCCTGGATGCCTGCGGGGCTGTGTTGACCAGGAATCTGAAGCCATATCTGGGTCTAGGTTTTCTCTGTCAATGAGGATAATAATACTAACACCACCTCACAAAGTGTAAGAGGACTGCAAGGACAGAGACATCTAAAGCGTGTGGGATGGTGCCCGGCACCGGCTGGGACTCAGAGAAGAGCAGAGTTAAATGCCATCTGCTGGGCCCTTCCGTCTTGTCCGGGGCCGTGTGTCCCAGATGCCCCCGCAGGCCGTGACCCGATCCGCAGGCAGTGACCCGATCACTGGAAGGCTCTGTGTGCCCCTTCTGCTCCCAGCACAGCAGGCCCTCCAGAGACCAGGGGGTCACATTTACTGGACTCAGTGGGGCCAGGTGGACCCTGAGGCACCAAGATGGTCCCCTCTCCCCCGGCGACTTCGCTGATAAAGGAGGGAGCTGCTCAGGAACTGCCCGCTGCCAACGCCATCATGCCTTGCTCAGAGGAATTTAACTAGTACGTCTGAGGTCACTCCTCTTTGGTGGTTCCCTAGGCTCTTTCTCCACCGCCTGGCCTTTTCAAGTTCCAGGTCTCTGCGGACTCCAGAGGTCCTGACAGATGGTCCTGCTGCCAGCTCCCTCGTGACTCATGCTCTGTTTCATCTCTGAGCCTTTGCACAAGCACTTCCCTCCGCCTTGCACACCCTGTCCCTCACTCCCCACTCTTTCTTTGGGCCTCAGCTTGGCTATCCCTTCCTCTGGGAAGCCATCCTCCTCTCCTGCTCCCACTTCTCCCACCAAAAGCACTGGCCGCTCCCAGCTACTATGGCCTGAGTCTTGGGAGCTCTGTGCCGGCAGAAACTCAGTCTGCCTTGCCAAGGTGGACACCCAGAAGGGCAAAAAAGAGCCTTTCTAGGAAAATATAGGCTAGACGGCCCCAGCCTGGAATTGGACTTCAGTATGTTGGGGTAGGGCCCGAGAGTCTGCTTTTTTAACAAGCTCCTCAATTCTGATGACCCCTTAGTGGGGTCTGGTACTGTGCCTGGCACACCACCGACTAGGTGTGCCATGTTTGTTGACTGACTGACTGCATGATTTCTGCCCATAAAAGGCCACTGACCGGCTCCGGTACGGGGTTCCTGCGAGAAAGCGGCTACTCGCGCGTTACAACTCAGGGTTAACAACCCACGTCCACTAAGAGGTTCGGACAGCCTCGGGCCTCGCGGTGAATGATCGGGGCCACGCCCCTACCTCCGGGGGGATGCTGTCCTCCGAGTCAGAGCTGTCCTCGTAGACGCTGCCGCCACCGCCCTCCAGGTTCATCTGAAGGAGCTGGTCGATGGTGGCGTCCACTGCGCCGCTGTTGGCGCGCAGCACGCACTCGATGATGTCGTAATCCATGTTGGGGAACATGGTCTTGAAGTCGTCCATGGCCTGGTTGAACTCGAGGCGGCGCACCTGGCGGGCCGGCCGGCTGTTGTTGAGCTCCTGCGAGGCAGCCGCTCCGGCCCCAGCTCCGGCCCCGCGCGCCCCCGCCGAGTCGCCTCCGCCGCCTCCGCCGCCTCCGCCGCTGCTGCTCCGGCGGAACAGGCTGGTCATTTTGCCTAGCCGCGGGGGGAAAATGTTTGCGGCCCGCGCCGAGCCCCTGCCCCCGGATCCCTGCGCCGTGGCCGCTCGCTCGGTGCGCTCGGGGGGCTCTCTCCCGCGGCTCCCGCTACCCTGGGCGGCCAGGCGGGGGCGGGGCGCGCGGGGTCCCCGGGTGGGGAGGCTAGGGCGCAGGGCCACCGGCGGCCCTCGGGGAGCGGCCCTCGCGGGGCGGCGGCATCCGGGCCGGGGCAGCTGGTCATCCACACCCCCGGGGCATCCTGAGGCCGAGGGTTCCACCTGAAACAGAGGGAGGCAGAGTCAGGGGCGGGATGCTTTTCTCATCGGAGAACAGCTTCTTTGTGCTTTCTCTCCAGCGGCAACGAATAGCCAGGGTTCTAGCACAGGACTCCTACCTCTTAGCAAGGACTAACTCTGGGCCGGACACCGTCCTAAATGTTCTGGGTGGGCTGACTCCTAACACTACTATGAGGTAGGTGCTAGTATCCCCCATTTCGAAGGTAGGAAAATGAGGCACAGATACTGAGGAAGTGGAGGAATTAGGATTTGAACCCAGGACCATGGCCTCTGGTCGCAACCACTACTCCTACTGCTGAGTAGCCCTGAGGATCTGAGGCAGGAGGGGCTCTGTACAGGCCCCATCCTGCCCTCTGGTCTCCAGCCCACCCTGTCTCTGCTTCCCACATCATGGTCCCAACTTGATGATCCCACCATCACGGCCTCCAATTTGTGGAGAGTGCCATCAAATCTGCATCAGAAAACTGTCCAGCCCCCTCACAACCAGGCACATACATCACGGCCAAGGTCACATTTTTGTTAGTGCAATCAACCAAGAGTTGAATATATCTAAAACCCTCAAATTCTGACTTTCTCATGCTTATACCAAGATTTACAGTAATTTTGTTAATTGCAGAAAAGTGGCAGCCTTAAGGGACTGTTCCATCAAAGAATATTTCTTAAGTTTGACACAACAGGTGCAAAGCTAGTTTTCCTTTTCTAGGAGCTGGGGTCATCATCTTAACAGCTGACATAGAAACATTCATGTGACCAAATCAACATGATGCTCTTGCCTGCCATGATCTCAGCTGTCAAACAGCTGGTGGGTGGTAAGAAGGACCAGAGCAGAGGCGTGCAGAAGGTGTAGGAGATGGGCTCTCTCTCACCCCAAGGTCAGAAGATCTAGTGCTACCATTGATTCCTTCTCTCCCTTTCGGTCTGCCCCTGCCCCTGCATAGGTTGAATGAGACTGCATATTGTTCCCCAGGAGCACCATGCTGAGATGCTAACCTCCTTCAAACCTCTAACTCCTTAGAGGAATGTGGAAATTGTCCAGGGCTCCTGTTCTGGGGCTTGTTGGGTGTGTATCTGCCCCGTCCCAGAGAGGTGGGCTGTATTGAAGAATGGAAAACTAGGGGCGCCTGGGTGGCTCAGGTCATGATCTTAGGGTCCTGTGATTGAGCTCTACTGGGCTCTGGGCAGGGAGAAGCAGACTCTGTGCCAAGCTGGTTCATGTCCTCAGCTCCACAGGGGAGTGCCCCTCCCCTGGCTTGCCCTCTCTCTCAAATAAATAAATAGATAAAATAGTTAAAAAAATTTATGGAAAACTAGAAGCACTTGGGCCCCACACAGCCTCTGGACACTGATGTCACAGAACTATAATCCCTCCCAGCTTCTGGAAAACACCTATTCTAACACTCTGGTGTATCTACATCCAGAGACTTTCTCTATGCCTCCACTACCGTATGTATGCATTTATTTTATGGAAATGTGATCAAACCATAAATTCTACACAACTTCTTTTTCCACTTAATAATTTATGTTGCCATCTTCTCATGTCAGAGCGTATAGATCTACTGCATCATTTTTAATGCCCGAGTAGTATTCTATTCACAGGGTGAAGCACGATTTATTACCCAACTTCTTTCACCAGCTTGTCTTCCCAAACGAGCAACTCGGAGCCCAGAGAGGCCAAAGCCATTTTAGAAGGAAACAAAGAGGGGTGACCTCAAATGGTCAGTCTGAGAACTGTGATGAAAATGAGCACAGGAAGGTAGCCAAGTATGACATGGCTTCCCACAGTTGGCTTTAGATACTCCATGTCTACCCCCATATCCACATGTCTCCACCACCTCTGCCACATCAGAAGGTCAGAGGATGCTGTTCTGACTCTTCCAGAATGCTACCCTAGAGCCACCACCTTTGTCCTGGGCTCTGGAAACCTGCACTGAAGCCTCTAACAAAGACCTCGGGAAGGGGTGCCTGGGTGGCTCAGTGGGTTAAAGCCTCTGCCTTCGGCTCAGGTCATGATCGCAGAATTCTGGGATCCAGCCCCACATTGGGCTCTCTGCTCAGCGGGTGCCTGCTTCCTCCTCTCTCTCTGCCTGCCTCTCTGCCTACTTGTGATCTGTCAAATAAATAAATAAAAATCTTAAAAAAAAAAAAAAAAGACCTCGGGCTGCCATCTGCTATGCTGACGTCATCACACATACAGGTCAGTGCCTTGTGTTAACACCCTCTCTGGAGTAAAGCCACCTTCTCGCTGCCCTGCAAGTAATTTATTAAGAGATAGAGGGACTTGACTCTCACTTGGCCAAGGGCAAACCCGTGGAGAAAGAAGCCAGGACCTGACCCACCCCTGGTGGAAGAAGAAGGAAGATGATGGGGCCCACACTTCCCCCATGAGCAGCCCCCTGGATCGGCCCCTTGGGCTGTGAGTTTCAGGAAGATCCCGAGAGGCATTCCCATGCCCTTGCCGTTTACAGGAAGCACAGTGGTTCAGAGTCAGGCTGCCGTCCCTGCTCTGCCACACTCCCCCGCTGTGGGACCTCGGAGTATCCTCTCCTCTCTATGCCCAGTGCCTTCACCTGTACTTATGGGACGTCGATGAGAATGAAACAAGATCATCACCCAAGTAGTGCCTGGAACAGGGGGAGCTGCCTGACTGGTGTTGCCACTGCCCCAGAAGCCTGGCGAAGAGCCAGGAGCAGTCGGGACACCGGCCAAACTCTTCCCCAGAGTGGATGGGGTGGGCAAATCCTTCAGGCCTTAGAAGTACTGCTCCTCGAAGCCCCAGGGGAGGCTGGCTGGCCTGGGCAGCTGGAGACACCACAGGTCAAGCCACCTCCTCTTCCATTTACCCCGGGTTCGAAGCCTGGGAAAGCAGCACTTCCTGTGTGCGCCATGATATGGCATGGCTGACAACCCTGGGCCAGCCCCACAGCCTGCTCCACACGTCAGATGAAGACCCTGACCCCCACGACTTGTCAGAGTGGCTCAAAGACATGTGGCCCGTAGTGGCAGAGCCTAGACTTTCCCATCGCAGGTCGTCCTGCGGATGAGAAAGTGGCTCAGAAACGCTAATGGGAAGTGTGGGCAAACGGGATTCGTTGTTCAGAAATACCATCTTCACAGGGCTCTGCCAGAATGCACAGACCCCAAAGCCAAGCTGCCTATAATTACCACCAGGTGGGGCAATGCCGGCTCCCCCACGCCGTGAGGACCCTCCCTCACTGAGCTCAAGTGCAGAGTGTGAAGCCAGGGCTGAGGTAGGCTAGCATGGCTGGGAGTGGGGAGAAGGGCTGTCGTCGGGGTCAGTCTCATCCAGGCCAGGCTCTCTTTTGCAACCAGCATGGCTCAAATAAAAAGCAATTTAAAACACATGGAAGAATTAAGGCAGGCGACGTTGGTTTACGGGCCTGTGCCAGGCGCTTTCACATTTCATCTTTATTACAACTTCAGAGATAGACACAATAGTCCCCATTCCACAGCTGTGGAAACCAGTTCAGAGAAGTCAGGCAACCTGCACAAAGTCACACAGCCAGTACAGAGAGAGGCCAGAATTAGAAACCCACCTCCTAGGGGCCAAAAGTGCCCAGTCAGGCTTAGAGGGCTAGGAGCCAAGGAACCTCAGAAATGCAGCCACGTGTGGCTCACGCTCAGAAGACTGGGCACGGCCTGGCTGACATTCCAGCAGAGGAGATGTGACCTAGACAGCACTGGGGGTGGGGTGTCAGTTGGCCTGGCCCCAGAGCTGGCTCTGTGACCTTGGGGAAACTGCTCCACCTCTCTGAACCCCAGCTGCCAGGTGCTAGCAGGACAACAGAGGGAGATAACCCCTGACCCACTTCTGAAAAGTGGAAGTGAATGAAACCCGTTGAGCCTGTTAGATGTCTTGGTCTTGGAGGCCAACTCCTCAGCTCTCCTAAACTCAGGGCTCTGAGTGACCAGGGGACTTGGGAAGCAGAAATCCCACACCTGTCCTCCCCCAGGTCCCAGGGAGCCAGGCCTTCCACTTCTCCATGAAGGAATCTGGGCCCAGGAGGAGGGGGACAGCAGCCTGCCAATCCTCACTCCAAGTGAGAGGAGACGGCCAAGGCCTGAGTCACTCTTGGCCTGGCCCAGGGAGGTGGGCCAGCTGCCCAAGTGCTGTTCTCCTGACCTTGCCCAAGGTCAGTCCAGCCAGTCTCCTGCAGGACCAGGTAGGGTCCACATGGACCTGTGAGAGCCCGGGAGCCAGAGTCCTGGGCTCCCACTCTGACTGGGGTCAGTAGAGCTGTGTGACTTAGAGAAATGACTTCACTTCTCTGACATCCAGTGTCCTCATTTGTAAGAACAGGTGTAATACCACCTGGAGGGGATGTTGTGACGGAACTTCTGTGGGGGTCCGGAGCTAGTAAGCACCCAAGGAGACAAGTTGGCATGGTCTCAGGCACAGACCTTGGCCCTTGGCTACACTCACAGACTGAACAATCTTAGCCATTCCCGTGGCTTTAAATACCATCTACACCCTGAATACAGGCTCCCAAATTTCTCTTGCCTGGAGGCCTCCTGGGAACTCGACACCGCACAGCTGACCTGCTGCCCCCACTTGGATGTCCCACAGCAGCTGACATAATGGGTCATCCGACTTCGACTTCTAGGTTCCTTCCAGACCCGCCCTGCCCTCCCACCTTCCTCATCTCTGAACGGCAGGTCCACGTGACTCAGGCACAAAGCTCAGGCGACTCCTTGAGTGCTCGAATTCTCTTCCACCCCACACCCAGTGGCAGCAAACCCCATCTTTCCTATCTTCAAGACCATCCCAGGACCCGGCTGCAGCTCACCACCTCCGCTGCTACCACCATGCCTGTCGGTGTCCTCCAATGCCTTCCTACAGCCGCCTGCAAGCCACGTGTTCCAGGGGCCTCCATCTCCTCCCAGATATCGACATGCTCCCTCCTTCCCTTCCTTCGGGCCCCTATTCAAGCATCAATTCACCAAGCACCAGCCCCATCTGCCACGTTCCCTCACTGTTTGCCCTGCTTTGTTCTCCTTATGGGACAGACCACCTGAGAGATTATACATTTCCTCATCTATGAGCATCTCCGCCACTTGGAGGACTTCTTAGTTTCCCAAGCCCTTTCCCTCTACGTTCTCATTTAGTCCTCATGAAAAAGCTATCATTTCTATGGGGTGGGGCGGGGGGGGTGGTATGGATTATTATCCCACTTCACAGTTGAAACAACTGAGGCCAAGGCAGTCAGTACCATGGTTAAGGTCCCAGGAGCCTCCTACTGCCTGACCTGAGGGCCTCTTCCCTTACAAGGCACATGAGGCTGATGGCAGGATGGTCCCTCTGCCAAGCCAGTGTCAGCTCCTGGGGACAGGAAGTCAACCCCCTCAAGATCTGACTTAACATTCCATTGCCCCTGGGGAGGACCCAACACTGAAAGGTAGGGGGAGAACAGGAGGCCTCAGGAAGAGATGTGGGGTTAGGAGGCCAGAGTTCCCAATTGCCAGCACTTTCCTTCCCCCACCCGCACCCTGTCTCCTCCAAGGAGGAGAGACCACCGGGGGCCAGCTCTGCCTCTGCACACTTCTGGCTCCCTCCTCTGAAAATCCCCCAGGGACAAGGGACACACCAGACCTTGTGATCCATCTGTAATTGCTGTGATCCCACCGTACAGAAGGGAACTCACTGGCCCTTCTGGCCTCAGGTCTGGGCCCAGCCCAGTGGCACCGCCATGCCAGGCCACTAGGTGGTGTCCCAGGGCCCAGGCTCCAGCTGCTCCCGGGGAAAGGGCAGACCAAGCAGCTTCTCTCCCAGAACCCAAAAATCTGCCCCACCCCCACCTCGGACTAAAAAGGAGAGGAACCCAACCAGCCCCAGGGTCTCAGAACCCAACACTGGAAGAGCTTCAGAATCGTTTATTTTCCAAGTGGGAAACACGAGGCACACATATGCCACCAATTTCACGCCCTGTCCTTGGCAGACATCACGAATCTTCCCAGGTATTGCTATTGTCCTGTGAAGCCCACAGAGCCCTTCACCAAGTGATTAGAATTGGCAAGCAAGATGCACCCTGCTTGCCAGCCCTTTCTTTCCTGGACGAGAAGACAAGGTCCCGGCTTACTTTGTCTCATCAGGAATCCGGGCTGCAAAAGCCAGCGGGGCCAGAATGAGGTCATATGACCCCTGGGACGCTTGTGTAACCACGGTTAAGTCCCGGGGAAACCTCAAGTGGGTAATGGCAGCGCTAATGGAGAGGCTGCCGGGCAGCCGAAGGGCAGCTGCCTCCTTGTCCAATTGTCACCCCAGTCGTCATGGGGGCAGGGCGCAGGGAGGCCAGCTCAGCATCTGGGCTTCTGAGCTGGAGAGGCCGCCAAAGGGGGCAGAAAGGAAGGTGGGGGCCTGAGAGACGGAGAGAGGCTCTTAGGGTCTGCGTGTGGGTGCGGGCGCACGAGGGTGTCAGTGTGTGTGTGTGTGTGTGCGCGCGCGCGCGCGCGGCCGGGAGGGGGAGGGGCGGCGCTGACAGAGGCGCCTTGTCCTCCTGCCCCTGCACAGGCTTGTTTTCTTCCTAAGCTATTAATGTCGCTGCAGCTTCAAAAGCCGGGTGACCTTTAAATGCCGAGCCTCCTGCTCCTGCCCAAGGCGCGGTAAAGGCTTAATGGAAAACTCAACCGGCCACAGCTGCTGGGGTGACGGCGACAAAGCCAGTCTCATTCTGAGGGGACCGGGCCGCGGGGCAGCCACACCTGTGCCCACCTCTGGGGGCACGATGAGCACAGTGCTTGGGGAAAGGAGGCCTGGTTAGACCTGAGAGGAGCAGGAGGAAGAGGAGGAGAGACAGACTCAGCAATATCACGCCCTGCTTTGTGACCTTGGGTTGCCCGCTTAACCTCTCTGGGCCATGCCCTATCATTTAGTCCAATCTAAGCCTGGGGCAGAACAAAAGTCCCCCTTTCCAGAAAAAAAATCTTTTAAAAATCTATAGAAGAGGGCACCTGGGTGGCTCAGTGGGTTAAGCCTCTGCCTTCGGCTCAGGTCATGATCTCAGGGTCCTGGGATTGAGCCCCACATCAGGCTCTCTGCTCAGTAGGGAGCCTGCTTCCTCCTCTCTCTCTCTGCCTGCCTCTCTGCCTACTTGTGATCTCCATCAAAAAAATAAATAAAATCTTTAAAAAAAATCTATAGAAGAAAAAAAAAGGAAAAGAAACACAGTTGCTTTCCTAATTCTTCTCTCGTCTCAATTTCCATGGCCAGGTGTGTAGGCAAGGGGACTAAGGTAGGGCCTAGGGCAAGAGGTTTCAAAGGAAGTTAATAAGGTCCCTCCCCTAGGGAAGGACTGGTCCTGGAGCCTCAATCCCAAAGACATCTTTGTCCCTCCTTGGGGCTCCTGAGGCCCCAGTACAGGGCTGGGCTGCCATAAAAGGCACCATCAAGAAGCCCCTTCTGCATTCCAGCTGAAAAGTCCAAGATGAAGCTCCTCAGGCATGAGTAACGTGGTGTTTGTTTGACTCGTCTTGGTCGGATAACGGTCATAGTAGGAATGATACCCTAACACTATTGCCGGCTTCCTTCCAAGCCAACCCTATTCCAGATGTCTTCTGCATGTTCACTCTTATCATCCTCTCTCTGCAGCTCTGCAAGGTGCATACTGTCCCTGATTTCTACTTTATGGACAGAAAAATGAAGCACAGAAATGTCCAGGGACTTGTTCAGGTCACACAGCCAAGTGGCCAAGATGACATATGAGCCTGGGAGGTCTGACTCCAGAATCACGCTGTAAATCCATCCACCACCCCCGCCCCTCCACCCTCCCGTATTCCTAGAGTTGAGCACAGAGCCAGGCATGTGGCAAGAACTCAAGTAACCCGGAATTGAGCCCTCAACGGGGCAGCAAAGCTGCCCTGGGGGAGGCTGGGGGTGCTTAGGGCCCGTGTTGGGGGAGCAAGGGAATAGAAAGGAGAAGTTTGCAGTTTGCAGGCAAAGCCTTATCCTGAAGGAAGGACCATTTCCTTACAAAAACCTTGTCGCACCCCACCAAGTTTGTTTAGTTGCCGAGAAGACCAACTGTTTTCCACTTCGACCTGAGCTTCTTAAAAACTATTTCCACAACAATCCCTCTCTCCATCAACAAATTCTATCAGCTTAGCCAAGACGCTCAGCCCAGGAGCCTGCAAGGAGATCAAACGTCAGTGGACCGAAGGGGTGCTACTCCCCACTGCCCTACTCAGGGGCCGCACCCCGGAGGAACCCCTCTGGGTTGACAGCAACGTCTGTGTACCTGAGACCAGGTCAATAGCCCAGACTCAGAGAAGGGAGCCACTGGCATCTCAGGTGCAGGCCAGTGAAGCTGGGCTAGTTCCAGGCATGAGCTCATGCTGGCCCAGGTCCAGCTTCTTGGGAAAGAGGGGCCAGTGGCCCCTCCCTGGGCCTCTCCTTCAGGCAGTTGGGCTGCAGGTCCCTCCAGAGGCAGGGCCTGCATGGTCTGGGGCTGAGCTCTCAAATCTGGACAGTCCCAGATGTCTCTGGGCCTCTGGGACAGGTGGTCAGGCAAGGATGCCACACAATTGAGTATCTGACCATGCCCAGGGAATCCAGGCCAAGGAACCAAGATTAGGGAGGGGTGCTCAGGGTGAGCAGGGGAGCGTCCTGGGAACAGAAGTCTGACTCCTGCCCCCTTGCCCCCACACTAATACACACCATGCACTCACCCACTGATCCATGAATCCCACTTCTATGGAATTCATATACTATGTATCATGGAAGGATACAACATTTTTTGTTTACAACAGTGAACAAAAAAATGAGGCATCTCTATATGTGTCCCTGCCCAAGACCCATGGCTAAGAGGAACAAGGCAAGGCAGTACTGGACTACAGTATGTTATGGCATGTGTATGTATGGAGAGGACGTTCACACGAAACTGATCCTATAGGTTTCTGCTGGGAGGAATTAGGTCATAAGGGACAGATCGGGGAAACTTTTCTCTGTAAATCTCTGTATATCTTTTACATTTTGATTCATGTTCATTCATTGATTTAAAAATAAAATAAGCAGATCACCTGTAAAGAATAGGAAAAGGACAGCAATGCCAGTGATTTTTTCATCTTTTTCCTATGTATATTATCTACAACAGACATGACTCACTTTTTAAAAATCATTATAGCAAACGTCTGTGAGTGCTAACCATGTGTCATATATTTTCTAAGCCTCTAAGTAAAGGAATTATAAGACCCACTTTACAGATAAGGAAACTAAGGCCCAGAGAGTTGAAATAACTTACGTGGGGTCACACAGTCAGTGATGGAGCCAAAATTTGAATCCAAACGGCCTGGCCCCAGAGTCCATGCTCTTCTTAACCTCCTCCTTACACTGTCTCTCTAATTAAAACAAAACAAAACAAAAACTGAATGATGACAAGAAAAAAATCTTAAGAAAAAGCAAACCACAAAGCCTGTAGGACTTTAGAACTTTTGTAATCCTTTGAGTCCCAACTCCATCCTTCCTGCCTCCACTCGCCCCGCAGGCCTTCGCCAGTCCTGCCTCAGTGGAAGCTGGGCACCACTCCTCCCCCCAGGGCTCCCTCCTGCTCAGGGGCCCGTCCACCTCCTGGTGGCCTCGCAGGGGAGAATGAAGGGCAGTGGGTAAGGCAGTGGCCAATGTCGCTGCTGTTCCAGAGATCAGACCACAGTGTGAGGGGGTCCTCCGGGGCAGGGCAGGGCCAGGTCTGGCCAGGCAGCTCCTTGCAAAGGGGAAGCCGCATGTTGGTTGTGAACATTGCAGAGTCTGGGGTAAGAGGCTGCAGAGCACGGCGTCACAGAGGAGCTTTAGCTCTGGGCCAACCTCAGCTTTCATTCTGATCACCACTGCTTGGGTGAGTGGAGCTTCTCTTACTGAGTTTCCTCATCTGTAGAATGGGACACCTGTTCCTCTAAGGCCGGGTTCCCCTCCAGGGGGATTCATGCGATGGGCACACACAGGCTCCATACAGATGCTCTCAGCCTGGAGAAGCTGTTAGTAAGGCCCCAGGGCCACACACTTCTCCGGGGCTGAGTCTAGAGCCTGGCACAGAAGTCAGGCCTGGCTGGGGTTACAAAGGGGGGACAGTATGCAGCACAAAGGTCTCCCAGCAGGGGCCTCCAGGACCTCAACTTGGGGGTCTCTGGGGCCCCTGAGTGGAGCAGGGAGCTAGCCAACAGCCCCATTCCTGCTCATACTCTGCTATGCATCCTAGGGGAGAAGGGACTGGAATATACTGGGGCCTGGGTGGCCCAGACCTCCCAGTCCTCCTGGGGGCCTGCCCTCTAGGGGAGGGGCTCCCTGCCATCCCCAGGGGTGAAGGAACGAGGCACACAAGCTGACTGGCCTTCTCAGAAGAGCCTCTGGCAGTTGAGGAATGCAGGCCCAGGGCTGGGGAGCAGAGCCTTGGGGAGGAGGTGGTTGGCCCTGAGCTTCAAAGGAACAGGCAGCAGCTGTGGCTGGGAGGGCCTCGGCCCTCCCTCTCTGGCAGCCAAGACACCATCAGAAATTCCACCCCAGCAAGAAGGGCCGGCCCAGACAGCAGATGGGATTGCTTAGAGCCACTTACCAGGCCAGCTACTTTCCCCGACCACAGGCTGCTCCCCCCTCCTCGCCGCAGCTCCTTCTCAGTCTGCACAGCAGCTGAGCTCCCCCTCCAAGGCCTGTGGCGCCCAGAAGCCAGCCGCCGGGCATCCACTCCAGACCTGAGGCCCTCCCTTGTCCACGCCGCCTCACCTGCACACAGCCACGTGCCCACCCGTGCCCTCGGGAGAGGCCTGGAGAGGACAGCGGGAAGAAATCGCATGTTCTCACTTCCAGATGGCGCCTGTTGCCAAAGGTGGCAGAGCTCCTGGGCCTCGATTTGATCCCAGCTGGGATTTGAACCCAGACTCCTGGGCCAGTGCTCCCTGTCCGTGTGGTGCACGCACTAGTGACGCCAAAGTAGCTCGCATGTGACGTGCACCAGCTCCCTCAGACCCGTTCGCTCACGAGGCCATGGGACAGCGACAACCTTCATTAGGTTTTTCCTGAACACTCCCCTCTGCCCCCAGGTGCTCAGTCATTCCTCTCTTCACCCAACTCTGAATTAAAATTACAGCCACACTCTCCTCCATAACCCTAAGGGCCCCCTGTGCGAGCCACTCCCTTCACTAGGCTGATGGCAGGGCGGCGGGAGGCGCCCAACCCGTTCTCTCTTCGCCACCTGTGCCCAGAGTGGCTTGTACAGAGTCTGGGGCAGCAAATGTGAGTTCAGGTTGACCTGACCCACCCCAGCGTGGGCCAGAACCAGAGGCGCCGCCTTCCCAGTTGCTGGCAGGATCAGCACCTGGAATGTAGCGCAGGGAAGGGCATTGGGCCAGTGGGGTTTGCCAGCCCTGGCCCTCAAATCTGACAGTCAGAGGAAGGGGGCGGGAACTCTTGGGGGTCCCATAAGCAGCTCTCTTTGCCTCCAGGGGTCTAAGTCTCCACCTCTAGAAAACAGGAAGAGCCCCTAATGGGTCTCACCTCTCCCACCACTAAAACCTCCCAGGGATGCACGGACATGGTGGGATGGGGGGTGGATTAGGGCCAGAGAAAGGTACCACTGTACTAGGTACAAATCACAAGGTCTGCAGAAGGAAGTGGCTGTATTCCAGTCCCCCAGGGCTGGAAAGACTTGTATCCTTTCTTAGCTATAGAACCAGAACCCCTTCCCACCCCTTTCCTCACATGAGACCCTTAGCAGAAGTCTGTTCTATAAGAACACTAAGTGTCTCAGCCCCTCCCCCCCCAGTAGTTACATATGATCAGAGAACCTGTCATTTACAGAGTGTGGGTTAATTGTCCATGAGCATCTAGCACTGTCCATCACGGCCTTCTACCAGTGTCAGAGCCATTTTACTGAGTCATGTATGACCCAGAGGTTGTCCAGGGCTGGGCCACATCCAGCCCGCGTGGCCTTACATGGCAGAGCCAGCATGCCTGTCCAATCTTCCGACATACTGGCTCCTCGAAAGGGTTTTAAAGCCCGGGTTCAGCCCCCACGCTCTTGTCTCCTGAGCTGTTTGCAGCTCTGCCTGTTTCCCCTCCTGCTTCCAGCCTGCTCTTGGGAAATGTTAATGTGCTTTTCTATCAGTCTCAGAAGCAAACACTCTTTGCATTAAAGCCATGTATCTCAGAGGGGGGTGAGACTTCATCAGACTCCCCTGAGGTGTCTGCTAAAAACACATATTCTCCACCCCACTATTAAATCGGAATCTCGGGGGAGGGGGTGCTGGGAATCTGCTTTTTAACCAGCTCTTCGGGTCATGCTGGTCCCCAGTCAAGTGTGAGGACCCCCAGCTCACAGGGTGATGCAATATAAAGCTCTGGATTCTAGTTTTAGTGCCATCACGAACCAGCCGGGTGACCTTGGGCAGGTCACTTTACCTCCGGGGCCTCCAGCTTCCCATCTGAAAAATGGGCAAGGAGGACTAAGATGATCTCTAGGCCCCTCTCCCCACTGACAGCCTCTGTGTGTGCCCTAAGTCCCCAGATGGTTCCCAGGTGTCTGGACTGAATTTCATGGCCCGTATACTGTAGGCACGCATTAAAGAGAGCTCCAGTCGGACTGATTTAGGGAGATCTGCAAAAGTACCTTCTCTCTGGCTCCAGGCCCTAAACAAATGACTTTTGGATTATCCATGACACCTCCCCCTCTCCCGAGCACCTACTTGCTTCATTCCAGCCGGAGACAACCATGATTCTATAAACACTGGGTCTGCACACCTGGGCTTAGTCAACAGTCAGCAAACAAAGGCTCTGTCAAATCACCCCACAAGCCCAGACTCGCACCCGCTCTGTCTCTCAAGGGGAAGAACCCGGCCTGGGATGTGCGGACCCTGCATGCCCTTCCTCCCATCACAGAGTGGGCATGAGGGGCTGGCTCGGACAGAAGGCGTGGCCAGAATGGCCCCAGCCTATGGTGGGTTGCAAGGTTTATCCAGACTTAAGGGCTGTGAGGCAACAGCCTGGGAAGCAGCCAGCAATCGCTGGGATGTTGGAAAAGCAGCTGGCTGGTCCTTAGTCCCTGGGTTCCTTGTTGGTCACCCCTTAACTCACAATGTATCTAGCAAGTGCTCAAGCATTGCTTGTTGGCAGTAAACATAGGCTTGATTTCGTCCTTCAAGGGCTATGTATACATAACAGTGGAGCTGTGGGGATTCGCAGGCCCACAGACACAGAGTGAATTCAGACTCCTGCCACCTTAGCAGACGGTGAAGCTATGTGTGCTCCCGCCAAATTAACCAAGGGGGAAGGATGAGCAGGCAAGGAGAGAATGGAAGCCCTGCTTCTACAGTGGGACACAGCCAGGAGTTCCAGCTATGGTCTGCTGACCCTCCTCATTTAAGGATACTGAAATAGATTATTTTCTCACTCTGAGCACGCCAACTGACCCAAATGATGATGCTTTAAGTGTGCACCGTACTTCATAGTTTACAGTGCCGGGGGGGATGAGGGGGAGAAGGGGGCGAGGTGGGGGGAGGAGGAGTCCACCAGCCCTTTCCATTCTGCCAGGCTCCAGGCTCGGCATGTCCCATGTGGCAGGGACCCACTCTGGCCCTGTGTGAGGCACTTCACCTACACAGGATCCTCAGAACAACCCCGCAGGGTAGGAAGCAGATTATCTGGTAGATGAAGAGACTGAGACAGACACAGAGGAATTAACTCGCCTGCGGTCTCATAGCCAGGAAGTGGCGAGTCAGGATTCTTCCCCAAAGCCCACACTCCCAACCACTTACCGCACTGACACTGAACTTAGACTGGTGGGCCTCTGATCTCTGCGTGGGCAAGGGGAGAAACAGGCTCCAATGGTCCCCCCTCCCCCTGCTCTCGGGTATCCTGGAGCAAGAGCAGAAGCACTGTGTGGAGGTGGCCCCGGAGGAGGGAAGCAGAGCGGAGGTGGGCACACTGAGTCGTCCCGCCACAGGCCTCCTCTGCCACTACCGCCCCAGGCCCAGAGGGACCAGCACCAGGCTCCCTCTCCCACCCCCAGCAGGACCTCCCTGTCCGGGGCCTGGTCTGTCCTCAACACTCAGCTGCAGGCCCCACAGGAGGAAGTGGCCACAGTTGAAAATCATTGCCATGCGGGGCTGAACTTGGGGCTTTTGTTCTTGAGCAAGGGCAGTCACATTTCACTTTCAGGAAGAAGCCGGGAGGGTGGGGCCGCTCAGCATTGCACAACCAAAAAGACAGGCTCAGACACACACCGGTCCGCTGTGGAAGTCTGCTTAGACAAGCCCCTGCGGGAAAGTACTAGCAGACCCACAGCCTCTCCCCCGTGGCAGGTCTGCACAGAGACGGGACACAGGCCAAACCATCCTCCTGCTTTTTATTTATTTTTTAAATATTTGTAAAAAGATTTTATTTATTTATTTGACAGAAAGAGAGACAATGAGAGCGGGAACCCAAGCAGGGGGAGTGGGAGAGGGAGAAGCGGGCTTCCCGCTGAGCAGGGAGCCTGATGTGGGACTCGCTCCCAGGACTCCAGGGTCATGACCTGAGCCGAAGACAGATGCTTAAGGACCGAGCCACCCAAGCACCCCTGTCCCCCTGCTTTTTGAATCAAGGCTTTGTGGTCAGTCATCTCAGCAAGCCAAGTAGAAGAAGGAGGAGCAAGGCAGCAGAGTCAGAGTGAGAACTGGGGCCTCCAACCACCCTGGGCAGAGGGTGTGTGTGGGGGGGTGGCCCTGGGTCCGAGAGAGGGACCACTTGGCCACATTTGGCTGGGAGGGGCAGCCCCAGCCCTGGGAAAACCGCCTACTTATGCCTCCTGCCCTTTCGAGAGCACAGCATCCCCCCCAACCACACAGGTGCCACGCAGGTGCCTCATGGCCCCGGCCCTCCCCTAGATGCAAGGGAAGGACAGCAAACAGCCCTCACAGGCGCCTGGCAGTGTCTAGAGCAACTTTGTCTGGGGGCAGCTCTTCACTCAAAGAGTCACCTCTTGCCCTCTCCTCCCGGAGGCGGTGGTGGGAGGGATGGGAGAAAAGTCAGTCAAAGGAAAAACTTTTTAAAAAGTAATACAAGAATAAACCAGGTTTTGAGCAAGTCCCATAGCCCTTGGAAGCAGGGCAGTCCTGAGATCCCCGGGAATGGGCCCCTGCTCCCCTCCCCACCTTGCACAGTTCAGAGGTGAAGGTTTTCACCTTCTCCCCTCCTGCGCCTCCTCACAGCTTCACCTCCAGGCCCTCAAGGAAACTGGTAGAAATGGGATCCTTGTCCTTTGTCAGCTACAAAGTAAACAGCTCTCTGGGGGTTTGCCCTCCTTGGCCAGGAGGGGTCCTCTCCCACTCTCAGGCGACCCGGGGCTCCCACCCTCCCTGAGCTCTGCTGGGGCGGCAGCGAGGAGTTCAGGAGAATGCATGGGTTCAGGGCCCGCTGGCAGGGGCAGGCCACCCACCAGGTCCAGCTCACCCCCCTCAAAGCCGCTCTGTTTGTAAAGGGCTTTCGGGGACAGGAAGCAATAAACAGAGTCAAGCGGCCAAGATGCAGGGGCTGATTATGCAGTTTATGGATTTTCCAGGCCGCTTTGTACTCTCCCACCAGCTGCCTGGGGCTCTGCAGAAAAAGGTGCTGGCAAAAGACGGTCCGGTCCTTGGCTTGAAAGATGGACTTCTGCCAGGCCTTAACTGGGTCTTTCCTAATGGGGGGGAGGGCACTGGATGTCTTGCCCGTCCCCACAAGCACCTTCTCAGTGCCGTACACCACCAGAGCCCAGACTCTCTCTCTCTCTCTCACCAGCCCACTGCTCACCTCTCCACCCAGCTCTAAGTTATTGACTCCCCGGAATTCCCAGAGGGGAGGGCGTGCCTGGCCAAGGCGGCCTCTTCCAGAAGGTGGGTGTCCCTCCCTCCCAAAGCCGATCACAGCTCAGCTCAGCTTAGCTTAGTGTGGCCGCCCCGGGAGTGGAGAGTGAGTTGGGAATACCTGAGCCTGATGGGGAAGGGGGTTCTGGGCAGCAGGGCCTCCCCAGTGCCAAGCTCAGCTCTCATTTTCCCCCAAACAGGCCGCGATCCCGTGAGACGGTGGCCCATGTGGGCAAGCCGGGCAAGGCAGTAGGCACAGAGCAGTTGGCAAGAGAGACAAGGGGACAAGGAGAATCACCCCCACTCGTCTCTCAGGACCCACTAACCAATAAATAACACGAGAGACATGCCCAAAATGGAAGAGCATGCGGCCGAGACCTTCGGGGGCCAACATGGAATGACACGAAAAAGCCAAATGAGTGGGCCTTGTGCCCACCGCGCTGGTTTTGCCGAGGCGTCTGGTGTGTACTCGCGTCTCGGGACAGGCGCGCACAGCAGACCCTAAGTAGTGGTTATCTTAGAGGTGGGGCTGCGGGAGGGGTTCGCTTCTGTGTACTTCACGCGGCTCTGTGTCCTTTGAAGTTTTTCCACAAACAGGCATTATCTCTGTAGTTCGAAATTAAGAATTTAAAAAAATAATAAGGTGCACTGCCGGTGGGAATGGGCACGCATGGGGGAAAACAGTTTGGTAGCTCCTTACAAAGGTGAACACAAAATTACCCTATGAGCTAGCGATTCCACTCCTAAGGCGTAAACCCAGAAGACCCGGAAGCAGCGAGTCAAACGGATACGTGTAGACACACCCATGTTCAGAAGAACATTATTCACACTGTCCCAAAGGCAGAAACCACCCAGTGTCCATCCACAGATGAACGAATGAGCAAAATGTAGTGTACGCATAAGGGAAAAGGGGAGTGTTCCTCAGCCATAAAAAGGAACGAAGTTCTGACAGATGCTCGAAAACACGCTAAAAGCCAGACACAAGAGGACAAAAGCTGTGTGATTCCACTTCGATGAGTTACCTAGAACTGACAGATTCCTAGAGATAGAAACTAGAATAGAGGCTACCAGAGGCTAAGGGAATGGGGGAAGGAAGTCTTTGTTCGATGAGCAGTTTCTGTTGGGGATGACGAACAAGTTCTGGAAATGGATGGTGGTGATGGACGATTATACAGTGAACAGACTTAATGCCACTGAATTGCCCCCTAAAAATGGTTAAAATGGTAAATTTCATGTTTTTTATATATATATACATATATATATTAAAATATTTTATTTATTTGTCAGAGAGAGAGAGACAGCACAAGCAGGGGGAGTAGCAGGCAGAGGCAGAAGCACAAGAAAAAGAACTAAAGGGGCTCCTGGGTGGCTCAGTCAGTTAAGCATCAGACTTGATTTTGGCTCAGGTCGTGATCTCAGGGTTGGAAATTAGAGCCTTTCAGGCTGTGTCGGGCTCCGAGCTGGGCGTGGAGCCTGCAAGGGACTCTCTCTCTCTCTCTCTCTCTCTTTCTCTCTCTCTCTCTCTCTCTCTCTCTCTCTATGAAGGAAGGAAGGAAAGAAAAAGAGAGAGAAAGAAAGAAAAATAACTGAAGACTTAAAGTCAGGCAGGAGGAGGTGCTGAGGGGTAGACTCGCCAGAGTCACCAGACAGAAGGGGGCGCTCTTCAGGCTCGCCAGACGGAGGGCAACCGACACACAGGAAATCCTGCCGGCACAGAGGGCCTCTGTCCAGATCCGCATGGAGCAGGCCAGGGGACAATGACTCCCCTGTTGATGAGGACTGTTCACGTGACCTGCAGAGAGTCCCACAGGCCATGGGGCCACAGGGAGACAGCAGTGCAGGGGTACTTTCTGGAATGTTTGGAAGTGGTGGGTCATGACACACTAGGGAACGGTTAGCGTGATGGAAAATGAAGCAGGCCTCTGAGAGCCTGGGCTAGAAAGGGAGCAGAGAGGAGAGAGGGCTTGCAGGGACTGCAGGGAGAGAGGAGGAGAGGACAGAAGGAGACTAGAGACAGAGATGAAGAAGAAGGTGCTCTGCCGGCAGCAGAAGTGACTCCTTCATTCATCCAGCAAACATCACAGGGCGTTCCCAGGCCCTGGATGCTGGGGAAACGGAGGTCAGGGCAAGGGGGTAAGGGAACCATCGCATCTGATGAATACCTAGTACCCCTTCAGCACCACCACCCACCTTGCTCAAAAATATATATCTATATAAAGCCAAGAAACCCAAAACTGCCCCCAGGCCTCCACCTTTTTCCGGAAAGTAAAAATGTTTCTTACTTGAGGCCAAGCTGTTCAACTAGGAAGTAAGATCAAAACCGCCCGTGTGGGCTGGCTAGCCTGGTGACTGTGTTGCAGTCACGGCCAGTGTGCCCACTGGTCAGCTACCAGGCATCCACAGGGACCAGATTCTTTCCTGCTGGAGGGGAGAAGCGGGGAGCCGCATGTGCATGCCAGGGCGAGACCCCGGGCTTTGAGGCCTGTGACTGCTGGACTCAGACTGCCCAGGTGCAGCGTTTCTGGAGGTCCTACCCCGCTCAGCTCCTATGGCGCAAGGACAAAGAGAGACCGTGCGTGGGGGCGCATTTGAGGTCAGCGGCAGCTCTGCCTTGCTCGAGATAAGAACATTTAAACAGTGGACTTTGTTAGAAAAGGACATTGTATCCAGGGCCTTCCTGAAATGTGTAATGTGTGTATGTGGGCGCAGAGGAAAGAGGGTGGCAGGCAGTTCTGAAACATCTCGACTTAGCCACTGTGTCTTTCTCAGAGACCCACTCCTTTTAGAACTGTGCTGTCCAATAAGGAGCCACTCATCACCTGGGCCAATGTAAGTTTCAATTGTAATTGGCTGAAATGAAATGGAATTTAACATTCAGTTGCTCCATCATTACCACCACATTTCAGTTGTTCACTGGCCATCCAGGCTAATGGTCATCACGTTGAGCATAATATTTTGGAACGTTACCAACACTGCTGGAAGTACTATCAGACACTGCCATTCTGGAACCTAAAGGGGAGCCCCCCCTCCTTGGCAGTATGAAGCCCTGGAGCGCTTTGTGACAACTGTCGGGGGAGACCAAGGACTGTGGGCCACTGATTCCCAAAAGAGGAATCCCTCCACATCCTTCTGGGAAGGGTGGGTAAGGGCAAAGACCCCTTTCTCCTGAGCAGGGGTGAGCACTAGTCTCTCATCAGATATCCTCAGCCTCTGCCAAGCTCAGAGCCTTGGCCTGGTTCTAAGAAACCTGCCAGTCCGGGCAGAGAGAGGCAGACAGAGTCCAGCTAGAAATCCAAGTCCCAGTTCCAAACCTCACTTCTGGGCCTCGGAAGTCCAGGGTCAGAAAAAGCCCTCCAGTATGTTTGCCTGGAGAAAGAGTGTGCTTAGGTCACAGGGCTCCTCCACTGTCCCCTTTCCTAGGTACGCCCAGTGATGGCCCTGGCACCACCTCCCTGGGCTTGTCCAGAGCAATGGAAAGGAATCAGAGGGAAGAGGGGCCATGTGTGGGAGTGGGTGGGGAGGCTAAGGGCTTAGAAGGAAAAGAACCAGTACTTTACAGAAACAGATGGACCAGGCTAAGGAAGGGGATTCTGAGAAGTGAGTGATATTGGGTGTTTGGGTCTGTGTCTTTGAACCAACCAGAGAGAGCAAGACTGGTCAGGGCACCCCGCAGCTCTGCACACGCCACACACATTTCATGGCTGACACACGTGCACTCCTGACCTGACCAGTCTCCTTCAGAGCTTCCCCATTTCAGGCAAGGGCCATCCATCACCGTTGTCCCCACAGCACATCTCAGCCGGCCCTCAAAGTCAACCAAAACGGAACCCATAAATCTGCAGTTGTTGGGGTGGCTCAGTTGGTTGGGCATCCACCTTCGGCTCAGGTCATGATTCCAGGGTCCTGGGATCGAGCCTCACATCGGACTCCCTGTTCAAGCGGGGAGCCTGCTTTTCCATCTCCCTCCACTCCTCCCCTGGCTTGCGCTCTATCTTTCTCAAATAAATAAATCCTAAAATAAATAAATAAATAAATAAGAAAACTGCCCTAACCAAATGTAAGCTTAATGAATTATCATAAGGCAACACCTTGTAAACACCCCTGTCAAGAAAGGAGATGTTGCAAGACACTGCGAGACCCCTCCTCATGTCGCACGCTGACTTCTGTAGTCATCACTTCCTTGCATTCTTTTACTCTCCAAATGTTCATCCCTGAACACTGGGATCTGATTAGTCGTGAATGTCATTTGTCCTTTAAGTCTATCTTAATCTATGGCTCGCCCCATCATCTCCTTTTTTTCCTTGTAATTTGTGAGCTGACACACCCACACTGTGTGACTATTGCCTTCTCTACTGTCTGAAGGTCGTGGACCAAGTTTCCTTTTCTCTCAGGGCCTCGCTTACTCCTTCCTTAACAGCACCGCCCTGGCCAACTTACGGGAGCTCCTGTGACCATAAGAAGAGATGGCCTGAAAGCACATCAGGCTTTTTTGCTATTTTGTCAAGCAAAGAATGCAGGATGCAAATGAATACAGAATGCTATGCTTTCAGATCCACCAAGGAAACGTGCATGGGGAAAAGGGCCAGCAGGAAACACGCCTTCTATCAATGCTTGTCTTGGATGGTAGACTTCTGCTTCTCTCCCTTTGCTTCTTTCTTACCTTTTTCCATGACCAGCCTGTAGCAATATGACAGGACACATGTCATTTTTAAACATTTTAAAGAAAAGGGTGCACGAGACTAAATGTGCCACCAGGCCTGTCCACTATCCCGTCACAGGACCATTTGGCTTTGCTGTCTGTCCCCAAGGCCACCAACAGTGCGGCTGAAATCCGCAAACCTCAAGCTCACGCCGCATCTGCTTCTCTGATGCCTCCCAGCTGCCGTTCCTGTCCCCGTCCTGTCTTCTGTCTGTGCCACCAACAGAAGAATTCATCTAAAACATGGAGGTTGGCTTCCCGGCTCCCCTGTCACTCTTAGGAGGCTCAGACCCCTTCCCTTGTCTGCATTAGCGCTCCGCACGTTCACCCCCAGCGCGGGCTGAACACACGCTGCTGGGCCCCAGCCCCAGAGCTCCTGCTCCCTAGGTCCCTAAGGGCCAAGAAGTTGTGTGTCTAACGAGCGCTAATGCCACTGGTTCCGAGACTGCACTCTAGAATCCTCACCTCTGTCCTCCTAAGCAAGCCCTGTCCAGCCTTCAAGAGCTAGTTCAAGCTCCCCTGTCCATGCGGTGGTCTCCTCCAACAGCCAGGCCTGGTCTCCCTCTGTTCTTCCAGGCCACCCCCAGCACTGAAGGTGTTCTGCTGGTCTGGGAAAGGGGAGAGAGTGCTGGGGGGCCGTGAGGGTGGGCAATGGGGCAAGGTACCCCTCCCTCTCTCGTAGTGGCTCTTCCAGGCAGAGCCTGGGCAGACCCATGTTATCCAGGAGGTCTTCTGAACGTCCCAGGGAAACGGAATCCTTTCCTTCCCACACAGACTTCTAATTATTCCATGTGCATTCACTGCCACTCAAAAAAATACTCAGTGAGCACCTACTGTACGTCTGGACACACAAAACGAAAATTTCTTTTCTTCACAGAAACCAAGAATTACAATAGCATTAAGCTACCACAGAAGCCTGCAGAAGGGGATCCTTCCAAAGGCAGCCCTACAGCCCAGCCCTGCAGCCCCAGGGACCACTACACACACGCAGCGGCAGCCCAAGAGGCAGGTAGGTGCTGGTGCCCGCCAGCGAGCACGCGCAGCTGTGGTCACGCCCAGCTGTGGTCACGCCCACATATAGCCACAGTGAAGGTCTAGTCGCGGATTGCAGGCTTCGTTTGTCCTCGGCTAAGCCACCCAGGACTCCGAGGCAAGATTTATGGACAGATATTGTTAGGAGAACAGATGTCCAAGTAAGCGGGTCGAGCAAATGCGGACAATGCTTGTGAGACAGGGAAGCTGAAGGGGACTCCGTTTTCAGAAAGGCCCCATTTACTCACGCTCTATATTTCTTTCTTTCTTTCTTTCTTTTTAAGATTTTAATTATTTATTGGAAAGAGAGCACAAGATGGGGGAGGGTCAGAGAGAGACAGAGAAGCAGACACCCTGCTGAGCTCAGAGCCAACGTGGGGCTCGATCCCAGGACCCTGAGACGCTTAGCTGAATGAGCCATCCAGGTGCCTCTCCCACTCTATAGTTCACCTTGCATATGGGTAAACCAAAGAAGCTACTTTCCCACTCCCAGGGGGAAGCAAGGAACTGAATTGTTCTGAGTTCCTTCCTTCCTTCTTTCCTTCCTTCCTCCCTTCCTTCCTTTCAAGATTTTATTTATTTATTTGACAGTGAGAGAGACAGAGAGAGAGGGAACACAAATGGGGAGTGGGAGAGGGAGAAGCAGGCTTCCCGCCCAGCAGGGACCCCGATGCAGGGCTCAATCCCAGGACACTGGGATCACGACCTTAGTCAGCTAAAGGCAGTTGCTTAACTCCTGAGCTACCCAGGCACCCCAGTGTTCTCTGAGTTTCATCCTTGTCCCAAAACACCTGATAACATCTAAGAAGAACTGGGTCCCAAATGTGTTCCAGGCCATTAACTTTGAACAAACCTCGGCCCACACTGGCATCGATACCCCCGCCTTCGGTGACTTATGGGAGAACACCTGTTGTTCACCTGATACTCCCTTTGATTGATCCCTCCCCGGATTCCTGGAGGGACACCTCGGACCCTTTTCCTGTGTGAACCCCTAACTCCAGCGACAATGAGACAAAGACTTCTTTCTGAGTCTTTCAGACACCTCATCTGCTGTACTCTATCACTTATGCTACTCAGTAAACTCTGCTTTCATTTCCTCCTGGCTAACATTTGCTTTTTACCCTGCACAAAGCCAAGGACCCTCTTGGCTAGTCCTGTGGGGCCCCCTCTGGGTCCTTGGACCTGCCTGACTATGCCAGCTGTGATGGTGCAGGCCTGGAACCCACTGGAGGGAGGCAAGAAGACACCGCCTCCTAATAAAAAGGCAGCAGATGTCTAAAGAGCTGACCCTTGTCCCATTTCTGCAAACATCTGGGGCTCTGGACACTTGGGCCTTCTGCCCCAGCAAGATATTCTGAGCAGGCTGAAGACACCGTGGATTCTCCACAGGGGTGTTGGCTTCTCTGTGACCTTGGGCAACTTTTACCTCTTCATGCCGCCATTGCACTATCTAACAATATCTTTTAAAAAGGTAGGAAAGCCCAAAACAAGATGATAGAGGTTCCCATTGGAAGAATAAAGGGAGATTTAAAAACCAGCAGCAGAGGTTCTGGGTGGCTCAGTCTGTTAAGTGTCTGACTTTTTTTTTTTTTTTAAGATTTTATTTATTTATTTGATGGGGGAGGGGGAGAGAGAGCAAAAGCAGGGGGAGCAGCAGAGGGAGAGGGAGAAGCAGACTTCCCACTGAGCAGGGAGCCCTATGATCCCAGAACCCCAGGATCATGACCTGAGCCCAAGGCAGACCCTTAACCGACTGAGCCACCCAGGTGCCTCAAGCATCCCACTCTTGACCAAGACTCAGGTCCTGTGATGCTTGGGCGGCTCAGTCTGTTAAGCACCTGCCTTTGGCTCAGGTCATGATGCTAGGGTCCTGGGATCAAGTCCTGCATCGGTCTCCTTGCTCAGCAAGGAGCCTGCTTCTCCCTCTGCCTGCTGCTCCCTCTGCTTGTGCTCTCGCTTGCTCTCTCTCTCAAATAAATAAAAAAATTTTTAAAAAAAGAAAAAAGGACTCAGGTCTTGATCTCAGGGTCATGAGTTCAGACTTTGCATTGGGTTCCGTGCTCAGGGTGGAACCTACTTAAAAACAAAACAAAGCAAACAAACAGACAAGCAACAATAACACCGTCTGTAAAAGTAAAAGAAAGAAACTGCAAGGAGAGCCAGCAGGGAAAATCCTTCAGTGCCTCAGTGGGGAAACACTGCGTGCATTCAGGCTCCCTGGAGCAGGGTGGAGGGGCGAAGCAGGAGCTCTGAAAGACAAAGGTCCAGGGCCCCCTACGAATCAGAGTCCCTTGAGGAACAAGGAACATGCAATTCCCATTCTCCATCCCCCCCAGCAAGTCAAAGAGCCGCAGGTAGTCCAGGGGCTTCTAGGCCTGAGACACCACCCCAGAGGTGAGAAGCAAATTATTATCTAAGAGAGGAGGAGGGAGGGACAGTGGCCGCAGGGAAAACATCAAGGGACCTAGAGACCAACTGGAGAGGAGAAGGAATGTCAATACTGAGGTGCCCTTTGTTTCCGCCCCCCCCCCCCCACAGAGATCTGATTCTAGAGAAGGGATACCTCCCTCCCAGTTTAGGCCAGCCAGTCCTCTAGGGACCTGCTGCTTTAGCCAACGCACGTCAGTCCTGGGCCGCTCCTTCCTCTGACCACCACTGATCCTGGCACGTTTCCTCATGCTCTCCATGCCTTGGCCCTAACAGCTTCACACTGATCAGCTGCGACTCTTTAGTTCAGGATTCAGATCACAGTCCTCCTCCTCCAAGAAGCCTTCCCAGAGGCATTCTAAGGTGCACCCCCACACAGCCTTGGCCGGTTAGATTCTTGCTGCACCATCAAGGTGGCAGCACTAGTCACCTATCACAATGACCCGTGTGCAGTTGGTGGCCCCTACGAGCAGTGGATTGTTTTGGTCTCATTTAGTTCTTTGACCCCAGCACCCAGGTCAGTGCCCAGGGTCCCGGGGCTTTCCTGGAGAGACGCTGTGAGGAAAGCAGGAACTCGGGGAATAAAGTGTATTCAGGGTCAACCCGTTGACTGAAAGGGAGCCACATGACTGGCACGTGGTGAGGTGTGTCGCCAGAGCCTTCATCTGATTTTCACACTAAGCCAGGGAGACGACCCCCTTTCCCCTTGTCTTACCAACAGAAAACTCGGGCAGTGCTCTGCTGAAGGAGAGCGAGAAGACAACCCTCAAAAATGGGGTGTGTCTGGCCAAGGCCGAGCAGAGACTGAAGGGTCTTTGAGCAATCATTAAGGATACTCGCTCTCTGTTCTCTACCTTTCTTAATGTCAGGACAAAATGGGATGGGATTTCAGTTAGATTCCAGAAGGAACTCGTGGACTACAAAGCATGGAAGAGTTCATTTCCCGGGGGCGCCTGGGTGACTCAGTGGGTTAAGCCTCTGCCTTCGGCTCAGGTCCTGATCCCAGGGTCCTGGGATGGAGCCCCGCATCAGGCTCGCTGCTCAGCAGGGAGCCTGCTTCCTCCTCTCTCTCTGCCTGCCTCTCTGCCTACTTGTGATCTCTGTCTGTCAAATAAATAAATAAAATCTTAAAAAAAAAAAAAAAAGAGTTCATTTCCCGGGCTAGAGCCCCAGAAGCTGCAGCGCCGTCAGGTACCCATTCTGCAGGCAGGAGACTGGACAACTTGACCTTTGCCCCCTTTGCCACCACGAGTGTATCACCTGACCCACTGGACGCCCTGGGTCCTGTCCCGAGGGAGGCTCTCAGACAATGCAAATCTGAGGTTAAAGACATCCTTGGCTGCATTTAACAGGCAGATGGGGAGAGAGTTCAGATATTAAAACGAAGTTTAGAGTTTGCTGATTTAATCAACGAGGCTAAAGTGACTGCATTAAAGTTAGCACGAGTGCAGTATTGCTAGAAACCTACTGGGTCGCCACTCGGATAATGGAGACGGTCAAAGCCGCAGTGACTGTATTTTTCAAACACTGCTGCTTCGCCCCCAGAAGCCCCGTCCCCGGAGGCGCCCTCGCCCACTCACCAGTGAACTAGTCTCCGGGAGCGCTGCAGGCCACCGAGCACATCTGCTGTTGCCCCAGGCTGCTCAGACCAACACTTGTGCTTTGGCCTGGAACAGAAGGCTCCCCAAGACCAGAGGAGGGGGCGTGGGGGGGCGCCTAGAACAGGAGTAAGATGCTCAGTCTAAAGAGAGGATCCTGAATCTGAGGATTTATCTCAAACCAAGTAACCCACTGGTTGGGATCGAACGCAGGGTGTACTAGTACAAGCTTGTGACAATAACTTAGCCGAGTTTACCCAAACGTGGGGTTTCCTGAAGGTCAAAGGCGTCACATTACCAAAGAGGTTTAAAACCTCTCATGCTCTCAGGAGAAACCAGGGCCCAGAAAGGTCAGAATCCTCCCCCTCAAGGTCCTGCCAAAGGATAAGCACGGGATGCCTGCTCACCCACCTGGCCCACTGGCCCCAGCGGCCAGCAGCTGCCTCTGGGAACAGAGGGCCCGGCAGGGCTGAGTGTCTACAGACCACTGTGCGCTCCCCTCCATCTGACGGCCTCACAATGCACGTGTCGCAACCCCGAAGGGGAGGCCAGGCCAGGCACCGCGCCTCGGAGTCCCAGGCCAGAGGACTCACAGTTGACTCCCCTACCCCGGGTGCTCCAGGCCCCCAAAGGGCTCCTGTCAATCCCTGTGCTGCCGCCCCCTCTCCCTTTGGTGCCAAATTGGGGAGGGGGGGGTAGACAGCAAAGAAAAATCCCCAGTAGGCATCGATTTGCCCAAAGCAAACGCAACACAAAGGCTGCACCTGTTTCCATGGAGACACGACTGGCGAAGCAAAGGAACAAAACAGAGCGAGAAACACAAACCCGTCACCACCTTCCGGGGCCAGAGTGATGGATGTTGGCGGGCCAGCGCCCTGACAGGAAGACGGCGGAAGGATTAAAGGTAATCAGAAGATCTAGAAGCCATAGCCCGAGCCCTTTCAGATGGTAAAGCAGGAGGCCAGGAGCCTCCCCATCCCCCGGGCCTACAAACCAGCCTGGCCCCACTCCTGAGAAAGCTCCTGAATGAAAAAATCCTGGACAGAAATCCAAAGTGAGTAATTATTCACTTTACAAAAGGATTCTCTGCTTGACAAAGGGATTCCTTGAAATAGCAAATCCCATGGTGGATTGGAGTGTCTGTTTTGTTTCATTATTTACGTTTCTGAGACTGAGGACAAGGACGAGGGAGTAGTTTCCAGGTGAAAGTTTGCAAGAAAAGATGATAAAATTCCCAAGCAGAAGGATTGGAGGGATGGCGACAAGACTCTTCATAAAAATATCTGCTGGAGGGGTGCCTGGGTGGCTCAGTGGGTTAAAGCCTCTGCCTTCGGCTCAGGTCATGATCCCAGGGTCCTGGGATGGAGTCCTGGGTCTGGCTCCCTGCTCAGCAGGGAGCCTGCTTCCTCCTCTCTCTCTGCCTGCCTCTCTGCCTACTTGTGATCTCTGTCTGTCAAATAAATAAATAAAATCTAAAAAAACAAACAAAAAAATCTGCTGGGGGGATGCCTGGGTGGCTCAGTCAGTTAAGAATCCACCTTTGGCTCAGGTCATGTCCTCAGGGTCCTAGGATTGAGCCCTGTGTTGGGCCTGGCGGGGAGGCTGCTTCGCTCTCTCCCTCTGCCCCTCACCCCTGCTCCTGTTCTCTCCCTCTCTCCCAAATAAATAAATTAAATATTTAATAAATAAAATAAAATAATCAAATCAAATCTGCTGGGAGAGGCCCACACGAAATTGAGACAGGACAGCTTTAAAACAGAAAGGTGAGTTAGTTGGGGATCTGCGGCCCATCCATCACGGAGAGCACGGGAGCCTACAGTGGCAGAAGCTGGGCAATAAGAGGTCTCTGACAGGGCCCGGTGAGGTGGACCCCAAAAGCAAGTCACTCTCAAAGCCATTAGCTGAGGGGAGATGCAGGGAGCGTAAGTGGTCAGTCCTCATTCCCCCAGGACGACAAGAAGGCCAGAAGCTAGAATGCTCCTGGGTGAAGGCCAGAGGAAGATGCTGACAGTAGGCTCTGCAGATGGCCGGGGCTCAGGGCAGTAACGAGAGCCTGGGCGCTTGCTCTCGTCACTCATCGGGTGACAGGTATTAAGCGTCCCTCAGAACACGTTGCCATCCTGGGAAGGACACAATGCCACACACCGGCCCAGCCCTGCTCTTGGAGCGTCTCAGGCAGGACTTCACTTCACTCAGCTTTTCCTGGACTATAATTCCTACAGAGAACAAAAAACAAGCATAACAGCAACAATAATATTTACTGAGCATGCTGTGTGGGCCCGACACTATATAGTCATTGTTTCATTCACCCTCTCACCCAACCTGAGAGGGAGACACTATCCTCATCCCTGCTTACTGATGGGGAGACAGGCACAGAGAGGCAAGTAACTGGCTCGAGGTCACGCAACTAGTAAACAGCAAAGTCAGGTCTGCCCCCACGTCAAAGCCTGTGAACGCTAGGTTAAGGGCCTGCCACATCAGCCCATTGAACAGACCAGCTGAGCATGAGTCTAAGCGACTTGCACTGAGGCAGGGGATGGGGTCTGAAGACCAGCTCTTCTGACTCCTTCAAGGCTTTTTTGCCTTGTGATGCCTACCCTGGGAAGGCCAGTGACTTTCTTGGTGGGGCACGTGGACTGACCTGTGGCCGTGAAGTTACTCTCTTGTTCTGGGCCTCCGTTTAACTGTAACAAGGAGACATCCTGATAGCGTGAGCTCCTGCCACCTCACTGGGAAAGGACGAGCGGGAAGAAACATGGGACGTGCGTCCAGGTGTGGCTGGGGAGCCCATGGGAGGAAGACCCAGTCCCAGCTCCAGCAAAAGATTCCCAAAGGCCCACAGGCTCTAAAATGATCAATGTCATGTTCATAGAGCAAAACCTGGGCGGCATCTCCAGTGGGCGCCTGGTCCAGTATTCTTCCTGTCAGCACACGTGTGGGAAATGTGGGCATGTCCAGGGGCTGCTTGGACCCGGCTGGCTTTCAGAGAATCAATTTCCCAAGCCTCCATCACACGGGGAGTCCTTTCTTAAATGGCCGGACTGGCAGCTGTCTGGGTCTACAGTTCTTTTTACACAGTGGTCCCTCCTCACCATTTCCCCAAAGAAAGGCCCACCCCCAGCCATCCTAACGGTACCCTGGTGCTCTCCCTTGGGGTGTGAACGCCCCCAGACAAAGGGGCAGCTGGAGAATGTAGCATTCCTGGGGGAGGCCCAGGAGAATAGGGCACGGAGAAGGGGCTAGCCATAGGATGCCTGGGTGGCTCAGTCGTTAATCATCGGCCTGCGGCTCAGGTCATGCTCCCAGGCTCCTGGGATTGAGTACGGCGTTGGGCTCCCTGCTCAGCGGGGATTCTGCTTCTCCCTCTCCCTCTGCCACTCCCCCTGCTTGTGCGTTCTCTCTCACAAATAAATAAAATCTTTTTAAAAAGAGAGAACGGGGCTGCCTTTATTTTACCGAGGCCTTATCTTTGTTTTCAGGTTACAATCAGGGAACAAGGATGCTGACACAGGGATACCTGTTGGACACATTTACTCAAATCGCAACACGGAGTCTGACTTTTTCTGACACAAAGTATGATTTGGCTGACGGCTCAAACGACGAGGTCCAGCTTTTCCAATTAGGAATTATGACAGACATTTTCCGTAATTGCATGGGCCGAGTTTGCTGGTTTAAGGCTTTGACAAAAATATATTTGAAACGAAATATATGACATACAATCAGCCTGGAAATTCACTCTACTTAAAGTTATGATAAAAGTTAGTTTTTTTCTTTTTAAAGATTTGTTTATTTATCCTACACAGAGAGAGTGTGTGTATGCAAGCAGGGGAAGGGGCAGAGGGAGGCTCTCCAGCAGGTTCCAGGCTGAGCACAGAGCCGGACAGGGGACTCGATCTCACAACCCCAAGATCACCACCCAAGCAGAAACCAAGAGTTGGACACTCAACAGACCGTGCCGCCCAGGCGCCCCAAAATTGTGATAGAAGTTTTCATAAGTGAATTTTAAAATGTGTCAGAGGACACAGTTTTTCAAAATTCTTTTCACAGATGTGAGAGCAAAAAAAAGTCTGAAGCCTGTCGCTTTCCTTCCCTGGAACCATGCTGAGACGCTCTAGTGTCCGCGCCACCCACGAGAGACGTCAGCTGTGGTGTATACAGCAAGCGCCAGACCTGGACCCCGGGTTGTAAGTTTGCTTCTGCTACTTCTTAGCTGCATGGATCTGCTTAAGTCCTGCAAACACCCTAAGCCTGTTTCCTCATAAGCGAATGGAAATGAAGCACATAAAGTATATTAAATATCCTTATGACGATGGCACCAAACGAACAGCAGAAAGTGCGTCAGCACAGGCAGCCCCGAAGAGCAGCCAACCAGCCAGTGTTTCCTGCTCGGCTCAGATGACTTGATGGTATTCGTCTCTAGATCACACGAATAACTTATATTTATGGAGCGCTCACCGTGTGCTGGGCTTCATGGGCCCCAGATCATTTTGTTTTCACAACAATCCTATGGATCAGGTATCCTTCTTACCCCTGATTTACAAGCACGGAAGCCTTACGCCCTTGCCCGGCTTGGTCAGCCAGCAGTGAGAGGCCCAGCAGGTGTGTTTGATTTCAGAGCGGGTGCTCCAAACCCTCTGCGCTCAAAGTGTGGCCTACAACTGGCAGGATCTGTATGCACTGGGACCTATTAGAAAGGCAGGATCCTAGCACCTCCCCCAAACCCACTGAATCAGAATCTGCATTTTAGAAAAATCTATGGGCGATTCATACACACATCCAAGTTGGAGAATCACTGCTCTAAATCACCAGACCGTTTTCCATCCTGGTGTACCATCCTGGTTTTATCTTGCTGGAGGTAATATTAGAATGTTTGCTTTCTCTACACACATATGCATAGCTGGCAATTAAAGCAAGCAAGATGGTTAGGGATTATAATAATCCATCAGTAACATATGCAAAATGCTTTTTTGAAAAGGACTAGGCAAAGTCACATCAAACTGTCATTGGCGGTTACCTCTGAAGAGTTGGCCCGGGAAGGTAGTCAAGGGAGAATTTTGACATATTATTTGAGGTTTTTTTTTTAAGATTTTTATTTATTTATTTGACAGACAGAGATCACAAGTAGGCAGAGAGACAGGCAGAGAGAGAGGCAGAGAGAGAGGAGGAAACAGGCTCCACGCCAAGTAGAGACCTGATGCGGGGCTCGATCCCAGGACCCTGGGATCATGACCTGAGCCGAAGACAGAGGCCTCAACCCACTGAGCCACCCAGGCGCCCCAATATTATTCGAGATTTTTAATAAAAATCATGTGTTTGTGTATTGGCTTAAAAGGAAAGCTGTTTTACAACTTTTATTTTTTTAAGATTTTATTTGACAGAAAGAGACACAGCGAGAGAGGGTAACACAAACAGGGGAGTGGGAAAGGGAGAAGCAGGCTTCCCGCCAAGCAGGGAGCCTGATGTGGGGCTCGATCCCAGTACCCTGGGATCATGACCCAAGCCGAAGGCAGCCGCTCAATGACTAAGCCACCCAGGCGCCCCTTTTATAACTTTTTTTTTTTTTTTTTAAAGAGGAAAGCATGTTTTAAAACACAAGCACAGAGGGGCGCCTGGGGGGGGCGCAGTCGGTTAAGTGTCAGACCTTGATTTTGGCTCAGGTTGTGACCTCAGGATCCTGAGATCAGGCCCCACAGTGGGCTCTGCTCTCAGCATGGAGTTTGCTTGAGAGTCTCTCTCCCTCTCCCTCTGCCCCTCCTGCTTGTGCATGCTCTCTCTCTCTCAAAATAAATAAATAAATCTTGAAAAAAAAGAAAACACAAGCACAGGGCGCCAGGGTGGCTCAGTCGGTTAAACATCTGTCTCTTGATCTCAGCTCAGGTCTCCATCTCACAGTGGTGAGATCAAGCCCCGTGTTGGGCTCTATGCCGGGCGTGGAGCCAAATAAATAAATAAATAAATAAATAAATAAATAAATAACACAAGCACAGATTACTGAAATTGACTGTATTTTATGAGCTACATCTACCGCACTCTGGAAGGGCCAAGGGGGGTGTCCGTGCAGAAGCCTTGATGGGACAGAAACAGGGAGAGTTGTGGGAGTCCAAAGATCTGGATTCAAGACCAGGCCCGGCCCCAGTTTGCTGGGGGACCTCAAGGCTCTCACTTAGCATCTGTGGGCCTACGTATCCTCTGCGATATAATGAGTGTCCCCCTTCCCACCCACCCCTACGTGCCTCGCTCCATAGCACTGGTGCAGGGCGCAGCAAAGCCGGGAGGTGCCTAAAGGCCCCTGAGGACTGCAGGCTGCCACAGAACGCCAGGGTGGGGAGTTTTCTTGAAAAGAAAAGCAATGAAAGAAAAAGCAGTGAAACATCCACCCGCACTTGTCCCATTCCCTGAATGAAGCTATTCCATGACTTTATAAGGGAGACGCACACAGTAACCTGGATTTAGATTCCGTGGGAGCCCCAGGCTGATTTTCAAATCCTTATTCGAACTTAGAAGTTGGGTTTGGACGTGGTTCAAAACACGGAAGAAAGGGCTATTTCTCAATGTCTGGCCTGTTTTCTTCGCACTTCTCGCCTGCTTTCTTCGCAGGCTCCCAAGTCCTGGGGAGGTTCTGCTTCGGGTTCTGAGTCCTCCCCGTCTCCCGGGCTTACTCTGACTCCCCGTGGCAACCAGCCCTGGCACCCTGGCCTCCGGGCTACTCCCCGAGCAAACGGCTTGGGGGTCTGCGGTTTGGCTTGCTGTTGGTCAGTGCCTCAGTTTCCCCACTGTTATCTTAGATTTTGCATAACTGGAGCGAGCAGCGGGAGTTCTGTCCTCGCTCATCTGGGGGAGCATGGGATTTGGGCACAGAGGGATAAAGTGACTGGCTCCAACCCACAGGCTAGCTTCAAACAGAGCTGGGCTGGGGCTCTCCGACCTTTGAAAATTCCTTAAGGTTTCTCTATCAGTCGTTTGCAACTTGTCTGTCCCTCACTCACCTTGCTCCTCTGTCCCCTCTTTCTAGGGGACACATGGATCTCAGGATTCAAGGCTACTGTGCTTTTCCTCAAACTAAACGATCTTGAAACCACACGGTCTGAAAGCATCCTTGAAACCGAGCCAGAAAAAAGTCCCCTGCCAGATTTTCCAAGGAGAACGAGAGCCATCTAAACCATTATGAGCTTCGGTTCCAGCGATAGCAGAAGAGGCTTCTAGGCAGGGAGGTCGAGCCCTACTCCTTCTGTGGCCTTCAGCGCCTTGCTTCACCTCTGTGTGAGCCTCGGTGCTTTCAAATACGAGATGCTGACACGGCTACCACCTTCAGGCTTAAACGGAGATTCTAGACAAACGTAAAGACCTTCACACAGGATTCTGGAGAAGGGTGATGACCTTGCTGCAGACTAGAAGTTCAGGAAGCAGGAACTCTTAGCGTCATCATCACCATCATTTGGGGTATTTATCTCAAAGACAAGGATCCAAGTCAATTCTCTACTCCAGCTGCACGTTAGAATCACCTAGAATTTTTTCCTGTTTTAATACCAGCACCCAGATCTTACCTACAGTGATCGTGATTCACCGTCTGGGGTGGGACCTAGGAAATAGGTACTTTTTTTTCAATTTTACAGCTGATTCTAATCACCCCTGGCTGAGAACGGATCTAAATCGGCGCCATTTAACAGGCACACAAACCTCCTGGGGATCTTGCTAAAATCTAGCTCCTGACTCAACAGGTTTTATCTGGGCCCTGAGATTCTGCATTTCCAATTAGCTCCCAGGTGATGGCCTCCGGAGGAACAACATCCAAAACTCAAGGTCTTGGGAAGACGGCTGGAAAGTTCGTAAGATTCTTTTCTGGACAGTGTCAAGGGCTAGTAGCTCTGTCTAGCCAGGCTAGAGTTCACTGCCTCCTGGAAGTGGTCAACTCTGTGACCTTAGACTGGGACACCAGGACCCAGCACCAAAGCCTGTCCCCAGATGACTCCCTCTTTGGTTTCCTGTTGGCTTTTTTAGATTCTAACAGGAGCCCGCAGACAAGTGTGGCCACAAAGACGTATTTGCAAATTAATCATGACGCCACACCCTGCATTCACTTGGAGTTGCCTTCTCCAGACCTGCCACAGGAAAAGCCAAAAGGAAAGGGCTCTTGTTACTTTCACTGGGATGAGCGAGGAGGAGAACAAGAGGGCCTGACTTGGCAGGATGTCCCAGCCAGGAGCTGAAAACAATGTCAGCTCTGGTCTGCCATACGTCTCTGATCAGCCAAACAGGAATGCTTCCTGCCTAGAGCTGGTTACGTATGTGCACAATGGAAGAAACACCAGGAAAACGTGAGCAGGGAGGGGGCTGATCGGGCAGGTCCCTCTGGCTTTGAGGTCGATGCATTCTGTGACCCTGACCAACATCCACAAAACAACACTGACTGGGCACCTACCGCGTCACAGGGAATTTGATAAAAACACTCTCATATGATCCTCCTGTCACCTTGCAAGTCCAACGTCACTGTCTTCATTGGAGGCATGGGTGAGGCAACGGGCTCAGTGGGTCAGCAACAACAGGACACGCAGAGGTCAGAGCCGGATTGGAACCTAAGCCGGGCCAATCCTCCCTGCCTCTTTACACTGCCGTTCCAAACTCAAATCTCTCAACTCCTCAGTTGGTCCCTTCACTGGGGCAGGAAGAAAGGGAAAAGGGTGTGAATCAAGAGAACTGGAAGTAGCTTTGGGTCTCAAGCACAAAGGAGAATGCTTGTTGTCTTTGCATCTGCTATTATTAACCATTACCACCATCAGACGTATCATTAAGAGGCACTGGGAGAAAAGGCTGGTGTCTACCCTCCCATCTGGAGTGAGTGAACAAGGCACTGGCCCTAGATAGCGTTCAGGCTGCTGCCATCCCTGGTCCCTCGGGAATGGGGTTGGTGAGCAGCACCCGATAACTGCAGGGGAATACCCTGGAGGCTCGGAGGGAAGGCTCTGCTTGTGGGAGAGGGCAGGAGTCCAAAACAGCTCAAGGAAGGAGACCAGGCTGGGTCACAGCAGCGTGCTCCTGGCACCTGGGCCACCGTGTCGGGCCCAAGACTGAAATGAGACTCAATCAATCCCCTCATGGGCTCTGAGAGCCAACCTGAACTTGTGTCCCCTCGCCTTACCCCTGCATAAGGTGCAGAAGCTTCCTGAAGCCGCCAAAGGCCACTCGAACAAGTGCCCCACTTTAAGGACTAGGAAGCCGAGCACTGAAGAGACCGTGCTAGGAACCTCTGTCCCCTCCAGACCTACCCCATGGCCAGGCCCCTCCTTGCACCTTGGCAAGAAGAGGCCTTGGCAGAGGCCCCAGCTCTGGATTAATATTACACCAATACAACCCAAACAAACGGCTCCTGCCTGCATGTTCCATAAAGTTCTGAGGCTTAAAACAAAGACGAGTTGGGGAGGGAGTAGTCAACAACAGGGGGATGTGCGAGGGAGCGGCACTATGGCCCTGTGATGAAATATTACACAGCCGTTTGAAATAATGTTTTGAAATCATGCCATTTCATTAAAAAACCCTCCTTGTGCAGTTACATGAAAAAGCTACATACAAAAGTCGGTAATCAGTAAGATTACAACGATTTTTTTTTTAATTGACGCACATTAAAAAAAGAACAGAAGGAAATACAACCGAGTTTTATCGGTGGCAATTTTTAAATGATTGGGATGATCATTCCTGTGTTAGAGACGAAGCATTTTCCAGTTTTTCTTTAGTGAGCACATAAACTGTGCAGGGAGAAGGGGAGCACATTCTAACCACAATCCGGGCGTCTGAGAGTCGGGGTGAAGCCCTGCCAGGGGAGGGGTGTACTAAACCCAAGGCAGCCCCCAGCAATGAGATGGGACAGCCACAGCACCTCCAGAGGTCCACAGGGCTGTCGTGGTGACACCTGGACAAGCAAGTGGGGTGGTGGGGACGTTCCCAAGGGGCTGAAATTCTCCAGGGAACAGAACAAAAAGCCCATTAGCCCTGAAAGTGCTCTACAGGCTTGTGGTGAGACTCAGTCAGGCCCAGTCAGGCACTCCGCCCGAGGCAGAAAGGCAGAAGACAGCTGCCACCGCCGGGCTCCCAGGTCCCTCGGAGACCCCCAGCAGACACGGATTCCCGCTCCCCGCCCCAGCGCAAGGATATAAAAGAGACAAGCTTCACCATATGGGGCTCAGGAGCCTCGTGGGAATGTCGGTGGGAGTGAGAATGGCAGGTCCCTAAGCCGTGTGCAAATGTGAAGGAAGGGGGTTTAAAGCGAAAAAACTGCACCAGCTGTCTCCTAAAGAACACTAATTACAGGGGCTGTGCTGCCGGAACCAGGCCTGGTTCTGCAGGCAGAGATCCTCCCGGGAGGGCCCCCCCTGCAGTCACCCCGCCGCCGCCTGAGCTCCACTGCCTGGTGGCTGGCCTGCGGAGGGCAGAGATGGCATCTGGCTGGGGCGCTGGGCAGGCCTGCCTGCGGCCAAAAAGCAGGTTCTGCAGGTCCCACTTCCTGGGAAGTTCCCATCACAGGGTGGCTGGTGCTGAGTGCCAAGGCCGGGTGACACTGGAATGTGGAGAGGGCTAGAGAATTTCCTTCTCTGGAGATTTGAAAGACCTAAGCATCTGGAACAGCTCAACGCTAAAATGGAAATTTAAAAAAAAAAAAAAAAAAAGAATGAAAAGAAAAGTGACGGCCTTATCCCTGGAAGCTGGGGAATGGGCAGAGTCAAGTGGAGAGAGGAGGAAGGCAAGTTTTCAGCCGTCCCTCACTTGCAGCTCATGGCAAGAAGCACGGGTCACCCATCACAAATGGTGCCCCTCCTGGAGGGCCGCCCGTGGCCCGCATCTGCTGAGACACGGGCGGGGGGTGCTGAAAAAGGGTGAAGCCAAGGAGGCAGGAGCGCCTGGGCGGCAGCCCTGAGTCCCACCCTTGCTCCGCAGCTCCCTAGTCCCCGCACTGCCCAGAATGAGGCGTCAGGAATGCCCAGCCTGGCCACCGTACACAGCTGTCCCCACGGCAGTGAGAAATGTATGGGCCCGCACTTCCTTTTTTTCCTTTATTTTTTAAGATTTTATTTATTTATTTTTGCGAGAGAAACAACATGAGCAGGGGCAAGAGGCAGAGGGAGAAGGACAAGGAGACTCCTCACTGAGCAGGGAGCCCCATGTGGGGCTCGATCCCTGGACCCTGAGATCACGACCTGAGCCGAAGGCAGACGCTCAATGGACTGAGCCCCCCCAGGCTCCCTTGGGGCAGCACTTCTAAAAATTATCAGATTCTAAACAAATGACAGTTATCATTATGATTAGTGGGATGTCATGATAAAGTGGGGGCATTTTACTCCCCTTTCACAACAACATGCAAAGCAGCTGCAAACAGAGACGAGCACACTAACGTGTCTCCCCCCAGATCATTCACCCACACGCTCTAACCCTGGAGCCCACAGGCTCGTGTGCGCAGCCTGGGAGGGTGGCCTCCGGACCCGGAGCAGCAGGAATGGCTGGGGAGGGCAGGCGAGGGAGGAAACAAAACCAAGGAAGCCAGGGAAGAAGTAAGAAGGTTAGCACTGAGATTCCACTCGCCTGGGAATGTGCCCGCGCCCCTGGGAAAGAGGCCCAGATGAAAGGAGGCGCAGCTGGGGGAAAACAGGCCGTGAGAACAGAAGGGCAATTGTTCGGGGCCAGGCCAGGCGCTGCACCCGGAGCAGCCGGCCCGCACCGCGGCTTTGTGCGCTAATGTCATTAAGGGCCCAGTGGGGGCCAATGTTTGGAGTCCTTTAACTCCTCGCCATTCTCACACAACAGCTGAGCCAGAGCGGGGGAGGGGCGGCTGTCATGGGGGCGGCCCTGGCTTTCGGGGCAGCTCAGCTAAAAGGGGGCAGCAAGGGGTAGGTGGGCCTGGGCGGCAGGAGGCAAAGCCCTCACTCGGGGCCTGAGAGACACTTCCTCAGCACTGTCCCCAGGAGCTCCCGGAAGCCCCGCCACTGCCCTGACCCCAGTTAACACTCCCACTAATTGCTGGGGCTGCAGAGAGCCTGGGGAGCAAAAGAGACAGAGTTAATTAAGGGGAGAAAAACGAGTCTGCTGCTCCATTCTTCATTTCAGCTCCTCCCCAACCTTCTGGGTTTCAGGGAAGCTCCTGAGGCAGCGATCTCCACGAGCAGAGCCAAGTCCAACAGCACAACGGAACGACTAACCAGGGGCAGCTAGGTCAGGCAGCGTCTAGGAGCCTGGCTCCACAGCTCTCCAGCCCTTCAGATTTCCCAGAGGTATGGCAAGGGGTCTGCTCCCCAGTCACTCAAAGGAAAGCCTCACACTCTCAGTCCAAATATGGATGCCCTAAAACAGGGGCCGTGTGGGTTCTTACCACTGAGGTGGGACTCCTCCAGGAAGCAACGGGACATTCTGTAGACTACACAAGAATGCGACAGGAGCATTTGACCAATGTCACCTAGTCCAATCTCACAACTACCCTACTGAGGTAGGTACTGTCTTATCCCCACTTTATAGATGGGAAAACTGACACTTGGAGGAGATAAATAGCTCACCCAAGGTCAACAAGCTACCAAGTAGCAGAATAATGATTCAGACCCCAGAACTCGGACCCCCAAGCCCATGCTTTTGCCCCTTTGTCCCATTCTGCAGGTCACTTAGATAGTCTAGTTCATGAGAAACAAGGCTTGTGGAGCTTACAACCTGGTAGAAGATTCTCAGCAAAGGGTTCTTGAAGGTTTGATAAAGTCCACGGACTGCCCCCCAACCCCACCTCCCCCAAAATCAAACACACAATTCATGGGTTTATGTGTGCATACACTTTCCAGGGTGGAAGGGAGGGTCCAAGTTCTCTTTAGATCATTGAAAGGATCTGGGACTCAAAAAGAGGTAAGAACTGTGGGCCAATGAGGTGATGCCTTGCTAACTTGCCTCTAGAACATAGATCTTTTGACTGAGTCCTCTACTTCACTTCAGAACTCTTTGCTCTGAAGAAATAGCCAAGAGGGTAGCCTAAATTTCTCCAGAAAGGGAGGATGCAGAATCAGGGAACTTGGCAAGGAAACTCCACCCAGCCCGCCTAGGAGAGGGTGAGCCGGGGATACCTTGCGCTGGAGGCGGGGGACAGCACTAACAGCAAGGCAGTGCGGGATGACATGGATTTCCTGTAGTGTTTATTACTTCTTTCCATCACTTAAAAACAAGTTCCAACATTGTCCCAATTCTGATTCTGGATTTTGTTTGGGTCTACACAGATGCAAGTTCATGATCAGTAGCCCTAAACTATCAGAAATTAGCAGGGGAAAAAAGTTTCTGTTCTGAACAAGTTTGCTAGTTTTAAAGACCACTGTCTATCCAAAAACAAGGGCGTGCTTTTACAAGGGCTACTGTCTTCATGTCAGATGTTCCAAGACATTAAACAACAACGATGGTGCCATTTGATTAGCCAGTATTATCAAGCCGTGCCTTCTGTGCACCGGGCTCTGTGCCTTACCCATGCTTATCTCATTGAATCCTCATTCCCATCCTATGAGGTGGGGGCATTACCATCTCTGATTTACAGATGACAAAACTGAGGCTCAGAGAGGCTAAACAGCTGCCCCAAAACACACAGCAAATAAGTGACAGAGGCAGGGTTCACACCCGGGTCTGATCCTAAACACGGGGCTCTAGACCAGGGCCACTAAAACCATGCTCACAGACTATCCACAAACTCTTAGTTATGGGTCCCTGGCAAGATACGTACAGGAAAAGAAAATAGGTAAGGATTTAAAGACATTTCTAGGGGCACCTGGGTGGCTCAGTCAGTTAAGTGTTCAACTCTTGATTTCAGCTCAGGTCAAGATCTGAGTCGTGGGATGGAATCCTGCAGTGTTGGGCTCCATGCTCAGCAGGGATCTGCTTGGGATTCTCTCTCTGGTCCCCACCCCGGGCAATTTGACATTGCCCCAGCCTCCCAGCACATAGTTGTGGGCTTGCCTCTTCAGACACCGTCGGACTTACACAGACCAGTCATACTCATTGGGATCACACACCCATCCCTGAACGAATGAACAACACAACCCATCCTTCACCTTGGCTAGTAAAGGAGCCCTGTTCTAAAGGTACTGTGCAAAGACAGGGCCATAGGTCATACTCAAACGAGCCTCCAGCCATCCCCTCGATTGTCCCCTCAGCAAGCAAAGTCCTCTAGCACAGTGCTTCTCACACCTGACCGTGCACATAAACCACTGGGATCTTGGTAAAATACAGACGAACTCCAGAAGTCTGGGGGGTGGGGCCCGAGACCCCATTTCGAGCAGGTGACGTGAGGGCTCCCAGTCTAGAGTCTGGACTTTGAGGAGCAAGGTTCTAACGGCATAAGCGCCTGGAGAGATGAGGCTAGGGTTGGAAATTTGTCCTGACCAGGCCCAGAGTCCAGCAAAGGGCTGAGGAAAAGGCTCACTACGGGGGCCTGGCCTGAGGGAGGCAGAAGGCCTTGGTGGGACTGGGCTCGCTCAGACGCAGTTCTTGCAACACACCTTTTTCCACTCCAGCCTGAGCCTGGGACATCCAGGGGCCCTTTTCCCCTGAGTCGCAGAAACAGAAGACTTTCTGTCCCAAGGGCTTGACTGAAGGTGGAGCAAAGCAGCTCAGAAGCATGTGCAAACATTCGGAGGACTACTCCCTCTGAGCATGTCGAGGAGAGGAGGCATCCTGGGGGAACTGTGCTCACGGCCTCGCTCTGCGTGGGCCAGACAGCCGGCCAGTAACGTCCAGCAGGCAGGCCCTGGGAGAAGTACTACACTCCTGTGTTCGACCACACTTTTTACTCCTTATCAAAGGATATTCATGTCTACTGTGAGAGCTAAGAAATCTAATTAAGAGCTGGAAGCCTCAGAGGAAGGAGTGTAATGTGAGTCACGCCAGCAGGGCAAAAATGTTCCCTCGGTGGCAGCCAGAAAGGGCCACGAGCAGCTCCCTTCCAAATAGGAATGGTCTCCACTTCCCTCAGGTCACCCTCAGATTATGTGTCCCACTCCCTGAAAATTCTTACAATAGAGACCTTCCTCCTTATGGCCAATCTCAGTCTCCTAATTCAACTTATGGCACAAGGACTGAAGGACTATGTGCTTCTCAAAGAGGCAATTCACAGAAGGCGGTCCAGATCTTCCATTCATTGAAGGATTTTACTCATTTATTCAAAAGACATTATGGCCCAAGGCACCTGGGTGGCTCAGTCCATTAACCATCTGACTCTTGGTTTTGGCACAGCTTGGGATCTCAGGGTCATGGGATCGAGCCTCACATCAGACTCTGTGCTCAGAGGGGAGTCTGCTCAAAGATTCTCTCCCTCTGCCCCTCCCTGCTCAAATAGATAAATCTTTAAAAAAAAAAAAAAAATAGACCAACTGCCATGTGCCAGGACCATCAGAAAGTGGGCATACAGCGTGGACTCAGCAGACCAGGGCCTTCCCTCCCCTTCTCTAAGGAGCAGGAACTCATGAAAGAACGGGCCCCACGCACCAAGCCGTTCACGAAGGCAAAGGGCACTGCCTGCTTTGGCGCCGGAGGGAAAGCGAGCAGCTTTCCGACATGCATGAGCTTCCGGAAAGCCAGCCCCACAGTGGGACTGGGCATTTGAAGCCAACGGTACCTAAGAGGGGTTCTCACAGAGCAGAGAGAGAGGCCCGAGGGTTATTGACACTCACAGCCAGCAGCCAGAGAGAGGGCCTGAGGTCCTAACCAGAAGTCGCTGGGCAAAATGCAAGCCTACCTCCAGGGTCATCACGCTGAAAACATCCTCTATGTCTCAGATGACTCTTGAGAAACCACAAGGCTCTTTCCCCCTTTGCAAAAACCGAATCACATTGTCCTGCCTCCAGACCCTTCCATCCATGTGCTGTTTCCCTGCACAGTGCTCCCACCTGGCTCCTTTCCCCCCAGCCACCCGTCCTTCCTTCTCTCAGAATCCTGCTCAGCACAAGTCTCCAGAAGGTCTGGTGTAGGCACAAGAGCATGACGCCTTAACCTTGGGCACTCCTGACATTTGGGACCAGATCATTCTCCGCTGCGGGGTCGGTGGTGGGGGTCTATCCTGTATATTGGGAGATGTTTAGCGGCATCCCTGGCCTCTAGCCACAAATGCCAGGAGCACCCCCATCCCCAGTTGTGCCAACCAAAAATGTCTCCGCACACACCCAGTGTCTCCTGGGGCACAAAATCATCGCCATTTGTGGACACTGAACTGGAGGGATGGCCCATAACCCTGGTGGTACAGGAGGGACCCCTGGGGAGCTTATAGAACTCACCCATGCCTGAGCCCCACCCTGCACACACCCTGGTTCTGGTCTCAGATTCCACAAGGAGACAAGAATGGCAGTCACTTTACAAGCCCTTAATGTTCTTGTACTGTGCTGGTTGGTGCATCCATCAGAACTGGATCTCTCTAGACGCATGAGCGATATCTTCTTTTTTCCCTCCTTCCACAAAGCTCAAAGTAAATTCCTCCTATTCTGGGCTGATCAGAAAAATTTGGAAAGTTCTTGAGCTCCCTCCGCTCCACCTTCAGATGAAGAAACCTTTCAAATAGTGCCATCTCCCCTAAATTCAATGGCATATGACATGAAGAATTTACCTTTCAAACTTCAGGAGGAAGAGGGGACAGAAGGCATGAGGGTGTGTGAAAATCTAGGAACCAGATTTTGCTCCCAGTGTCCAACCTGTGAATGAGAACCCTTCCTGCTCTCCCTTGGGTATAAGGAAACTTGGCTGAGCAGCCAGGACGCCCGCCTCCGTATTCTCAACTTTGTGGATTCCCATCGCTCTCAGCCAGAATGAAGGGGTGACACTGGAGGTCAGTAGCAAGTAGTACTGGACTCTCTAGTCTACCAGACCAGTTGCTGTGGTCCTTGGACTGACAGGGACTCGAAAATAATGTCAGCAGGCCCAGAATCAGCTGTGTTCTAAGGCTGAACGACTAGGATCTTTCCTCACACATCCCTCAAGGATCCCAGGAGGATCGGGAGAGCTGACAGACAAACAGAGGGCTGGCCATCATTCACAGCTAACAGACCTAGATCTACGTCCTCTGTCTCCTCTCCCCACACCTGAGGCTGCCCCTGCCGGCCCCCTCTTCAGACAAAGCCAGAGAGGAAAGCGGCGTCAAGGGAAAAGATCTGGTTACAACCCCAACCTTCCCTAAATGGAAATGGACTCATCACTCACTCATTTGGTAACACACACACACACAGAGGAGACCTCATAAATGATGCAGGTGCTTAGTGAGCAGCCAAGCATCCTTCCCGGTTTTTACACTTGGGTTAGCTGAAACACAAAATGATGGGAGGGGAATGCAGGGGCCAGGCTCCCCCCAAGACAGCGAAGGCTATCAAGCTCCCAAGATCAGCCTTCTCACAAAGATTCACTGGCTCATACATAAGAATACAAATTGCCAATGAGATTACATTACATTAAATGAATGATTTAATGTTTTCTGGGAGATTATAGTCATTTGCTATTCAGGGCCAAAAAGGATGAGTAAGTCTTAAAGATCTGCTTCCCGTGGCCCCCGCTAGCTTGCTGAAATCAGTCTGGGGCACCAAGGCCTTCCACTCTGAGGTGGCCAGCGGGATGGTGATTTTTTTTTTTCCAAGCTTCCTTCCCGCCCCTCAATTACACACACACCCTGTTGCCTGGAGACTGAACGCATTCCTGATGCTTACACTTCTTTTCATTCCCCAGAAGCAGGAGCTTTGGAAACTGGGGCCTCCAGGAAACATGCCTGGGGCGGGGGAGACGGGGACCGAGTGACACTTCCTCACTAACAGGCCCGCCCCTCCCCACTGCCCTCCCTTTCCTCCCCAGGACTGAAAAGCCCCAGTGGGCTGGAACTGAAGGGCTCCCGCAGGGAACAAGGCCCCCTTTGAAAGCGCGTGTTTACCGCAGTCCCAGGCAGGGGTTGCCATGGCCACGGTCCACCTTGGCAGGACCCCGCAGGCCCCAGCGCCGGGACACCCCGCCCAGCCCCAAGCACCCTCTCCTGGGCCCCGCAGCTGCTGGAGGCGCTGATTTTCCAAAACTCTTCGGCTCAAAACATAATCCTGAACGAACCGAAAGAGGATTAGGACTCCCCCCATCCCCCAGCAGCCCAGCGGCCGCCCCCCGCAGGGGCTCCCAGACCCGCCAGCGCTCGGGGCAACACTGCCCTCCGGCAGCTAATGGGGTGACTTCTTTCTGCCACTCATGATCGCCGCGCCCCGGGAGCCGAGGGGGATCAGCCCGGAGGCCCCGGCCGGGCCGCAACTGGAGCCCCGGGCTGCGGGAGGTCACCGCGGCGCGGCCCCCAGGACAAAGGCGCAGCCGGGGCCTGGAGGCCGGGCCCTGAGAGCGGCCTAGCGGCCCAGCGGCCGGCGGCCGTCCCACATTCCTCCCTCGCCCCTTCCCCTCTGGGACCGGCCGGAGAGAGCGCAGCCTCTAAATAATTCAGCCCTCAAACTGCTCTGCTCATAAGGGTTCCTTCATCTCTTCTGTAGCTCTCCCGGATCAGCAGTTTCACAGCAGGGAAGCACTGCGATCCCAAACCTGGGCAGGCTGTCGGACCCGCAGCCTTCCTAGCCGCACCTCCCCACCCCGCCGGCCCAGGACAAAAAAGAAAGAGCCACCCCGAATTCAACGAATTGCTGGAAGCAGATGGGGCGTGGGAGGAGAGGTGGGCGGCGCGCGCGTGCTCCTGGGGCTGTAAGCTTCACCTTGCACCTGGCAGTGCTGGCAGAACTGAATTCATAGAAGGACCTGAGTGGCAGCGGGCTAGCCCTGCCTGCCTCTGCCAGTGGTGTCCCCCTGCTCCCTCCAGCTCCCTAGCTTCCCCGGGCTTCCTCTTGCACCCCCTGCACCAGGAGGCTACACAGCTCTTGTGTTCTTTCTAATCAAAGGGCCTGGGCATGCAGAATCACCATGTCATAGGTCCCTGTCCCTGGAGTTGGCCAGCTTTGGCTTCTATTAATAATACTAGCTGATACTATATCCTGTAATCCCCACTATAACCATATGAGGAAAGTGCTACAAATATCCCCATGTCACAAGCAAGGAAACCCCGACTTAAGGAGGTGAAGAAATTTCCCCAGGTCATATAGCTAGCAAAGTGAGAAAAAGGTCTTAATTCCAGACTCTATGCCTTAACCCCACGTTACACAGACACATGCATACACTGCACTACAGTCTTCAGAGAGCTAAGCCCAGAGAGGTGAAGTGACTTGCTCACAGTCACACAGCCGGCTGGGACAGTATCAGACAAGGAACGAATTGCCATAGCCTGGGCTAAGATCCTTTCCACATCACAGTTTTAACTACGGAAGCATCCACGTGAAGTACTCTCTCTTTTACAGTGTTATGGTCTAATGGCCTGTAAACTTAACTTGATCCCCCGGCAACACCCCAAGCTAGTCTTGTCCATTTCCTCTGGTCCAGGTTCTGTGCAATCTTCTTTTTTTTTTTTTTTAAAGATTTTATTTATTTATTTGACAGAGATCACAAGTAGGCAGAGAGGCAGGCAGAGAGAGAGGGGGAAGCAGGCTCCCCACTGAGCAGAGAGCCCAATGTGGGATTTGATCCCAGGACCCCGAGATCATGCCCCGAGCCTAAGGCAGAGGCTTAACCCACTGAGCCACCCAGGCACCCCTCTGTGTGATCGTCTAACAAACAGCTCCTCTGCCTCTAGGAGAGTGTGTGTGTGTGTATGTATGTATGTGTGTGTGTGTGTGTGTGTGTATATATATATATATTTTATTTTTTTTATTTTTTAAAGGCACCTGGGTGGCTCAGTCAGTTAAGCAGCTGCCTTGGGCTCAGGTCATGATCCCAGGGTCCTGGGATCAATTCCTGTTTCTGCTCCCTGCAGAGTCTAATCCCTCTGCCCTTCCTTCCACTCACTCTCTCAATCTCTCTCTCTCTCTCTCTCAAATAAGTAAATAAAATCTTTTTAAAAAATAAAGTAGGCTCCTCTATCACAGCATTGCCTCTCTCTCATCCCCCTGCAAGGCGGTACAATCTCCCAGATTCCTAACGAGAAATCGCACACCAACATGCCAGCTTCCATTAATGCAGCACTCTACAGTTCTCACAGTTTTCTTCCAGATGTTACTACTCCACAGTCCTTGAACCAGGTAAGCACAGGCCCCATTCTGAGGACTGTCTCCACCCCCATGCACAGAGGAAAGCCCCCAAGCCTTATCAATACCTTATAGACCCTGTGTTCCCGGCTATAGCTAATTGGACCAACGGGAGACAGCTGACACAAATGGGCCAATCAGATTCTTTCCCCAGGACTCTGAATCAAGGTTTTGAGCTACCCTTCAGCCTGATAGTTCCTGGAACCAGAGCCGGTGGAGGTGGAAGCTGAGGGGCCATGACATCTGGCACATATCCACAGAAGCAATGGTGTCCTGCCCTCGTAGACACTTGGGAGGCCAGCCGTATTTCCTAGCCTCAATTCTTCCATTCCCCTGAGACTTCAAACAGCTCAGGCCGGTTTCTGTTACTTGCAATCAGTGGAGTCAGAACTAAGAGATGAGCTGGGTTATTACCCTCCTTTTACAAATGAGGAAAGAGGCTCACAGACTCACAGAGGTGAGGTGAAAGTTACAGGGCCTACATGTAATAAAGGAGAGGTTAAGGGGAGCCTGGCTGGCTCGGTCAGTGCAGCATGCAACTCTGGATCTCTGGATGCTGAGTTCCAGCCCTGCCTTGGGCATAGAGATTACTTAAATAAAATAAATCTTAAAAAAAAAAAAAAGGAGAGGTTAAAATCGCTGCTGTGGGTCTCCTTCAGTGCCATCTCATGCCTCCTTCTCTTCAAGAATTAAAGGAAGTGGCAGGTATTCCCTTCCTGTCAGTGTAAAAAGAAAACGGCAACTGAGGACAAGTGATTAGGCCAGAGGCACTCCAATGGGCTAAAGCCATGGACAAGAAATACAAAGTGCTCATCTTTGAAAGCATGAAGGCAGCCCCTTGCCCCCGTATATTTCCCAACCCCCTATATTTCCCAATGTCCCTGCTGGCTGTGTGACTGTGAGCAACTGTGACTGTGTGACTAGCAGTTAGGTTGAACCCATGGGACTAGTTCTGGCCAATGAAATGTGAATGGAAGTAAGGGGTGTCAGTTCCTTGCAACGCAGCTAAGCCAGGGGCTGCCTCTATCTCTGTCTTCTGCTCCTGTGGTGACTCTGAAGGCCCCATAGTCCAGAGGTGTGGCTACAGATGGGGGAGGACTGCCTAACTGCATTGGACTTTCCACGAGCACTCATTAAGCCTAGATTGTGTGAGGCCACTGGAGGGTCAGGGTTCCATCATCACTGCAGCACAGTCTAGCCTACTGACTGAGGCTCACAAGTTACTCAACCTGAACCCCTCAGCACAGTTCCCCAGTCGGCAGGATGCTGCCTCTGTTGGTTTAAGAAATATTTCCAGTGGGGCGCGTGGGTGGCTCAGTGGGTTAAAGCCTCTGCCTTCGGCTCAGGTCATGATCCCAGGGTCCCGGGATTGAGCCCCACATTGGGCTCTCTGCTCAGCAGGGAGCCTGCTTCCCCCACCCCCTTCTGCTTCCCTCTCTGCCTACTTGTGATCTCTGTCTGTCAAATAAATAAATAAAATCTTTAAAAAAAAAAAAAAAAGAAAGAAAGAAAAGAAAAAAATATTTCCAGAGCTCCAGCGCCAGATGCTGCTGTGGGGAGAACCAAGAGCACCATCGGAAAAACGGCCCTCTCTCTCTCCTCAAGAAGCTCCTCATCTGGTGACCCACAGGCCCCGCTCTGGGACTAAAAGGAATAGTTCTGCAGGTGGGAGAGTGGGCCTTCCCAGGCAGCCACTGGCTGAACTGAGTGCTGAGGAAAGGTATGCCGCCAGGAGGCAAAGGCAGCTTGTCCCAGAGACTCTAGGAGGGTGGCAGCCAAGAGGGAGTTCACACCAGGTTTTCACACCCTGCACGCAACCAGCTCCCCTCCCGCCTGCCTCGTGGCCACACACAAGTGCTTCCCAAGCCCTGGGCACAGGACACAGGAGAGAAGGCACCAGGCAGGAGTCATCAGGACAGCGGTGGCCGGTTGAAAACAGGAGCAGCAAAAGACACGTCTCATCGGCCCTCACCCTCCTCTGCAGCAGAAGTCTCTCCTCTGGGAATCACCCCCCCCACCCCCAGTTTAATCTATTTTAGCCCAAGACGTCCCCAGCGACTGAGCTCTTCTCCCGTGACCCCGCATAGCTGAGGACCAGCCAGAGAAATCATCACTGTCAGGGCCTGGTGGCTGGCTACAGTCTCCTTTCTTCATGCCAAAAGCTAGATGAAAAGTTAGCTGGCAGGGTCGCCATACACAGTTGTGTGAGCTGTTCACTTCGCAAGGTTCCTGTCCAAGGGGGCAAATGGGGCTGGAATCTAGCCTGCGCTCTGCTTACCCACCTCTGTAGCCTGGAGAAAGTGTCTCTTCTCTGAATTCACACAAAGGTATCCTGCTATATGCTGAAGCCACAGAAAACCTGGGGCCAGCACTTCCCCATAAAGAGTGAAGAAGCCAGGGGCGCCTGGGTGGCTCAGTGGGTTAAAGCCTCTGCCTTCGGCTCAGGTCATGATCCCAGGGTCCTGGGATCGAGCAGTGGGTTAAAGCCTCTGCCTTCGGCTCAGGTCATGATCCCAGGGTCCTGGGATCGAGCCCCGCATCGGGCTCTCTCTGCTCAGCAGGGAGCCTGCTTCCTCCTCTCTCTCTGCCTGCTTCTCTGCCTACTTGTGGTCTCTGTCTGTCAAGTAAATAATAAATAAAATCTTAAAAAAAAAAAAAAGAGTGAAGAAGCCTGATGATGAGTGCATGAGCATGCACTGGTCTCTCTACTTCTGTGTATATTTGAAAAATTTCACAATAAAAGTTTAAAACCCAAAACTATCTCTCCCGGTAAATGGCTATGTTACTTGGACAAGTGATGTTACCCCTTAGCCCTCAGCCTCAGCTCCCACATCTAAAAAGACAATAATCCCTGGTTCATAGGGTTGATATAGGTACTAAATTGGATTACTTAAAGTGAAATGTTTGACACAGAGTAAGTCCTCTTTCAAATGGGAGCTATTAACGGTAGCGGCTGCCGATGGCCAGGGCAGGAAGGAAAACGAGGCAGAGGCATTGTTGAGAAAAGCCAACGCTCTGGGAAATGTATGCCATGAAGCCAGAGAGAGTCTGAAAGCACAACCAACCTTTTCACATTCCAGGGGGCTGGTGTGAGGAATTTCCTTGCAAACCCCTCCTGATCCCCGTCAGCCTTCACATTCCCCTGGGGACCCCAGCCTCAGCTCAGACTTTAAATTAAGGTCCACAGAAAGGTCACAAAGAATGTCTCAGAAAAGGAGATGTTCCCCAGCCCCCGAGCAAACTCAGAGAAGAACAGGGTAACTTGTAGGTGGGGCTGGGCAGGCAGAGAGTGGTCCCCCCCCACCAACCAAGACTCCTATCTGGAGTCCCAGAAGAGAACAAGAGATCCCCGAAGGGTGACTAGGATGACCCAAGGGATCAAGCATTAGCACAAGGAGGGCCCCAGCCACCTTCCCAGGAAGGGGGTATAAGTAGCCATTCACATCCCTGAAGGTCAAAAGCTATTTTTGAATCGTCTAGTTTTATGTAATGAATTTTTATGTGAATGTCTTCAAAATTATCACTGCTACGTGTGAATTTCACCAGTGGTCTGTCATTTAAAAAGGACACTTACACCCCCTATTCATTTCCCCTTAAGGCCTATTTGTTCCCCAGAGCCTCACAGGGATGGTGAGGGCTGAGGGTGGCCGTGAGGGGAATCTGAGAGGCCCTGAGGGACCTCAGCCTTGGCCTGAAACCCCAGGCCCCGCGAGGCAGCCTGGCCCCTGCCCTGGGAGACCGCCGCAGAAAGCTTCTGGTTTCAGTCAAATGCCATCCCACTCTCTTGCTCTCTCCTTTCTTTCTTCTTTTTCAGGATGCTAGCTAAGAGGATGATTCACTCTCTTATTAAGTCAATTCATGAGAAAAAAAAAGTCACGCAAGTTTCCAGTCCTCTCTTCACTGAACTCAAGCTACTCTGTGGGGCATCCCCATAAGCATGTCATAGAAATAAGGTAACAAGGAAGAAATTCCACGAAGAAGCCCATCCTTCACCTTTCCCTTCACGTCGCAAGAAGTCACTACCCTTGGCAAGTTTTCTAAGTTTCTAAAGCTGTCACAGCATGAGGGCAGAGCTGGGATTTAAAGACAGGCTTCCAGATAAAATGTGGTAAGAAGAGGAAAGAAGCACGTGGCTCTTAAATCCACAGACGGTGCACTCCCTCACGGCAGATAGTAACAATCCACCCAGAAAATGTCCTTCTCTGTCCCTGACAGCTCTCCTCAGCTCTGTCCCAAACTTAGAAACAGCTGTTTCCCTGTAACTCCAAAAAAAGCTCTCATATGCTCCATCTCCTCATTCTTTCCAACACCGTGATCTGTACACTTAATCTACCTCCAGGCTCAGCTTATACGGCCCTCAGCTCCTCAAATACGAAGAGGAGCAGTCAAAGAATCAGAAGCTCAACACTACCATGGTACAAAGCCCTCTTGTAAACACCATCTACAGACTCAGCAACCTGGCTTTCCAAGTTGGGATCCCAGCTCCTCAACTCGCTGTGTGACCTTGGGCAAGTGGACTCAACCCTCTGTGCTTTGGTAAAGTGGTGATAATACTATACCCACATAGGGCTGAGCAAATAAATTAATGTGTTCAAGAAGGTGCCCGGCAGGGGCACCTGGGTGGCTCAGTTGATTAAACGTCTGCCTTCGGCTCGGTCATGAACCCAGGTTCCGGGGATCGAGCCTTGCCTTGGGCTCCCTGCTCAGCAGAAAGCCTGCTACTCCACACCCCTCCCACCCCCACTTGTGCACTCTCTCTCTTTCTGAAATAAATAAATAAATAATCTTAAAAAAAAAGAAGAAGAAAAAGAAGGTGCCTGGCACCAACAAGCCATGTAATAAATGTTCACTATTATCACTAGATCATCGCAACGATCCTCTGCGGTAGGGGGTATTATTACCAGCTCTGTTTGGCAGACGTGTTCAATAGCCATTTATTGTCATGGGTAAAATATAATAGCTTAAAGTTAGGAAAAATATACATTAAAAAGTTAGGTGATCTGGGGCACCTGGGTCTTGACCTCAGGGTCGTGAGTTCAAGCTCCACACTGGGCTCCAGTTAGGTGATCTGCTCAGAATGACACAGTCCATACATGGCAGGGGTGAGACTCGATCTCTGATCTTGGACTTCAGGTCACACCCTCACAAATTTCACACTTTCACACGCTTCCTCCCTTAGGCAGGGAAATTTGAGAAGCACCATGGATCAGCATCAAAAACAGATTTCAACTCTGTAACCCCCAGAGAGCTGCATCATCTCAGGGGACCATTGCACGATATGCCACATAAAGTTAATTTCCACTTGTTTTCGTAGTCTAAGGAAACACACCAAAGCAACCTCACAGAAGGTACCACCCCACGAAAAGTGTCAAAAGACCCCCCTCAAGGCCGAGGCTTATCCCAGCCTCAACAACGTTTCAGACTAAAAGGGCTCCCTCCGGAGACTCCTAGGCTGTCAGCAATTTGCAAAAAAGGTCAGTGCAAATCGTCTGGGAGCACATTTACACAGGCCTGGCCTAGGCCGTGTGGACTTCTGCCAAGCCCATAGTTTTTTAAAATGCGCACTGTCTTCACCCTTGATAAACAGAAACCAGGCTCCAGAAACATTTCCATTACACACAAAAGCCCGCTTGCCACCACAACTCATCAAAATGGGTGTTTCCAGTTTGAGGAGAACTCTTCCATAAAAACATCGAGAAACACCCCAACCTTTCCAGCAGAGGTAACCAACCTGGTATTTAGGGAAGCTCTAAGCAAGAATAAACGATATTTGTGGGAATAAATTGTTTGGTAAACATACGCTCCTACCCAAAGTCTAATTATATCTAATAAATGGATTAAGCCCATCTCTTCCAGCTCTGCTGTGAACATTCATCACGAGGTTTCTACACACATGCTTCCACAAATGTTCTTCACATCGTAGATCTAGCCTGATGAAGTCACCTTCTGGCCACGCTGGAGAGCGAGCGAGGAGGGAAGAGCGTTCAGCATCGGAGCTTGGCCTGACCACTGGCTACCACGTGATTTCACGAACCCATCATGAAAACAACGACAAATGGCAGCAGCAACAGGCGGCGAACGATTATGGAGAACTTACAAATATGCCAAGCACTACGCTAAGGACTTCATAAGTATTTGATTCTCGTTAGCCATCATTAGGGAATATTAATACTCTCACTGTGTGGGACATGAAACCAAGACTCAGAGAGAGTGACTGTCCCAAGACCACAACAGCGAGTAGCAGAGGCCGCATTCAAACTCAGGTGCTTAACCACAAATCATGGGGCTTTTCGAGGTGCCTGGACGACCCAGGATTACAAATTCCTCTAGGAGCAGGCTGGGTGAGCTTCAAAATCCTTTCTGGCTTTAAAATTCAGTGATTCTTTCTTTTATTTATTTATCATTTTTTAAAATTTATTTAGATTTTTTTTTAGAGAGAAGAGCACTCGAGAAAGCAGAGGGGGGCAGGGGAAAAGGGCAGAGGAGGGGAGCAAAGGGAAAGGGAGAGAGAGAATCCCAAGGAGGCTCCACACCTGGGGCTCAGTCTCATGGCCCTGAGATCACAGCCTAAGCCAAAAATCAACAGTCAGTTGCTCAACCGACTGAGCCACCCAGGCACCCCTTATTTATTTATCTATTTAAGATTTTATATTTTAAAGTAATCTAGGAGCACCTAGTGGCTCAGTCAGTTAAGCATCTGCCTTCAGCTTGGGTCATGATCCCAGGGTCCTGGGATGGAGCCCCTATCGGGGTCCCTGCTCAGCAGAGAGCCTGCTTCTCCCTCTGCCTCTCCCACTCTCCCTGCTTGTGTTCTCTCTCTTGCTCACTCTCTCTGTCAAATAAATAAAATCTTTAAAGAAAACAAAAAAGTAATCTCTACATCCAACATGGGGCTCGAACTCACAACTCCGAGATCAAGAGTCACATGCTCTACCGACTGAGCCAACTGGGCACCCCAGTGGTTCTCTCTTTTAGAGATAAAATGAATTTATGACTTGGAGAATAAAATGCAGTGACGCGCTAGGACCGCTAAGAGCGATGAAACCTCTGTGTGCGCCTCCCCCAAATCCAGTCAGGGTAGGAGAACCGCTGGTTTTCTAGGATCATGATGCCTGGGAAATAACCAGACTGGCCCCAAACCGTCTCTGGAAAAATGAGAGCTTAAAGTTCTTACAGGATGCCCCAACTTGCAAGGGTCTGCAAGTTCTCAACTGTCAGCTGGCAGAATTTAATTCGACTTCTTCTCCTTTTTTTTTTTTTTTTTCAAGGAAAGTCAGTTGCAAGGAAACGTGCACAGTGCGGGCTGGCTTGAAGGACACCAGTCCAGTGTATGTGGGCCCTGTGGCATCCTTACACCTTGCCTTCCTCTCAGGTCTACACCTGCTCACAGAGAACCCACCTCATGCAGGTAATGTGTGTTCTACAACTTCCCCTTGACCTCCCAGCCCTGTGGCTCAGCAGTCAAATAACTGTGCTCACTTCTGTCCTACTCACACTCACTGATATCTTCACACACTCCCTCCCTCATCACCCATCCCAGTCTCCAGGCCTACAGACACTCCACGGCTTCCTTGACCCACTCCTCTGATTCATCCTCTTCTCCTTCCTGCTCCGCACAGGAGTTCCCTGCCCGGCCACCTTGCCACTAGCCCCCACGGCCGGATGGGGAGACTCTGGCCCAGCTCGCCACCCCTCCAACCCCCCCGCAGCATGGGTCTTAGCTTGCCGGCTCGCTCCGCTCCTGGCACAGCCTGAAACCGAAACTAATCTCAGACCTGAACAAAATGAAATCATTTCCTATGCGTGATTGCCCTACATGACCACAGAGAATCTTCTCCCCGACAGAGCACCAAACCAGAGCTCTGTCAGGTCCCCCTAGAACCTACTGCTTCCTTAAGAAACAAGGGACAACGGGGTCAGAGGAGGAAGCAGAGTGTTTTCTGCCTCTGCTTTGCTTTCATTGGCATGAGTCCACTTAAACTGACCCCAGCAAGCAAAGCCCACCACCCAGTATCTTCAATGTTCAACAAGAGTTCATGCTTGGCTCTTTCTTAATCAGGTTCTCTTCGGAGAGCCAGCCTTGTTCTCTTCAGAGATCTCTGTAGCCCTCTTGTCGAAGGCAGTTTAGATCACTCTATCATATGCTTTCCCTAAATCTGAAAAACACAGCCTTTACTTTAGTGCTAGGAACCACAACAACAAACCTCAAACATTAAAAAGGAACATTATAAATGAACATAACGTCAGCCCTTGACGATCTTTCAAAGAATTGTACGTTGTTGTTGTTTTTTTAATTTATTTGACAGGGGAAGAGAGGCCACAAGCAGGCAGAGAGGCAGGCAGAGAAAGAGGGGGAAGCAGGCTCCCTGCTGAGCAGAGAGCCGACATGGGGCTTGATCCCAGGACCCCGAGACCATGACCCGAGACGAAGGCAGATGCTTAACCCACTGAGCCACCCCGGTGCCCCAGAATTGTACGTTTTGAGGAAGATCTTAAACCGCGTTGTATTCATTCGCCCTGTTGCCCCCGCATGCTTTGGGACCCCCTTCTCTGTGGCTGGGGTCGTTAGATGATTCTGCTGCTGGCTTAAGCAAAACACACAAGTGGAAGGACAAGGGCACCGGCCCAGCAAGCGTATGGTGAAAGAGTAGTAACTTTTGGATCGTCTGCAATTTACTTTTCATTCAGCAAAGTTTCCCGAGGGCCCCAGATGAGTCCCCAAAGCCCTTCTAGGGGCCAGGCCAGCAGGGTGACGAAGACAACCCATTAGCTCCATCAGGGAACGTCATTCTCAGAAACATCTGAGCGAAGCCGGCGCTCTCCAGCACCAACAGCCCAAGGGTCAACCACTTGTGGGTTTCCAGCAGCCCTCCTCACAAGGCTTGGCCCCCACCCTGCGGCCCGCCCAGGAAGCAGCCCCTTTGACCGGAATCAGTGCAGGGCAAGACCCAAGCTGCTGGGCTTGGCTCACCAGCTAATGGATAAGCCACTCCATGTTACAGGGCATTCTTCAATCACTTCCTTGGTAAAATAAGGAGTTAGGCCACATTTGAGCAATCTTCTAGCTCAAAAATTCCAGCTCCTCTTACCCTCCTATCGCTGAGCTGACACAGACCTCCAGGGGCCTCTATTTCATCTTCCTGTCTCCAGATGAAACATCTTAAACCACCAAGATAAATGAAACTTGTTCCCATTTCTAAAGACCTTTGGGGGAGGCCATTCCCCTCCGCTCCTATGAGTCACTTGTTCTCACATCTCACGTCCCATCGGCAAGGAACATTTTCCTCATACCTTACTTGGGTCCTTCCTCTGCTGCTTGTATACATGTGCCTCTGGTTCTGCTTCTCAGTTCGGAGAGACAAGAGTGAATCACGGAGCTCTGAGCAGTAACTTTTTTTGAAAACGTTTTTAAAGTAATCTCTACACCCAACCTGGGGCTCGAACTTATTACACTGAGCTCAAGCGTTGCAGGCTCTACAAACCAAGCCAGCCAGGCGTACTCTGAGCGGTAACTCTTAGGAGATTTTTATTTCTTCTTCAGCAACATCACTGCACACATTATAAGGGGTGACTCTTAAAAACCACAAGACATCAAGGAAGCCAACTGCATTTCCTGGTTCCTGACTCATCCTGGCCAGCGTGTAGCTGGATCCAGAACATTCGGCCTTCGGTTCTAATCAGAGTTCGTAAAGTGATGTCCTCCATGGCCAGATCAAAAGCCCTGGAGACAGGAGCCATCTTGTCCTCACTCATCTCCAGTGCCCCCTCTTGCAGAAACCTTCCCTTCCCCAAATCTTCTGGCTGGCAGAGCGTCCCCTCTGCAGAGCTTCGTCTCACTACAGTACTTGTCATGGCAACTGGAGTTCTAGGCTAACATATCTGTGTCCCCTACTTGACCACAGGCATCCTGCGGGCAGGGGCTGTGTCTTCATGACCTCTGTACTCAGGGTCAGGCCCCAATAGAGTGCCTGGCCCTTGGCCAGTGGTTCTCAGCAGACTGAACATTCCAAGCATGTTCCAATGATGTCTGAACATTGCATGGGCAGCTCTTCAAGCATAGCATGAACCCCTTCAACCTCCCTCCCATCCCCACCCCTCTATCCTCCTCACCTCTCTCCACCCCTAGCCCAGGAGCAGTCCCTCTAATAATTTCTCTAAGGATGGAAGCTCTGTAGCCAGGCCTCTTGGATTCAAATCCTGACTCTCCCACCTTCAAGCCATGTGAACTTGGGCAAGTCATTTCACCTCCTTACATCTGTTTCTTGACTGAAAAAATAGGTATCACATCTCATAGAGTCCTGTGAGAATGAAATGAGCTGATCCATGAGAAGCACTTGAAACAGGGGCTGACCCATAGTCAGTGCTCGGTGAGTGTTAAAATGACCATTTCCCCAATTCCTTCCTTCCGGAACCCTCCTCCACACTGCAGCTTCCACTCTTGACTGCATCTTGGGCCTGTCCCCATCCCCATTAGACTCCCTTCCTCCAGGCCCACTTTCCCCTATTCCTCCAGGACCAATGTTAGCATCAACATAAAAGCTGTGCAACTCTTCTAACTTGTTATGAGCCTCTCCCCCACCCCCAACCCCCACCAGTTTACAGGGCAATGTCTCCAAAGAGTAGGGAGAAGAGTTGGTTCCACAGCAGGGCTACAGATGACGCTGAGTCATTCTGCACCCAGCTGTGCTGCTTTCTTGTCACCCTTGACATTTCAGGCTCCCCGTCTCCCCATCACCCAGTCCCCTTTGCTCATAATTCAAAACCCTCACCCCACTCCATCTGACCCCTTCTAAAGCCAGCCTCCGCCTCTACAGTCTTTACCAAAGACTTTCCTTAACAATAAGAAGTCTCAGAACATTAGCACCCATGTGCGGGAATAATAATAATTAATAATCGCTTCTGCACTAAGGAAGTACACTACACTCTTTGGTATACATGTTAGATCTCCTTCCACACTTTCTAAAGCTGAGAGACTGAAGCATTTACAAAATCAGAATGGAAGATGAAGGGCTGGGACTTCCACTGTAGATGCTACACTCTAAACTACTGGGCTTCGATGGGGAAGGGTTCAAAGGAGCCCCAATGGCCTCCTAGGGGAGGAGGTTAGAAGGAGCTGGAACTTTTTTCTCCCACCCATCATTCCTCAAAGACACTGGGTGCCACCGTCACAGAAATGAAAAGGTCACATTTTACAAGGGAGTTTATGTTTGCAGGCCCTGTTCTAGCATTTATCATTTATGACCGGTTTTAAAAATAAGAGTCCTCGCCGCATGATTAAGAGTGCGTTATACTGCTCTGACCCACGAGAGTTGCTCCCCAGGAGGCTACAAGCAGAGCTATCAGAGAGGCACGGAGTCAGCTACCACAGCCAGAATCCCAACTTCACCAACAGGTGCTGTCCATTGCTGCAGCAGACAGGCAAGTCCTGGCCACGGAGGAATGTGGATTTTTAGTTGCTGCCACAGGACCCTTACATCTCACCAAGACAACCTCCAAGTCCCAAGTTCAGGGACTTGGACCACAGCCTCTCCAAGGCCCTCTGTGGCTCTTATTTCCAGCAGGCCTAGAAGCCAACAAAAACGGAGGCCTCTCCTCCTCCAGGCCATCTTGTATAGTCAGGGGTGATCCCTGTCTGACTCCCAGCTTCCTGTCCCCAAGGCTTTTGTCGCTTATTGCTGCAGGGTGAGGGGGCAGAGTAAAAGGAGGAAGCTCTCAAGGAGGACACAAGTGTGAGCGCTACTATATACTGAATACTGTGCAGGAGAGTTAAACAAAGCAAAATTCCCATGAGCTACCTCTGTATGGGGACACTTTAGCCTAGGAAGGGCCTCCCAACACTGAAGCAGAGAAGTCAGAGATGGCACATCTTACCAAAGGCTCTCCCAGGTCCCCAGCAAATGTAGACACCACAAACCTGAGCAGCCAAACTCTGAAGCTCCGGCTAAGAAAGACAAGGTAGGCCACACTTCCTTGGGGATGCACTGGGATTGGTGACAACCATCTTCTCTGTTCCCACTTGCCTTTTAAAGTCCAGCTCCCGGCCTTGAACAACTCTGCCCCAAAACCTTGGCAAGAGGAGGAGTGTTCTCACACTTACACTCCCTACCGCAGCTCCTTCTCCCACCTCACCCCCACTTCCCCAAGATAAGCCAGGGCTCTTAAAGCGCCTGGCTCCTACACCCAGTAGAAACACCAGAATATCCATGCCATACCCTAACCCTCATATTTGCCTCTAATTCAGTAGCACTGTGGTCCCGGCCCTGGCCCTTCCCACCACAAAGCAAAATCAGCCCCTGGAGAAGCCCCCCACCCCACACATCTGCCCCCATCCTCTGGCTAACTGTAGGGATCCGGGATCTGGTCCAGAGGTTCCCAGGTCTCTATGGCCACAAGCCCAAAGTTGCATGAGAAGGTCATGAGAAAAGACCTCTTTGGAGGTCTGCTCTTCACACCCTGGGTTCTTCATTGATCGGCCACAAAGGAGGGAACTGTTCTGAACAGCCTATGCCGGACCAGACTGTGGATCAGGGGTCTTGAAAGGGGTTCCAATTCCAAAGAGTACAGTAACATTCTGAGAGTGCCTACAGAATGTGTCCCTGCACGCATGCATGCTTGAGGCAGGAGCAGTTGGAGCTTTCAACAGATTCTCAAAGGGGCCCGCGACCCCAGCCTGTGGCCCCAAGGTCCCACCTCATCATAGTATTGCTCCTAGGCCATCCTAGCTGACCAAGGTCTCTCTCCTGTTTAAGGATGTGCCCAGGCCTGAGGCACCACTCCTGTTCCCTTGTCTTCTGCTCCTTCCAGGTGCAGAAAGGGGACACAAGTGTCTCCGACCCAACCGTCCTGCACACACCCTTCAGCCTCTGGGTGACCTGAGCCAGGTTTCTCTCTCTCTTCCAGAGAGGCCACCCTCCGTTCAGAATAGAGGTCCCAACGACATCAACCCTCGACAAGGAGAGGGTCCAGTTTCACACTTGATCCCACGAGGGGGCCAAATCTCATGGTAAGAGGACTCCTCTATGAGAGAAGCCTGTGTCCCTCACCTCCTTCAGGTGGCCACCTCGACCCAGGCTGTAAAGATGAGAATGCCTGCCAAAGAAAAGGGATGAGAGGCCAGAACATCTCCCTAAATCCTTTCTCCTGGACCAGGTGGCTCAGGGTGCTGCAGGATAACCAACAGGAAGGGTGATTCCCCACGCTCAGTGGCACTCCTGCCCAGGGGCCAGGTGGGGAGTGAAGTAGTCTCCTTGCATCCAGTGCCACCTCTATGACATCTTATTTCTAAACTCCTAGTCATTCCCCTCACCCTCCACTCTCACCCAATAAATAAATAAATAAATAAATGAATAAATAAATAACGAAATAAATATTAAGGGAAAATCTAAAACCTCCTTCCCCCTAAAACAAATTCCTCTCGGGGAATTTATTTTCCATATAAATTTCCTGCAGCCCAAACTTCTTTTAAGGGGAAAAGAAATGGCCAAGCCTGGGCTGGGTGTAAGGCAACAATGCAAGGAGAAACTGAAGAGGAAAAAATGAATAAACGCCAACACCAGCCCCCTGGAGCTTAGAGCCCGGAGCACACCGAGCCGGAGGGGCGGGGGAACAGGGGCGGGGACAGCGCGTTCTGAACTTTCCCTAGCGAGCCACGGGGAGATGCAGCTCCCAGGGGACCGGGTGGGACCAGAAAGGGCTGAACCGACCAGTGACACCGGCGGGGACAGGAAGCCAGCCTCCCCTCCTCCTAGAGGGAGCTCTGCCCCCGGCAGGCGCCCCCCACCAGCCAGCGCCCCCAGGCCGGAGCAGCGCTGCAAGGGGCGCCCACACAAAAGGGGAGCGGCCGGGGCGGGGGCTTAGGGCGGCGCGGGAGGCCTTGCTGCCCTTCCCCGCCGCCCGCCCGCCTGCGACCACCCCCCTACCTCCGAGCCCCGCTCCCCAACCCCCCGGTGCCCGCCCGGCCCGCGCGCCCACGGTCTGGGCGAGGAGGGTGGGAGTCGAGGGGAGGGGGCGAGGGCCGGGACCCCGCCGCGTGTGCGCCCTGGGCGGCGCGGGCTCCGTGGGAGCCGCGGCGGCAGCGCCGGGAATCAAACTCGCGCCCGCCAGGCCCTCCCGGCGGCGCCGCGGCGATCCGCGCCCGAGAAGGTGGGGCCGCCGGGCCGGGCTGGAGGCGGCTCGCGCTGGGGAGCGAAGGGAGGGTCTTACCGAGCAACCGCCACGCGCGTCCGCTCCCCGCGGGCCCGAGGGGCCGGCGGGCGGGGGTGGGGCCGCGATCCGGCGGCGGTGGCGGCGGTGGCGGCGGCGGGCCCGGCGCGGCGGCGCGGCTGGGGCGCGGGAGGCGGAGAATGCAAGGCGAGGCCAGCTTCCTAGCGGCGGGCGGCGAGAAATGCAGCTGTCCCTGCGCGGCCGCCGGCGGGGCCACAAGTGGGGCCGCGCGGGGAGGAGCGGGGCCGCGGGCGGGGCGCGGGCCGGGCCGCGGCGCCCCCAGACCCGCTCTGAGGCCCGACCCCCTCCGAGAAGAGGAGGGGAGCGGGAATGGGGTGGAGGAAGCGGGGCCGGGGGGGGGCACCGGGGGAGAATTAGAAAGGTTCCCCCCCCTCACCGTGTTCCCCCTCCGCGCCGGCCGCCGTGAGTCCCCGCTGGCGGGCCGGAGCGCGTGAGAGAAGAGCCTCGGTCTCCCCGCACGGGGCGGGTTGCGGGGCGTCCTGCCCCTCCCTCCCTCCTTGCTTGGGGACCGGCGCCGGGAAGGCGACCCCGGAGATGGGGGGAGGGGGTGGGGAGCGGGGACCCGAGCCCTCGGCTCGGAGGGAAACCTAAGAGCTGGGCCGCCCCCCACCCCCACCCCGGGTGCGGAGTGCGGTCGCGCATTTGGGCTCGGGACGGCTGGGATGTGGGGGAGGGGCGGCCCCTGGGAGTCAGGGTTCCGGAAAGGAAACCCAACGCTGAGGTCAGAGGAGATGGTGAGGAGGAGATCGAAGCTGTTACCCATCACACATCATCAGATCCCTCCTGCCATGTCCCCAGCTCCTCCCGGCATCCCCGGTTACTTCGGGGGCTCCTGAGCCCCGAGATTTTCCACAGAAAAACTTGTTCAATAAATGGGAAATCAACTTTGTTCTTTTTCCACGTGGTTTGCTTTCAGACTCCCAATTTGAGGGTAGGAAGGGTAGGGCAGATGGGGACAGCCCAGCAGCCTGCACTGAAGAGGCGCTCCCTGGGAGCCCTGAAGAGGGTACAGTTCCCGGTCTGCACCCTCCTCTGAGACAAGCGGGACTTAGAGGCCCACTTCCCATCTGGGCCCAGACTCTAGGGAATACCCCCCTCTCTTCTCTTGAGGGCTTGCCGTCCCCTAGCTCTGCGGAGACAGATCAGCTTGCTCAGCCACAAAGACATCTGATGGTAAAAACCACAAACCAAAGTGCCCCAGTCACAGTGTGTTTCCATCATTTGCATGTCAAGGGAAAGTTTCTTTAGCGAGTTGGGAACCTGGGAGTTGGGGGAAACCTCAGCCACACCCTCCCTGGGGAGGTTCCACATCAGGTTACCTGATGGGCGCAGCTCCAGAACTAGGTTCCCAGACCCTCTGAGGATCTCCAGTCTCCTCCCACCCCCTCTTCTCATGCTCCTTCACTTGGAGATACATTGATTTTAGGGGAGGCCCTTGAAACCCCAGGAGGTAGTCCCTAGACCCCAGGTTAAAGATCCTTAATCTAGACAGACTGATTCATGCCCCTATGCTGATTCCTGGCTGCAGTCCTGAAGTTGTGACTGGGGGCTTGGGGCTGACCCTCCTTGCCAGTCTTCTAGATCGTCATTGCAGGTGTTACCTTACTCCCGCCCACAGCACAGTTCATCTGCCCCTTTCCTGCTTACTTGCAGGATCCTTCTGCAGTTCCTCCCTGTCACCTTGGCATTTCAGAGCCTGCAAAATGCATGGGCAAACTTGGAGATACCCCTCTTTGCATTCCCCTCCGAGTGTCCATAAAATCTTTTAATGTATTATTAATAGAGTCATCAAATGAAACCAGTCACTCGAATGGATGCTCTTCCTTGAAGGCCACTTTTTGGGCATTGCTAACCTACTCTTCCGTTCAGGGCTGTCTTCCTGGAAATGTTTCCTCAGTCCCCTCCCCTGCCTCTCACAGCCCTCTGGGTAACCTCCCTCACTGCCGCCACTGCCTCTGAGCTGTGAGCTCCCCCGGGTTCCCAGGCCAGGCCTTCAGGTCCCCTGGACATCTCACAAGTAAGGAGTCTGGATCCAGCTCAGAGCCCTTCCTTCCCCAAGCCTGCTTCTCCTCCTCTGGCTTGGCATCTGGAAACCTCAGTCCTCAGTTTCCTTTGACCTACATTCTATTGACTATCTTATTCCCCAGCTTCTGCCCTGGGTCAGGCAGGATGAGTCTAAGCTCATCTCAGAGGATGAGATGTCCCTGCACTTTCAAGCCCAACCCTCCTGCTCCAGGAGACTCCACCAGTTCTTTCTTTCTCCCCTTCTGTCTGCTTCATACCTACAAACCTGAAGGATGCCCCCTTTTTAAGATGCCCTTTACCCGATCCTGCCCTGCCCTCCCCTCAGGCCACACCCTGGTTCTCTCTTGCCCATTCCTCGATAGACTTCCTCTAAAAAGAAACCAGACATACTCTGACTGATTCCTTAGCCCCCCTGGATCCTGTAGTCTGGCCTCTTCCCCCAGCATTCTGGGGACAGCTCTCAGTAGGGGGCACCAACCCCCAGTCATTTCTACCCAGGCCCTCCTCCCTGCCCCATTCTACCCCCTTGCAACCCTCCATGCCCTTGAAATTGTTTTCCTACCGGCTCCTGCCTTTCTTTGGCTCTGCCTGCTCCAAGAGCTTCTCCGGGGCACAATCCTCTTTAGTTTCCCTGAGATCCCACAGTTCCCAGAATGTTCTCACAGCGGGGCTAGAGTGCAGGGGGTACCAACCCCTGCCTGTTCCACTTGCTTGCTGCATGTTTCCAGGGCAGTTACTGAACTTTCTTTGTGCCTCCATTTCCTCCCTTATATTTGGAGCTCACAACAGTGCCTACCTCAAAAGATTGTGGTGAGAATGAAACCAGTCCACACGTGGCGTGCCCAGAACACTGCCTGACACATGGAATGTTCTAGAACGGACAGCATTGTCGTTACTAATAATGGCATTAAGGCATCTGCTGTCAGCCGTCTGTGGCGCCGTCCCCTTCTGGTACCAGCTCCCTCTCCTGAGCTCCTGACTGGAATGCATGGCTGCCATGGACAGGCTGGCTCAGAGCCACCTCACCTCCAGCATGGCAAGCCTGGAACCCATGACCTGCACATCCTCCTTTGCCAGATGCCTGAAGGTGGGCACCTCCCATTCATTTGAGCTACCAACCTCACAGGCTGCCTTTCTCCTCTCCTGCTTTAAACCCCTGAGTAAATTCAGGGCCTTCTACTTCCTTAATTTCTCTGGAATCTGCCCCCACCCCCGCCTTTCAATCCATCCCCTCCAGTGCACTTATCTGCTAAAGCCGAGACTGCCTATGTCTCTGTCTTGTTGAAAGCTATGGATGACACCCCGTGGCTTGGAGAAGAAAATCTAAATTCCTTCAAGAGGCCCTTCCTGGTCCTCACCCTCTCCCCTCATGCTAGAACAGTCAAGACCACTTGCTGTTCCCACAGAGGAAATGGGAAGGTGAGGAGAGCTTCTGGCCAAGTCTGTGGCTATATTAAGCACAGATAAAATGGGGGTGTGTCTGCCATGTCCCACGTCTGCCATCAGGCTGAGGCTGTTGGAGAGCTGTGTCTCAAGCTTGGAGACAGCAGGTCTCAGCTGGACCCCAGGGAAAACAGGACATTTCCCTCCTGGGACTCCCGCATTCCCGCACAAATGCTGGGGCACACATCATGGACAAGAACACGTGGCTGTGGCTGTGAAAACAACCACATTGTCTCAGCCACCAAGAGACCCTCTCCTTTTACAATCACCAAAAGCCGCTTAATCAGGCCAGAGGTGGAAAAGAAAGTGGTGTAAACATCCAGATAATTTGGGTAATCCTATCCTTTTCTCCGTCTTCACGGATCTGACCAAGAAACTCAGAGGAGCAGCAGTGGTAACACATGGGAATTTTGAAAAAACACATGGGTAAAACATGGGAACAGTGGAAACATTTTTTACTTTAAAAAAATGCGGAAACAACCCCCTCCCAGGGTGGTAACTAGATGAATGCCTGTGGGATTGACTTCCCAGTCTGACTTCATCTGAGAGAAGGACCCCCCCGGGCTCCTCACCCCTTTCCCAGAGCCCCAGCACGAATGCCATGCCTCTAGTACTTTCTGAGAACCTTCCTTCCCTTACATAGCCAACCGCTCCCTGGGGGTCCCTCTGCCCTGCGTACCAGGTTGGGGTATTATAGTTACTCTCCACATGAGCTCCTGGGAGGCAGGGGGTGTCTTCTGTCTCAGTCACTGCACCTCCCAGTCTGACAGGCCCCATGAGCTGAGTCCGGATCTTCCTCAACTTATAGTGGAGTTCCATCCAATAAATGCATCATAAATTGAAATTATCGTAAGTCAAAAATGCATTGAATACATAGAAACTACTGAGCTGCCCTAACTTTGCTCCAGCTGGGCAAAGTCACCTTCCCTAAAGCCCACTTGATAATCAAATGTTGACTATGTCATGTAGTTGATTGAATACTGTGCTGAAAGTGAAAAACAATGGTTGTGTGGGTACACAATGGTGATCGGTACGTTTCAGTTGTGACTCTCCCAATCTCGGGGCTGGCTGGGAGCTGTGTCCTGCTGCCTCGTATCACGGGAAAGCATTGCACCACAGCTCACTAGCCCGGAAAAAGATCCAAATTCACAATTCAAATTACAGTTTTTACTGCATGCCTATGGTCTTTGCACCATCATAAGTCAAAACATCACAAGCTGGACCATCGAAAGCCAGAGGCTATCTGTGAGTATTTGCTGAAGGACAGACCTCTGACAGGTGGGTGAGATGCGTCTGGCTTGCCCTTACAAACACCTGTCTTCTCTTCACTGAGAGCAGTTTGTAAGGTTCCAGGAATCCTGCCCTCCTATCCAGCGGCTGCCAGCGTGTCCTCTACAAGGCAGTGGGATGGAAATCAGGCATACATAAATGGAATTACAGGTAACCATTAAGATTATTTGTAAAGAATATTTAGTGTCCATAAAGATGCTCATGAGGGGCGCCTGGGTGGCTCAGTCAGTTAAGCATCTGCCTTTGGGTCAGGTCATGATCCCAGCATCCCGGGATTGAGCCCCACATCAAGTTTCCTGCTCAGCAGGGAGCCTACTTCTCCCTCTGCCTGCCGCTCCCCCTGCTTGTGCTCTCTCTCCCTCTGTCAAATAAATAAATAAAATCTAAAAAAAAAAGCTCATGATATGTTATGCAAAAGGGAGGCAACAAAACAGTTTATGCAGTATGAGCCCATTTATCTTTTTTTTTTTTTTTTTAAAGATTTTATTTATTTATTTGACAGACAGAGATCACAAATAGGCAGAGAGGCAGGCAGAGAGAGGGGGAGGAAGCAGGCTCCCTGCTGAGCAGAGAGCCCGATGCGGGGCTCGATCCCAGGACCCTGAGACCATGACCTGAGCTGAAGGCAGAGGCTTTAACCCACTGAGCCACCCAGGCGCCCCCATTTATCTTTATTTAGTTAATTATAAACATAGAAGAAAATATGCCAACTTATTAACAAGTTGTTAGATGAGAGTTTTATATATTACTTTTATTTTATTAATAATTATTATTAGTTAGAGATGCCTGGGTGGCTTTGTTGATTAAGCATCTGACTCTTGGTTTCCGCTCAGGTCATGATCTCAGGGTCTGAGACGGAGCCCTGTGTGGGGCTCCCAGCTCAGCGGGAGTCTGCTTGGGGTTCTTTCTCTCTCTTTCCCCCTCTGCCATGCTTGCTCACGCCACGTGCTCTTTCTCTCTAAAGTAAGTAAACAAATAAAATCTTTAAGAATGTAATTATTAGTGGTATTTTTCTCGACTTCCTAAATTTCCTACAGTGACCATACTTTCCTTTATAATCCTGTATATGCATCTGCCTATACTGAGCCTTCAGGATCCCTGTGATGGGAAGGAGGAAAGTCAAATATAAATAACTTTCCTCCATAATCGAGGTTTTTTTGGTTGGGTTTTTTTTTTTTTAAGATTTATTTATTTATTTATTTATTTGACAGGCAGAGATCACAAGTAGGCAGAGAGGCAGGCAGAGAGAGTTGGGGGGGGCGGGGGAAGCAGGCTCCCCGCTGAGCAGAGAGCCTGCAGTGGGGCTCAATCCCAGGGATCCCTGAGATCATGACCTGAGCTGAAGGCAGAGGCTTAACCCACTGAGCCACCCACGCACCCCCATAATTGTGTTTAACTTAGGTGGCTCAACCCAGTTCCAGGACCAGTTTTGTCTACCTCCCACATACCCCTACTGAGACCCCCACAAAATGAACAGTATATGGACCCTCCTCATGCACTAAGTCTAAGGGGAGAGTCGATGCAGAGCGGCCAGCAACTAATCCAAGAAAGAGCGTGACACTGGTGGACTTCAAGGTGTGAGCAGAGGGCCCTGGGGCCACACAGGGAAGTTCTCATGGGAAGAGGGCAGAGAGGGTGCCTTTGATGGACTGGCTTCTGGGCCAGGCCTGGAAAGCAGGAAACAGCCATAACTGGGGAGAAGAGTACTGCATCTGGGGCACAGCTGGAGCAGGGGCACAGAGCTGGGGGTGCTGTGGCGGGCTTGGACATGGGTGAACACCTCTGAGGCCATAGTGCAGAGAACATGGGCTGGCAAGAGCAGCAGGGAGTGTGTGACGGGTATGGGGCTAACACAGCAGGATGAGAGGCTGGAACAGGGAGCAGGGTTGACAGTGAATGGCGTGGAACAGCAAACTAAGAAATCTGCAGACAAGGGCTATGCTACAGGCTCAGGCCTGGATTTCAAAATAGAATATTAACGTGTACTTCGAGTTTCCTGACAATGCCACAGGTTGAGGCGGAGAGGTCTCTGGGTCCTGCACCAGGCCAGCTCCTGCAGAAAGCCAGCCTGGAGCTGAGCGTTTGGTATAAATATGTCAGAGAGGCTAGAGGTTCAGTCCACGCTAGGAGCAGCAGGTTCCTTCTTCCTCCTAAATGCTCCTTAAACCATGGCGTAGTGGTGAAGCACCCAGACCTTTGAGCCAGTCAAACCAGGGTACAAATAAATCTCTCCTGTGCCGCTGTTTGCCAGAAGAATACTTAACCTGAGTCTCAGTTTTCTCAGGTCTAAAATGACAGTAAGAATATCACCTTTCTCCTCACCAGAAATAATAATAGTATGGGCCACCTGGCTGGCCCAGTCATTAGAACCTGAGACTCTTGATCTCAGGGTTGTGAGTTCGAGCCCCATGTGGGGCATAGAGATCACTGAAAAATTAAAAAAAAAAAAAAAAGATGAAAAAGTTTGGCAAACATTTGCAATGTGTCTGACCTTGCTTTAAGCACTTTTGCACATGTTAGCTCATTTAACCCAGAAAACCCTAAGAGGCAGGCATTATTTTTTACTTCCAGTTTACAAATATGGAAACTGAATCGTTTCTCAGCCTTAGGGCTAAGATCAAGTGCAGATGTAGAAACTGAGACACGGGAAGGTCAAAAAGCTTTGCCCAACTTGCGACTATAAGTGGGAGAACATGATGCAAACGCAGCCTGTAACTCCAGAGTCCACGCCCTTCCCTACATTCCTGTAGAGAAAAATTATAATTATTATAAAAGCAAACACATAATGCTTACTATGTGCCAGATAATGTTTACATTCTTTTTAAAAAGATGTTATTTATTTATTTGAGAGAGAGAGAGAGAGAGAGAGAGCATGAGCAGGGGGAGAGGCACCAAATACAGGACTCCATCTTGGGACCCTGGGATCATGACCTGAGCCAAAGGCAGATGCTTAACCTACTGAGCCACCCAGGCACCTCAATTATTGCTATTTTTAAAAAACTCTACTCCCAACGTGGGGCTTGAACTCAGGACTATGAGATCAAGAGTTGCATGTTCCACTGCCTGAACCAACCAGGCACCCCCAACATTCACATTCTTACCTCATTTATTTGTCAACAGCCCTGTGGTAGGTACTACCATTAAGCCTTGTTCACAGATAAGGAAACTGAGGCACAGAGAAATTAAGTGACTGGTCCAGGCTTCTTTGCAGAGCTGGAATAGGGATGCAAGTGGTCCAGCTGCAGAATCAAATCTGCATCACTTTAATACACTCAAAGAAGGACACCTGTTTTGCTTATTGTCATTCATATAATTCTCAAGAGGCCTGCCTGAGATCAGTTGAGTCCAAGACGTTTAAATCTGGTTCTTCCCAGTAATAGTGGTTCATGGAGGAGCTTGGGGATGGGGCAAGGTGAATATTCCTGAGCGGGATTTGGGGAGCAGAAGCACAGGTGAAGGAACATCTGGGGAGGGCTCCTTCTTGCTTGGAGGGAGAGGCCCTCAGCTCGTCCCGTCAATGACCAGGAAAAGAGGGATAGGAAGCTGACACTATGTCTGGGCACTAGTCGAAAGGCACAAATGTCTTATTCTTGGGCAGGAGAGCTTCCCTGGGATTGTACCACAGCCAGTTCCCAGGTGGTGGACAGAGGACCCTAGAGGGCTGAGTGCTGTTTTTGAGGGAGATTATATTTACTGGGTGTCTCTTTAAAAGGGAAAACAGAACCCTCTGGCAGGGCTGAGCCCTTGGGACAAGGGGACCCTGAACCTCTGGCAGGACTGGGTTCCCAGGGTTCAGACCCTGAGCCCCAGGTCCCATCCTTGAGCCTGCAGGGCCTGCTCCTTTAGGGTCAGTGGGAGGTAGAGGCCAGGGCTCAGTTCAGCACCGTTCCCTAGTTAGCAAAGTGTTGCATGATGGGGTTGGGTCAGAGGTGAGACACAGCCAATGTAATAGCCCAGGGGGGCACCTCTACCCCCACAGGGTAGGATGACTAGAAGGCAGCACTGACATTTAAAGGAGCAGGAGGATAAAGACGTTTCTTTGTTATGGATTCATGAATTATTACTTTCCTTCAATGACTTGTAATTTATTAGCATTATTTATTTTGATGCTTAGATTGTTCCAGATTTGGTCATTTGCTTGCTCCTATGTTCTTTCAGTATGCTCCCATTTTCTTTCCTATATTCCCATCCCTACCTTCTTGTGCAAAGAGATGTTTACACCACCATGGTAAACATCGAATCAGACCACCAGTGGACACTAAATCTAGGGGGAAATTTTGATGAGAAACAGGATATTTAAAGGGTCTTAAAATGTTCCCTCACAGACTCCTTATTATTTGCCAGGGGGAGAAAAGTAATTATAGAATGGAGAAACCGGGCAACACCTAGACTGGGTGATTGAAATTAACATCATCTGCGGGGGACAGAGGGCCATCATGGGCCTCCAGATATGATATCCTGAGTATACATTGCTTCAGCAGTATACCAGCTGAGAAATGCATTATCTCAATGTAACCAGGGGGAACATCAGATAAACACAAAATGAGGAACAATCTATTAAAAAAAGGCAGGGGTCAATAATAGTAGTAGTAATAATAATAATTATTATAATACGCCAGTTATGTAAATGTTCAGATTTAAGGAGTCTAAAGAAACACAACCAACGGGGTGCCTTGGCAGCTCAGTTGGTGAAGCATCTGACTCTTGATCTCAGCTCAGACCTTGATTTCAGGGTCATGAGTTCAAGCCCTGCTCTGGGCATGGAGCCTACTTTAAAAATAAAGAAACACCACCACTAAATGCAATAGCTAACCCTAGACTAGACCTTGTACTGGAGGGGAGAAAATGATATCAAGGATGGACAAAATTGGAATATGGAAGGTAGATTAAATAAAAGTATTATGTCAATGTAAGTGTATAAAGTTCATAAGAGTGTAAGAGTGTATCTCTATTTTTAGAAACTACAGAAGTATTTAGGGATAAGGGCCATGAGGTATGAAACCCTGTAATGGTTCAAAAAAAAAAAAAAGTTAGAGAGGCCATATGTGATTAAACAAGGGATATAATGTTAACAGTAGGTGAATCTAGGTAAAGGGTATACAGGTGTTTTTGGTACTCTTCCTTTTTGCAACCTTTTGTAATTTTGAAATTATTTCCAAATAAAAAGCTTTTCAAAAACGTTCCAGGCTCACTTTATGTGTTCCGTGTCCAAGCCCTGCAATCAGCTTTTTCTCCGAGGATCCTAGTGAGCAGGAGTGTTTAACCACATTAAAAGAGAGAGAGAGAGAGAGAGAGAGAGAGAGAAGTATTCCTAGCATATAGAACAAGATGACAGAAGGCAACGAAATGTGAAATGGAAGTGCAGGCGGTAGAAAGGGCCCGTTCTAGCAGCGGCGAGTCTTCTGAAAAGATACCCCCACAAAGGGAATCCCAAGAGGAACTGTGGTCATCCCTCGGGATGCAAAACCCAGTCCTCCCCCGGCTCCCCACAAACTTCTCTCTATTCGCCGCACCTGTGTGATTTGGGTGCTGGATACAATAAACCGACAGGTTCGGCCATCGTTCCGGAGCGGACTCTGTGTTCGGGGGCACCTCATGTGTGGAAGCATAGAACTGCGTTTTATCTACTTACATGGAAGGCGCACAACGATTGTGCAGAGAGAAGAAAGCGAAGCGGGGCTGAAACAACTTCAGCCCGAGGACTGCTCTGGGTGAATGAGCACCCGCGCCCGGCCAATCAGAACGCAGGAAGAAGATTTCACCCAATCCCGGCTCGGCGATGCTCTCCTCGGGGCGGGGCCCACACGACCCAGGTGGGTGGCTCGCTGCGGCTCCCGCGCAGCCCTGCAGTAACTCTAGCCCGCCCTGGCGCGGGGTCCGGGCGTGGGAAGGCATGGATCGCCGAGAGGAGGTCGGCGAAGCAAATCTGGCCAAACGGTGGAGGACGCTAGTCTTGGCAGTCTGGGCACCACAGTAGTTTGACCGAGGCAGCCCTGGCAAAAGCCACGTTTGCCACGCTCTCTGCGAGGTTCCCCCTCTCCGAGAGCCTGAGTCCAGAACGCCTTCCTTCGGGAGAGCGGGGGAAGCAGTTGTGAGAAGGCTGTCAGGCTTCTCTGCCCGATCCTGCCGGGGTAGGAGGCGGCGCTTCCTTTCCTCTTGGGAAGGTAGGAGGTCAGGTCTGTGCCAGGCTTGCAGCAAGCTTTAAGAAGAAGTAACTCTCTGATTGTCAGGATGGCGGGACCGCAGAGAAGAGCGAAGGGTACAGGCGTCTTGTCGAGATGTAATACATGTGGGGGAAGGAGGCGAGATGGGATGACTTCTGTGAAGCAAGATGCGCAATCCCCAGATGGGCACACAGCGTGGCAGCTCTTCCAGGCCTCCCAGCCTGGTGGTTCTTCCCTGGGTCTAACCTGAACCCTCCTTGGCGCAACTCTGGCCAGCCTTCAGTTAGCTGCTTTTCGGGAGATGGGTCTTCCAGCTAACTTTCTCATTCTTAGATGGGGCTCCGGTCACTGTGCTGGATGCCGTTCCTCAAAATCTGAGAGGTGGGGGAGCCATGCTGGAAAGCATTCAGCTCCTTTGTAAGTCTTAACAGAGAATGCGATTCCTTCCTCCGAGGAAACTGATGTCGCTGTTACTGAGACGGGAAATAGGAGAGCAGGTGGAGGTGGGAATCCATTCTTGTTATCATTATTTTATAGCTGAGCAAATGGAGGCCAGCGAGGCTATCTATGCATCTTGCCCAAGATCACACAGCTTCAGGTGGCACAGCCTGGATTTATACCCAGGCTTGTCAGATTGCAACCCTGTATTACAGGGGCCTTATGCCAGGTCTCACCCTGCTCAGGATCCTCTGGGGGTCTCACTAACCTGTCGCTGCTGTTTCTGACCTTGGTACTTAGTTCTTTGCTGTGTTTCAGGTTTCCCAGACATGGGGCTTCATCCATACAAAGGAAAGTCAGCAAAACCCGAGGTGCCATGACCCCACTAATTTGGAACCAGAGATTTAAGGGGCATAGGACCTACAGCTGAACTTAGAAACCAGAGGGTGCTAGACTACCTCCACTTTATTTGGGCATCTCCCAACTTCTATTATACTGAGGAGGAATCAGCCAACTGCCTAATGTTACAGGGAAAGTTTCAGAGGAAGCAAGATTTAAATTGGTTTTGCAGGATATTTAGTGGTTCACAATAGAACAAATGTGTCCACCTTGGGGGATTCCATACTAATCACTTAAAGCTTGCCTGTTTCTTCACCTACTGATGCTGTCTTTTTTATGGCTAAAGAACACATCTTTTCTGCTCATTGACTGAAGTGGAAATGACCACAGCTGACTTGGACTAGCAGCCTGTCTCAGAGTCCCTGGAGCAATCATGTCCAGCCCAAGACAGATGAATGGAGAGGGAAGGGGATCAGGGTGATGGTTACACCACAGGAAGAACAAGGACATTGTCTCCAAAATCTCTCCCCCCTTCCTGGGCCTCTTCCTAACCTCCAAGTCCCCCATTTCCCTCTTCCCACTCTCCCTCCTCCTCATTAAGCAAAGTTGATGTCTCTCTGGCTCTTGTCCCACCATTAACAAAGCTAGGAATTTCTTGGCTTATAAGCAAGGGCCTTGGGTATCTAGGCTCCTTCAAGTCAGATCTCTCAGTGGATTAAAGTGACTGTGGCTTTGGTGGCTCCCCTGATTGCCCCAAAGATTGACAAAGATTTAACTTTGCATCCCAGTGCCTGAGGCTGGCTCCTCTCTCCATGAGCAGTCTTATACCTGGGCACTGACTTTCAGACGGAGCTCATGGCCCAATCACTTGGAGGGCATGTCCCTTCCTTTGCCCCTTGGTTTGCTTGTCCTCTGCATTTGCCATGCCAAAGGAATAGCTCACTGGCAGAACACAATGTTGGTCTCAAATGTTCATCTTTAGCCTGGTAGTTCTTGCTCCAGGTTCTTTATAAATATGTTTAGGAAAAGATGACATACAGGTAACAGGGCTGATGCAGCCAAATGCAGATGAAACTCACTTTGAGAAAAATCCAGAAAGAATATAAATTTACAAAAACACTCCAGAGAATTCCTTCTGCATGGCTGGCAGTTACATACTCAGAAAGGATTCATTCCAATAAGAATAGTGATTTTAGGGGCACCTGGGTGGCTCAGTGTGTTAAAGCCTCTGCCTTCGGCTCAGGTCATGATCCCAGGGTTCTGGGATCGAGCCCTGCATTGGGCTTTCTGCTCAGCGGGAAGCCCGCTTCCTCCTCTCTCTCTCTCTCTCTCTCTCTCTCTCTGCCTGTCTCTCCACCTACTTGAGATCTCTGTCAAATAAATAAAAAAATAAAATCTTAAAAAGAATAGTGATTTTAAATTCTTATTTTATGCACTCTTCCAACAGGTCTTTAGGGATTGGAAAGGAGATGGGATGTCAATTTAGGATAATCAAGGATGAAGATAATTTCTGAAATGATGATGCAAGCCAGAGGTGATACAGAATCTAAAGTGTGAAAAATCCCTTCTCTTATCATGACACAGCAGTTTTTGTAAAGTGAAGTATACTTGACCCTCACCGTCCAAGGCCGAGATCTGGGTCAAGTGCCCGTTTGGAGAAAGGAAAAGCTAACTAGCCAGCCCATGACAGGTTAGGCTAGACTACACAAAAACCCAAAGCAAAGCCTTTGACTGTCTCCCCATTCCCTCCCTGGGAACTAAATGGGTCTGACTGCCCAAGAGTGGGCAACCAGGAGAAGCTAGAATCCAGATCAATGCACAAAGTCAATCAGTACTGGGTCTGGAACCATCCCACACTGACCTGCCCCCACCTCCATTTTTTACAAGACCAGGGGGAGATTATCCAGTAATCTGCCAGGGTCAGCCCTGCTGTGGGGGAGACTTATAGGCTCAAATGGGAACAAATGGCATTCATGCAGGCTATAAGACTCTTTAAGGAGGAAATGGAAAGAGTGCAGGACTGAGGGCCAGATTTATTGGGGGTGGGGGGGGAGGGATTACATCTCATGAATACACGGGACTTTTTGTCTAAGGATCCTTAAGGACACTTCAGGGAAAACCTTCACTACCCCCTCTACATCCCGAACCCAGGTCTCTCTAGAGAGGACTAAACTGCAGGGCCCCTTGAAAAGAGCAGAGACTTGGACAGCCAGGGCTGTAAAGATTAACTAGCAACTCAGTGAAATAACACTTCCCGTTTCCAGACAAAAGCAACAGGAGAAACACTTTTTCTCCAGCTGTTTTCACTGAGTCAATAGAGACTAAAGCAATTATCAGAAAAAGTTTGGGAAGGCTCAATTCTATATAAAACAGATGTAGGTATCCAAGACTTTTTCACTAAATGAGGTGTCAGATTCATCTGAATCTGCTGTCACTTGAGTACTCACAATGTTTCTCTTAACAGCCTCCTTGGAGGCAGCAACCACACTTGAATTGCCTTTATAGGCCCCTCTTACTGCCCAACAGTGCCTGGCACATGGTTGGTACCCAAAGGACATCTGATGAATCTAGCTGAACACAAATGGGTAGGAGACCCAGCCTAAAACCTTTACAAGTAAAGAAACCAGGTTCTAGAGCATGAGAAGCATTCTAAACCGATTTTTTCTTTTGGGTAGAATAGGGGCCTATGCCTGTGGCCACTACCCCAAGACCTGGCTTCCTGGCTTTTCCTCAAGCTGACCAGCAAGAGTACGTCTCCTGCAAGTCAATCTGGTATGTTTCCACCCTCCCTTCTCTGTAGGAGCTCAGTACCAAGCAGTCTGACAGTACTCCCTCCCCCTTTCTCCAGCCCCATACCAATGGGTACACCTGGAGCAGCAGTGCTTTAAAAAATTTCTCTACCATCAGAGTGAACTGGTGAAGCTTCTGAGATATTAAGCAATCCATCATAACATTTGTGACCGGTTAACTTTAATTTGTCAAAATAAATCTGCAGTATTTTGCATGTTAGTAATACAGTGCTGGTATTGACAGGAAAAATCATCATCTGCTTACATAGAAACCTTCATTTAGGAGCACACCTTAGGAGGGAAATGGGTATACAATAAAAGGCAAATGCAGGCCAAGCAGCGAGCCCTAGAGCGTAACAGGCTGGATGTCAGATTTGAGGATTATCTAATACAACTGTTTAGCTGCCAATCTGATAAAGGGAAGCTCTCAACCAGGTTACAACCAGAAGGGAAAAACAAACTCTGCTTTTTCGTAGCGCGGTGGCCGTCGTGCCTTCAACACTTGGTTGAATCAGTTCATCAGCATCAAAACTCAATTCCAGTTCCAAGACACGGGAGAATTTCACCACACAACCTACTTGGCCCCCGTCTCAGTGGCCCGCCACCACCCCCTTCCTGCCAACTCTCTCCCTCCCAAAAGAAGACACGACGTGGCTTTATTATTGCAGACAAGCTTCTTAAGTGAATAAAGAATGCATACAAAATAGCATTTTAACTGAAGTCATACAATGAAGTTTCACTCCTGTTTATTATACAATGAATTGATAAAACAATCATCTCTAGTATATATCTTTTTTTTTTTTTTTTTTTTAAGAACTAATACTTTCAGGGTTCTGACGACCACACTCTAGCCTGGGGGTAGGGTCCACACCTGCCCCCACTGAGGACTGCTTCTTAGGCCACTGTGGAGGAAGCCTGGGCTGTCTGAATCATGGTGGATGGTGACTGCCAGCCCAGCCAGAGAGATGACAGGTCCCAGCAGGCAGAGCCAGAACCCAGTCCTGGGGCTGCATGCCAGGAAATGTGGGCTTCCTCCAAATGTGGCCACTACCGGCCCAATCCAGGCCTCAGCAGGGCCATGCATGGGCCTTCCCTACACAAGTCCTTCCAGTAGTCCACACATAATGCTCTACAGATTAAAAACAAACCATCTTTGTACTGTGAATAGGAACAGTTGTAACAAAGTCATAGCTACATATTTTTCTCTACATTTTGTTTATTGAGACAAACTAATTAAAAGGCACAAACATAGGGCATGTTTACATGGACATTATAACAAACATATACATTAAAAGTGTAGGAATGTGTTGCCTTCCTGCTAAACAGAAAGTTCCTAAGCTTTTATATATACAAAAGTTGTACAATTTAATGTCCTAAAGTACAAAAGATCATTTATAAAATTATTTTACACTAAGTACTATTTTATTTTTTACTATGTAGTTCAACCCCCTCGAACTGTTTTGTATAATGACACACAGATACCTGTCCCTGATGTAGGAAGTCTGCCTCAGATGTAAGGTATTTGATGCTTGAACTGACACAGTGGGGTATAAACGGAAGTCATCCAGTTTGATAGTCAGTCCTGCAAACATTCTGCAAGATTAATACAACTAAATTCCATTTCTCTTAACTGCAAGATTAAAAAAGAAAAAAAAAACAACAAAACCAAAAACATATTGCAACTTAAGAAAAAAATCACAGCGTCTTGGTTTTAGTAACTTTTTTTTTAAAAACACAATGCTTTAAAAATATTAATGTGTGGCATGATGGTGTAAAGAGTATCTGTTTCCCTAACTTTTGGGTTCTACTTTATGTACAGAGATAAAACATCCTGCTAAGAAATAAAAAGCACATGTCTTAACGTGCACAATCATTGCTGGGTTTCTACAGGGAGTACAGACAGCTGTCTCCCTGAAAACACCACAAAGCTGATACAAGTGTTTTCTTAAGAAAAAAAAAGTGATGTCCGTATTTACAAAGTTGAACAAATCTGCACAATACTTGATTAAGAAACGGAAGGAGAAATTAAAAAAAAGATACACTCTGCTTGTTCTGAAGGGGCATACTACCTAGTTAGTGGTTAGAATAAAAACTGTATACAATTTAATATAAGACATAAACTCTAGTGAGCAACTAACACATCTTTCCCTGTTGTAACATCAACAGGCTCTGATTGGGAGAGAGAGGGGCATATCACATCCCAGTGCCTCCAGCATCTTCCAATTTAAAGCAATATATTTTAACTGTTCCAAGTACTCCTTGGCTCCTGAATAGGAGTCCCACTGGCCTCTTGTTTGTTAGGAGTCTGCCTGTCCACACCCTTGACTTCTCCTCTGTCAGTTGAGGCCTTTTCTCACCAAAACACAATTTGTATATTTTGGTTTTTTTATTTTTTTAATTTTTTTTAAAAAGTCAACTACAATGCTATATTCCATCAGGATTAATATGCTGAGCAATATTTACATCTCCAAATATCAGGTCACAATCCCTATTATATGTTGAAGTTAGAATGATAAATTATCATATGCTTTGCATATCAGAGCTGGTATCACCTTTCCCATAGGGAATGCTGCCTGAAATTAACATATTCCCAAAGGTAAAATGCATATTCTCTGAAATGCATTTTATTATGACAATGCATGTATTTACTCATAAAAACAATAAACACAGACAATTCTACACTAGCTCTCTATCTGTGGACTTAGAACTTCAGGTTAAAATCAGTCATCCACCTTGTATAGGGAGAAGAGTTCTGCTAGTGTTTAGAATAAAATGATTTCTTGGGATTAGCAACAGTAATGCTGTTTTTTATTTTGAAATGGGTTTTACTTTTTTATGATTGGTTTTATTCTGGCATTTTACCTTGCCAACTACTATCTTGTTTAAGCAATGCTGTCAGCTAAAAGGAATTTCTGATTAAACTAAAGTGGTCCAGTGATAAGTTACATACACACCCTACTTTGAACAATCCCAGCCAAATTGGAGAAAAATCCTACTACACTATTATTAACTAATGTAATAAAATCTCCCAATTTCATGGTTTACTTTTTGCATTAATAAACTAAAAGTAAGTTGCTGGTAAATATTTACTTTAACCCATATTTTCATTTTATAATACTGTTTACCAAGGTGGTGATGTAGGCAAAGCTTGGGGTAAGAAAGGCATGCTCTCTACAGGCCTCATTGCTATATTGAGAGGGGCAGCTAATGTCATAGGTGTGGGCAGGTTCATGGGAGACGTGATGGTGACAGGGTGTGCTATATTCACTGGAGCAGTGACAGGGGTGGGAAGGTTGACTGGGGTAGTGAGTGTTAAAGGAGAGGTCATGGATAATGGACTGGTTATAGTTACAGGGTGCCCTATATTCATTGGGCTGGTTATGTTAACTGCACTTGAAACATTGACTGGACTTCTCATGCTCATTGCAGCTGCCACTGTGACTGGGTTTGACATCGTCCCAGACGACACAGAGGACGTGATATTGAATGGAGTAGTGAGAGTCACGGGTGTCGTAGCAGCCGTGGAGGTTTGGCACAGGTTAGCAGCTTCTAAAATAAGAAGATAAAATGGCCTTTAGACTCCCCAAACAATGAACAAAATTCACAAACAGCTTCTGAGTCAACATTTTTTTAATTAAAAAGGACAAACATTTAATGAATGAAATTATAGTTCTCTACCATCAGTCAACAGGAAGGAAGTCTCTTTCTGAGCACAGGATTGGGGGTGAGTGAAGCTCTTTTCTGACCCTATACCTCCCACAAGGCCCTGAGCAACTTGTTTAGTCTGGTGCTTTTGGTTTCAAATTTAGATTACTTACCTACCTCATAGTGATGCTGGGAGGACCAGTTAATTTCTGAAAGGCACTCTGAGGGGTAGAGATATCAAGCAGGGCTTAGTATTCTCACTACCACTTCATGCAAGCAGAGCCAACCAAGGACAGGCCAGGAGAAAGAGCTTGTTTACAAAGAGCTGGGCCAATGGTCACACAAGAACAGATAATCAGGAAAATCTTCTGGTAAGGCAACTGTAACTAGTGGAAAGAGTTGTGTGTCCTCGATGCTATGTACTCTAAAGCCTCAGAGGTGAAGCTACATTCTGTTAAGGTTTTAAAAATCCCTGACTGGGGGTGCCTGGGTGGCTCAGAGGGTTAAGCCTCTGCCTTCAGCTCAGGTCATGGTCTCAGGGTCCCCGCTTCCCCCCACTCTCTGCATGCCTCTCTGCCTACTTGTGATCTCTCTCTCTCTGTCAAATAAATAAATAAAATCTTAAAAAAAAAAAAAAATCCCTGGGCACCTGGGTGGCTCAGTGGGTTAAAGCCTCTGCATTCAGCTCAGGTCATGATCCTAGGGTCCTGGGACCAAGACCCACATCGGGCTCTCTGCTCCGCGGGGAGCCTGCTTCCTCCTCTCTCCCTGCCTGCCTCTCTGCCTACTTGTGATCTGTCTCTCTGTCAAATAAATAAATAAAATCTTTAAAAAAAAAAAATCCCTGACTGACACAAACAAGTGACTGACAAGCTATTTTCATATCTGTTTCAGTCTTTAAAAAAAAAAAATTTTAACAATCCTGTTGTTTCTGGTTAGGTTTCCTAACTATGTTAAGACAAAATAGCTCTCAGTGGGTTTATATTCTCCTCCCCACTTCCATTTCTCCTTACTTTCTGATGCTGACAAATCACCCACTGAGCATAAAGTGCCTAGTCACCAACCATACCAAAGAGGACTAATCAAGCAAGAAGATCCTACAGTGATTTGGGGGACCCTGGTTCCTGTTACCCAGCAAAGCCTGGGAACTTCTTAAAGAAAACTTCCCTCAGAGGTGACACCCCCACCCCACCCCTCAACAAAATTCAGCACCACCTGCTGGTGTGTGAGGAAACAGCAGTAAGAAGACAGACAGTGAGCTACTTGTGGGTAAGTTAGCTGTCAAAATGGAGAAATACATTTGAGACTAAAGATAAAGGTCTATACACATCCCACACATATGGGTCAAATCACCTCACATCGACCCTGGAGTCAATAAGCAGCTCTTCCTTGATCAATATGATGAAACTCCGGCAAACTCTATACTCTATGTCAGGAATTCCCAAATCTGGCTGATGGTCAAAATCATTTATCTAGGGAGCTTTTTAAAAAAAATGGCTTCCCAGGAAATTCAATAGTGAGATTAGCTGGAACTTTAGAAATGTGTAGTTTTAAAAAGTTCCCAGGATGGCGATCTGATTTTCACTCGGGTTTGGGAACTTAGGCTACCTTATTTAAAAAAAGAGACCTGCTGATTCAAGTTTAGGTTTTCAGGGCAGAAGTCTCCTCTCCCCACAAATGTGACATTTTACTAACATGAATACAGAAGTTTCTAACATCAGTGGTCGTTTCCAGAGAGATTCATGCTACAAATGGGAATACAATAGCATTTTGTTTCATGGAGGTCAGAAGATGAGCTAAACAACTGAGTCTTATTATACAAGCAAAATGAAACACAACATGAAATAGAAGAGTACAGGAAGAAAGAGAAAACCAACTCACTTTTGAGGTGATGACAACTGCTAAGGGTATTCTTGTTTACACCAAAGAAGGGCTTTCACTCTCACATGTGCCACCACCACCCCTGCTCCCCACCCTGCACTTTTTCCTTTCAGTCCAACATCATCTTCTTCCAGGACTTAAATAATTTTACTCTTACTCCTTCTCAAGGAAAACATCCTTCGTAACACGTTCTCACCCACTATGCGATCGCCATAGCATATATACATTTTCCTGCCCACCTGCCCCGCCGCCACCTCTTCCCCTAATGATAAAATATTTTATTAAATAATGACAAATCTTCATTTGAAAGAGAGGACCAAGGAGGCTCTGAGGAAGGGTAGAAGGCCTATCTGGCTGCAATGCCAGTAGATGTATGAAATATTTACTTTAATACTTAAAGTAGTCCTTTTATCTTTATCCAAGTACAGGGTGTTTAGAAGGAATCTGTGGAAGGGAACAGCCGTACTACATGAAAGCAAAGGAGGGAAGAAACTACACAGCAAAGGAATTACAGAGAAGCCTACAGGCAGAGGATTCCTTATGAATTTAAAATAAAACAGTAAGACATGGCAGAGGTCAGGAAGGAAAGAAGGAATTTAGGAATCTCTCCCGTGGCTGATGGTACACTGACAAAATGACGAATTTGAAACGCCTGCACAATAGGCCAGAAGCCAAAGCTCTAAGTACTAAGTGAAAAAGCTGTGTGGAAAATGGATACTCCAACAGATTCTTTATAAAATATGAGAGCAAAGCAAACCATTCTCAATTTTAGTAACAATTACAGTAAAGTCTCTAACAATTTAAGTACATACATGTTAAACTAATGCCAGCCCCAGTGACAGACTGAATGAGATTAAGGGAGCAAGGAAGAGAAAAGATATCAGCATCATAAAACCAGAAACATGTAATAAATAATACAATGCAGGAAGAACACTGAAGAGCAGAAAGTAGCAAAGCTGTAAGAAAATAAACTATGGGGGCGCCTGGGTGGCTCAGTGGGTTAAGCCTCTGCCTTCGGCCCAGGTCATGATCTCAGGGTCCTGGGATCGAGCCCCGCATCGGGCTCTCTACTCAGCAGGGAGCCTGCTTCCCCCTCTCTCTCTGCCTGCCTCTCTGCCCACTTGTGGTCTCTTTCTCTCTCTGTCCAATAAAAATAAATAAAATCTTTAAAAAAAAAAAAAAAAAAAGAAAATAAACTATGTACCATAAGCATATTTCAGCCACCCCCAAAAGTGGGAGTGTTTTAGAAAGGAAAAAGAGGGGCCCATAATGCACGGAAGTTGACATAAAAACAGAACTCTGAACGTAACAGGGAAAGACCAAATCTGGCTCCAAATTTGTAACAAAAAGAAAATCAAAAGAACACGAAAAGAAGTACTAAGGATTTAATTTTTAAAGTAAAAAGACTTATCCGGAAGCCTAGAAGCTTTGTTGTCAACATAGTGTTCCCAGGTTTCCATGAAGACAGATTCCCTAAGCTGTGGCTGCCTCACTTAGACCCCGGGGCACGCTAAGTGAGCACATGCTCTAGCCGTCCTGTGAGCACCAGCCACCTCATCTTACCTTTCTTTCTTGCCTTGACAGCTTCTTCCCACAGTCTCAGTGTCTCCACCTGCTTCCCTGGCCAACTGGTCACATGCTGCTGCTGCTGTTGCTGCTGCTGCTGCTGTTGCTGCTTCTGGCTGCTGGTCTCTTCGCTCATACATGCTACTCAAAAGACAAACCGCAAATACTACATTTACCTTGAAAAAGTGCAGCCATTTTTTTCATCATCTGAAACTTAGGTACTTTGGCTCCTCATGCTTCTCTGCCCTTTATCATTTGTCCTGACAGTTTTTACTACAGAGCATCTTCTTTCGCTGCTTCATCTGTCTATACTGGTCAAAACAGATAAATTAATAAAAGAAAAATCAAGAGAGCTGGGGAAAACCAATATAAAAGAGAAAAGAATTCTTTGCTATATTAAAAAGCAAGTGTCTCTCAGAATGGAACTTGGGTAAAATCAGTACAGACTAATTTATGCTCATCAAAATATCTAATAAAGTTGGTCACTTGACCACAACAATGTACACTAAAAGTAAAGTTTTGTAAAGTTAACAAAGTATGACATGCTAGATAATAAACCCAATGTACTTACAAAGAAGCAAAAATGGATGAGATTAAAATACATTAACCATTCTTTCCCACTCCTGGCCACCTATTCTGAGAATATGATGTTTCTGCTGCATACAGTACATATATAATAGGATACAAAATTAGGAATAGACTTTCTTCTGGTGGTTAGGGCAATCTCAAAGACAAGCCTGGGTAAATGTGAGTACTGAATTTTATCCACGAATCCCTGAAATAGTTTATCTTCAATTCTGAATTTAAGGTAAGTATGGACATGATATCCCAACTCTACAGATTTGGGTTTGAAAAGCAAACTGAATGATGCTGCTTTCATCTTTAAGGTTATTAAGGGCATGTTATTAACTCCAACAGGAGTTAGGAGACACCACTGCTTGAGAATCTTCCTAAAATTAAATAAAAACAATGAAAATCACCTTCCAGCAGCTACAGCTTCCTAGTGTGGCTTCTGCTGCCACAATTCTAAAACACTAGAGCTTTTTATTCAAACTCATAGAAGAGAAACGTTGAAAAATAGCTACAGGGAAATTCTGCTCTTCTAACTTGGGTGTTATTAGCAGACAAGCACAGGACTGAAAGCAAAATTAGTGGAGGGCTTGTCAGTGCTGTTTGTATCCATGCTGGAGAGGTATATTTCCAACATCAGTATGTAGTCTCCACTGACATGTGTTTACACACTTTAACGATAGGAGAAAACATGAAAGATGAACATGAATACAGTGCTGAGAGCATAGTGAAAATACCTTCAATATATTATAAAAACATCCAGATTTCATCAATCTGAAATGCAACAGAAATACAATATGAAGTGTCACCTACTTTTACTGATGCCTTGTTTACATGTATTACAGTTGATACTTTGGCTCTGCCCATGTGTCTTTAAGTGGCTGGTGATGTATGCTGCACTCAGAAGCTTCCCACAGATGTTACACGATACCTTGCCTTCGTGGCGCACCATGTGTGTCCGTAGTCTGTCTTTGGTGGCAAAGGCAGCAGTGCACGTCTGCATGAGGGAGGAAAACTTTTTTTAAATATAGACTATCCTGTTCTACTCATTTTAAAGTACGTTATATTCTAGCCATTACCCTATCCATGTACGCAAGCAGACTGAGTTAGTTGAATTTTAATTGCATGTGTTACCTAGAATCATAATCATAACAGAACATTTGGTGAATTTTAGACCCTTAGATTTTGGGGGAAGAAAAAATATCAACAGAGAGTACTGAAAAGATGTGAGCAGCAGAGTCAGTTAAACCTGGATTTAAATCCAGCTCCTTGATTCATGAAACAGTGTAACACTGAGCAAATTAACCTATCTGAATTTGTTTCTTCATCTGTAAAATGAGGATAAAAATACCTACCTCCCAAAATTATCGGTGGGACTAAGAGTCTGGCCCAAAGCCTCACTCATAGCAGGCAGTTGCTCAAATGACACTAGCTTCCTTCCTCAGATTGGATTTTTCTTAGGATTCAAATCACTTACTTAATAAAGGCAGTCATTAACACATTTAACTGAAAGGAGCACAGAAAGACTTCCAGCAATAAACTAAAATTACTGATGTCTAAAAAAGTCATTGGATTTAGCCAGATTCTTAACCTTTTCATTATCACAACTTAGGTTAAATAAAATAAACAGATTTTCAAACAACTAGAAATCGCTCCAATTTGGCAGACAAACATCCAATAAGTGATAACATTTGGGAGAAAATTCCTATTTTCTTCTATTACAGTTAAAAGCATCAACCCAGAAAATAATTTAAAGCATTTCATTCATTTATTCATTTCAAATACATAATGACCTTTGCAAGACTACATTTTTTTTTCTGGTAGTGATAAATACTGTTGCCTAAGGAAAGGGAAATGTAGCTTAACAAAAACAACACATTTACATTTTTAAATGCTTTTGCCTCACAGAAATAGAAGCTGTCATTTATATTGTATAAAACCAGAATTCAAATGGACCACATTTACTCAAGTCAGTGATTTTTAAGACTATTCAAGAACGGTGAGATTTGATTGGCTCAGACCTTCTGGATAATGTGCATTAAGTGCTACACTAAGGATAAGTCATTTTAACTCTTACTTGGCATTTGAAGGGTCTTTCTGTTGAATGGACATGTTTTACGTGACAGCTTAAGTGGTCAGGCCTGTGAAAGAGAGAGTTTCAACAGAAGATGTAATGGAACACACATTGAGAAATGCTACTCACGGTGATGTTTACATGCCTGGCAGCTTTGGGTGGAGGGCATTTTAAAGAAAGCTAGAATTACCAACTCCCCCTCCCCCCAGTGCAAACCTCCTTACCTCTCTTACCATAAATAAAAGTCTTAGTCCTTTACCTGTTAATTTTCCTCTCCTAGTCAACATCAAATCATGTTAGGCCTTGGTTTTTTAAATTATAAAATACCCAAAGTTGTAGTCCTAACACTTCCCAGAGACAGCTACTACTATATAAACTTTTATTTAAAAGTCTTTAAAAATGAAAATTAGTGAAATGTTAGTAACCACAGAAAAATGGAAAAATGTCCTCCTAAAAGTTATACTAAGAGTATACAAGGTCATCCCAACTTCTAGGAAATAAGTTTCTTTGATTTGCATGGTGAACCTCATGTCTGCAAAACTGGTGGTTTTGCAGTGGTAAGAATTACAGATGTGCCAAATGAAGGCCTGAGTCCACCAAGGCACTTCTTAATTGAAATATTAAGCTAATCACTATGTCACCACTTGTCAACCACACCAAACTGGAATTAGACCTGGAAGTGTAATACTTTATCTATCATCAATCTCCTCTAATAACACAGGCCTGCCCACAGCTATTCTCACATAAACCTTCTAGGTCACAAGGAGACAAAACTGAAGTTCACTGATACCTCATGGGGAAAAAAAAAAGCAAAGCAAAATGCAGTACCTCGAGAAGCCTTTCCCACAAACACTGCAAGTATAGGGTTTGGTGATGCCTCCTTCATGAGACCTCACATGGTAAGTCATCCGGTCCTTCCTCTTGAAGCGCTGATTACAAACAGGACACTCGAAGGGCTTTTCGTCCGAATGGGAGAGCTTGTGCCGATTGAGGTGGTACACATCTCGGAAGGCCTTCCCGCACATCTCACAAGCATGGTTCTTCTTGACAGGCTTACTGGGTTTCTTGACAGACTGGGTCACAGGCATAGCTGTGGTGCTGGCACTGCTGCTGGGGTTGGTGCCCGAGGAAGATGTAGTGACTGTTGATAAGATGCCAGCAATGGTTGAGACCAACGAAGTTCTGCTGCTGTCCCCAGCGATGGTGGAGATGAGGGGAACCACCGTGGTGGGGGTTTTCTTTGACCGGGACACCAACTTGATCCCTGTGTGGCAGGACTCGTGGCGCCTCAGGTGATAGCTGTCCCTGAAAGCTTTACTGCAGTAAGTGCACACAAATGAAGTTTTGGGTTTCTCTTTTTTAATCCCAATGGCATCCTTTAATGTTTCTGGCGCTGCTTGAGGTTTCTGAGTTATTGGTATTGGAAGCAATGGTTTCTGATCAGGGGGCTCCACAGCAGAGCTCAGGAGGGGCAGCAAGCTGTTCGGTGCTGCCTGCTGTTGGTGATGGGAGGCTTCATGGGCCTAAAACCAAACATTTACACTTCAGAAACTCAGCCTCGCACAATGGCCTCCAACATTCAACATGCTCCAGACAACAGAGACCAGAAGAAACAATCAAAGAGCCCATAAGCTACTCCCTGCAGCAGAAACCCAGCAACCACCTAGTTACCTTCAGAGCTCCCAATACAAAGCATTAAAATCACTGTGCAGACACAAAACTTTTACGACTAAGTTGCTGACAGTGATCTTGCTTTCAAACAGCTGACTACACACCATCCTGGTTCATGAGGGACATACCAGCTGATGACATCAGCTTGCCTTAGTCTGTCAGTGCTGAAACCAAGTTTAAATAACTTGTCAGAAAAATTACATTCCAGACTTAAGTATTTACCAGTACCTTACTGCAGTAATGCATACACTACACACGCACACACATACACAGAATCATCTATTTGTCTATCTACCTAGGAAAAGAAAGGCACTGTCTCTCCCCTTTCCATCAGAAAATCAGTGACTGAGGAAGGAGACTGTTCCTAAGTGATAAAAGGAACTTAGCTCTCTGAATATATGCCCTATTTGATATGTTTACTTTTTAAAGTTTTCACTTAACTGTTCTAATGAAAGATTTGTTAGAAATGAAACCTGCTGTTAATCAGCCTGGAAGGCATCTGTGAAGGTAGCCTACAGCAAAACACCTGTCAGCTGTATCTCAGTTCATTTACTCTTACACTAGAAATCTGTATTCTTTAACATCGTTAGTTGTTCAAACCCTAAAACTCTTCAAGACAGACTAGCAAGAGAAAACAAACCATAAATAATTAAAATTCCTTTCATTTTCATCTTCTTCCAGAATTTATATGTTTCGTTAAAGTATTAGACATTTGCTGTTATAATGTGCTTCTCCACTCCAGAAGTGGACGCCGTCTGGAAATTTTCTTTAGCTGCACTGACACCAAAATTTCATCATGGATCAGGTTCTTGGTATTTACGAATCATTACTCTCTTGGTTTTGATTCTTTTAAAATTCTCCATACTGATAAACATTTAGGAAATGATGGAAAAAATTCCTGAAATAGTTTTTCCTGATACGTTGTACTTTACCAACGTCATTTTTGAAACTTTTTTGACAGTGAGCCCAAGCCCCTGTGCTTGAGTTTTGTAATCCTAAAAGGATACATGCACCTACAGGTAAGAGTTCCAAATATTTTAAGCACACCACATCCTAGGAGGGGCCCATCCCATCATCTTAAGACACTCTAGTCACTTATTGAGCCTTCTCACTGTATAATCACAAGTCCTACAGTTAACTTGATTAAGAGGAAGAAAACAAGGAGACAGACACACACATTCACACAGAGCTTCTTCTACCCTAATGGATAAGAATATCGACCACATAGCTCCATATTTACTTGATGGCCACAACAGCTAAGCCTGGAATCAAGTCTCCCCCAAATCATTAGGAGGTGTGGTATTCAAAGTTAACAGTTCCAATTTAATAATTTTGGCTGAATCCCCCTTTGGGTCCTGGAAGTACTCACAGAAATTGTGAGTATCTTTCTGGACTTATAAACAGAATTATAGTCCACTTTTAATTTATGGAGCTCCTGTAAATGTGTCTGCCCACAAGACATTAGTGGAAACTTTATAGAATTTGGATGCAAATCTTAACTCCTTTCTAACCTGGCTGTGGGATACCCAAGTTTCCATACAGTATACAAACAGTTAATAGCTGAAGATAGCTCAAGATATACAATTTCAAAGGCTAACAGATCAGATAATAGGGAATGCAAATCTTCTGGACAAAGTTCAGACTTATAGTGTTTAGAGGCATTTTTCAATTCTAAATAACCATTAGTTCGATGGAGTACTAAAAGAACTTACTGCCATTTTACCAATTCAGATGTCTGTGGCAACATAAAGTATTTTTACACCATTGCTGAAGCTCACTCTCACACGAGGGTCACACCAGGTCCCTGCTTCTTGGGTGAAATGCTGTAGAATGCCTCGACCACTACGGGAATCACTCTCTGAGGATTCCTAGGATCCCCACACTTCTACATGAAGCCTTCTAAGAGGGCAACTGGGTTTTCCCAACTTGTTCTCTGAGGGAGAGACAGAGTAAAATAACAACCATGGCCTGCCTTCAGTTAAGTGATTAAAAAAAACAAAAACAAAAAACTTCTGGGTAGACTTTTATTTGACTACTATCATCAAACCAAAGCTTTTATTTTATCTCCCATCTCTTTCAACTTTAAGGCTTTTTTTTTTAACCCTGCCCAAGCTTTCCTTTTTCTGGGGTTGGCAAAAAAACAAAACAGAAATGTTATTTCATCACCCAGGGTAGTAGGATATAGCACCATGAAATCTCCAGTGCCAGAGGGCAAAAAATTTTGTACTGAAACAAATTAGCATCAGTGAGTCATATCTTGAATGTCCTGTTAGGAGAATCATCCATCAAACATCTTACAGTTATGGCTTTCACTTTCCACCAGGTTATCTGGAAAGCAAGCAGGTATTAAATTGTTTTAAAATACAAATTCAATAGTAAGCTCTAGGAAACAAACAAGAGAGTTAAACTCTCCCATTTCCCCAGTAAAAATTACTTAAAACTGAAACTGAGTAAGTCTATTCATACCTTTCCACAGAAAAGACTGAAATAGTCTCTTTACCCATTCAACTGTCCTCGGCTCTAAATTATTTTTCCAACAATTTTCACTGCACACATTGCCAAGCCCAGGATCAAATATTAGCTTTCACACTTCTCCATCAGGTGGAAAAAAAGATTTTAATTGCTGAAAAAAAATTAAATAATATAAAATCTAATTAACAAGTTGATCAATAAATGCTTGGCATTTGTCTTATCCAGAAAAAGAATAAAAATATTCCAAAAGATTGTTCAACTAGCTTTCCAAAAATTACTTATAGGTTTTTCCTTGCATAAAGAACAATCCCCCCCCCTTTTTTCCCCCAATCTCCATGAAGTTTACGGACAGCAGGTTATAACATGCTAAATCTAAATCATTTCTCACATGAAAATCACTTAGGTGGCCCATTAATCCCATATTTAAATGACTATCTGAAAGCTTTTTCTAGAGAGGGCATTTGCCACCTTTACACCAATCTGGATGCCAAACTAGTTATATAACATATCTTTCCCAAATGCATTTTTAAGTTGACTTAAAGCATGATAAAACAATACCAGATCAGAATGAGAAAAAAAAGTTTGTGAGTTCCATAATTTTGCATATGTTCAATTTTAAGAAGCCTGAATATATTTCAACTAGCTACTTAAAAATCAAATTACTCACATTTGAGAGAAAATAGGTCTTAAGGTAATAAACCAGTTCTACACAATAGGTAACGGTTGAATTGTCCAATTCCCTATATTAAGTCCACTGGGATGAGTCCAGTGGCTGCGAGGATTTTTTGAAAATTCTGCATCCATTCCAGGTTAGTTTCAAAAGGTCTCAAGCGCCCAAGCAACGCGTCTGGGATTTCACGGAGTTATTCAAAGAAGGAAAATAACCCAGAGAGGCGGGAAGAACGCATTTAAAGTGACAAGCTTCCTAACCTCCTCCCGTTCTGAAGTTTCCCCGTGAGCTCATCACTGCTGCCCACTAAGTGCTTCGTTTGCAAACAGAAATGAAGCAGGCAAAAAATAAGTTCCAGCCTCGGTCTTCCCAACAGGGGTCCCCCACCTAAAATGGGCGGGCAAGAGGACTGCCAACGTATCGGCTACAGTCACTTTCAAGTTTCTTGCAAAAAGTGTAGACCAACACCCCAACGAATGACTCATCTGGGGGCTTTGTAAGCCGACTTTGTTTGCTCTCTCCACTTTCCGTCTCCCCCACTTGGTTGGAGGAAACGTTCGAGGTGGGACGAGAAGGAAAAGCGCTCCGGGAGAAGGTCGGCCTCCTGGAGTCCCGGCCCCCACCGCTCCCCACGCCCCGGGCCGGCTAGGGGATTCCCCGGGCTGAATGGGACGGCGGGAGAGCTGGACAGAGGGAGAGGGTGTCAGCTGCCAAGGCTCGGCAAAGGCTTGCGAGAGAAAAAACGCAAATCCAGTGAAAAAGTTTGGGGAGGGGATACTCACTCACAACACCCCCAACAGGGTAAACACAAAAGGGGGGGCGGCGGGAAGGGGGAGTGGCGGGGAACCCAGGGATACCCGCTATTCGCAGGGATGGGGGGGTCAGAAAGTCAACACACACACACACACACACACACACACACACACAAAAAGAAGAGAGGGAGATGAAAAGGAAGGAGAGCAAACGAAAGATAGATGAAGTGCGTCTGTGCGTGAGGGCGTCCCAGAGTAGGACCTAGGGACCCCCCCTCACCCCACGATGCGGGCCGGGGCCGGGCGCGCTAGGGCCAAGCGGCCCGCGCTATCCAGCGGCCCGGCGCCCTCCTTTCTCTGGGCCGCGGGTGGTGACAGCGACCGGCCTCCTCCCTTCCCCTTCAGGGCGGGAGGGAAGGGTGTGTGCGTGTGCGTGAGTGTGCTAAGGGGGGCCCGGGGTTCACCCCGAGGCCTGCTCTCTCCCCCGCACCCCGTGAGGCCGCCTCCTTTCACCTCAGCAGCCCCGCTCCGCCGGGGCGGGCGGGCGGAAAAACAAAGGGGGATTAAGGCCGGGCCGGAGAGCGGAGCCGGGAGGGAGGGGAGGAGGAGCGCCCGCCCGCCCGCCAGCCCGGGGCCCGGCCCCCCTGTCCCCCCCGTGTCCCCCCGGGGGGGCCCCCAGTACCTGGAACAGGAACGCGGTCCAGTTGGCCTCCATGGCTGCGGCGGCCGACCCCCCTCCTCCCCACTCCCCCCGCTCGGGGAGCCTCCTCAGCCGGAGGAGGCGACAACAAAGCGGCGGCGGCGGCGGCGGCGGCAGCGGCAGCGGCGGCTCCTCAACATGGCAGCGCCGAGCGCGGCCACTTCCGGTAACCTCCGGGACGCACCACCGCCGCGGCGAGCGCGGGCGGGGGGGGAGCCCCGACCCGGCCGCCGCCGCCCCCAGCCGCCCGGACCCCTTCTGGGCGTCCCCGCCGCAGGCTCGCCGCCTCGGAGCTCAGCCAGTGCCCGCCGGCGGTGGGGTCAGGGCCCCCGCGGGGGGGCTGGGGTGGGGCCGGGGGCGGGGATGGGGCGCGGCGTCCCCCCCCGCGGGGGTGTGTGGTGCTGCGGTCCGCGGCTCAGGCAGCTGGAGCAGGGGGAGCGCAGGAGAGAAGATGGAGGACGCCAGGGTCTGGCGCGGTCTCGCTGGGCACGGCTGGGCGGTCTCCCAGGATTCAAACGCGGTGCCCAGCAGCGTCGCGTGCTTGTCAGACCCTCAGCGGAAGGCACAGGCCACGGCGGTCACCCGGCTTCTCAGTCCCATATGCATAGCACTGCCCGCGCCTCCAAATTGGGGGAAGCCCCTAGGACCTCGAATGTCCCTCCCCTCTGATACTTCATCCCCAGCCAGCTAAACCCTCTGCCTGCTACAATATGCGTCTGCCTCTGAGTGGCCTTCCAACTCTAGCAAGGAATCCCACTGGGGTGCAGCCTCAGATCCTCCCAGCTGAGGGAAACACTTCCCACGCGTCGAGATGTCAGTACTGGCTTATTCTTGGGTGAAGGGCTGAGCTTTCCCATCCTCCCCTTAACTCCAGATAGGATATGAAATTTTACCCGAACTTCCCTCTCTTCCCGCCAAAAAAATTAAAAAATAAAAACAAGTGAGAAAGTACAGACAAGAAATAATTTTAGTCCTTTAGTACAGTCTGCTTCCTCACCCCACAAAACAAAAAATTCGAACTTGTGGTTGGACGGCGTCAGATGTCACTGAGGTGACCCCAGCCTCTGTTTGCAGTTCCAAGTCTTCCGTGTAGGCGTCACTGCTACTGGAACTTTGTGTGATGATGTCCTTAACGTTTGCTATCCTTTCCTCACAGAGAGGTAGCTACTGGGAATATCAGAGACAAGCTATTATTAAACAAGTGTCTCCAGTCCAAGAAGTCTCCTGTGGCGGGAAATGAGGGGGCAGGCTGTATCAGTGATATTTTTATAAACTCCGGTTTAAAAAAAATCCCTCAGATGGTCACATTATTTCAAGACTTCAACATCTTTCATAACCAACTGCCTCTTATCTCATACACTCCATTTATTCCCCTCCAGACACATTCTAATCAAGGTCACCATCTTCAACTTCCCCTATACTTACACAATAGAAATAATACGGTTGCAGAATTCTATTTGTGAAAGAAACTAAAGAGATATAGTAATTTGACAGTCTGTGTTTCCCTCACATCCACTACACATGTATAACCCCTCCCACTGCTTCCTTCCCTCAGTCACCAGAATGAAGGGGCTGGAAACGTTGGTCTGGTTCCTTTTAGAGTCGATTCCCTATCGGACATTGCTTGGAGGCCTTGGGGATGAATGAGAAGGTCTGCAGTATGGATCAGTAGCAGAAGCAGGCAGCACATCAAGGACCAGGTCAGCCTAAGACAGGAGGGGACAGAAAATGATGAACAGTTTCTCACACATCCCTCAGCTAAGCTGCTACAGTGGCCCCTAGGTCTCCTATAAAAATGTCCATTCCTCTTTTGGGGAGAAAAAAATGTTTCAGATTTATAGGCACATGCAAGATAAGGAGTGAACTAAGATGTATATGTAAGGAATTAACTAGGTAAACGAAAACCTTTGTTCTGAACTTGGACACTGCCTGTTCTTTCATTTTCATTCAGTGAATCCAAGTTTCTGCTTCTTGCACACATTCACTTCAAAGGTCTATATAATTCAACTACTAAGTTTTCTTCCTCCCCCGTTTAGCTTCTCCTACTTTGCAGCCTTTCAAACTGTGTTAAAAATGAAGCTTAAGGATAATGAAAACTAGTACTCATGAAGACCATTATTCTGCTGACAATATTGCTGGACTCTCTTGAACTTCTTACTCTGGGATGTAGAAACCCTTCTCCAGCAATCTTTCTCCCAGTACCTCTGGAGTGGGGTTTTCCCACTAACAGGAAGTAGAGGTCAAGTGAAAACAGTCCAGTTCTCATTACTGAAGAGCTGGGATTCAGATGTATCACTTTTCTTGAGGAAAATGGCTAATTTTATCTCTATCCATGAAAGGAAACCAGAATTCCTGATCGTTCCCCAAACTCTCCCTTAAAAAGAAAATTTAATAACTTTTAAAATTCAGATGAAATTTTAAACCTTAGGATACTTTCCAGTGGGAAAATACCCAAAAGTGTGGAACAATTACTCAAAAACAATCAGCACCAAATGTTTTGAGGAGTATAATGAAATCAGTAAGATCAAAGGCTCCATCCTTAGAAGGGGCATTTCTACCCTTAGGACAGACAATATTCTCAACTACGAACAAATGGGCCCTTCCTCAAGCGGCTTCCATAGACCATATTGCGGCCCAGTCAAAAGACAAGGGATGTCTAAAGACAGTAAATTCATCCTGATTATTGTAAACAACTTTCAGTGGTTAAATCAATGGTGTCATGATTATTGTGAAAAACTTTCAGTGGTTGAAACAATGGTGTCACCTCTGGATATAACTGAAAATATGGTGCCTAATTAAAAAAAAAAAGTGTGCCTATATCCACCCAAATAAAACACAGATCCCCTCCCAATCTTGTTCAGTTTCCTCTTTCCCATCTCCTCTGCCCCAGCTTGTATAACCTGGCACTTAACCTTTCAGGGTCTCATTTCCTCATCTGGAAAATGAGGACAAAATAAGTACATATCTCACAGGGGTGACTTGTGAATTAAACCAGCAATGTATGTAAAATGCTTAGAACATTTCCGGTAATATAACAAATAGGTAAATATTTTTATTGGTGCTATTTACTGGTTCTAGATTAACTTTGGGGCTGGGAACAGTGCATAACTGAGCCAGTTAATTATTCCTCTCTTTCAAAGTAACAAGGTTGTTTTTTTTTTAACCATGCCTCATTCCGTACCCCACCCTTTTTAAAAAAAATTAATTAATTAATTAATTTTAATAAACATATAATGTATTTTTATCCCCAGGGGTACAGGTCTGTGAATCGCCAGGTTTACACATTTCACAGCACTCATCATAGCACATAGGCTCCCCAATGTCCATATCCCCACCACCCTCTCCAGTCCCCCCTCCCCCCTCCACCCTTTTTTTTTTTTTAAGAGTTAGAGAGTGATCTTCCGCAGGGGCCCACCTGGTGTTAGGGGGAGGGGGTGGAGAAGGAACAGGGAGAATACTGAGCATACTCCCCGCTGAGCAGGGAGCTGATGGGGCTCTATCCTAAGACCTGGAGACCATGATGGAGCAGAAAGCAAGAGTCAAACAACTGACTGAGCCACCAAGGTATCCCCCCTATCTCTTTCTAAGAGCCCTAAGGTGAGTAGCCAAAAGGCTAATAACACAAGACTGTTAAGATCAGCTTTTCTAGGGGTGCCTGGCAGACTCGGTTGGGGAGAATGTGACTTTTAATCTTGGGGTTGTGAGTTCAAGCCCCACATGTGTGCAGAGATTACTTAAATACTTTAAAAAAAGATCAGCTCGTCAAAGGCAAGTTTTAGCAAACATTAGAAAGCAAGAGGATATTTCCCTCCTATTTTGGAGAGGATTTTAAAATCTGTGAGTACATTAAGATTTACAATTAGGGGGTGTCTGGGTGGCTCAGTGGATTAAGCGTCTGCCTTGGGCTCAGGTCATGATCTCAGGGTCCTGGGATCCAGCCCCACATCAGGCTCTCTGCTCAGAGGGGAGCCTGCTTCCCCCCCCCCCTCTGCCTACTTGTGATCTCTCTCTCTCTCTCTGTTAAATAAATAAAATCTTTAAAAAAAAAAAAAAAGAATTACAATTAGACTTGGATTCCTAGTAATAGAAAACATCTCTGCTGTTGTCAATCACCTGTACCCAAGTAAGACTCCTCAACAAACTGAAAACGAATCAAATCCAAAACTTTCAGCAGGGAAGATCTACTTCAAAGAAGTTAGAAGAGGCTTCAAATCTGGCAAGTTAATGGACTAATTCTTCATGCAAAAAAGCTAGAACTGACAATGAACAAATCTACCAGTAAAAACCAAGAAAGCAATAGATGCAAATACTGAAAAAAACAGTGACCAGAGAGAAATGTTACCCTTCATTACCAGCCTCAATGCAATCGAGGAGAAAAGGAAACACATTTTACCAAAGGGAACACCCCCATCCCCGCAATCAAAACAAAAACAACAACACCCAGTGAAGCTTCTGGGAAGAAAGCAGAAGTAATCTCCCCTCCCCGCTGCGGTCCACCCCGACTTCATAACCACAGTAAGGGCTTAAACCAATTGCCTGTGGCCCATGTGATCAGATCCTGGGTTTGTGTTTCAATTCTACCACCTAAAGTGTCATCACTAGTTATTTCTGCTTTAACTGGTAAGGTGGGGAAAGGGCAACAATGGAGAATTATTTTTTCTGAGTACCTATTTGAGTTCCTTGATGGCTAGAGAGTCACAGAGAACAAAAGTATAGGAAGCAAATCTACCAATTTTCCCAGTAGATATTTAGTTCAACTGGTAGTTGAGGATTCTAAAACACTGGTCTTTTTTCTTTGCTTTTCTTCCTTTTCTTTTTTTCTTTCTCTCTCTGTACTCTTCTTTCAAGTAGGCTCAACCAACTGAGCCACCTAGGCACCCCAAAACACTGTTTCTAAGAAGGGTCACATACCCACGATGCCAAAAACAAGTCCAAAGCCATGCAAACGCATTTATCACTTTAACTCTTCTAGGAAGAAGCTACAGAAATCAATGCTAAACCTATCAGCTCCTTCCACAAAGCATTTGAGTAGAAATACTAACTTCCATTTTACAACTCCTGAATGGCTGACAGAGGACATCTAACAAATAGCAAGCAAAATAGCACAGGATACAAGAAGGAAAGAAACTAAGACAGGTCAAAAATACACCAAGTAAGAAATTCAATACAACTGGAAAACATACTCTCAGGCACCAACATTTCTCCTTTGGCCACCTGTTCCTTCCTGCCCTCAGATGCCCCAAGCTCAGGGTAATGGCTAAGCTTGAAAAAAAAGTTGATATCTAACAAGTCACACAAACTTGGTGGGCCTGAACCAAAGTAAAAGCTTAGTTCAGTTACAACATCATGCTAATATTCAAAAACATAAATTAAATCCTTATGTGAACAATTACTCTGGTACAGAGATAAATCTTTCAGTGGCTTTATCCTCCACCCCAAGCACATTCCTCTGGTTGAAAGGAGGATGTAAGGACACTGAAGAGCATTGTGCTACCCATCTGCATTACCAGAAAAACTATTCATTTGCAAAGATTACTACTTATTAGCGCCCCCAAATGTTGTGAAGAGTAGGGGCAAGTGAATACCCAAACAACAACAGATTCACCTCTTTAGTAAATTCTTCACACCAGATTTAGGGGTAGTACAGAGTTCAGGTAAGATTTTTGTCTCTCAAAATCTCCAAAGAGTTAGCATATTAGTACATGCAGATTTTATGGTTTCCTCTGTCATTAGTCCTTCCTCTCCCTTTCATGGACCTAGAAGTAAGAAAAAGCCTCATCAGGCCAATCTGATGTTCTGCTAAGGATCCCTCCATTCCTGGTAAGAAAGGGAACAGGGAATAATGAAACACGTGTTAAGAAACTGATGCGTTAAGTTCCGTGTGTGCGGGAAGTGAGCAGTGATGACCAAAGACACAGATAAGACATCACAAGACTAGCTAGACTAAGCTTTAGGAAGGTTGCTCTGTTCCAGAAAGCAATGCTGAAAGATGGCAACAGAAGGCCAGAACCGCATAAAATCTGACTACGGCTCCAGGGGAGGGAATTCACTCCTTTAAAGATGTGTTTTGACCCTGAGATGTCTCTGAACTAGACACTGCCTAAATTTCAGTCATTGGGTCCAGGCATAAAAGCAGGTGCAGGAACCTGGCAAGCTGTTTGTTAAAGATCAACATAGAGACAACAGCTGCACTCAGCATTTACCCTGTAAGCTGTGAATAAAACATCAAGCTTACCAGCTATCCACAAACACCATTGGAAACATTGCACTCTTGACTGCCTGAGAGGGACAGGAAGCTCTTTGCTAGAACTGAAGAATGAAGACCAGAACTCCTAGAGGACAGTGTCAATTTTGACTTGATGAACAACTTACTATGGTAAACAGGGAAGATGGGTCAGATTCAGAGAATCTTTTCTTCCGATGTGACTTTAGTCTTTTAAGCAAAGCATACAAGGCTCTCTTCAACTAGTTGACAGAAGTAAATTAGCCCTCTATCCCCAAAGCCTGACCCTGTCCTCTGCTTTTTGTTTACTGACCTTACATAAGTAGCCCCCTTGCAGATCCCAGTTGTTTCCTCTTATTTTTCCAGCTTCCTCTCCCACTGCCCCTTTCCTTTCACTTTCTCTCCCCTGTCATTCAGCAGTGAAGACTCAGGAGAGCAGATGGCAAGTCATCAATCCAAACCAGTGAAAATGTTTCCTGAGCATCAGGTATAAAGTAATCCCCGAAACAGGCAATTTAAGGTACACATTATCTCTTTTAGTAGTTTGGACTTTAGATAGGAAAGGCACAATATAATTACTCTTCATATACGGAAGAGCATCTTCAGACCAATCTATTAGAACTAGATTCATAATACGGGATGCAAAAAGTCCTAGTGTTGCTTTGCAGGGACACTGAAACCATCTGCACTGGACCTGATAACCTTTATTCCTACAGTAATGCATCCAGTCCCCTACATAGTACTCAGCAAAACTCATGAAGGTTGAGGAAGCCCCTGTATGTTTCATAGATTTAACTTAGCGCAGATAGTTACTCTAATCATTTAAGCAAAGCACATGGAAGGGTCTAAGTTGCAAGTATAATCTGTGATTAGCCCTCTCACTAAAGAGATGAGAAAACTGAAAAGGACGCTGCACTACTAAAGGTAGGTTTAGGATTTATTCCAATCATTTCCTGAAAACGAAGGGTATTTGGGGAGGGAAACACATCTGGGTAGACAGGGAGCAGAAAGGGAAGAGGGCACCTCCAATCCAGCATCTCCCATCAACAACTACTCAAATTTAGTTAAGTTTGTCTTGCTGGCTCTAAGCCCTGGTGAACACCCAGTCTTTCATGTGGGCATGGGTGAAGTTGGTCAGGCTATGCTAATTCCAACCCAGAATAACATATCTTAGATCTTTAAATGCCAGCCAGGATACTGCAAGGACTATTTCCCCAGTTCATAATGAATTCTAATCACCTTAAAGACAAGTCAAAGACCTCCCTATTCCTAAGGTAGACTCCCTTCCTTAGAGAAATGGTTCATGTGTATAACTGTCCTGTAACTATTACAGAGGCTTCGCTATTTCAGTATACAAGTATTTATTGAGTACCTATATTAAATGCCTGGAGCTGTACTTGTCACTGGGGATACTTTAAGGATCTCTTCCAGTAATCAAAACTTGACAATTATAGACTAGTTAAACATTTGTATAAAGTGCTTAAAGAGCGCTGGAAGAAAAAAAATATTTAAGAGGGTATTGCGCTCTTTAATACTAAGTAGGAGACTTCACCTCTTTAGTTCCCATGTAAAGTGAGTTTTGACACCAAATATGCATGCAGGATTGCTGAGTATGGAAACTCATGCCTAAGAGGTTGTATACTCAAGACTAAGCATAATGCAGATTTTTACTGCAAACTATAAAGTGGGAAGTCACATTTTTTTTTTTAATTCCTCTACTTAGAGTTGTTAAGAATTTCAATCTGTCATGGATCTATTTTACTAGTACACATTTGTGTAAGTATATACTCAGCTACTAGAACAAATGCATATAGACATTTACCCATCCACAGGGTCTTTTCTATGCTACTGTCCTTTGTGGGACCGTTGCCTAGTTAAGAATTGCTAGCCAGGCCCTGTTGCCCTGTAGAGGCCAGCCTGACTAGCAGTGGTTAGAAGACGGCAATGGCAGCTCTGATGCTGGCTCAGCATTGCAAACTAGAAAGTCAGGGAGCTAAGCACCCCACTTTCTTGATGCTGAGCTCTGGGCTTCCCCCACTGAGACTAAATGAACTTCTGCTTCAAAACAGTCCCCAGCAATCCGGCTAAGACAGCGATCAAAGACAGCACCATGGGACACCCTGGTGGCATCAGGTGGATATTACAGGTGATGCTCACTTGAGTCAAACTGCCCCTTCAGAAAAGGCAGACTGGCTTTTTAAAAAGCTATAGTAAAATAAATTTGTCACAAGGATTCAAGTTCTGGGCTGTTACTTTTACACCTTTGAACTTATTTCCTCAAACTGCACAATGAGGCTAATACCAGATAAGCATTAAAATGAATCACAGTACCTCATGGGAACAGTTAGCTACTACTTTCCTTAAGAATAAGGTATTTGTCTTATGCCCTTGCAGGTTTCCCTTAAAACTTTCCATTAAAAAAGGTAGCAAGGGCATGAACCCTTGAAGCTATTACTTTGGAAATAAGCCCAGTATGTTTGGAGGACCATACTACTTCACCTAAGCTATCCCATGCACCTAAGATTTCATGAACATATTTACTCATAAACATTAAGGTGTGCCTTAGCATACCAGGCATCTTGGAGTGTCAAAAGGTTAATACAGTGCTTGCTCTCAGAGTTTATCACATACCTAGGGGAAGTAAAACATACATATATGAAACAACTATACAACATCCAAGTGCACACATTATACATGACTACATAAACATGAAAAGCAAAGCAGAAATACAGTGCAATTAGTCTAAGAACTTTCTAAGTCTTTAGCTGATCATGAAGGAGTAGTGTTAGAGGCAAAAGAAATTGGGATGCTTGCAGGGTACATGTGTGGGGGAAGGAAGTAAGTGTGTTGAGTCCCTTGGCTTTGAGACAATTAAGTCACCAGGGTCAGAATCCTGGAGCCATGTTGACTCCCAAACCAAGGAAATATACTACCCCCTTTTCTAAAGTTTATGTAATATTCACCTATGAATGCCTTTACAGAGAACTAGTAAAGGCCAAAATAATCCAACCCCCGAATCTGCAGGAATTCTCATGGAGGTATGACCACTATGTCTGTAAATACTTTAAAGGCTTCTTCTGTTAAGAATCGTGCTTAAGAATGATGTAAAAAGGAGACACAGGAGGAAGCAGCAAGAGGGAACCACTCTACTCTTAGGCAGTTAACACCAATTTTTGATGATCAATAAAAAGTGTGTACAGCTTACAAAAGACCAACTTTCTTCTTTGCAAGACTGATTTTTGGGACATTTACTTCTCCCATTGTAAATACCTTATGCTAGCATTTATTTATTTGGAAGTGAGGGGTAGAAGGGGGAAAGAATCCCAAGCAGACTCTGGGCTAAGCAGAGCCCAACCTCACAACCCAGAAATCATGACCCGAAACCAAAGCAGACACTCAACTGCTAAACCAGACTGAACCACCCAAGCACCCTTAGGCTACCATTTAAATTTGAATTTCCTAGCATCACATCAGAGGAGAATTATTTGATGCAGTATTAAGATTTTCTTCTTCAATAATCCACCCAGTTACCCAAAAGTCTGTGAAACAGTTTTCTACTGTGTTGTTTTTAAGGAATAGAAGTTCTTTCCATCTCTTAATATTAAACTGTCAGTGCTGCATTTGGCTGAATGAGATAAAAATATTAACAGAAACCTCATTGGGTGGGAAAAATTAACACAAAACTGTCAAAGAGTAATAAAATAGATTGTGAAGTTAAATGCATCACAGAGAAGAGAGCTATTATATGGGCTTAGAAGTTTACTTTTTAGTTTCAGGAATTAAGTTTAAGGATAGGATTTGAAACTTCGGGGTGATAATGTTAAGTGGGAGGAGGGAAGGAGAAATGTCTATTAACACAGAAGCAAAAACAAACATGGTCAGTATTTACCAGACCAACCATAGCAAGGGAAGATGTGATTGAGAATAGTGTTAAGTTGGAAAGGTAGATTAAAACCCATAGTTGATTTGTATTAAGGGAGTTGACATGATGTTTTAGGAAGATCAGACTTGATGGCCAGGATGGAGACTAGAGTCTGTGAAACCAGCTAAAACACTTTACTAATGAATCTGGGTGCACAGTTAAGTATGCTGATATGGTAAATGGAGATGGAACACAAAACTAAACAGCATTTTGATGCAGCAAAAACTATAGTTCAAGTCGTAGATACAATGGTACTGTGGCTAAGAACTGGTTTTACAGAAAGTCATAGAACTATGACCTTGATGTAAGTTTAGTACCTGGTTTTAGAGGACAAAGGAGCCATTTTAAGTTTTTTTTGTTGTAGTGTGCTTGCTGTACTGCGAATCAACATTTCACATCTTAAAATGTGGATATCACTCGATTTATTTGTAATTCAAATTTCTTTAAAAAAAAAAAAAAGTCTCAAAAATAACTAGAAACACTCCAGGAGGTCACAGAATGGAAAATGATATTTTAATGTTACATACAAATATTTAGCTTCTACTACTACACAATAAATATCAGTTAAAGATTTATTCCCAACTTAGACACAAAGAAATTTAGACCTATATTCACTGGTTACTTATTCAAGAAATTCAGAACGGGAAATAATTCAAATTTCTCTTCCAAAGCAATTGGATAATTATCTTGAGTGTCTATTCAGTGCATAGCTATTTTGTGCTATGTACCTGGAAGGGGGAGGAAGAAAGGTTACGACCTGTTAGAAAAGACAGATACATAAACAACTCACTGATAATCAAGGCAGAATGGCAGTTTCAAAATACAGTAGAAATACTCTGTGGGAACAGAGGAAGAACCAATAGTACTTCTCATTTAAAGTGAGTTCTTATAGTGACTACTGTGCCATACACCATCTTGGTTCCTCAGGAAATAAAAATTCATGATGCAAGAAAGTTGAAGTAGATGGCTGAATAGTGCAAGCAAGCTAGGTGACATAGCTATACTAGAGCAAAATACACAAGTCTATGTCCACAAACAAAGGAATGATTGTCTGTATGATGGGTATTAGGTTTCCAGGAGGTCATTTTGGAGGTATTATCCAATGTTAAGTTATACCCCTCTAAATGAACAGATAGAAAGCACTGCAGGAGAAGAAACAGTAGGACCAAATGCAAGAAATGCTGCAGAATGCCTAGTCCTGGGACATGGAGTATATCAAGGGGAGGGCTAGAGATGAGACTATAGAGGTAGGCTAGGAGCTAGGTTACCAAAGGGCTCAGCTGCTGTTATTTCTAAGAATAACCTCCAAGCACAGACATTTCAAATACTATAGTAGAAAGTGAGAAAATACATTTTTCACTTATAAATTTTTTTTTTTTTTTTTTTTTTTACTTTAGCAACAGTAGCTGGTGGACAGCTAGGGCTTGGGCTGAAGATACAAATGAATTTCTAACAACACTTGGCATTCACTGACCATACAATAGATGGTGTAAGTCACATTTCTAAGCAAGCCACCTTAAGGGAAGGAGTGATTCAGCCCAGGACTGTTGGCTTTTTTTGGTTGAACGGATACAGCAGCCTGTCCCTGTTTTAAACCTTAATCACTGCTGCAACTTGAAAGCTTATCCCAAACTTCCTGTGTTAAGTCTCCCCTAACACTCAGCACCTCAGGACACAATTTTGCCACGGCTCTGGCACTTTACCATCTCCAAGTTTAGCCTTTTTCTTTTACAAAGGAAATACTGGATTTTCAATAGTACAATGTTGGTTTTAGAGTGTCTCTTCACAAGTTAAATTAAGGACACCTCACAGCTAACATTCCTAGAATTGATAGGAAATAACCAGTCTAGAGCATTCTCCATCCAACTTGTACCAAGCCTGCTAGTCAGCAACCACCTTCTGTGGCCTCACTTGCCACAGAAAATGACAGGCAGGCAGATAAGCTCTACTGTGCAAACTTGATTTTCTTCTCTCTCCCGGAAAAATACTTTTATTTGCTCTTAGTATCTTATTTTTCAAAGAAAACAAGTTTCTAACAATGTTTTAAGGAGGGTGTTCCCATACCATATTAACTAAATTATATCATCAAATGGGCCTAAGAAACTTCAGCGGTATTTTAGTGAATTTAAACAGGAGGTAACTTTGTGCCCTTACATTTTTTGCAATGTAAGGTTATAAGGAAGGAGATGATGGGAATGACAAATGCTAAAGTGTTAATTCCCCCAAATTTTCAGCAGTCTTAATATAAAATGACATTAAGTAAACATGACAAGAGAACTGTGTATGGACTTCCTGATCACAAGATACTCTGTGCCTAATTAAGAAAAGGCCTAGAAAACAAAATATGAACAGTCAACTTCATGAATAAGCAGTTTAAGACACTAACACTCATTAAGTATCTTAGTAATGCTGAGAAATTAGAGTCCAGAAATGTTTCATGCCATAAAAACAAACAACAAAGACTTTTTGAAAACATTTTCATTTTTCCTAAGATCAATTTTATGCCTAGATTGCTACGCGCAGCACATCTACTCCTGTACCCAATTCTTACTCTTCTGGCCTTACTGATCTCTAACTTTAAGTGTATAGGGGAGGTAGAAAAATAAGCAGATTCATATTTTCAGCATTTCCTAAGTCCCTGAACCTAATTTTCTTCTTTAGCAGTTAAGTACTAATAAAGCTCTATTCAAGACCTAAATGGATCCTTTACTCGACAGATACAGAAAAAAAACTTACCCACCCTTAAACACCCCACTTAACTTTGGAGCTGATAGACAGGATTAAGATAGTTTGTTTCTACCTAGCTTTAAGCAATTCTTTGTGGTAGGGATACTTTCCTGGTCGACTTTGTGTAATAGCTCCCTCTAGTGCTACATGGTTTTCCCTAGCATTTACTCCAATAGGGGAGTAGAAAAGAACATGGTGAAAGAAACAAGCAAAAAAAACAAAAAAAAAAAAAAACAAAAAACACCTTAACTAGACATTTGGCAACCCTATCCGCTGTTTTGCTTGTATCTGGTGAAGAGGAGTATATAACACTCTAGAGAGGCTCTCCATTTCTATAACCATGGATAGATCTTTCAATAGCTGATAGAGTTCTAAGTCACAAGGCAACAACAGGAGTTAAGTCCTTTGTACTGGAGACAAAGACAAACACCCAGAATCTGCTGAACTCTAGATCTTAAGTACTGTTTCCTGTCATTCTGTACACCTGAAACAGTAACTCCTTATGCAAAGGCATGCATAAATTCTCTCCCCCCAATAACCCAGCTAAAGGAACTTACTGTTTATTAAGAGATTATTTCTGCCTAAATTAACTTGCATATGAAAAGGCTAATTCATTCTATTTACTTTTTTGGGATACTACAGAAGCACCAAGTGATTTTTTAAATAGAAAAATTTCTCGATTCGTTCAAAATCACAACCACCTTCAGGTATACCTTTTAAGTTATCAATGCATCCCCAAAGCCCTCAATCACAGGACTAAGCGCTGGTTTAAGTGTAACTACAACTTCTTGGGCCTCTACTTAAAGCAAATTTTTGCCAGGACTACCATCTATTTAAAAGACAAGCAAAATGAACAGAGGTTTCCTTATAATCTCATCAATTCATGCCAATCCCAGCTTCTCCTATAGATCGTATTGACCAATATTCCTGTTAAGTACTGGGGAAGAAAATATTACCCCCAAAGAACTGAATATACACCACTACATACACTAGGATGGCAGAGTACTTCCTTCAGAGGAGTACAACTGTTGAGACCACTAAGCAACAGAATATAAAGAAATGTGGGTCATACCTTTTTTCTCGTGGCTGCTTCAGCCTAAAAGACGGGAAACTTAGATCTCCATTAAGAAAGGATCCACACTAACAGGTTTGTTTTCATGCACATGAAGCTTTAGCTCAATATTTCACTAGAGTTCTATAATCTCTTACCCAAACTCAAGGGGGCAGGTGTATTTGAAATTCAGAGCCATTCGCAGTTCATATAGTAAAATAAAGTAAGGTATACAAATAGACTCTGTATCATGTAACACCCCCAGCAATGCCTATGGCAAGTGTGTAATGAAACCTCAGTATTTCTGCAGAAGACCATGTATTCCCAGTTAAGAGCAAAATGAAGGCATCAATTCTGGTCAGGTTTCACATTCAACAAAAAATTCTGTTTTCAGAATGTTTTGGATAAGAGATTGTGAACAGGTTTTCTGCCTTTGCACTCTTCATACTGGGATGGAACTAAATGAAACCAAAGACTGGTTGTTACAACAGAACTTCAGCCTAAGTCTGTTTTTATACTATTTATGGTAAATACACAGAACTTAATTTGTAGTTTCAGTATACTTTCATATACAAAGTGAAAAGAAACATAAGAAATTCATCTACACAGAAAACTTGAAAAAAAAAAAAAAAGCCCATACATCAATCCTAATGAGCAAGAGGTTTCAAAGATAAAACTGAGAAAGCTGAAATTCTAGAATCATATTGAACTATAGTTAAGTGGACACGGGAGCACTCAATTTATGAAGGTATGAAACTTAGTGGGGAGAAACATTTTTAACAAGGAAAATCTGTTCATAGTTATTTTTAAAAACTTATTAAACAAATTTTTAAAAATAAAATTCAGATCCCAAACAATTAGTAATCAGAAAATGGGTTTCTTACCTTTTGTTTCCAGAAGGATGTGGGCTGAACAGCAAGGTGGGTTATTCAATCTGACGTTATGAAAAGTAATTGCTTCTTAAAGTTTTTCCTTGGTTAGAAAATAACAAACTAATTATAGGCTCCCTACACTATTCTAAGGGAACACAAATAGGGAGAGAAAAGGGGAACAATTCAGGGCTACTTTTCTAAATTGCAAAACAGTACAACTTTTGTCTTACAGCTGCCAAAATGGGCAGAGGTTTAGGGTTCATTTCCTAAGACTGAAAAACAAAAAAGTCTGCATCTGCCCTCACAGCTGAGCTATCTGGTCAGGTGCCCATCTATCTTCTATAAATATGCAGCCAAGTCCTCTAATCTTCAGACACCCTATCATCAGGCAGTACTTTCTATACCTCAATTCTGACGTTTGGACTACTAAAGTTTTTAGCAGAACACAGCTTTCAACTTAGCCTAAATGCACTCAATCTTCACTGAAGACAATTTTTCATCTTGGTCTGGTTTCCAACACATTCAATGAACATAGGCTTAAGTTTAGCTTACATTAACCTTTCCAAAATTAGTTGTTTAAAAATACTTATACTCTATACATGAAATAGTTTAAATAGTAAAAATCCTTCCACTTTTGAACATTGTATTTTGAATTCCTGCATAGAAACTAGTAACTTCCTTAATCTAAACCAAGTTACTTACGAATGCAATCTTAGTTTTTAACTTAACATCCCTGCTCTTCCTCCTTACATTCCACAAGGCTCATCTAAATGTTTTGGTTGGGTGTCCTTATGCAAATCCATTCGGGCCACTTCTATTACCAAGATTATGTCTAGCTTTTCCTAGGTTTCGAATTATGTCACCTGCATAGTGGTCTTAAATTCAGCTTCCAACTCCTATTAGCATCCAAGGCAAATGTTAATATTTAGTTATTTCTTTTGGGTGCAGAAAAAAGTGTTTTGATGGTTTTGACTAGCTATGAGGAAATCAAAAGAAAAAGATTAGGGATTTTAAGTAAAAATCTCCTCCCCCAACTCATTGAAAATTTAGCACCAAGGGGCTATCAAATAAAAAGATACAAGAACGAGCAGACTAAGATATAAATCACTGCTTTGGTATGTTCTGGATACAGAATATTATAGTTGAGAAGGGTTTGCAAGGCACAATTATAAAGAAAGCCCAGCTTCTCATGAACAATAAATAAGCAGTTAAAATTCTAGTGTATTACATTTCAGAAAAAAATGTTATTTGTGTTAAGAGTTCTAATCTGCACTGAATTTAACATTTAATACTTACCAATTTTTGAGAAAAGCTTGAAAATCTCAAAAGCTATCTCCAAGTTAACATTAACTAGTCACCACCTGATTCTGCACAAAGCCTATGTTGTCTAGACGATCACCAAAAAATAAACATCTATAAATTTAATCATTTTTATCAAAGTATGGGAAGATTATCTTTCAGAAACTAGATCACCCATTTAACATACTATATACACAATTGCCTTATTCTTACCTTATCTCCCCCAGAAGACTTTTATAATTAACAGTAAGATGGCTAATTCCATTTATCAGAAATAATCTTTCAAGAACCTTTAATTTACTAACACGTAACAGAATCTTATCAAAGTATTAACTGATATACTAGTCACCCAGTTAAAATTTTACATGAAGAGGAAAAAGGACAACCATGCATAGTTTTTTAAAAAATGTTTATTTTTTTCAAAGAAAAACGGCAATAGCCAATTGGAAACCTACTTATTCTTCAACTCCAATTTTGTTCTTTAAATTTAGAAGTGACTTACTGATTTACTATTTAAACAAACCCCCCCTTTCCCCTTTAAATGTTTACCATCTACTCGTGCTGAATCCTTCCAAGGAGATTGCTCCAGCGTATTATCTCCAGGTCCTCGCTTTGCTCCTTTTACCAAAAAATGCAAAACACAATTCCATCGTGCATCTTAAGGGCTCCAATCGTCAAAAATAGGAAAAAAAAAAAATCTTTGGAATAGCCAATTAAGTTGAATAAAAAAAAAAATATCCACACGAATGCGGTTTGGTTGGGGCAGGAATCCACTCCTATGTTCCTGGTAATCTGATCCCGCTCCATGAATCCTTGTAATTCATCCTCCCTATCCTATCCACATTATGATTTGAATCCAATGATCCAGCTCCAAGGATTGGGATCCAGTGAGCCCTCTCCAATCCAAACCTTTATAACCAGCAAAACCAAAAAAGAGGAGGCAAAATGTTAGATACTGTAATCAAAAAAGGTTTCTGGGGAATGATGAGTTATGTCTGTCATCAGTTTAACAGATGTACATCAATAACTATCAAATTCCCCAAAACAAGTTTCTGAATGGTGTTCAGATAAATTTTAGAAACTTAATCATCATAGAGACTAATTGGAAGAAGCATTTTATATTTACAGTTCAACTGATAATGCCAACACTTGTTACTGTACAGCGTATTACAGGTTTTGTGGTTGCAAAAAGTTATGTAGTTGAAAAGTTTACTGGTATTGCTACCCACCCTAAGTCTAAACTAAACCTAATGCTCCCATCTGCAATTTAATTTGTAAATTAAAGTGTTTTAAACATGAGTCAATTATGAATATTAGTTTAAAAGGGGAAGGTGAGACTTAAAAGTATTCCCAACTAGATTATCTACACCAATACATTGGAATTCTATTTTGCTTTCATTTTGTCTTAAAAAAATGAAATAGCAACGCTATATCAGTCACACAGAGGACATGCAGATTTAGCAGTATTGATATTATACTCTATCTGGTTGGAATTAAAGACACCCTGTACCCACATGTACACCAACAGCAGGTCACACATTAACAGTTGTAACTAAGCACTGTGACAAATTAGCCAGTTCTTCCCACATTAGTCCCTATTAAAACAAAAAAGGGGGGAAGGGAGCAAAATAAACTGTTACAAAATGGGCAATATAATTTTGCCACAATTGCCAAGGTTTAAAGAGCAAAGCAATTGTAGCTAAAGATAACTGCATAAGATGTTTGCAAGTGTTTTAAGGTAGATGTATATATATATATATATAAAATCACTTTCAACCCTTGCCTTTTAGTATAAGGTCAATACTGCCAATTTCATCTGTGACAATAGCACTTGGAGTCATACCATTGCCTCCATTATTGATCTGATCCTCCTCAATCCTCCTTTTGACAATCCTAAAATGATTGAAATGTGCTCCACAATCCTTAATCCAAAGCATTCTTAATCCATCTCTTCAGATATGTCTACAGAAAGACACATGAAAAGCAAGATAAACATAAGAACTTCCCCAGGTAAGATAACCACAAACACCCCCAACATCCCAGTTCACACAAACCAGAGCAGAATAGACATTTACACAATATCACAGTCTGAAGAGCATGGAGAGTTAACTAAATTTAAACAATCCTGTCTATGACATCACTTAAAATACAATTTATCAGACATGAGGGGAATGTAGATGTTAGGAGCAAGGGGATATTACACAAGAATGCAATTCAACACTTTAGCCCATTCTGAACAAAACAGTTTGAATTAAAAAATGAAAAGATTGTACTGAGTAAAGGAAAACTGTATACAACATGGGTTCTACAAAAAGTGTCACCAATCATCTTATGTACGAGAGCGAGATCTGCTATGACGGGGAGAATAGCGTGGTGATCCTCTGCTTCTCCTTGGGGAGTAACTGCGACTCCTGCTGTTGCTTCTGCTACGGCTTCTGCTACGACTACGGCTTCGAGAGCGTGATCTTCCATAACTTGGACTTCTGGGCCCATCAACTTTAACCCGGATGTAGGCAGTTTCTCCCTATTGAATAGACAGAACTTTCGATTGAAAGATCTAAGCTTTCACCTGTCTTCAGGCATGCTGAACGAATACAATGTAACTAAAACCAGGAATCTGGTACTTTACTTGGACACCCTTGCCTGAATCTTACCTTCAAATTCCACTGTTTAGACCACTGTATCCAATTCTGGCCAAAGAAAAGAGTAAATGTAAAACCTACCTCATGAGATCTAAACTTAGTGTTATCCAGTTTTCGAACTGCATAGGTCATATCTTCTTTCCGTACAAACTCCACGACACCAGTGCCATCTCGGTAAACATCAGCATAACATACATCACCTGCTTCACGCATGTGATCCTTTAAATCCTGCCAGCTTCCACTTGGAGGCAGTCCTAAAAAAGTATTTTTTCAATACCAATCACCCTACATTTCACATTAAACATAAATTTACACTAGAACAAGGACTACTTTAAAATAAATGATTAGTTCAGGGTCCTAGGTAAAGAGCAGTTCATTAAAGTCCTGGAATCCGAAGTCCAAAATTATCTGCCAAAATCTTCATATTCTAGGTATCCAACCTAATGGTAAATTAAGTAAGTAATACACTGGTGTTATCCCCACTACGGTAATCTTCGTTTACTAAATTCACCCAAGAAACTTAAGTAATTTACGACGTACCACAAAAACTTCAATTGGTCAAAACTGGTCACTCAAGGAGAAACTTAAAAGTGGTTCCTGTCCCTTCTCAACACCCCTCACGAACAAAAAACTCACCGGAGACAACCACTCTGTTTTCAGAACGCCTGGACGGGGGGCCATAGCGGCCTCGGGGAGCCCCGCCACCTCCACCCCCGCCGCCGCCTCGGCCTGTACCACGGCCGCTTCGAGGAAACTCCACCCGCAGACGGTATCCATCGTAATCATAGCCGTCGCGACCATACACCGCGTCTTCCGCGTCTCTGCGTGATCATAGAAAGCAAGAGGTTTAAGAATAAGGCCCGGGAGGGGCGGCTAACTCAGTCAGGAACTAGCGGCCCCCGCACATGCGCACCCAACGTGGAAGAGCCCACATGCGCTGCATAATAGGAATGGCCCCTCCCCCACCCAGAAGCACGCCAGGCTCCCGACCACTACACCAGCCCTGGGCGCCTCAGTTTCCCGCTCCGAGACGGAGAGTCCGCTCTGGGGACGTCCGTGGGCCCAGCCACCAGAAAAAACACCGCGACTCGGCTCCTTACTCGGTTCCTGCATGGGCGATATCGTCTTACCCCCAACCTAAGATCCCACCTCCCCATTCTCTGTATCGAGGCCTTCCCCAACTACTCCAACTTATTGCCTCAAGGCGGCAAGCCCCGGGCCGCCTCACCGAGGGTCCTCGAACTCAACGAAGGCGAAGGGCGGTCCTCCGCGGCGATTCTTGAGATCGATGTCGCGGATAGCACCGTATTTGTAGAACACGTCCTCAATGTCCTTGGTTCGGATGTCTGGAGGTAAGTTACCCACGTAGATGCGGCAATCGTTGTTCCCTGCAGGGCCACGAATCACACCACCTCCCGACATGGCGGCGACGAAAAGCGCGGACTCGAGCACAGGCCTTCCCACCAAGCCTAGCGCACGGCAGAGCGAGCCCGCAGCGACACCACGTCTCCCGCGGCCCCTCCAAAATGGCGCCTTTATCAGCTCGGCGCACGGATATGGGGGGAGGGAGGAAGAGAAGCGGGAGGAAGCAGCAATTCGATCTCAGTACGCACGCGCTAGAGCGTAACGGGTGCCGCGAAAGGTACGCTCACGCATGCGCGACGTCACCCTCCGCGCGAAGGGAGAAAAAAGTTCCTCGCGTTCCCGATTGGCAGAGTGGTTTGCAAGTGAATTGACTAGCCTTTTGGTAAAAATTAAACACAGATTCCTCCTTAGGGGGGCTACTAATCCCTGACGAGCCTTAAAAGATAGTTTTTCCGGGAATGAATTTCTTTTTAAAACAAGTCCGCGCCTTGAATCCATTGGGTGAAACCTAGCCTTGAGTCTTGTCCCACAATGCTCTGCGGTGTTAACGGCCTTTGGCGGGAAAGCCTGCTGGGGGCGGAGCTAAAGGGGGAGGAGCTAAGGGTGGGGAGGGACCTGGCGGTTGCTCCGGAAACGCGAACATCGTCGGAGAGTGGGGCTGGTTTGGGAGCTCTGATGCTTGGGATTCAGTCCGGAGCCGAGACGTGACTTTGTCTTCCTGCCCTTTCTCCTCTGTACAGTGCTTAGACAAGTGTCTAATTTAGAGCAACCCAGCTTAGATTACTTAGTAAATACTCTACGCTAAGTACCGTTCTACTGTGGGTTCAAAACGTAACTTTGTGTAGCTCACTTGAGCACACCTTGTTCTAGTGGCAGTGGTTCGAACCCTGAGAAGTCAACCAGGACTCAAACCTCAGCCTCTCTTTAATCGCCTATGGTTTAGGCCTAGCGCAGAGGAGCGGTCCGGTGAAGGTTTGAAGAGTGAATTGTGCCTGTTGCCTCTCCAGCCCTTTCAAAGATCAAGAAAAAGCTTGTGTGTGTGTTTGCAGAATTCTGAAGTTCGTTCCTTTTTCTGAACTCACCCCCGGACCTCTCAGGTAGTTATAGACAAAATGTATAAAGAGCAAAATGGATGTGTGAGAACTGTGACCCTCGGAGACCACAGTTACTGCTCAGGACTGATCCCACTTGCATGCTGGCCCAGGGAGATAAGAACTAGTTACATTTTTTTTCCAGAGACATCTGAAATCTGGATTTTTATGTGAAATGTTGGGGTTTTTAAACATTAGTAGTGAGTTCCATTTTTAAGAAAACCCTGCAGTCATATATATGCTAAAACATCTGTACCCTGAGTTTAAGGGGGATTTTTTTCATACTGTATTTGCAATAGTCCCCAAGGGTGTGAGTCATTGATACCCTAAAACATTATTAAAACGACCAAGGGGGAGCCTGGGTGGCTCAGTGGGTTAAGACTCTGCCTTCGGCTCAGGTCATGATCTCAGGGTCCTGGGATCAAGCCCCACGTCAGGCTCTCTGCTCAGTACGGAGCCTGCTTCCTCCTCTCTCTCTCTCTGCCTGCCTCTCTGCCTACTTGTGATCTCTCTCTCTCTGTCAATTAAAAAAAAAAAAAAGTCTTTAAAACTGGACTAAGAACTCAGGGGGAATGGGAAAATTAGAGGAGAGGAATTAAGATGAAGTCATGGGTAAGATTACTATACAAGATGCTTGCAGTAATTGCCTGGCCAGTTACTAAAGGTGGACTACAAATTTAACTCCAGTCATCCCAGAAGTCATAGTAAAGAAGGGAAAACAAATATATTCAAAATCCTAAGTGCTGGGGCGCCTGGGTGGCTCAGTTGGTTGAGTGTCTGCTTTATGCCTGGGTCATGATCTCAGTCAGGGTCCTGGGATTGAGCCCCATGTTAGCAGGGAGTCTGCTTCTTCCTCTGCATCCCCACCCCCCTCATTCTTTATCCTCTCAAATAAATAAAATGTAAAAATCTTAAGTGCCTTTGAGATTAAAAAATAAGTAGGTTGTTTAGGAGAAGGCCATGTTTTCTTAGTTCTAAAAGTTGATTGCATTTTACAGATGTCTCTAATTGATCCCATAATGGCAAATTCTATTTGATTCTGAACAGATTCCTAGAAGATCTTTGGTAGTCCTTGAGCTCTCTGTGATGGGTTCCAAAATTATGCATATATGTACATGTACTTTTCCTGCAAAGAGGATTTGAATTTTTTTTTAAAGACTTTATTTATTTATTTGACAGAGAGATCACAAGTAGACAGAGAGGCAGGCAGAGAGAGAGGGGGAAGCAGGCTCCCTGCTGAGCAGAGAGCCCGATGTGGGGCTCGATCCCAGGACCCTGGGGATCATGACCTGAGCTGAAGGCAGAGGCTTTAACCCACTGAGCCACCTAGGTGCCCTGAGGATTTGAAATTTTAATCAGATTCTTAAAGGGGTCAGTAGATTCCCAAAGGGAAGAGAACCTCTGAAACTTTTAGAGGGAAGGACAGATTGTTTATCTTTTATTTTATTTTTTTAAAAGATTTTTATTTATTTATTTGACAGAGATCACAAGTAGGCAGAGAGGCAGAGAGAGAGGAGGAAGCAGGCCCCCCGCTGAGCAGAGAGCCCGATGTGGGGGCTCGATCCCAGGACCCTGGGATCACGACCTGAGCCGAAGGCAGAGGCTTTAACCCACTGAGCCACCCAGGTGCCCCGCAGATTGTTTATCTTTTAGACCACCCTTCATTGATTATCCTTCAATGATATTTTTGAAATTGAGGTTTTAATAAAAAAAGAAGAAACTAATTTTTAAAATGAGAAGCTGACCAGAAAAGACACTATTTCAACAAATTTATTCAGTTTCTAGCATTGTCCTATTCAGTTAGTAGCAGAAAAGATAGGAGTTTTTTTAAAAATTGCGTGTATATCATGTATTGATTCTTTCATTCAGTAGTTATTCAGTGAGCACACTTATTTTATCCATCCACTCAGAGTTATTTAGGCTCATCTGTTGATTAATGTTAAGTTAATGATAACTGAAGTGATTTAAACATAGGTACTTATAATTTCATGACATTTTGTTCCAGAAATATAAGAAAATTGTGAATTTGCTTTGATTTATTCTTGTCCAATTTCGTGCAATCACTTCTGATGTTCAGTTCAGAGGAATACAAGTAGAATTTTTTTTTTTAAACATTTTATTTATTTATTTGACAGACAGCGATCACAGATAGGCAGAGAGGCAGGCAGAGAGAGGGGAAAGCAGGCTCCCCACTAAGCAGAAAGCCTGATGCGGGGCTCGATTCCAGGACCCTGGGATTATGACCTGAGCCGAAGGCAGAGGCTTTAACCCACTGAGCCACCCAGGCGCCCCGAATACAAGTAGAATTTAATATGGAGTGAATAGGACGTTCTTGTTCCTCTATTGACTTATTGTATTTGAATGTAACCAAATTATAAATTCTGGGGTCCATAATGAGGGCAGAATATAGCAGGAAAAGTCTGAATGGCTGTTTATCAAGGTTTCCCAGGATGACATTAGTTTGGTGATTATTACAGTTAAGGGTGTGATTTTTTTTTTTTTAAGATTCATTTATTTCAAAGAGAAGAGCGTGAGTATGGGGGTGAGGGGCAGAGGGAGGAGAGAGAATCTCAAGCAGAATCCCCCCCCGAGCACAGAGCCCACCACAGGGCTTGATCTCAGGACTCTGAAGTCATGACCTGAACTTAAACCAAGAGTCAGAAGCATAATGGGACTGAGCCACCCAGGTGCCCCAAGGGTGTGATCTTAATATTAGTATCGCAGAGTTGATTAACATATTTTGGTCTACAAGAGTGCAAAACAAGAAAGCAAGCTGGGTGGTAGGGAGTGGGGGGAACACATTCATTTTGGGTAACCAGGATGCTCAGATTGTACACACCAAGATAACTGTTTTAGCAGGTGTGAAAAACAAAATCAGGCAGTTGCTTAGTAAATGAGGCAAATTGTTTTGAGAGAGCTCATTCAGGCAGTGGTGAGACCTGAAAAAATGATCCCCACCCCGTTCACAGAGTATACTTCTTTTAAAACAGGAAAATTTGTAACCCCCTGGATTTTGTGTGTCTGTTCCTTGGATAATGATGCTGGGTAAAGATTAGCAATTCTTTTTTTTTTTTTTTTTTTTTAAAGTAGGTTCGACATCCAGCAAGGAGCTCAACACAGGGCCTGAACTTAGGACCCTGAGATCAAGACCTGAGATGAGATCAAGAGTCAGGCGCTCAATCCAATGAGCCCTGGCAATTCTTTCTGTAGACTGACCTTAACATAAAACTTTGTTTAAACAGCATACTAGGCATTGATTAGACGAGATTACATCGTCATTTTAATTAGGGGTTCAGAGTGTTTGTCAGCTCCTCAGTTACACATTCACTGGCAGTTTTAGGCCTGGTTCCCACAGCCAGCTAATTTATGAAGTATACATTTTACTAGCTTAATCCTCAGAAGTTGCCTTATTTTCAGCACTGTTGTTGCTGTTTATAAAAAGTTACTTCCTCAAAAAACTTTAAATGCTTTCGACTCAGTCTAGTAAATATATACTAGTGTCAGCACTGTATTTTACCCTAGAAATATTTACTTGAGGGAAAAAAAAGGGCTGAAGTCACACAACCCAGTGTTTCAGTTATTTGCCAAACACTTAAATTCCCTAAACCCGTGGTGATAGTTACGCAACTCTGTAAATATACTAAAAATCACTGAATAGTACACAAAGAGACTGAATTGTATAGTATGTAAATTATCACTCAATTAAAATTGTTTTTCAAAACGACTGGGAAAAATGATTTACAAAATCAGCAATATCACTTTCCAGTACCATTTCTCTTAAAGGCATTATTGGGGATAGGGAGTATTGGAGATTAATTTGTCCTGAAATATGGCCTTCCAAATCTGGAAATTCTGTTTTCCTTATTCATGTGTTAATCCCTACTGTCTTCCTTGGGGATAACTGTTATTTTTACTGGGTTGGGGGTAACTGTTATTTTTACTGGGTAAAGAGACTCAAAGATTTGAGTCTACTGGGTGCAGGAGTTCCCCCCAGGAGCAGTTGATTTGCATGACTCTGTTCCGTTGTTCTACTTATTTTAGTGCTAAATATTCTCTGAAAAAGGAAGAAATATTATATCTTTTTTATTTCATTTATATTTGTCTTCTCTCTAGCAAACTATATTGAAGGACAGATTTCTGCTGTAACTTCTTTATTACCAGTAAAATCTCTGTTAAAAATGAATATTATTGACAATTTACTGACTGCTTTTTGAAAGAGGTGGGCCGTTAGATGAGCAGAATGTTGTTTCTATGGAAACCTCATCCTGTTGCTACCAGTGGATAGACACAATGGGTACAAGGATTGCTTTCATTCCACAGTATGAAAATGATGGCCACTTTACAGGCGCAAATAAGTCCTCTAATAATATAGTCTTGGTACTCTTATTTGAGGACTGGCTTCCCTTATTCTTTGACTCCTATTGTTTTGTTTTTGGCTAATTCTTCCCATCATTAGTAACAACAGGACATGATTTTGCCAGAAACCAGCTCTTAAAATGATCTGTTATAAAGAGATGTATTTTCACCACGTCTTCGTATTAATATCATGACGCCCTCTTTCTGGTTAGTTCTTCCCCTTAAAAATTAAAACTGCAATTCATATTGTACATTTCCTAATTGGAATAAATGGCTCTTTAAGGAATTTTATGAAAAACATAGCAGTCATGCTTTATTTGCCAAAAATGCTACCCTTTTTTGACAGATCTTATAGTGTGAGTCCTGTAAAAGTGTAAGCTATGATTATTAGTAGTAATACTGATATTAGAGGTTAATAATGCTACCAAGTATGTTAGAAATTATCTCAATAAAATTTTTTGAGGTTTTGAGAGCATCACTGTTTTTTTCTTTGTTGTTTTAAAAGGTAGCCCAGATTAGCTGAAAACTCTCAGAGTTACTTTTCTAGATTTACTTGCAGAGTGGAGTTGTTGCTTCATAGACTATATGCCTCGCAAGCCTAAAATACTTACTACCTGGCTCTTTAAGGAAAATGTTTAGCAATCTCAAGCCGAGAGGAAAATGACTTGCTTTTGTGATTTTTACTTACACTGAATTCAAAAATTCAGTTTTGGGGCGCCTGGGTGGCTCAGTGGGTTAAAGCCTCTGCCTTCAGCTCAGATCATGATCCCAGGGTCCTGGGATCAAGCCCTGCATCGGACTCTCCGCTCAGCGGGGAGCCTGCTTCCTCCTCTCTATCTGCCTGCTTCTCTGCCTACCTGTGATCTCTGTCTGTCAAATAAATAAATAAATAAATAATCTTTATTAAAAAAAAATTCAGTTTTGTCGTGGCCTCTCTTTCTCTCTCCCTCTCTCCCCCACCCCCCAGGTGTTTTTGTCATGGGTAATATTTTACATTGTTAATATTTGTCACCATAAGTAATACACTTTTTAAAATTAATACATTCTTTTATGCACGCTTCATCAGCCATTACTATAGTTTAGCGATAGGGTACCAAGAACTGGTGGAAGCCAACTGCCCTACCAGTGGGAACAGCCTTGATGAGGAGGTATTGCTCTGCTCCGCTCCGTTGGGTTGCATTCTTCCGTACGTAGTCTAGTTGACTCAGAATTGCCGGTGCAAGAGTGCAGGGTTGTGTAACCATTCTTGCACTGAAGTAACGTGGCATGCAGAGTTCATAACAGGTTTTGTTCTAAGTAAATATATGTTACTGTCCGTTCACTGTGGAATTTGCAGATGAAATTTCCAAAATTTGCAGATTAGATTCCACAGTTCTGGGATCCCACTGGCTTTCAGGTTGGTGCTGGCACCGCCATGCTGTCCCCAGAGGTGACACCTCTGTAGTCTACAATCTAGACTCATGCCCACGGGGTCCCTTCTTGTCTGGCCTCCACCTGCTTCCACATGGCCAGGAACCACTCTGCCTCACCAGCTGTAATTCCTTCCAACTTATTTTCTTCTCTTTGTGGAATCCAGCCTCGAGGGGAGAAAAAAAACTCTTTCCTTTGGCTCAGAGTCTCCATTTCTTGTCTTGGGATCTCTCTTTATATATGATGATTGAGAGTGAGAATGGTTGCCTTTGGAGGAACTTCCTCTCCTTTCTGCGGGAATATAACCTCTCCCTCCCCTCCACCCGAAGAGTTTCATCAGGTCTTAATGAGCCAACATGGATATATTTTCTGAAGTCTGGATTGTTCACAATTAGTACCACATGTAGGACCTTCTCAGTACATAGTCAGGAATGAGCCTTGCCAGGCAAACATAGTCCAGGACATTTTTCCTTTTCTAGTTTCAGTTCCTCTAATAAGAGATGAAAAACAAGTCTGGATATCCTTTATCCTTTATCTGCTGGATCTCAGTTTCTGCTACAGTGCAAGTCACATCTTAAATAACATACTCATCCCTAAGAAAACATCTACTTCAGTAATGAGATAAGAATTATTTCTATCTGGGCGCCTGGGTGGCTCAGTCGGTTGAGCGGCTGCGTTCAGCTCAGGTCATGATCCCAGGGTCCTGGGACTGAGTCCCACATCAAGGTCCCTGCTCGGCAGAGAGCCTGCTTCTCCCTCTTCCTCTGCCTGCCGCTCTGCCTACTTGTGCTATCTCTCTGTCAAATAAATAAATGAAATCTTAAAAAAAAAAAAATTTCTATCTGTACATTCCTAAGCCTCCGTAATAATTTTACAATGGTGGAGCGCCTGGGTGGCTCAGTCGGTTATGCATCTGCCTTTGGCTCAAGTCATGATCCCAGGGGCTTGGGATATGAGCCTCACTTCAGGCTCCCTGCTCATCCCCTTCCCTTCTGGGAATGGGCTTTTCCCTCTACCCCTCCCCCCTGCTTGAGCTCCCTCTCCCCTCCCCCAAATAAATAAATAAAATCTTAAAAAAAAAAAAAAAGTTTTTTTTTTTTACAGTGCCATAGCATGTATTCACCAAACACAATTTATATGTCCAAGTAATCTATTCAGCTTCTCAATCTTAAAATATTTGCACTTTGAGAAAAGCTTTATAGTTTTTCTCAAAATGAGCAAGTGGGTGTTACCTTTTTTAAAAAATTTTATTTATTTATTTGACAGAGAGAGATCACAAGTAGGCAGAGAGAGAGGAAGGGAAGCAGGCTCCCCGCTGAGCAGAGAGCCCATCCCAGGACCCTGGGATCATGACCTGAGCCGAAGGCAGAGGCTTTAACCCACTGAGCCACCCAGGCACCCCCAAGTGGGTGTTAATTTAAATGTGCAACTAGAAAGCCCCATTAGGTAAGCTTCTTAATACATAAGAAATAGTCTAAAGGATTATTCAGATCTCTCACCTTTATGGATACAATAACTGCTTATCTAACGTGTTTTTTTTTTTAGCTTCAACTAAATACAGATTAAAAAAAAATTATAGGCATGTCTTTTAATAATGTTTTATCAAGTCACAGTTCCAGAAAGTTTCTTATAAACTCCTAGTTTGCAAGTACACATATGTTGGGGCTGTAGTTACAATTCCATCTGACAATGTACTGTTCAAATACTCTGATTGCCCCTTAAGAAAATCTCTCTAGATGTTGATGCCTCAATTTGTATTCAACTCTCTGAATGCCAAAGCCACACCCCCACACATTCAGTCTTGCCTGCAGAGCGCCTATCATTTTTGAGCCTCAGAGGAAGTACTCATTTGGGGATAAAGCAATAGAAGCTCTCACTAAGCATGATTTGCGTTGTTCGAGATTATTAAAGTGGTTTCCAAAGTTTACCTGCTACTAACGGTTAAAAAAAGAAAGAAAGAAAGAAAGAAACCCTGTATCAACCAACGTCTGTTAGGTAAGCCTTCAATAACAAAACAACCCCAGAAATTTCAGTGACTTCACAAAAGGTTTCCTTCTACCTGTCATCTAATGGCAACCATGGGTGGGCAGAGGCACTCCTCTCCCTACCTGATTCTGGAATCCAGAACTCTGGTCTGGCGTGATGGACTTTTGTTTAAATCCCCTATACCACCTACTAGCTGTGTGATTTTACACAAGTTCCTTGACTTGCATAAACCTCTGTTTCCTCATCTATAAAATGGGGATAATAATGGTACTTTAGAGTTGTTGTACAGATTAAAATAGAGTTGTTGTAAAGATTAAATGTGATCACATGTAGAAATGAACTGGTAGTCGAGGGCCCTGCACACGGAATTTCTCCCGAATTTCACACTGCTTCTTACTTGGGCTCCGAACACCTGCACCCTTGGATTATCAACATTTGTGCTTCAGATGTTGGTCCACTTTACTGTCCTTTGGAGGGAGGAATAAATGAAACTCAACTCTGTCTTTTTTTTTTAATTAAAGATTTCATTTTTATTTATTTGACAGACAGTGAGAGAGGGAACACAAGCAGGGGGAGTGGGAGAGGGAGAAGCAGGCTTCCTGCTAAGCAGGAGCCCGGTGTGGGGCTCGATCCCAGGACCGTGGGATCATGACCTGAGTGGAAGGCAGACACTTAATTAATGACTGAGCCACCCAGGCGCCCCATCTCAACTCTGTCTTGTGGCTAACTTGATATTGTGGGGATACAGCTTAGAAAGTAGGTTGAAGTTCTTGTCTTAACTTTTTTTTATTGTATTCAGGGGGGAGATGTGGCCTATGCTGGGGAAAAAAAAAGAAGTCGAGAAAGTCCCTCCATGTATCCTAGAGAGAAACAAGTGTCCTTGGTCTCTAGGAGGATGCAAGACACATCCTTTGGTGCTACCCAAGTACATAATTGGAGGAAATGTGATGTAGCTCTTTTGCCTTTCTGTGTTTCTGAAGAATGTCTCCCTTGTGGAAAAGCCGACAGGATGATAAAAACCACCTGATTAATGTAATGCTTTTCTCTGTTGCTCAGGGCTTACCCGTGTGTAGATGCCTGTGTGTTTTTAAAATAACTCGTTGGAAGAACATCTCAGGTTCCTCCTTGCTGATCTGTTTCATGTGCTGTGCAATGACCTATTCTTATAACAGTACATTTGGAGGTAAGCAGATCTGAATTTGAATCTTAACACCTTCACATGCTCGTTATGCTAGCCTGGACACCTAAATGAATGTCCTTTTATTCATCAGTTTATCTCTTCATGTGTTCATTCTCATTCTGAACACTTACCGAGCACTCTTGCTATGCCAGGCCTTAGGCTGGATGGACTTCAGGGGTACAAACATAAGGAAATATATATGACACCAACCCAGGACAGTTTGCTTTTGGTCTACCATGGTAGCTTACAAAGTTTCCTAACCACTCATACCATCATTAAAACATTTTTGAGGGGCGCCTGGGTGGCTCAGTGGGTTAAGCCTCTGCCTTCAGCTCAGGTCATGATCTCAGGGTCCTGGGATCGAGCCCCGCATCGGGCTCTCTGCTCAGCAGGGAGGCTGTTCCCCCTCTCTCTCTGCCTGCCTCTCTGCCTACTTGTGATCTCTCTCTCTCTCTCTGTCAAATAAATAAATAAAATCTTTTTAAAACATTTTGAGCAAAAGCCTCTCATGTACGTACATTTTTATATATCATGTACATGACTTCTATACTATTATATTGTGTACATAATAAGACATTTGATTAAAAAGCATGGTATTTTAGGGGTGACTGGGTGGCTCAGTCTGTTCAGTGTCTGACTTGATTTTGGCTCAAGTCGTGATCTTGGGGTTGTGGGATTAAGTCCTATGTTGGGCTCCCTGTGGGCATGGAACCTGCTTAAGATTCTCTCTCTTTCTTTCTCCCTCTGCCCCTCCCCACCCACTCTCTCTCTCAAACAATCATAAGGTATTTTATCACATACTACCTGGGTGCATACTCCCAATTTTAAAGGCCACTGGTCTAGTGGTAAGCTTTTCTGGACTTCACTTTCTGTTTCGTTGTTGTTGTAACATGACTTAACCCATTTACTATAGGCCAGCAGTGTTTCAAATGGTGGAGCTTCTACTGGTCGTCAACTCCTTTAGTCTTCTGCTGGCTGACTTTGCTGTGAGACCAGAAGTGGTGGTGTTGGTCTAGGCACCACCACTACATTCTCATGTAGACACCATAATGCCAGATCCCCATAGCTCATCTTTTCGTCTTGGTTTTGCCACAGAGGGAGCAAGTGTACTTCGCATGCTGGCTTACTTCAATCTTCTGAGGGAGGCACCAGAACATGTCCCATATTTACCAATGGTTCCAACCCTCTAAGTGTGTTTAGCTGTGTCCCTGCAAACTAGGTCTGAGCCCAGAGAGGAAGAGATGCAGTTGAACTTCACTTTCTTCATTATTAAAATTATGATGATGATGATGAAATCTTTCTCATGGTATTTTTGCTCACTTATTCACTCAACAAATCTCATTGAGCACTCTCCAATATTAGATTCTGTCTGAGGGACTGGTGAAATAGTGCTAAGTGTCGGTTGTATTTTTTTAATGTCTAAGGGGAGATCTCTGTTGGAGGGGGTTACTGTTTATACTTATTTATGTTTTAATTGATGTTCAATATATTAAAATTCTTAAGTTTTAAAATCTAGTTTCTCTTAAGTCTTTAAGACCAACTTAAACATATTGGTAATTATTAACGCTATCATATGTTGTATAAAGATTAGATCCATTACTTTTACTTATTCTGTAATTAATGTTTAATTAATGCTTACATTTAAAAGATTAAATCCTCAACATTAGCATATTAAGTAAGTAGTTTATCAAGTTTCACTAAACATTTAAAGGAAATACATATTTAATATAACTGATTCTCTCAAACCCTTCAAATTCCTAACAAATTCCTAAAATTAGTATTAGGATTCAATGCAGGAAACTGATATACCCCAGGTATCTTAAGAAGAAAGGGGTTAAATATAGGAGATTAGATACTTTGCCAAATTGTTGGAAGCAATGGAGGAGTGAACTCAAGGCATACTCTCTTGGTGTGACTTCCAGAACACTGCAGAACTGATCTGTCAAGAATGTTGCTTTCTGGGGCACCTGGGTGGCTCAGTTGTTGGGCATCTGCCTTTGGCTCGGGTCATGATCCTGGGGGTCCTGGGATCGAGCCCCACAGGGGCCCCTTGCTTGGCGGGAAGCCTGCTTCTTCCTCTCCCACTCCTCCTGCTTGTGTTCCTACTCTCGCTTGCACACTCTCTCTCTCTGTCAAATAAATAAAATCTTAAAAAAAAAAATGTTGCTTCCTCTGCCACAATTAGGAAAGTGATCAGGAGGCCAGAACCGGAACTACCGAGACAAAAAAAATCCAGCAGTGTACTGCCCGAGATGCCATTCAGAGGTCATAGAACTGGGACTAGGAAGTCATAGTAGGCACCACCACAATTGCCTTGTCACTGAATTGTGCTGTTGGGCTGCCACTGCTGCGATTGTTTCTCAACACTCAAAAAACTAGAGACTGGATACTGGCACCCAAATTTTATCAGCACTCCACACTGCAAAGTGTCAAAAAGATGGACTTTGCCATGCTTCTGTCTTATTTGGTTATTGTGGCTCATGTGTATGTCGTGGCTCTTTTAAGTGTATTGAAATCTTCAGGAGGAAATGTGTCATGCCTTCTCTTTTTCAGCCTGTAGCACAGGCACACACAAGTTGCTCAGTAAATACACACTGATGCTTGGGTATTCAATATATTGACATATGATACTGTCGTGTTGATGTTCTGGTTTTGATTACCCTAATCTTCCGTCTCCTTCAGCTTAATATCCAGTATGTCAACCATAAGCAACTGAGCATGCATAGTAAGTATTATTGAAATGGGAAAGAACTGGATCATTTCCACTGGCAGTTGGTCAGAGACATTCGTGGATATTACTATGTAGCTATTTTGCTGCTGATAATAGATCTTCAGGAGTGGTTGTCTGTAGCAAAAAATTTTATAGTTTGTTGTATTAGGGCATCAGTACATCTAATTGGTATAAGTTCATTTACATCCTGAACCCTCACTGTTTAAGTGTGTTGGGAATGGTAGCCATATATGGCGCTTACAGCCATCATGCAAATTTAATACTAAGCAAAATTTCCTGATGTAACACTACTTGCCTACCCAATAATTATAAAATTCTATTTAGAAAATTACCCAAATTCTCATCAACTTTTCAGATTAAAATCACAAATATTCATCATACCTTTCCAAACAAGTGTGGTTCTAGAAGACTTCTGGTTTTTGGATGGCAGTGTATAGACATTTCTGTCCCATTGTCATCTCAAAAAAACACAAGAACAAAGACCAGATACAAAATCAATCTTTGATAAAACTTAGAAGACATCTGAGGCATAGACAGGGAAGTAGAAAGTGGGAAAAGTGGAAATGAGAAGTCATTGAGTGACTCTTGGTGGACTGGCAGAGTCCCAGAGGGGCACCCGAAATAAGCTGAATTCCCTCACACAACCTATGAGAGACTCCAGAACAGGGTACCAGATACCTGAGTGGTGGAGGCTGACACAGAAGATAGAAGCTCTGGAGAAATTTTGATTTGGCCAAAAGTAAAAGAATTGTAGCCAGTTCTCCTTACAGTCAAGTCGTGCCCTTCTATAGGCTGCTTCCAATCAGCTTTTTTGTACCTACTTGTAAATATGAATGGCCGGTCAAGGACTGCCAGATGTTTAAGGAAAATGTCCAATAAGAAAGAGGGAGACTGAAACAAGTAAATAGGAAAAAAGGAGAGCAGGGATCCCTGAATGGCTCAGTGGGTTAAAGCCTCTGCCTTCAGCTCAGGTCATGATCCCAGGGTCCTGGGATTGACCCCTGCATGGAGCTCTCTGCTTGGCAGGGAGCCTGCCTCCTTCCCCCATCCCTTCTCCGCCCCCTCCCACCATCCCTCCCCCCCCGCCCCCCCCGCCCCGTCTGCCTCTGCCTACTTGTGATCTCTGTCTGTCAAATAAATAAATAAAATCTTTATTAAAAAAAAAAAAAGAAGGAGGGTAGGGGCCCCTGAGTGGCTCAGATGGTTAGGCATCTGCCTTCCACTCAGGTCATGATCCCAGGGTCCTGGGATCGAGCCCCACATTGGGCTCCCTGCTCAGCGAGGAGTCTGCTTCCCCTTCTCCCTCTCCTCCCCTGCTCCTGCTCTCTCTTAAAAAAAAAAAAAAAAAGGAGGGTAGACATGTGTGCATGGTGTATATATAAAACAATCATGGAGTGAAAAAGGTACACTCTTGAAACTTTTAAGTTTGATAGTAAGAATTTAAGAAATGAAACAAAGGAATTGAAAGATAAAACCAAGGAGACTTCTCAGAAACTAGAAAAACAAATAGAGGACAATAAGGAGAGAAAAGAAAATTAGAGAATTCAAAAAGTTTAAAAACTACTAATGAGTGTTTCAGGAAAAAAAGGCAGAATGATAGGGAGAATATTATCAAAGAGATAGTACAAAAATATTTTACAGAACTAAAAGATAGGAGTCTTCAAATGGATAGAGATCACCAAATGCCCAGCACCATGAACAAAAATGAAACTCTCACCAAGTTACATCATTGTGAAATTTTAGAAAAACATAGGTAAAATATCCTGAAATCTTTTAAGGAAAACAAAATAGATTACCTATCACACCTTCCATCTCAGCCCTGAATCAGAATATCATTCGATTTCTCATTAACAACACCGGGACAATAAGCAACAGTACTAACAACTAAAACAACAATAACATTGGAACAATTCCCTGACATTTCTGAGTAAAAATTTATTTTTTTAAAGATTTTATTTATTTATTTGACAGAGAGAGAGAGACAACAAGAGCAAGAACACAAGCAGGGGGAGTGGGAGAGGGAGAAGCAGGCTTCCCAATGAGCAGGAAGCCTGATGCGGGGTTCGATCCCAGGACGCTGGGATCATGACCTGAGCCGAAGGCAGACACTTAACGACTGAGCCACCCAGGCACTCCTAAAAATTTATTTTCAATGTTCAATTCTATACACATCCAAACTCTCAATCATGAATGAAGCCAGAATTTTCAGTGCTGTATCTTCCATTCATTGTTTCTCAGGAAGGTGCTGAAGGATATGTTCCCCTAAAAGAAAGAAGTAAACCAAGAAAAAAGAAGACATTGGATGCAGAGAACAAGAAGTTTATGTAGAGAGAGACAAAGGAATTTCCAGCATGTTCCAGCATGATGTCAGAGAGCAAACCCAGGAGGACAATTCTGCAGCTCCGTTTGAGGACAGCTAGTCTAGATTGGAGCAGGACACTGAGAAACTGCAGGTGTGGTGTCCCTAGCAGGAGAAAAAAATAATGGATAGATCATCTGACAAATGACCACGTAGAACTTGTACTGAAACATTTCAGTATTGAGTATTGCAAAATTTAACTAAGTTCAAAGAAATTTAAGTGCACGATAAATGAGGTCAGTGTATCCCTACAATGGGATATTACTCAGCAATTAAATGAGCTATGAGAAGATGTGGGTGAATCTGAAATGCCTACTGATAGGGGAAAGAAGCTAGTCTGAAAAAACCACATCTGTATGATTCCAATTATATGACATTTTGGGAAAGACAAAACTATGGAAATGGTAAACAGATCAGTGGTTGTCAGCGGTTTAGGAGGACAGGAGTGAAACACGTGGGTTTCTTAGGGTGATGAAACTATTCTGTGTGATACTCTAATGGTGAATATAAGACATTAAAACCTGTAGAACTTTTTCAAAAACCCATAGAACTGGGGCACCTGGGTGGCTCAGTGGGTTAAAGCCTCTGCCTTCGGCTCAGGTCATGATCTCAGGGTCCTGGGATCGAGCCCCACATCGGGCTGTCTGCTCAGCAGGGAGCCTGCTTCCCTTCCTCTCTCTCTGCCTGCCTCTCTGCCTACTTGTGATCTCTGTCTGTCAAATAAATAAATAAATAATCTTTAAAAAAAAATAAGATAAATCCTAATTGACAGTTATTCTACAAAATACCTGACTAGCATTCCTCAAAACTGTCAAAGTCATAAAAACAAAGGATGGTCTGGGAAACTCTCAGAACCAAAAGGAGTCCAAGGAGACAGGATCCTGGAACAGAAACAAAACAAAACACAACATTAAGGAAAAACTGAGGAAATCTAAATAGGATATTGACTTTAGTTAATAATGCATCATTATTGATTCACTAATTGTGACAACTATACCCCAGTGTAAGTAACAGAAGTTGTTGATAATAAGGGAAACTAGGTGGAGGCTTTATGGGATCTCTCTGTTGTATCTTTGCAATAGTTCTGTAAATCTAAAGCTGTTCAAAAATGGAAATGTTTATTTTAAAACTTGAGTTAATTATTAATTCAAGGGAAACTAAATAGGTTTATAGGAGATGAAGTAAAATCATAGTATACAGTTGGATCAGCCTTGAACAATATTTACATAGTTATAGTAACTCAAATGTGAAACGTGGCCCCAAGAAAAGATTGTGATATATTTGGAAGTTGCATATATCATAAGAAATCACTGGATACCGCCTGCAATTGATGAATCAAAAGAACAGTATATCACAGAGAGGTGGAGGTTATTACATGAAGAGCTAAAAGAATGGAAAGTGTTTAGGACTGGAATTGACCAGAAGCTGTTGTTTTTTGTTGTCGCAAGTCACTATTTTACTTTTTAAAACTATGTTGAAGAGTAGAGTTTACTTTGGAAACCCTGGAGTACTTGGATAAAAATTTTAAAATATCGTGTCTAATGACAATAAACATTTCAAATTAAAACCACACATTTGATAAGGTTAAGTTCTCTAATATGTTGGCTTTCCTAATACATTTCAAGCATCTACGTTACCGAAACCTTTATGGGATGGTAAAAATTCTCTTACCTAAGGGAAGCCAACCAACTATACTTACTTAAAGACTCAGGGCCGCAACATAGTTCTAGATTTGAATTATAGTCTGATATTCTGGGCTGAGACCCTGGTTCTTAGTTACTAATTCCACAATGATTCTACCTAAACTCCAGGTTTTCATGCCAATCTCCTCTTACGGTTCCAGAAATACCACCTGCAGATGCAGGCAGGAGAGTCTCCTGCTCTGGTTTCAGCACATAGCACAAATACACATTTATTTGAAAAACAAAGGTGCCTGACTGGCTCAGTCAGTAGAGCATGTGACTCTTGATCTCGGGGTTGTGGGTTCGAGCCCATGGTAGCGATTACTTAAAAAAAAAAACAAAACACACACACACACACAGGTGCCTCAATTTTGTTATGTATATTTTACCAAATATTAAAAAATCCTTTCTCCCCCTAACAAAAAAATGGCAATCTTAGGCATAAGTAGGCCTGAATGTGGTCATTTTTCCCCCCACATAAATGTTAGTTCTTGCTACATGTAGAAGAGGAAAAAACAAAAAACAGAACCTCAGCCCCAACATACACACACACATACGCACACACAGGTGCTTCTGTCATTCTGGGATTCTATGCTCTGTGTGGAATTAGCATGATTTCTCCTAAACTTCTTTTCTTTTGAGGAATGCTCTTCAGGCCCCAGAGCTCATGCCCAGTGTCTGACACAGAATGGGTTGTGCTGCTGTCTGTATTTGGGACAGAATGCTCTGGATTTGAGTGGCCAAGGGTTTAGGTAAGAGGGAAAGACAGACTAACTTGTTAAATCCCTTCTCTCAGATAGCATAAATGCAATAGATTCTCACATAATATACTATTTCCCAGTAGTGCAAAGCACCCATTTTTCTTGCTTCTCTTTTTGTTCCATTTGTGGTTCACAGTAATTAGGGTGGTGTTTGCAAAAGTTACACAGAGGAGCTGAGAAATATGTTGCAATATTAAACAACTATTACTCTTCAGTGTGTATGTATGTAGGTAATATGATGTGTGAAGCATGATGGAGATAATTTCCACGAGTCACTAGCTGGACATTGAGTGCTAGAATTGAGAACAGTTTTATTTTTATAAAAATATTACGATTTCAGGGACGCCTGGGTGGCTCAGTTGGTTGGGCGGCTGCCTTCGGCTCAGGTCATGATCCCAGCATCCTGGGATCGAGTCCCACATCGGGCTCCTTGCTCCGCAGGGAGCCTGCTTCTCCCTCTGCCACTCTGTCTGCCTGTGCTCGCTCTCTCTCTCTCTCTCTCTCTCTCTGACAAATAAATAAATAAATAAATATTTAAAAAAAAATATTACGATTTCATTAAAATCCCCCCCCAATTGAAATTAAAACATCTATTTTATTTAGAGTATCTTAATTGAAATGTTGGTATTTGCTTATTCTAATTTGAGTTTTCTTTTGATTTTAATAGATGATATTTAATTTTTAGAGGAAACCTGAAGACGTGAATATAACTTTACATTTTAAATATTTGACGTTTACTTTAACATTTTTGATGAAATGTATTTCAATTGTATATAATTTCAATAAAATGACATTTTGTTTTTCGATGTTCTATTTTTTTTTTTAAGATTTATTTGAGCGAGAGTGTGCAAGTGAATGTGTGGGCAGGGGGAGGGGCGGTGTGAGAGGGAGAGAGAGAGAGAGAATCCTCAAGCTGACTCCCTGCTGAGCACAGAGCCTGACATGGGGCTCGATCCCAGTGCCCTGAGATCATGACCTGAACTGAAATCGAGAGTTGGCCACTCAACCGACTGAGCCACCCAGGAGCACCTTAATGTTTTAAATTGAAGGTTGGCAGGCCTTTTCCGTAAAAAGCCAGAAAATAAATATTTTAGGGATAGGGGCCTGTAATCCCTGTTGTAACTATTCAACTGTGCTGTTGGGAAATGAATGAGTATGATCAAGTGACAGTAGATATTTGCTTACAAAAATATATGGTAGGCTGCATTTTCACAGTGGGCCTAATTTGCTGACCCTTGCTTTAGATCATTACCATTAATAGAATGCAAATTATGTGGAAAAACATGGATTATAACAGCATAACTCATGATCTTACTGAAATAAAGGGAAGAAAAATTAATTTTGTAGACTAAAGATACAATTTGTTAATCAAATATCTCTTTTATAATCTATCCGAAGTTACCATACATCAACAGAATGCCCAGAGAAGCAAATAATCATCTTCATGACTTTGAGTTGGTTGGGCAATGACTTCTTAGATAGGACATCAAAAGCAAAAAGGGCAAAAGGAAAAAATTAACTAAATTGGACTTCATTGAAAGTCAAACATTTGCTTCCAAGGACAACATCAGGAAGGTGACAAGGCCCTACAGAATGGGAGAAGATGTTTACAAATCATAGCTCTGATAAAGGAAATTATCTAGAATGTATAAAGAACTCTACAACTCAGTAATAAAATGACAACCTAATTTTTTTTTAAAAGGATTTTATTGATTTGACAGAGACAGTGAGAGGGGGAACACAAGTAGGGGAGCGGGAGAGGGAGAAGCAGGTTCCCTACTGAGCAGGGATCCAGCCCAGTGTGGGGCTCAGGGCTCGATCCCAGCATGCTGGGATCATTACCTGGGCGAAAGGCAGCCGATTAACTGACTGAGCCAACCAGGCGCCTGGACAACCTAATTTTTAAATGGACAAAGGATTCAAATAGATATTTCTCCAAAGAAGATATGTAAATAGCCAATAAGCACATGAAAAGATGCTTAACATTATTAGCTTCAGGGAAAGCAAATTAAAACCACAATGAGAGGGGCACCTGGGTGGCTCAGTTGCTTGAGTGTCTGGCTCTTGGTTTCAGCTCAGATCGTGATCTTGAGGTCCTGGGCTCAAGCCCCTAGTCCAGCTCCATTCTCAGTGGGGAGCCTGCTTGGGATTCTCTCTCTCCCTCTCCCCCTGCTCATGCACACACTCTCTCTTTAAAATACATAAATCCATCTTAAAAAAAAAAAAAAAGCAATGAGATACCACTCCACACCTACTAGGATAAATATAAGGATAAATATAATAAAAAGGTCAGATAATAACAAGTGTTGGCAAGGATGTAGAGAATTCGAACCCTTCTATACTTCTGGGTAGGAATGTAGAATGGTGCAGCTGCTTTGGAAAACAGTCTGGCACTTCACCATATGGTTAGATGTAGGTTACCGTATGACCCAGCACTTCCATCCCTGTGTCTATGTACACTCTAGGGCATAGGAAGACATATGTCCACACAAAAACTTGTACATGAATGTTTATAGCAACATTACTCAGAACAGCCAAAAGGTAGAATAACCCAAATGTCCATCAACTGGTGAATTAATAAACAAGATGTATATCCAGACAATGGAATACTACCTGGCAATACAAAGAAGTAAAAAGAAATAGTACAATGTGTTACAGCATGGCTGAACCTTGAAAACATTAGGCTAAGTGAAAAAAGCCAGTCACAAAGGACAGCTTACTTTATAATTTCACTTATATGAATTGTCTGGAATAGACAAATGGGACAAAGTATATTAGCGGTTGCCTCGGGTGAGGGTTGGGAGAAAATGGTGTGGGGGGGGTGTTGCCTATGGGTATGGGATTTCTTTTTAGGGTGATGAACATATTCTGGAATTAGTGGTGATGGGGGGCACCTGGGTGGCTCAGTTGTTGGGCGACTGCCTTCGGCTCAGGTCATGATCCTGGAGTCCTGGGATCAAGTCCCGCATCAGGCTCCCTGCTCCTCAGGGAGTCTGCTTCTCCCCCTGACCTTCTCCCCCTCTCATTCTCTCTCTCAAATAAATAAATAAAATCTTAAAAAAAAAAAAAAAAAAGATAGTGGTGATGGTTGCACAACCCTGAATATACTAAAAACCACTGAATTGTATATTTTATTATTTTATTTTATTTTTTAAGTTTATTTTTTTAGTAATCTCCACATCCAACATGGGGCTTGAACTTAACAACCCTGAGATCAAGAGTCGCATGCTCTTCCGGCTTAGCCAGCCAGGTGTCCCTGAATTGTATATTTTAAATGGGTGAATTGTATGGCATGTGAATTATATGTTATCAAATTGCTTTTTTAAAAAATAGGATCTACGGGGCACCTGGCTGGCTCAGTCCGTAGAGCATGTGACTCTTGATCTCAGGGTCATGAGTTCGAGCCCCACTTTGGGGGTAGAGTTTACTTAAATAAAACCCATCTGGCACTGTGCCTGGCCTATGGTAGAGGTTGAAATAAAAGTTCTTTTTCTCAGACAATTATATGATCTCCCTGGTGTGAGGAATTTGAGAGGCAGAGTGGGGGTTAGGGAAGGGTTAGGGAAGGAAAAAATGAAACAAGATGGGATTGGGAGGGAGACAAACCATAAGAGACTCTTAATCTTACAAAACAGAGGGTTGCTGGGGGGTGGGGGGAGGGATAGGGGTGGCTGGGTGATGGACATTGGGGAGGGTATGTGCTATGGTGAGTGCTGTGAAGTGTGTAAGCCTGACAATTCACAGACCTGTACCCATGGGGCAAATAATACCTTATATGTTAATAAAAATAATTTTTTTAAAGATTTTGTTTATTTGACAGAGAGAGATCACAAGTAGGCAGAGAGGCAAGCAGAGAGAGAGAGAGAGAGAGAGAATGGAGGAAGCAGGCTCCCTGCGGAGCAGAGAGCCCGATGCGGGACTCGATCCCAGGACCCTGAGATCATGACCTGAGCTGAAGGCAGATGCTTAATGACTGAGCCACCCAGGTGTCCCAATAAAAATAATTTTTTTAAAAAAGTTCTTTTTCTCTTTCCTCCTCCCCGAACTTCCCAACGTAGGATACTCCTGAAAGACTTGCTAGATTTTTTCACTTCTGACAGGATTTTTACCCACCACCATCTAGGTGATCAGGTTTTCTCTCTACACAAACACCACAGCCTTTAGACTTTACCCTTCCCCTTTTGCTTCCCACTGGTCACCAGCAGTGGAATTTCCTAGGATAGGACAGGCTCTGCTAACACTCATTTGATTGCTGAGGAAGCAGCAACACAGACCAGCTTGAAACAGCTTTATCACCCAGGCTCTGCACAGGCTGCTTCTGTGGTCACTTCACAGCTTGAGCTGGAAACTTCCATGACTCCTACCTACCTCCCCTCCCCCTCTCTTTCTCTGGTCCAAGTCAGACCATTTCTCCCCTCCCCACCCCATCCTCTGGCTTGCCTCCCTTAATGACAAAATGCTCTTTCTGTCTGGGTATCAGGTCTACCACTGCCCCATTCCCCTCAACCCCCTGTTAGTAAAAACTTAATACAAATACCACCAGTAAGTATTAATTTCTTCACAACTCCCTAAAACTTGACTGAGCTATATTTCCCTAAGTCTCTAATATACAAAGCTCTCCCAGAATCTGTTCTGTTGTTGGCTTGGTGTTAGACTTTAGACTTTTCCTCATCTGTAAAGTGGAGGGTGAACAGAGTCCAGATTCTCTGAGGCTCCTCCGGTGCTTCCATTTTATCTTGACCCACTTGTAAGCCTTTTCTAACAGCCACTCGTAATAACTGATCATGCTGCTGCCTGTATGTTACTTCCAATTTTTATAGCATTGGTGTTGGGTGGGAATGCTCTGGAACTCATGTTGAAAGCAAGGAGATCAGGGCAAGGATTAGAACCTGGGCCTCTGTGTTCTCTCTATGGGTGTCTTGTTACCCAAACCCACTGTGGAGCACAAAGCCAGGAGACCGTGAGCCCTTGGAGTGCTTATTATTCATCTTATTGTAATGTGAACCACCAGGCCCAAGCATAGTGCTCAGAGCTTTTTAGTTTTATTTTTGTCTTTATTTTATTTAAAGCTTTATTTTATCTAATCCTCAATATAACCCTATTGTTACTTCTCATTTTATAGATAATAAACTGAGGCACAGAGAGATTAAGACCCTTGTTCAAGGGCAACCAGCTGGTAAACTAGTTGTCTAGGATTGATATACAGACATGCTAAATCCTTAAGGCATATGTTTGCATATCTGAGGATTCATGTCCATTCTGATGATCCCATGTCTATCTGAATGGGGTTCTCAAATGTGCTTATGATTGGGAAGAAGAATAGGTGCTATGACCCTTGATACTCAGAGTGGGACCTGGACAGTCACCCAGTAGCAGATAAGCAGGCAATCCTAACATCTGTTGGCAAAAGTCTTGGAATGTGGGAGTCTCCAGCCTTTCTTGAGTGATGAAATTTCAGTCTGGTTTTGGTTTTGAAAATTATCATTGCAACCAACTAACACACACTCTCTCCTTTAGAATTCTGTTCGGGTGGCCCCAAATGAACCCAGAGTCTTTTGTGTCCAGTTAAAGCTTGGAAAGCAGAACCTTTAAAATACTTGAACCATTTGAAGGAGGGCCTAAGGTCAAGTTGTTGCCATAAAAACACAAACATTGGGACCCAGAAGATACTAAGAAAAAAAAAAAAAAAAGACAAGGTTTCGTGTGCTGTAGAGATGTTCATAAAACCAAACTAAGCCCATCTCCGTCCCGGGCCAAAGGATATTCAAATGTACATAAAGGGTCACAGAAGAAAGTTAGTGATATATCATCAGATTTAGGTCACCTAGGCCTGGGAATTACCTGAGAGGCAGAGGTTCAAGTAAACGCAGGGTTAATAGGAGAATCACTGAAATTTGAGCTAGGAAAAAAAAAATCTTCAAAGTCATTCACTCTAATAATTTTTTTGAAGACTTTATTTATTTATTAGAGAGAGACGTGCACACACAGGGCTCGATCCCAGGACCCCGGGATCATGACCTGAGCTAAAGCAGACACTTAACTGACTGAGCCACCCAGGCGCCCCCACTCTAATAATTTTATGACAGAAACAAGGAGGCTAGGAACTGAGGTGGTTTCCTGAAGGTCACAGTCTGAAGAGTGGCAGTGACAGAGCCAGGCCTCCTTTCAGTTTCCGGCTAGCAGCTCTGGCCCCACCTGGCTGAGCCCGGGGAAGCGTGTGAACAAGTAAGGAGGAAAGTGCCGAGCATCCCTGCGGGCTGGTCAGTGAAGAGGAGCCGCAGAAGGAGAAGGGTTGTGTGGAAGGAAACTGCCATAGGAGGCTGAAAAGGTGGGTGATTTGAAGTCCTTCTAGGGCTTGGACTGGAGCCAGAAGGTATTGGGGGGAACCTGGGAGAGTCCTGTTTGATGAAGGGGTGAGGTCAAAAGGGGGACACAGGCTATCAATCTGGCGGTGTTGTGCTGGCTACATTTGAGGAGGAATATTTTAAGGCAAGGAGGCCAATGAGGATGCTATTCAGGAAGGTATGTGCTAGGGCCTTTTACTTTTAAATATATGAGAGAGACCCAGGGAGAGAGGTGTCAGCCTCATACTCATGCTCAGCTAGAATTCAAACTTGTTGGGGCATATCCAGTGAACAGGTTGGGCTGCCTTCCAGAAGCCCCTAGAGTAACTTCCAGACAGTCCACTCTATCCTCCCTTGCCTACCTGCCTGGCTCAGCTGAAGTGAGCCGGCTTTATCCTAGGCACTCACAGGTACAGACGCGACTACTGATGGTGCATCGTGAGCCAAGGAGCGGGTCGCAGGAATGGCTCTGTGCCCCCTCTCGCCCAGCCCAGGGTGGGGATTCCTCCCACCCGGACAAATGGGGCAGATTCTGCGCTCTTGGCCCCTCCTGTCCCGAGGCTCAGCTGTCTCACCCTCCACCTCTCCCGCCCAAGGACAGCTGGCGGACGTGCTCAGAATCGGTTGGCCATGTTCCCTCAGCAGCAGACGGTGACCAGGGCCCCAGGCTTGGGTACCAGTTCCCCTAGCTTCCACCTCGTAGAGGCAGGCCTGCTGCGGCCTGGACGCTTCCTGCAAGTGTTTCCTGCGACGGAGGCCCGCCTCTCATTGGCTCATCTCCTCTCCTCTGCAGCCGGTCTGAGGAGTGGGGTCTGTTTACGAAAGGCATAACTGTTCCTAGCTCTCTTAGGGAAGCAATTTAACAAATCAGTACGTTTTTGGAACAACTGTCATGTTAAACAAGCACAGCTCCTGAGATGTAATTATAAACTTAAGTCCTCTCTCTCTCTCACTCACTCACTTCTTAACCCTTTAAATTCAGTGGGGCTGTAGGTTTGCTGCACCTGGATAAAACTTGAGGCGGTCCCCATGATTTCCCTGTTTTTTCTGAGTCTGTGTTCACCCTAAGTCTGAATATAGATGCAACTCGGTGATTAAAATGTTTAGATAATCGTTAAAATTCCAAATATGATGTAGAAGGAAGGCTTTCCCCTTCTCCTTCAGCTCAGGCTGAACATATGCAGTCGGCAACACTCCTGTCCCTCCCCTCCCATCCTTTTAGCTGTGGTTTCTGATGCTTACAGTGTTGGAATGGGAAGAAGCAGGAAAATTTCCACTTGATTGGTGCTGGCATGGGGATCTGGCTTTGGTGTTCTCTGAACTTGCCAGGTGTTTAAAGCGGACACTTTTGTGTGCTTTATATCCCTCCCTGTCTTAAATCAGTTAGGGCTGCCGTAACAGAGTACCACTGGGTGATTTATAAACAACCGAAATTTATTTCGCTTGGTTCTGGAGGCTGGAAGTCTGAAATCAGGTTGCCAGCGGGGGTGGGTTCTGGTGAGAGCACTCTTCTGGGTTACAGACTGCTGACCAGTCTCATTGTACCCTCGTGCAGCAGAAAGGTAGCGACTAGCTCTTTGGCCTCTTCCTAGGAGGACATTAATCTCATTCATCAGGGCTCCACCTGACCAGACTAAGCACCCCCCACTAAATATCATCACATGGTTGGGGGATAGGATTTCAACTTCAAAACTGGGGAGGAGGGACACATTCAGCCCACAAGCCCACCATTGCTGGGGACCTCTCACCTGTGTTTCTCTCACTTTGGGTGATGAATTTTCCTTTGGCTCATTGCTTCCTCCTTCCACCATCCTTGGGAATCCAGCCATACCTTCAAGTTCTCCCTAAAATCTCTTCACCCCTCTGGGCTGCCCTCATGTATAGCCTCTTTGACTATCCCAGGCCAACTCTCTTTCTCACTCACAGCTCTCCCTCTGCCCCAACAACTGTGAGGATGGCTACTTTCCAAGTGTATCCCCTGCTGTGCCGCTTGACATTTGGGTTCTCAGACTTGACATCTTCGAGATGGGGTGGAATGGAACTCACAGCACACCTTTCCCCAAAGAAACCCTCATCTAAAGTCTTGCTCTCAATTCGCTTATACCTTACACACTCTTTGCCACTTTGTAAACCCTGGTCTATCACTCCACTTTAGGATTCGGCACTTGTTGTGATTCAGCTAAAGCTTCTATTTTAACATCTGATTTCATTTCATTTAGGACACATCTTGAACCAAAATGCTTCTAATATCTCACTCCTGAGCATTAATCTGACATTTTTATTTATTTTTTAAAAGATTTATTTATTTTTATTTTTTGACAGACAGAGATCACAAGTAGGCAGAGAGACAGGCAGAGAGAGAGGGGGAAGCAGTCTCCCTGCTGGCAGAGAGCCTGATGCGGGGCTCGAGCCCAGGACCCTGGGATCATGACCTGAGCCGAAGGCAGAGGCTTTAACCCACTGAGCCACCCAGGTGCCTCTGACATTTTTATTTAAAAAAAAAACAACAAAACTCTGGGGGAAGTGCCTGTGTGCCTCAGTTGGTTGAGCATCCGACTGTTGATTTTAGCTCAGGTCATGATCTCAGGGTCAGGAGATCGAGCCCTTCCTAGGACTGCATGCTCAGCAGGGAGGCTGCTTGAGATTCTCTCTCTCTCCCTCTGCCCCTCCCACATGCTCCCTCTCTCAAATAAATAAAATAAATCTTTAAAAATCTTTTTTTCCCATCGTGATAAGTGTACTCTTTAATCCCCATCACCTATTTCCCCCAGCCCCCCACCACCTTCCCTCTGGCCACCATCCGTTTGTTCTCTATAACTAAGAGTCTGTTTCTTGGTTTTTCTCTCTCTCTCTTTTTACCTTTGCTCATGCATGTACTTCTATTTTTCAAGCATAGGAGACTGTTGACCATTTGAATTTATTTGCCAGGTCTCACCCTTTGGACAGTGTAGATCCAATTCTGGACTCTAGTGTGGGGGGGGCTCTAGCTTAAAAGAGAGAGAGGCAGCAAAAGAGAGGGGTGGGGAGAGAGAGAGAGGGGCAGCATTTCAATAGAACTCTGTAAGGCCTTGGGGCATCCACGTATGGTCCTCTAACCATGGAGGAGAGTTGCTCTCCCTCTCACATTTCTAGTGTCTCTGGGATGTGGTGTGAGGTGGTGGAGCAGTGGCTATGACAGACGTCTTCAATGGCAGACTGGGACAATGTTGGGGACCCCTCTACAGGAAGAGGCAAGAGCCAACAGAATTTAGAAACTTAGGGCATACATGACCTTGAGCATGTTACTTCTCTGAGCCTTGGTTTTCACATCTGTGGAAGGAGAATAAGAATCCCTATGTTCCTGATAGCCAAGAGCCTATGAAGTGCATTCTAAATTGGGAAGTGGGTCACAAGTGTCCAGAATAGGAACCTATACTTAGGTTCTACTCAGTCTCCCATCTCAGACTGTGTGGACCATGAAGTCAGGGCCCATGTCACGTTTGTTTTTCTTCTATCCCAATGCGAACACAATTTATTGGATGGGATTGTGGTGCCATTGGCCTGGGTCTGTTGGGGATGCTCGTGGTGTGGATTTGTTCTCCAGAGTCATCTGTTTATTTCACACGTGCTCACCATCACACCAAACCTGCAGAAAGTGAGTGAAGGACCAGTACTACCCCCAACTTCATCACTTCCCAGACAACCCAAGCCAAAGCCCCTTTAATTATCGATTTGATAACTTTGTCTCATTTTCCAAGATATTTTTTGAAATGTTGAACCCACTTCTCTTTGCTTCTACTTTTGTTGCGAGTCAAAGTCTTATTCCTGAAAGAGTTTCCTTCCCTTCCCCCTTTTTCTTTCGGTAATGTCCTTTTTGTCTTCACTTGCCTCCCGGTGTTTAGTGTGCTCTGTGAACCGTATTCATTCGCTCAGACAGGGGTGTGGAGGAAGCGTAGGCCAGGAAACCCCAACACCCTCCATAATGCATGGGAGCCTTTAGTTTGGTGATTACTACAATTGTTGCCTCTTGGAACAGTGAGCCATTAGCTGGTTCTCAACCCCCTATTAGTATTACCCTGTAATTTAATCACAATTAGACTCCTAGAAACATAGACATGGGAAACAAGTGGGCAAAGGAGGCAGATAGCAGAAAACAACAGCATTTGGGGGTTCTAATCAAAGGCACTGTTTTCAGAAGGTAGGGGACCAAATAAGAGGGAGGTGGGAGAGCTCGGAATGAAGTAACTGGGCAAATGTTTAAAGGGACTCGTGTTTTACTTCCTAGTATTGGGGTTGGAGTCTGCTGGGCATTGATCTCATGGGCTGGGCCGAGCTGGGCTTGTTTAATAGCAATAGGGATTGGAAGAGGATTGAGAGGTGACCTCATGTCCCTTCACCTTCTCTCCTTGAAATCTGTGGGAGGAAGGTCTCAAAGAGGACCCCCCGAGGAGGTGTCTCCCTGAGAGCCAAAGCATGTTCTTGAATATCTGTTGAAACCAACCTCCTTTTTGGGGGGCTCCGAGAGGCATTGAGATACCATTCGCATTGGCTATGCATTCTCTGGGGTAGTGTGGTTGTGGGGGATGGACACAACCAGGGCCGGAAGTAGGGGCATTGCGAGGTGGAGGAGATTTGAGGAGGGTGTCCTTAGACCTTCCCACAGGACTGTTGTCCTACTCAAGCCTCAGAAACCTGGACTGCAGTGCAGAAAGGAGGAACCCCAGAATCTGAGCCCCCAAATGACAAGGAAACTATTATATCACACTGCAAGATGGATTGGTCCACGAAGAAAAGAGCCAAGTGTGCAAGTTCAGCGAAGCCCACTCCCTCTTCATTCTTCAATAACAGCAGCCACCTTAGGCCAAAGTCAAGTTGTTAACGGCACAATCGGCTGAGGGCACTGCAGAAATATGGCAGGGGGGTAAGGAGGGTGGGTGGCTGGAGCCAGGCAAGGTGAGCAAGGAGCTGGGAGCCCAAGCAGCTGTGAGCAACATTATGAAATCCCTTGGAGGCCTCCCAGTTCCCTTTCCTCCACTTCTCCTCTTACCACTTAGGATTCAGTCCTCCTAGAAATCCACTAATGTGTCTAATAATTGAACATCATCAAGGTATTAGGAGAAGTTTCTGGTGTTCCAGAAGGTTCTAGAAGTCCGAGGGTCCTTTCCCCAAATCAGAAGGCAAGACCTGGGTGCATGGGAAAGAGGACTTCTCCTTCCCTCTGACTCTCTCGGCATCAAATTCTCCACTTCTCATGGTAACCTTGCAATCCCAATTTGGTGGCTTTCCAGGACAGTTCTAGTTTCAAATATTGTATTCTATTGTCCTCATAAGTACCTGTGAGGCCACATGCCCCGATTTTGTTATGGAAAAAAACTGTAAGTACAGTCCTAGCTCAGAGCATTTCCTGTCCAGCTGAATCTACATAAATCTTGCCCTTCCCTGGCACCTAGGCACAGTGGCAATTGGAAGATAAGCTGGAATCGCAGCGAAGGAAAAGTTAGCTTGCTGGTTGGTGTAGGAGCAAAGGATAGGTGACCTCCTGGTTTTTGAAGCTTGATTCCGAAACCCCCAAAATGTCTGCAAAAACCCACCCTCATTATGGACGAAGATTCAGACTTGTTTTCACCTGCAAGCCTCAGATGCGGCTGTATGGCTTTCAGCTTTTCAGAATTCTCTTTCCCCCTGGCCCCTGATAAAAGTCCCTTTAATAGAAAAGAGAGCCTTTTCTTCTAGAATGAGAAATGAGAGTTAACTGGCCTCTTCCTTCTGGGACACTGTTTTTCACACTGAAGTTCTCAACCCACTGTTGGGTCATGAAATCAATTTAGTAGGTCCTGACCTTTGGCAAAACTTCAAAACTCTCCATAAATATGGAGATAGATAGAGATATACATACAGATATGGATACAGACTAGAAGAGAGAAAGGAAAGGAACACAATGTATCAGAATACACCAAAAGGGATTCAAATAAGTACTGCTTCATGAACCGTTTGTTTCTGTTTTATCTACCTGTATGTATGCGCGTCTTATATGTGGGTCACTACCTAAAATGTATTTTTCCCCCATGGGTCACAGTAAAAAAGTTGGAGGGATGCCTGGGGGCTCAGTAGGAGATTAAGCAACTGCCTTCGCCTCAGGTCATGATCTTATGGGTCCTGGGTTGAGCCCCTGCTCAGGGGGGAGTCCACATCTCCTTCTCCTTCTGCCCCCCCAGCCCCCAACAGCAGCCAGGATGCACTGAGCACCAATAGCCCACCAGGCACTCTATCAAGTGCCTGAAGTGAGTAATCCCTTTTGAGTCTCACCCCATCCCCCACAGGAACAGGAGTACTGTCCTTACAGTTCCCTATTTTATTTATTCTTTTTGTTTTAAATTCTTTCAAGTAATCTCTATGCCCAACATGGGGCTCAAACTCATGGCCCTGCCATCACCAGTCGCAAGCTCTACCAACTGAGCCAGCCAGGTGCCCCTACCAACCTCACTTTAGAGATGAGCAAACTGCAACTTAGGAGGTTAAATAACGTGCCTGAAGACACACAGCTAGTACCTGGCAGACACAAACAGGGTCTCGCACCCAGGATTGTTCAGCCCTTGCGCTCACGCGACCTGGGTAGGCAGTTGTGTGGTGCGGACCAGTAGCAACGATCCAGTTCGGCCATCCATCACGGCGCCTTGCCTGTGGGTGCAGGGCAGGTGGGGCTGGGGAGTGGAGGAGCCCAGGCCTGGGAGCCGGGGACCAGGGGCTGGTGGCTGCGAGGGTGGCAGAGCCCTCCCCCAGCGCCGCTCCTGCAGGCGGCGGGCTGCAGCTCTGCCACCGCAGAAATCGCTGCTAATTATAACCAAACAATGAGCAATCACAGCCCGCTAGCGGTTTAGCTCTCGTTAGAGGCCTGGCAGGCTTTTCATTAGAACTTCCCCGCCGCCGCCTGAAGGCGGTGGCAAGAGCTCTGGGCTCCAGCTCCCTCCTCCCACTCCTCTGAGCCTGGGCCCCAATTCAATCAGGGTTTAGGGAGCAGTGTTCGGCGTGGCAGGGGGTAGCAGGGGTACCCGAGGCAGAACTCTTGCTCTTGCCTTCGGAGAGCTGCCGTCCCCCCAGCAGTCTCTCCACGGGAATCAACAAAAGCCAGGCCCCTGGAGGCTGGCAGAGAGGAGCAAGGTTCTGGACAGTTTTGTGTCCTTGGCTACTTCTATCTTTCTTGGGTGCTGCGAAAATTTGTGTTCTGCTGTTCGATAAGGTGGGGCCCAGAAGTACTTGCTCTGTATAAAGGATGTCTAGTGGTGCTCATTTCTACAGGACGTCCCAGGGAGAGGAACTCTGGGAATCTTGGCAACTGTAAACCTGGGTCAGTAAATCATTAGAGGCGTTGGGACCCGGAGGAATTCCTCAAATGCCTATTTAAAAAAAATTTTTTTTGTTTATTTATTTATTTGACAGAAAGAGATCACAAGTAGGCAGAGAGGCAGGCACAGAGAGAGAGCCTGATGCGGGGCTCGGTCCCAGGACCCTGAGATCATAACCTGAGCGGAAGGCAGAGGCTTAACCCACTGAGCCACCCAGGCGCCCCTCAAATGTCTATTTTGAGGGCTCAGGGCTTTGGGGAGGGTGTGAGGGAATAGAGAGCCCCAGATGGTGGAATAGTTGCCTCTGGTTTGGGGGAAATTTATGCTGTTAACCCTTCCTGGGCCAAATTGTGGACAGGTAGATCCAGAGCAATGGAGGATAGTATATATTTGCGGGGTGAATGAAGGAACATCTGGAAGGGACATGAGAGAGCTTCTGGTCCTCATTTTCCAGGTGAAGATCTAAGGCCCAGAGCTGGATGACCAACTGTCTTGGTGTACCTGGGATTGAGGGGATTTCAGGACATGGGATTTTCACTTTTAAAACCCAACACCTTGGGGCACCTGGGTGGCTCAGTCAGGCATCTGACTCTTGAATTTGGCTCAGGTCATGATCTTGGGATCGTGGGATTAAGTCCCACATCGGGCTCTGCCTCAGCGGGGATTCCGCTTGTTCCTCTCCCTCTGCCCCCACCCCCCTCACACTCTCTCTCTAAAAAATAAATAAATAAAATCTTTAAAAAACCCCAACAAGTTGGTCACCCTTTAAGAAGTGGCAAGAAGTAGGGACGCCTGGGTGGCTCAGTTGGTTAAGCAGTTGCCTTTGGCTCAGGTCATGATCCCAGCATCCTGGGATCGAGTCCCACATCGGGTTACTTGCTTGGCGGGGAGCCTGCCTCTCCCTCTGCCTCTGCCTGTGCTCGCTCTCTCTCTCTCTCTCTCCCCCCACCCTCTCTCTCTGACAAATAAATAAATAAAATCTTAAAAAAAAAAAAAAGTGGCGAGAAGTAAACCAATGTGGGCAGAGTAGGAAGGCAACATCTGTAACAAGGGATTATTGATCCCTTATACAGCACTTAGTACGTGGTAGGCTGTGGTATAATAAATAATCACCTGGTTCTAGCTCAGAGCTCCTAAAAACCATGGAATTTCCTGAGTGAGAGGACGGTCATGTTACTCATAACGAGCCCTTCCTGACCCTGTCCAAGTTTATGCTAATGAGATGACTCAGGGCGGGGCCCCTAGATGGCTTCAGGATAGAGGCTGGCAACCAGAAAGGCTAATAGGTATGATTAGTGGATGGGAACTCTCAGCCCCACCCCGCCAATCCCCAGAGAGGGAGGAGAGCTGGAGAGTGTTCAAGATAAAAACTCTTGAACAGCAAGATTTGAAGAGCTTCTGGGTTGGCAAATACATCCTCTACAAGAAGGGCAATGGACCCCAACTCCATGGGAACAGAGCCACCTGCCTTGGGACCCTTCTGGACCCACTCTGTGTACCTCTTCATCTGACTCTTCCTTTGTATTCTTTATAATGAGCTAACGAATGTAAGTAAAGTGTTATCCTGGGTTTGTGAATCATTCTAGCAAATTCCTGAACCCGAGTGGGGGTTGTAGGAACCCCCTAATTTGTAGTCATCTGGGCAGCAATGTAGGAAGTCCAGGCACCCCATTCATGGCTGGCATTTGAAGTGGAGGGAGTCTTGGGGGACTGGGCCCTGATGCTAACTATGCATAGATAGTGTCAGAATTGAACTCTGGACACCCAGTTGCTGTCAGAGAATGGTTTGTGTCAGAAAACACTGCCAGTCACAGTCTAAGCATGAAGTGTTAGTTCAGTTAGTCCTTTTATCAACCCCCTGAGATATGTGCTATTACCTGGTTGTATGTGTTTGTGTGTGCTCAGGTCCTCTGTTTCTCCTCCTCTTCTCTTTATCAAGCTTTCTCAGAACATTCATTGCCTCCTAACTTGGCTGTGCACTTGGCTCCTTAATGGCCACCTCAGTACTAACGCTGCTACCCTTCCCCCACACTCAGACTAGAACCGGGAATGTCCCTTCAAGTCCCACCTGCTGTCAAGTTCTGGCCCCTGCTACTACTCTTTTCCCCATCACTCCCCATTCACTGAAGACCTTATGCCTTGCTCACTGTTTTTCTCTCCATCCCTACATTCAGCCTTATCCTGGTCCCTTCAGTGTCTCTTAAACGATCTCGCCAATATTCTGCGTCTCTGTTAATCAATCTCCTTGCCACCAATGATCTTTCCCTTCCTTCCCATCTCAGTCACCTCCTCTCATACCTTATCCTAGATCTTGTCACCAGCATCAAAAGTGCCATGTCCCCAAATCCCCACTTCGAGTCCTCTCTGGCCACATATCTGTTAAATTTGCTTCCCAGTCCTAAATTCCTCTACCCACTCAGGGACTTCTTCCATTCAGTGATCTCCAGTCTATTCATTCATGCCTCCAGACCATGACCTCCCTCCCTTCTCAGCTTAAGGTCCATGGTGCATCACGGTAAACACACTTTCATATATCCTTGCCTCTGTAATGATAATAAAATATGTCTGCAAGTTCTTTGATAATTGTTCAGTCTTCTTGGGCTGCCATAATGAAATATCATAGACTAGGTTGCTTCTTTTTTTTTTTTTTTAAGATTTTATTTATTTATTTGAGAGAGAAACAGTGAGAGAGAGCATGAGTGAGGAGAAGGTCATAGGGAGAAGCAGACTCTCTGTGGAGCTGGGAGCCCGATGTGGGACTCGATTCTGGGACTCCGGGATCATGACCTGAGCCGAAGGCAGTCGTCCAACCAACTGAGCCACCCAGGCGTTTCAGACTGGGTTGCTTCTACAACAGATATTTATTTTCTTGCCATTCTGGAGGCTCAAAGTCTAAGGTCAAAGTTCTGGCCAGTTCAGTTTCTGGTAAAGGCTCTCTTCTTGACTTGCAGATGGTGGCCTTCTTGCTATGTCCTCACGAAGTCTTTCCTTGTGTGCACAGGGAAAGAGCAAGCAAGTAACCTCTCTGTGTCACCTCTTATATAAACCCCACTAATCCTATCAGATCAGGGCCCCACTTCCATGACCTCATATAACTTTAATAACTTCCTTAGAGACTTCATTTCCAAATACAGCTATACTGGTGGTTAGAAAGTCAATGTATGAGTCTTGGGGAGACACAAACATTCATACTGGTGGTTAGAGTCAATGTATGAGTCTTGGGGAGACACAAACATTCAGTCCATTACAGTACTCCTGACTTCAAAAGGTGGAGTCTAACCCGCCTCCCCTTGAACATGGACTGGACTCAGGGTGACTTGCTTTTAAGGAATAGAATGTTGCAGAAGTAAGGCAATGTGACCCAAGTCTAGGTCATAAAAGGATAAGCTCTCCTTAGTTCTTCCTCTTGGATTGCTGCCTGTGTGAGAAGCCATTTGTCAGGTTGTGAGGATATCCAAGCAGCCCATGGAGAGGCTCATATAGAGAAGAACTGAGTCTGTTTGCAACAGCCACCTCTGGTTTGCCAAACATGATGCGCCATCTTGGAAGGAGATTCTCCAGCCCTGTTGAGCTTTCAGATGACTACAGCCCAGCTAATATCTTGACTGCAGCCTTATGACAGATGCCAAGCCAGAATTGCTCAGCCAAACTGCTTCCAAATTCCACATTCTGTCTCACAGAAACTATGAGATAAGAAATGTCTATTGTTTTAAGCCACTAAGTGTTAGGATAATTTGTTTAATGGCAAATGATAAAGAATACAACCATCTTGACCTTCTTCCCTCCCAACCTATAGGCCTAGTAAAACCCTAACATGGGTCCAATCTTTTACCTGTTCCACACCTGCACTCCAGCTCTGAATGTGGTGAAAGGCCTCCCTTTAAAGTCACCAGTTTTGGGTGCTTGGGTGGCTCAGTCATTAAGCATCTGTCTTCAGCTCAGGTCCTGATCCCTGGATCAAGCCCCACATCAGGTTCCCTGCTCGGCGGGAGGCCTGCTTCTCCCTCTCCCACTTTCCCTGCTTGTGTTTCCTCCCTTGCTGTCTCTCTCTCTGTGTCAAATAAATAAAATCTAAAAAAAATTAAATAAATAAAGTCATGACCTTTAACCTCAGAGGACCACATGCTGCCCAGCAATCCTGTAATCTGTCCCCCAGGCGAGTCACTGTCCTACTCCTTGGGATAACTGCATTAACCTCTTCCCTTCTCAGGCCTTCACACAACTCCCCCTGCATCTCACTTTCAGACATTGGCATTATATTTTCCTCACTGAGAAAACAGAAATCAGAAAAAAAAATTCTTATCTTCCCACCACCGAAAGTACCAACCTTCCTGATTCAGGCTCTTATACTCACTCTGCTTTCTCTCCTCTTATGATGAATGGACCATCCATGGGACTGAGGCCAGGCCCTTTTTCTGCACACTGGATCCCTTCCCTTCTTGCTTATTAAAAGGCATCACTCCAGCAATTACCTGCTTTCTTAACTGCATTGTCAAATTTTCTCTCTATTGGACCATTCCCACCAACACACTAATGTGATACAACTCTCATCTTTAAAAAAAGAAATCCTTGGGGCACCTGGGTGGCTTAGTGGGTTAAGCCTCTGCCTTCGGCTCAGGTCATGATCTCAGGGTCCTGGGATTGAGCCCCACATTGGGCTCTCTGCTCAGCGGGGAGTCTGCTTCCCTCTCTCTCTCTCTCTGCCTGCCTCTCTGCCTACTTGTGATCTCTCTCTGTCAAATAAATAAATAAAATCTTAAAAAAATAAAATTAAATTAAAAAAGAAATCCTTAACTCTATCTTCCCTTTTAGCTACTTCATCATTTTTCTGCTAACCATTCATAGCAAAACTTAAAAAATTTTTTTTTACTGTTTTGGGGCGCCTGGCTGGCTCAGTTGGAGGAACATGTGATTCTTGATCTCAGGGTCGTGAGTTCAAGCCCCATGTTGGGCGTAGAGATTACTTAAAATAAATTTAAAAATTTTTTTTATTGTACTGTTTTTTTCTCCTCACCTCCTATTCTGTCACACATAGTCCCATCAGGCTTGTTCCCCCTCCCATGACAGTGAAACCACATTTATCACGGTTCCCAATGACTTCCACGTTGACAGATTCAGTGGTCAGTTCTCTGTTCTTACTTGACCCCTCAGCAGCAATTTCTGCCATTTGATCACTGCCTTGCTCAAAGTCTTTCTTCAGTTGCTTTCAGACACCCTAGTCAACCAATCTTCCTCTTACTTCACCAGCTCTCCCTTGTTCATTTTCTTTTTCTTTTTTTTTTAAAGACTTGTTTGAGAGCGAGTGAGCAAGAGAGGGCATGGGGGAGGCAGAGGCGGAGGGAGAAGCAGACTCCCTGCTGAGCAGGGAGCCTGACACTGGACTCCATCCCAGGACCCGGGATCGTGACCGGAGCCCAAAGCAGACGCTTCACTGACTGAGCCACCCAGGTGCCCCTTCCTTGTTCATTTTCTTTTCTGGGTTCATTTATCCCCTTTCACCAGCATTAAGATTGGAATGCCCTAGAGCTTAGCTTTTGGATATCCTTTCCTCTCTTCTCTTCCCTTCCCCTTCCTCCCTTCCTTCCTTCTGGGTGGCCTGATCTAGTCCTATGGCTTACAAGACCATCCACACACTGTAAGATCCCCTAGTTACATCTCTAACCCCGGGCCTCTCCTGTGCCCTGGATGTTGGAAGGCAGAGTGTGTCTTCAGTTTCCTCCCTCTGGGGCATGTTTCTCCCCACCTCTCTGCCGCTTCTCTCTTGATATTCAGTTTATTCATACTCAGGGATAAATGATAGGGTTACGTTAACTGGCACTTGGTACAGTGCCTTGCACGTAATGGGAATATTAATCAAATGTAATTAAATCACGCCTTTCAGGGAACAATGTTTACATTTTGCCAAAGGCAAAGTTATGCCTCTCTACTGATGAAATTTCAGATATGGGCAGATACGGTTTCATCCTCATCAGGCCTGGGATGGAAATGGGAGATGTGAGTATATTTTTGAGGGTAAGAGGCTTTTCTACAATTGCTCAAATCATGTTGATCGCTGACTCATTCTTTCTGTAGGAGGTCTCTGGTGTTTCTCTTTTCTGGTCTCCTTGTGGTCAGGATAAGGTAAACTGGCTGCCTACAGCCGCAAAGCCACACCCTAAATTTTTGTGGCTCCTGCCTGGCTGTGGTAGTCCCTTTGTTAGATCACAGCACTGACAAGCTGTGGATTCTTTCTTCACTTAGCTTTTCAGAGGGACACTGTTCTTCAGCCACCGACTAAACCCTTAACTTGGCCAACAATGGTGGATATTCCCGTCCAGAGAGGCAAGTTAGACCTTGACACGTGACTGAATCATGTTTGAAAATTTCACATGTCAGATCCTCCATAAAAAAAGAGTATCATCCTCCCTCCTTCCCCTCTGTACTTTAGACTGATGAGACCCACAGAGGACACCATGCTGTGGACGTCAGGGACACTGAGTCAGTCTGGGTCCTGTCACTCCAGGTAGGGAGGAGACCTGGGTGCAAGGACTATTTACAGGGTTCAGGGAAGCAGCAAGGGTGAGGAAGCGACGAGTCACAGGGACCAGCAACAACAGGAACTATTTACCACCTCTAGGCTGAAGGAGCCTGTGGGGAGTAGTGACCAGATCCCAGGGACAGCTGCAGCTAGGAGAGAGCCTGGGACAGGAGACTCGGCCCCCCAGGGGTCAAAGGCAGCCAGAAACCAGAGGGCAAGAAAACCTCTTGGTATAGACCACAGAGCTCAGCCTCCTGGATCTCAGAGCAGAATGGAGACGGCTGGAGAGTGCAGCTGGAGAGGCCAGCGGAGAATATTCTGCAGACTTGCTCTGAAAAATAACTCCCAGGGTTAAAGCTATTATAAGGTAATGTTTTCAAGATGGATGTTTTATGACCCCCTGTCTCTACTGACAAATACAACTAAAGCTGATGGTCTACTTCAAGATGGGGTATGTGATTGTTAGTTTTATGTGTCTACTTGATTGCGCTGAGGGATGACCAGATAGCTGGTAAGACATTATTTCTGGGTGTGTCTGTGAGGTTGTCTCTGGAAGAGAATCAGTAGACTGAGTAAAGAAGGTCCACCCTCATCAATGCGGGTAATTATCAAATCCATTGAGGGCCCAAATACAACAAAATGGTGGAGGAAGGGAAAATTCTCCCTCTCTCCTTTTTCTTTTTTTAAATCTCTACACCCAACGTGGGGCTCAAACTCACAACCCTAAGATCAAGAGTCACATGTTCTACCAACTGAGCCAGACAGTCAGGCATCTCTTCCCTTTCTGTTTTTGACCTAGAATGTCTATCTTTTCCTGCCCTTGGACATCAGAGCTCTCGGTTCTCGGGCTTTCAGGCTTGAACTGAATTATACCGCCAGCTCTCCTGGTTCTCCAGCTTGCAGCTGGCAGATCATGGGACTTCCTGGCCTCTGTAATCATGTGAGCAATTCCTTTAATAAATCTCTCTGTATATATCTCTATATCCTATTGGTTCTGTTTCTCTGGAGAACCCTAATACAGAGTATTAGGATAATCTATGTGTGTATGAGACTGCAAGTCTGTTCCCCAAATGATGCTTATATCTCAGGGACAAGATTTATCGAAGTACAAATGTTCTACAGAGAGTTTTGGCTTAATAACTTTGATATCCAGATCTTCTTGGATAGAGAATTGGGAGAATGGGTATGGAGAGAGACTGGAGGAAAAGGGGAAGGATCTGACCTAAGAGGCTAAATCACCCTTTGTAATAAAGAGCTCAGGAAAAGGGGCGACATTTGGGTGCTGGAGAGAGGATAGGACCTTAAAACACATAAAAGCTTGAGTAGCTATGGATGTGACGGAATTAGGGCGGAGAAAACGGGGCTACAGAAAAAATTTGCCAAGTGTTTCTATCTTTTCAAAAGATACTAATAAATAATGGAATTTCTTTTTAAATGACTTTCAGTTGCTGAACCATATTTCTTTATATGACTTCCTGAGCAGAGCTAGGGCCCTCAGGGGACCCGTAATTTTATTGGAATTACACTAAAAAACCTTCTGGATGGTTTTGGCAAGGGAGGACTGGTCAGAAACCACTCCACACCACAATCTCTATGCTCTGAGCCGTAGCACACAAGCCTGGAATGTTCTGAGGACCCAGCTTCCTTCCAAGCTGTTGCTCCTTATACAGGACCCCTGTAAACGGAAGGGATGACCATTTTACTCTATCTGTACAGAGGCCAGAGAGGATAAATGGGTTGTTCATGCTCCCCCAAAAGACTAAAGAAGAAAGGAGGCACAGCCCACGTCTCTGAATCCCTGTGTGGCCTGCATTCTGCTCAGCTGACTGGCTGTGGATTCTGTTTCCTTCCCTTTCTAGAAAGTGAAAATCCATTTCCGCTTACTTTCCTGAGAAGGCCCAGGCTTTTGCCAAGGGCCTGTGTGGGACAAGACTGGAACTTCAGCATTTATAAAATCATTTCTTTGGTGTCCTTAATCTCTTTTTTGAAAGCAGTTTAAACTGCCTAGGGGTGGAGGGCTGAGCTTGAGAACTAGGACCTGAGGTCTGGACACTGAGACATGCCATCTTTACCAAGTCCTGAATCTCCCAACCATGCAGCACCGTCAGAGGCTCTAATCAGGATGGGAGGTTTCCCAATGTGGGCTACTGGGATGTGGGAGATACTGACGGAGGCGTTCTGGAAAGAAGCGTCCATTTCCTTTCATGGATGCTATCAAAAAAGCAGCTTGCTCTCTCTCCCAAGTGGGAATGAGGGTGCATCCAGCTTTGGTTGCTGCTGGCAAGACCACGTTGCAGCCTTGAAGGCTGAAAGTTTTCAGATGAAGTTGACTCCATGAGGGAGGACAGAGAAACCAAAAGCAAGCAAACAGACAAAAACAACTCGCGGAGCAAATGGATCAGACCTGGGTAGGCTTTTGTGCCTACCTACCTTGAATAATTTTATCATCGTCATGGACCAACAGATTCCTTTTATTGCTTAAGCCAGTCTGAGCCATGTTTTTGGGTTTTGCAGTTAGAGACCATCCATCCTCCTGATACCTGATGGCAGCTTATCCTCTGCTGCGGGATCAGGAACAGGGAGGCACAGTCCGGGTCTGAGAAGATTCTGTCCAACACGGGTGATATGTCACTATGTCACTGGGTTTTAACTCTCTTCCTTGGACAGGGAGGGAAGGTCAGTTAAGTTCATCTCACAGCTGGGTGGCGAGGGGTGACAAGTCCATCATTCAGCAAAGGCACAGCTGAAAAGATGCTTCATGTGCTTGAACGTGATCCTCTAAGCTCAGAGGGCTTGGGCTGCCAGAGCCCCGTGGGGCAGGTGTTCTTTACTCCCAGAGGGTCCGTGGAAAGATGTCAGCAAGCCCCTGAAACCCTAAAACTGTATGAGGAATTTTTGTGAGCACATTTTCACCAAGTTTTCAAAAGGAAAGAATCACTGCTTTGTTTAAATGGTATAAATGGTATAAAGCCTTCTAAACCCACTTGCCCAGCTTTCCCCTTGTCATGAAACAGAGTGACTACTCCTTTTCCTTCTTTCTCCCCAGAGGGAATGAGAAACCGAGATATCGTAGATGGTGGCTAAACCTACTAGACGGAAAAATCACATTTAAGTGATCAGGGAGTGTGTCAAGCTATTGGGAGAAATGAGCAGGGCGATGTCCCGGGGTGAGAGAGTCCATCCGGAAGTGAAGGCAGACCTGAGCTTAGGTGAAGGAGAACGACGAAGCCCAGACCTGCCCTCTCTGTAGGAGCCCCAGGTACATGGATTCATAGGAACATGCATCTGTGCATACCACAAGCTGTGAGTGCATGGGATAACAGTGACCATTTGCATTGTCTGCTGGTTTTCAGCAGGCATTTCTAGAACACTGCCTCATACGGGTCATGGGAGCTGGGTCTCACATGTTTCCGCCAGGTTCAGAGAGTGCTGGGCCCAGGGTCCCTCAGTAAATGGTGGTGCTGTTGCCCAAACTCAGGTGTTCTGTTTTCTCTCCTGGTGCTCTATCCTTTACAGCAGTGGTTTCTAAACCTGACTGATCAGCAGCACACCTGGGTAATTCCCTGCAGCGCAGAGTCCTGGGCTCTGCTCCAGCCCTAGAAAGGCTGCTTGGGTATGTCTGGGGTAGGGCCTGGGCACCTGTATCTTTGAAAGCATTGCCAGGTGAATCTGAATACCACTTAGATTTTTGGAACAACTGCTTTATATAAAGAGCACTGTGTGTGTGCGTGTGTGTGTGCACGGATGCGTGTGTGCACATGGACAGCACATATGTTCTCCAATAGGCAGGCCTGGCAAACCTATAAAATAGGTTTTTTAGGGCTCTCCTACCCTTTGGCCATTTTTCCCAATGCCTCATGGTTCTTTAGCTAACCCCTCATCAGTCGGCAGCTTTGTCCCTTTTAGGGACAAAGTGCTTTGTCAGAGGAGACTCTTGGGGATGGTTAAGTTCAAAAGCAGTACATTTCCGGTGGTAGAATTTCAGGCTTTGGGACAGGCAAGTGGGTGTGAGAGCTGTTTTAAGGAGAGGGGCCATCTCACTGTGCATACAGTGGTTGTGAATTTGCCCCAGCAGCTCTCAGCCCCCGAACTCCCATGTGTATTATCATGTGCTTGCATGTCTACCATACAAATAGAATACCCACAAACCCCGGAGAATGAAAAGCAAACACGTATCACGAGCAGGTGGATTCTTAGAGTGTGCCATCTTCTTTAGAGGGAAAAAAGGGCGATGAATGCATTTTCAGGGTCAGGTCTCAGCACAGGCATGCTCTTGAAGCTGGAAGAGAGGCATCCAGAAATACGAGTTTGTCATGGAAACGCTGACAGGGCTTCAGCCGAGGGATGCTCACAGGTGCAGCCCGGAATGGCGGGGCCTCTCGTGGCTTATTTACATCCTGACTCACTGAATGAATTCTCTTTTCCTGTTTCCTGGCCCTGGAAAGCCAGCTGGCCTTCTGGTCTGGGGCCCGGTGGGGGGCTAGAGGGGGGAGGGGTTCTTCACCAGAAAGGTGGCTGTCTCTTTCTTGGTGGTGTTTTTAGATTTGTGGAGCAGGGAATAGAGATGGTCTTAGACTCGGTCTCACATCTGGGAGAAGGAGCCCTGGAAGGAGCAGGGAAAAAAATGAGGGAAGGGGGTAGGGAGGTAGGCAAGGAGAAAAGAAGGAAGGAAAACATACTGATTCCAAGTGCCAGGCACACCCCTAGAAACATAAGCGTCATCTTTGTGTTTTTATCGCCATCAGCTCTACCATAACGATGGGTTATGAAAGGTTATTGTTGTGTTACAGGGGAGGGAACAGCCAGGTAGCACATGGAGAGAGGGAGCATATAGCACATCCTTGGGTAGACCAGCTGGCTGGGTGGTGTAAGGGTTAGCAAGTTTCCCCTGAACCTTTCACTTCTGTTGATGCCAAAAGCAGGGCACAAAGGTCTTCCCTTCCTGAGAGCCAGAAAGCTGCGAAAGCAATGCCTCACTGGTCACAAAGTGACCACCCTCGGTCCTGTCAGGGGCAGACTACTGACCACAGACCCTGTGCTGTGGGCGGGCCTTACTGGAGGTGGAGCATTGGGTCCCTGGAAATATGGGTTCTTTCTTCTTCCCTGTGGGACCCTAGGACTCCAGCAGGAGCTGAGAAGGGCATCAGCTGCTTTATGGAGCCCATGGGGCAGGGCGCAAGAGCCTGGGGGAGAGGGTTGGGCACAGGAAATGTAGTTTCTGTCTGTGAGAAGTTTCCATTCGGTGGGAAAATGGGAAAAATCCAATCCTACAAGGGGGCAAGAGATCTGCATAGGAGTCAAAGAAAGATAGAAGAAAGGAGGCATGGTCCACACATTCCAGGACTTTCCACTCCGCAGAAAGACCTGCTTCTTCTATCCTGGCCAAGGGCTGCCCCACCCCCAACCAACCGTGTCAGGAACGGAGCTACCAACCTCCTCCCCCCTCTTCCAGACTGGCAAGCGCTGGGATGAGACAGACCCTCTCCAGTGTGCCCCTGGCCTCACAGCACCCCCCAGCCTTCTATGCCACCCTTTCTCTCCGAGCTGCCTGCTCCTGGGGGCTGCCGCTTTGGCCAGGCTCAGACACCCTGCTGGAGGCTGGCTTGCAGTCAGAGCCTCTTGGTCAGGCCCACCTTTCCTTCCCCCGGGGAGCCTTGGGAGCTTGGGACACATTCCAGGGCTGGCTCGGCACGAATTTGCTGCTCGGTGTGCCAGGCGATCAGAACTCACTCCTCTCCCTCTTCCCTCGGAGGTGTTGATAGTAACAGCAGAGCTGAGCTGCCAAGTTGGCAGGAGAACAGAGCGACTGTGCACTGCGGATGGCGGGGGGCGGGGAGCAGCCAGCCGGCGGAGGGCTGGGCCAGACCGCCAGTTTGTTGATCCCTCCAGTCTGGCAGCCGGCATCTTGCGCGAGGAGGGGAGACTGTGCTGGAAGGTGGGAGGCTCCAGGGGAGGCCCGGGGCGGTGGTGCGGTGTGAGGCGTCTGGGGGGCTCCCACGGCCGGTGGTTGGGACTCACCCCCACCCCCTCCCATGAGGCATGCCAGGCCTCATCGGCAGGATAGAGCCATCTTTGTTCCTGCAGCTGCTGAAGCAGCCGTGGACTTTCCAGACTGGAGTGGTCCTGGGGTGGGAGCTGGCATGGGCCTGGGGTGGGAGCTGGAGGTTCCTGAAGCTGCTTCCCCCAGCGGAGGAGGGGCGGAGAGGATCTTAGGAGGGCACCTAGGCTGTCAGTCAAATGGACCTGGAGCCTCAGACAAGTCATTTGACTTCTCTGAGCCTCAGAGTACTGAATAGCCTTTCAGAGCTTCATGTGAGGATTCAACAAAGTAATAATAGCAAAAAGTTATCTTACTCCAGGACAGACTGTGTTAAGAACTTTTGTATGTAAATACATTTAATCTTCAAATGACTTTATCAGGTCGGTACTGTTATTCCCATTTTATTAATGGAGTAATTGAGGTACAGAGAGGTTCAGTAACTTTCTCAAGGTCACAGAGCTAGTGAGTAGCAAAGTTAGGTTTGAACCCAGTCCTGTGTCACTTAGGCCCTGTTCCCAGCCCTTATACGAACTGCCTTCATAGGACAACAGTTCTTAGCACAGTGCCTGGCATAGAGCACGCATTTAATAAATGGTAGCTCTCACCATTGCCCCAGAGCAACCTCATATAGGGGACCCAGGCTCCTGACATCCTTCCCAGGGACTCCATGGGACCCTACAGTTGCCTTCCCCTTCCATCTCTGGCCATGCTCAACTTCGCTTAATTTTAGGACCTGGAACAGTTCCTCTTTTGGAATGAGAGCCCCCTGGCCTTCCCTGCTCCCTCCTCCTCCTGTCCCCTCTTCCTGCTGAGGCAGAGCAGAGCAGAGCAGAGCAGAGGAATTCTCAGCTTCCTCTAGTTACCCTCAGCCTGCAAAGAAAACAGAGTCTGCTGTGTCTGCTGCCAGTTCCTCCCTGGTGACAGCCACAGCCCATTTGCTCAGCGCCAGCGCCAGACCCTGATGTGGGGAGTGTTGGGGGGGGGTGCTCAGGCCAGACCTGGGTGCCCTACCTTAGACCCAAGGCCCGTCACTTCAGGGTGGACCTTGGGGGCAGCTCAAAGGGAGACAGCTGGGCCAAATAATTTCTTACAGACTCTTGACTCTAAGAGCTGACTGAAGGTTCGTGGGCTCCAATTCATAATCTTTTCCTAGGGCAGGAAGTCTATTGTGTAAATATGTTCCCCATGTTTTGGGGGCGTTCATTCATGTGGCCTTGCAAATTAGTAACAAGCTTTATGAGTACACTAACTGTGCTACTGGCCACCCTTGCCTCTTAGAAGGTACCAGGGAAGGAGTCCTTTGCCACCTTCTGGGCAGCCAGAGCTAGACCTGAGATAGCCAAACCAGAGCCCAGAGATGGGATTACTTGACTGCTTCCAGGCCCGAGTTCTTCCCTGAGACAATTAAACCCAAATTATTGGTGCTGGGGGAAGGGAACTGCTTGGGTGTAGATCTATTAAATTGACACTGTTTTTTTCTGTGTGTGTGGGGGAAGCATTGTGAGTGTGTTAGCTACAGATTTACCCTCCTAATTCTTTCCCTCAGGTCATGACCGATGGTGGGCCAGCCCCGAGGCAGGGGGTTGCCCAAGATGACCTGTAAGAGTTCCTTTCCTCTGGAGGCCTCTATAGAGATCCAGAATGAGCGAGGAGAAGTGGGTCGAGGTTCGATTTTCCTAAAGAAGCCCTGAGCTGAAGACAGGATGCGTTGACTATTTATTTATTTACGAGGCTATCGATTATAATGCAGCTTTTCCACAGGATCCTGGGCTGGAGTTGGGGGAAGAATCCTCTTACCAGTTAGCTTCCTTTGCCCTGAGATGTCAGGCGCTCAGATAGGTGACCCCTCCCTCCCCCTGGCTCTTCCTCCGCCCCCCACCCCTTCTGCAGCCCTCGTCCCTGAGCGCACTGAGGGCTGGGGGCTCCAGACAGCCCCTCTAGTTTCCTTTTTTCTCACGTCTGTATGTTCTGGGTTCCTTCCAATTTTAGGACACGTTTGAAACCCTAAATTTTAACGGCAGGGCATTGCTTAATTTGGGTACAGACATTCGATTTCTGAGCTGTGAAAGACCTCTGAGATCCTTCCAGCAAAATGCTTTTGTTTTATGGAGAAGGGACAGAGGCCAAAGGAAAGTGATCTCCCCAAAGTCACACAAAGAGAGACACACAAAGCGGGACAAGAATGGAGGCCTACTGATTGCTCCTGGTGAGGACACTGAGTGCTGTACCAGGTGCCTCCCGCTCTGGCTCCTCAACCTAGGGTTAGGGGTGGTGCTGAGCTAGGAACCCCTCTCCGGGAAGCTGGTCCCTTTTGCAGCCTCTCCTTTGTTTTGTGCTTGATGAAATCTGCTCTCACCTTGCCCCACTCAGACATGGCAGGGAGGGGTTTCTGTGTAACCCCAGAGAAAACAGAGGATAGCAGTAATGATGATGAGCCTGCTCAGCCTCTTCTGGCTGAATCCACCCTCCATTTCCACCTCCCTTCCCATCAGCCATCTTTCCAGAGGTGTCTCCCAGCCTTTGCTCCCCAACATCAGCGTTCAGATGGGCAGAGATGCTGTGTCTACATGTCCTTGTGAAAGAAAATGAGGGCTCTCCGTCGGCCCTGTTCCCAGGGCCGTTTGCCAGAAAGGCAGGAATTGGTCTTTCTAGGTGGGCAGAATCCAGGAGACAGGTCAATGCACCAAGACCCAAGGGCTGGCTCCCCACTTTGGAGACCCTGAAGTTTGGCTCAGTTGAAATCGCTCTAAAGATGAGGACCGTTGCTTGGGCACTCTGCTGTATGTCATTCTACTTATTTTTTTTTTTAACATTTTTAAAAATTTATTTGACAGAGAGAGAGAGACATCACAAGTAGGCAGAGAGGTAGGCAGAGGGGGAGGAGGAAGCAGGCTCCCCGCAGAGCGGATAGTCTGACTTGGGGCTCGATCCCAGGACACTAAGATCATGACCCGAGCCGAAGGCCGAGGCTCAACCCACTGAGCCACTCAGGCGCCCCTGTCATTCTACTACTTATGTTCATTTTGGCACCCAGTGTTCCAAAATTTAACCCCAACTGAATTTACCAATTTCATCTCATTTTCTTCCTTCTTCACAGCCTATGTTGTAGCTAAAAGGAATTCCATACAAGCAGCACACTTCCTTCCTGTGCCTCTGTCATTCTAAAATGCTTACCCTCTGGTTCCACACATGCAGCAAACCCATGTTCTATGCCACTTTCCCTGAATATAGCAGCTGACATCCACAGCAACCCCAGGACCCCATACTTGATCATCACAAGAACCTCAAAATTCTCATTTCTCCCTGGGGTTACACAGTGGGTGGAGAAGATGGGATTTGAACCCAGGTCTGTTATCCCAGAGTCTATACTCTAAGCCACTGCACTATATTGCCTATCAAGAAACAGCTACCCTTTCCCAGATTATCTTCCTGTTATCTAGGATTTTTTTTTTAAATTTATTTATTTGTTAGAGAGAGAGAGCGAGCGAGCACAGGCAGACAGAGTGGTAGGCAGAGGCAGAGGGAGAGGGAGAAGCAGGCTCCCCGCGGAGCAAGGAGCCCAATGTGGGACTCGATCCCAGGACGCTGGGATCATGACCTGAGCCGAAGGCAGCCGCTTAACCAACTGAGCCACCCAGGCGTCCCTGTTATCTAGGATTTTACCTGCACTTTCCTTATCACACATCACTTTTTGATTTTTTTACTGGAACTATTTGCATCATATACTTTAACTTCCTTCCTAAACGATGACCTCTTCAACAGTAGGGGTTGGGTCACACTTGGCGTGTCTCCTGCACCAGGCCCTGTGCTGGCACAGGGCAGGGGGCCATTAAATGTGTGTTGGATGAAGGAACGAAGAAGTGACAATGGATTTGATACACGGTGAGGTCTACTGTCTGCCCATGCGGGAGTAGGGAGTCAGAACTCACTTTTCTGAAGGGCCCAGCTTCACTCTTCCTTGATAAAGACACCATGGGAAGAGAAGGGGACAGAAGCATTTCATCGATGAGTGAGGTCAGGAACACAAACCCCTGCACATCTCTAATTACAGAGTTTCTTCACGCTGGCAGCGTGCTGGGGGATGCTTTCAGTTCTCCGGGTCAGGAACTGCAGGGTTCTTCATTGCTTTGTGGGAACTGACATCGCTCTGAAAGGAAAAGAGAGCAGAGGATAATAAAACTTGTGAGCGACAGACAGCTTTGCCGGGCGCGAGGTCTGCCCCGAGAGCAGGGGCCTCCTGCATACACCCCACCTTCAAGACCCACTTCATCAGCTCAGAGGGGACTCTAGCCACCGTTTCTATGCTGGAGAGACTCTTCGGGGATCGGGGACTCCACATGGAGCAGCCCATGACGGGGGCGGGAGGCTTCTCTAGCTGGGTGAAGGGTAGGGTCAATCCACTGGGGGAACTTCCAAGTTGAGAAGGGGTAACAGGAGGCTCTGAGGTGTAGTTGTGTATGTACGTGTGTGCTCACGTTCTCCTGAATGTGTCAGAAGCAGCGAGGGAGCCCACACAGCGAGGGGACTGTGCTTTTTTTCAGGGCCTTGAGGTGCCCTGCTGGGCCCACTTTCCTCAGGGCTCTATTCAGGAGTCACCTTTTCTGGTCAAGGCACAGCTTTTTGGCTGAAGCTCCTGGGAGGGTCATGGCTGAGAGGATGGTTTCTTGCTCTGCCTTCACATAAACTCGCTTTGGGTGAGAGAAGATAAGTTCTCACCCAGCACTCCCAGCCTCATTCCCCCAACTGTGTGTTCATCTCCTGCCTAAACAGAATGACAGGCGAAAAACCTTGCCCATGCATGGTAGTTTTACTCCAATGCTTGTATTTTCAAAACCCATTTACATCTGTTATCGCCTTCCATTCTTCTTTTTAATAAAGCTTTTAATTTTTATTTATTTATTTTAAAAAAATTTTTAAAGTAGGTTCCAGGGCACCTGGGTAGCTCAGTGGGTTAAAGCCTCTGCCTTCAGCTCGGGTCATGATCCCAGAGTCCTAGGATCGAGCCCCGCATTGGGCTCTCTGCTCAGCTGGGAGCCTGCTTCCTCCTCTCTCTCTGCCTGCCTCTTTGCCTACTTGTGATCTCTGTCAAATAAACAAATAAAATCTTTTTAAAAAATAAATAAATAAAGTAGGTTCCATGCCCAGCATGGGGCTTGAACTCACAACCCTAAGATCAAGAGTCACATGCTCCACCAACTGAGCCAGTCAGGTACCTCTATCATGCTTACAACAACCTCTCCAGAGGTGCAGAAAGCAGATTCTTTCAATTGTAGATGAGGAATTGAGGCCCAGAGAGGCCGTGAGACTTGTTTTGGGTCACACAGCAAATTAGCAATGGAAACCCAGGCACCCCCGTCTCTGGCTTCATGACACCAAGTACTTTCTTGCCTTCAGTTCTGCGTCCCCATCTCCCCATCTCCTTCACCTCCTGTCTCCTCAAAGAAAATTTCCACAGAGAGGCTCCCACTTCATTAGCAACAAGCACATCAATTCTCCTGGTGCTAGGTAGACGCCACGCAAAATGGGCACTCTTCTCACCTGTTTCCCCTATTCCTATTTACCCCACCCCACCCCCCCATCCAGGAGGACACTCATTTCTGGTGAAAATCAGCTCTTTCTGAAAATGTTGGGGGCACATGCCAGGGAACTTTCATGGGAGGAAAGTCAGCATGATTTGCCCTCCCTGGGAAAGCAGAAGCAGCAGTGGTGGACTGGGTCTCCATACATGCGCCGGTGCAGGCCTGGAACAGGACTGGAGACAGGGCAGTGTGTTGCAAGTTTCCTTTTGCCTCACTCCCCAGATTGGGAACCTCATGGTCAACAGGTGACCATTTCTTTGAGACTTAGAAGTTATCTGGTCTGGCACTACTCTCTGAAACTTTGTTTATCTCGCTTTGGGGTGTGTCATTCATTGATTCATTCATTGACTCAACAAATACTTGTTGACTGACGACTGGCCACATATCAGCCTTTCCTCTGGATGCCACAGTGAATGTGACAGGCAAGATTCTAATTAGTCTGGAAAAGGACACAGTTGGCATAACTGTTAGTCGAGGGTTGGGTAGAGTGAGGTCGAGATAGAGACGTAAAGGGAGTTCAGAGAAGTAGCGTAGCTGGGGAGGCGTTGGAGAAGAGCACCTAAGCTGTGGATGGAAAGATGAGTGGCACATTAAGAACCCAAGAGGAGAAAGAGTGCTCCGGACACGAATGGCATGTGTGAAGGCCAAGGGACTATAGAGCACCTGGTACATTTATGGAATCGAAAGAAGTATGCAGGGCTGGAGTGCAGTGTGCAAGGGGCAGGGAGGAGGGGGGTGATAAAAGATGAGGCTGAAAAAAAAAAAAAAAAAGATGAGGCTAAAGGGTGAGGCTGGGGCTGGGTCATGAAGCCTTAGAAACCATAATGAGTGGAATGAACTTTAATCCTAAAACAATGTTTCAGGGACGCCTGGGTGGCTCAGTCAACCGGTTAAGCGTCTGCCTTCAGCTCAGATCATGATCCCAGGGTTCTGGGATCGAGTGCCGCATCGGGCTTCTTGTCCAGCAGGGAGCCTGCTTCTCTCTCTGCCTCTGCCTGCTTGTGATCTCTCTATGACAAATAAATAAATAAAATCTTTAAAAAAAATCTTTACTAAAACAAAAAAAAAAAACAAAAAAAAGTTTCAGCCACTGACAGGATTTAAGAAAAGTGTGACTTGTTCAGATTTGTGTTTTAGAAAGATCCATTTTGGTTTTGTGTGGAGCAGTGCTCTTCAATGGAAATGTGATGAGAGCCATATATGTGAGCCACATATGTATTTTAAAATTTTCTAGTCACCACATCAGAAATATAAAAAGAAACAGGTGAAAATTTTAAAAATAGTATATTTTGTTTAACATAATATATAAAAATACTATCATTTAACATATAATCAATAGAGGAATCATAAGATATTTTACTTTTTTTCATATTAAGATGTCGCAATCCTGTGTGTATTTTTTTTTATTTTTTATCTTTTTTAAAAGATTTTATTTACTTATTTGAGAGAGAGAGAGCGATCACAAGTAGGCAGAGAGGCAGGCAGAGAGAGAGGGGGGGAAGCAGGCTCCCTGCAGAGCAGAGAGCCCGATGCGGGGCTCGATCCCAGGACCCTGAGATCATGACCTGAGCTGAAGGCAGGGGCTTAACCCACTGAGCCACCCAGGCGCCCCAATCCTATGTGTATTTTACACTCACACTGCATCTCAGTTTGGACGAGCCACTTTTTGAGTGCTCAATAGTCCCCTGTGTTTAGCGGCTATCATGTTGGACAGTGTAGATGGTGAGAATGCATTTGAGAGGAACCAGAATGGCAGAGCTATTGCAGTTGACTTGGAGGAGAATGGTGGCTTGGGGATAGAGACAAAGGGACAGATTTCAGAAATATGACTCCCAGGCTGCCATACCAGGCCTGGACTTAATAGCCCTGTTATCTGAAAGAGACATAAACTCCTATTTTATTTGCGCCATTTTACTTGGGGTTTTCCTCATACTCACATCTGGATCTAATTTTAAAGAACAGAGCACCTCAATGGAGATGTCCAATGGATAGAAAGATCTGGTGGGACTAAATTAGGAGAGAGGTCTGAGAAAGTTACACAGACTTGGTATTTCCCAGTCCATAGTTGGTCACTGAAGCCATGACAACATACAAGGTCTCCAAGGGGAAGTGGTTCAGTGAGAAGAGAAAAGAATCTAGAACAGAACTCCGAGGAACACCAACACTTAAGATGGGCCAAGGAAGAGGAGCCTGAGAAGGAGACTGAGAAGCAGCAGCCAGGGAGGTAGGAAGTGTTCAGGGAAGTGCTGTGCCATGAAGCTTAGGGAGGGGGAAGTCCCAAGGAGGGTGTGATCAACAGTGGTAAAGGCAGCTGTCTCTGCCTGCTTCTGTAGGTATGGATGGCACTAGACAGCCTGAGTAAACCAACTTGGGTTTCTCTTACAGCCCCAAGTTCCAACAAAGGCTGGAAAGGCTGGTCATGTCATCCTCCTGCTCGGTGCCCTGCAGTGGGCTCCAGGTTTCTTTCTTTCTTTCTTTTTTTTTTTTTTTTAAAGATTGTATTTATTTATTTGACAGACAGAGATCACAAGTAGGCAGAGAGGCAGGCAGAGAGAGGGGGGAGGCAGGCACCCCGCCGAGCAGAGAGCCCGATGCGGGGCTCGATTCCAGGACTCGGGGACCATGACCTGAGCCGAAGGCAGAGGCCCTAACCCACTGAGCCACCCAGGCGCCCCGGTCTCCAGGTTTCTTAAGGATAAAGTTCTAGCTCCACAACACATCCCTGAGCCATCTGCAATGTCTGCCCCTAGCTTTTCTGCCCAGACTGTTTCCTTGTCCAGAATGCTATACTCTTGCCAGGCCTGACTTCCTACCAATCCCTGCCTTAGCTTGTGATCTTCTCTCTGACTAAAGAACCTTCCCTCAGCAGCTGAGTTTGAATCCAGCTGCTCAAAGAGATAGTCCCAGTCTGAGCTTCCCCTGACCCAAGCAGCTTGTATCATCTGAGTGCTCGAGAACCACCTTATTAATAGAAGAGAAAAATTAATGCAACAAATTTGGTATTTTGAAGAGATGAACAAAGCTGGCAAATCTCTAGCTAGACTGGCCAAGAAAAAAGAGAAGACTCAGTTACTAATATCGGGAATGAAAGAAGGGACATTACTACAGATCTTAAAGAAATAAGAAGATTATGAAGGAATACCATGAACAACTACATGCTATCAGATTAGGTTATCTAGAGAAAATGGACAAATTCTTAGAAAGAGACAAACTATTGAAACTACCTCAAGAAATAGATAATCTGAATAGACCTAAAGGAAGTAGATTGCTGTGGTATTCTTAAAACATCCCACAAAGAAAATTTTAAGCCTAAATGGCTTTCCCGAATTCTATCATGAGTTTAAAGAATAATATCTATCCTTCACACTCTCTCAAAAAAAAAAAAAAAAAAAAAGGTATAGTAGGGAGTACTTTCCAAAGCAGTCCGGTATTATCTACATGCCCAAACTAGACAAAGATGTCACAAGGAAATTATATATCAATATTGCTTATGGATATAGATGCAAACATCCTCAAAAAAATGCTAGCAGAACAAACCTAGCAACATATAAAAAGGATTATACATATCCAAGTGGGAATTATCCAAGGAATGCAAGATCGGTTTAATACTTGAAAACCAATATAATACACCATATTAACAGCAAAAAAGGAACAAAAATCACACGATCAACTCAATAGATAGAGAATAAGTATTTGAAAAAGTCCAACACCCTTTCATGACAAAAATATTCAACAAACCAGGAACAGAAGTAAACTCCCTCAACTTGATAAAGAACATCTACAAAAACTCCACATCTAGCATTAAACTTAGTGTTGAAAGACTGAAATGTTTACCCCTAAGATTAGAAATAAGACAAAAAAAAAAAAAAAAGAAATAAGACAAGGATATTGGCTCTCACCAACTCTATTCAACAGTATACTGAAGGGTCTAGAAAGGGCAATTAGACAAGAAAACAGAATAAAAGCACCCTGATTAGACAGGAAGAAGTAAAATTATCTGTTCATATGTGATTTGATCTTGTATGGAGAAAATTCTAAATACACACAAACATACAAACTATTAGAGATTAATAAATAAGATCAGCAAGGTTGCAGAATGCAAAATACAATATACAAAATACAACATACAAAAAAATACCCCACTCTCGCTGTCGCTGTGTCAAAGAAATAAATAAAATCTTTAAAAAAAATAAGGTTTTATTTCTTTATTTGACAGAGAAAGAGAGAGAATACGCACAAGCAGGGGGAACAGCAAGCGGAGGGAGAGGGAGAAGCAGACTCCCTGCTGAGCAGAAATGCCACCGTAGGGTTCAATCCCAGGACCCTGAGATAATGACCCAAGCCGAAAGCAGACGCTCAACCGACTAAGCCACCCAAGAGCCCCTAATAAATTCTTTATAGATTTTGGATACTAGTCCTTTATCTGATGTCATTTGTGAATATCTTCTTCCATTCCAAAGATTGCTCCTTAGTTTTTTTGATTGTTTCCTTTGCTGTGCAAAATCTTTTTATCCTGATGAAGTCCAATAGTTCATTTTTGCTTTTGTTTCCCTTGCCTTTGGAGATGTGTCTAACAAGAAGTTGCTGTGGCCAAGGTCAGAGAGGTTGCTACCTGTGTTCTCTAGGATTTGGATGGTTTCCTGTCTCACATTGAGGTCTTTCATCCATTTTGAATTTATTTTTGTGTATGGTATAAGAAAGGGATCCAATTTCATTCTTCTGCATGTGGCTGTCCAATTTTCCCAACACCATTTCTTGAAGAGACTATCATTTTTCCTTTGGATATTCTTCCCTGTTTTGTCAAAGATTAGTTGACCACAGAGTGGGGGGTCAACTTGCTGTTTCTCTATTCTGTTCCATTGATCTCTGTGTCTGTTTTTGTGCCAGTACCATACTGTCTTGATGATGACAGCTTTGTAATAGATCTTGAAGTCTGGAATTGTGATGTCTTCAGCTTTGATTTTCTTTTCAACATTACTCGGCTAGTCAGGTTTTTTTCTGATTCCATACTTTTTTTCTTTTTTTTCTTTTGGTTTTTTTTTTCATACTTTTTTTAAATAAAGATTTTATTTGAGAGAGAGAACGCAGAAGCAGGGGGAGGGGCAGAGGGAAAGGGCAAATAGACTCCCCACTGAGACACCAGGACCCAGATATCATGACTTGAGTTGAAGTCAGGCACTTAACCAACTAAGCCACCCAGGTGCCCCACAGCTATCTGCTAGCTTTTTTTCTTTTCTTTCTTTTTTTTTTTTTTTTAAACAGAAATTGGGAAGCTGGTCCTAAAAGTCATATGGAAATGCAAGGGACCAGATTAGACAAAGAATCTTGAAAAAGAAGAGCAAATTTGGAGGACTCACACTTACAGATTTCATAACTTAGGCTATACTATTGAAGACAGTGTTGTACTGGCATAAGGATAAATCAATGGAATAGAACTGGCAGTCCAAAAAGAAACATATTTATGGTCAACTGACCTTATAAGAGTGTCGAGACAATTTAGTGATGAAAGAATAGTTTTTTCAGCTAAAGATGTGGGACAATTGGATATCCAGAAGCAAAACAATGACGTTAGACCTCATATTATACACAAAAATTAACTCAAAAAGGTTTATTTAGAAAGAGCTAAAACTCTTAGAAAAAAAACAAAGAAGTAAATCTTTGTGATCTTGAGTTAGGCAATGATTTCTTGCAATGACATCAAAAGTACAAAGGACAAAAAATTTGACAAAATGGTCTTCATCAAAATTAAAAACTTTTGGGGGTGCCTGGGTGACTCAGTGGGTTAAAGCCTCTGCCTTCAGCTCAGGTCATGATCCCAGGGTCCTGGGATTGAGCCCCACATTGGGCTCTCTGCTCAGCAGGGAGCCTGCTTCCCCCCCTCTCTCTGCCTGCCTCTCTGCCTACTTGTGATCTCTGTCAAATAAATAAATAAAAATCTTAAAAAAAAATTAAAAACTTTTGGGCCTCAAAGGTCACCATCAAGAAAATGAAAGTACAATCCACAGAATGGGAGAAAAAATTTGTAAGCCATATGTCTCAGTGAGGGTCTAGTGTCCAGAATATATAAAGAACTCTTACAATTCAATAATAAAAAGACAAGTAACAGGGATGCCTGGGTGGCTCAGGTCATAATCCCAGAGTCCTGGGATAGAGTCCCACATCAGACTTCCTGCTCAGTGGGGAACCTGTTCCTCCCTCTGCCTGCTGCTCCCCCTGCTTGTGCTCTCTCTTCTCTCTCTCTCTCTCTCTCTCTCATTTTCTCTGACAAATACATAAATAAAATATTTTTTAAAAAATTTTTAAAGATTTTATTTATTTATTTGACAGACAGATCACAAGTAGGCAGAGAGGCAGGCAGAGAGAGAGAGGGGGAAGCAGGCTCCCCACCGAGCAGATGCAGGGCTCCATCCCAGGACCCTGAGATCATGACCTTAGCTGAAGGCAGAGACTTAACCCACTGAGCCACCCAGGCACCCCTAAAATAATTTTTTTTTAAAAAGACAAATAACCTAATTTTAAAAAGAGGAAAAGATTTGAACAGACATTTCTCCAAAGAAAACATACACACTGCCAATTACATGAAAAGATGCTTAAGGTCATTAAACACTAAGGAAACACAAATGAAAGCTACAGCTGGGTATTGTTTCATACCCACTAGACGGCTACAATATAAAAGACAATAACAGGTGTTGGTTAGAATGTGGAGAAATCACAACCCTCATAGGCTGTAGGGAGGAATGTACAACGACACAGCTGTTTTGGAAAAACAGTCCGACCACTCCTCAAAAGGTTGAGCATAGAGTTATTACAAACCCCAGCAATTCCACACCTGGGTATATATCCAAGAGAATTGAAGGCATATATCCAAACAAAAATTTGTGCAAGAATGCTTATAAAGGCATTATCCATAACAGCTAAAAAGTGGAAACAACCCAAATGCCCATCAACTGATGAACAGATGAACAAAACATGGTATGCTTATATGGTGGAATGGTACCAGGCATAAAAATGAATGAAGTACAGATTGATGCTATAACATGGATGAACCCAGCAAACGTTACACTAATTGAACTAAGAGAGTCACAAAAGACCATATATCTTATTATTCAATTTATACAAAGTGTTCACAATAGGCGGATCTATAGAAATGGAAAGTAGATTAGTGGGAACTAGGGAGAAATGGGGGAGTGACTGTCAATGGATACAGGGATTCTTTTTTTTTTTTTTAAGATTTTATTTATTTATTTGACAGAGAGAGATCACAAGTAGGCAGAGAGGCAAGCAGAGAGAGAGAGAGAGAGAGGAGGAAGCAGGCTCCCTGCCGAGCAGAGAGCCCGATGTAGGGCTTGATCCCAGGACTCTGGGATCATGACCCGAGCCAAAGGCAGAGGCTTTAACCCACTGAGCTACCCAAGTGCCCCTGAATACAAGGATTCTTTCTGGAGTGGTGGAAATGTTCTAAAGTTAGATAGTTGCACAGCTCTGTGAATACTAAAATCCACCAAACTGTGCACTTCAGAAAGGTGGCTTTTATGGTATGTGAGCCATATCTTAATAAAGCTGCTATATATGTAAAAATAGAGCTAACTCATTACATTGAAATATAAGGTGGGCCTCCATTTCCTAGCGAGAAGATTTTTTTAAAGTTTTTGCCAACTGGAATATACTGTAATATGCCTAACAAAGCAATGTTTTCCTTCAAAACCGTTCTGAGAGAGGAAGGCAAAGTTGTACAGATTTCATTTTTTAGAACCCTGCTCACCATTCCCCACCTCACTCTATGGGACTAAGGGTGAGAAAGCCTAGTGTTTGTTTTTATGACAGTGGGGACAAGGATCTCCCTCAAAGATAATCTTGCCTCCCACTCTGGAGGCTCTCCAAGACTAGACATCTGTGTTTCTGCCTGCCCAGCACCCACTCTCTTGCTTCTTGTAACTTCATGTGGATTTTCCTTCTGTCAGATATTCCCCCCTTGATCTTAGAAGGTCTCTCAAGCTGCCCTTTACTTCCATGGACAAAAAGTGGACCTGGGACCCAATGTGGCCAATCAGATGCCATTCTTTGGGAATTTGAATGACAGTTGGGTGACTCAAGGAAAATGCCACTGATTTGCCCCACAGGGATGCCCTGAGGAGACCATTCCATGGTTCCTGCTCCCTGGAATCAGTGGGGGTTATTCTGGTCCTGTTTTTTTCTTCAGATGTTTCCTGCCCCCAAGAACCCTAACTTGATCATTTGGAAAAGGGCTGACAAATTCCATATTATTGTCTTGGTCCTCCCATGGCAGAGGAAGGGTTCCTCAGGACTATGCAGACAGTGAAGGAGGAGCACTCCTCAATTAGGAGGAGTCATGATCTAGAAACCACTATTTGTATTGGAACACCTTCTCTTTGGTTCTTTCTTGATGACCACTTGCTTTAATATTTTATTTGAAGCTCAAACATTAATTGAATCTTAACTGTGTCAAGGCCTTTGTTAGTTGTGAGAATACACAGCTGAACAGAATGATATCCCAGCTTTGTTGGGTGATGGGAGTGTACAGAAATGCTCTCTGAATTCTAAGTGATCAGAAAGAAGGATCAGAGAAGAGGGTATTTAAGCTTGGCTACAAGTCGAGAAATTTCTCTGACCCATAGGGAAGGTATCATTTGTGATGGGGTATGGAAATCAGAGAATCATAGATTTGGGGGCTGATAAGGACCTTAAAGATTATCCAGTCCTACATTTTCTTGGTGAAGATATCCAGATTCTGAGGAAAGAAATGATTTGACTAGAGTCAAATTGGGCTCAGGACTTCTCTGACTCCCAGTCCAGTGCTCATCTCACTAGTTCTCAGGTACATTGTTGATCTTGACTGGCTCCTCCAGGTTTCAGGGGACTTGGGAAGGAGGAAGGTTGATATTTAGGGCTTGGTAAATGGTTACCTAGGGAAATATGTTTTGCAAGGCCACTCAAGAAATCAGTGAGGAATTGGGACAGATTCCAGTAGATCTTGTCACATTGCTCTCTTCCTTAGTTTTTTTCCCTCCCTCTGGGGACTTGGCGGAGGGGACTTGTTACCAGGGTCTGCACTGCACTAAGTGTCAGGTTTTATGTTCTCACCCTTCTCTATCCTTTTGGAGTCTTTGAAGCAAGTCAACAGCTGAAGGGGTTGTTGAAATAACTTTTGTCCTTGCCATGCTCTCTTTCTTCTGGATGACTGGGTCAACTGGGGTGGAGAGCCTTTGATTGTCTTTACCTGTAATCGTCAGGCTATCAACCCAAATACCCAGCAGGTAGTATAAGGAGGAAATCGATTTCAAAATCAGGCCTGGGCGTTCCCCAGCACTGACAATGATTTACCTTAGCCAGCAACGTGCTCCAGGCAAGAAGGCCCCGGTGTAAAGAGCAGTGTTGCTGGTTCTAAAGAGACTGAAAAAGCCTAAGGAGGTTCTTTGGGTGGAGGAAGGGATGAAGTGTCCCAATTCGTGCTTTTCCACCACGCAGTAGTTTCATCCACATTCTTGGTTTTGATCACCATGTGGGCCCTGGGGGCCGCCTAATTCCTGACCTCTCCATTGTGGGAATCCCACAGGTCCTACCCTGATAGGGATGTTCAATTTAACCAATACTGACAGAGAACTTCCCATGTTCCAAGATCTGTGCTAGGTTCTACAGCCCACACATAAATAAGATGTAATCCCTGTCTGCAAGGAACTACAGACAAATTTAAGCCTCACAAGTTTAATACAAGGTGGTTGGTGATAAACACCTGGGATTCAGGAAGTTTCACAGAGGACACTCAAACCAGTAAGTTAGCCAGCAAAGAAAGCCACATGCCTCATAGGCAAGGCCAACCACATGAACAAAGGTGTGTTATCTGGGTGCAGGGAAAACCACAGGCAGTAGCCGGTGTTACTAGAGCACAGAGGGAGATGGAAGTGTGGGGAGAGAAGGCGGGGGTGGGGGGAATGTGAAGGGTGAGACGGGAGAGGTAAGTTATGGGAAAGAGCTGTCTTTGTTTTTTTTTTTTTTCTGAGCAGAGCAGAGGGAAGTGCCTGGGAGATTTGCATTTTAGATAGATCACTCTGTGTGGATTGGGGAGGAGCAGCCTGGATTGCAGGCAGGGAACCAGCGAGAAGAGATGATGAGTTCCCCATGCAGGGTATTCACAATGAAAGGGCATGGAGGCTGGGAAAATAGTCAAGAGCTGAGTGATAACAGATAAGGGGTGGGTAAGGGGGTTCACAGGTTTTTGACTTGGTCCTTGGGTGGATAATGGGGCCATGAACCGAGGTAAGAAATACAGGGAAGGGAAATAAATCTGGAAAAGAAATGTTGATGATGGCTAACATTTATTAATCACCTCTATGGACCAGGCATCATGCCAAGAGTTTTTAATGCATTTTCTCATAACTATGAAATAGGTATTATTCTTGATTTATAGATGAGGAAAATGAAATTTTGAGATGATGAATAGCTTGACCAGTTCTGCACAGCTGGTAGAGTGGTGGAAAGAGGTTTGAATTCAGGCATTCTGGTTCCAGGGCCAATGCTCCTTATGACCAGGCTTTATATGTGTGTACATCTGAGGATTTATATTTATATATTTATATGTGTGAGAGTCTGAGGAGCCTGCGGGCCTGAGAATTAGGGGGGCCACCAGGACCCAGATTATGGTAAAAAAATGTGAATGTGGATAAAACTACCCAAGTTGAACAGTGACCAAAGCACAGGGCCCTGGGGAACCCTTAGGTTAAAGAAGGAGGGAGAGGGTAAGGAGCCTGCAGGGAAGACAAGAACGTAAGTTCCCTCTGATTTTTAAATCTGAAGACACGGTTCTGCCATCTGGGCAACAGATAACTGGGCAATCACGAGTGTGTAGCGGCATGAATAAAAAGGTCCGCCAAATTAAGGCGACGTATTTTTTTTTTTTAAGATTTTATTTATTTATTTGACAGACAGAGGTCACAAGTAGGCAGAGAGGCAGGCAGAGAGAGAGAGGAGGGGAGCAGGTTCCCTGCTGAGCAGAGAGCCCGATGCAGGGCTGGATCCCAGGACCCTGGGATCATGACCTGAGCCGAAGGCAGAGGCTTTAACCCACTGAGCCACCCAGGTGCCCCAAGGCGACATATTAATGACAACAGTTACTACCTTGCATAGTGATTACCCTAAACAGTAAGCATTTCACATAAATAGCCATAATCACTATAGCACGTTTCCCAAACTGTGTCCTGTGGAATAGTAGTTCCTGCAGAGGTTAATGTTTGGATAAAAAAGGGCTTCGGAGCCAGATAAGTTTACGAAATGCTGGTATAATTCAGGCAGAAAGCCAAACCCTCAGTTAACACTTTTTTCTTTTCTCTGTTAGGAGGCAGGATAGAGGAATGACTAAAGGTATAGGCCCTGGGAATAGACAGCCCAGAGCTGACACCTGCATTGACAAAAGTGGGGTAATCTTGGGCAAGTTACTGAACTTCTCTAAGAGGTAGTTTCCATATCTGCACGGGAAGATAGTATATACCTGTTCACTGCGATTGTTCCAGATTTCAGTGCAACAATACTTTGAAAACACTTAGACTAGAGCCTGGCACAGAGTGAGCGCTCTATGAATATTACTATCTATAAACCATACCATTGTTAGCAAGTTTTCCTGACATCCCAGAGCCTTAAGTCTTTCTCACACATATTTCACACACACACTGATACCCACATTTCTGAAAAGTCAAAGCCTTCGTTCTGACTCCCATTAGTTGGAAGTTCTTTGTGCCCTTACCTCCACCCTACCACATCCCAGGACTGGGAATGACCAAAGGTTGCAGTATGCTACTCTAGGCAATGGGGCCAGGGAGAGGGAGGATTTATATGCCAGCAGTATGGCCTTGGAAGGACCACCACGAGTTCAGTCACTTTTAGGCACACTTGAAAAGAAGTATGCATCTTTTGGGTGAACACTGGCCTGTACCAGGGCACACAGCTTAGCAAGTGGAGTGCAGGCTGTATTTTAGTCCCCACTTGCTCTTTAGGTTGAATGCCATTGTATAGTGAAAAACCTGCACAACCATACGTTGCGGTTCTGACCTTCAGGCCATAGAAGGGGCTAGAAGCTAATGACCATTGCAGAAAGAGAGTACAAGTTCTCTTCCTAGTAGTCCATGAAATCCGCTCTCCACAAGCCTTAAGGTGGTCAAGTACCCTTCTTCATCTCCTCCCTCTCTGCCCACATGTGCCCCGCCTCCCATTCATTCATACAGAGGCTGACATCAGAATACCCTGGGTGTGAGGGGATACATCAGACCTTGTCTGTTCCTCTGGAATGCTGACAGAGGTTGGGACATGACAGAGCAGCAGAAAGCAGAAGTGGGAGGGCGTGATTTTCCAGGTTTCCCCTGATACATAATGAATACTAAATTATGATGCTCCACACCAGAGCAGACCACGGCCAGAGCAAGAACGACTTCCTGATCAAGGTTTGGGGCAGTGAAGGGAAAATGATGGGAAGGGGAACTTCTTAATCCTCACTGTGTGGCCCAAACACGTGGCTCCCTATAAATATTCTCACCACCCCTTTAGGTAGACACTTCCTTTGTGAAACAGGGGAAGAAAAAGGCAGACATTTCCTGTTCTCTGGAGGTGGGTGGGGTAGAGTGAGGGGCAGGATCTCTCCCAAAGTTCACTGGGCATTTACACACACTCCCACAGAGAACCTCCACAGCCACCAGAGGGGCCGCTGCCTAAAAGCACCACTTTTCAGCCTAGAAGCCAAGACCAAGCCTGACCTGCGGTGATCTGGTGAAAGCTCTGCCCCCTTTGTGCTTTGGTTCTCTTCTCTATAAGGTGAGGAGTATGCATGGGCTGAATTTTAAGTTTCCTCATAGCTCTGCCACACTATGGTTCGCACCTCTGTGGGGGGGGGTTCTATGCACTCCCCGTGAGGTCGTCACCGACCAGAAATGGCTTACTCTCACCTCTACTCCAGGATCCTGCGTGCCAAAGACCAACCTCCCTTTTCACAACTGTACTTAGGGTCTGCCTCCATATAGCTCTTGACGATAAACAGCAGCTGGGCTCCAGCTAGAAGCTGAGGTCCTGTGGCCTTGAGACTCAGGAACAAAGACTGAGCTGCCGTGGGGAAGGGACTTTTCCTGAATGTAAGGGGAGGGGAGCCCTGGGGCTGTTTATGCTTTTACCTCTCCGTCGAGCTGGTGGCTTCTCTCCTTCCTACAGATCTGGGGGAGGAGGAGGGAGGGAAGGGGTGTCCTATCTTTTCTTATGAGGCTGATGACTTCACCTCCTTTCCCTTCCTCTTCCTCAGGTTAGGATCTCTACCCCTTCCCCACCTGCTCCCAGGGTCTGAAATCTCCATCCCTCTCTGCCTCTTTATTCTCCTTGAGATTGGGGTCTTTACACCCCTCCCTCTCCCTAAGCCTCGCCTACTAATTCCTTTTTAGGCCTGGCCTCCTAGCCCAGGGTGGAGGGGTCTGCATTCTTCTTCTCCTTTCTCTTAAGGCCACATCTCCCTCCCCCCACCCTTTCCAGCTCCCCCTCCCTCCGCCCCGAGGCATTGTGGGAGGAAACAAGATGTGGGGCGAGAGCGGCGCGGGGAGAAGCCCGCAGTGCGGGGCCGGGCGGGCGCAGCCAATGGGGAGCGCGGACGGCGGCGCGCGCGGCGGGGGGGCGGGGGCGGGGCGCTATTTCTGTGGGGGCCGCGCGTCGGCCGTGCTCAGCGGCAGAGCGGAGCGGAGCTGCGCGGCGCCAGCAAGGAAAAGGCGGCGGGCCGGCGGGCGCGAGGCGGAGCGCGGGCGGCCGGGGAAGCTCGAAGGGCGGACGGCGGCGGCGAGCGATCGGCCCGGGGCCGCGGGAGCCGGAGACCGCGGCGGCGGCGGCGGCTGCTGCTGCTGCTGCTGGAGGAGCCGAGGGGACACCGCCCCTGCCCGCGCCAGTGCCGAGGCCGTCGCTGCTCCCCCGAGGCCCCGCGCGGACTAGCCTCCGTGAAGGTGAGCGGTGGGTGGGGGAGTCTCCGGGGCGGCGGCCCGCGGCGGTCGCGTGCAGCCCCACGCGCGAGGCCCAGCCCCGAGGCCCGGAGCCGAGCTGGCCTCGGCGTGACGCCCTCGGGGCCCTTCCTTCCCGGAGCTGCGCCACCCTGTGCCCTCGCGACCCTCGGGCGCGGCCGGAGGCCCGGGGTTGCAGAGGTGCGGCTCACCGCCTCCTCCCCGCCCCCTCCCCTCCCGGGAGTCTCCCGGCGCTGCGTGGAGGCCTCTGGTGTTTGGGGCCGAGGGAGAGGGGGTGGAGAGGGCTCGGGCGTGACGCGGCGCCTCCTGTCGCCGCCGCCACACTCCGGGGCGTCCTTCCTGCGGCGAGGACGCCCAGTCACTCCGGCGCTGCTCCAGGCCGAGCGGGGGAGGGCGGCTGACCGGCCGGGGCGGAGGTGGCGGGGAGGATGCTTTCTCATGCCCCAGGTGTTGGCCTTCGGGGGCCGCCCCTCTCCGGAGGAGGGCATGGTGGTGGAGGGATAAGTCCCCTTGGAGATTTCAAGGGGGGAAATGTCAGCATTTGGGGAGGGGGCTCGGGGGAGGGTGGTCCGCGGCTTTCTGAGACTTGGCCTTTTATGTCGCAAAACCGGGGATAGCGGATAGGGAGCTGTCCTGGAGTGCCCTCTTCGCTTTTCCTAGGAGCCCCTGGCTTTCGACTGAGGCAGCTGGCCCGGGGCCCTCCGGTCATCTTTCTGAACGGAGGCCGAGGTCCCTTGCTTGTTTTCCCAGGAGGGAGGTGGGTATGCCGGGCACCTCCGTGTCCTTTTCTCACCGGCACCTTGGACACGGCAGGTTGGGGCTAGGCCTCACCCCTCAGACGCCTGGGGGGCCGGGGGTGAAGAATCGTAGCATTGTAGTCACAAGACCAACGTTATGTAACCGCAGACGCTCTCCTACTAGAGAGTAAAGTGGCTTTTAATTACTGTGACAGAGTTGTTCCTTTGGACTTTGGGGATGAGGCCGTGGAGTAGGTGAGGTTGCTGGGAAAACCAGTGCCAATTTCATGCTTTAACTTCACAGTGTCTTACCAGGCCCCACCCCCACCCTTGCGTTTGTAAACAGTGCCCCCTTCTGAGTGGTAACCTGGAATAGGCCATCAGGTGACACTAGTTTTCTTCAAATAGATAGTCTTCTAATACTCAGAACATTCTAACTCTGCAGTTGTATATCTGCTCAAACTCATTGAAGTTGCCCCATTTATCTTCTTTCAATCATGGGTTTTTAGAATGAAGGTATTGCTTTGCCCAAGGTCATGTAGCTAGTCAGGCCTTGAACAGGGTTCTCCTAACCTTTTCCTCAGCATCTGGTGATGCTCACGTACTCCTTGGGGTGTGGGGTTGTATTTTTCTGGTCCATTAACTCTTTCCTCTGCCAGTCTCTGCTGAAATAGAGCCAGCCCTGCTTAGTTTGAGGTGCCTTGGGTGCGGTCAAGGGCTGTGTGGTTGGCAGCTGGCATACATGCTTTCTTTGCATCGGGTGCAGGCTAAAGGAGTAATTGTTGAGTTCTGCTTTCCCTTTCAATCCACCCAGCACACAGGCTATTGTGGACGCAGAGATCAAGGTGGCCTGGAACGGTACCAGGGATCTCTCCTTGAGCAGGCAAGCCTCCTATGTAACCTTAATATCAGACAGGGCTGGAATGACGACATCTTTTGTCTGCTGGGCTGGGTGACAGAGTCCTCTTTTGGGGGGGGGGTTGGGGGAAGCACTGTGATGGGACTGTGGTCAAGGACAGAGGATTGGGTTTTGCAGCTCATCTCCTCGGTTCTTGGAAAGCACTCACATGCTATAGACTGCCAGTCAGGTTCTGACCAGCCTTCTGGGGATTCCTGTCATCCCAGGAACGGACCGTGCAAGGTCTACCCCAGAATTCTGGTCGCTGTAGGATGAATGCCAAGGCTTAGATAGCAGGGCTATGAAATGGGGCTGTTAAAATAATAATTCCTCACCTTTTGTAATCTCTCTCACTGCCAGGCATTGACAACCCTTTTCTGTGAAAGGCCCAGTAGAAAATATTTTAGGCTTTACAGGCCATGCATTGTCTTGCAACTACTCTGCCATTTTTGCCTGTTCTATAAAACTTTATTTACAGAAACAGGTGGTATGCTGAATCTGGCCCACAGACCCCAAAGTAGACTGTCCATGTTTGCAGATGTTTTCATATAACCTTAATTAATCCTTGTAACAACCCCAGATGGAGAGTTATCCTCACTGCTAAAGTGGAAATAATGAATGCAGTAAGGGTGAGTGGCTTTCCAAGACTACAAGATACAGGAGTTCATAGTCAGGACCAGAAGTCAGGCCTACTGATTCCTAGTCCATCTTCTTTCCACTGTGTTACCAATGATGCAGTAATGGTCATTAAATCAAGGACTTACTGTGTTCAGGTGTTAATGCCACCGGGTTTGCCCTCTGTAACCCTGAAGGACTCCGTTTCAAGATGATGGTATGAAAGCACAAAGGTTAAGTAACTTGCCCAAGGACACAGCTAGTAGGTGATATGTTGTAATATCTTGGCAGTTGGTACTATTTAAAATACCAGAAATAGATGGAAAAAACCTTACTTTACAAAGGCTAAAAATCGATGGCTTTTTAGGTCTTTTCCTATCCACCTTGTATTTCCCAGGTTTTTGCTAAAAGCTTAGGACCTCCCTCTTCTAATAGTGCCTCATGTCTGTGTTTTCTGTTGTCTTCTGTACTCTATTCTCCCACTGAGGCTCCATACTCAGCTGCTAATGTGCATTGCTTAGAGCATGGGGTTATCAGCTTCACCTCTCTGCTTCTTCTGCAGTGTCACGATGTCTGACCGGAAGGCAGTGATCAAGAACGCAGACATGTCTGAGGACATGCAACAGGATGCCGTTGACTGCGCCACGCAGGCTATGGAGAAGTACAACATAGAGAAGGACATTGCTGCCTATATCAAGAAGGTGCGCCAAGAGAGCTGTGGCTATTGGCTAGGGGTAGGGGTGGACATCTGAGCTGTTCCCCAAGGGGATCTGAACTGGGGACTTAGGAAAGCAGGTATATCCCATGCAAACAGAACCCAGAAGCTTACAAAGCAGACAAATTAGAGAGGGATTCTTGCCAAAGCATTCACCTTAGGAGTTCTTTTTTTTTTTTTTTTTTTAAAGATTGTATTTATTTATTTATTTGACAGAGGGAGAGAGAGACACACACAGACAGTGAGAGAGGGAACACAAGCAGGGGTAGTGGGAGAGGGAGAAGCAGGCCTCCTACCAAGCAGGGAGCCTGATGTGGGGCTCGATCGCAGGACCCTGGGATCATGACCTGAGCTGAAGGCAGACGCTTAATTACTGAGCCACCCAGGCGTCCCTACCTTAGGAGTTCTTTTTTTTTTTTTTTTTTTTAAGATTTTATTTATTTATTTGACAGATTATAAGTAGGCAGAGAGGCAGGCAGAGAGAGAGAGAGAGGAGGAAGCAGGCTCCCTGCTGAGCAGAGAGCCGGATGTGGGACTCGGTCCCAGGACCCTGGAATCATGACCTGAGCTGAAGGCAGAGGCTTTAACCCACTGAGCCACACGGGTGCCCCACCTTAGGAGTTCTTAATAGGAGCTCTGCTGAGGTGTGCTTATGTGTGTGTGTGTGTCTGTGTGTCTGTGTGTGTGTTTACAGATAACTTTGTGACTACAAGGCATTGGGGAGAGAAGCTTAGGATCAAATGTAACTGGCTGAAATCAGAACAATTCAGAATGTAAATCGAGGATAATTGAAGAGATAATACAAGATTATATACAAGTTTTTCAAGGAACTGCATCATTTAAATGGGATATCCTTGTAATAATCCCTATCCTATAGGAAGTTTCCTCTCCTCCCCCCCCCCTTTAAAAGGACTCGGGGGGCGCCTGGGAGCTCAGTGGGTTAAGCTTCTGCCATCGGCTCAGGTCATGATCCCAGGGTCCTGGGATTGAGCCCCACGTCAGGCTCTGCTCAGTGGGGAGCCTGTTTCCTCCTCTCTGCCTGCCTCTCTGCCTACTTGTCATTGCTGTCTGTCAAATAAATAAAATCTTTTTAAAAAAAGAAAAGGGACTCAGGTACTGTATCATCTCCTTTTCCCCACCTTCTTAAGAATAGGGTGGGCTTGAATATGTAATTTGCCAAAAATAGATGAGCAATATTGGAGTAATAGGTTTAGTCCCTGAAAAATTCCTGAGTGAATGGGTGAATTAAATATGGTTACCTAACACAGGAAGCAGCTGAGCTAGAAGTGAGAAGTGATACCCAGGGCCTCTGATTCCCAGGCAGAATCCATGTCTGCTAGTGGCATAATCCTAGTCTTTGATGTTTTCGGCTGTAGTATCCCAAAAGGGATGCCTAAGTGTAGAGTTGTTCTGGTTCATAGAGGTGTGGTAGGGCATCCTTAAGTTTTACAAACTTCTGCTTTCCTACTTAGGTGGGGTGGGATGAAAAGAGGAAACTGGAGTCCTGAGAGACTCCCTGTATAAGGAGCCCCAGTGGGTGAGGAGCCAGCTGGGGATTCTGGCTCCTTGCTGAGTGATGGCCTTATGTGTCCTGTACAGGGAGAGGATCCAGAATCATGGACTCTGAGTCAGGAGAGTCCTTAGGTTATTATCTGGTCTAGGTTTTTTGTTTTGCTGATGGGGAAAATGAGACCCAGAGAAGTGGCTATGGTTCTCCTGTTGTTACAGTGTCTTGAGAGTCAGCATTAGGGCTGGATTTGATGACCCATCCCCTTTCCGCTGTTCCCTAATACCTCTTGGGTCCCTTGGTGTAAGGGACAGTGAGGAGGCAAAGAGGTTTTATGCTGAGCACCTGAGGGGACAATCCCAGGGTTGGCAGCTTTGCTGGGTCCACGGTAGAGGTCTGTTGCATGGCAGGGTGCATCTCCTGAGCCATCTGTTTCCTGCTGGATCTATGGAGTGACAGGGAACTGCCTGTCTGATTAGGTCAGAAGGATTTCCTAGGTTGCTTTGATGCTGAACTTGTGCGGCTAAGAGAAGTGAGGGAATTGCCTTGATCTCATGGTCGATGTCCTTGTTCTGCTACTTAAAGCCCACACAGTATCTGGCACACAGGAGTGCCTTTAATGTTGACTTACAAAGAACTACTTCCTGGTACTCCTGATGTTTGCCTCTGGTGTCTTGGTTCTTGGAATTTGGAAATACTGATTTAGTAATGTGGGAGGCAGCAGGTGGCAAGTCAGGGAGGCTTGCTCCTCCCTGCTTTCTTCATACTGTGAGACACTGGAGTGGTCTCTTATGCCCTGGGCTTCCTTATTCCTTTGGTAAAGAATCACAGGATGGACCATGGAGTAGGGTAGCTAGGAGGAGGAGGAGAGATGATCAGAGTATAAAGTGCTAGAGAGAAATAATGGAGTTTGCGGTGTTCCATTATTAATGAAGGAAAGAGTGTCCTAGACAGCCTTAACCTGAGCTCCTGAGGTTTGGGGAGTTGAGGCCATGGCCTTGGGGTGGGGAGGCGGGGGTGATAACTAAATCAGATTCTTATTCTGACTTCTCATCTTCCAGCTATCCTAATCACCTTTCTTCTCTCCCTTTTATTTATTTATTTATTTATTTATTTATTTATTTTTTAGGAATTTGACAAGAAATATAACCCTACCTGGCATTGTATCGTGGGCCGAAATTTTGGCAGCTATGTTACACACGAGACAAAGCACTTCATCTATTTTTACTTGGGTCAAGTTGCAATCCTCCTCTTCAAGTCAGGCTAGATGGCCGCAGTGAAGGTGTCAGTGGCGGCGGCAGCGATGGCAAACAGGCGGCGTTGCTGGGACTGTTTTGCACTGGGGCCAGCATCAGGAAGTCCTCTCCAATGGCTGTGCTACTGCATGGACTGTATACTCGATTTCATGTGTATGTCGCAGTAAACAAAACCAAACTTCTTTCTGTTTAGTTGCCTGGGGAAGAAGGCTGCTTTATGTTTATTTTTCAAGACTTTAAAATTTTTTCTTTGGTTGTATTGCACTAGGAAATCTCTCCCACCCCTCCCTCTTCTCTTTCTCTCCCTACATAAAATTTTCAAAAAGCCCTCAACAAAGCCTGTAAGACTAGGAGGGCTGGGGGAGAGCAGGTGGTTTCTGGAGGCAGAACTCAAATTGTGCAGCCACCTCCTTCTGGTGGTGGGTGCTGCTTTGGGATGGCCGGGGAGGCTGCGGGGGACAGCGTAAGGATTGGCAGGGAGAGAGGGATAGGAAGGAGGCTAGGGGGATTGATCTAGTACCAGGGAGAATATTCCACTGAACTGTGATTCCACGGCTTGGGGCACAGGGTGGGGTGGGGGGTGGATTCTTTGAGGGGCCCTGAGACGTGTTTGTCTGTGGTGTGTGGGAGTGGGGAGCAGACTTATCTTGCTGTCTTTGTCAGAAGAGTTTCTAAGTAAGGGCTGTGTCTTTGTGGATTACCTTTTATTCTTCCTGCCAGAGCTCATGCTAGGAGGATGTTGGGGGTAGGATTAGCTTGATTTTTTTTTCTTCTATTCATTCTTCTCTCCTCCTGTCTGCTCCCTGCTTAGCCCTCAGTTTTCTCATTCCTCTGGAGTTCTCTTAGAGCAGCCCCTGTTAGTTGGCTGGCAAGGGAATTTCTGGTGACTGTAGTTCCTTAGTTGTCTTAGCAATCAAACCAAATCAATGTCTCCCTTGATTCTCCTCTGTGTATATGTGTGTGTATGTGTATGTGTGTATCTTGGTTTGGGGTAGAGGGGAGGGAGGGGCAGGACAGTGTGGAATCTCTACGGCATATGGTTAGATAGGCTGCACGATTAGTTCTGATTGGGCCTTTATGTTAAAAACCTCTGGGGCTGTCTGTTTTGGGGGTGAAGGCAGTTGTTAACCCCCATAGGCCATCTGGCCCAGACATTGCTTGCCCTATGGCTGTCTGTTCCCCAGAAGGCTTTGGGAAGATAGTGCACGAGGAGATGGCTATGATGCTATCTGCCCTGGAACTGGTTCTTAGTGGAGAGGGAAAGTGACTTGTGGGTGTTTGCAGCCCTTATGGGAGGTGGGGATGGAAGTGATAAAGGGCTGTAAGGACCTTTGGGGGAACTTTGGAGGGGATTAATCTTGCAGTGGCGAAGCCAGGTATCAGGAGATGGAGCAGGGCTGCTAGTGGGAGGAGATTCCAAGGAAAGTGCAGGGGGAGATCTTGTCTATTGATCAAACAGGGGTGGGGGGAGGTCATTGCTGACTGAGCTGCTGATTCTTGTAAATCGCATTTAAAACTCTCATGTGTAGGGTTGGCACTGTGGGAGGGGGGTGGTTGGGATCCAGCTCATTCTTTTTTTTTTCCCACCCCCTCCAAGTCCATCCTTGGGGCTGGTGGGGAGGCAGGAGAATTCCCCCTCCCCAAGCCTTTAGTGTGTGCCGAGCTTTCTTTTTGTTGCTGACGGGGGAGGGTGGGTGCTGACCAGGGATGGTGAGTGAGTTCCCTATCAAACCCTTCGGTGGGCACAAGATTGAGTGCTTGGCTTTAGGTTTTATTTTTTTATGAATGTCAAAATCTGTGTTTCCCCCTGCCTTCCCAGACTTGTGTGGCCAGTTGGAAATGTCTGGTTTGTGTCATCTCTCCCTCATTTCTGGAGCAGGGGCTGAGACCCCACCACATCTCCTATGCTCTGCATCCATGCCTCTTTTGGACATTAAAGGTCAATTGATGCACTTCTGAGCTGTTTGGGTTTTTTGGGGGTGGGGGGGACAAAAGGGCTGCCCTGGTGACTGTGGTGCCACACATGGGTGGGGGTAGAGGGTATCTAGGGTGGAGTAGAATGGGGGCTGAAGAGATAAGACCAGACAAAGAGAGACTGATTGCCCTGAATCAGATTTTAGTTGTAGGGTCTAGTCTGAGGCCCCTTTACTGGGGAGAAAATTAACCAGCAGTAGTCACTCACAAGTTTTCCAGGTCCTTGTTCGATATGGCCAGGTGAGCCACGTTTGGGGTCTTTGGTATAGTACATGTTGCCTTCCCTGTTTCCAGCACCAGGTCCAGATGGCAGTTTTCCAGCTGCTGTCTTGGACCTGGAGGATCTTTGCTGCTTAGAACGTTTAGCCAAGCCCTCCTACGGCCAAGAACCTGTAGCCCTCTTAACTCCTCCTCCTGTGCTTCCCTGAGGCCTGGACACTATCAGCCAAGTCCTTCTCACTACCACTCTAGTCACTTAGAAATGGAAAAGTGGGGTATCTTTAGAAGGATGGAAGCACTCTTGGTGGAACCTGAGTGATTCTTCCGACTCCTGTGTTATTCTGGCTGTCCCACTTGGGGATTCCTGCCCCCACACACCTGAAGAGGTGGGCAATACTTTAGAGTATCTGCCCACCCCTGATGCCAAGCAGTTGTTGGAATCCTTGTGGAAGTGTCTGGGAACAGGGGTGCTTTGTATACCTTTCCATTGCCACTTACTCAAAGACATCTGAGTTTTTGCGTACTTGAGCCTAGGATGCTGTCACACAGAGCAAGATAAATTCTGTGCTCCCATGGCATACATATTCTAATTAGGTAGAGCAGACCTACACACTGATAAGCTTTTTCCAATAGTGATAAATGTACAGTCAAGGAAATAACTGGGCAATGAGTTGTTGGTTGTTCGAGGTAGTAGACTGAATTCCTTCAGGTGGGAAGTTGGGCTGGATCTTGGAGAGGGTTCTACCTCTGGGGCAGTGAGGTCCTAAGGGACTCTAGAACCCCCAAATTCTGTTTTTGCCTTTCCTGGTATGAATAATTTGATAGAGGTGGAGCATAGGGGGATGGGAGTGAGGCCACGGTCCACATCTTGTCTGTGAAGGATATCTCTAGTGCTCAAACTATGCTTTTTGCCCTGGTGAGAGAAGCCATCCAGCTGGTATCTGTGGACAACATATCCAGGTAGGTACACTGCGCTTCTGGAAGGCTAATCCCACAAGGGTTTGTGGGAGGATGGGTTCCAGAAGGGGCTGTAGAAGGCAGATAGACATTGTATTGAGGAATGCAGCTCCTGTCAGAATGGGGGCCAGGGAAAGAGAGGGATTGTCCATAGCCTACCTCTCTTTTATCCTATTCAATCATCTGGGGCCTTTGGCTAAATGTAACTGAAAGGCAGTTGGCAAGGCTGACCCAGGCATGCAATCTGGAGGGAACGGAGCAGGAAAGAGAAGAGAATAAATCCAAGGGAAGTAAACCAAACCAGCATGGTAGGGAGTTGTTTCTGTTGCCGTGTGTCTGTCTGTCTCCAGAATTCTAGTGGTCCTGTAGCCTAGACCTAAGGTGTGGCTGTCCCCCAGACTGTCCCCTCACTTCCTTCATGTCTTTACTCAGACATCGTGTTAGCAGAGGGGCCTTCTGACATCCTGTATGAGATCGCACCTCCTTACCACCACTACTAACCTTACCCAGTGTCGTTCAGCATAGAACTTGCCAAAGCCAGTGCTTGACATGTTTGCTATTGTTGGTCTCCCACAATTAGAATATAAACTGTGGCAAGGCCATTTTCTCTTCTTTGCTGCCTGTCTTCACACAGAATAGCACTTGTCCTGTAGCTTGATAGATGTTGGTTGATCAAATGAAAAAAGAAGAGTGTGAGCGAGCATGGGTATCCTCTCTACCCCAGGGAGCCCAGCCTTTCCTGAAGAGACTCCTGTCTGGCTTATGCCTTCTTGCTACCCAGCCTGTATGTAATTTCCTGCTGCCTGGAAAGGAGTGACTGGGTCACTCCTCTTGCCAGCTATGGAAGAATGAAAGCATGTGTTCATAAAGTACATTTTACAACATTTCAGTTTGTTTCCGTCCTGGAAACCTCCAAGCACCCGTCTGAGCGAGACCCAGCAGTCAGTAGCCACATTTTTGGAGAAGCAAACTGAATCATAGAGGGTGAGTAACTTGTCAAAGCCCATGTAGCCGCTAGCATTTCTAGAGCCCAGGCACTGTGACTCCTAAGGGCTGAACTGGGTTTGACAGCAGTGGTCTCACTGATACTTCTCGAGCTTTAGACCCAACTCTTTGAGCTCAGGAGCAAATCCCTGCTTCTGCTGATACCTTTCCTAGACTCTGCTTTAGCAAGCGCAGGGAGGATACTTCCTGTTCCTCCCTTCTCACTCTTCCCATATACCAAGGATTCAGGAGCTGCCCCTTCCTTGAGGTCTCACCAGAGGGGTAAATAATCATGTGGACTTAGAGAACAGAATCCCAGAATTGTGACCTCTTGCCTCTCCTGAACTAAAGGTATAGCTTCCTTACCACCCTGGCAACGAGTATGCTGTATCATCTGTTGAAGAGGTCAAGTGTACCAGTATGTGTATCTTTGTGATGTCATGGGCTTGCTGTCCACACCAGTGTAGAGGCATTTTCCCCTGCTTAGACAGCTACTGTGCTGGTATAGACCAGGTTCATAAGAGATCAAAGAGGACCCCAGGTCACTATATGCTCCTCTCTTTTGACCAAACAAAGGTGTATAGTGTTTGTGGTTAGGCTGCTAGACATCACTCTCTTGAGTTTCCAGAGAGGCTAAACATGCAAAGACAGTGTAGTGTGGGTAGAACCCAGGATCTAGAATCAGAAGACCTGGGGTTGAGTCTCAGCTCTAACACTTAACCCATTGTATGAACTTGGGCAAGTCCTCTCTGAGACTCAATATCTTCATCTGAAAATGGGGGTAATACCTATTTACCCTAAAGGGTGGTTATGAGGATCAAATGACATGTATGTGAAAATGCTTTGAAATTGGAAAGCAATGAGGAGGGGGATACTGATTATTGTGGTCACTGACAATAAAACTTGGGGGAAGAATAAAGGATTCTGGGGAGTCAGGCCTTTCAATTACCCCATCACATCTTGTCGCACCAGTCTCCCCCGCTCCCTGTCCAAATGCACCCATATTGTAGAGAAGGAAACGAGGACCAGACAGGGGAAGAAACTTAGCTAACGTCACATGGATGTTGGGGACAACTGGGACGTAGTACTTGGTCTCTTGACTCCCAGGCCAGTTCTGACTCTACTTCGAGGTGGTGGAGGGGACTAATTTATCACTAGGTGCTGAGCCCCCTACTGAACTCTGGAATACCCTGTATTTGGTGATGGTGTGCAATTTAGTGTTTTGTTTTTAAGATTTTATTTATTACTTTTAGAGAGGGAGAATGAGCATGTACCAGTGGGACGAGGGAGAGGGGGAAAGAATCTGAAGCAGACCCGGCACTGAGCGCCCCCAGCTGCCCCCAATTCAGTGGTTGTTAGCATATTCAGAGTAATGCAACCATCCCCGCTATCTAATTCCATGATGTTTTTATCACTCCCCAAAGAAACTCATACCCATTTGTAGTCACTCCTCATTCCTCTTTCTCCCTAGGCCCTGGAAACTGCTTATCTACTTCATGTCTTTTTGAATTTGCCTATTCTGGACATTCATATAAACAAAATCATACAAACGTGGCCTTTGTGTCCGCTGTCTTTCACTTAGCTTAATGTTTTCAAGGCTCATCTGTGTTGTAGCATTTATCAGTAATGCATTCTTTTTTCTGGCCATGTTCCATCCTATGAATATATCACCTTCTGTTTATGTATCAGTTGAGGGACATTTGGCTTGTTTCCACTTGTTGGCTATTGTGAATGGTGCTGCTATGAACATTCATGTATATGTTTTTAATTCTCTTGGGGCATCTTTTTTTAATGTCAATTTACTTTTCCATTTTTTAGAATCTAGATTGAAATGGGCAATTTTTTTCTGTGAAGGATCAGATAGTATTTTAGGCTTTGTGGGCCATGTAATGTCATGTATGTAGTTGCGTTGCTACCACTGCTAAACTCTCCATTGTAGCACAGAAGCTGCCGTAGGCAACATATACACCTGAGTGTGGATGCATTTCCATAAAACTTTAAACAGGCAGTGGGCCAGATTTGACCTGTGGACCGCAGTTTGCCAACCTCTAGTCTGGATGTTACGTTCACATGATTCAATATTCCAAAGGTAAGGACACCTGGGTGGCTCAGTCAGTTAAGCGTCCAACTCTTGGTTTCAGCTCAGGTCGTGATCTCAGGGTCACAAGATGGAGCCCTGTGTCAGGCTCCACGCTCAGCAGGGAGTCGGCTTGGGATTCTCTCTCTCCCTCTGCCCACCCCCCCAGTCCCACTTTCTCTCTCTCTCTCTCTCTCTCTCTCTCAAAAACAATATTCCAAAGGTAGAAAAAGTGAAAATTCCCCCTCCCACTTCAGTCCCCCAACACTGGCTGGGTTTCCCTCCTTAGAAGCAATTTAATGATGTGAGATTTTATGTTCCCTTTCAGAGAGCTGATAAAAAGTGTGTTTTTAAGTGGCTGTGCAATGTTCCAACGTGTTGCATATAGTTTAATAAACATGAAAGGACTAAGATATCTGAAGGTATGCCCTGAAAGACAGAACACTGTTGTAGGTGTGTTGCCCTGACCTGCCCAATTCACTCCTTCATGAGGATATCTTTTGAACTCCTGGGATTTGCCTGGGAGTTCTGGTGATCACTCCTGATGAATATGTTGGGTGATCCCTTTTGGGTCAAAAATAAGCTCTGACTATTGGGGATGCAATATTTTTTTAAGGTGGTTTTTGTGCCAGTTCCACCAGAGAAACATAACCAGTAGGAAGGATCTCTATTAGTTCGTTCTTTATCTACCTATCCATCCATCCAATCTATCTGATTTATTACCAGGAATTGGCTTAGTGGTGGGGGACAGGTAGGCAATTCTGGAATAGTTATGCAGGCTGTAGAGAAGGTCAGGCTGGAAGCTCAGGCAGGAGCTGACACTGCAGTTCACAGGTAGAATTCTTCAGGGAAACCTCAGGCCTTTCAGTTGGTTGGAAGTTGGTCCATCCAGATTATCTGAGATAATCTCCTTTACATAAAGTTAACTGATTGTAGATATTAATGACATGTACAAAATAATTTCTTCACAGTAACACCTAGATCAGTATTTGGTTGAATAGGTATTAGAGCCAAGCCAATTTAATACACGAAACTGATCATCTTAGTCCACATTTTGTTAATCCAGCACCCATATGCATCTCCTAAAACTGTACTTAATTTCCAAATTAAAACAATAACAAAGTCATACTTTCACCTAACATGATACAAGTATCCTGTGTACAACTGAAAATGTGCTAACCCTTTCCCCAGAAGAGGATGCAAAGTCTTTGGGTGATACTCACTCTTCTCCTTGATAATCCTGTAACTTCAATAATTTAATGTAAAGTTAGCTATTATTTTTTATTTTTAAGATTTTATTTATTTGGGGCGCCTGGGTGGCTCAGTGGGTTAAAGCCTCTGCCTTCAGCTCAGGTCATGATCCCAGCGTCCTGGGATTGAGCCCCACATCAGGCTTTCTGCCCAGCGGGAAGCCTGCCTCCCCCTCTCTCTCTGCCGCCTCTCTGTCTACTTTTGATCTCTATCAAATAAATAAATAAAATCTAAAAAAAAAAAAAAAGATTTTATTTATTTATTTGACAGAGAGCACACAGGCAGGGGGCGAGGCAGACAGTGGGAGAAGCAGGCTCCCTGCTGAGCAGGGAGCTCAAGATGGGGCTGGAGCCCAGGACCCTGGGATCATGACCTGAGCCAAAGGTAGATACTTAACTGACTGAGACACCTAGGGGCCCCTAAAGTTAGCTGTTATTAATATGTTTTATGTTAGGGGGTGCCTGGGTGGCTCAGTGGGTTAAAGCCCCTGCCTTCGGCTCAGGTCATGATCCCAGGGTCCTGGGACTGAGCCCCGCATTGGGCTCTCTGCTCAGCAGGAAGCCTGCTTCCTCCCTCTCTCTCTGCCTGCCTCCCTGCCTAGTTGTGATCTCTGTCTGTCAAAGAAATAAAATCTTTAAAAAAATATGTTTTATGTTAGAATACAAGGGGGATAAGAGAGGGAAGAAAAAATATATACACATAAAAATAAATATTTATAATAAAATAAGGAATAAATACTCAATAATTACAGTCCCCATTTCTGCAATTGGTTGGTTAGTCATAGCTGGTGTTTATAAATACCTTCTTCCCCTACCTGTTACATATTTCCTTTGTCCTCAGCAAGCACTGTAATGCTGGTTACGGTTCTTTTCCTAGCAGCATGCTGCCAAACCTTCATTCTTGAAGGGTCTGTGCCATTAGAAGTTTTACCTAAAACTGGGTTGTTAGAATTTTCCGTTGGTTTTAATCACAGGACGTGGTAGTACCAAGAGATTCTTTAAGGGCTACCTTATATTCCAGACATACCTTTCCCTACCTCCATTATGTAATAGAATCCCAGTTTCCCCTTCCTAGTCAGAATCAATCACCTCAGCTAGTATAGTAACTCCCTCCTTGGTCTGTTGATTCAGAGGCATAAGGAGCCCAAACTGGCAGTCTGAACGTCCAGTTCAATGGAATCATTGTGTCTTCCGGCGAAAGTATTCTTCCCTTTGGAATGAAGACTTATAGACCAGCAGACAACATTGCAAGGATGGGAAGCAAAAATTGTGCTAGTGGATCACTGGGGTAACAGTGAGTGGTGACATTCCATTCCCACTCCTTAATTCCTGGAAGCATGGATCCTAGCTGTAGGAAAAAGGACACTATCCCTGGAATGCTGATTTAGAATGTATACAGTCTTCTGAAGTACATTGCTGCAGCCCTGCAAAGTCCTGTCACCTAGCCAGTGCTGTAGCTAGATCTTCAAAAGGCTATTCGACTTTTATATCGAGTCGGCTATTTCAGGATGATGGGGTAACGTAGTAAGACCAGTAAATTCCATGGACATGGACCCATGGCTGCACTTCATTTGCTGTCGAGCGAGTTCTTTGATTAGAACAATGCTGTGTGGAATACCATGACGGTGGAGAAAGCATTCTGGAAGCCCACAGATGGTAGTTTTGGCAGAAGCATTATATGCAAGGAAAGCAAATCCATATCCAGAGTAAGTGTCTGTTCCAGTAAGAGCAAAACACTATCCTTTCCATGATGGAAGTAGTCCAATGTAATCAACCTGCCATGAGGTAGCTGGCAGATCACCGGGGAGTGGCGCCGGCTCACAGTTTGGGTCTCTACTGCTGGCAGATTAGGCGCTCTGCCAGCTTTGCTGCAGCCAGGCTGGCTGTGGTGGATGGAAGTCCGAGTTACTCAGCCCATGCGTAACCTCTGTCCCTGCCACCTGGCTGCTATGTTTGTAAACATAGGGCAGTGGGCAATGACAAGGGGGCCTGGGGAAAGAGGCTGACTTGTAGCCACAGAACAGGTCATCCTATCCACTTGATTATTCAAAAATCCTCCTCTGCAGAGGTCACCCTTGGGTAAGCATTCACATGGGATGCAAATAGCTCTGCATTCTTTGCCCATCCAGAGAGGCCTGCACCCTAGGTTCCTTGTCCCTAATTTTCCAATCATGTTCCTTCTAAGTCCCTGACTGTCCGGCCAAACCACTGGCCGTAGCTCATTAATCAGTATGGATTTACGCCTCTGGCCATGTCTTCCCAGATGAAATGAACAAGCAGGTGCGCTGCTGAAAGTGCTTCACCGCTGTTCTTCCAGAATGTTCTGGAAAGGGGCCATAGGGCTACTGCTGTACACTTCTGGGTGGGGCCTGCAGACTGTGCGGAACCATCCGTAAACCCATCCTGAGTTACTGTTCATCAGTCAGCGGGTCTGAGGGAACTCTCCCTGAGGCCATAGATGCAGTCTGGGAAGGTAATGTGACAGCAGTAGGGGCTACGGTCATTTAGGGCCACTTTATTGTACAGAAAAAAAGAACTAAACCAGCAATTGGAAATATACATATGTACATATATCTCCTATCCAGAACCAGTATCATATATAACATATATGATACAGATACATAATTATTGATGATGTAGGATCAGTAGGATAATAATATATGATCCTAATAGATTATATATATAAAATATATATTAACATATATAATATATATAAAGGGATTTACTGCAAGTTCTTGGCTTATGTGATTGAGGGCTGGGTAGGCGAGTTTGAGGTCTGTAGGCTGGCCGGCGGGGTCTCTGGCAGGAGCTAAAGCTGTGGTCCACAGGCAGAATTTCTTCTTCCTTCTCCTTCAGGGAAACTTCAGTTCTGTTCTTAATGCCTTTCAACTGATTAGATGGGGCCCTCCATATCGTCCAGGATAATCTCCTTTCCATAAAACCAACCGATTGTTGTGTTAATCTTACCTACCTAACACCTTTCTAGCAATACCAGGATAATATGGCCTACGTAAGTGGAAACATACAACTGATCATCACGGTTTGCAAACTGAGAAAGTTATACCTTCTCATAGAGGAATCCAAACATGTACAAAGAGGCAAGTCATTTTTAAAAGTAGCTTTTTTTTTTTAAAAGATTTTATTTACTTATTTGACAGAGAGAGAGATCACAAGTAGGCAGAGAGGCAGGCAGAGAGAGAGGCAGAAGCTCCCCACTGAGCAGAGAGCCCGATGAGGGGCTCCATCCCAGGACTCTGAGACCATGACCTGAACCAAAAGGCAGAGACTTAACCCACTGAGCCACCCAGGTGCCCCTAAAAGTAGCTTTATTTATAGTAAATTGCACATATTTAAAGTATACAATTTAATAAGGTTTGACATATGTATTTGCCATTAAACTATCCCCACAATCAAGATATCAAACATTCTCAACCACCCAAAATCTTCTCATGACCCTCTGAAACCCTCCCTCTCCCTTCCTTGCTTCCCTTTAGCCTGAGGCAATCACTGATTTACTTTTCCTCACTGTAGATGAGTTTGCATTTTCCAGAATTTTATAAAAACGGAGTCCTATGACATGTACTCTTTTTTTGGGCCTCGTTTCTTTCACTCATCATAATTATTTTGAGACTTACCCATGTTGTTCTTCTGCATGTCATACTCTATTCTTTATTGTTGAATAGTCCTGTCATATGGATACACCACAGTGTATTTATCCACTCCCCAATTCAGGGACATTTGAAGTTCCATTTCGACAATTAGGACTAAAGCTGCCATAAACATGTGTATTCAGGTTTTTGTTTTCAAGTAAGTTCTTATTTTATTTGCGTAAGTAACTAGGAGTGGGATTGCTGGATTTTATGCTGAGCATATGTTTAACCTTAAAAGAAACTGCCAAACTATTTTCCAGAGGGGCCACACCATTTTACATTCCCATGAGCAGTGTGCGATGTGAGATTTTCAGTGGCTCCCTATCTTGTGAACACTTGCTATTGTCAGTTTTTCTTTTTATTTTTTTTTGAAAGATTTTTATTTATTTTTTTGACAGACAGAGATCACAAGTAGGCAGAGAGGCAGGCAGAGAGAGAGGAGGAGGAAGCAGGCTCCCCGCTGAGCAGAGAGCCCGATGGGGGCCTCGATCCCAGGACCCTGAGACCATGACCTGAGTTGAAGGCAGAGGCTTAGCCCACTGAGCCACCCAAGCGCCCCTCATTTTGGTTTTAATTTACATTTCCCAAATGACTAATGATGTTGAGCATCTTCTTACGTGATTATTTGTTACCTTTATATCTTTGCTTATCTTTTTACTGGGTTGTTTGTTTTCTCATTGTTGAGTTTTAAGAAGTCCTTTTCTCTTTTCTTTTTTTTTAAGATTTTATTTATTTACTTGACAGAGAGAGATCACAAGTAGGCAGAGATGCAGGCAGAGAGAGAGAGGAGGAAGCAGGCTCCCTGCTGAGCAGAGAGCCCTATTCGGCACTGGATCCCAGGACTCTGAGATCATGACCTGAACTTAAGGCAGAGGCTTAACTCACTGAACCACCCAGGCGCCCTCCTTTTTTCTTTTTTAAGATTTATTTATTTTAGAGGGAGTGCTTGCGTGCAAGCACCTGAGTGGCGGGAGTACCAGACGGAGAGAATCTCAAGCAGACTCCCTGTTGAGTGGAGAGCTGGACCTGGGGCTTGGTCTCAGGACCCATGAGATCATGACCTGAGCCAAAACCGAAGAGTCCATTGCTTATACAGCCTGAGCTACCCAGACACCCCTTAAGAATTACTTCTCAGAACAACAACAACAAAAAGAATTACTTCTCAGTTCTGGATCTAAGTCTGTTCTCAAATACATAATTTGCAAATATTGTCTTTGAGTTTGTGGCTTGTCTTTTCATTCTCTTGTCTCTTACAAAGTAAACATGAAGTCTAACATCTCTTTTTTGCATTGTGCTTTTGGTGTATCTAAGAACACTTTAACCCAAGGTAACAGGTTTCCTCCTACTTTTTTCTAAAAGTTTTAATTTTTTTGGAAGATTTTCTTTATTTGAGAGAGCGAGTGAGAGAGCACGAGTAGGGTGGGATGGGGAGGAGCAGGCAGAGAGGGAGAAGCATGCAGGGAGCCCAACACGGGGCTCGATCCCAGGACCCTGGGATCATGACCTGAGCTGAAGGCAGACACTTAACTAACTAAGCTATTAGGCATCCCAAAGTTCAAAATTCCTATGTCTTCTTGGTGGATTGTACTTTTTGCCAAATGCTTTTTCCACCCCTGTTGAGAGGATTATGTGGTTTTTCTTTTTTATTCCATTAATATGGGAAATTACATTGATTTTTTGAGTGTTAAACCAAACTTGCATTACTAGAATAAATGGTGCTTGGTCATGATGATTGTCCTTTTCATATGTTGTTGAATTTTATTCGCTAGAATTTTGTGAAGAAGTTTTGCACTTATTTTCAGGAGGGATATTGGTCTGTAGGTTTCTTTCCTTGTTATGTCTACATCTGGTTTTGTCATCAGAATCAGGTTAGCCTCCTAAAATGAGTTAGGAACTATTTCCTCCCCTTTAATTTTCTGCAAGTGTTTATGCAAAATGGTTATTATTTCTTTCTTAAATGTTCAAGAGAATTCATCAGTGAGTCCATCTGTGTCTTGAATTTTCTTGTGCATAGGTTTTGTAACTGTAAATTCAATTTCTTGAGCAGAGTTGGGGCTATTCAGGTCGTCTCCTTCTTGAGTAAGCATACCTTTGTATCTGTACAGTTATTTCCCCGTTGCATCTAAGTTACAGAATTCATCTGCAAAAAGTTAATGATATTTCCTTATCATCATTTTATTTGCATGGAATCCATCATAATGTCATCTCTCAGCCCTACTATTGGTAATTTTGTCTTCCCCCTTTCCCCCCCTGATTAGTTTTGCTGGACGTTTATCAACATTATGGATCTTCTCAAGAAATCAGATTTTGGTTTCATTTATTTACTCAATTTTTATGTTTTCTGTTTTATTTATTTCCACTCCAATCTTTCTTTTTTTCTGCTTACTTTGGGATCAATGTGCTGTTCTTATTTCTTATTTTTTTGTTCTTATTTTTGAGGTCATTGTTTGAAGTCTTTCTCCTTTTCTAATATAGGCATTTAGTGCTATAAATTTTGCTCTAAGCTTTAGCAGCATCCACAAATTTTGATTGGTTGTATTTTGATTTTAATTCAGTTCAAATTACTTGCTAATTTCTTTTTTATTTTTTCTTTGGCCCATGGATTATTTAAAGTAAATCATTTAGTTTCCAAATATTTGGGGATTTTCAGTTATCTTTATGTTACTGACTTTTTACTTAATTCCACTGTAGATAGAGAATATACTTTAGTGATTTGAATCCTTTAAAATTTATTTAAATTTGTTTTATGGCCCAAAATATGGTCTCTCTTGGTAAATTTTCAATATACATAAAAAAATAATGCATATTCTATTGCTATTGAGGATTGGGCCAATTTGATCAATATAGTCTTCTCTATCCTCACTGGTCTCTGTCTAATTGTTCTCTAAATTACTGACATTCCAACTATAATTATGAACTTTTCTATTTTTCCTTAAATTTTTAGCATTCTTTTTTGTTTAATATATTTTGAAGCTCCTCATAAACCTTTAGGATTGTTATATCCTTTCAATGAATTGATTTATTTATCATTATGAAATGATTCTCTTTATCCCTGGTAATATTCCTTGCTCTGAAATCTATTGCATCTTCAACTTTCTTTCTTTTTTTAAAAAAATATTTTATTTATTTATTTGACAGAGAGAGAGAGTACAAGCAGGGGGAGAGGCAGGCAGAGGGAGAGGGAGAAGCAGGCTCCCTGCTCAGCTGGGAGCCCGATGTGAGGCTTGATCTCAGGACCCCAGGATCATGACCTGAGCCGAAGGCAGATGTTTACCCAACTGAGCCACCAAGGCGCCCCAGTGTTTTTTTTGTTTGTTTGTTTGTTTGTTTTTTGTTTTGTTTTGTTTTTTTTTAAGTAGCATGGGTTCCCCCAGCTTTTTAATTTTAACCTATCTATATTTTTATATTTAAGTGACTTTCTTGTAAGCAACATATAGTTGGGTCTTACTTTCCTTTTTTTTAAAAAAATTGAGGTATAATTTATATATAACACTGTGTAAATAAAGTGTACAGTATGTTGATTTGATACATTTACATATTACAACATGATTGCCACATAGCTTAGCTAACACCTCTATGATGTCATATAATTATCATTTCTCTTTTGTGATGAGAACAATTAAGATCTAGTCTCTTAGCAACTTTGAAGTTCATAATACAGTATTGTTGACTGTCATCACTGTGCTATGCCTTAGATCTCCAGAACTGACTTATCTGCTATTTACATTCATATTTTTAGTTGCTAAATGTGGCAGCCCTGGATGGAGGGGAACTGAGGCCTCCTGCCAACAGCTAGCACTGACTCTTTCTCTATGTGAGTGAGACATTTGGGAAGCTCCAGTCACACCTTCAGAGGACTGCAGTCCTTGCCAATATCTTGACTGCAACCTCAGGAGAGAGCCTGAGTCAGAACCAACTAGCTAAACACTCCAGAATTCCTAATTCTTAGATACTGTGTGACATAGTCAATGTTTCTTATTGTTTTAAGTCACTATGTTTTGGAGTAATTTGTTACACAGCAATAGATCACTATTACAGGCACATAAACATTTGACTACAAGTGCAGAGAAAAATTGGGATAAACTTTAATCCTCTGCGGAAGGAATTGGCTTTGAGCAGCTGAAGTGTAAGGCAGCGCTAATCTTTTTTTTTTTAAGATTTTATTTATTTATTTGATAGAGATCACAAGTAGGCAGAGAGGGAGGCAGGCAGAGAGAGAGGGTGAAGCAGGCTCCCCGCTGAGCCGAGAGCCCGATGTGGGTCTCGATCCCAGGACCCTGAGATCATGACCTGAGCTGAAGGCAGAGGCTTAACCCACTGAGCCACCCTGGTGCCCCAGGCAGCTCTAATCTTATCTATAATTTTTAATAAGGAGAATGTAGGATAGGAAAATATATGCTATATAAATATTAATTAAAGGAATGTTCATTAAGAAATAAATGTTGGCGAGGATGTGGAGAAAAGGGAACCCTCATGCACTGTTGGTGGGAACATAACTTGGTGCAGCCACAGTGGAAAACAGTATGGAGGTTCCTCAAAAAACCAAAATTGGAAATATCATCTGACCCTATAATTCCACTACTGGGTATTTACCCAAAGAAAAGGAAAACACTAATTTGAAAATATACATGCACCTCTATGTTTATTGCAGCATTATTTACAATAGCTACAATATGGTAGCAACCCAAATGTCCATTGACAGATGAATGGATAAGGAAGATTTAGTATGTATGTATGATGGAATATTATGCAGCCATGATAAGGAGATCTTGCCATTTGTGACAACATGGATAGACCTAGAGGATATTATTCTGCTAAGTGAAATAAGTCAGACTCAGAAAGACAAATACCATATGATTTCACTTATATATAAAATCCCCCCAAACCCCACAAATGAATAAACAAACAAAAAGCAGAGTCAGACCTATAAAAACAGAGAAGAGATTGATGGTTGCCATGGGGAAAGTGTGGGGTGGTAGGAGAAATGGGTGAAGGGGAATGGAAGATACAGCCCTCCAGTTATGGAATGAATAAGTCACAGGAATAAAAGGCACAGTATAGGGAATCCAGTCAATGTTGTAATAACATTGTATGGTGACATATGGTAGCTACACTTGTGGTGAGCATAGACTAATGTATAGGGAAGTTGAATCAGTATCTTTTACACCTGAAACTAATGTAACATTGTGTGTCAGTTGTACTGAAATTAACAAATTTGTAAAAATGAAACAATGTCTACTAACTGATGTATAAAGAAAAGTGTGGTATCCATACAATGGAATATTTTTTGGCCGAGATAAGGAATGGAGTACTGATTCATGCTTATAATATGGATGAACCCTGAAAATGTTATGCTAAGTGAAAGAAGCCAGACACAAAAGGCCAAGTAAAACCTGTTATTTTTTTTTAATTTTATTTATTTATTTGAGAGATAGATATCACAAGTAGGCAGAGAGGCAGGCAGAGAGAGAGGGGGGGAAGCAGGCTCCCTGCTGAGCAGAGAGCCCGATGCGGGGCTCGATCCCAGGACCCTGAGTCCATGACCTGAGCCGATGGCAGAGGCTTTAACCCACTGAGCCACCCAGGTGCCCCAGTAAAACCTGTTATATAATAAATACTTATTGTTTGGGGCCACTAGGTCCTGGGGGGAATTTGTTACACAGCAATAGATAACTAATGCAGTGGGTTTATAAGAATTAGTATGAATAAGGGAATATATGTGAAACATCTGACACAAAGAAGGCCACCATAACGAATGGTGGCTAGTGTGAGTGGGAAAAATGTCCTCCAGTTCCAGAGATTATCTCCTGTGGGCAACCAGGGATGAGGAGAAGAGTGGGGCCAGGGCCTCAGCCCTTGCCCCAGCTGCACATAGCCTCCCCGGGTCACTCTCTGCTTGCCCTCGTCCTTTGTCTCTACCTTCCTCCTTTTTAGGGTATCATCACTTTGTTGAGTAGAGTTATGTAAATACAGTTATACTATATGTAAGTAGTATGCAACTAATAGTTATCTATAAAACTAATATAGATCAGTTATATATATACCCCTTAATATTTTTTTTTAAAGATTTTATTTATTTATTTGTCAGAGAGAGTGAGCACAGGCAGACAGAGAGGCAGGCAGAGGCAGAGGGAGAAGCAGGTTCCCTGCTGAGCAAGGAGCCTGATGTGGGACTCGATCCCAGGACCCTGGGATCATGACCCGAGCCGAAGGCAGCTGCTTAACCAACTGAGCCACCCAGGCGTCCCACCCCTTAATATTTATGTGGCTGGAGGCAAAGCCTTGTCTTGTTTACTTCTACACATCCAACACCATGCCTCGTACACAGCAGACACTCAGAGCATATTTGCAAAAAGAACGAATGAAGAATAACATAGGAAACAGCTCTTAAATTGTAAAAGAATGACCCACATATGTTGACCTAGCTTACTTCTAGGGATCTGTCGGAAAGTGGGTGCAGGGGGGAAAGCCAAAGATCCAAGGATGGTTATTGCAATATTGCTCATTAACAGTTAAGAAAAAAAACTTGGAAACAACCAACTACTTATCCTTAGGGGTGAATGAATTATGTGACGTCCGGTTTCTGGAATGTTCTGCAGCAATTCAGAAAGAATGAGTGTCTGTCCACTGACTTGATGTTGGGTGAGATGAGCAAGTGGCAGAGAAATGCACATGGCATGATCTTTTGTTGTCCAATAAACCTGACCAAAGCACCTCTACGTAGGGTATGTGTATGTGGACATGGCTATGTGAGTATGGAGTTGAGGGTAGAGCTACGTCCAAGATGCTAGTATTGAGGGGAGCTGGCAGGAGATTAATTACTTTTTAAAGTGTATGATTGTCTCATTAGATGCAATAAACATGAGTTATTTTTGTGATTTTTGAAGAGTTTAGTAAAATTCTGAAGTAAACCAGTGGAAACCTTGGGTCTAATTGTCCCTATTCTCAGTTCCCTGAAGGTGGATCCTGGATCTTTTATCAGAGAGTCAGGTGAGGGGAAGATGGGCCGACTTCACCCTCAATTTTGAGGTCCGCCATCCTCTTGTGTTCTTTAAACCAAGTGAGAGTCACCCACCCTCTACGGGAAACCCCTTTTTAGCCTTAAAGCCAACAGCCTCCAGCTCCTGCTAGCAGGAAAAAACTAATGAGAGAAGGGACTCCCCTTCTCTCATCCTGCATCTGACCTGGGAGTGAACTCTTCTCTGTTCTCTGGGGAGAGGTCTCTTTCCTATCCAGAGAAAAAAGAATATCTGTGGCTTCTGCCCCTTTTTCAAGGGAAGGGCATGTGGCCAGTGTTTCTCTAACCTGATTGTGAGCACTATCCTTTTATAGGGAAAAAATTCCAGCACTCCCAGTGTTGACTAATTTTGTTATAATATTACTTAAGTATGTATAAGCATAAAACTAGGTATAAATGTATGCTTATAGCTCTTATGTGGCTATGAAACCAAAAGCAAATTGGCAAATTAAATACCAATGAAATTACAAAACGTATAAAATTCAAATGGACACTAATGCAATCTTTTCCTCTTTCGTTTCTAAGTCACACTGGCTGTCAGGAACTCTTGCTTGCCAGCCACAGCCTGGGCTCTAATACCTAGCATGCTGTCCTGGATGGGGCCAGGAGGACGGTTCATCTCTCCCCCCACTTAGCTTCATGTGAACCCCCCAAATCCTCCCTTCTAACTGTGCTTTTCCGGGTCATTTGGTGTTTCCAAGGTATGAGTGCATTTTCCTCTCACTGACTCTGAATAATGAAAGAAGCCAAAGCTACCAGGGATAGAAACAGGGATGCTGAAATGGGGCGGGGGGAGCTCTTAGTTTTAAAGTGGACACCCAGCATTCACTAAAAAAAGAAAGTTATTATCGCCACGACAAACATGGGTCTTGAAGGTATTTGCCTAAGTGAAGTAAGTGGGGCCAAGAAAGACAAATACTGCGTGGTCTCACTTATATGTGGAATTTAAAGCACCAAACTCACAGAGCAGGGAGTAGAGGGGGGTGGCCAGGGGCTGAGGGGTGGGGGAAATGGGAGATGTTGGTCAGAGGGTACAGACTGCCGGATTTAGGGTGAGGACATGCCAGGATCTAATGTGGGACACGGGGACATTAGTTGACAGTGCTGTGTACTTGAAAGTTGAGACATGTAACATGTGGCGATTCGATACACGTATTCAATGGCAGTAGAGCTAGAATGTCCTCAGCACCACCAGCACCACCACAAACGGTAGTTGTGGGAGGTGGAGGGTGTGTGAACCAACCTGTCGCGGTCAACATGTCCCACTGAATACAGGGTTCAAATCACCACATGTTACATGTCACAAAACGACATGTTCTATATCAATTCCACCTCAATAAAGCTGGGAAAAAATTATCAAATGAAAACATAAAGTAAAAAATTATCCTAGTAAATTCTTATAACCCCAAGAACACTTGAGTTAAACCAATGTAGGGACAGAGGGGCAGACTCAGAGGCTGTGGTCCCTATCTTCCTATCTGCATCGCGCCGGTGGTGAGTATTTGGGTGGACTATCTTGCCCTGCCTCAGTTTCTTCATCTGCAAAATAGAAATGGTAAAACTTACTCCTCCGAGTTCCTATGAGGGCTTATTTTAAAAAAATTTTTTAGAATATTTGTGTTTTTTTTTTAGAGAGAGAGAGGGAGAGAAAGCAAGGAGAGGGGCACGGGGAGGGGGAGCAAGAGAATCTCCAGCAGACTCCCCCCTGAGCGTGGAGCCCAATATGGGGCTCGATCTCACAACCCTGAGATCAAGACCTGAACCGAAATCAAGAGTTGGATGCTCAGTCCACGGAGTCACCCAGGCACCCCCTCCCATGAGGGTTTACGTAAGTGAAAGAATGTATATGAAAGTGCTTGACAAGTTATCAAGAGTAATAGAAATGTCAGCTATTAATTTTAGCGGTGGGGCACAGTGTGCTTTGAAGTCACCTTGTGATTTGGCCAGGTCTCTTATGGTAGCTTCAGTTCTCTCATCCGTAAAGGGGGGATAAAAACTCTTACCTCGCGGAGTAAGTGATGATGTAGGCAAAAGCACTTTATGTATTAATTCAGCACGAGGAGAAGCTGCTCTGTGCTGCTTTGGCACATCGTTTTTCTTCCCATCTCTCTCCCGGCCTCATTTTGCATCTAGAAATCGTAGTGTTTGGCCTGAATGCTCTTTGATCCTGCCACCCTGGCCTTACGCTTCGGGTCTTCCATGCAGTGACTATCCATCCATCCATCCATCCATCCATCAATACGAACTTACTGATCATCACCCGTGTAGCGAAAGCTACAAAGTGGAAATGAAATCAACATTTCCCAAGCACCGACTTCATACTTTTATCATCTCTGGGCATAATCAGAGTGCCCAGTTTGTAAAAGAAGGGTTGTCAAGAAAAGTCACACTGTGCCCAGAGCAAGGTTTTGTGCACGGAAATGTAGCTGAACGCGCACGGGGAAGCAGCACCATCTTCTGGCTGAAGTGGGTAATGCCGCACTGTCGCGGGAGCGCGGAGCTAGTTGTCTCAGGGGGAGAAACCTCTGAAGAGAGCTCCACAGGAGGCTCCCTGAGGTGGGGCGGGCTGGGGCGGGCGGGGGCGGGGAGAAGAGGGGAGGAGTAAAAGGCGAGGGGAGAGTGTGTGTGTGCTCTCCACAAGAGGCTCCCTGTGAGGGGGGGAGAGTGTGTGTATGTGTGTGTGTGTGTGTGTGTTACACGCCATTCTGTTTTTCCAAATTTGCTGTCCTCCACCATCAGAATTTTAGCCTGGGGGTGGTTGAGGCGTCCTGGCCTCTGGAATGAGAGGGTTGCTTTGAGAAACTCTAATCTATAATCATCCCTCTTCTCCCCATGGCAGATAGGGGAATCAGGCTCAGAGAGGTGAAGGGCTGGTTCAAGGTCACCCTGCAGGGTAGTGGCAGTGGCAGGGCTGGAACCAACACTCCTGATTCTTCCTTCAGGACTTTTCCCAGGAGCCCAGCTAGAGACCACTTTTCCTCCTGAAGGCTGTAATTTTTGGCTTTTTTTTTTTTTTTTTTTAAGCCATAATCTCTTTGAAGTGGATGTGCAGTTTGGAAAACATCCTTTGGTTGTTGGGGAGCAAGGGTGGAGAGTTGAGGGAAATACCTTTTATTAAACATGCTATGTGTCAGGCACTTCATATGTCTTAACTCCATCATCTGTACAGTGGGGATGAGAGTCACAGCTGTTTCAAGGGGTCATTATAAATAAAATCATATAAATGGAGTAAAATATGTAAAATGCTATCATATGTGAAGTTGCTGGAATATAGTAAGCACTCCATAAGTTTTAGCTTCAGCTAGATTTTCTATGATGCGGCGAAGTTACTTACAAACAGTCTGATTGGTTTAGATCTTGCTTTTAGGGGGCAGGTCTGGAGGAGTGGTCCGTCTAGGACTAAGTATTCCCCCCGCTACGGAGCCGTGACCTTCCCGAGTGTTCTACTCATTGTCCCAGGACTATGAGTCTTTACAGTCTGGCTGTTGGTGGCAGCCTCCATTACTGGCTCTGCGAGGGTGCAGGGCATTGTTCTGTCTCCTTCCACGGGGTAATTTCCCTGGCCTCAAGCAACTTCCTCACATGCTCTCTGAGAGGGACCCTCTCCAGGTGTCCCTCTTCTCCACGCTCTGTCCTGAGAGCTTTACTCACCAGGGTGGAAATGAAATCAACATTTCATCAGAAATGACTCTCTGTTATGTCTCAACTCAGGAGTCCCCCAGACTCCATTTCCATCCCGCTTCCTCATCTGCACAGCCATTTGGAAACCTTTTCTAGGCAGTAAGCTGGGGCGGTCCTGGTGCTTATGTCCTTTGTGTTCCTGTCTCTTGGGGATCACAGTTCTTCATTACCCACCCAACATCCAGCGCCTTAGCTCTGGTAGGTAGGAAGAGAAATCTGATCCCTGTTACTTCATCTCGGGCAGAAGCATAAGTCTAACAATTAGATTTTGCTGCATAACAAACCACCCAAAATGTGGTGGCTGAAAACAACTCTTTGCTCGTGTTTTGTCAGGTTGGCCATGGCGGCTGGGCCGTTCTGCTGGTGTTGGCTGGGCTAATGCCAGGGTCCACAGTCAGCTGTGGGTCAGGTAGGTGGCTCTCCTTCCTGGACATTGCTGGCTGTTGGCTGGATTGACGGGGGTGACAGGGCCATGTGTCTCTCATTGTCGGGCAGGGTAGCCTGGGCTTGTTCCTATGGGGGCTGGGTTCCAGGAGCACAAGAGAGCAATATTCAAGTCTACTTGAGCATCACCCTTGCTGCTGTCCCATTGGCCCAAGCAGGTCACAAACTCAGATTCAAAGAGTTGAGAAATAGTCTCTTGATGACGGGTGTTTCAAGGCCACCCCACAAAGGCATAAGTAGGCGAGGGCAAGAACGTGTAGCCATTGTTAAGGGTAGTCTTCATAGCTATCACTATTCTACCACAAGCCAGGAGGGAGATCTTAACCACCTTTTATAGATGAGAAAACGGGGGCTCAGAGAAGTTGAGGCACTTGCATAGGATCTCACGGCTAGAGAGAAGTAGAGTCAGGATTTGAGTCAGCATCTGTCTGACTGACCCTTTGCTCTAGTTACTGCACTGCGTGCTTGGAGTGGTGTATGCTTGTGTGTGTGTGTGTGTGTGAGAGAGAGAGAGTGTGTGTGAGTTTCTGATTGGGTATATCTGTATTCACCACCATTCACCACCATTAAGTGTTCATCCCCCTCCATGGTCCCTGTTACTCCTGGGCTGCCCATGCAGCATTCTGACCCTCCCTCACTCTCCATCCCCCAAAAGGAAAGCTCTAACCCAGGGCCCCTCCTCTTGGGCCCTGTGGGGCTGACACACACTCAGAAGGAGACATCAGCATGTCTGTGTCTGTGTGTAGGGGAGTGCTGATGCTCTCTGTCTCCATCCAGCTTGCTTCTCCGTTGGTTGGTCAGTCCCTTCCTTTCTGGGCTGCTCCGAAAGACTCCCTGCCCCATGGTCTCCTGCGTCCCCAATCCTTGTTCAGGTCGAAGAGAGGTGGGGCCTCCAGAGACCTGCATTGGATCACGCCCCTCTACTGTCTTTAGTCTTTCAGTGGCTTCTGATTTGTTTGGCTAAATAAAAGCCAAATTCATCTTCCTGGCACCCAAGCCCTTTATGATCTCATCCTAACCTACTTTGCCATCCTATTTCTTACCACACATGGTCACTTGCTCCATAATTTAGCCAAGGACACCACGGTTTTGTCCCCTCTGGGCCCGGTCCCTGACTATCCTTCTCTGTCCCTACAGAGCCACTCCCACTCCCTCCTAGCACCTCCCACCCTTGCTCTAGTTTGTGGGTCACATCTGATGGGGGCATCCAAGCCACACCTTCCTGCGGGAGCAGACCTTGTCTCTTCTGTGCTTCACCAGTTGCAGGGCCTGCTGTGGTGCCCAGTACCCAGCTGGTGTTCAGTGAAGTGCTCTGGAGAAATACTATTTAAAATACACCAGTGTACTCCCCCACCCCCTGTCCCCGCCCCGCCCCGCCCTCTGCCCCGCCCCCAGGAGGTCCTGCTGTCCGGTTCTGTGCAATACACTTGTGTCCTTAAAGTAAATTTCCCTTTTCTGCCCAAGATACAGTCTGCATGAGTTCCTGTTACGGCAAATCAAGAGAAGCTTGGTTAACACAGGAAAAATGTGTGGTGTTTTAGCTTTCCTGGACGATAGTTACTGGAGTCTTGGGAATCTTAAGCGCAGGGATGATTTTTCATGGTGAAGACCTTGTTGGCGGGGGAGGCGGTGAGGAGGAGAAGGCACTATGTGGGGATTAAAGCGTGTCCTCTGCTGCCCCTCAGACCCCGGTGGAACCTACAGGGTGAAGTCTGGGAGCTTGGTGGGCGCGCAGGGCCATGGGTGACTGTCTGTGGCCCTGAGCTGCCACCATTGATCTTTAGGAAATGACTTTCTTCTTCTTCTTTTTTTTTTTTAAAGGTTTTTTGTTTTTTGCTTTTGTTTTTGTTTTTTTAAATTTAGAGAAAGAGAGAGAGAGAGAGAGAAAGCAAGCACGAGGAGAAGGGGCTGAGCTCGGAGCCTGACGTGGGACTTGATCTCTTGATCCTGAGATCATGACCTGAGCTGAAATCAAGAAAAATCAAGCACCCAGGTGTGGGTGCCCCAGAAATGACTTTCTTCTAACCCAGGAACATTTCTGAGAGATCCTGAAATAGGAAATAAAAAAGTGGAGAAAAGTAAGAGATAAGGGAGAAAGAAAATGAGAGAGAGAGAGAGAGAGAAAGAATATACAGAGGTTGTTAGAAGGACACAGGCCCAAAAGAGTGTCAAAGGGTTCTTTGGTTTTCAAATATTTATTTCTACCATGGAAGAAACCACCCTAGACCTAGTCTATGGCCAAAATACTGAAAAGCTGAAGAATATGGAGAACTTTGTAAACTAAGCTAAGCAAACATGGGTGAGTATGGATAAAACTGGGAGAATAATATCAAGATAGTTCAAGTGAGGGGCACCTAGTGGCTCAGTGGGTTAAGCATCTGACTTTGGCTCAGTTCATGATCTCAGGGTTCTGAGATCAAACCTTGTATCAGGCTCCCTCCCTCCCTCTGCCCCTCCCCCCAAGTGTGCTCTCTCTCCCAAATAAGTAAATAAAATCTTTAAAAAGAAGATGGTTCAAGTGAAATAATACCAGTTATTATACTAAAAAGCCCATAGCTTTTATTTCCTTATTATGAAAGTAAAGCCATATGAGAAGTTTACATACTATAAATATGTATATTTATAACTATCATATATATTATATGTTTTATGCACATTGTATATAATGTATTATATAATATATTTTATAATATATAATGTGCATAAAACATTATATTTGATATATACTTAAAATTATATAATATTACATGAAGGTCAATGATATTCCCTGTCATATACATATGTGTGTGTGTGTATATACATATATATATATTTTAAAATATTTATTTATTTATTTTAGAGAGAGAGAGTGGGCTCGAGTTGGGGGAGGGCCAGAGAGAGGGAGAGAATCTCAAGCACACTTCCCACAGAGCTCAGAGCTCCATGGCCCTGGGATCATGACATGCGCCAAAATCAAGAGGTAGACGCCTAACTGACTGAGCCACCCAGGGCCCCATTATCATATATTCATTATAAAATTGCGCCATATGGAAAACCTTAAAGAAGAAAGCCACAGACTATAGAGTTCCATCACTCAGAAATAGCATATTTTATCAAAACTAGGTTTTGACTCTGAAACAAATCGTTTTTTAATATCACTAAAAAATGCTGTCAATTAAACCCTGAAACAAAGCTTCTTTTTATCACTTAGAATTCTTTTTTATTGAAAGAACTCTTTTAGGCTTACTTAAGCATGTATTTTATAATATATCATTATTATGCAAACATAAAAAGTCAAGTGGAAGTGAAACAAATTGGACAACATATTCCTAAACCATTTCACATTCAGAGTTTAACTCTTTTGAATCACTAGTTGACTGTAAGTCACCACCGTGTGTGTATGTGTGTGTGTGTGTGTGTGTGTGTATAAATACAATGTAACCCTTTGTGCATCAAGAGTACGGGTGATGGAGTATTACATTTCTCTCTCTTTTTAAAAATATTTTATGTATTTATTTGACAGAGAGATAGAACAAGCAAGGGGAGCTGCAGGCAGAGGGAGAGGGAGAAGCACACTCCCTGCTGAGCAGGGAGCCCCATTGAGGGGCTCAATCCCAGGACCCTGGGATCATGACCCGAGCCAAAGGCAGATGCTTAACTGACTGAGGCACCCAGGTGCCCTGGGTATTGCATTTCTTACAAGAGTGCTCAGCTATCTTCTCTGGACTTGTCATTCAAAGAACTGATACCCAGCTATGAATTTTCTTACCAGAGGGTGTCAGCAAAAACAAGTATATCACTACTGGCACCGGGCCAACAGCCTTTTCCTGAGCTCACTAGGTTTCAAAGTTGTTTAGGTGTGAGAAAAAGCAATCTGCATTTTAGAATGAATGAAAACAGAAACTCTGATAAACATCATTTCAAATCTCTCTTTATGCTCGTATACAAAAAGAAGAATGAATAAGTGAAAGAAAGTTTTAGATAAAGTTAGACCAAAAGGGTTTTTTTGAAGTTGATCCCCACTCTACATTTGATCAAAATGTAAGCTCAATTTTAATCAAATTCTCAGAAGAAAAATAAATTGAAATAGATCTGAAGGAAATGCAGTACTTTCAATATTTTTCCCACCACAGGAAATATTAATTACTAAAATATCCCCCCAAGGTTAAGGAAAAGTGATTAGGAAAACCATAAAACCATAAAGAGGTTACAGTCATTGATTTTTCAAACCTCACATTTCAATTTGAGGCAGTATTGATTGATTCTTTGCTATTAAAGGTGCTGTGGTCGGTGCAGTTACACTTCCTCTCTTTATCAATCTCCCAATTTTGTTACTGCTGTCGCTTTTCCTTTCATCAAGGTTTATATTATTCAGTCTGTCCTGTAATTGTAATTTACAGATTATATAATTAACTGTACCTAAAGCTGACTGCCTAGTCTTTTTACCTTAGCTTCTCCCTTCTTAAATTCTTCTGGTTTTGTAATTACTTCTTTTCAAAGTAATACATGCACATCGTTTAAAAAGTCAAATTTTACCACTTGGCTCTAAACGAAAGATGGCATTTCTCTGCTCCTTGTCCTTACCCACCCAGGTCTCCCTGCTCTGAGGGAGTAATCCCCATCTCCTGTAATGATGTCCTTTGCTATCACATTCATAGCCCAAAGTACTGACTTCCTGCTATGGTATTTGAAGTTCTAGATCATTTCCTAGGCCCTCTCCCTGGCACACATGCATACATTCAACCTCTTCCTATCCTCCAAATATAATTATCACCACTTTTCATTGAATCAATATCCTGTGCAGAGACATACACCAGGATTGGTTCATTTTTCTGATACTTCCTCCTCTGTATGACAACTTGGTTTTCAGGAATAATTATGAAATAAAATAAGTATATAATAAGGGCTAGAAAAAAAAAGAATAAAAATTTTCTCTTACTGAACCTCCTACATATTATGCCAGTAAAAAAATTTTTGATTACTGTACAGAAAAGGAAAAAGTAATCATTTGCTAATTTTGTGTTGTTTCCAGCAAAGTGCTTTGGATGTACCAACTTGCATTTCTTCAGATTTTTTCATTAATTTTACGTAATGTTGAAGGTATTATAGGTTTCAAAATAGATCCATACATGGCTTTTTCACATTTTCCTTGTTGAACTTCACTCGATTAATATTGCCTCATGTTAGTGTGGATACTGCCCTTCAAGTTTCTTCTTCTTCTTTTTTTTAAAGATTTTATTTATTTATTTGACAGACAGAGATCACAAGTAGGCAGAGAGGCAGGCAGAGAGAGAGGAGGAAGCAGGCTCACCGCTGAGCAGAGAGCCCAATGCGGGGCTTGATCCCAGGAACCCGGGATCATGACCAGATCATGGCAGAGGCTTTAACCCACTGAGCCACCCAGGCGCCCCTGCCCTTCAAGTTTCTTTATGGAATCCAAAATAATTATGAACGGAACTGCTGGATTCACAATATTACAAATAACTTCAGGCTCACCCAAGTTCCTGCAGGACAAAAAGCACAACTATTTATCTATGAGTTTTTATATCTGCTTAATAGACTTCGTATCCTTTGGTTACAGTCTGGTCTAATAATATTTTAGGAAAATAATCATCCAATAACAAGTGATTTTTCTGTATGAAACTGAAATGTCTCCAAAAGGTACAATTTTAAGAAATTAGTACTCACATCTCTAACATCACTAATTTTCTGGATTCATTCTTCAGTTAAAAAAAATTAATAATTAAAAAGGAAGATACTAATAAAATTATTCAAGTTAAGTAAAACATTATGAACTAAAATTTGTATTTATCAACCAAATTTATGACACCTTGGCAGTTGACCCTCTGTTTCACTGTTTTATATTTTAATCACAAATAAAATCTCCATGTGGTTGCATGAAGTGACAATTAAGGTAACTCAAGTTCTGTTTCTTTGCCTTTACGATTACTGCGGCTGCATTGTTTACTTTAATCTACTATTTGAAAGCAAGGATATGTGGTACCGCAAGGTTGGAGCATGAACTGTAACCAAAATGAACTTGAACAATGATTCTGAACCATTAGAAATTTACTCTCAAAACAATTGCATATAACTGAATCCATGTGTACTGGAGACCATCTATACAACTGGGAATTCCTCAGCTTAATTTTCATGTAAGAGAAAATGTTCATTAAAAGATAAATAATAAAAATGTGTTAACTTGAAACTTGCAGATATATTATTAAAACACAACAGTAATTTAAAATTTTATTTATAAATTAGACAAATACAAGATTTTCTTGTGGGGGAGGAGTGTTTTATCATCGACATCATCTAGAATTGCTCATCGACATCATCTAGAATTGATAGTGCACAGTGACAATGAAAACCGGATTGGCTTTTAGTAAGTTTTATTTTTATTAAGTTACTTGCAGAGAATTATTGTTTGGCCTTATTGCGTGTGCTTGAGGCAGACTGCTCTCACCATCCTGCTTTTGATGGTTCCGTGTTTCTTTTTCTTTTCTCCCTTCCTTCCTCCTTTCCTTACTTCATTCATTCATTCCCTCCTTCCTTCCTTCCCTTCCTCCCCACTCCCTTCTTCCTTCCTTCCTGCCTTTTCTTTCTTTCTTTCTTTCTTTCTTTCTTTCTTTCTTTCTTTCTTTCTTCTTTCTTTCTTTCTTCCTTTCCAGTGTCCCCTGTTCACCAGAACCTGACACTTCAGAAGATGGTTCAGGTGTTTCTATTACCAAGATAATGCAATTAATATTTTTTTAAAAAGATTTTATTTATTTGTTTGATAGACAGAGATCACAGGTAGGCAGAGAGGCAGGCAGAGAGAGAGAGGGGGAAGCACGCTCCCCGCTGAGCAGAGAGCCTGATGTGGGGCTTGATCCCAGGACCCCGGGATCATGACCTGAGCTGAGGGCAGAAGCTTTAACCCTCTGAGCCACCCAGGCCCCCCAGTGCAATTAATATTGATAGACAAGCCATGTATGGTATTATGATTATATTTCTACTCTTTATATTTCCTTGGGTTGATAATTGCCTCCTTTTTGTTTGCTTGGGTTTGTATACACTAATTCATTCTGAAAACTTTCACTGGAACTGAAAATCTTTTTTTGAGCTTATGTCCAGGCTTGCTAAATGATAAATTGATGGCAATGCTCCAGGAGCTCTATGTTCTCTTACTATCCTTACTACAAACTGGACAGGTTGCTTCTTAGACCTGCTGCACAGCTGTCTTCTTGGTACTTCTATTTAACATCACTCAGGAAGTTTACATTATTTTTTTCTTGCATTGTTTCTCATGTTGTCTAGATACTATGTCTTCCTCTTGTTTAATCTTTTCATCATGATATCATGAAAGCACATCATTCAGTAGCTTTTGGAGGAAGGGTATATGGGGGGTAAATTTTTTAAAACCTGACAACATCTGAAAATATCTTTATCCTCCCAGCTTTTTAAATTTTGGAAACAACAAATGTTGGAGAGGATGTGAGAAAAGGGGAACCCTCTTACACTGTTGGTGGGAATGCAAGTTGGTGCAGCCACTTTGGAAAACAGTGTGGAGATTCCTCAAAAAATTAAAAAATAGAGCTACCCTATGACCCTCCAATTGCATTACTGGGTATTTATCCCAAAGATACAGATGTAGTGAAAAGAAGGGACACATGCACCCCAATATTTATAGCAGCAATGTCCACTATAGCCAAACTGTGGAAAGAGCTGAGATGCCCTTCAAAAGATGAATGGATAAAGAAGACTTGGTCCATGTCTATAATGGAATATTACATAGCCATCAGAAAGGATGAATACCCAACTTTTGCATCAACATGGATTGGACTGAAGGAGACTATGCTGAGTCAAATAAGTCAAGCAGAGAAAGTCAGTTATCATATGGTTTCACTTACTTGTGGAACATAAGGAATAACATGGAGGACATTAGGAGAAGGAAAGGAAGAGTGATTTGGGAGAAATTGGAGGGGGAGATGAACCATAGGAGACTGTGGACTCTGAGAAGCAAGCTGAAGGTTTTCGAGGGGAGAGGGGTGGGGCAATGGGTGGGCCTGGTGGTAGGTATTGGGAAGGGCATGTATTGCATGGAGCACTGGGTATTGTACAGAAACAATGAATCTTGGAACACTGGATCAAAAACTAATGATGTATTTTATGGTGCCTAACATAACACGATAAAAAAATAAAGTAAACGTCCAAATTAAAGCAATTAAATTTTAATTTTAAATTACATATAGGAAAGTTGGCTTTTTTGGTATACAGTTCTATGAATTTTAACATGTCGATATAGAACACAAGATATAGAACAAGTTAACACAGGATATAGAACAATTTCATCACCTCCAAAAACTCCCTGATGTTACCCCTTGTAGTTACACTCTCCCCCAACCCCTAAACCCTGACAACCACTGATATAATCTTTATCACTATACTTTTATCTTTTTCAGAATGTTGTCTAATGAAATCACACAGTATGTAATCTGAGACTGGCTTTTTTCACTCAGCATAGTGCCTTTGAGATTCAGCCAAGTAGTTGCACATATTGGTAGTTCATACTCACTGAGCAGTATTTTATCATATGGATGTACTGCATATGTTTATCTATTCACCCACTGAAGCACATTTTTAAAAAAGATTTAGTCATTCATTTAAGAGAGAGAACATGTGCACAAGCTGGGGGAGGGCCAGTGGGAGAGGGAGAAAAACAGACTCCCTGCTGAGCAATGTCAGCAGGGATATTGAGCAGTATCCCATGACACTGAGACAATGACCTGAGCCAAAACCAAGAGTCAGAGTCTCCACCGACCGAGCAACTCAGGTTCCCCATTTCCAGCTCTTTTCTATTCCAAATGGAGTTGCTATAAATCTTCGTTTATAGATTTTTGTATTGAACTAGATTCAATACTTAGGAGTTGAATTGCCAAGTTATGTGGTAAGTATATGCTTAACTTTTTAAGACTGCTAAACTGTTATTCAGAGTGGCAATGTCATTTTGTATTCCCATCAGTAATGTTTGAGCTCCACATCCTTGCCAACACTTGGTATTTTCAGGTTATTATTATTATTATTATTAGCTTTTCTAATAGGTGGGTAGTAGTATCTCATTGTGATTTATTTTGCATTTCATTAATGGTTAATGATGCTGAGCATTTTTTCATGAGCTTATTGACCATCTGTAAATCCTCTTTGGTGAAATGTCTTCTGCTTATCTTAAACTTGGATTGTTTTCTTACTATTGAGTTTTGTAAGTTTGTTATATTTACTACAAATCTGGTTTTGGACATGTGATTTACAAATAGTATCTCCCCATGTGAGATAGTCTTTTCATTTTCTTACTGGTGTCTTTCACAGGGCAAAATTTTAGTTTTGATAAAGGTCAACTTACACTTTTTTTTTCCTTATGTGGATCATGCTTTTTGTGTCATCTCTAAAAACTCTTTGTTTAATTCCAGGTTGTAAAGATTTTCTTCTTTGTTTCCTTCTAAAAGATTTGTAATTTTACATTTAGATTTATAAATCATTTTGAATACATTTCTGTATAAGATGTGAAGTTTAGGGCTAAGTTCATCTACCTGTATATGGATGTCCAATTGTTCCAACACCATTTGTTAAAAAGAATATCCTTCCCCCTGAACTGTCTTTGCATCTTTGTCAAGAATCAATTGGCCAGGGGGAGGAGCAAGATGGCAGAGGAGTTGGAGACCTAAATTTTGTCTGGTCCCAGGAATTCAGCTAGATAGTTATCAAACCATTCTGAACACCTACAGACTCCACAGGAGATTAAAGAAAAGAATAGCAGCAACTCTATGAACAGAAAAGTGACCACTTTCTGGAAGGTAGGATGTGGAGAGAAGTGAATCCAAGGCAACAGACTGTGGGTGGGTGCGGGGTGGGGGGAGCCTCTGTCAGCTGGCTCCTGGCAAGTGGTAGAGCAGCGGAGCACAAAATTGGAACTTTTAGAAGTCTGCTCTGTGGAGGGACATCTCTCCAGTGGCTAAGTGGGGGTGGTGGTGGTGGTGGTGGTGGAACCCTCATGGGACAGTGTAGTGTCAGGACCCATGGGGTCACAGAAGGATTAGGGATGTCTGAGTGTGGCAGAGCTCCAAAGTATCAGAGCCAGGAAGCCAGCTACAGAGACGGAGCTAAGGAGGGGACTCTCAGCTTGGGGTTGCCATAAACTGTGATCCACAGCACAGTCGGGCCTCTGCTCTTGGAGCAGGGATCCCACAAGTGGCAGATCCAGGGAGACTCACCTTCCTCCCCTGGAAAGAGAGGCACAGGAATGGGTGGCAGGAACCTGATGGGTTTGGAGACTCTCAACCTGGCCATACACCTGAAATAGAAATGCTTGATCAGAGGCCTGGTGAGCACGGAGTGTGCTGGAGACCAGGGAGATGGGAGGGATTGACTGCTTTTCTCTGAGGCTGCACTGAGGAGTGGGGCCCCTGAGCCCTCGTCTCCTCTGGGCCAGAGATTGGGAGGCCGCCGTGTTCATTCTCCTCCTCCAAAGCAGTACAGAAAGAATTCAGGGAACAAAAGCTCTGAAAGCGAACCTGAGCAGGTTACTTAGCCTGGCTTCTGGCAAGGGCAGTGCAATTCTGCCTCAGGCAAAGACTTTTGAGAATCACTGCAACAGGCACCTCCCCCAGGAGATCAGCAAGAACATCCAGCCAAGATCAAGTTCATCAATCAATGGGAACTGAGGAACTCCAGAGCTAGGGGAAAGCAATGCATAGAATTCATGGCTCTTTCCCCATGATTCTTTAGTCTTTCAAAGTTAAATTTATTTAATTTTATTTTTTTCTTATTCTATTTTTTTGTTTTTTCTCTTTCCTATTTTAACCTTTTAAACTATTTTATCTTATAAATACCTTTTAAAAAATCTTTTAAAATTTTCGTTGTTATACTCATATTCTAACCCTTCATTGTATTTAACCTTATTTTTTGTATACATATAGGTTTTTCTTTCTTTAACATTCTGGGATATGGTTTCTTCTAAAAGATCAAAATATACCTTAAATCTACCACAGGCTTTGTTCTAGTCTACCGCCTGACTACATTCTCTCTCTCTCTCTTTTTAAAAAAATTTTTCTCTCACTTTTTTCAATGAACTTCTTATCAATTCTTTTTTTAAAATATTTTTTGATTTTTCATCTTTATAGTCATATTCCAACCCTTCATCATATTTACCCTTATTTGTGTATATATATATATGTTTTTCTTTCTTTAAAATTTTGGAGGCAGTTTTTCTAATAGACCAAAATATACCCAAGATCTAGGGTGTAGCTCACTTCTATCCACCAGCCTGATTATGTTCTTTTTTTCTTTTTTCTTTTTCCCTCTTCCTGCCCCCCCCCCCACTCCCCAGTTTTGGGTCTCTTCTGATTTGTTTAGTGTATATTTTTTTGGAGTCATTTTTACCCTTTTAGCATTTTGTTCTCTCATTCATCTATTCTTCTCTGGACAAAATGACAAAGTGGGAAAACTCACCTTAAAAAAAAAAAAAAAAAAAAAAAAGAACAAGAGGCAGTACTGACTGCCAGGAACCTAATCAATACAGACATTACAAGATATCAAAACTAGAGTTCAGAATGATGATTATAAAGATACTAGATGGGCTTGAAAAAGCATGGATGATACTAGAGAATCTCTTTCTGGAGAAATAAAAGAACTAAAATGCGACCAAATTGAAATAAAAAACACTATTAATGAGCTGCAATAAAAAGTGGAGGTTCTAACTGCTGGGATAAATGAGGGTGAAGAGAGAATTAGTGATATAGGAGGACAAATGAGGGAGAATAAAGAAGCTCAGAAAAAGAGAGATAAACACCTACTGGATCATGAGGGGGAGAATTTGAGAGATAAGTGATACCATAAGATGAAACAATATTAGAATAATTGGGATCCCAGAAGAAGAAGAAAGAGAGAGGGGCAGAAGGTATATTGGGGCAAACTATAGTGGAGAACTTCCCTAATTTGGGGATGGAAGTGAGCATCAAAAACCAGGAGGCACAGAGAAACTCCCTCAAAACCAATAAAGATAGACCAACACCCCATCATCTAATAGTAAAACTTATAAATCTCAGAGACAAGGAGAAAATCCTGAAAGCAGTTCAGGACAAGAAGTCTGTAACCTACAAAGAGAAATATTAGCTTGGAAGCAGACCTATCCACAGAGACCTGGCAGGCCAGAAAGGACTGGCATGATATATTCAGAGAACTAAATGAAAAAAAAATATGCAGCCAAGAATACAATATCCAGCTAGGCTGTCATTGAAAATAGAAGAGATAAAAAGCTTCCAGGACAAATAAAAACTAAAAGAATTTTCAAACACCAAACCAGCCCTACAGGAAATACTGAAAGGGCTCCTCGAAGCAAAGAGAAAGCCTAAAAGTAACATAGACCAAAAAGGAACAGAGACGATATACAGTAACAGACATCTCATACAATGGCACTAAATTAATATCTTTCAATAGTTACCCTGAATGTAAACAGGCTAAATGTCCCAATCAAAAGACACAGGGTGGGGCGCCTGGGTGGCTCAGTGGGTTAAAGCCTCTGCCTTCGGCTCAGGCCATGATCTCAGAGTCCTGGGATCGAGCCCTGCATCGGGCTCTCTGCTCTGGCAGGGAGCCTGCTTCCCCCCCTCTCTCTGCCTACTTGTGATCTCTCTCTCTCTCTGTCAAATAAATAAATAAAATGTAAAAAAAAAAAAAAAAGACACAGGGTATCAGAATGGATTAAAAAAAAAAAACTATCAGTATGTTGTTTTTAAGAGACTCATTTTAGACCCAAAGACACCTCCAGATTTAAAGTGAGGGGTTGGAAAATGATTTACCTTGCTAATGGACATCAAAAGAAAGCTGGGTGGCAATCCTTATATCAGACAAATTAGATTTTAAACCAAAGACTATAATAAGAGATGAGGAAGGACACTATATCATACTTAAAGAGTCTAACCAACAGGAAGAGCCAACAATTTCAAGTATCTAAGCTCCTAAAGTGGGAGCAGCCAATTATATAAGCCAATTAATAACAAAATCAAAGAAATACATCAATAATAATACAATAATAGTAGGGGGCTTTAACACACCCCTCACTGAAATGGACAGATCATCTAAGCAAAAGATCAACAAGGAAATAAAGGCTTTAAATGACACACTGGATTAGATGGACTTCACAGATATATTCAAAACATTCCTTCCCAAAGCAACAGAATACACATTCTTCTCTAGTGCACATGGAACATTCTCCAGAAGAGATCACATCCTGGGTCACAAATTAGGTCTCAACTGGTACCAGAAGACTGGGATCATTCCCTGCATATTTTCAGACCACAGTGCTTTGAAGCTGGAACTCAATCACAAGAGGAAAGTTGGAAAGAACCCAAATACATGAAGGCCAAAGAACATCCTACTAAAGAATGAATTGGCCAACCAGGAACTTAAAGAAGAGTTGAAAAAATTCATGAAAACAAAGGAAAATGAAAACACAACTGTTTGGAATCTTTGGGACACAGCAAAGGCAGTTCTGAGAGGAAAGTATATAGCAATACAATTCTTTCTCAAGAAACAAGAAAGGTCTCAAGTACACAACCCAAACCTACACCTAAAGGAGGTGCAGAAAGAACAGCAAAGTAATCCTAAACCCAGCAGGAGAAGAGAAATAATAAATAATAAAGCAGAAATCAATGAAATGGAAACCAAAAGCACAGTAGAACAGATAAACAAAACTAGGAGCTTGTTCTTTAAAAGAATAAGATTGATAAACCCTGGCCAGACTTAAAAAAGAAAAGAGAAAGGACCCAAACTAATAAAATCATGAATGAGAGGACAGATCACAACCAACACCAAAGAAATACAAACAATTATAAAAACATATTATGAGCAACTATATGCCAGCAAATTTGACAATCTGGAAGAAATGGATGCATTCCTATAGACATATAAACTACCAAAACTGAACCAGGAAGAAATAGAAAACCTGAACAGACCCATAACCAGTAAGGACATTGAAGTGGTGGTCAAAAATCTCCCAAAAAACAAGAGCCCAGGTCCAGATGGCTTCCCAGGGGAATTCTACCAAACATTTTTTAAAAATACTTATTTGTTCTAGAATTCATTGTTTATGCACCACACCCAGTGCTCCATGCAATACATGCCCTCCATAATACCCACCACTAGGCTCACCCAACCTCCCACCTCCTTCCCCTCCAAAACCCTCAGTTTGTTTCTCAGAGTCCACAGTTTCTCATGGTTCATCTCCCCCTCCAATTTCCCCCAAACATTTAAAGAAGAATTAATACCTATTCTCCTGAAACTGTTGCAAAAAATTGAAATGGAAGGAAAACTTTCAAACTCATTCTATGAGGCAAGCACTACCTTGATCCCCAAACCAGAAAAAAAACCCATCAAAAAGGAGAATTACAGACCAATATCCCTGATTAACACGGATGCAAAAATTCTCACCAAAATACTAGCCAATAGGATCCAACAGTACATTAAAAGGATTATTCACCATGACCAAATGGGGTTTATTCCTGGGCTGCAAAGTTGGTTCAACATCCACAAATCAATCAATGTGATACAACACATTAATAAAAGAAAGAACAAGAACTATATGATACTCTCAATAGATCCAGAAAAAGCATTTGACAAAGTACAGCATCCTTTCTTGATCAAAACTCTTCACAGTGTAGGGATAGAGGGTACATATCTCAATATCATAAAAGCCATCTATGGAAAACCCACAGCAAGTATCGTTCTCAATGGGGAAAAACTGAGAGCTTTTCCCCTAAGGTCAGGAACAGGGCAGGGATGTCTACTATCACCACTTCTATTCAAAATAGTACTAGAAGTCCTAACCTTAACAATCAGACAACAAAAAGAAATAAAAGGCATCCAAATTGGCAAAGAAGAAGTCAAACCCTCACTCTCTGCAGATGATATGATACTTCATGTGGAAAACCCAAAAGACTCCACCCCAAAACTGCTAGAACTCATATAGAAATTAGTAAAGTGTCAGGATATAAAATCAATGCACAGAAATCATTTGCATTTCTATACACCAACAACAAGACAGAAGAAAGAGAAATTAAGGAGTTGATCCCATTTACAACTGCACCCAAAACCGTAAGATACCTAGGAATAAACCTAACCAAAGAGGCAAAGAATCTGTACTCAGAAAACTATAGGGTACTCATGAAAGAAATTGAGGAAACACAAAGAAATGGAAAAACGTTCCATACTCATGGATTGGATGAATATTGTGAAAATGTCTATGCTACCTAGAGCAATCTACACATTTAATGCAATCCTTATCAAAATACCATCAACTTTTTTCAAAGAAATGGAACAAATAATCCTAAAATTTGTATGAAACCAGATAAGACCCCGAATAGCCAGAGGAATGTTGAAAAAGAAAACCAAAGCTGGTGGCATCACAATTCCAGACCTCAAGCTCTATTACAAAGCTATAATCATCAAGACAGTATGGTACTGGCACAAAAACAGACACATAGATCAATGGAACAGATAGAGAGCCCAGAAATGGACCCTCAACTCCATGGTCAACTAATCTTCAAAAAAGCAGGAAAGAATGTCCAATGGGGAAAATACAGTCTCTTCAACAAATGGTGTTGGGAAAATTGGACAGCAACATGCAGAATAATGAAACTGGACCATTCCCTTGTACCACACACAAAAATAAACTCAAAATGGATGAAAGACCTAAATGTGAAATAGGAATCCATCAAAATCCTTGAGGAGAAGAGAAGCAGCAACCTCTTCAACCTCAGCTGCAGCAAATTCTTCCTAGAAACATTGCCAAAGGCAAGGGAAGCAAGAGAAAAAATAAACTATTGGGACTTCATCAAGATCAAAAGCATTGGTACAGCAAAGGAAACAGTCAACAAAACCCAAAGACAACCGACAGAATGAGAGGAGATATTTGCAAATGACGTATCAGATAAAGGGGTAGTATCCAAAATCTATAAAGACCTTATCAAACTCAACACCCAAAGAACGAATAATCCAATCAAGAAATGGGCAGAAGACATGAACAGACATTTCTGCAAAGAAGACATCTAGATGGCCAACAGGCACATGAAAAAGTGCTCAATGTCACTCAGCATCAGGGAAATACAAATCAAAACCACAGTGAGATACCACCTCACACCAGTCAGAATGACTAAAATGAACAAGACGGGAAATGACACATGTTGGCAAGGATGTGGAGAAAGGGGAACCCTCCTATACTGTTGGTGGGAATGCACGCTGGTGCAGCCACTCTGGAAAACGGTATGGAGGTTTTTTAAAAAGTTGAAAATAGAGTTACCCTATGACCCAGCAATTGCCCTACTGGGTATTTACCCCAAAGGTACAAAGGTAGTGATTTGAAGGAGCACATGCACCTGAATGTTTATAGCAGCAATGTCCACAATAGCCAAACTATGGAAAGAGCCTAGATGTCCATTGACAGATGAATGGATAAAGAAGATATGGTATATATATGCAGTGGAATATTATGCAGCCATCAAAAAACCGAAATCTTGCTGTGCAATGACATGGATGGAACTAGAGGGTATTATGCTAAGCGAAATAAGTCAATCAGAGAAGGACAATTATCATATGATCTCACTGATATGAGGAATTTGAGAAACAAGACAGAGGATCATAGGGGAAGGGAGGGAAAAATGAAAGAAGACAAAACCAGAGAGGGAGACAAACCATAAGGGACTCTTAATCTCAGGAAACAAACTGAGGGTTGCTGGAGTGGAGGCAGGTGGGAGGGATGAGGCGGCTGGGTGATGGACACTGGGAAGGGTACGTGCTATGGTGAGTACTATGAATTGTGCAAGACTGATGAATCACAGACCTGTACCCCTAAAACAAATAGTGCATTATATGTTAAAAAAAAAAAAAAGAGAGAGAGAGAGAGAGAATCAATTGGCCATATTTATTTCTAGGCTCTATTCTATTTCATTAATCTCTATGTCTCTCCTTTTATCAATACATACTATTTTTTAAAAGATTTTATTTATTTATTTAACAGAGAGAGAGATCACAAGTAGGCAGAGAGGCAGGCAGAGAGAGAGAGGGGGAAGCAGGCTCCCTGCTGAGTAGAGAGCCCGATGTGGGGCTTGATCCCAGGACCCTGAGATTGTGACCTGAGCCAAAGGCAGAGGCTTAACCCACTCAGCCACCCAGGTGCCCCAATACACACAATTTTGATTACTTTGACTTTATAGTAAGTCTTAAAACCAACCTTATTCTTTTCAAAATTGTTTTGGCTATTCTAGATCTTTTGCCTTTCTGTGTATGTTTTAAAGTCACCTTGTCAATATCTACTAAAAACCTGCTGGGATTTTGATTGTGTTTACACTGAATGTATACATCATTTGAGGGATGATTAATGTCTTAACAATACTGAGTCTTTTGATCTATGAACACAATATGTTTCTCCATTTTTTTTTAGGTCTTTGATTTTTTTGATCAACATTTTGTAGTTTTCAGCATACAAATTTTGTACACATTTTGTTAGATTTATACCTGAGCCCTTCATTTTCAGAGCTATTTTAAATGTTTTTTTAAAAAATATTTTGGTTTTCAATTGTTCATTGCTGATATACTGCCATCTTGCTAAACTCATTTATTAATTTTAGGATGACTTTCTATGATTCCTTGGACCCTCTATTGTGTACCTTGCACAATCATGTTTTCTGAGAATAGGGATGATCTGTGTGATTTTCCAATTTCTTTCTATTGCTTTAATTTGATGGAAGTGACTTCCAGTGTGATGTTGACTAGGAGTAGTGAAAATGAGCATTCTTGCTCTTTTCAATTCCCACAGCATCTTACACACAAATGCCTAGGCGGGGATTGTTAAACATTTGAGGAAAGGGGCAATAAGAGTCTTCCTTAGTTAGTTTGGGCTGTTATAACAATACCATAGACTAGATGGCTTATAAACAACAGAATTTTATGTCTCACAGTTCTGGAGGCTGGGCAGGCTAAGATCAAGATGCCAGCAGATTTCATGTTTGGTGAGGTCCACTTCTTGGTGTGTAGATGGCTGTCTTCTCACTGTGCCCTTACATGATGGAAAGAGGGTGAGAGAGCTCTCTGGGGTCCCTTTTATCAGGGTATTAATCCCATTCATGAGGGCTCCATCCTCATAACCTAATTACCTCCCAAAGGCTCTACCTCCTAATACCATGATGTTGGGTCCAGGACTTCAACATACGAATTTTGGGGTAACTCAAACTTTCAGTTCATTGCAGAGTCCTTCCATGATTCCTTCACACTTAATTGACATTTTGGCTGAGATGGAATTGTAGATTCAAAATAATCTCCCCTACCCCTGAATGTTGAAGATATTCTTTGATTTTCCTCCAGCATCCAGCTTGCTCTGAGGAATCTGAACCTGTTCTGTTTTTTTGTTTTGTTTTGTTTTGTGGTAGCCCATTCCTTTTCTCCTATTCTTACCCTTTTAAAACCTCTCTTTTTTGTCTTCAGTGTTCTGAAATTTTACAAGGAAGTGTTTAGTGTGGGTTTTATTTCTTCTACTGGTAGCTGATGCGCCTTTGCAATTTGGAAAATTTCTTGTATTATTTCTTCCATAGATTTTTCCACCTTTGTGATTGCCATTCTTTGGGGGAATTCCTACTAAATTAATTTCTAAGCCTCTTATATAGTCTCTCCAGTTCTTTACCATTTTAGTAAAGAACTAAATTACCATGTAGTTTTTTTATTCTACATTCAGAGGTAATTTCAACTTTATTCTAAGTCCTCTGTTGAAGTTTTTACATCTGTAATGATATTTGAAATTTTTTTTTAAGAGAGAGATCACAAGCAGGCAGAGAGGCAGGTAGAGAGAGAGGAGGAAGCAGGCTCCCTGCTGTGCAGAGAGCCCTATGTGGGGCTCGATCCCAGGACCCTGAGACCATGACCCGAGCTGAAGGCAGAGGCTTAACCCACTGAGCCACCCAGGTGCCCCTGATATTTGAATTTTTTTTTTATAAAGATTTTATTTATTTATTTGACAGATAGAGAGATCACAAGTAGGCAGAGAGGCAGGCAGAGAGAGAAGGGGAAGCAGGCTCCCCGCTGAGCAGAGAGTCCGATGCGGGGCTCGATCCCAGGACCCTGAGATCATGACCTGAGCCGAAGGCAGCGGCTTAATCCACTGAGCCACCCAGGCGCCCCTGATATTTGAATTTTTAAGAGCTATTTCTTGTTTTCCACTTTTTCCTATTTTTTTTGGTAAAGATTTTATTTATTTATTTATTTATCTACTTATTTACTTAAGAAAGAAAGAAAGAGAGGGGGAGAGAGAGAACAAGAGCATGGGAAGGACAGAAGGGGAGAGTGCTCTGCACTGAGCATGAACCCCAATGTGGGGCTCGATCCCATGACCCAGAGATCATGACCCTAGCTGAAATCAAGAGTCAGACACTCAATTGACTGAGCCACCCAGGTGCTCTTTTGCTATTCTTATTTTATAGGTGTTATATCTTGTTGCTGCTCTTTAAGGATTCTAATTATATGAACCAGAGACTTTTAAAAAAAGGTTTCTTGTGTTCCCTGCATCATTTTGTTTACCTCTCATTCATTTTTCTATTTATTTTATCTTGGAGACTTCTATTTATTTTGTCTATCTATTTTGTCTTGGAATAGGTTAAATGCCTGTTGATCCTTGATTGTGTATATCCACTTACAAGTAAGACACTGAAATGTTGATTGAGACCTCTCTATATAGGTGGAGCTTTTATACTGATAGACTTCACTTTAGGGGATCAAGTGGGAAACCACTAATTCACTAGAGGACCTCCAAGTACCAATATGTTGAGGCTTTCATTTCTAGGGTTGTTGCTTCTCCAAAAAAAAATTGTTTCTTTACCTTTTCGTTAGATGTAAGAGTTTTGCACTGGGTTAAGGAATGAGATGAAACTAAGTTTTCTTTTATCCAGGTAAATTCCCACCCACATTCTCTCATTTACGTTACCTACATTTGAATTTGTGACCATGGTACTATAAGAATTTTTTGGTACAGGGTTGACTTTGTGCCACTCTCAAAATTCCCTTGCTTTTGGCCCACCATGTTCATTTTCATTCCCAGATACTTCACAACAACAAGGCAGATGCTGCAAGTTGCCTACTCAGAAGCCATTACAAATGCCTTCTCCCTTGCCTGACTCCTACCAAAGTAACTGAAAAAGCCAGATATTTATGTTCCCAGACCACTTTGCAGCCAGGAGTAGTCATGTGATTAATGTAGTAATGACCAATAAAACACAGGGCTATGCCTGGGGGAGTTTTGGGGAAAGATTTATTTCCTCCATGATTAAAGGCAAGAAATATAGGAGGAGAAAGAACTGCCCTATACCCTTTTCCTCACCTCCAGCCTTTGAATGGAGTGTATGAGGAGTGGAGCCATGGAGGCCATCTTGTCTCATGATGGAAAGGCTAAGAGTATCACAGAGTCACTGAAGGAATGTCTTGATATCACTGGGCCATGTGTCCCAGCCAGCTCATTGGCTTTGACTCCCTGGTTTTTCTGAATTACCTTTTTATCCTCCTCTTTCTTTTCTTTTCTTTTTTTTTTTTTAAGATTTTATTCATTTATTTGACAGACAGAGATCACAAGTAGGCAGAGAGAGAGAGAGAGAGGAGGAAGCAGGCTCTCCGCCGAGCAGAGAGCCCGATGTGGGGCTCGATCCCAGGACCCTGAGATCATGACCTGAGCTGAAGGCAGAGGCCTTACCCGATGTGGGGCTCGATCCCAGGACCCTGAGATCACGACCTGAGCTGAAGGCAGAGGCCTTACCCGATGTGGGGCTCGATCCCAGGACCCTGAGATCATGACCTGAGCTGAAGGCAGAGGCCTTAACCCACTGAGCCACCCAGGCGCCCCTCCTCTTTCTTTTCTTATCTGCCTTTTCCTTTCCATTCTCCTCTCTTCTCTCCACCCGCCCACATCTTTAAGGGTTTTTGAAGCTGGGATGGGATGGGTCAAGGACACAGGCAAAGTTACAGGCCCTCAACTGCCCTCATTAAGTCTTTTTTTCTGAAACAAGAGGGGTTGTGAAGAAACAAAGGAGCAGCTGGCTCCCCCTCTGTCTCTTCTCCCCAACCTTCTATCTCCCCCCTTCCTGTGGCCAGGAAGGCCTTCCTCTGTAAGTCACTCTCCTGCTCATGTTTTCCACTGGCTTCTCATGTCCTGTAAGATAAAATCAAAATTCGTTAACCTGGTTTCTCAAAGCTCTCCAGAGTCTGATCCCTGCCTCCTCTCCACCCTCACCCCCCACCCCTTCCCTGTGCCCTGGCCTTGCTGAGGCACTGGGGGTTCCTGGAGCATATGCTGTGCCATTTCCTCTCTGGGCCTCTGTTCTTCCTGCCAGAAACAAACTTCTGCCCACAGACATGAACTGCCCCTTTGTTCAAATATCACCTCCTCTGGGAAGCTTTCCCCTTTCTCCCAGGTATGGCTAGTGGCTCAGCCCTTTAACCTTTGAGCTTTCCCCTGATAGAGCTGTTCGCTGTTTGAAGTGAGTGCATTTATGTGTTTCTGGGTCTGTTTTCCCTGCTAGACTGTGAGTTGGTTGAGAACAAAATGTGTCTTATTTTGGTACCCCCAGCACTGAGTGTAGAGGTGGACCCAGACATGTCTCTTGCTGCTTCTTAACTCTTCAAGACATTTCATTTCAAATTATGTTTTCCATACTTAACAAAAGTTTGCTGAATGCTCACAATAGACCAGGTATAATATACCAAAATAATCACATTGTAATCCCTTTGTAAAATAGAGGAAGGAAGAGGATTAACCATCCACAGCCCCACATTCCCTTAACACATATGTTGTTGGGATTTGGGTATTTAATGCAGATATTTTTGAACAAACCAACTTTTAAAGTGGTTCCAGTGAGCCTTATTAGCTGCAGTGGCCGTGGATCTCTGCCCGGTGCTTCCATTAAAAGTTTACAGGCCCCAGGAGAGGTGGACGATCCCGCTTAGCCCTCCCTTGGGTTATGACCTTCCACTGGGGCCCAGCGGTGAGTCATTTTCCAGTGGGGATTGTCAATAAGGTCGATAAACTATCATTTGAATACACTTTCCCTTTTCCATATTTGTACAGCAGCGGTAGTTCATTTATTCTCATCTATAACCCTCACTGTGCTCATGAGGAAATGGAGGCACTCAGGGAGGAGTGATGGAAAGAGCGTTGGTATAATAGTGCTGTGTGTAAGAACTACTATGCTATTAACCAATCACCTGACTTTGAGCAGGTTATATCATGTCTCTGGGCCTCAGTTTCTGCATTTGTGAAAGGCAAATGTTAGATTAGATGACCTCTCAAGGCTTCATAGAGCTTCAAAATTGAAGCTGAATTTATACATAACCTTGAATAGCACACCACGTGCTATTCAAGGTTATGTGGGGGCCAAGGGCAGGCTTCCCCAAAATACGCCACTTTGGCATATTGAGTATTTTAAATAATCAAGAGTTACTCAAGAGATTCCCTGTTCAAGAAGGACACTCAGATTCTCCTCTGTCCCTCTGAGAGCAGAAAATCAGTCTCCTATGTGATAGGGACCTTCCCTGTACCAGGAGGTAAAGAGACATCCTTATTACCAGAGGTAAGAAATTTAAAGCCAAAGAGGCAGCATAGGGAGGGCTTGTTACTTTTACTAATTTCCTACCCCTGCCCAAATTCTGTTTAGAATTCCTTACTAATTGAAACTCACAAAATTGTTTTCTTTGTCCTGTCAATGCCTCACAGATTTATTGTCTCTTTGTCTAAAACTTATAAAAACTGTCTGCCTTGGTTATTTCTTTAAGTCTCAATTTCATTGTTGGGCCTCTGTGTGCACATAATAAAACCTCAGTTTTTTCCCTCCTGTTAATTGTCTTGTGTTAACTTAATTCTTAGTCCTGCTGGAAGACCTTGAAAGGTAGAGAAAAACTTTTTCCTTCCCTACTCTTAGTTACATGGCTTGTTTGTGGCAGAACCATGGCAATAATCCAGGTTTTTTGGCTTCTGTCCAGTGCTTATCCAATCACTCCACAAAATAATTTAAGTTTCTCCATGAGAATTTCTTCCAGAATGAGTGGATGCTGCAGCTTCTATCCTCCTTCTCCTCCATTCACTGTTGGAAAAGAAGGATTTGGCTGGAGGAAAAGAACAGGGCTGAGTGAGCTGGGAGGGTAGATGAAGTAAAGAAAGAACAAAGAACTTAAATCTGGGCTATAAGGAAGAACAATCCAAGGTATAAGTAGTGGAAATCTTGGGGAAAGTGCTCAAGCCACTTTGGGAATATTTTGAAGAGGAAAGGAGTGAAACTCAGTCACATATCCTCATCCTTGAGTAAGGCAGCTTTAAAAATAGTGAGGTAAAAATAAATCTGATTCTAGGGGACGTGGCTGGCTCAGTCAGTAGAGCATGCAACTCTTGATCTCAGGGTCACGAGTTCGAATCCTACATCAGGGTAGAGTTTACTTAAAAAAAAAAAAAAGTCTGATTCCATAAGCAGAGATACCTCTGAAAGGTAACATATGGCAGGAGACAGGAGAGGCACCTAACCAAGGGCAGACGTGGAGGTTTTGAGAATCTGTAAAATAGCCTCAAGATCAAAGCAGGGGTGAACTGAGCCTTTGGATAAGGAAAACTCATCCAGGGCAATTGTCCAGGAAAGCAAAGAGACCACAGAGCCCTTGAGCTGCTGTTAACTCCCTTTCACTTGAGCACGGGGTGACTTTTAAAGCAGAAAGGGCCCAGGAACATACATGCATGCACATGGACATGAGACCCTGGAAACGTAGGAAGACGGTAAGTCCAGATCATCAGGCCCAGACAAGCCCGCCTCTCAGGCAAACTCCAACTGCATGTGAACTTAGCCATGCTTGTGATCTTTTTTCAGACAGAATAATGTCCATCGCACTATCTTCATGTTCACATCCCATTGTCATCTCCATTGAGGCCCTTCAGTGAATATTTTATTTCTGTTGTATTTTTCAGTTCTAAAATTTCCATTTGGTTCTTTTTCTACAGCTGTCACTTCTTAGCAGGAAACTACTATCTTTCCATGTGTTTCTAGGGTGTTCACTTTTTCCTCATGGAACATGGTGATAATAGCTACTTTAAAGTCGGCGTTTGATAATTTCACATTGGCATCATGGTAGGGTTGGTGTCTATGGTCTTTTCCTTGCAAGTTGTAGAGAGTTACCCTGTCTTCTCTTTCTTTCTTTTAATGTTGAATAATTTTGGATTGTATCTTGGAAATATTACATTGTGAGACCTTGACTCTGTCAACATCCTTTGGAGAATGTTGAATTTGTTTGTTTGTGTGTTTAGCTCTCTGTCTAGTTGACCTGTCTTGTGTGAGGTGTGCTTCCAATGTCAGCAGATTTCCAAACCTTTATAGTGCTCTTATGGGTGGCACAATGTCTATGCCACCTAGGAGCCAGTCTGGGACCATTTTGGTGGTGGACATTATATCTCAGTTCCTAAAGCTTTTGCTACACTAACTCACATCAGTGCTGCCTATGCACAGATTAAAGGATACTTTTCTCTCCATCATTTATGCCGTCGGGTTCCCAGGGATCCCTTTTCCTGGTGCTCTGGCTACAAAGCCAGGGTTTTCACATCCTTGTGCTGTCATGAAATTCCTATGACTAAATATGCCTTGGAACAAAGTGGTGAAAATTGAGACAGAGAGAGAAAAAATCATGGAATCCCCCACTCTCCATTATTTGGACGCTATGAGTCTGTTTATTCAGGCTTTTTGGCAAGAGAGGGGTTTGGTCAGAGTTTTAAGTGTCTGTGCAGTTGCTGTTGGATTGTAGTTTTATGACGGTGCTTTACTTGGGGTAGAGCCAGGAGAAGAAAAAGAGAAAGGGGGGATAAAGGAGATTTCCCCATATATTCTTAGTTCTGCAGTGGACACTTTCCCAGTCCTCTGACTATAAAGAGAGGGCTTTTCTTAGACTTTTTTTTTTTTTTTTGTATACATCCACTGAACACTTCTGGGATTCTAGAATCTAAGACAACCGCTATGGAAGGAAAAAAACAAATCAGGGAACCAGCTACCATATTGATTGGTATATCCAAGTTTTTACTTCCCTTCCCAAACTGCCTGCTACGCTTTCTGTTTGGTGTCCTCAGATTTTAGTTTTTATCTGTAATAAGTGGAAGAAGTTGGAATGTGTCTTAGAACCTCTACATTGTACTTTTGGTTTGTTTGGTGGACATGTCCTTCTGGTGTAATCACATTGTCCCTGGGCTATTATACAGTTCTTTAGTCTTTGTTTTTGTTTTTTTTTTTTCCTCTTATTTTTAAAAAATTTCTTACAAGAAATTAAAGTACGGGATTTTCCCTTGATTTTTTTCCGTGGCTCATTTTTATGTGAAAGTAGTTTTGCTCAACTTTTGGAAGAGGGCCTGATTCATACATCCTCTCCTCTGTTGTTTTTATGTAGTCTTCAACAATGTGGTTTCTTGCTTTCTGAGATCTACTAGCTCTGTCCTCCCCACCATTTTTGTCTGTACCTTCTATTTCCTTTGTCTCTTCTGCAGTCAAATGCTCTACCACTCCTTTGTCTCATCTGGATCAGTTTTGATCTCGCTTCCAGCAGCTTCTCTTCCATGTGGGGTGTGTGCTGGAAAGAAGCTCCGGTTTCTCAGTTCTCAGAGATTTGACTCAAGGTTTCTTACATTCACCTTCTACTGGATTTGGAAAAACCACTCTCTTTTAGCTGCTGTTATTGAATTGGCCTGCCGTACTTTCCAGAGAATACCTGTTGGCTACTTTTATTTTCTTCCTTTCAGGTCTGTTAGGCATCCTGTTGCTTCCCTCTGCTTCCTCCTTCACAGATGTTGAGACCACGCAGCCCTTGTACAGGGATTTTTCTTACTTGCTTGTTGGGGTCTGTAAACCTTGTTATATAGTTTTATTATAAATGTTGTCCATGGATATTTACTTTGCAATCTATTGCTCTGCTGGGATTTTTTTCTGATTCCTTTATTTTTGGAGATTTGGAATAGAAGTTGAGAGTTTAAGTGACATTCCAAAGGACATATTGTTAATTTGTAATAAAGCTGATACTATAGCATATGTCTTCTGAATTCTGGTTCAGTGTTTTGTTGTTGTTGTTGTTGTTGTTAACTAAAATTATTGTAGATTGACTTGCAGCTGTAAGAAATAATAGAGATTTCTTGTACATTTTCTACAATTTCTTCCAGTGGTAAAGCTCTTTAGAGTGCAGGATCTCATCCAGGATATTGCTGGATATTTTAAAAGATTGAAATCATACAAAGTATCTTCTCTGACAACAATGGAAAGAGGCTAGAAATTAATAAAAGGAAAACTGGAAAATTTTCAAATACATGGAAATTAAACTAGATTCTTAACAAATGGATAGAAGAAGAAATCAGTAGGGAAATTAGAACATACTTTGAGAGGAATGAAAACAAAAACACAACACACCAAAACTTATGGGATGCAGTAAAAACATTACTTGGAGGGAAGTTTATAGCATACATGCCTACATTAAAAAAGAAGAGGGGTACTGGACTGGTTCAGTCAGCAGAGTGTGTGGTCTCGGGATTGTGGGTTCAAGCCCCACACTGGGTGTAGCGATTACTTTAAAAAATCTAAAATAAAAGGAAGAAAAATCTAAAATCAACAATCTAACTTTATACTTTAGGGAACTAGAGAAAAAAAGCAAACTAAACCCAAAGCCAGCGGAAGGAAGGAAGTAATAAATATTAGAGTAAGATAAATGAAACAGAGAATATGAAAAAAAAATAGAAAGAATCAACAAAACCAAAAGTTGATTCTTTGAAAAGATGAACAAGATGATGAAATCTTTAGCTAAACTAAGAAAAAAAAGAAAGAAGATGGGTGCCTGGGTGGCTCAGTCAGTTAAGTGTCTGCCTTTGGCTCAGGTCATGATCTCAGGGTCCTGGGATCAAGACCCATATTGAGCTCTCTGCTCAGTGGGGAGCCTGCTTCTCCCTCTCCCTCGACCTGCTGCGCTGCCAACTTGTGTTCTCTCTTTCTCTCTCTGTCAAATAAATAAATAAAATATTTAAATAAAAGAGAGAGAGAGAAGATGCAAATAAATAAAAGAATAAAGAAACCAACCTTATGGAAGGAAATTGCTAGAACAGAACATATTACCAACCTTATAGAAATGAAAAGGATTAAATAGGATGCTATTACAGGAGGAGTCAAGATGGCGGAGAAGTAGCAGGCTGAGACGACATCGGGTAGCAGGAGATCAGCTAGATAGCTTATCTAACCATTGTGAACACCTACAAATCCAACGGGAAATCAAAGAGAAGAAGAGCAACAATCCCAGAAACAGAAAATCGATCACTTTCTGAAAGGTAGGACCTGCGGAGAAGTGAATCCAAAGCGACGGGAAGATAGACCCCGGGGGGAGGGGCCGGCACCCGGCAAGCGGCGGAGCGACGGAGCACAAAATCGGGACTTTTAAAAGTCGGCTCCACTGGGAGACATCGCTCCAGAGGCTAAACTGGGGGGAAACCCAGGCGGGGTCAGCATAACCCCAGGACCCGCAGGGTCACAGAAGGACTGGGGGTGTCTGAGTGCCGCAGAGCTCGCAGGTATTGGAGCGGGGAAGCCGGCTATAGCGACAAAGCCGAGGAGTGAGCTCTAAGCCCAGGGTTACCTTGTGCCGGTCGCAGGCTGGGTGGGCTCGGAGCGCGGCCGGAGGCCACGGAGACAAAAGCGACCCGGCGCTTTTCTCCAGCTCCAACAATTGACTGCTTTCCTCGAGGCGCGACCGCAAGCCAGGGAGGTGGGACTGTTGGGCGCTTTGCTCTGAGAGCGCACTGAGGAGCGGAACCCCAAGCTCTCGGCTCCTCCGGGCCGAGAGATTGGGAGGCCGCCATCTTCATTCCCGTCCTCCGGAACTCTACGGAAAGCGCTCAGGGAACAAAAGCTCCCGAAAGCAAACCCGAGCGGATTCCTTAGCCCGGCCCCTGGCAAGGGCGGTGCAATTCCGCCTGCGGCAAGGACACTTGAAAATCACTACAACAGGCCCCTCCCCCAGAAGATCAACAAGAAACCGATCCAAAACCAACTTCAGTCACCAAGAACAGCGGAATTCCACAGCAGGAGAAAGCAAATCCTACCTGGACAAAATGACAAGGCGGAAAAACTCACCTCAAAAAAAAGAACAAGAGGCCGTACCGAAGGCTGGAGACCTAATCAATACAGACATAGGTAGCATGACAGATCTAGAGTTCAGAATGACAATTCTCAAGGTTCTAGCCGGGCTCGAAAAAGGCATAGAAGATATTAGAGAAACCCTCTCCGGAGAGATAAAAGCCCTTTCTGGAGAAATAAAAGAACTAAAATCTAACCAAGTTGAAATCAAAAAAGCTATTCATGAGGTGCAATCAAAAATGGAAGCTCTCACTGCCAGGATAAATGAGGCAGAAGAAAGAATTAGTGACATAGAAGACCAAATGACAGAGAATAAAGAAGCTGAGCAAAAGAGAGACAAACAACTACTGGAACACGAGGAGAGGATTCGAGAGATAAGTGACACCATAAGACGACACAACATTAGAATAATTGGGATTCCAGAAGAAGAAGAAAAAGAGAGGGGAGCAGAAGGTATATTGGAGACAATTATTGGAGAGAATTTCCCTAATATGGCAAAGGGAACAAACATCAAAATCCAGGAGATGCTAAGAACGCCCCTCAAAATCAATAAAAATAGGTCCACACCTCGTCACCTGATAGTAAAATTTACAAGTCTTAGCGACAAAGAGAAAATCCTGAAAGCAGCCCGGGAAAAGAAGTCTGTAACATACAAGGGTAAAAACATTAGATTGGCAGCGGACCTATCCACAGAGACCTGGCAGGCCAGAAAGAACTGGCATGACATATTCAGAGCACTAAACGAGAAAAACATGCAGCCAAGAATACTATATCCGGCTAGGCTATCATTGAAAATAGAAGGAGAGATAAAGAGCTTCCAGGACAAACAAAAGCTGAAAGAATTTGCAAACACCAAACCAGCTCTACGGGAAATATTGAAAGGGGTCCTCTAAGCAAAGAGAGACCCTAAAAGTAGTAGATCAGAAAGAAGCAGAAACAATATACAGTAACAATCACCTTACAGGCAATACAATGGCACTAAATTCATATCTCTCAATAGTTACCCTGAATGTTAATGGGCTAAATGCCCCAATCAAAAGACACAGGGTATCAGAATGGATAAAAAAACAAAACCCATCAATATGCTGCCTACAAGAAACTCATTTTAGACCCGAAGACACCTCCAGATTTAAAGTGAGGGGGTGGAAAACAATGTACCATGCTAATGGACATCAGAAGAAAGCTGGGGTGGCAATCCTTATATCAGATCAATTAGATTTTAAGCCAAAGACTATAATAAGAGATGAGGAAGGACACTATATCCTACTCAAAGGGTCTGTCCAACAAGAAGATCTAACAATCTTAAATATCTATGCCCCTAACATGGGAGCAGCCAACTATATAAACCAATTAATAACAAAATCAAAGAAATACATCGACAGTAATACAATAATAGCAGGGGACTTTAACACTCCCCTCACTGAAATGGACAGATCATCTAAGCAAAAGATCAACAAGGAAATAAAGGCCCTAAATGACACACTGGACCAGATGGACATCACAGATATATTCAGAACATTCCATCCCAAAGCAACAGAATATACATTCTTCTCTAGTGCACATGGAACATTCTCCAGAATAGACCACATCCTGGGTCATAAATCAGGTCTCAATCGGTACCAAAAGATCGAGATCATTCCCTGCATATTTTCAGACCACAATGCTCTGAAGCTCGAACTCAATCACAAGAGGAAATTTGGAAAGAACGCAAATACATGGAGACTAAACAGCATCCTTCTAAAAAATGAATGGGTCAACCAGGAAATTAAAGAAGAATTGAAAAAATTCATGGAAACAAATGATAATGAAAACACAACAGTTCAAAATCTGTGGGATACAACAAAGGCAGTCCTGAGAGGAAAATATATAGCACTGCAAGCCTTTCTCAAGAAACAAGAAAGGTCTCAAATACACAACCTAACCCTACACCTAAAGGAGCTGGAGAGAGAACAACAAAGAAAGCCTAAACCCAGCAGGAGAAGAGAAATCATAAAGATCAGAGCAGAAATCAATGAAATAGAAACTAAAAAAACAATAGAACAAATCAACAAAACTAGGAGCTGGTTCTTTGAAAGAATTAATAAGATTGATAAGCCCCTGGCCAGACTTATCAAAAAGAAAAGAGAAAGGACGCAAATAAATAAAATCATGAATGAAAGAGGAGAGATCACAACCAACACCAAAGAAATACAAACAATTATAAGAACATACTACGAGCAACTCTATGGCAACAAATTTGACAACCTGGAAGAAATGGATACATTTCTAGAGATGTATAAACTACCACAACTGAACCAGGAAGAAATAGATAACCTGAACAGACCCATAACCAGTAAGGAGATTGAAACAGTCATCAAAAATCTCCAAACAAACAAAAGTCCAGGACCAGACGGCTTCCCAGGGGAATTCTACCAAACATTTAAAGAAGAATTAATTCCTATTCTCCTGAAACTGTTCCAAAAAATAGAAATGGAAGGAAAACTTCCAAACTCATTCTATGAGGCCAGCATCACCTTGATCCCAAAACCAGACAAGGATCCCACCAAAAAAGAGAATTACAGACCAATATCCTTGATGAACACAGATGCGAAAATTCTCACCAAAATACTGGCCAATAGGATCCAACAGTACATTAAAAGGATTATTCACCACGACCAAGTGGGATTTATTCCAGGGCTGCAAGGTTGGTTCAACATCCGCAAATCCATCAATGTGATACAATACATTAATAAAAGAAAGAGTAAGAACCATATGATACTCTCAATAGATGCTGAAAAAGCGTTTGACAAAGTGCAGCATCCCTTCCTGATTAAAACTCTTCAAAGTGTAGGGATAGAAGGCACATACCTCAATATTATCAAAGCCATCTATGAAAAACCCACCGCAAATATCATTCTCAATGGAGAAAAACTGAAAGCTTTTCCGCTAAGGTCAGGAACACGGCAGGGATGTCCGTTATCACCACTGCTGTTCAACATAGTACTAGAAGTCCTAGCCTCAGCAATCAGACAACAAAAAGAAATTAAAGGCATCCAAATCGGCAAAGAAGAAGTCAAACTATCACTCTTTGCAGATGATATGATACTATATGTGGAAAACCCAAAAGGCTCCACTCCAAAACTGCTAGAACTTATACAGGAATTCAGTAAAGTGTCAGGATATAAAGTCAATGCACAGAAATCAGTCGCATTTCTTTACACTAACAACAAGACAGAAGAAAGAGAAATTGAGGAGTCAGTCCCATTTACAATCGTACCCAAAACCATAAGATACCTAGGAATAAATCTAACCAAAGAGGCAAAGAATCTATACTCAGAAAACTATAAAGTACTCATGAAAGAAATTGAGGAAGACACAAAGAAATGGAAAAATATTCCATGCTCATGGATTGGAAGAACAAATATTGTGAAAATGTCTATTCTACCTAAAGCAATCTACACATTTAATGCAATCCCTATCAAAATCCCATCCATTTTTTTTAAAGAAATAGAACAAATAATCCTAAAATTTATATGGAACCAGAAAAGACCTCGAATAGCCAAAGGAATATTGAAAAAGAAAGCCAAAGTCGGTGGCATCACAATTCCAGACTTCAAGCTCTATTACAAAGCTGTCATCATCAAGACAGTATGGTACTGGCACAAAAACAGACATATAGATCAATGGAACAGAATAGAGAGCCCAGAAATAGACCCTCAACTCTATGGTCAACTAATCTTCGACAAAGCAGGAAAGAATATCCAATGGAAAAAAGACAGCCTCTTCAACAAATGGTGCTGGGAAAATTGGACAGCCACATGCAGAAAAATGAAATTGGACTATTTCCTTACACCACACACGAAAATAGACTCAAAGTGGATGAAGGACCTCAATGTGCGAAAGGAATCTATCAAAATCCTTGAGGACAATGCAGGCAGCAACCTCTTTGACCTCAACCGCAGCAACTTCTTCCTAGGAACATCGCCAAAGGCAACAGAAGCAAGGGCAAAAATGAACTATTGGGATTTCATCAAGATCAAAAGCTTTTGCACAGCAAAGGAAACAGTAAACAAAACCAAAAGACAACTGACAGAATGGGAGAAGATATTTGCAAACGACATATCAGATAAAGGGCTCGTATCCAAAATCTATAAAGAGCTTATCAAACTCAATACCCAAAGAACAAATAATCCAGTCAAGAAATGGGCAGAGGACATGAACAGACATTTCTGCAAGGAAGACATCCAGATGGCCAACAGACACATGAAAAAATGCTCCACATCACTCGGCATCAGGGAAATACAAATCAAAACCACAATGAGATACCACCTCACACCAGTCAGAATGGCTAAAATTAACAAGTCAAGAAATGACAGATGCTGGCGAGGATGCGGAGAGAGGGGAACCCTCCTACACTGTTGGTGGGAATGCAAGCTGGTGCAACCACTCTGGAAAACAGTGTGGAGGTTCCTCAAAAAACTGAAAATAGAGCTACCCTACGACCCAGCAATTGCACTACTGGGTATATATCCTAAAGATACAAACGTGGTGCTCCGAAGGGGCACGTGCACCCGAATGTTTATAGCAGCAATGTCCACAATAGCCAAACTGTGGAAAGCGCCTAGATGTCCATCAACAGATGAATGGATAAAGAAGATGTGGTATATATACACAATGGAATACTATGCAGCCATCAAAAGACATGAAATCTTGCCATTTGCGACGACGTGGACGGAACTAGAGGGTATCATGCTTAGCGAAATAAGTCAATCGGAGAAATATAACTATCATATGATCTCTTTGATATGAGGAAGGGGAGATGCAAGGTGGGGGGGTTTGGGGGGAGGTAGGAAAAGAAAAAATGAAAAGATGGGATTGGGAGGGAGACAAACCATAAAAGACTCAATCTCAAGAAACAGACTGAGGGTTGCGGGGGGGAAGGGGGATGGGAGAGGGTGGTGGGGAAATGGACATTGGGGAGGGTATGGGCTATGATGAGTGCTGTGAAATGTGTAAACCAGATGATTCACAGACCTGTACCCCTGGGGATAAAAATACATTATATGTTTATTAAAATAAAAAAAAAATTAAAAAAAAAAAAAGAAAAGAAAAGGATTAAATAGAATACTATGAGCAGTTATACACAAACAAGTTAGATAATCCATATTAAATGGACAAATTTTTGGAAACATACAAATTAAAAAGGTATTACTCAAGAAGAAATAGAAAATCTCAACAGACCTCTACAAGTAAAGAATGAATTAGTATTAAAAAACCTCCTAACAAAGAAATTCCAGGAGAAGATGGCTTCACTGAATTCTACCGAACATTTAAAGGAGAATTAATGACAATACTACTCAAATACTTCAAAAAAAATTAAAGAAAAAGAAACACTTTCAAGGACATTATATAAAGTCACGATTACCCTGATACCAAAGTGAAAGGTAACACAAGAAACTAAAACTACAGACCAATATAGATATGGAAGCAAAAATAGATATGGATAGATATGGAAGCAAAAATCCTCAATGTAATTCTAGCAAACCAAATCCAGCAGTACGTTAAAAGGATTATACACCATGACCACGTGGGATTTATGCCAGGAATGCAAAGATAGTTCACAACAAGAAAATCAATCAGTGTAATATGCCACATTAATAAAATGAAGGAAAACCCCTCATAATAATATCAATAGATGCATTAAATAACTTTTTATGATTAAAAAACTCACAAAATTAGCAATGGAAGGGAGGCATTTAAAAAATAAGATTTTATTTATTTATTTGAGAGAGAGAGAGAGAGGAGGAGCAGGGGGAGAGGGACAAGCAGACTCCTCAAGGGTGCAGAGCTCAGTGCAGAGCTCAATCCCATGACCCTGAGATCATGTCCTGAGCCAAAACCAAAAGTCAGACATCTAACCAAGTGAGCCACCTCAGATCCCCAAGAAGCTGGGCATTTATGAAAGTCACAGCTAACATATAGTCAATGGTGAAAACCTGAAAGCCTTCAAGAAAAAGATGCCCACTTTCACCACCGCTCTTTTCAATACTGTATTGGAAGTTTTACCCAGAGAAAATAGGTAAGAAAGAGAAATAAAAGGCAGGACAAAAAGAAGGAAGAACTAAAACTAACTCTGTTTGCAGAAGACATGGTTCTCTATGTAGAAAATCCCATAGAATCCACAAAAACCATTAGAACTAATAAAAAAAATTCAGCAAAGTTGCATTGTGCAAGATCAAAATATACATTTTATTTGTGTTTCTCTAAAACCAATTAGAAAAAGGGGTTAAGAAAACAATTCCATTAACAATAGCATCTGAAAGAATAAAATACTTAAGAAAAATTGAACTTAGGATGTGAAAGACTGGCACACTGAAAAATGAAAAACATTTCTGACAAAAATTAATAAGAATTTAAATAAATAAAAAGTCATCCCATGTTCATAGATTGGAAGACTCAATGTTGTTAAGATGACAATATCCTCCAAGGTGATCTACAGAATCAATGCAATTCCCATCAAGATTCTGATAGGCTTTTTTTTTTTGCAGAAATTGAATGCACAATCTTCAAATTCATATGCAACCTACAAGGAGCCTCAAATAGCTAAAACAACATTGAAAAAGAAAAACAAAGGCCTCAAAATTCTTAATTTCAAAACTCACTACCAAGCTACAGTAATCAAAATGTCTGGCATAAGGATAAGTTCTGGCATAAGGTACTGGCATAAGGATAGACATCTAGGCCAACTGAAGAGAATTGAGTGTCCACATGAAAAAGCGCTAAACATCACTTGGCATCAGGGAAATACAAATCAGAATCACAATGAGATACCACCTCACACGAATCAGAATGGCTAAAATTAACAAGTCGGGAAACAACACATGTTGGCGAGGATGCAGAGGAAGCAGAGCCTTCCTACACTGTTGGTGGGAATGCAAGCCAGTGTAGACACTCTGCAAAACAGTATGGAAGTTCCTCAAAAAGTTGAAAATAGATCTACTCTATGACCCAGCAAGTGCACTACTGGGTATTTACCCCATAGATACAAATGTAGTGATCCAAAGGGCCACCTGCACCCCAATGTTTATAGCAGCAATGACCACAATAGCCAAACTATGGAAAGAGCCTAGATGTCCATTGACAGATGAATGGATAAAGAAGATGTGGTATCTATGTACAATGAAATATTATGCAGTTATCAAAATTTGAAATCTTGCCATTTGCAATGATGTGGATGGAACTAGATGGTATTATGCTAAGTGAAATAAGCTAATCAGAGAAAGACAATTGTCATATAATCTCACTGATATATGGAATTTGAGAAACGAGAAAGAGGATCATAGGGGAAGTGAGGGAAAAATGAAACAAGATGAAACCAGAGAGGGAGACAAACCATAAGAAACTTAATCTCAGGAAACAAAACTGAGGGTTGCTGGAGTGGAAAGGGGTGGGTGGAATGAGATGGCTGGGTAATGGACATTGGGGAGGGTATGTGTTGTGGTGAGTGCTGTGTATTGTGAAAGACTGATGAATCACAGACCTATACCCCTGAAATAAATAATACATTACATGTTAATAATTTTTTTGTGTGTAGGTTTTTTTTTTAATTTCTTTTCAGCATAACAGAATTCATTGTTTATGCACCACACCCAGTGCTCCATGCAATACGTGCCCTCCATAATACCCACCACCTGGCTCCCCCAACCTCCCACCCCCCGCCCCTTCAAAACCCTCAGATTGTTTTTCAGAGTCCATAGTCTCTCACGGTTCATCTCCCCTTCCAATTTCCCTCAACTCCCTTCTCCTCTCCATCTCCCCATGTCCTCCATGTTATTTGTTATGCTCCACAAATAAGTGAAACCATATGATAATTGACTCTCTCTGCTTGACTTATTTCACTCAGCATAATCTCTTCCAGTTCCATCCATGTTGATACAAAAGTTGGGTATTCATCCTTTCTGATGGAAGCATAATACTCCGTAGTGTATATGGACCACATCTTCCTTATCCATTCATCTGTTGAAGGGGATCTTGGTTCTTTCCACAGTTCGGCGACCGTAGTCATTGCTGCTATAAACATTGTGGTACAGATGGCCCTTCTTTTCACTACATCTGTATCTTTGGGGTAAATACCCAGTAGTGCAATTGCAGGGTCATAAGGAAGCTCTATTTTTAATTTCTTAAGGAATCTCCACACTATTCTCCAAAGTGGCTGTGCCAACTTGCATTCCCACCAACAGTGTAAGAGGGTTCCCCTTTCTCCACATCCTCTCCAACACACGTTGTTTCCTGTCTTGCTAATTTTGGCCATTCTAACTGGTGTAAGGTGGTATCTCAATGTGGTTTTAATTTGAATCTCCCTGATGGCTAGTGATGATGAGCATTTTTTCATGTGTCTGATAGCCATTTGTATGTCTTCATTGGAGAAGTGTCTGTTCATGTCTTCTGTCCATTTTTTGACATGATTATCTGTTTTGTGTGTGTTGAGTTTGAGAAGTTCTTTATAGATCCTGGATATCAACCTTTTGTCTGTACTGTCATTTGCAAATATCTTCTCCCATTCCGTGGGTTGCCTCTTTGTTTTGTTGACTGTTTCCTTTGCTGTGCAGAAGCTTTTGATCTTGATGAAGTCCCAAAAGTTCATTTTCACTTTTATTTCCTTTGCCTTTGGAGACATATTTTTTTTTAAGATTTTATTTATTTATTGGACAGACAGAGATCACAAGTAGGCAGAGAGGCAGGTAGAGAGAGAGGGGGGGAAGCGGGCTCCCTGCTGAGCAGAGAGCCCGATGCAGGGCTCGATCCCAGGACTCTGGGACCATGACCTGAGCTGAAGGCAGAGGCTTAACCAACTGAGCCACCCAGGCGCCCCTGGAGACATATCTTGAAAGAAGTTGCTGTGGCTGATATCGACGAGGTTACTGCCTATGTTCTCCTCTAGAATTCTGATGGATTCCTGTCTCATGTTGAGGTCTTTTATCCATTTCAAATTTATCTTTGTGTACGGTGTAAGAGAATGGTCGAGTTTCATTCTTCTACATATAGCTGTCCAATTTTCCCAGCACCATTTATTGAAGAGACTGTCTTTTTTCCACTGGATATTTTTTCCTGCTTTGTCGAAGCTTACTTGACCATAGAGTTGAGGGTCCATATCTGGGCTCTCTACTCTGTTCCACTGGTCTATGTGTCTGTTTTTATGCCAGTACCATGCTGTCTTGGTGATCACAGATTTGTAGTAAAGTTTGAAATCAGGTAACGTGATGCCCCCAGTTTTGTTTTTCTTTTTCAACATTTCCTTAGCAATTTGGGGTCTCTTCTGATTCCATACAAATTCTAGGATTATTTGCTCCAGCTCTTTGAAAAATACCGGTGGAATTTTGATTGGAATGGCATTAAAAGTATAGATTTCTCTAGGCAGTATAGACATTTTTAACAATGTTTATTCTTCTGCTCCAAGAGCATGGAATGGTCTTCCATCTTTTTGTGTCTTCTTCGATTTCTTTCATGAGTGTTCTGTAGTTCCTCGAGTACAGATCCTTTACCTCTTTGGTTAGGTTTATTCCCAGGTATCTTATGGTTCTTGGTGCTATAGTAAATGGAATTGATTCTCTAATTTCCCTTTCTCTATTTTCATTGTTAGTGTATAAGAAAGCAACTGATTTCTGTACATTGACTTTGTATCCTGCCACATTACTGAATTGCTGTATGAGTTCTAGTAGTTTGGGGGTGGAGTCTTTTGGGTTATGTTAATAATTTTAAAAAAGAAGAGAATTGAGTGTCCAGAAATAAACCATGATATCTATGGCCAATAGTCCTAAAGGCATTCAATGGAAAAAGAGTCTTTTCAAAAAATGGAGTTGGGACAACTGGATAACTATATGCAAGACAATAAAGTTTGACTCCTACTTCACTCCACACATAAAAATGAACTCAACATGAATCAACTACCTATAGAAAAGAGCTAAAAGTATAAAACTATTAAACAAAAATACAAGATAAAGTTTATGACTTCAAGTTTGGAAATGGATTTTAAAATTTGACACTAAAATCACAAAAAAACTTAAGAAATAATAGATGTATTAGACTTCACAAAAATTAAAATCTTTTGTGCATCAAACATTAAAAAATATGACAAAATAACCTACAGAATAGGAGATGATATTTGCATATCACACATCTTATAAGGGTTTAATATCTAGAAGACACTAAACATCTTTATAACTCAAAAAAAGAAGATAACTCAATTAAAAAAAGACAAAGAGTTTGAATAGACATTTCTCCAAAGAAGATATACAAATGGCCAATTAGCACATGAAAAGACGTTCAACATCACTGATCATTAGGAAATGCAAATCAAAACCACAATGAGAGGAACAAGACAAGGATATCCACTTTCACCACTTTTATTCAACATAGTACTGGAAGTCCTAACCACAGCAATTAGACAATGAAAATAAGCAAAAGGCATCCAGATTGGTAAGGGGGAAGTAAATTTTCATTATTTGCAGACGACATGATACTATACTATCCTTTAGAAGACCCTAAAGACTCCACCAAAAAAACTACCAAAACTGATAAATGAACTCAGTAAGGTCACAAAATACAAAATCAATGTGCAGAAATCTTTTGCATTTCTATACACTAATAATGAAGCAGCAGAAAGAGAAATTAATAAAACAGTTCCATTTATGATTGTGTCAAAAGTAAAGAACACCTAGGGATAGTACTAGCCAAAGGGGTGAAAGACCTGTACTCTGAAAACTGTAAAAAATTGATGAAAGAAATTGAAAAAGATACAAAGAAATGGAAAGATACTCCATGTTAATGGACTAGAAGAAAAAATATTGTTGAAATGTCTATACTACCCAAAGCGATCTACCAATCTAATATAATCTCTATCAAAATACCAACAGCGTTTTCCACAGAATTAGAACAAAAGATCCTAAAATTTATATGGAACCACAGAAGATTCTGAGTAGCCAAAACAATTTTGAAAAAGAAAAGCAAAACCAGAGATATCACAATTCTAGACTTCAAGTTATATTACAAAACTCAAGTAATCAAAACAGTATGGTACTGGCACAAAAATAGACACATACACCAATGGAATCTGAAAGAAAACCCAGGAATAAACCCACAATTATGTGATAATTATATTAATCTTCGACAAAGCAGAAAAGAATACCCAATGGGAAAAAGATAGTCTCTTTAACAAATGATGTTGGGAAAAGTGGACAGCAACAAGAATGAAGCTGGACCACTTTCTTATACTATATACAAAAACAAACTTGAAATGGATTAAAGATCTAAATGTGAGACCTGAAACCATAAAAATCCTAGAAGAGATTTCAGGGAATAATGTCTCTGACATCGGCCAAAGCAACATTTTTGTAGATATGTCTCCGGAGGCAAGGGAAATAAAAGCAAAAATAAACAGTTGTGACTACAACAAAATAAAAAAGCTTCTGCACAGAGAAGGAAACAATCAACAACACTAAAAGACAACCTACTGAATGGGAGAAGTTATTTGCAAATGACATATCCAACAAAGGGTTAGTATCCAAAAGATATAAGGAACTTCTACAATTCAACAGCAGAAAAACAGATAATCCAATTTAAAAATGGGCAGAAGACATGAACACACGTTTCTCCAAAGAAGACATCCAGATGGCCAACAGACACATGAAAAGAAACTCAACATCACTCATCACCAGGGAAATGCAAATCAAAACCACAATGAGACATCACCTCACACCTGTCAGTATGGCTGAAATAAAAAATTACAAGAAACAACAAGTGCTGGCGAGGATGTGGAGAAAAGGATCCTTCATGCACTTTGGGGGGAATGCAAACAGGTGCAGCCACTGTGGAAAACAGTACGAGTTTCCTCAAAAATTAAAAATAGAGCTATCCTATAATCCAGTAATCATACTACTGGATTTGCCCAAAGAAAAGGAGACACTAATTCAAAGGGATACGTGCACCCTTATGTTTATAGCAGCATTATTTATAATAGCCAAATTGTGGAAACAGTCCAAATGTCCATCGGTAGCTGACTGGATAAAGAAGGTGAAGGTGTGGTATATATATACAATGGAATATTATCCAGCCATATAAAGGAATGAAATCTTGCCATTTGCAACAACATGAATGAAGCTAGAGAGTATAATGCTAAGTGTAATAAGTCAGTAAGAGAAAGACAAATACTATTTGATTTCACTCACATGTGGAATTTAAGAAACAAAACAAGTGAGCAAAGGGAAAAAAGAGAGAAAGAAGCCAAGGAACAGACTCTTAGGGTACCTTGAGGCTCAGTCGGCAGGGCAGGAGAGTCTTGATCTTGGGGTTGTAAGTTCAAGTCCCATGTTGGGTGCAGAGATTACTTAAAAATAAATCTTAAAAAAGAGAGAAATGAACAGACTCTTAACTATAGAGAACAAAATGGTGGTTACCAGAGGGGAGGTGGGGGTGGGTGGGTGAAATAGGTGATAGGGATTAAAGAGGGCACCTGTTGTGATAAGCACAGGGTGATGTATGGAATAGTTGAATCACTATATTGTACACCTGAAACTAATGAAACATTGTATGTTAACTACACTGCAATTAAAATTAAAACAGAACCACTATGAAGTACTTCACTCCCACTAGGATAGTTATAATAAAAAGATAGATAATAACGTTGGAGAAATTGTCACTGTTCAGATGCTGCTGGTGGGAATATAAATGGTGCAGCTGCTGGAAAACAGATTAGCAGTTCCTTAAAAGGGTAAACATAGAGTTATCACATGACCCAGTATTTCACGTCCCAGGTATATATTCAAGATAACTGAAAACATACGTCCACACAAAAACATGTGTGCATATATTATAGCAAGATTATTCATAATAGCGAAAAAGTAGAAACAAGCCAAATGCCCAAGAATGGATTAATGGTAAACAAACTGGTATATCCACACAACAGAATATTACTTAGTCGTGAAGAGGAATGTGGTACTAACAGAACATGGAAGAACCTTGGAAACATTATGCTTGGAGAAAGAAGAAAGAAGACTAGATATTTTATGACTCCATGTATATGAAGTGTCCTGAATGGGCAAATCCACGGGGACAAAAAGTAGATTAGTGATTAGTGGTTGCCAGGGCCTGGGGATAGAAAAGACTGGAGAGTCAACTGCTAGAGAACAGAAGGTTGCTCTCAGGAAGTAGAACATGCTCTGGAGTTAGGCAGTGGCTGGTGATGGCTACACAGATCTGTGAATGTATGAAAACCCACCGAGATGTGCACCTTAAAAAATGGTGAATTTTATGGCATGTGAGTTGTATCTTGAGGGTAAACTTGGCCAATTTGTACTGAGAAGGTCACGCCGGCTGTGAGAAGAGCAGATCAGAGATGGGGGTGAGAGATGCCTTAACAAATGAACAAGTGAAAAGGGTTTGGAGTTTACAGAGGTCGTGACTTTGACCATGTCCTAGGATAGAGGTTACTTTTTCAACTACAGTGATGGAAGCAGAGGGTGGAGGCCTTGCACTGCCCATGGTGCTGACCTCCAAGGATTTGGTTCTTGTAAACTTCCTCGGGAATTCATGTCCCATAAGCATTCTTCTTCTTCTTCTTTGTCTTGATCTTATGATCAGTGCCCCCGGAGCGTTGGGACCCAAGGTGGTTTCTCAATGATAATGTGCATCTGATGCAACAGCTCACACACTTTTTTAATAACTCCCATTGCTCCTGCCCTCAGCAGCCTCAGCCCGGCTTCATTGCATGAATTAAGCCTAAGTTTTGTTCCCTGAGGAGTGTCCTTTCCCTTAAGGCCAATCTTCGGTGTTCTTGGTCTGACAGAAGCCAGGAAAAGAATGGAGCTGCCAGAGAAGGGTGGTCTGGAGGGTGGAGGTTCTAAGTCCCCTTGGCCACTTTGGGCCGGAGGTAGGTGATGGCTACTGTCTCCTTCCCATGGACAAGTCAGCACTGAAAAGGCTCCTGCAAAGCCTATTGTAAGACAAGCATGGGGTGGAGGGAGGGTATAGGAAAGTCACTGGGCAAGGATGCTGGGGGACGGGGCTTGGGCGAACAGTTAATTTTATCTGGAACTAAGACTTTTGTCCATATTGGCTTATGTGTTGTGTGGAATTCAGGACAGAGGGTGGGAGGGAGAGCAGAAGAGACACAGCTGGTTTCTCCCCCATCTCCCACACACATACTCCAGCCTCTTCCCACACCTAGAAGAAAACACACCAGGTCTTTCTCTCACACTTCCCGCCCTCTACTGTTTCCCTTTTAATCCTCTGTTCTTCTCCTCCTCCTGCCCGCTGCTCTCCCACTCTGAGTCTCCATTCCTTCTCTACTGCTGTGCCTCCACCCTCCCTTCTTCAAGCTCTTGTCTTAATAAGACCTGCTAATACTTCCAAGATGACCACAGACTAGATTCACCCCCCATTTTTGGAATCACCTGATCCCCCCTCTCCTCTCAGTCCTGCATGGACGAATTTCATAAGAGTGACGTGGATGGGAAACGAGGTTGAGCAACAAAAGAAAAGGGTCTGGAATCCTTCCCTTTCCTTCTTCATATCCATGACCCTCAGTATGTCACTTTATTTTGCTTTCCCATCTAAATCTATTCTTTTTGCACGTAGGCAGAAGAATCATTTCAAAGATTCTTACAAGTTCGTGGAAAGCATGCTGGCCATGCTAAGAGGACGCTTTTAGGTTTGTAACTCCGGTGATGGTGGGAATTAGAATTTGGAGTTCCCTTTAAATTCCCTCGAACTGAGCTTTCATTCATTGGCGACTTGCTCTCTTTTCATCTCTCACAGTGATCTGGCCCATCCCAACACATCAAGCCATCAAGCATTCTTTTAGGAATTATCTATGAGAAAGGCTACGTGTGCCCTAGGAACTGTGTAGCACTCAACATATCAGACTTGCTTTGAAATTACAAACGCAAGTGAGGAGACATCCTTATGGAAAAATACCAGTCCGTGGTAATGTTAGAGAATAGTTCATTATTCTCAGGCCTTGAAGGAGGGGTAGGATTCAGATAGATGAACAGGATGGGAAGGCAATCCAGGTGGGGTACTGGACTGATGAAAGGTCCTGACGCCTAAGGAACTGAGGAGGGGATCAGTTTGGTTGAAGACAAGTGTTCTCAGCAGGGAGCAAGTAAGAAGAGACTAGTACTTAGGAGTGTAGAATATGGGACTCATCAGACCTGGGTCAGAATTCCAGCTCTGCTACTCACTCTCAGTGGGACCTGGGACAAATTATTTAACCTTTTTAAGCCTCAGTTTATTTGTTTGTAAAGTGGGGATAATTAATAGTACTTACTATATTTTATAAGGATGCAAATACTATATGAGAATGAAACAGGTTAATGTTTATAAATTGTTTAGCATAGTGCCAACCCCTAGCGAACACTCAGTAAATGTCTACTACTACAATGACAGCAATTCCTGTCACCACTACAAGAAATGCTGACTACTTCAACTACTGCTAAGTGGCACATGGGTCTGCAAAGAAAGGTAGGAGCCCTTGAAAAGCCATCTAAGTGTGAATTCTTTCTTATAGGCATTGGAGAACCATGGAAAATCTTCAAAGTTTTGATTTAGATGGAAAATGTCTTTTAGGAAGTTGACGTTACGGAGTGTGCATCTCTGACTGATGCAGACATAGAGACGTGTGTGACAGTTTTAATTTTTATAGGGATAAAGGTAAAATAGGGATAATAGAACTCTGTTGTTGGCATTTTAGGAATCCATAATGAGGTGGGAGGGTTGGGGTTGGGGGAAAAGGGTTAGAGGTCAGGGGCTTTCTCAAAGAGGCCAAACCAGGCCATTTAAGATGCTGCCCACCCAGTCTAATCTTGACAGCATGTGGTAGAGCAAGGACACAAAGCTGGAGTCAGAGATGTATTACCCTCTGTAAGAGTTGTTCTGACAATGCCCCTCGAGTGTCTGCTCTACTCCCGCCTGTCTTGGGGCTTTCCACCCCAGTGTGCTGGGATAAGCCTATTTTAACCCTGTCTCATCACATCATTTCCCACCAAAAGGCTTACAGGGGTTCTCAGTTGTCCATGGGAAGGCTTTTCATATAGTCTTATGCTGACAGTTGGTGGAGTCACAGGATAAAAAAAAAAAAATGCATCTTCCTGGTGCACCATTTTTACACACATATTGGGGTTGAATGTGAATTCTAAGGATAAAATAAAGACGACAATATTTTGAGTCTTGGAACACCTCACAGATAATTTCAGAGATAATTCTGTTTCATAATTGTAGATAGAAGTCTTTTTATACTTATTCATTCAATTCCCTATAAAAAGCATATCAGGGTAATTGCTGTTTTCTTCTCATATATCAGGTAGGAAGCAGGGCGGAGAAATCCTTTTAGGTTCTATTGTCTTCACAGGGTGGAGCCTCAGGACAAGTTTTCCCGAATGATTAAAGAAAATTTTAGAAAGGTGTAACTTGAGGGAATGGAATTTAACATTAAAGAACTAAGTTTATTTTTCAAGGGAATGTCTACTAGAACTTCCACTTACTGAACTAATGAAATCTGTTTCTTCTTTATTCTGTATTTTCTGTAACTCCTTGATCTTAGCAATCAAAGTTTACAAGCCACAATACTTAAATTTTAAAAAAAAACCCTCAAAGATTGTCTAGAGATATGCCTATAATAGAAAGTTCCAATAGTTTTTAAAATATAAAGCTTGAGAGTTCAAGGAAATTTTGCATTTGTCCTGTATTGTTTTGAGATACCTCTGCAGATGGCCTCATGGCAAAAATGCCATTAGAGAAGTATTTGTATGGAAAAGTCTGAGAAGTCCTAATCATCCCAGATTTAGCCAAGATCATCTGCTTGTTTGCTTTGCATTTGGTTCCAAATTAGGGCATGAAAATTTCTTCTGATCCACACCTCTCTTCCTCGGCAATGAATCATACGCAGCTCAAACTGCCATGACGAAGCATCTATTTGTTTATCTAAAATCATTAGTTTCTGTATCCTCTCAAGATTTTTGCAGCCAGGATGATGATATTTGCAATCACCTATACTTGCTGACATGTTTATTCATTTTTTTCATTGATACAACCATGTTCGTGGAGCCTGTAGTTCACATGGCACTATGTTGGGCACATTAGGTATGAATCAAAAAGAAACCTGTGGGACAAGGACAGAGTGATACAAAGCAGGGAAAGACCCATAAAAGCCTGGGATACGATGTAGGGTGTGGTTAAGGAGATAAGTCTGTGAGGGCCTTGAAAATATATTTATCTCCATGGAAGACTCTCCTAAGTTCCATCTTAGAATATATTCAACAATGACTTTGATCAACTTATTCTGACTCTCCAAAGGAAAATGATGGAATTTTCATGATTTTTTGCATGGTTTTTCTTTAGGCATGTGGGGAATATCCCATGGAAGCACAGAATATCACACAGGTGTCAGAGTTTGTCCTCTTGGGATTCTCACAGACCCACGAGCTCCAGAAATTTCTGTTCCTGGTGTTCCTATTTATCTATGTCACCACTGTTGTGGGAAACATCCTTATCATGGTCACAGTGACTTCTGACTCCCGACTCCACAGCCCCATGTATTTTCTGCTCCGAAATCTGGCTGTCATAGACCTTTGCTATTCCACGGTGACTTCTCCAAAGATGCTGGTGGACTTCTTTCATGAGGTCAAGACCATCTCCTACCAGGGCTGCATGGCCCAGATCTTCTTCTTCCACCTCCTGGGAGGTGGGACTGTCTTCTTCCTTTCAGTAATGGCCTATGACCGCTACATAGCCATCTCCCGGCCCCTCCACTATGTCACCATCATGAACACTCGATTGTGTGTGGGGATGGTGGTGGCTGCTTGGGTAGGGGGATTTGTTCACTCCATTGTCCAGCTGGCTCTGATGCTCCCATTGCCTTTCTGTGGCCCCAATGTCCTGGATAACTTCTACTGTGATGTCCCCCAAGTGCTGAGACTTGCCTGCACGGACACCTCTCTCCTGGAGTTCCTCATGATCTCCAACAGTGGGATGCTGGTCCTCATCTGGTTCCTTCTCCTTCTGATATCTTACACGGTCATCCTGGTGATGCTGAGGTCCCACTCAGGTCAAGCGAGGAAGAAGGCAGCTTCCACCTGCACCACCCACATCATTGTAGTGTCTATGATCTTCATTCCCTGTATCTATATCTACTCCCGGCCCTTCACCCCCTTCCCCATGGACAAAGCTGTGTCCATCAGCTACACGGTTATGACCCCCATGCTCAACCCCATGATCTACACACTGAGGAATCAGGAGATGCAGGCAGCCATGAAGAGATTAGGCAAGCGCCTTGTAATATGTAATAAGGAATGAACATAAAACGTTTTGAGTTTAAATGACAAGTCTTCCCTCCGAACTTTTGTTTTCCCATGTGAAAAGTGGAGGGAAATCTTTATAGAGAGTGACATTTGAGATGAAATCAATGCTTCTCTGGATCTACTCCTGTGTCAGGTATTGTGTTAGACACTTTCTCATTTTGATCTCAGCCTCATAAAATGGACAGTGGATATATTATTTCATATTAAACACTTTAACAAATGAGAGAACTCAGAGAGAAGTAACTTGCTCAATGGTGAACCACAAGTATGTTGCTGGAAGAGCTTGGCCAGGACTTGGTTCCTCTGACTCCAAGATTAGAGGCAAGGCTGTGGGTGGGTTGTGAAATTCAAGGTTTCCCACAAACACAAAGGAAAACCTGGAGAGGTCCTCAGCTGTGGATGAATTATCTGTGATGACTGGTGAACAATCTCATCTTAATTCTGGAATAATCACAATCTTTTCTGCTCCCCGCTTTTTTTTTAAAAGATTTTATTTATTTATTTGACACAGAGAGAGAGACACACAGTGAGAGAGGGAACACAAGCAGAGGGGTGGGAGAGAGAGAAGCAGGCTTCCTGCTGAGCAGGGAGCCCGACGTGGGGCTCGATCCCAGGACTCTGGGATCATGACCTGGGCCAAAGGCAGACGCTTAATGACAGAGCCACCCAGGTGCCCCTGCTCCCTGCTTTTACTCTCTTTCTTTATCTATGGAGTTCTGTAACTTTATTGAGCTAGGTATTTGCATCCACTGATGGTTGTCAATATTCTTTTGCTCATTCAATCTATTGGTTCCATTTGTAAATAACCAGAAGTCACTTACTGGTTCAATTTTTTAAAAAGTTATCTTGGGTCTCATTCTTAATTTATGAAAATTTTACTTTTCTGTGATCCAGAATTCAATTCTAAAGATTGTAGGAAGCAAAGAAATGTTAGTTATAATCTATAACATTGACCTAAAGGAGAGAAATGGGAGACATTTCCTCAGATGTACTTACATGTGATCTCACAACATGAGATACTCAATTTTGAATTGAATTTGTTGAGAAATACCTCCTTTAGATGAACACAGTTATATCTTTGAGAATTTAAGACATCTCTTACTGAAGCTATGCTATGTATATGATATAAATGTGATTTGGATGCAAATTTATTAACCCTAAATGGGTTGGTGCAATGTCTTTCACTATAAAGATTGTACAGAAAAAATTTAAAAGTTGTTCATGGGCCGCATGGGTAGCTCAGTTGGTTGGGTGACCGACTCTTAGTTTTGGCTGGGGACACGATCTCGTGGGTCCTGTGATTTGCCCCAAGTCAGGCTCCACACTCAGCAGGGAGTCTTCTTGAAGATTCACTCTTTCTGTCCATGCTCCCCACTCATGTGCGTGCTTTCTTTCTCTAAAGTAAATAAATAAATCTTAAAAAAATAAGTTGTTCATAAAATGGCTTAAATTAAAAACATTCCCCGTGTTCTGATGCTGTCTTAAATTGTATAGTGAGACACTAACAGGAATTGTAGCCAAGGTGCTTTATCTGGGCTCTAACTTCTGCTGGTTGTGTTCCTTTTGGACATCATTGAATCTCTACTTCTTTAGCTATAAAATTTCCATAATTGCTCAGTGTTGTGTGGGTCAGTGGGGTGAATGGAAAAATTCCAACACAGGTCTTGGCATATTGTAGGCATTCAATTAATGTTAGTTCCTCCACCCATTCCCATTTACAATTGTTTTTTGACTTCTCATCAATATTTTTTCTCCAATTTTAATTCCAGTATAGTTAATGTACAGTGTTAAATTAGTTTCAGGTGTACAATATAGTGATTCAACAATTCCAACTATTACTCAGTGCTCATCAAAATAGGTGTCCTCTTAATCTCCTTCACCTATTTCACCCATCCCACCACCCACCTCCCCTCTGTTGGCTCTCTGTAGTTAAAAGTCTATTTTTTGGTTTGTCTCTTTTTTTTGCCTTTGTTCATTTGTTTTGTTTCTTAAATTCTACATATGAGTGAAATAATATGATATTTGTCTTTCTCTTACTGATTTATATCACTTAGCATTATACTGTCTAGACCCACCCATGTTGTTGAAAATGGCAAGATTTCATTCCTTTATATGGCTGAATAATATTCTATTATACAGACACACACATACACACATATAAACCATATCTTCTTTATCTTGTTATCTGTTGATAGACACTTGGGCTGTTTCCACAATTTGGCTATTGTAAATCATGCCTCAGTAAACATACGGGTGCACATAGACTTTCACATAGGAGTTTTCCTAGTCTTTGGGTAAATATGGAATAGTGCAATACTGGAGTAGTTTTATTTTTAATTTTTTGAGGAACCTCCATACTGTTTTCCACAGTGTTTGTACCAGTTTGCCCCACCAAAGTGCATGAGGGATCTTTTTTCTCTACATCCTCACCAGCACTTGTTTCTTGTGTTTTTGATTTTAGCCATTCCGACAGGTAAGAAGTAATGTCTCATTGTGGTTTTGATTTACATTTCTCTGATGATGAGTGATGTTGAGCATCTTCTCATGTGTCTGTTGGCCATCTGGATGTCTTCTTTGGAGAAATGTGTGTTCATGTCTTCTGCCCATTTTTAAATTGGATTATTTGTTTTTCTGCTGTTGAGTTGTAGAAGCTCTTTACTTTTTTGAACACTAAACCCTTTTACGGATACATCATTTGCACATATCTTTTCCCGTTCAATATGTTGTCTTTTAGTGTTGCTGATTGTTTCCTTCATCGTGCAGAAGCTTTTTATTTTATTGTAGTCTCAACAGTTTATTTTTGCTCTTATTTCCCTTGCCTCAGAAGACATATCTACAAAAATACTGCTTTGGCTGATGTCATAGATATTACTGACTGTGCTTTCTTCTAGGATTTTATGGTTTAAAGTCTTATATTTAGGTTTTTAATGCATTTCAAGTTTGTTTTTGCATATGGAGTAAAAAGTGGTCCAGCTTCACTCTTTTGCATGCAGTTGTCCCGTTTTCCCAGCACCATTTCTTGAAGAGACTTCTTTTCCCCATTGAATGCTCTTTCCTGCCTTGTTGAAGATTAATTGACTTCTGGGTTTTCTATTCTGTTCCATTGATGTATGTGTCTATTTTTGTGCCAGTACCATATTGTTTTGATTACTTGAGCTTTGTTGTATAAGTTGCAACCTTCCCACCAATACTTATAAATTACACCAACAGAGTCATTTGGTTCTTTAGGGTCTAAACAATCAGGTCGGGGCGCCTGGGTGGCTCAGTGGGTTAGGCCTCTGCCTTCGGCTCGGGTCATGATCTCAGGGTCCTGGGATCGAGTCCCGCATTGGGCTCTGTGCTCGGCGGGGAGCCTGCCTCCCCCTCTCTCTCTGCCTGTCTCTCTGCCTACTTGTGATCTCTCTCTGTGTCAAATAAATAAATAAAATCTTTTAAAAAAAATAAACAATCAGGTCTACTGAAGTAATGCTCTTTTGTCATTTTGTTTATATAGGATTAGTGAAAACAGCTTTCTTAGAAGTTGTTGATGGAAGGCTGTAAATTATTTCAGTTTTAGCAGATTAAAACAATTTTTTGAGTGTAACTCTACTCAACTGACACACGACGGTACATTACTTTCAGGTGTACCTGTGGGTAATTCAGCTTCTCTATCTGGTATGCTCAGTGATAGTTTGATCCTGGCTCAGAGAATACTTCACGTCTCAGCCTTATGAATCTGTTGATCGTACCATTCCAGTTCAATTTTTTAAAAGATTTTATTTACTTATTTGAGAGAGTGAGCAAGAGAGAGTACATGGGCAGGGGCAGAGGGAGAAGGAGAAGCAGACTCCCCTGCTGAGCCGGAAGCCTGATGTGGGGCTCTATCCCAGGACCCTGAGATCACGACCTAAGCCGAAGGCAGATGCCCAACTGACTGAGCCACCCAGGCGCCCCTCCAGTTGGATTTTTAATCAAGTTCAGGGATGACTGAGGTGTGAGGAGGAAAAGACCTCATTCAACCTTACCTAAATGTTTACTTTACATTGGATCCATGAAAGGTGGTGTATCCACCCGAGTTCCACCAGAGCAACATGACAAGTTGGATATAGATGACATATGCCTAATAAGAGATTTATTGCAAGGAGTTGGCTTATATGATTGTGAGACTGACCCCCAGGCCAGTAGAAATGCACAGGACGGGGGTCAGGAAGGACAGGTGGGGACTTTGCATGAGCTGAAGCCACAGTCCAGAATGTCACCTTCTTCAAGGAAACCTCAGGCCTGCCCTCAAGGCTTTTTAACTCATTGAATCAGGCACTTCCAGATTATCTAGGAAATTCTCTTTTACTTAAAATCAAGCGATTGTAGGCAGCAATCACGTCTATGAAGTACCTTCACGGCAACCCCTAGATTAGTGTTGGATCGAATAACTGGGAACTATAGACCAGTCAAGGTGACATATAAAACCGACCATCATAATGGGAGAATTATTGATTATCTGTAATGCTGAGCACCCTCAATGGGAATCTAGATGAAGTTGCTTCTGGATGTATCCATTTAAGTTGAAAGTGGTAACAATAGTTAAGTCTGACAAATATTTCTTTTCTTAGATATATGCTACATGGAGAAATCATTTTCTCAGTTCATTTCCCATGACTGGGTCTTTAGTAAGATTCCTCTCTTCCTGCCATTCTGGTCTTTGGAATTCATTATGTTGCCTAGTGGATGCAGTGAACAGGGAGGTCTGGTGGACTACAGACCCATATGTGCCTTGACAGGGGAAATATATGAACTGAAACATATTCGTTTTCTCTTAGTGAAAGCTAAGTCAGAATCAGAACTCAAAATCACCCACGTGATAGTCAATGAAATGTGCAAGTCCTGTTCCCTTCCCCAGAATCAATCCAGGCTAACTGGCTCCAAGTGATTAAATTTTGAAATGGACTGAAGCTCTAAATAAGAGTCATTGGCCAGTTTGCTTTTTAATCTACATCTCTTGTATGTGGGAGATCTTCATTATATTCTTATCTGCCAGAGGCAGGAACTATTTGGCCAAGTGTAAACATGTACAATGAGAGAATTTAGACTAACCTGGAAATACTGTGTAGATCAGAGAGATTTAAGAAATCGAGTTTTACAACACATCAAGCTTACAATGGCAGTCCATTTTGGTTTTGATCACTTTCTCATAGTGAGAAATTATAGGAGTTTCTTGCAGCAACCCTTGTGTTAGAAACAGTAGTAATTCACATGTAAAAAAATTCTAGCATTTTATACATAATGTTAGTAGACCTGGCTATGGATGGTAAATCAACACTGGGGGATCTGGTTGGTAAAATAAAGGATAAGATTTTTTAAAGTATTGATTGTATTGTAGAAATGTTTTCCCATGGATGACTTTCTCTAAAAAAAGATAAAGTTTAAAGAAGAAAGGGAGAAAGAGAAGAAGGAGGAGAAGGAATCAAACCAGTTAGCTTGATGATTCTGCACACTCTCAGAAAGAGAAAGAAAGAAAAAAAAAGAAAGAGAGAGAATAAGAGAGAGAACAGACAGTGGTGTGGCCCAGAACCGGGACCGTCATCGTTATCTGAGAACTTGTTCCAGATGCAGATTCTTGGCCCTATTACTGACCAGTTGGATGAGAAAGTCAGGGACTTGGTAAACACTACTGGGTCTTCACAAGCTCTCCAGGTGATTCTTTTAAGGGTTAAGAATCCCCGGCCCATAAATGGGTTTGTCTAAAACTCCCAGAAACTGTTTCTTTGGAAGAGACTCTTACCCTTTAAGATCAAGGCTTGAGAATCCCACATCCTGCAAATCTCTAAAGTTTTCAATATCCTTGGTACTTTGGTTCCCATGGAAGACCTCTCAGAAAGCTAAGTGTTTTTGAGAACTTTTAGAAACTTTTAACAACTCCCATTGTTCCCTTGCCTCCAGCGGGAATCAGGGGCAGTGTGTAGGTGGGGGGCGGGAGAGGATCAGCCCAGCTCTGTTTCTAGAGCTGAGCCCAGTCCAATAGTGTGTCCCTGAGGATATGCCCTCTCTCCCTAGGGTCACCCCCGCTGTCATACGTGACATGTGGGCAGTGGCCAGGGAACTGACGTTGCAAGAAGGAAATCTCCAAGATGAACAGTCAGTGGAGCTGAGTGTGTGGCTCAGAACCGGAGCGTCAGCATTATCTGAGAACTCGTTCCAGATGCAGATTCTTGGCCCTATTATTGCTGAATGAGAAAGTATGGAGTTGGGGACACACTACTCGGTCTTCTAAAGCTGCCCAGGTGGTTCTTTTTTTCTTTTTAAGATTTGATTTATTTATTAGAAAAAGAGAGAGAGAAAAGGAGTGATGGAGAGGGGGAGAGAGAGAGAGAGTGTGAGAATCAGACTCCCCCCTGAACAGGAAATATGTGATCAGATATGAGCTTAGAAAGGTCTCACTGACAGTCTTTTAGAACTGGCTTGCGGTGGAAGCAAATGGAAGACAAAGAACGAGATGAACTTGACCGTTGATCTCTGATGGACCGCTGTAGGCACACGGGAGAGGATGGGACTGAGAACGGGCAGGAGGAGTGGGGAGGCCCCCACCCTAACACGTCTCCCTCTGTATCTCCCCCTCACCTCCTTCTCCAGCTTTGCCCTCTTCCCTCCTCCCCCCACCTTCCCATTTCCCTTTCCACCTTCCCATTTCCCTTTCCTTCACCTGCTCTCTTCCACCCTCTCCCCTCCTCTTCCTCCCCTACCTTGATTCCTTTGTTTCTACACTATTGTTTCAACATCTTCCTCCATCTTCTCCCCTTGTATCAGTAACATCTTCTAAACTTCTTGTTCCTTTCAGCAGAGTTCTCGGAGTCTCCGTCATGCAATATTCATCACCTATTTCTTTTTTTTTAGTATATGTGCTGCCGAAGCGAGCACTCATCACCTATTTCTTAAACCAGAGACTCTCTCTCACCTTGGCCTCTCTCTTGTCTCAGCACACACTCCGTTTCTTTCCAGGCCTCACCAGGTAAGGGACTGCACCCCACAGCTCTTCACGAACCCAGCATCAACCCCACCTGACTTGGGAGCATTGACTGTCCATCAAGATGGGCACTGTGGGGCACAAATAAAGATCCGTGTCTTTCTGCCTCCGGGAACTTTCAGTTAAACTGTGGAAGAAAACCATAGTCACAGGAAAAGCCCATTAACATGAGGATGTGGTAAATGTTGCATGAAAAGTGATTGCTAGAAAAGTGTATTTGAGACCAGAAGAAGGGAGGATGTCTTAGTGGAGGAGAATACCCAGAAGAAGTGATTGCCAGACACTTTCTAAGGAACTTGACGGGTTATTCTATTTCATGCCCTAGACAATTCTCTAAAGAAGATGTGTTTATTCCTGTCTTACAGATGTGGAAACTGAGACTCAGAGAGATTAAGTAGCTTAATCAAGGTCAAATCTCGAGTGACTAGAAGCCCTGAATTTGACGGCGGGTGTGTTGGACTCCACTGTGTCCCCAGACTGGATCCCATGGAATCTTTGAAAGGCAGGTTGCATATGTCTCTGGATGGCTTTAAGATATCTCACGAATGTATATGACAGCACTAGCTTGTCAGCTGTCTGCTGACAAGCCCATTAATAATAGCACCTGGTGATATGGTCTGCACGTGAGACTCCGTCCTCTGGACCCGCACAACTCAGCTGGAGCCCCGAATGAGCACTTAAAGTGACTCCATGCATCTGTATCTATGATTCCTTTTCTTTAGGAGGATGGAGAGGGTGCCATGGAGCCAGGGAACCTCACGTGGGTATCAGAGTTTGTCTTTCTGGGGTTCTCAGAGACTCCAGAGCTCCAGCTCTTCCTGTTCCTGGTGTTCCTGTTTGTCTACACCACCACTGTCGTGGGAAACCTCCTCATCATGGTCACAGTGACCTCAGACACCCGGCTCCACACTCCCATGTACTTTCTGCTCCGAAATCTGGCTGTCTTAGACCTCTGTTTCTCCTCTGTCACTGCCCCAAAGATGCTGGTGGACTTTCTCTCTGAGAAGAAGACCATCTCCTACCAGGGCTGCATGGCCCAGATCTTTTTTGTTCACCTTTTTGGTGGTGGGACTGTCTTCTTCCTCTCAGTGATGGCCTTTGACCGCTACATAGCCATCTCCCGGCCCCTCCACTACGTCACCATCATGAACACTCAGCTCTGTGTGGGGTTGGTGGTGGCTACTTGGGTAGGGGGATTTGTTCACTCCATTGTCCAGCTGGCTCTGATGCTCCCATTGCCTTTCTGTGGCCCCAACATCCTGGATAACTTCTACTGTGATGTCCCCCAAGTGCTGAGACTTGCCTGCACGGACACCTCCCTCCTGGAGTTCCTCATGATCTCCAACAGTGGAATGCTGGTCCTCATCTGGTTCCTTCTCCTTCTGGTATCTTACACGGTCATCCTGGTGATGCTGAGGTCCCACTCAGGTCAAGCAAGGAAGAAGGCAGCTTCCACCTGCACCACCCACATCATTGTCGTGTCTATGATCTTCATTCCCTGTATTTCTGTCTACTCCAGGCCTTTCAGTACCTTTTCCTTGGATAAGACTTTATCCATCAGCTACACAGTTATGACCCCCATGCTCAACCCCATGATCTACACGCTGAGGAATCAGGAGATGCAGGCAGCCATGAAGAGATTACGCAAGCGCCTCATGATATGTAACAGGGAGTGAGCTTAAAATGTCTTGACTAGAGTGATCTGAAGGGGCACATGCACCCAAATGTTTATAGCAGCAATGTCCACAATAGACAAACTATGGAAAGAACCTAGATGTCCATCAACAGATGAATGGATAAAGAAGATGTGGTATATATACATACACACACACACACACACACACACACACACACACACACACACTGGAATACTATGCAGCCATCAAAAGAAATGAAATCTTGGCATTTGCAACGACGTGGATGGAACTAGTGGGTATTATGCTTGGCGAAATAAGTCAGTCGGAGAAAGACAACTATCATATGATCTCCCTGGTATGAGGAAGTGGAGATGCAACATGGGGGGTTTGGGGATAGGAAAAGAATAAATGAAACAAGATGGGATTGGGAGGGAGACAAACCATAAGAGACTCTTAATCTCGCAGAACAAACTGAGGGTTGCTGGGGGGAGGGGGCTGAGAGAGGGGGGTGGGGTTGGGTTATGGACATTGGGGACCATATATGCTATGGTGAGTGCTGTGAAGTGTGTAAACCTGGCGATTCACAGACCTATACAACTGGAGATAAAAATACATTATATGTTTATAAAAAAAACTTTTTTTAAATGTCTTGACTAGGGGCACCTGCGCAGTTCAGTCGTTTAGGTGTCCAACTCTTGATAACAGCTCTGGTCTTGATCTCAGGAAGTGAGTTCAAGTCCTGTGTGCAGCCTAATTAAAGAAATAATCTTGACTTTAAAAGACAATTTTTCCATATGAACTTTTGTTTTACCATGTGAAAAATAGAGGAAAGTCTTTATAGAGTGTGACATTTGACATTAAACCAATATTTGTGTACCTACTCTTATGTTTGGTATTATTTTAGGTACTTTCTCACTTTTACTTTTTAAAAATTTATTTATTTATTTGAGAGAGAGAGAGAGAGAGAGAGAGAGACTGTGTCCGGGGAAGGGACAGAGGGAGATGGAGAGGGAGAATCTCAAGCCAGACTCCCTGCTGAGGAGGACCCCAAGATCATGACCGGACCTGAAATCAAAGGGCCAGATCCTCAAATGACTGAATGACCCAGGTGCTCTGGCACATTCTCACTTTAATCTCTTCCTCATAAGATGGACAGTGGATATATTATTATTATATTAAACATTTTAACAATGAGAGAGCTCAGGGAGAGGTGACCTGCTCAGTGGTGAACAGCAAGTAAGTGGCAGAGCTTGGCCAGGACTTGGTTCCTCTGACTCCAAGTTTAGAGGCAAGGCTGTGGGTGGGACGTGAAATTCAAGGTTTCCCACAGACACGAGTGAAAACCTGGAGAGTTCTCAGCTGTGGATGAATATCTGTGATGACTGGTGAACAATCTCATCTTAATTCTGGAATAACCACAATCTTTTCTGCTCCCTGCTTTTACTCTTCTTTCTTTATCTATGGACTTCTGTAACTTTACTCAGCTAGGTATTTGCATTCACTGATGGTTGTCAGTTTTCCTGTGTCCTTTCAATCTCTTGATTCCATTTAAAATGATCAGAAGTCATTTACTGCTTCAATTTTTTAAAAGGCATCTTGAGTTTGAGAGGTCCTTTATAGATCTTGGCTATCAGCCCTTTGTCTATAGTGTCATTAGCGAATTTGTTTTGCCTCTTTGTTTTGTTGACTGTTTCCTTTGTGTGAACAAGCTTTTTATCATGATGAAGTCCCAAAAGTTCATTTTCACTTTTGTTTCCCTTGCCTTTGGAGATGTGCCTTGAACGAAGTTGCTATGGCCAATGTTGAAGACGTTACTGCCTAAGTTCTCCTCTAGGATTTTGATGGATTCCTGTCTCACGTTGAGGTCTTTCATCCATTTTGAGTTTATCTCTGTGTATGGTATAAGAAAATGGTCGAGTTTCATTCTTCTATACATAGCTGTCCAGTTTTCCCAGCACCATTTATTGAAGAGTGCCTTTTTTTCCACTGGATATTTTTTCCTGCTTTGTCGAAGATTATTTGACCATAGGGTTGAGGGTCCATATCTGGGCTCTCTACTCTGTTCCATCAGTCTATGTGTCTGTTTTTGTGCCAGTACCATGCTGTCTTGGTGATCACAGATTTGTAGTAAACCTTGAAATCAGGAAACATGATGCCCCCAGCTTTGTTTTTCTTTTTCAACATTTCCTTGGCAATCCGGGGTCTTTTCTCTTTCCATATAAATTTTAGGATTGTTTGTTCCAGTACTTTGAAAAATGCCATTGGTGTTTTGATCAGGATGGCACTGAAAGATTGCTCTGGGCAGCATAGACATGTGTGGGCCTGATGGTGGGTATTAAGGAGGACATGTATTGCATGGAGCACTGGGTGTTATATGTAAACAATGAATCTTGAAACACTACATCAAAAAGCAATGATGTATTGTATGGTGACTAACATAACATAACATAACATAACATAACATAACATAACTAACATAATATCCCAGTGTCTTGAGATCAAGCCCTGCATTAGGCTCTCTGCTCAGCAAGGAGCCTGCTTCCTCCTCTCTCTCTCTCTGCCTGCCTCTCTGCCTAATTGTGATCTCTGTCTGTTCAAGAAATAAATAAAATCTTTAAAAAAATAAAATAAAATAAATAAAAAGTTATCTTGAGTTCCTTTCTTAATTTATGAAAATTTTACTTTTACGTGATCCGGAATTCAATTCTAAGGATGGTAGGAAGCATAGAAATGCTAATTATAATTTATAACATTGACCTAAAGGAGAGAAATGGGAGACATTTCCTCAGATGTATCTTACACGTGATCATTCCCCAACACGAGATACTCAGTTTTGAACTGAATTTGTTGAGCGGTACCCCCTTTTGATGAACAGAGCTATATGCATGAGAGCTTTTAAAATTTAAATATCCATGAGAATTTAAGACAACTCTTATTGAAGCTTGCTATGTTTATGGTGTAAATGTGACTCATATCTAAATATATGAACCCTATGGGGCATCTGAGTTTCTGTGGATTGAGTGTCTGCCTCTGATTTCTGCTCAGGTCATGATTTTCAGTGTGGTAAGATCAAGCCCACAATTAGGCTCTGTACTGGGAGTGGAGCCTGCTTAAGATTGTCTCTCCCTCCCCACCAGCTCATGCTCTCTCTCTATCTCAATAAATAAAAAAAAATAAAAATAAAAAATGTCATGAAACCTTAATGGATTGGTGCAATGTCTTTCATAAAGATGGTAGAGAAAAAATTTAAAAGAAATTGTTCATAAAATGGTCTAAATTAAAAACATTTCTCAAGTTCTGATGCTGCCTTAAATTGTATAGTGAGACATTAACAGGATTTGCAGCCAAGGTGCTTTATCTGGGCTCTAACTCCTGCTGGTTGTGTTCTTTTTGGACATCATTGTATCTCTACTTCTTTAGCTATGAAATTTCCATAATAGCTCACAGTGTTGTGTGGGTCAGTGGGGCAAATGGAAAAATTCCAACACAGGTCTTAGCATATTGGAGGCATTCAGTTAATGTTAGTTCCTCCACCCATTCCCATTTACAATTGTTTTTTTGACTTCTCATTAATATTTTTCTTCAACTTAATTCCCCTATAGTCAATGTACAGTGTTAAATTAGTCTATAGTGGTTTATAGTTTATAGTGATTCAACAATTCCATCTATTACTCAGTGCTCATCAAGCTGTCCTCCTAATCTCCTTCACCTGTTTCACCCATCCCACCACCCACCTCCCCTCTGTTGGCCTTCTATAGTTAAAAGTCTATTTTTTGGTTTGTCTCTTTTTTCCCCTTTGTTCATTTATTTTGTTTCTTAAATTCTACATATGAGTGAAATGATATTTGTCTTTCTCTTACTGATTTATCTCAATTAGCATTATACTGTCTAGACCCATCCATGTTGTTGGAAATGGCAAGATTTCATTACTTCATATGGCTGAATAATATTCCTTTGTTTATATATGTATGTGTATGAATATATTAATATACATTCATATATATGTATGTGTATGAATATATATACATATTTTATATTTATGTGTATAAATATATATACACATATATGTACATGTATATACATATATACATATATATGTATATGCATATGTATCTGTATATGCATATGTATATACATATATGTATATATACATATATAGTATATGTATATACAATGTATATACAACATATACACACACACACACACATATATATTCATACACCACATCTTCTTTATCCATTCATCTGTCGATGGACACGTGGGCTGTTTCCATAATTTGGCTATTGTAAATAGCCATTATTGTAAATAATGTTGCAGGAAACATATGGGCACACATCCTTTGAAATTACTGTTTTCATGTTCTTTGGGTAAATAACCAGTAGTGTGATTACTAGTTTGTAGGATAGTTCTATTTTTTATTTTTTGAGGAATTCCATACTGTTTTCCATAGTGGCTGCACCAGTTTGCATTCCCACCAAAGTGCATGAGGGATCCTTTTTCTCCACAGCCCCGCCAACATTTATTATTTCTTGTGGTTTTGATTTCTGAAAGGTATGAGGTGATCTCTCATTGTGGTTTTGATTTGCATTTCCCTGGTGATGAGTGATGTTGAGTGTCTTTTCATGTGTCTGTTGTCCATCTAGATGTCTTCTTTGGAGAGATATGTGTTCATGTCTTCTGCCCATTTTTAAATTTTAAATTGAATTCCCTGCTGAGCAGAGAGCCTGATTTGGGACTCGATCTCAGGACCCTGAGATCATGACCTGAGCCGAAGGCAGCAGCTTAACCCACTGAGCCACCCAGGCACCCTCCAGTTTGATTTTTTAAAAGATTTTATTTACTTATTTGAGAGAGTGAGCAAGAGAGAGTTCATGAGTAGGGGCAGAGGGAGAAGGAGAAGCAGACTCCCCTGCTGAGCCAGGAGCCTGATGTGGAGCTTGATCCCAGGACCGTGAGATCATGACTCAAGCCGAAAGCAGAAGCCCAATTGACTGAGCCACCCAGGTGCCCCTCCAGTTGGATTTTTAATCAAGTTCAGGGATGACTGAGGTGTGAGGAGGAAAAGACCTCATTCAACCTTACCTAAATGTTTACTTTACATTGGATCCATGAAAGGTGGTGTATCCACCCGAGTTCCACCAGAGCAACATGACAAGTTGGATATAGATGACATATGCCTAATAAGAGATTTATTGCAAGGAGTTGGCTTATATGATTGTGAGACTGACCCCCAGGCCAGTAGAAATGCACAGGATGGGAGTCAGGAAGGGCAGGTGGGGACTTTGCATGAGCTGAAGCCACAGTCCAGAATGTCACCTTCTTCAAGGAAACCTCAGGCCTGCCCTCAAGGCTTTTTAACTCATTGAATCAGGCACTTCCAGATTATCTAGGAAATTCTCTTTCACTTAAAATCAATCGATTGTAGATAACAATCACATCTGTGAAGTACCTTCACAGCAACTCCTAGATTAGTGTTGGATCGAATAACTGGGAACTATAGACCAGTCAAGGTGACATATAAAACCGACCATCATAACGGGAGAATTATTGATTATCAGTGATGCTGGGCACCCTCAATGGGAATCTAAATGAAGTTGCTTCTGGATGTATCCATTTAAGTTTGAAGTGGTAACAACAGTTAAGTCTGAGAAATATTTCTTTTCTTAGATATATGCTACATATATCTATACATACATATACATACATATATCATATTTTCCATGACTGGGTCTTTAGTGTGATTCCTCTCTTCCTGCCATTCTGGTCTTTGGAATTCATTTTGTTGCCTAGTGGATGCAGTGGACAGAGGTGGTCTGGTGGACATTCTACAAACCCATATGTGCCTTGACAGGGGAAATATATGAACTGAAACATATTCATTTTCTCTTAGTGAAAGCTAAGTCAGAATCAGAACTCAAAATCTCCCACGTGATAGTCAATGAAATGTGCAAGTCCTGTTCCCTTCACCAGAATCAATCCAGGCTAACTGGTTTCAAGTGATCAAATTTTGAAATAGACTGAAGTTCTAAATAAGAATCAGTGGTGGTTTGGTTGGTTGGTTTTTTAAGATTTTATTTATTTACTTGAGAGAGAGAGAGACAGTGACTGAGCCTGAGCAGGGAGGCTGGAGGGGCAGAGGGAGAGGGAGAATCCAATTCACCACTGAGCAGGGAAGCCTGAAGTGGGCTCCATCCCAGGACCCTGAGATTATGACCTGGCACTTGAAAAGACTGAGACACTCTGGCACCCAGGTTGGTTTGTTTTTTCATCTACATCTCTTGTATGTGGAAGATCTTTACATTGTATTCTTATGTGCCAGAGGCAGAACTTTATTTGGCCAAGGGTGAACATTTGCAGTGGCCCAGCCTAGAAATGCTGTGTAGATCAGAGAAGTCTAAGAAATCAGGTTTTACATCACATCAAGCTTACAAGGGCAGTCAATTCCTGTTTTGATCCGGTTCTTATCATGAGAAATTACAGGAATTTCTTGTAGGAATCCATGTGTTAGAAGCAGTAATAATTCATGCATAAAAACTCTAGCACTTTATATACAATGGAATATTACTCAGACATGAAAAAAATGAAATCTTACCGTTTAAAATGTCATGGACGGAACTAGAGAGTATTATCCTAAGTGAAATAAGTCAGTCAGAGAAAGACAGTTAATGTATGATCTCATTCGTATGTGGAATTTAAGAAACAAAAAAGATGATCATAGGAGTGGGAGGCAAAAATAAAATAAAACAAAATCACAGAGTAAGACGAACCATAAGAGACTTTTTTAAAAAAAGGTTTTATTTATTTATTTGACAGAGACCACAAGCAGGCAGAGAGGCAGGCAGAGAGAGAGAGAGAGGAGGAAGCAGGCTCCCTGCCAAGCAGAGAGCCCGATGCAGGACTCGATCCCAGGACTCTGAGATCATGACCTGAGCCAAAGGCAGAGGTTTAACCCACTGAGCCACCCAGGGGCCCCCCATAAGAGACTCTTAACTACAGGAAACAAAGTGAGGGTTGCCGAAGGGGACGTGCGTGGGGGATGGGGAAACTGGGTGATGGGCATTAAGGAGGGCATGTGATGTGATGAGCACTGGGTGTTATATGGAACTGATGAATCCCTAAACACTACCCTTGAAACTCGTAATACGTTGTATTATAATGAATTGAGTTTAAAGAACAAATTTAAAAATTCCAGCATTTTATAGATAATGTGAGTAAACCTGGAATACGGATAGTAAATCAATCAGAGGGTCTGGTAGGTAAAATAAGGGACAAGATTTTTCATAAGTTTCCACTGTAGTTTAGAAACATTTTCCCACCTATGAATTTCTCTAAATAGAGATCGATTAAGTTTATAAGTAGAAGGACAAGGAGAAAAAGAAAAAGTAGGAGGAGAAGAAGAAAGGAATCAAACCTATTAGTGTGATGATTCTGAGTGCACCCACCCGAGAAAGAACAGTCAGTGGAGCTGAGTGTGTAGCTCAGAGCCGGAGTGTCAGCATCATCTGAGAACTCGTTCCAGATGCAGATTCTTGGCCTTATTATTGCTGAATGAGAAAATCTGGAGCTGGGGACACACTACTCGGGCTTCAAAAGCTCTCCAGGTGGTTCTTTTTTTCTTTTTAAGATTTTATTTATTTATTAGAAAAAGAGAGAGAGAAAAGGAGTGATGGAGAGGGGGAGAGAGCGAGAGAGTGAGAAGCAGACTCCAGCTCCACCACCCCGCCCCGTGAGCAGGAAGCCTGATACGGGGCTCCATCCCAAGACCCAGAGATCACGGCCTGAGTGGAAGGCAGACCCTCAACCTATGGAGCCATGCAGGCACCCCCAGCTGCTTCTTTTAAGGGTAAGAATCCCTGGTCTAACAAATGGGTTTGTCGAAGAAAACTCCCAGAGTCTCTTTTAGATCATGGGCTGAGAATCCCACATCCTGCAAATCTCTAAAGTTTTCATTGTCCTTGGTACTTGGGCCCCTAAGGAAGATCTCTTAGAGAGTAAGTGGTTTTGAGACCTTTAGAAACTTTTTAACAACCCCCTCTGTTCCCTTGCCTCCAGAGAAAATGGTGGTGGTGGGGCGGGAATCAGCTCAGCTCTGCTCCTAGAGCCGAGCCCAGTTCAACAGTGTGTCCCTGAGGATATGTCCTCTCTCCCCAGGGTCACCCCTGCTGTCATAGGTGACGTGTGGGCAGTGGCCAGGGAACTGACGTTGCAGGAAGGAAATCTCCAAGATGATGTGAGACCTGAAGCCATTCTCCCATCCTGGGCTGGAGGAAGGTGAGACACCCAGGTTTTCTGCTCTGTAGATAAGTCAGCTGCGAGAAGGACCCAGAAACACTTACTGGAACATGGGGAGATTAAACAAGTGACATAGACTAGATGCTAGTATGTTTAAAGTGTGAGGAGAGTCTCGGGAAGGAATTCAGGGGAAATATGTTGAAAACAGACGCCTCAGGTCACATGTGAAAACCCAGGCTTTTAACTACCAAGCAGGGATGGAGGGTGCTGGGAGCAGAGCGTGAGGAAACACACCACAAAATCCCTGTGAGTCCACCAAGCATGTTAGGAGGCTTCGAAGAGTTTGAGTTATAAACCAGGGGCACTAGAGAGTCATTGGAAGATTATAATGAGAGAGAAATGTGATCAGATATGAGCTTAGAAAGGTCTCACTGACAGTCTTTTAAAAAAAATTTTTTTTTTAAGATTTTATTTATTTATTTGAGAGGGAATGAGTGAGAGAGAGCATGAGAGAGGAGAAGGTCAGAGAGAGAAGCAGACTCCCCAAGGAGCTGGGAGCCCGATGCGGAACTCGATCCTGGAAGTCCGGGATCATGACCTGAGCCGAAGGCAGTCGTTCAACCAACTGAGCCACCCAGGCGCCCTGACAGTCTTTTAGAACTGGCTTGCGGTGGAAGCAAATGGAAGACAAAGAACGAGATGAACTTGACCATTGATCTCTGATGGACCGCTGTAGGCACCCAGGAGAGGATGGGACTGAGAATGGGCAGGAGGAATGGGGAGGCCCCCACCCTAACACGTCCCCCTCTCTATCTCCCCCTCACCTCCTTCTCCAGCTTTGCCCTCTTCCCTCCTCCCCCAACCTTCCCATTTCCCTTTCCTTCACCTGCTCTCTTCCACCCTCTCCCCTCCTCTTCCTCCCCTACCTTGATTCCTTTGTCTGTTTCTACGCTATTGTTTCAACATCTTCCTCCATCTTCTCCCCTTGTATCAGTAACATCTTCTAAACTTCTTGTTCCTTTCAGCAGAGTTCTCGGAGTCTCCGTCATGCAATATTCATCACCTATTTCTTAAACCAGAGACTCTCTCTCACCTTGGCCTCTCTCTTGTCTCAGCACACACTCCGTTTCTTTCCAGGCCTCACCAGGTAAGGGACTGCACCCCACAGCTCTTCACGAACCCAGCATCAACCCCACCTGACTTGGGAGCATTGACTGTCCGCCAAGATGGGCACTGTGGGGCACAAATAAAGATCCGTGTCTTTCTGCCTCCAGGAACTTTCAGTTAAACTGTGGAAGAAAACCGTAGTCACAGGAAAAGCCCATTAACATGAGGATGTGGTAAATGTTGCATGAAAAGTGATTGCTAGAAAAGTGTATTTGAGACCAGAAGAAGGGAGGATGTCTTAGTGGAGGAGAATACCCAGAAGAAGTGATTGCCAGAGTGATTCGTTTCCAGACACTTTCTAAGGAACTTGACGGGTTATTCTATTTCATGCCCTAGACAATTCTCTAAAGAAGATGTGTTTATTCCTGTCTTACAGATGTGGAAACTGAGACTCAGAGAGATTAAGTAGCTTAATCAAGGTCAAATCTCGAGTGACTAGAAGCCCTGAATTTGACGGCGGGTGTGTTGGACTCCACTGTGTCCCCAGACTGGATCCCATGGAATCTTTGAAAGGCAGGTTGCATATGTCTCTGGATGGCTTTAAGATATCTCACGAATGTATATGACAGCACTAGCTTGTCAGCTGTCTGCTGACAAGCCCATTAATAATAGCACCTGGTGATATGGTCTGCACGTGAGGCTCCGTCCTCTGGACCCGCACAACTCAGCTGGAGCCCCGAATGAGCACTTAAAGTGACTCCATGCATCTGTATCTATGATTCCTTTTCTTTAGGAGGATGGAGAGGGTGCCATGGAGCCAGGGAACCTCACGTGGGTATCAGAGTTTGTCTTTCTGGGGTTCTCAGAGACTCCAGAGCTCCAGCTCTTCCTGTTCCTGGTGTTCCTGTTTGTCTACACCACCACTGTCGTGGGAAACCTCCTCATCATGGTCACAGTGACCTCAGATACCCGGCTCCACACTCCCATGTACTTTCTGCTCCGAAATCTGGCTGTCATAGACCTCTGTTTCTCCTCTGTCACTGCCCCAAAGATGCTGGTGGACTTTCTCTCTGAGAAGAAGACCATCTCCTACCAGGGCTGCATGGCCCAGATCTTCTTCTTCCACTTTCTGGGAGGTGCCATGGTCTTCTTCCTCTCGGTCATGGCCTATGACCGCCTTGTTGCCATCTCCCGGCCCCTCCACTACATCACCATCATGAACACTCAGCTCTGTGTAGCCTTGGTGGTGTCAGCCTGGATGGTAGGATTTGTCCATTCCATTTACCAACTGGCTCTGATGCTCCCATTGCCTTTCTGTGGCCCCAACATCCTGGATAACTTCTACTGTGATGTCCCCCAAGTGCTGAGACTTGCCTGCACGGACACCTCTCTCCTGGAGTCCCTCATGATATTCAACAGTGGAATGTTGGATGTCATCTGGTTCCTTATCCTTCTGGTATCTTACACGATCATCCTGGTGATGCTGAGGTCCCACTCAGGGCAGGCGAGGAGGAAGGCAGCTTCCACGTGCACCACCCACATTGTCGTCGTGTCTATGGTTTTCATTCCCAGCATTTACCTCTATGCCCGGCCCTTCACTGCCTTCTCCATGGACAAGGCTGTGTCCATCGGCCACACGGTCATGACCCCCATGCTCAACCCCATGATCTATACCCTGAGGAACCAGGAGGTGCAGGCAGCAGTGAGGAGACTAGGGAGGCGCCGGCTGGTTTGTAAAAGGAGCGACAATGAGTAGGTCCCTTCTCCTTGGCTTTGTTTCCCATTTGTTACATGGAGGGAAATCTACTGTGTCTTCTGTCTTCAGAGCTTGTGGATATGGTGTGGAGGTCCTCCTAGGAGGGTGAGTTTTAAAACTAAGCAACTGACTCAGATTTTTAGGAAGAAGGAAAAAGTCAGCTTTGGTGGCTAAGGTTTATGCTGGAGTTATGAGAAGTGTTCTCATGGTTCTGGAAAGCCACACCCTTCTTTTCCTCTTCTTGGTGGATGGCTTCCTCTTTGAGGAGGCTATTTCCCCAGTGAGAGTGGTTCTCGTTCACATGTTTTCCCAGCCCTTTTGGGTCGGTATCCAGAGTGTTAGAGAAAGCACAGGCCTTGAAGCTTTGGCCCTGTGTTGGGAGCCCCTGACCCATTTCTTCCCAGACTGGTGACCTTGGAGCAGCTCTCTGGCCTCTCTTGAGCTCATGGATTCTTCCTCACCGCACTGGCATAGAGCAGTATCTGTCCCCATAAACTCCCAGATCTCTTGTAAGAGTCCAAAACGTGTAGAAAAAGATTTTTATAAACCTTACCCAGAACCTAGGCAAGGATTATTGTCATTGTTATCCTTCTCCCTGACATTTCTTTCATCAGATGGGTAGAGTTTTGGAAGTGTTTGGTGGCCATTCCTCCGTGCAGGAAGGGAGGCCTGGAGAGGGTTGGGGCTGAGCTCCAGAGGGCCCTGCGACATGCCCGAGAGTGAAACAGAGTAGAAAGTGAACCTCAGTTTGGGGACATGTCTGCAAGAAAATATTCTTATTTTCATTTGTGGTGGATGGCTTGAACTCTTATGATCTTATTACAGGTATAGTCTCGTGAAAGCATTCTGGAAAGCCACACTTTCGTTTCTGCCTTCTTGGTGGACAGTTTCCACCAAATGTTGGTACCATTTCTCCATAAGAGGTATCTACTGTCTGTATTTTGACTTCTTTTTCCAATACTCTGTTTCGGTGTGAGCCTGGATTGTTGGAAACAGCACAAGATTTCAAGGTAAATCTTTAAATGAGACACCCCTAACCCACCACTTACCAAACAGATGATTGACCTGGGATGGTTCACTTGACTCTCTTGGCCTCATGACATCTTCTTCAATAAACTTGCTTAAAATAATATCTGGCCTCCAAACTCCACATTTATCATAAGAATTTAATAAAAAAAATTGTGTGAGATAACATTGGGTAAACCATGTAACTATTTTTTTCCAGTCTTTTTTCAATGTTTTTATTTTATTTTCAAATTGGAAAATGTCATCGATGTTCAGAGTATTTCCTCTTTACATTTTCAATGTAGTATAATAATTGTTACAAACAAAAGATTGTGTAAAATACATGTAAAATACATGAAAGATTATGTAAAATACATGTAAGTTATAAAATATTATAGCATTATGAAAGCTCTCGTAAAGGCTACTTGATTCAAGAAATAGAAGTTACCAGTAACTGATACCCAGAGGGTGCTTTCCCTCACATTCACTCACTCCTCCCCAAAATAAACCATCTTAAATTTTGCATTTGCCATCCTATTGCTTATAAAAACATTTTTATCACAGTTTTACATATTCAGTATATTGCTTTGTTTTGCTTATTTTGAGCATTATGAAAATATCCTACTATACATAATATTCTAGGGTTTGGGGGTTTTTTTACTCAACATTATATTTTTAAGATTATTTGGGTTGTTTTCAGGTTTATTGGTTTTTTGTTGTTGTTGTTTGTTTGTTTTGTTTTGTTTTGTTTTTTGCTATTGCCAACAGTGCTATTTTCAATATTCCTCTGTCTCCAAGTGCCTTTTTGGAGGAGTTTTGGGTTATATATCTTGTAATGGGATTGCTAAATTTTGAGATCTCCAAACATATAACTTTACAAAATAGTGCCAAATTGTTTCCCAAAATTGTTGTGCCCAATTACATGTTCATAAGTGGTGTCTAAGTGTTCCCATCGATTCACATTCTTCTAACAGTTGATATTGTCAGACCTCTTAATCTCTGCAAGTTTAGTGGGTAAAAATTATTTCTCTGTAGTCTGTAGAAATTGGCACTTCTCTCCTCCCTAATGTTTCTTTCTATGTTTTTATTGCATTCACTTTTTCCATGAAAGCCTTTTGTTAATCTTTCTCTTGACTTTTTCTAGTGAATGTAGGAATTCTCCTATCACTGGGTTACTGCTCTATTTTCAGTTACAGCATTGCAATATCTTCTTGCAGCTTATGGTCTGTCTTTTTTATATGGGGTGTTAATTTTAATGTAGTCCAGTGTATCAATCCTTTCGCTTTAATGTTAACTCTTACTGATACCTAATTTTGATATTAATTCTTACTGATATCTAATATTAACACTTACTGATATCTCATTTAGAGGACAGAAAGATATTCTACATATTTCTTTTACTTTAACTTAAACATTTTCTTAACTTTAAAAATTAGGGGGGGCCTGGGTGGCTCAGTTGGTTAAGCAACTGATTCCTGATATTAAAAAAAATTTTTTTTAACTTCTTGAAAAATCTCAAACTTACAGAAAAGTTGCCAGTGTAGTATGAAGGACTTTATTTTTGGAGGCTTGAGGGTAAGTAGCCAACCTGATGCCCACCATTCCTTAGTACTTAAACATGCATTTTCTGCAAAGACATTTTCTTATGGAACTGCCATACCATCATTAACATTAATGCCGTAACAATACATTGCTAGAGTCCAATCTTCAGCTTCAAGTTTTGCCAAATGTCAAAGTTGTATGGAAAGTTGTATGGAAAGAGAATCTGGTTCAAAACTGCAATCTGTATTTTGTTGTCATGTCTTTTTAGGCTCCTTGAATCTGGAAGAGCTTCTCCTTGAATTTAGTTATCTTGCCACTTTCAAAGATTACAGGCTAGTGATTTTGTAGAATGTCCCTTGATTTAGATTTTTCTGATGTTTCATGGTGATTAGACTCAGGTGATGCATTTCGGTGACTTTTTCAGGGGCATCCCAGAAATCATGCTGTGTTCTTATTACATCTTACGAAGTGCAAGTGATTTCACTTTGTCCCATTACTGCTGTCCCATCACTTTGATTACCTGTTAGGCTTCTCATCTTTTTTTTAAAATTTAATTTAATTTAATTTTTTTCAGTGTTCCAAAATTCACAGTTTATCCACCACACCCAGTGCTCCATGCAAACGTGCCCTCCTTAATCACCACCACAGGCTCACCCAACCCCCCAACCCCTCCCATACAAAACCCTCAGTTTGTTTCTCAGAGTCCACAGTCTCTCATGGTTTGTCTCCCCCTCCGATTTCCCCCAACTCACTTCTCCTCCCCATCCCCCAATGTCCTCTGTGTTATTCCTTATGCTCCACAAGTAAGTGAAGCCATATGATAATTGACTCTGCTTGATTTATTTCACTCAGCATAATTTCTTCCTGTCCCATCCATGTTGATACAAAAGTTGGGTATTCATCCTTTCTGATGGAGGCATAATACTCCATTGTACATACGGACCATATCTTTTTTATCCATTTGTCTGTTGAAGGGCATCTTGGTTCTTTCCACAGCTTGGCGACTGTGGCCATTGTTGCTCTGAATATTGGGGTACAGGTGGCCCTTCTTTTCACTACATGTGTATCTTTGGGGTAAATACCTATTCTCCTGAAGCTTTTTCAAAAGACAGAAACAGAAGGAAAACTTCCAGACTCTTTTTACAAAGCCAGCATTACCCTGATCCCCAAACCAGGCAAAGACCCCACCAAAAAAGGAGAATTTCAGACCAATATCCCTGATGAATACAGATGCCAAGATTCTCAACAAGATCCTAGTTAAGAGGACCCAACAGTACCTTAAAAAGATTATCCACCATGACCAGGTGGGAGTTATCCATGGGATGCAAGGGTGGTTCAACATTCACAAATCAACCAATGTGATAGAACAAATCAATAAGAGAAGAGAGAAGAACCACATGGTCCTCTCAACTGATGCAGAAAAAGAATTTGATAAGATACAGCATCTGTTCCTGATTAAAATGATTCAAAGTATAGGGATAGAGGGAACATTCCTCAACTTCAAAAAAATCTATCTATGAAAAACCCACAGCAAATATCATCCTCAATGGAGAAAAGCTGATAGCCTTCCCTTTGAGATTAGGAACACGACAAGGGTGTCCATTCTTGCCACTGTTGTTCAACATGTACTAGAATTCCTAGCAACAGCAATCAGACAACAAAAAGAAAGAAAAGGTATTCAAATTGGCAAAGAAGAAGTCAAACTCTCTCTCTTTGTAGATGATATGATACTTTATGTGGAAAACCCAAAAGACTCCATCCCCAGACTACTAGAACTCAGACAGCAATTCAGGAATGTGGCAGGATACAAAATCAATGTACAGAAATCAGTTGCTTTCTTTCATACACTAACAATGAAAAAATAGGGAAATTAGAGAATCAATTCCATTTACTATAGCTCCAAGAACCATAAGATACCTGGGAATAAACCTAACCAAAGAAGTAAAGGATCTGTACTCGAAGAACATGCATAAAAGAAATTGAAGAAGACACAAAAAGATGGGAGAGCATTCCATGCTCTTGCATTGGAAGAATAAACATTGTTAAAATGTCTGTACTGCCCAGAGCAATCTATACTTCCAATGCCATCCTGATCAAAATTCCAACGTCATTTTTCAAAGAGCTGGAACAAACAATCCCAAAATTTGTATGGAACCAGAAGAGACCCCGAATTGCTTCTCATCTTTGTTATCATTTTCTCTTGAAAAATAGTAAATAGGGGCACCTGGGTGGCTCAGTGGGTTAAAGCCTCTGCCTTTGGCTTGGGTCGTGGTCTCAGGGTCCTGGGATCGAGCCCTGCATCAGGGGGGGTCTCTGCTCAGCAGGGAGCCTGCTCCCTCCTCTCTCTCTGCCTGCCTCTCTGCCTACTTGTAATCTCTGTCTGTCAAATAAATAAATAAAGTCTTTAAAAAAAAAAGAAAAATAGTAAATATTTTGTGGGCAGGTACTTTGATACTGTCAATATATGGTTCCTTAACAAACTTCCAATTTATTCTTTTGTTTATTTATATCTGTGTGGACTTGTGTTTTCCTTTTTAAAATCACTTGACTTCTAATCTATTACTTATTTGCCCCATATTTGGCCAGTTAGAGTCTTTCCTAGCTGGCTTCTGTGTTCTTTTTCTTCTTTGAGCACATCCTTACTTTCTGGCCCAGTGATATGCCCATGCTTATCTTGTACTTCCCTGTTCCAGCTCTGCAATCAAGCATTTCCTTAAAGAGTAGGGAAATGCCTCCTACTCTGCTTCCTTTTGCTGAGGAATGGCCCTTAGGAGTCACTCTGGCTGCTGGACTTGCTCATTCCTATATCCGCAGTCATGAAGATTTACTCCAGTTTTTTCTAAGAGTTTTGTAGCTTTAACTCTTACATTTAGATATTTGATCTGTTGGGTCCATGGTCAAAGGAGCGAGACTGATACAAAGCGAAGGTCAAGCAAAGCTTTATTTCGTGCCAAGCATCGAGAATCAAATTGACCGGACAGGGACATCTCTTGCAAAGAGGCGACCCCTCCCTGCCTTACAGACTAACCTTTATAGAGCAAAGGCCATGTGGTTGGGCCTGGCCACACACAGGTGGCCAATGAGATTGTAACACACAGAGAAAGCTGCACAGTCATGCTAGGTCCCACATGGGTGGCCAATTGAATTACAATTCACCCCATAGTAGCTATTTGAACTAGCCTATTACCTTGGTCAGAATTGGCACCCAAAAGGCACCCAAAGGGCGGGGCCCATACTCCTTGGTAGCTAGGGAGACAGTATGTGCCCCCACTGATTGAACACCTCCACCTGGCCTGACCCACCCTTGTATTTGGGCTTTGTTACCTGGGACTAGTTTCCGGGACTTGTTTTAAGTTAAGTCCCCTGGGGGAAGGGGCAGGGTCAATTTAAGTTTTACTGAATAAACAACAAAATGGCTGTTCAACCGAGGTGGGGCCGCTCTGGCTAAATAGGCCCTTAGAGATCCATTTCGAGTTAATTTTTGTATATAGTCTGAGGTGGTAGTCCAACTTTTTTCTTTCATGTGGATATCTACTTGTCCCAACACCATTAGTTGAAGAGATTATTTTCCCCCACTGAAAAGTCTTTTGAAAATCAATTGACTGTAAATGTATGGATTTATTCCTGGAGTCTTTAGTTCTGTTCTTTGGCATATATGTCTTTTCAGTGTTTCTGTGGAGGGACAGGCCCTTGGAGTTCTCCACTCTGCCATTTTCTCTGACATCACTGGATCCTTAATTTGCTAACTTATTTAATTCATCTCCCTCTATACAACCAATCTCCCATACTAGTTCCATTTCCTCACTCCACTACAGGCCAGCCCAGTTTTCTTACCCTACTCGTGTTCTCCAAAACCTCACATCCCAACATCCCCTGTGTGGACACCCTCCTCGCCCTGCTTGGTCTCCAGCACCTGCTGTCGGACTTTACTGCTGCATGAACATGCTTCTCATTCCTTTGAAGCTTTGACCTTCCACACTGAGTCGTCTCCCTCTGGGGACGTACGTTCTTGCTTGAATGCCCACAATGGGCAGCTGCCAGGAAGGGACACCCAGACTCTGACAGGGCACACTGGGCCCATCTGCGGACACCCTATTCAGACTGGGTTTCTAGTCTACATTCAGAAGCAATTCTGCTGACTCTATTTTCCAATTCCTCCATTATAGTTTTCATGTCTGTCAACATATTTTGATTTCCAAGAATTCCTTTTTGTTCTGTGACTTTCATCTATCCCATCCTGTTCTTATTTTATGGCTATTATATCTTCTTGCTTCTCTCAGAGGATGCTGATTATATAAAAAGGAGATTTTTAAAAAAATATTTTATTTATTTATTTGACAGATGGAGATCACAAGTAGGCAGAGAGGCAGGCAGAGAGAGAGGGGGAAGCAGGTTCCCCGCCGAGCAGGGAGTCCGATGTGGGGCTTGATCCCAGGATCCTGAGATCCTGAGATCATGACCTGAGCTGAAGGCAGAGGCTTAACCCACTGAGCCACCCAGGTGCCCCTAAAAAGGAGATTTTTAAAAAGTTTTCTTCTGGGACACCCAGGTGGCTCAGTTGTTAAGCGCCTGCCTTTGGCTCAGGTTATGATTCCAGGGTCCTGGGATTGAGTCCTGCATTGGGCTCCTTGCTTAGGAGGGAGCCTGCTTCTCCCTTCACCTGTTGCTCCCCCTGTTTGTGCTTTCTCTCTCCTTCCCTGATAAATAAATAAATAAAATCTTAAAAAAAAAAGAAAAGAAAAGAAAAGAAAGTTACCCTTAAAAAAAAGTTTCCTTCTCTTTCCCAGGCTATTTCTGTTTTCCTCTTTCATTTTTCTATTTATATTTGCTCTTTGCATTGGTGGTCTTCCTTAAATTCCTGGTGATCTTTTTTTATCTGCTTTTAAGAGTAAGACAATATAATGCTAGTTGCTACTTCTATGTAATAGGTAAAGCTTTTAGACTTCGCTCAGGGATTCAGGTGGGAAGCAACTATTTGCTGAAGGACCCCTAAGTGTCAACACATAAAGGATTACTTTTCTGAATTTTTTTTCCTTAAAGAAAAAAAAACTTGATTTCCTCTCTTTGGCTCATATGCTGGAATTTTGTACCGGGTGGAGATGGGTGATGAGTCTCAGGACTTCTTCGGAGAGAGAGATTCCTACCTGACCTCCCTCTCTCATTACATTACTTGCATTTGAGCTGGTGACTTCTCCTATTATGAATTTTCTTTTTTAAGAGAAACTTTGCATCATTGTCAAGATTCTCTTGCTTCTGGCCCATTATGTTCATTCCTGTTCCCAGGTGCTTTATAAGAACATAACAGTCATTCCCAACTCCTTTCTCCTTGCTTGTTCCCTAATATAGGTGTTCACTTTGCCAGAACACTTAAAAGCTAGGAGTTCTCATATGTTCAAGTGATCCAGAAATGACAAATACAATAAAGGATGTGTTGCTGGGGAGCTTCTCAGAAAGATTTTTCCTCTGTGATTAAAGGCAAGAGATGCAGGAGGAGAAGGAAACTGTCCCCACCATTTTCCTCACCTCCAGCCTTCGAATGGAGTGTATGAGGATTGGAGCCATAGAGACCATCTTGGCTCATGTTGGAAAGGCCAAGAGCATCACAGAGTCACTGAAGAAGTGTCTTAATATCATTGGGCCATGGGTCCCAGCTGGCTCATTGGCTTTGACTCCTTGGTTTTTCTAAATTACCTTTTTATTCTCCTTTTTCTCGTCTTATCTCTCCCCTCTCCTCCCTTCCTCTTCTCTTCTCTTCACCTGCCTCACATCTTTAAGAGTTTTTGAACCTGGAATGGGATGGGTCAAGGACACAGGCAAAGTTACAGCCCCTTAATGGCCCTCAGGCTTCGTTAAGTCTTTTCTGAAACAAGATGGGTTGTGAAGAAACAAAGGAGCAGGTCCCCCTCTGTCTCTTCTCCCCAACCTTCTATCTCCCCCCTTCCTGTGGCCAGGAAGGCCTTCATCTGTAAGTCACTCTCCTGCTCATGTCCTCTACTGGCTTCTCATGTCCTGTAAGATAAAATCAAAATTCGTTAACCTGGTTTCTCAAAGCTCTCCAGAGTCTGATCCCTGCCTCCTCTCCGCCCTCACCCCCCACCTCTTCCCTGTGCCCTGGCCTTGCTGAGGCACTTGGGGTTCCTGGAGCGTATGCTGTGCCATTTCACCTCTGGGCCTCTGTTCTTCCTGCCAGAAACAAACTTCTGCCCACAGACATGAACTGCCCCGTTGTTCAAATATCACCTCCTCTGGGAAGCTTCCCCTCTCTCCCAGGCATGACTGGTGGCTTAGCCCTTTAACCTTTGAGAATTCCCCTGATAGAGCTGTTCGCTGTTTGAAGTGAGTGCATTTATGTGTTTCTGGGTCTGTTTTCCCCGCTAGACTGTGAGGTGGTTGACAGCCAAATATGTGTCTTATTTTGGTATCCCCAGCACTGAGCATAGAGGTGGACTCAGACATGCTCTCTGGGCTTTCCTGCTCTTTAAGGAAGATAACTTCCACCCACACTAACAAACATTTACTGAATTTTCACAGTGGGCCAGCTACAATACCTCAAAACAATAAGCCACAGTGGAATCAATTTTTAAAGCAGATAAATCACCCACCATCTCACACTGAGGAACCAACTTTGAGGTTGAGATGTGGTGTAGCAGACATTCTACAGACATTCGTGTGCCTTGAGAGGAGACATATATAAACTAGAACACACATGGGCTTTCTAATTGAGAACTAAATCAGAATCATAAGGAATTAATCTAGATAATTTAATTACAGTTAATAATGTTATAATTAGTGACATCTGATAGTCAGTGAGACTGGTAAAAACCTATTGCCTTTCCCAGCATTAACACCGGCACTTTTTACAAGTGGCTGGATTTTATCATTTCTTTTTTTTTTAAAGATTTTATTTATGTATTTGTCAAAGAGAGAGCACACACAAACAGAGGGAATGACAGGCAGAAGAAGAAGCAGGCTCCCTGCTGAGCAAGGAACCTGATGCAGGACTCGAACCCAGGACCCTAGGATCACGACCTGAGCTGAGGGCAGTCGCTTAAAGGACTGAGCCACCCAGGGGTCCCACAAGTGGGTGGATTTTAAAATGGATTCAAACACTAAATATTGGGAAGAATTAGCTTTTTAAATCTATAGCTCTTGCACATGGGAGAAACCAAAGTTCGAATAGTGTTTTTATATGCCAGAGGGACCTTATGTTGCTAAGTATAAATATTTGCACTGAAAGAACTCAAACCAACCTAGAAATCTCATGTAGACAAGAGTGCTCTAAGAAATCATAGTTTTGATAGTACACCAAAGTTATAAAGCCAGGTAATTCCAATTATCACCAGTTCAGCATAATAAGAAAATATATGTACTTCCTATACTAGTCCTTGTATGAAAGGAAAGATCTTACTGAGTCATGCTCATATATAAGAAGTACTAGAATTTTATAGATGGTCCAGTAGAATTGGATTATGGATGAGGAATCAACTCTGTGGTCTGGTTGGCAGAAAAGAGACAAAGTTTACATGATTTTGGTTTCCAAGGTCGTATACAAATATTTTCCCACCTATGACTTGCCCAAGTCAAGATCAGTTAAAACTATTTTTTGAGATAGCAAACCAGTGGTGTTAGGGATGTCGTGAGAGAACTGTTCACATGCTGACGACCTTGAAGTGGTTCTCAAACTGTGGCCCCAGGGAAGCAGCAGCAGCATCTTTCTGAAAACTTGTTAGAAATTCAAGTTCTCAGGTGCCACTGAAGTCCTACTCAATGAAAATTCCACATGGGGCTTCTGAGTGTCAACACGCCCTGCTTGATTCCCAGGCATTCTCACGTGCACGAACCACTGCTCTATGAAATGAGTCTTTCCGAAAATCCCAGAAATCTGACTTCTTTTGAAGAGACTCTGTTTTTTCTCATGGTCTCCTTATCCTATTTTCATGAGTCTCTACAATTTCCAACATCCTCAGTAGGGTTTCTGTTTGTTTGTTTTTTGCCCTCAAGGCAGACCTCGAAAATAGTGTTTTGAGAGACTTAGCAACTTTTTAACAACTCCCACTGTTCCCTTGCCCCCAGTGGGAATCATTCCAGCTCAGGTTCCTGAGCTCAACCGATAGTTTCTCCCTGAGAATATGCCCTTTTCCCCAGGGTCATGCCCACGAGGATGCGTGTGAGGTGGCTGAGGGTCTCCTCACCTGCTGATAGGTCAGCAATAATTGGGTTCTTGAAAACGCTTGATGGAGGGTGGGCAGAATAAATAGATGATAGACTTGACTGTGAGGAGAGCCTTGGGAAGTAATTCAGAGGGAATGTGCTGTTAAAACAGCCGGTTTCGGTTACATGTAAAACCCAGTAATGTTAGCAAGTGGGCGTAGAACCAGCCTTATGAGTTAGGGGCAGGGGACAAGCAACATTACTCAGAAACTCTCCACAAAATCAATTACCTAATTTTTAAAAGATTTTATTTACTTATTTGACAGAGAGGGAGGGAGAGAGCACAAGCAGGGGGAGCAGCAGGCAGACAGAGAAGGAGAAGCAGGCTCCCCATTGAGCAGGGAGCCCGACACGGGGCTCGACCCCAAGACCCGGGGATCACCTGAGCTACCCAGGCATCCCTCAATTACCTAATTGCCACATTAATTTGACAATATTTATTGAGCATGTACCATGTCAGAGCTGCTGTTCCAAGTTCTGGGGTTACTAAGATATGGAAATTACAGTGTAGTTGGTTGATGGGAGAAGATGGAAAAAATAAATGATGACAGACCCACAAATGAGAGGGGTTCTTAAAATATTACAAGAAGCCCAAGACATGGGAATTAATTCCGCAGGGGAGAATGGGTGAACCGGGTGCCGGAGAGGGTGAGGTCCGAGTGAGTATTATTGTCTAAGGCAGAGAAGCTAACGAACAGAATTCTAGGACACAAACGCGGAAAGGAGCAAAGAGGTAGCAGGTTTAAGAAGCCACAATCCATTAAAGAGCCCGTGGTCCTCGGGAGGAGGAGATCGTGATTAGAAAGGCAGGCGGAGGCTTTGTTTTGACAGCCCAGAGCCCGCTGGACCCGCCGCGTGGATGCTGTTTGCACAGATGCAGGTAGGTGTTTCCCCTGTGATGGGATCTACGAAGTGCTCAGCTCCGGACCAGCGCTACTTAGCGCGGCAAGAGCGGCAAGAACGTGAGCTCGGCTCGGGGTCGCGCTGAGAAGGGTCTCCAGGACGGCTGCGCAGAAGGTGGACGGGAGGGAAGGGGCATGGGTGTGGGAGGTAAGAACAGAAAGATCTCCAGTGGATAATGGGCTGCACAGGCAGGTGGGAGAGGATGGGGGACTGAGGCCAGCCCACCCGGTGCCCCTCTGTCTCTCCTCCTCCATCACCTCCTTCTCCAGCTTTGGCCCGTTTCCTCCCCCCACTCTCTACCCACCATCTCCCCATTTCCCCTTCCTTCACCTGCTCTGTTCCTTCCTCTCCCTCCCTCTTCATCTTCCTTTAGTCCTTCATTAATATCCACTTCTATTCCTGCAACATTTCCCTTTCTCCTCTGCCCTGGGATTCAGTACCGTCTTCTGAAATTGTGGTTCTTTCGAAAGAGCAGAGTCTTCTTCAAACAATATATTCATTCTGTTACTTCATCTAATGAAAATCCCCGATCCATCTGCTTCTCATGTCAGGTACATTCTGGGGAATCTCACCAAGTAAAGGAACATTAGGAACACTAAGGCATGGGGAAGAATTCATATCCCAGGCATCCAACCATGTTCAGGGGCTCCTACGCCCCCACCTGCATGCCCTGTAGCCATTCACCCATCTGGCACTCAACACCAGGTGCTTAACCAAGTACCGTCTGTGAGCGAGGGTGGGCACGAAGGGACACAAATGCATTGTGAAATCGAGACCATGTGTCTGTAGGATTCTGTTGGGTTGTGTTGTGGAGGGAAAACAGACAACATAAAAAGTTCATTAACATTACGATGTGTTAAACATTGTGTGAAAAGTGACTGGGAGAAAAATTTATTTGAGACTAGAAGAAGGAAGGATGTCTTTAGAGGAGGAGATGTGATTATCACTTATTTCCAGGCACTGTTCTAGAAACGTTGCAAGTGTCATTCTACTTAAATCCTCAGAAAATGCCATAAAGTATTTTTATTCCTAACTTTTGGATAATGAGACAAACCAGAGAAAGTAAGTAAACTTAATCAAGGTCAAATCTTAAGGAAATGGGACACCTGGAGTTTGACTGATGTTCTGTTGGACTCCATGTGTCTCCCCACAACTATATCACACAGAGTCTCTAAAAAGCGGATTGCTTATGTCTCTGGGTGGCTTTAAGATATCTCATGAATGTATGTTACAGCACCAACTTGTAAACTCTCTACAGACAAGGTCATTTAATCAGCACCTCATGTTTTGGTCTATACCTAAGACGCCCATCATATAGACCTGGACAACTCAGTTCTGAGCTCCAGACACTAAAAAGGCAAGTAGTCACTCCAGGCATCTATGCCTGTGGTTCAGTTTCTTTAGGTGTTTGGAGAAGGTGCTATGGAGCCAGGGAACCTCACCTGGACATCAGAGTTTGTCTTCCTGGGACTCTCCCAGACTCCAGAGCTCCAGCTCCTCCTGTTCCTGGTGTTCCTGTTTGTCTACACCACCACTGTCGTGGGAAACCTCCTCATCATGGTCACGGTGACCTCGGACACCCGGCTCCACACTCCCATGTATTTTCTGCTCCGAAATCTGGCTGTCATAGACCTCTGTTTCTCCTCTGTCACTGCCCCAAAGATGCTGGTGGACTTCCTCTCTGAGAAGAAGACCATCTCCTACCAGGGCTGCATGGCCCAGATCTTCTTCTTCCACTTTCTGGGAGGTGCCATGGTCTTCTTCCTCTCGGTCATGGCCTATGACCGCCTTGTTGCCATCTCCCGGCCCCTCCACTACATCACCATCATGAACACTCAGCTCTGTGTGGGCTTGGTGGTGGCTAGCTGGGTAGGAGGCTTTGTCCATTCCATTGCCCAACTGGCTCTGATGCTCCCATTGCCTTTCTGTGGCCCCAACATCCTGGATAACTTCTACTGTGATGTCCCCCAAGTGCTGAGACTTGCCTGCACGAATACCTCCTTCCTGGAGTTCCTCATGATCTCCAACAGTGGAATGCTGGATGTCATCTGGTTCCTTATCCTCCTGACCTCCTACTCCATCATCCTGGTGATGCTGAGGTCCCACTCAGGGCAGGCGAGGAGGAAGGCAGCTTCCACGTGCACCACCCACATTGTCGTCGTGTCTATGGTTTTCATTCCCAGCATTTACCTCTATGCCCGGCCCTTCACTGCCTTCTCCATGGACAAGGCTGTGTCCATCGGCCACACGGTCATGACCCCCATGCTCAACCCCATGATCTATACCCTGAGGAACCAGGAGGTGCAGGCAGCAGTGAGGAGACTAGGGAGGCGCCGGCTGGTTTGTAAAAGGAGCGACAATGAGTAGGTCCCTTCTCCTTGGCTTTGTTTCCCATTTGTTACATGGAGGGAAATCTACTGTGTCTTCTGTCTTCAGAGCTTGTGGATATGGTATGGAGGTCCTCCTAGGAGGGTGAGTTTTAAAACTAAGCAACTGACTCAGATTTTTAGGAAGAAGGAAAAAGTCAGCTTTGGTGGCTAAGGTTTATGCTGGAGTTATGAGAAGTGTTCTCATGGTTCTGGAAAGCCACACCCTTCTTTTCCTCTTCTTGGTGGATGGCTTCCTCTTTGAGGAGGCTATTTCCCCAGTGAGAGTGGTTCTCGTTCACATGTTTTCCCAGCCCTTTTGGGTCGGTATCCAGAGTGTTAGAGAAAGCACAGGCCTTGAAGCTTTGGCCCTGTGTTGGGAGCCCCTGACCCATTTCTTCCCAGACTGGTGACCTTGGAGCAGCTCTCTGGCCTCTCTTGAGCTCATGGATTCTTCCTCACCACACTGGCATAGAGCAGTATCTGTCCCCATAAACTCCCAGATCTCTTGTAAGAGTCCAAAATGTGTAGAAAAAGATTTTTATAAACCTTACCCAGAACCTAGGCAAGGATTATTGTCATTGTTATCCTTCGCCTGACATTTCTTCTCTCATCAGATGGGTAGAGTTTTGGAAGTGTTTGGCGGCTATTCCTCTGTGCAGGGAGGGGGGCCTGGAGAGTGTGGGGGCTGAGTTCTGGAGGGCCCTGTGACATGTCCAAGAGTGAAACCAAGAGCAGAGGGTGAGCCTCAGTTCGGGGGCATGTCTGCAGGGCTCTGACAGCTTACTGCTCTTCCCTCCACCCTCACCCCCATTTTTAGACTCCACACTTCTTGCAAATAGGATTGGGAAGATCTGTCCATGTGTTCATTCATTCATTTTCGGGAACACGCATTCAGGGCCTGTTGCAGTACTTGTGTGTAGACAACTCCTCAGCTCTGTGCTGACTCTCATTTCCCTTACCCACACCCCTTCCCCGCCTCTCCCCTTCCTTCCTCTCCCTACCTGCATTGGTTTCTGCCAGTTCAGTCTTCATGTCCATATGGGGTCTCCCCCCACCTCCAGTTCGCCGGTGTCCCTTGTGATCTCTCTTCCTGGACCTCATCGCCACACAACCATTGCATGTTTCCTTCACTCTCACCCTGGGCTTTTGGGGTCAGGTTGTTCTGCAGAGTTGAAGAGAAGTAGGGTTTGGTTACGGTTACAAGGGGCTGCAACCCCAGCTACTTTTAATAAAAAGAGGAGGTTTAAAATTCTCCCTGAAGTTGTATATTGTGGGGCTATGAAGCTGTCAGGAGAGACACAGCTGGTCTCTCCTCCTTCCTGCCCTCTCTCTGTCCTTACGCCGTCACCTTGTGTATGGCTCAGATGGGAAGCTCAAACCAAAAACTGAACCTTCCCATTCTGCTTTCTGCTTTCAGCTCAGGGTCTCTGGTTCAAATTCCAAAGCCCTGTGAGGATAATGTGATGGGCTGAGATCGGGCCACATGTCCCATGTGGCTGAGGGGATGTGCAGGTCAGGTGACATAAGCATGGCCGTCAAAGTCCATCCCTCCAGCAGGAATTGTGGGTGAGAGTTGTTCACAGAGAATGAGCATGTGGGTAGACAGGCTCCCTCCCAGGTGTGTCTGCCATGAAAGGCACAAGCAGGGTACTCCTTAAATGACACCATCCAAGGAACTTGTAATTATTTATGTCTAGGCAATCATGTTTTTATTCATCCATTAAACACCATTAAACAACTACTTCCAATTTTGTTTTTCTGTCCTACTTGTCCTCTTTACCCCTAGGTTCTTAGGGAAACTGACTTTGTTTTGGCTGACCCAAGGGAAGAAAGGGCAGGACCCTGAGGAAGAAGGGAATCCTGTGAAGACCCATGTGGGAGCAGCAGTGGCTAATCCAGTAGGAACCATTAGCAGTTGCTGAGGGAGCTGGGATAGGGAGGGAGCCGAAAGCAGGAGAAGCAGCAGCTGGGGCACCAAGGGCAATGATGCCTCCCAGAGAACACCCCACAGCCATGTCTCCTACATGTCATGGATGCAGGGGCGTGCAAGGAAAACACAGAGCCTGCCTATAAGGCCATTAGAGGTTCTCTTTGTGGAGAATTTAAAACTATAAGACTGACTGAAGGTGCTTCAGTAACTGCCATGCCTGGGCAACTCTGAACAGTATCAGAACTAAAATTCTCCCTGCCAAGTGGGTTTTCTCCACCACCCTGCCCTTCAGGAACCGGTGTGTGTGTGTGTGTGTGTAGTGTGGTGTACATGAGATCTAGGGGGGACCCTGAGAAAGTGGGAGAAAGAATTAGAACTAGAGAGGGGAGAAGACCAGAGGCTTTATGAAGGAGGAGAGTGTGAGCAGTGGAAAGAGAAGACCTCATGCTCTCTCTGAGTCTGTACAAATGTCAATAAAACAGCAAGGCTATGGGGTGACCGCTGAGGTGAGAGGCCAAGGCGGGGAGAGAGGAGGCCCTGTCACCTATGACAGGGAACGTGCCCAGGAGGTCCCTTGAAGCTCTCCCAAGAATGTGGCAATGGGGCCCACAGGCTCCTGGGCTTGCCCTACAGTGTGAATTGACAGAAAAGCCACAAAGACCGGGAGACCCACTGCCTTGCAGTGAGAACTCTCATAAGGAAAAGACACATCATTTCGTCCTCCCCACAGGCAGTGATGGAAAGAGGAAGGAAGAAGTGTGAGGAGACAGATAAGTCATAGATGGACAAATAAATGATTTCATGAATAAAAGCTATGAAGGAAATGCATGGGGTAATGTGACTGGTAAGGTGGGCTGTGTTACAAGATGAGGTTGGGGAAGGAATTTCTGGGGAGGGGATATTTGGGCAAAGATCTGGATGGTGAGGAGCCAGGCAGACCAAGATCTGGGTGATGAGCAAGCATTCCAGATAGAAGAAAGAGCAAGTGCAAAGGTCCTGGGCTAAGAATGAACTTGGTGGTCAAAGGGAAAAGAAAAGAGAGTGTAACCAGAGTGTGGTGAACGAAGAGGATCTTGGTAGAAGGTGAGCTCTAAGATGTTGTATGAGTTACCTACCACTGCATAACCAATCAACCCTAAACCTAGCAGCTTAAAACAAGTCATCCTATATAATCTCTCACAAGTTCCATGGGCCAGAAGTTCTGGCAGGCCATGGCAGAGACATCCTATCTCTGCTTCTTGGGCCTCCGCTGGAAGACTTGAAAGTGAGGCAAGAGCACGTGAGTTTCACTAGCTTACATGTCTGGCTGTTGATGTTGGTGTCAGCTAGGAACCTAGGTGGAGCGGTTGACTGGTCTACCACAACCTGGTAGCCTGGTTCTGAGGACATGTGACCTGGGACAGAGAGACAGGTGGAAGCTGTGGCCTTTCTACTCCTCAGTCTCGCAAGTCACCGAGCATCCCTTCTACCACATTCTCTAAGACAGAAGTGAGCCATCAAGTGCAGCCCACATTCAAAGGAGGGAATTAAACTCCATCTTTTGGATGAGGAATGTCAAAGAATTTGTGGATATATTTTTAAGTTACTATGGGTTTGTAGATAAGAGCCAGTTGAGGAGAGAGTTTGGATTTTATTCTAAATGCAATGAATCTTTGGAAGGCTTGACTGGAGGTTGGGGTGGTAGCATGATCTAATTTGTACTTCAGAAAGGACGTGTTGGCTACCAGGCAGAGAAATGAGTTAAAGAGGTCAGACCCGGTAGAGGGAGCTAAAAATCTGATGTAGAGAAAAGAGACCTGGATTCAAGTTCAAGTGCTTGCCTTAACTGGCTGTTACCTTGGCCGAGTCTCCTAACACGAGGATATAGGAATACCCTTTCCCATTTATATGGGATGTACCTAGGGCTTTTTCTCCCTCAGACCTGCAGGGGACAATGTTTGTTTCATGTCTCTCCTCCATAAGATGCCTGCTTTTACTCACCTCCATAAATCCAGTGCCTCCCATAGGACCTAGAATGTGAAGGCTCTCCACAAGTATTTGTTGAAAGAATAAAGGAACCAATACTATTGTAAATACTGGCCCTTGACACCACTTGGTGCCTTGGGGCACCAAGGGCAATGATGCCTCCCAGAGAGCCCCCCACAGCCATGTCTTCTACATCTCATGGAAGCACCAAGCTCTCTGACCTTCCGGTTCTGGAGTGTATCCACCAGCCCAGTAAGCCCTCAGTGATAGGGCTGTGTCAGGAGGAGCACTGAGGGAGCATCTGGCTTCATCTCTTCTGGAATGTTCCCATGCCCATTGTGTATTGAACTCTACAAGGCCTGATTGTAGTCAGAACTGTCATCGCTGCCTAGATGGGACATAACGAAGGCTATGACCTGTCCTTGCCCAGAGTCCAACGCCAGCGGCCAACTCAGAACAGCCCACTCTGGGCCTCTGAGGGCTGAAGGAGGCAGCAAATAGTAGCACCTTCGTGCTTGGCTACTGTTCCTTGAGGGGATGAGCGTCACTCTTTCCATGATGGTATCAGAAGACTGCACTGTAGGTAGGACAGGAAGAGTAATGAGAGAGAGCGACCCTCACCTACCACAAAGGGCCCAGCTAGTAGGCTTTCTGCCCAGGACACTGGGTGCTGCTTTCAGCCACTTCCCGTGCTGCTGAGGGGCTGGGGACACCCCCAAGCTCATCATCCCCACCAGAGATGCCGGGGAGGCTGTGACTGGGAGGGTAGGGGGAAGATCTGCACAGTCTTTCAAGTCATTGCTTGCCTTTTTAAAACCTATTTTTAAAAAATAGTCTCTACATCCAATATGGAGCTTGAACTCATGACTCCGAGATCAAGAGTCAGATGCTCTACCACTGAGCCAGCCAGGAACCACGCAAGTCATTGTTCACATTTTTAAAACTCCTAAATTGTAAGTGTCCCAAGCAAGAGACTATTGTGTTCAACAGGATGTGTAAATTTCTACAGCATTCAGGCATTTATTCTTTCTACATGTATTAAGATGCCAGGAGGCAAAAATGGATCGGAGTGGGCCCTCTCTTGTGGAGAGACTGTTGGAGGTTTTGATTCAGAGTGTGAGGGCAAGGGGGATGAGGGAGGGTGCAGCTCTCCCTCTCAGGCTCTGAGACCCAGCCTCTACCCCTTCGTGCTCCTCCCTGTCTCCCCTTGCCCCGAGTGGCTTCCATCCCCCTCCCCCCCCAGCTGGGACAGCCTCACCTAGCAGGGAGCCTAGAGTACAGTGGCCTCCGGGGTGGCTTGGCAGACCGCCCTCAAGTCCAACTTAGGGGCCACCAGGACTGCCTTTGTGGGCTCAGGCCCAGGTCACCTTCCCAGTCTGTCACACTTACACCCTTGGGTGCTTGGGGGAGAAGGAAACCGCTTGTTGAGTAAGACCTGGGTTGACATCCCCTCCCTGGCTCCAAGACCATGACAAGTTTTCACTCTACCTTGACCATAAAACTGAGGTCTCAGGGGGGCAGCACCTGCCTCATAGGGTTGCGGTGAGGGCTCAGGTGAGCAGAGTAAAGCACAGAGCCCAGGCTGGCAAATGACAAGGACAGCTGAGTCCTTGACTGACTGAGCCACTGCCTGGCCACAGTTTCCCCACAAGCATCAGGCCCCTGTGGGTCATATGTCCCACTGAGCCTTTCTCACTCACTATGTTGCTGCTTTGTTTGCAAGCCCATAACCCTCCTTCTCCCGCCCCCAGTCCCTGCCCCTGGGAGTTTCCAGTCCAATGGAAGAGGCAAGATACAGCTCTCACAGAATGCCAAGGCAGGAAGGAGGAGAAGGGAAGGGGGCTTGCCCTCAGCGGACCCCCCAGTTTGGACTCTGCATCTCTCATGTGCTCACCAGAGAGTGCTCCTGCCTTCTGAACATTCCCCCCTCATTGCTGACTAGCAGATCAGAGAGGTCAAGTCCTTACTCGAGGTCACAGAGCCAGCATGGTACAGGGCTTCCAGGCCAGCTCTCCAAGGCCCCACAGTAAGTTTCTTCCAGCCTTGCTCAGGAGAGTCTTCAGCTCTAGAGCACACACGTGCACACCCGTGCACACCCATGCACACACTCCTGGCCCACCCTGGCCTCTGGCACAGTGCCCAGTCCCCACAGTTTGAGCCAAGCACCTACTTCCTGCAGACCTCAGTGTTCTTATCATGCGAATAGGGCCAAAGACCCCATTCCCAGACAGCCCGGGAACAGGTGCAGGCCCAGCAGGCCCCAAACCCTGAGCCACTTCAGCTGTCTCCATGGGGCCCGTTGGAGCCGAGCAGATAAAGAGATCCAATCAGGCCAGCAGCTCCACCGTGGCTGGGGGACGGTTCTTATGTAAGTGGTTGCAGAATCTTGAGGTTTGGAGATAGCCAGGGGAGGGTGGGCGGGAAGGTTCTAAGGTACTGCAGTGAAAAGAAGCCAGGGAGGGAAGGCTCCCTTGTGGTCCAGGGTCTGGGCCTCAACCTGGCAGGGCCAGGCCTACAACAGCATTCCCTAACCCAGAGCCAGCCCAGCCCAAGGAGATAATGTCGCCGACCAGGGACACCGGGTCCTAAATGAGGAAAAGGCACAAATGCCCTCCCTGACCCAAGAGCTGGGACGGGCAAGGTCACAGCAGATGCCACCACTCCACAAACCCTTGTTAAGGCTTTACAGGGCCTCGGGTGAGCAATAGAACAGGCACACACAGACCTATTGGGGGATGGAGCTTCATCGGATCCAACCACAGAAATATGTGTACAGTTGCAAGCATGTTAGGTTCTATGAAAGGAACTGTAAGCAGGGAACAAGAAAACCCGGGCATTTGAGTTCTGGCTGGTGGAGCTGGGGCAGGCATGGCTCCCTGTAGGTGGGGCCTGGAGGGAGGGTAGGAGTCTCCAGGCACAAAAGGAGAAGGGCCGTCATGGTTGAAACCCACAGTAGGTGGACACAGGCCTGTTTCAGGAGCTGAAAGCCAGTGGGTTTAGAGGACAAGGAGTAGAGAGAGGAGACAGGGCTCTGGGGAAGGGGAGAGGGGGCTGGAACCTGACTGTGTGAGCCCCCGGGGCTCTTTCCTTAGGAGACACTGTATGCAGAGCCAAGATGAGTCAGCAGAGGGGACAGAATGCTTGTGGGACCAGTGGTGCCACGTCCTCCAGGGCCTCACACTCCATGGCCACCAGTGAGCGAGGGAGAGCAGTTGAGGGGCTGACCCTCAGGGCACCCCTACCTTGCTCTGGCCCCCTTATTCTCAGTCTCCACCAGCGCCATCTCCTCCCGTCATCCAGGCTGTCTTTTTGGTGGGTTTTAGACAAATCCTTCTCTCCTGTATGACTCAGGCTTGGACTCTCATTTTGCCCATTTCCCTTTCAGAGGAAGAGCTCTCCTGCTCAATCCCCAGCCTCTGAGGTCCAAGCGGGCCACAGCCTGTAAAGAGCCTGGCCCATCCCCAGCCGCAAGTTCTGGACTCCACATATGGAGGGAAAAACCCACCTACTCCTGGCAAGGAGCCAAGCTTTCCAAACACCCAACCCTGGGGGGCATCCCACTCTGATGTCCTCAGCAAGGGGCCTCCGTGCTCAGTTGACTGTCCTGTCCTCACGTCCCTCAGGCAGTACCCACTCCAGCTGCGCCCAGCACAGGCTCCTGGCCTCTCAGCCTTACACTGAGGATAGCCATGGGGCTCACCTAGCACCCACCTCAAGGCTCCACGTGGTCACCATGGTGTTTCCCCAACCCAGCCGCACCCTGCCTACCTGGCCTATCAGGGTGAAGGTCCTGGGAGTCCCAGACTGCCACCTGGGGAAGGGAGAAGAGATCCCAGCTGGGTGGGGGAAGGGACATGTCCTTCTCCCCAGGGTGGAAGAGGGTATGCCGACTCCTCGAGTTAAGTCAGGACACAGCACAGTTCACTCATGTTCCACAAACATTTCTGAGCACTGTCCATGTGCCCAGCCAGTACAAGGTTCTAGGTACATGGCTGTAAACAAGATCAGGCCTGGGGTCCCCAAAGGTCTCAGGGGCCAGTCCGGGAGATGGACATAGTGACAGTGTGCCTTTGATACTGCCTGATATGCGCTGAGAAAAGCATCAGAGCTCTGCTGATGTAACCCAGACTGTGTTGTGGGGTGAACAAGACAGGGATGAAGGAAAGCTTCCTGGAGGAGGCGATTTCTCAGCTGGGTTGTGCAGTTGAGTAGAAGTTCATCGGGAACATTACAGGGACCTGGAGGTGAGGGAGAACATAGTGTTTCCAGAAAGCATCAGGGAATTCAAGGCTGGAGTGTGGTGAGCAGGTGGGGAGGAGTGAGTGGAGGCTGGAGGGATCCTGTGGGGCCTAGAAACATGCAAGGATTCGGGGTTCCCCGGGCTGTTGTGCAGACTCTCAGAGACCATGATGCTGCCCATTAGAATCCTGGAAGGGGCTAGGTTCACTCCCAGCACAGCCCCTAAGCAGCCCTATCCTCAGCCCCAGGTGCTCAGAGCCCCGTGCTCCCACTCTGTCCTCTCCCAGGCACCAGAGTTGGAGTGTGTGAGGAGGGACTTGAAAACCTCCTGATTTGTCTTTTATCAAGGGCAAGTGGAAGGGGCAAAGCACCAGTACCAAGGGCAGGGTAGAGGACGCAGTCACCTCTGTGCAGAAAAGAAGGGGTGCATTGTCTGTAGGAAATGTAAGCGTCCTCATACCCCAGACAAAAGATGGGGCCACTCCTGATGATCGTGTAGGCAATGCTAGGCAGTGTCTGTGATAAACACTCCTTCCCAAAGATGTCTTCTGTCGGTCTCCGCTCTGCAATTACTGTTGCCTTAATAATAATACATGGAAGCTTCAAATGAACGCGTCCTTCTTACTCATCCTTTAATAGCACCGTATTCTCCCTGGAAGTCATGTAGGAGAATTCTGGCTCGGCGTGGCTCCCTGGGCTGCATGCATGCATTCATCTGGAAGGTTCAGTCTTGGTGCTGGCTTTGGCTGCCCTTGGCACCTTCCATCCCTCCTTGCGCTGCACAGTCTTGCTTTTAAATAGTGGGTTTGTGGGGGTGCCTGAGTGGCTCAGTTGTTAAGCGTCTGCCTTTGGCTTGGGTCATGAACCCAGGGTCCTGGGATCGAGCCCCACATCGGGCTCCCTGCTCTGCGTGAAGCCTGCTTCTCCCTCTCCTACTCCCCCTGCTTGTGCTCCCTCTCTTGCTGTGTCTCTCTCTGTCAAATAAATAATAAATGAAATCTTAAAAAAAAAAAAAGAGGGGTGTCTGGGTGGCTCAGTGGGTTAAGCGTCTGCCTTTGGCTCAGGTCATGATCTCGGGGTCCTGGGATCGAGCCCCGCATCAGGCTCCCTGCTCAGCGGGGAGCCTGCTTTCCACTCTCTCTCTCTGCCTGCCTCTCTGCCTACTTGTGATCTCTGTCTGTCAAATAAATAAATAAAATCTTTTTTAAAAAATGGTGGGTTTGATACAACAGTGAGAACATAGTGATTGCAAGGATAGAGAGGCAGAACTTGATTTCCTTCAATTCTGTCACTTTCTGTGACCATTTGGAGTTACAATTTGTGTTTAAAATTTGCAACAGTGAAACAGTGTAAACTGCAAAGTACAATGTTTTTAAAGTGCAAATTTTACTTCATACAGGAATAGTTTACTGAACGTGAGTATTTTACCCTTGAAATTGATTCTTCTTTTAAAATTTCAAGTTGTGGGGTGCCTGGGTGGCTCAGTGGGTTAAGCCTCTGCCTTCGGCTCGGGTCATGATCTCGGGGTCCTGGGATTGAGTCCCACATTGGGCTCTCTGCTCAGTGGGGAGCCTGCTTCCCCTTCTCTCTCTGCCTGTCTCTCTGCCTACTTGCGATATCTCTCTCTGTGTCAAATAAATAAATAAAATCTTTTTAAAAAATTTTCAAGTTGTTTATTTTAAAACTAAAAAATAAATCAAGAAAACAGAAACTGCAACAATATGTTAACTATTATATTAAAACCATCAATATGTGGGTAGTTTTTCCCCTTTATTTAAAACACAGTCACATAACTAAAAAGTATTAATCCAATACTCTTTACCTTTTTATATTTTAGTATTTTATTTTTATTTCTTTACTGGTATGATTCCACATACAAAGTTTAATATGAGAACATCCACACATTCCTTTTCTAACCATTATCATTACTTGTTTCATTTCATGAGTATTACTGGAAATAATTTTGTTATGTAAAGGAGAGGTTATCAAAAAACAGTCTGCTCCCAGTATCAGATACTCTAGATACCACTGGGCAACACTTAGCCCCAAAGAAAATCTAAAATCCCTCCCGGGAGGTCCCAGTGGGCATTGGCTTGTGGCCCCAGCCCATATCCCTCTTCTGGTCTCTGGGGGTGTTCCACCCTGACCACAGAAAACAGCACACATCAAAGCAAACCATCGTGTGACCTGGCAAGGACCCCACAGGGACCGGCCGGCCTCCCAGTGAAGGTCACAGCAGGAGAGGGGTGCAAGTCCCCAAACTGGGAAGCTTCTGGATGGCTTCTCCCTCCATCCCTGTCAGTCCACTGGGTTTCCCGTGGCCCCGGTGTGACAGCTGGAATACCCACTCTGATGGAGGAGGAGGGTGGGCACAGAGAGCCAAAGTCTGAACAAACCTAACTTAAGAGGCCTGCGTTACTCCCTCCCTCCCTCCCTCCCTCCTTCTCTCCCTCCCTCCCTCTCTTCCTTTCCTTTCAGGTGCCCCGGCCTGGATGGGCCACAAAGCCCTTATATTCATCGGCCCCTGCCTTCACACTGAGGGTAGTCGCTCCCCTCCCAGCACAGCCTGAAGTGAGCTCAATAAAGGAAGCAACCCGAGGCTGGACCGCAAAGCCTACTCAGCATTACTGAGCTCCTGCTGTGTGCCAGGCACTGCAGTGGCATTTTACATGGGTTCCCATAGGGTAGACACAGCAATGACCTCCATCTGACAGTGGAGAAGCCAGCTCAGGGGCTGAGCAGCTGACCCAAGTGGGTACAGTTCACTGAGCTCCCGAGTGTGCAGGCTGTGGTCCTCAGAGGGAGCCTTCCTACCGAATCAGAGAAGCCTGGAAGCAGAGGGCAGGGGTACGGGGGGGCGTTGTCCATGGAGGGTCAGGTGTCTGGAGCTTAGAGGCAGAGTCCTGCCAGAGGGCAGCAGAACGCAGGCCGAAGGGGCAGGAGAACCCCAGGGTAGACCTAGCTTAGGTCTCCTTGCCAGAAGTTCTGCCCATCAGCCCAGCCCTGGCTGTAACCCCTGGGAAACTGCCCCCCATGGGCTGCTTGTACAGGGCCCCTAGGCGGTTCCTTCCTTCCTTCCTTCCTTCCTTCCTTCCTTCCTTCCTTCCTTCCTGGTTTTATTTATTTAATAGACAGAGATCACAAGTAGGCAGAGAGGCAGGCAGAGAGAGAGGAAGGGAAGCAGGCTTCCTGCTGAGCAGAGAGCCAGATGGGGGGCTCGATCCCAGGACCCTAGGATCACGACCTGAGCTGAAGACATGAGGCTTTAACCCACTGAGCCACCCAGGCGCCCCAAGGTGGTCCCTTTCTATCTGCTTGCCTCTCATCACCATCTCCAGCAGTCAACGGGTCAACTCCCCCAGAGACCAGCCAACAGGGCTGGGTCTAGAGTCCAGGTTCTGTCCTGAGCTTCTCCGGGGAACCCACGGCAGCCCGTGGCTATGGCAGACCCCGGAACTCATGACTGCTGGAGAGCTAAAGTCCTCTCTGGGGGGAGAGTGGAACTCACTCCTAGTCCTCTTTAGGGGGATCCTGGAGAGAGGGCAACCCGGGTGACCTCCAGCCCACCCTGGCTGCCAGTCTCCTGTGGCCGCTGGCTCCCTGCGTGCAGGGAGGTGAGGCGCATTTGAGGAGCACTCTGTGACTTTGCGATTTACCCCAGGCCATGCAGGGGCTCAGCACCGGGAATGCCATGTGCTTTTAACCACTACACTGTGACTTTCCTTCTAAGCTGCCTTGTCACAGGAGAGGGGCACCTGCTGAAGAAAGGGAGATAAGATCAGTAGGGCCCAGGCCTTCAACGGGAGCTTGTGAAAGACATTGCTGAAGGGGTGTCTCAAGGGCAACGGCTGCTGCGGCCGGGGGTGCTGGGATGGGCGGGGGGCCGTGGAGGGCGGGTGACACGGGGCCTCGGAGCAGGTGAGGAAGGGGCAGCTCTGGAGCAGGAGCAAGGACAGGCAGGCTTTGGGGCATCGGGGGCGGGATGGGACGGGCTGGGGTGAGGATTCTGGAGCTCAGCAGCCTCGGGTGGACTGGGATGTGGCGGAGCCAAGGCCCAGAGGAGAGGCCGCCCGGGGAGCAAAGGCAAAGGTATGAGAAGGCGCCGCCCTTGAGGGCCTTCTACCCTTCCCATGAGGAAATGGAGGCCCAGCCAGAGTCACACAGGTAGTGCCTGAGCCAATCTAGACCCAGGCCCACTGCTCGGGTACAAGCCTGTCAGGGAGGCTCACTGAGGAAACCTGGGCAGCAGCGTGGAGCCCTGGACCGCCCTCTGCCTGCGTGGAGTCCCGCTACCATCGCTCTGCTGGCACTTTCCCTGTGACAGCTCACCGCCTCCCACAGGGGCCCCCTGAAGCAGTCCCTTAGTTTTCACGGCTCAGCCCTGCCTCTGCCATCACCTGGTCCTCTCCTGCATCTTAGAGAGACCTGGCAGGGAAGGGGAGTAAGGGGGAGGGCTGGGATCACTGATCGGACACCATTCGTCCATTCAATAAACATTTATTGAGCACCTACTGAACGCCCAGCCTAGTGCTGAGGCCTCTGGGGAGACAAAAGAACAAGGCAGACGAGAGAAGCCTTTCCAACCATCAGGTCCAAGTGTCATTTAAGGATGTGGGCTGGAGAGGGGAAATGACTTGCCCAAGGCCATACGACTAGTTCTTAGCAGGTCCAGGCCCAGGCTCCTTCTGAGGCACGCTGCTCTTCCAGCAAATTCTCACTGACCAACACCTGTGTTCCAGGCCCTGCCCTGAGCCTCGGGGAAATACATCTGTGAGCTCAGTAGTAAGGAGGGTGGGGGTGGGGTGCTTCAGTCTCATGCTTCCCCTGAAAATGAGAGGGAAGTTCCAGGGCCCCACCTCAGGAGGATGGACTTCCCCTCCCTCACCCTCAGACAGGGTATAAAAGTCCCTTCCTAGCTACTTCCAGAAGAGAGGAGGTGAGAGGTGTTGGCTTGCAGACCTCCAGGTGAGAGGCGCGCAGAGGGCGTGCCTGTGGGCAGGATGTGGGTGTCGATCCCTTGCCCCGCTCTCGCCAGGGGCCTCATTGCAGAGAAGAAGCTGTTCCTTGCCCTGGCAGGGGTCCTGGCCGTACTCATCTTGGCCCTGCCCTGTGAGAGCACTGGCTCAGGTAATAGCCCTTTGGATAGCCAAGGAGGAGGGCAACGGAGGGGGGAGGTGTCCAGGTCTGGGGGGAGCCCATGGGTCCCCTAGACCCTGAGTCCCCTTCCCTCTGAACAGCCTCCCCCGTGACTGTGGAGACCTCGGTCCTTCGGGACTGCATAACAGAGGCCAAGCTGCTGGTGGATGCTGCCTACAATCAGACTCAGAGGAGGTGGGTCTGGGACGGTCAGCACAGTGGGTGGGCTCCAGCCATGGTCATGTCAGCCATCACCCTGCCCCTGGGCACTTGGGACAGTGCCATGTCGGTAGACAGTCTCCCTTCCGTCCATCCTGTTGGTTCACACTGCCCGGGCTGGGGCTCTGCTGGGGGCTCTGCTTCCTTTCTCCAGCCCTTGCTCTTCCCCTGCAGCATCACGGAGCGCCTCCGCAGTGGCCTGGCCAGCCCCATGGACCTCCTGTCCTACTTCAAACAACCGTTAGCAACCACCAGGACAGTGGTCCAGGCTGCCGACTACATGCACGTGGCCTTGGAGCTGCTGGAGGGGAAGTTACAACTCCAGGGATCCAGTTCCCTCAACGTCACTGGTACTGTGCTCCCCACTGAGCCCCAGGGCCTGCCCTGGCCTGGGAAAGGAGGGTACACAGCCTGGACTGTTGGGAGGGAAGAGGTTCCGGGGATGGAAGGTATGGAATAGGCCAGCTCAGGAAGGAGCCAGGACCCTGACCCCCTGTCCCACCCCCAGATGTACTGACAGAACCCCAGCTTCGGCTGCTGTCCCAGGCCAGTGGCTGTGCTCTCCGGGAGCAGGAGGAGAAGTGCAGCAACAAGTATCGAACCATCACCGGGAGATGCAACAACAGGTGGGTGCAGGGGCCGCACCTGACTGAGGAGGCCTCCCTCCCCTCTGCCGCCCCTCACCTCACGGTGAGTGCTCTCCAGGCCCAGAACTCCTGCCGACTAGAGCCAACTCTCTGCTGCAGGAGAAGACCCTTGCTGGGGTCGTCCAACCAGGCCCTGGCCCGCTGGCTGCCAGCTGAGTACGAGGACAGGCTGTCCCTCCCCTTCGGCTGGACACCCAACAGGAGGCGCAATGGTTTCCTCCTCCCTCTTGTGAGTAGGGGCTGCGGATCCGGGTCGGGGGGGCACTCCGCCGCTTCGAAACAGTAAGAGCACAGCCCCCAGCTGGCTGGAATCCTGGCTCTGCCACTGGCCAGCTCCAACTCTGAGCAACCCATACAGCTGAGTCTCAGTCTCCTCATCTGTAAAATGGCAGTAGAATCCACTTCGTGTCTCTGGTGCGTGAATTATAAGGTCCCTAGTATGAACATCTACGTAGGACGTGATCTAGTAATGCCAGCCAGTATAGTGCCGAAAGAATTAGTATCAAAGTATCTATCCAAGTAAAAGAGCGGCATGTCTTACTCTATGTCTATTGATTGAAATGATTTCACATTTATCAGTTTATCAATTTTCTATTCATATGTCAATATGACTCCTCCATCAACATCTGTATATTAATTCTTCCATCTGTCTATCCAATTCCTTCTGTATTTGTTATCCATCTCCTACCAACTGGTCCATGCATCTCTCAGTCACTTCTGTCATCTCGTTGGTCTATAAATTGATCTATCCATTCAATCTGTTTACCTCTTTGGAAGAGGTGGTCAGGTCTCAGCCAGCCAACCTGGCCTCTGCCTTTCTCTACTCCTGGAATCCTCAGGAGCCACACCTGAGGCCATGAGCACCCCACAGGGGGTGGGACAAAGTACAGCTGGGGAGGGAAGGGCAAGAGAGGAGGAGAGAACGTGTTCACGCCAGCAGGGGCAATCTGCAGAGCTGGCCTGGGATGCCTCACGCTGACCTCTCTTCCCACCAGGTCCGAGCCGTCTCCAACCAGATCGTGCGCTTTCCCAGCGAGAGGCTGACCTCCGACCGGGGCAGGGCCCTTATGTTCATGCAGTGGGGCCAATTCATTGACCACGACTTGGACTTCACCCCTGAGTCCCCAGCCAGAGTGGCCTTCACTGCGGGCGTGGACTGCGAGAAGAGCTGTGCCCAGCTGCCCCCCTGCTTCCCCATCAAGGTACCTCTGCTGGGCCTCAGGCCAAGAGCTGGGGGTGGGGGTGTGAAAGGTGAAGCTCCCGGTTCAAGGAGCTGTCTGTGGTGCTGAAGTGTCAGACAAAGGTGAGGAGCCGGACCCTGTACATAACCCCGGGTTCTGTGTGTGTTTGGAGGGTGAGGATGGGGGCGGGGCAATCTGCCAGCAGGTTTAGTGCAGGTTTCACAGAGGAGGAAGCACTGGAGACTACCCTGACCCATGGGTCTGATCCCGACAGGAGAAGCCTCTGGACTGCTGCTTTTGAGAGCCTTTAGGGACTCTTAGCTCTTGCCCTTCTCTCCTTCCTGAAGAGGTCCAAGAGCCTTGCAGCTTTCACCAGTTCCTGGGGTGCTGTTGTGAGCAGGGTGCTATCATTCAGGCTGAGAGGCAAGGATGGTGTGGAACACTGGGGAAGGAAAGCCAGACTCCAGGGAGCAGAGCCTCTCTGGGGGAATGGGCCTAGGGAGGCGGGGGACACACGTGCATACACTCCCACATTCATTCACCCCTAACAGGTAGGGTGACATTCATGGGGCAACCTTACCCATTCCTCAAGCTCTGGTTTAAGGGCAGCTCCTTGGGGGAATCTTCCTATATCTTCCTAGCACACCTTTTGTTTTTGGCTTTTAGATCAAGCATAGCAAATAGTGCCTCAATTTAGAGTCACATTCCCTATTTGTGCACCTATTTTCACTGAACGCCAGCTTCCTGCAACCTGTGCTGGGTTGTGCTGACCTTTGTTGGTTTCCAAAGCACCCAGCATAGAAGGGTGCTTAGGAAATGTCTGTAGAATTAAATGGAATGAGAGCAGCACAATCCCAAATGTCAGGAGAACTAGGTCATAATCCTTCCTCTCCTGCTAATGAGTTGTCACTTCCTTTCTCTGAGCCTCAGTTTCCCCATTTGTAAAATGAGGATCCTTTCATGACTCTCTGATACAAAGCGCTAAGGATGCTCAGATTGACCTGCTGAGCAGCACGAGTCTGTGTGAGTCAAGGAGGGCTTCCTAGAGGAGGAGAGTTTCAAGAAAGGTTTTGAAGCAGGTGAGGAATGATCCAGAGGAGTGAGCTTGCTCTTGAGGGACCCCCTTGTCACTGGCTCCTTTTCCACCTCAGATCCCACCCAATGACCCCCGCATCAGGAACCAGCGTGACTGCATCCCCTTCTTCCGCTCGGCACCCGCATGCCCCCAAAACAGGAACAAAATCCGAAACCAGCTCAACTCGCTCACCTCCTTCGTGGATGCCAGCATGGTGTACGGCAGCGAGGTCTCCCTTGCCCAGCGGCTTCGCAACCAGACCAATTTCCTGGGGCTGCTGGCTGTCAACACCCGCTTCAGCGACAATGGCCGGGCCCTGCTGCCCTTCGACAACCTTCGTGATGACCCCTGCCTCCTCACCAACCGCAAAGCACGCATCCCCTGCTTCCTAGCAGGTCAGCCCCTGGTGGTCGCCTGAAGAAGATGTTAAATAAGACCTGGTACAAAAGGGTTTTGTTCAAAGCCAGCAAGTGACTGTAAAGTCCAGGACTTTGCTTTCCTTCCGGGCCTCCAGGAGAAGCTCTGGCTATAGGAATGGGCTCTGCCCAACCCTCTTTCTCTTTCCCCTGGGCTCCTGGGGAAAGCAGTCTGCTCCCAAGTCCACAGCTGGGGAAAGGTCTAGCTCTTGGTCGAGAGTGTGTTGATGGCTGCAGTTTACGGGACAGGTGGGCTCGCAGTCTCAAAGTCAAGGTTCCTAGGGTCATCCGGGTCCCTCCACCAGCTCTGGGTCTGGTCACTGGTAGAACAGAATCATGCCCAAGCCCAGCAGCTGCTCTGTGCTTTCCCACTTGCGTGAACCTGTTTCAGTAAATTTGGGACCTGAGACCCCACTGTCTCCCCCATCCTGACCTGTTGTGTGGGGTGGAGGGTGGCAGTCAGTGAGGAGCCCCATTGCCCAGCTGAGGAGATGGAGGTCCAGTGAGGACCGGGAACTTGGCCCGGGTCATAACACGCTACCACCTCCTTCTGGTCCCCAGAGCTCTGTCTGCCTTAGCAGAAAGACATTTCCCTGGGGAGGGTTGTGTTGACTCTGAACTTGGGGTTTTCAAGGTGACTCCCGATCATCGGAAACCCCCAAACTGGCGGCTATGCACACCCTCTTTGTGCGGGAGCACAACCGGCTGGCTACGGAGCTAAAGCGTCTGAATCCTCGGTGGACGGGAAACAAGCTGTACCAGGAGGCCCGGAAGATCGTGGGCGCCATGGTACAGGTAGGGAGTCCTGGGCCCAGCACCCCCAGAAGACAATCTGGCATGAGACACCATTTGGTAGAGTGGCTCCCACTTCCCTTAATACATCCTTTGGGGCTGTGTCTCAAATCAGCTGGGTCTGGGTAATGGGGAGTGTACCTGAGATCTGACCTGTATGGCAAGCTCTGCCACTAACTCGCTGTGTGACACTGTCCTTGTCACCCTGCTCTCTGGGCTTTGGGACCTTCATTGGCCAATGGGAAATGCGTATTTCCACATTTGACACGATGGCAATAAAGAATTGGTATGTCTGAGGAGCCCTTCAGAAAGCAAAAGTTTTGTCCAAAGGCAAGGGAATGGGGTGGGCGGCTGCTAAGGTAATGTTCCTCCTGCCTTCTCTTATAGATCATCACCTACCGAGACTTTCTGCCCCTGGTTCTGGGCAAGGCCCGGGCCAGGAGAACGCTTGGGCCCTACCGTGGGTATTGCTCCAAAGTGGACCCTCGTGTGGCCAATGTCTTCACCCTGGCCTTCCGCTTCGGCCACACCATGCTCCAGCCCTTCATGTTCCGCTTGGACAGCCAGTACCGGGCCTCAGCTCCCAACTCACGCGTCCCGCTTAGCACGAGCTTCTTTGCCAGCTGGCGAGTCGTGCATGAAGGTGACCAGGTCTTAAAAGCAGATGGAAATGGGGGTGGGGCCAAGCTTAGTGCCAGGAGGCCGGTCTGCTGCTCAGGCCACTGCTAACCATCTCCCCAGGGCAGTACAAAGCAGGTGCACTAAGACCCTCAGGCCTGGGCCTCCCACCCCCTTAGGGATCAGAGGATTTCCAAAGGGAAGGAGACTCATGTCAGATGAGCTTGTGGGCCAGGGAGGAGGTTGCCTTCTGCTCCTTCTTCAAGAAGTAGGGGTGACTTCTTTCCCTGCCAGCCTCAGCTCCCTTCAAGTCTACCCAGGCCTTTGTTTCCTGATACAAACATTATGGAATGTAAGCCACTGACTTGTCCCGCTCTGAGCTAGCTTAGCCTCCTAATGACCCAGGGTCCCCCCAGAGGCTGATCCGGTCCTTGCTGCTCACATTTTCCGCCACCAGGTGGCATCGACCCCATCATCCGAGGCCTCATGGCCACCCCTGCCAAGCTGAACCGTCAGGATTCCATATTGGTGGACGAGCTGCGGGACCGGCTGTTTCAGCAGGTGCGAAGGATCGGGCTGGACCTGGCAGCTCTCAACATGCAGCGCAGCCGGGACCATGGCCTCCCAGGTGAGGGCTCTGCTCGGCCTGGGGCTGCTGCTGGGGGCGGGGGCAGGTTTCAGAGGAGACCCTTGGGCATCCTTTCTGGCTGCAACCATGTACCCCGTGCACTGTGGTTCAGAAGCACTTGGCCGAGCTCAGAAAAGGAAAGGAAAGTGTCCCTGGGACCACCCTTTGGCATCCTGCCACATCTTCGCCCCCTGCTGTAGGTCCTCTAGCTGTAGGTTCATAGCACGCCACGACCTAGACACAATCTGCTTGTGGACAAAGCAGATTAGGACATCCTGGGTGGAGAAAACAATAGGTTCAAAGGGCAGGGAAGATGTGCCCTGTTCCCCGCTACCCTGGCGACTTCCAAGGAGGAAGATTCTTGTTCCGGGGACATAGGAACTGGCTCCTGGCTCTAAGTGCAGAAAGGCAAAGAGCCTAAGAGGCAGGAACCCAGGTGGAGTAAACTTAAGACGGCCTTGACTGTTTCCTGAGGACACAAAAATCACAGGAAAGAAGAAAAGTGTATCCCAGGAAAGAAGAAAACTTAAGCACTTTGCCAGGAATTTTCATGGCTATTAATAATTTTGTTCTGCCAATGACCCCGAGAAACAATTATTACGGCCGTTTTTATGGCTTAGGAAATAAGTTCAGAGACAGCTAGTCATCCTCTTGAAGCCACATAACTAGGAAGTAGTAAAATTTGAATCAGGTTCAGAATGTCTCCTTCCTTCCTTCTGTGCAAGCCATAATGTTAGGGGAAGGCTTTGTTCACCATCTTGTCCCCCTCTCCCCCTCCCCTACTTTCCTGTCTACAACCTGAATCCCCATCTGCCTTGGCTCATCTGTGGCTCTGTGTAATGGGATGGGGGCAGTCTCCACTGCACCTACCAGCGCACCTGGTAGGCTCACAGCCTGTGCTCAGGAACCTGTTCTTGCCTCCTTACACGGGGGGTGGGGGAGCAGGGGGCGTGTGTGTGTGTGTGTGTGTGTGTGTGTGTGTGTGTGTGTTTCCCACCACTAAAAAGCCGTGGGCCCCCCCTGCTGGAGAACTGAGATTGCCAGTGACCCAGGTGCCACACCTTGCCCTCCAAGCTGTCCCAGAAATACCATCCAGACACTAGCTCCCACAGTCTCCTCCAATCCCTTCCCAAGTTCAACACCAAATTTAGAATTGGAAGAGCTTGTATGAAATTCACTTACTGGTGGGGTGACCTGAAGAAAGTCACAGTTGCTCAAGCTGGGCAAATACCCATTGATACAATGGAGATTACAAAGTGCCTCACAGAGGTGCTGTGAGGACCCTAAGGGATGATCACAACCAGTGCTTAGTGAGGTAAAGCATTATATTGTCTTCCTTTGCTCACCCTGAAGATGGTGTTTGTGAGTTGTAGTTCAATGGACAATATTGGGCAGGTGTTTCTTCAAGGTTAGGGCAAATCTGTCTCCTATCTTCATGGTCCCCACCCCATCCTCTGGCTTGGTCCTGGGTGGGATCCTAATAGCAGAGAAATCCAAAGACTGGCCTTTGGTAGTGAAAAAAAATGTTCAAATGGCTTTGTTGGGATATAATTAGCATATCGTAAAATTCCCCCATATGAAGTATACGATTCTATGACTTCAGTATATCTAGAGTTGTGCATCGATCGCTCTTTTTGTGGGGTGGGCATCTGTTAAGGTCTCCAGCCCACTGATCACCATTGCTAATGTCAGAACATTTTCCTCACTCACAAAAGAAACCTTACAATAACGGTCACTGCCTGTCCCCTCCCCATCCCTTGACAATCACTGATCTTTCTATGTCTACATGGTTGCCTGTTCTGGACCTTTCATGTAGATGGAATCATAGAGCATGTGGTCCTTTTCTGAGTAAACTTTAACCACGCTCTTCATTTCTTCGTTTGTTCACCTATGTATTTGTTCATTCTTTCCTTCTCCAGATCTGAGTAAGAGTCTTTTATGTTTTGTGTCTTTCTCATTTGTACCTAAGTGATGCACTTGAGCCCAATAGCCCTGGGATATTAGGTGTTGTATTAGGACACACTCCTCAGTTTGGTGCACACAGAGCATGGCTGTCTACTCACTTTGGAAACTAGAGGGCAGTGGTTTGATCTTTGGAAGGTTCAGCCTCTTCTGTCAGCAGGGATCTTGCTCTGCCTGACATTTTCTGACCCCAGAGCTCTCTCGGGAGAAGCTGTGGAGAAGCAGAAGCTAAGGGGAAGTCAGCAGGGTGAGACTGACCTTCCTCCGCCCCCTTTCCCTACAGGGTACAATGCATGGAGGCACTTCTGTGGGCTCTCCCAGCCCCGGAACCTGGCACAGCTCAGCCGGGTGCTGCGAAACCGGGGTTTGGCGAGGAAGTTCCTGAATCTGTACGGGACACCTGACAACATTGACGTCTGGATTGGGGCCATCGCAGAGCCTCTTTTGCCAGGGGCCCGAGTGGGGCCTCTTCTGGCTTGTCTTTTTGAAAACCAGTTCAGGAGAGCCCGAGATGGGGACAGGTAAGGGACCCTCCCCTGAAGAGACCAGCCCCAGAGACAGGGCAGAAAAGCACTAGCATGTCAAGACTCAGCAAGGGGGAAAGCGCCCTTTTTAGATTCGTTTCTTCTGAGCTCACTGGGTCTGAGGCCAGGAGGCTCCTCTGCGGAGAGCCTGGTCAGAGTGAGAGAGACCATGGGCTGGGCAAGGCTGATGGTGCCTGAGCTGTTTGGCCAGTAGGTCCCAGAAAACATAGGCAGAAAGGACTAAATCTGGTTTCCTTCCAATAAAGCTTATCATTTACGACCCGAGTCCATGTTCAAATCCAGCCCTGGCCGCTTAAATTACTATGCCCTTAACACTGAGCAATTTCCTTGACCACTGTACTTGTTTCTTCATTTATAAATTCATTTGTAAATTTCTTCATTTATAAATTTTTGCAGGAATTCCGGAGAAACGAGTGAAATAATGTGAAGTACGGGGCATACAGCAGGTGCTCATTATGTTCATTCCTCCCTGACCTTCACCTACATCTCTTGACTTGTCTTGGTAGGTTCTGGTGGGAAAAACGGGGTGTTTTCACCAAGAGACAGCGCAAGGCCCTGCGCAAGATTTCCTTGTCTCGAATCGTGTGTGACAATACCGGTATCACCACCGTTTCAAGGGACATCTTCAGGGCCAACACCTACCCGCGGGGCTTTGTGAGCTGCACCTCCATCCCAAAGCTGAACCTGTCAGCCTGGCGGGGTACATGAGGCCTCTACAGGTAAGGGGCGGCCCTCCTCCAACATCCTTCCCTGACCAGATGGCTGAGTCCTTTTAGACTTCCAAGCAGAGACAACCAAACTTGTCACCAGAGGCAGGGTAGTCTTCCTGCTGGCTTCCGGTATGCTAGCTTCTGGACAGAGAGTTAATCCACGGCCGAGGACTTTGGGGGGCAGTTGGGAAGCCTTAGCTTAGTTGTCAGCACCCTAAAACAGCCCCGTGTCTGGACCTCCAGCAAGTTCCTCACTTGCCCACATCTGCTGCTTCCACAGGAGCCCACCCCAAGCCTCCGGCCACAGGCACAATAGAACCTGGGGAAGACCACGAGGAAGCCTCCTCCCCCGGAGCAACCGCACCTGCTGACGCTTTTGCTGGCTCTGGCTCATTGCTGGTTCTGTGGCTGGCAGCAACAGCCAGGGCTCCTGGCAGCGGTGAACCTGCCCACCTTGGGAGCCTCCTAGGTCTTAGGTCAGGTATTGGCTCTGGGTACAAGAAGGTCTTGAGGCCCAGGCAAGAAGAGTCATCTGGTTGGTCTCTGACCTTTTTGCTATTTCCCAGCCTGTCCCCATCCCCCGGCCATGACTGCAGCCCACACCACACCCGGACCCATCCGCCCCACCACCCTCTGCTGAGCCTGCAGGCCGGGCGGTGAGCTCCGCTTGTACCAATAAAAGACTGCTTAGGGCAAGAGCTGGTTTCTGCGTTAGGCTGGGGAGGGCACAGCCTCAGCCCTGTGCTTTGCTCCAAACATCTGAGAGGAGCACTGCCAGGGCCCCACTGAGACTAACCCCTAAGCCTCTCTTGCGGGCTGACTCCAGACACTCTTGAGTGGGGAAGGGCAGAAAAGGGAAGGTTCAGGAGAATACCCTGGCCACGCCAGCAACCTGAGCAGAAAAACAGCCAACATGTTAGTCAAGTACAAAAAGTTTTTATGTACAAAAAACACAATAAAAGATACTACCCGGCTAGTAGAAAGGACTGGGCACTGCCTTCAGCCTTCATTTCCTTGTATCTCAAATCCAACAAGCCCCGAGTGGCAGGAGGAGGCTACCCTAGAAAGAGGAGGCCGAGGCTCCCGGGCCAGGCATTCAGGATCTGTCTCCTCTTCCCTTCTTGAGCCTCCACTTGTAACACAGGCTGTGAGGCAGGAGGTGCCTGCAGCTCTCTGCTCTCAGGACAGCGAGACAAGCCAGAAAGGAGGCTGTGTGAGGACAGGACTAATGGTGGGGTCACCCCACACTGGGCTAACCCAGCAAGCCTGCCCTGGCGTGACAGCCGCTCGCAGGAACTGAAATATGCAGAGAGGGATCGCAGGTCTCCAGTGGTACCGGCGCCCGGCAGAGGGAGGCCCTGCCGAAGACTAGGCAGAGGCGCCGGCCTGGGACTCTCTCTGCTCTTCTGGGTCTCAGCAGGCTGGTGGGGTCGCTGGGGAAAAGATGAAGAGGCAGGACGACACCAGTCTCAAACATCACCCGTCTTATCCTCTTGCACAGAGGGGAAAGGGGACAGGGCCGCTGTGAGCTAGGAAACCATGGTCCCCGAGGGGCTCACGAGGTCCTGGGGAAGGCTTTCTCGGGCCTCCTGCATGCGGCGCCGGGCGCGACGGAAGGCCTCTGTGAGGGGAGCAAGTGCAGTGGTCAGCCACCATGGTGTGGGGAGGGGTGGGGCTCGTGCGGATGCAGGGTGGCCGGCTAAGGGGTGGAGGGAAACCTACCCAGCACATTGTGAACAGAACTCTGCTGGCTGAACCCTTCCAGACGGTCCAGCACGCTCCGCATCCTTTTCCGGAGGGAACTTGACTCCATGAAGGCCCTGCACAGAAGCCCAGCACATGGTCAGGGCTGCTGCCCAGGCCGTGGGGTAAGGCTCCCCGAGGCGGAGGGCCGGGGTCACTCACCTGGACTGCTGTAGGCAGTGCAAGCGGAAGGTGACACTGCCGGTGGTCTCGGTGCGGAACCCAAAGCGGCTCAGACGCTCCCCCTGAGGCATGCAGTTAAGACAGCGTCAGGTTTCTGGGGGTTCTAGATCCCAGACCCACTCTTACTCCCACTCTTGGAAAAGATATCCGCTGGGGGGGGACCTCCTCCCAGCACCCAGACTCCATCACCTCAAGGCTAACGTGGGGCTCCCAACTGTACATCGGGGATGCCCCAACCTCAGCTGAGAATAAGCAGTCTGAGAAGAGGCCTGCCAATCCTCGCCGCCTTTGGTGACTGAAGCCTCAGTGATGGTCTGGAAGGAGGGGCCAGTCACTCTGACAGGACCGGGGTAATCTTTAAATCTACTTACTTCCCAAGATCTCCCAGGACAGCAGTGTAGATGTCTGTACCTGGTTTAAGATGTGGCCATGACCTCTAGCTGAAGCCACGGGAAAGAAGGGACTAAGTAATAATGAAGCAACAAAGGGGCCTTAACCCTCATCCCACCTTCTGCAGAAGAGATAGGAACCTAAGCTCCCAACGAGAAGTATGCCCTGAGACAAAAGGTACCTTGAAGGTTCCTGGTATCCGCACGTAGGAGAGGTCCTCCAGTTCCAGAGAGCCGCCGATGAAAAACCTCCTCAGCTCAGCCAGCGTGCCGAGCTCCATGGGCCTCCACGTGGGGACTGTCAGGGTGTGTGAGCCTGTGCCGGGAGAGTGGGGCCTCAGCCAGAGAGGGCATGTGGTCCCTCACTGGACTCCCAGCAGTGACACAAGCCTAGCCACCACTGGAACACCTTGTCTAGGGACAATCTGACCTCTGAGGAGGGGATCCTGGTGGTCTGGGATACCTGTCTGGAAATCAGTCAGCTAAAAATTCACGCCTCAGCTCTGCCAATTATTACCTGTGTACCCAGAAGTTTCTTCACTCCTCTGAGCCCCATTCCCCTCACTAGTAAAAGGGCAATGGTGGTGCCTCCACCTCGAGGAGTGGCTGGTGGGATTACCCGAGAAGCACGTAGCACAATGCACAGCACCACACAGGACACAGCAGCTCTTATTTCAAAATGAATGCCGATCCATTCAATACACGGATGCCAAGAGCCCACCCTGCCTGAGCGCCTCCCTCTAGGCTGCGAGTCAAAACAGAGGCGCTCGGAGCAGATGCCACAGACACCCGGGCTGCTCGGCTTCCGAGTCAGCCGCAGGCTCGCTCAGCTGTCTCTCAGGGAGCAGGGAGAAGGCCTCAAAGGAGCAAGGAATCCAGCAAGTTCAATGCTTCTAATTCCTAATTGTGCCTCCTCCTCCCTGGGAGAGGCCAAATGTTTGAGAAGTCTTAGTCTCGGTCCTATGAGCTGGGGCATGTGGACCACTTGGAGGGCGGGGACGAGACGTCACCTGGGGTGGCAGGCAGCACCACAGCGCCATAGCCTTCCACACGATACCTCTGCCAGAAGTCCAGCGAGAGGACCTCACAGTAGAGCACAGGCCACTCCGGGAGGGCATCTGGGAAAAGTGAGAGAAGCAGCCAGGTCACAGGAGGCCTTCTCCCAGACAGGGTGCCACCAGAGGACAGCCTGGGCCCAGGATCTACTGAGCTACTCACCAGCAGATTCATCTTCATGGAGGAAGGAGGCCTCAAATGTGAATGGGTAGGAGAAGTAAGCCACCTTATCCTAAAAAAGAGAAGTGGTATTCCATACTCAGGGTCATGGGGTAGGCAAGGCCTCACTGAGAATCTGTTCTCCCTGAGGCCAGTGACACCTTCACAAGGGAGAAAGAAAAACTATCCCCCCGCACAGGGGAAGTAAGAGGCTAAGAGGGCACGGGGCACCCACATATAAGCTGCTACCATCCTCAGAAAGTCAGAGAGGGAAGCCCTGTACCAGGCGGTAGCCCGCAGAGCTGCAGAGAAGGGCCGGATGCAACTCTGAGTGCTCCCCTGGCTGGCGGCCCGATAATCTCCAGAGTCCCGCTCCCGGCCAGAGAGCCCTCCTGTCTTCCATACCATTCCCAGGGATTTGGTGGCACAGGTCTGTGTTATTCCTGAGAGCTGCTGGAATGCTGGGCTTGACCAATCTGAAAGCCAAAGACCACATATGGTAAACTGACCTGGGAGAGAGGTGGGGGGTTGAGAAAAGAACAAAGTTCCTTCACCTCTTCATACATTCACACACACCATTGTTCACCTAACATTTACTGAGTGTCTCCTATGTGCCACGACCAGTCACTGGGGATATCGTGGTGGGCAAACAGAAGTGATCCCTGTCTCTCAAGGAGCTACCATGCCAGCTTGCGGGGGACACAGACAACAAACCAACAAGAGGCTATCAGGTAGTGACAGAGGCTGTACTAAATACAGAGCAGGCTTTTTTAGATCGGGTGGTGAGGGAGGACCTCTCAGAGGGGACACTTAGGCCGAGACCTGAACTCAGTCGTGCAAAGATATGACAGAAAAGGTTTCAGACAAAGGAAATGATCTCCGAAAGGCCCTAACGTGGAAATGAACTTGGCATGTTCAAAAACAGAAAGTATGAGTGGAATATTGTAAGGGAGAAATCGGCAGGGGCCAGCTTGCTCCAGCTTTGGAGCTGGGATTTTACTCTAAGTGGGAGGGGAAGCTGTTGGGGTTTAAAGTTCGAGAAAGATACAACTAATTTACATTTTCAAAGGTTCCATTTGGCTGTGGTGTCTGTGGCAAATGAACTGTAAAGGAAGCAAAGGGGTAAGTTAGAAAGTTAATTCATGGGCCTGGGCAGGGGATGGAGGAGGTTTGGTGTAAGGTGCTTGATAGAGGAGCCGGGGACATCCTTGGAAGATAGAGCCAACAGAAACTGTTGATGGAATGACTAGCTGTAGGGAGCTAGAGAAAGTGAGGAATCAAGGATGTCTCCTAGGTTTTTGGCAGCAGCAACTAAGTAAATGACATCATCATGTCCCTTAGGGAAGACCACGAAGGCCGGTTTGACCAGGAGGGAGAATCAAGAGTTCTTTGGATCATGTTAGGCAGGAATGACAAATGGATATGAGCCTGAAGTTCGGGGGAAAGGCCAAGGCGAGAGAGAATACTAGGAGCCTGAGACATACGTAGTAGACAAGCCCTGAGATGGATGGAACCACCTAGAAAGACTACAGAGAGGAAGTAATAGAAGGCCCAGGCCCAGCCCTGGACACTCTACAGCTCTGAGACCAACAGATGAGCTAAGAGCCAAGGGGACTCATGAGCCACCAATGAGAGCAAAGAGAGGAACGTGGAGCCAGAAGCCAAGAGGAGACTTCAAGTGAGGAAACGTGAGCTGTGCCACATGCTTCTCAGAGGTCATGTAGCATGAATGCAAAGATGTCACCACAGGATTTGACAACTTGAAAGTGATCTATGACCTTGAAAAGAACAGTCACCGTTTCTTTGAAAAAAGTGGGGATGCCTGGGGCGCCTGGGTGGCTCAGTGGGTTAAAGCCTCTGCCTTTGGCTCAGGTCATGATCCCAGGGTCCTGGGGTCGAGCCCCGCATCAGGCTCCCTGCTCAAGCGGGGAGCCTGCTTCCCCCCTCTCTCTCTGCCTGCCTTTCTGCCTACTTGTGATCTCTGTCTGTCAAATAAATAAATAAAATCTTAAAAAAAAAAAAAAGTGGGGAAGCCTGACTTAATGCCTCTACAAAACTGTCAGAATGGGTATAAAAGAAACTTAGGAATATTACTTACTAGTAGATGGCAATTCCACAAAGAAGTGGATGTAGAGATTGTCATACTCATAGCCTTGCGCTGAAACTAAGAAAACAAGAAACGATTTTAGCTTATTCTCCTGTCACCCTTAGCACCCAACCCTGTCCTGAAGGGCCTATGCACTTCGGGAAGCAAGGCCCTTGAGGGCCAGGAACTCCCTGCGCTTCCAGGAAAGGCTCACAACTGGTTTCCCAAGTAGGGCAGACAAGCCAGCACCTCCACCAGGGTGGGACTGATGACCTCGCAGCTGTCGGGGCCTTGCCCAAGCATCAGGGGATCCCTGTCTGGCAAGGCACTTACCCACCTCTCCATTTACAAAGAGCCGGAGGGCACCTGGTACAGTCTAAAGAAGAGAGAAGTGGGACAGGATCAGCAGCCAGGAAGTCCAGGGGAGTCAGCACTCATCCTCCAGCCCGTTCACCAATCCCTGGAAGACCTGACACTGGCAGCCGCCTAGTGCGCCGCCATGTGCTTCCTCCCCACACCCCCTCACACGAGCGGGGTGGGGTAGGGGGTGGGGGTGGGAGGCGTAGAGGGAGAAGATCTCAAGCAGACTCTGCACTGAGCATGGAGCCTGACGCGGGGCTTATCTCATGACCCTTATTTCATGAGATCACAGCCTGAGCTGAAATCAAGAGTCAGAGGCTTAACCGACTGAGACACCCATGCACCTCTGCTATATTTTAAAACACATAACAAGAACTATGCTCTATATGCTAGTCTCTGATTTCCTTCTGGCATGAAGCGTATGTCCTTTAAGAGACACGCTGTTACTCAGCCACAGTCCGAATGCCCTGGCTAAAGCCGGCTCGTGGTGGGGCAGGAAGCCAAGCCACTCACCATCTCAAAGTCTGTGCCCACGAGGCTGCTGAGATACTCCTTGTGCCGGCAATAAAGCTGAGGAAACAAACCATAAGCAAACTCAAGATGCAAACCCAACCAGACCGGGGTCAGTTCTGAATGGGAGGGAGAAAAGACGCTGTAACAGGAAATGCCCCAGAGAGCCCAGGCTGAAGCATCCACACCGCCAACTTTTTCAAGTAAAGCACAGAGGCTCCGGAGTCTGCTGGTCTGGGGCCCAGTCCTGTCCCTGGCACTTATAAGCCCCATGACCTTGGGCAGACTTTTTAGCTTTTCAATATCAGTTTCCTCATTTATAAAATGGTAATAATAAAAGCATTCACCTTAAAGTGAGGAAATAAAGTACGTGACAGGCCTCACAGAGCATGGTACATGCTCAAATAAATGGTCATTGTTATTATTATAATGTTATCATAGGATCAAAAGCTCGGGTCTGATATGTCAGCAATGCTTCCTATGTCAGGAGAGGGCCAGTAAAAAAGACCCTGCAACTGTGGGCATGAACCTCAGACATGCTCTCAGCTCCCAGGCACCCAGGCTCTTCCCTGCACTTGGAAGGAGGTCACTCTTACATCCTTGAACACACGCTGTTCCCGCTCCTCCTCCTCTGGCTGCGCGAGGCAGGACACGTTGTCCACTGTATACTTCCACAGCTCCTGCTTCTCTCCCTCGGTCTCAATTCTGTAAGGTCAAAGCCACAGAAAGACCAGCTCTGATGAGATCTCTCCAGACCTAGCCCAGGAATGAGCCATCATTGGCCATACACCTTGCTCTAAGCAAACAAGGACAAAAGTGGCCAGAACGATGAGCAGGTGAGGGAAACAAAATGGAAAAGCAGAAAGAGCATTAGAGTGGACATGGAGCGTGGGTTGGGGACCCATTTCTGCCTCAAAGTCATGAGGAAACCCTAAAGCATGACATTCCTGGCAACCAGTTCTCTCGCCTGAAAACAAACAGGTAGGCTTAGGTAATTTCTAATTTATAGTTCTTTTACTGTAAGGCAGGGAGGTAGCAAGAGTCAGGCCAGAGGAAGACACCTGGCTGAGCTTGTCCCGCCCTGCTGTGGCTGGTCCCTACAGGCAGCAGCACAGAGAACTATTTTCACTAACAACGCCACTGAAGTTACTTAGCCCTTTCAAACTGGTACAGCTGCCCACTTTCCGAGAACAGGGTCCCCAGGATGCTAAGGGTCTCTTATAAAGCAGAATATGAACCATTAGCTGGGAATTTAGAAACCAGGACAGATGAAGGACTTTCTCAGAATCTCCTCAACTTGGGGCAAGAAGTGAAGCCAGGAGAAGGAATGCCAGTCCCCACGCCCCCTCTCTTCCTCTCCTCACCTGTAGGGTCCTTTGAGGCCAGTGAAGTCAGGTTTTACTGTGATCACACCATTGCTGTCCACTTTCAGAGTACAGAGGACATGTTCATACTTCTTATACCCAAGCCTAGAAACCAGGAAATCAACACCCAGGTTCAGCACTGCTGGTCCCACTAACCGGAGAGAGGAAGAGGTAGTCAGCCCACGTCAGGGGAGAGGAGTGAGAATTGTCATAGTCAAATACCTTCTTCTGAGTACGACTAAGAAGAAAAAGAAGAAACAGTTCCTCCCTTCTGCATTCCCCAGGGGGACTATAACAGGGTACGTGATGGGTGACGAGAAGAGGAGGAGAATCTGAGCTGGGCAGTGGGGGCTTCACTCACTTCCCGTAGGGTCCCAGGTCTGCCATGATGTACATTGTCTGAAGAGGGGTGTTGATGACATGGTTGTTCCTGACAAACTCTTCTGAGGGTTCCCAGGTGACAATCCGTGACTTGAGGATGCCGCCCTCCCTGGAAGACACCACAGGAAGGCGGCACCCCCTGAAGAGCCCAAATGAAGTACCTGGGGGAGCACACCCAGAGGAGGCCCCCTGCAGAACGGGAAGCTCGAGGTGGCAGACATACCCAGACAATGGCCTGGAAGGACTACAAAGCCCCCCGCCCGAACCCCCTACTTATTTGTACTCACATCCCTCGCCTGTCCTGCCGTCGCCGCCTGACATTGGCCATCCGTTCGACCAAGAATGATGGCGCCTCCCGGGCTGCGGTGGTCATTTTCTGACAGTGCTAGGGAAAGAGAACAGCCCTGTGTGACCCATCTGGTCAGGGCCACGTGGGATGAAGTGCTGAAGGCAAGCCTTCCTTTTAAAACCTTATCTGGAACCTGTATCTAAGGGGTACAGCCACCTCACAGTTATAAACGTTAGGGGAGGGGAGCAGTGGCACAAAGAAGCCAAAGAAGATTCCTACCATGCCTTGGTTTGTTCCAAGATTTTAGCAGCTAATCATCCTTCAGAAATGAGTTTATTTATGCTAACATTAAAATGAGTCTGTCTGCAGGGGCGCCTGGGTGGCGCAGTCGGTTGAATGTTTGATTCTTGGTTTTGCCTCTGGTCATGATCGAGCCTCTCATCAGGCTCCACGCTCAGCACCGGAATCTGCTGGAGATTCTCTCTTTCTCTCCCTCTGCCCCTACCCCACCATGCACGTGCTCTCTCTCTCAAATACATAAATCAATCTTTAAAAAAAAATAAATGAGTCTGCAATCTTTGAGTACATACCAACAAAAAGTTGAGTGAGTGTGCCTGGTAGATGCTGATGTTACCAGGTACTTGGGAGATGCCAAACGGGATACAAAGTATCCTGTGAAAAGTCCTCCCATGGTTAATTCAGCACTAACTAATTTCATTTACTTTTCTAAATCAGAAAACCCGAATTTTATATGCTCCCTAACATAAGCATCAGTCTTTCAAAAACATTCATTTAATACCTGCTCCTTGCAGAGCTACAAAGGTCATAGGGAAAAATCAGAAAATAAAGGCTTTTCTCTCAAGGAGTTTAAAAATCTCCTGAGAAGAAAGAACATGTCATACAGGGATTGAGGCAAATGTAAGAGTATGTGAGCACTAGGGAACGGAGCACTAAGCCACTCCCCACAGCTGTACTGAATCCCTCTTGAAACCTATAGATTCAGAGTTGTGGCTGCATTCTCTAGATGGTTCGAGGCTCCACCCACCTGCCTCATCTCATGATGCATGGAAGAAGTCTTCCCTGGGTCTCTAGCCTGCCTATCATGAGAGACACTGCCCGTTCCCCCAGGCCCTACAGCCGGTGGAGAAGGAGCAGCAGCCACACCACCTGAAGACTGGGCCCGGACTCCAGCTTGGCTACCAGCAGCACAAGGCAGTTTCTGGAGAGGCTGCCTGTCTGAACAGGCTTCTGGTTTAACACACAGAACCCAATGAGGCCAGAAAGCTAGGGGAGGGAAAGAAGGAAGCTATGGGAGCCCAGGAAAAACAATACCTCCTCCACATTGGTGTATCTATCAGAGTCTGTGTAGGTAAAAATTCGTCGGTTCTTCCTGCCACCCGAATCCTCGAGTTTCAGGATCTCTTGTCGGTACTGATGATCCAAAGGGCTCTGACAAGCTGCTTCATTTCGGTACAGATCTACTTCAAACTGAGATCACAAGGACACAGAGATCTACTGAGAATATGTCAAACTTTTGTTCCTGTAACTGTTTCGTCAAATCAGTTCTATAGAGCCAATGCAATTTGATATGTTCCCATAGCCAACTTCCACTTCTCTGAACTAACTGAGGGCAGGGGATCCAAAGAATGTTAGAGCTAAATGGAACCAGAGTGAGGGTCTAATCCAATTAGACCCTGGTCTAGGTCTGGGTCCAGACCCTGTTACAGACAGCAGATTTCACCCAGAAGTGAAAAGTGTTTTACCCAGGATCATAGAACTGGGTAGTGTCATTCACTATGTTATACTGCCCTTTAAACACAATAGGGGGTGAGGGGGGCGGCACATGTGTGGCTCAGTCGGTTAAGCAGGTCTGCCTTTGGCTCAGTGCATGATCTCCAGATCCTGGGATCGAGCCCCATGTCAGGCTCCATGCTCCATGGAGAGTCTGTTTCTCCCTCTCCCTCTGCCACTCCCCCCACTCATGCTCTCTCTCTCTCTCCCTCCCCCCACCCAAATAAAAGGATAAAATCTTAAAAAAAAAACAAAAACAAAAACAAAAAAACAGGGAGAAGTATAAACTGCTATAATTTTCTGGAAATCAGTTAGGTGATATGTATCAGGAAGGCTTCCCTGCTACCAGCCAGGTGAAAGCGGAGCAGGTGGATGTAAACTGAGTGGAGAGGTGGCCTGGGCTCACCTGGCTGAAGAGCTTCTCCTGCCACCCAATCACGACTTCTTCCTCTTCCTCTTCCTCTGAGCGGTGTCCACCTCCAAAGACCACAGAGTGAGTCAAACGTTTGCATCAAATCAGCCCCACCTTTCGCTCTGTGACTGGTTATAACCCAAGTCCCTGCTCTAATATTTGCCACAAAACCAGCTGGAGTTTGGGGATTTATTAAGCGCTCACTCTAAACAAAGGTTGGAGGGGCTGAGGATGTATGTAGAAGCCAGGATTAGGACCCAAGCAGTCTCAATTATCACTGTAACTTGAACAAAAGGAAAGCATGGCTCCCAGGAATTATTTAATCTAATTCAGTGTCAGGAGTCAAACTCAGGATACAGGCTGGATAGCTCTTCCTCAATCCCAACTGTCCACATTTGCTAGAAAGGAGCCCTGGCGTCCTTGTCTTTACTGTTCCTGAAGCCATACGTCTAGAACCACAGGCACTGTAACCTTAGGAGACAAAGCACCAGAAGAGAAGAGGAAAAGCAAATAAATTATTATTTAAAGAAACAAACCGAATACACTCTTGGCTGAGTATGCCTTTTTGAGACATGTGCTTCATGACACACCAGCCCACACTCATGCCTGGGAATATATCTGAACAGATACAACAAATGCAGAGAGACTAGTGATTTAACACAAACACACTGTCCTCTCTTTCTCATTCTTCTGGCTTCTGAGATAAGGGAACTGCAGAAGCACAGTTGATGTTAATATGTACCTTTTTCAAGCAGACCCCAATTTTAAAATTGTTTTAGGTAGTGGGCATAAATATACATATAAATATATATATATAGATACATTTAAAGTACACATTTATACACTATATACATATGTGTAGTACACACACACTATGTATATATGTATGCATAGTACAAACATTTATGTATAGTATACACATACATTAGGAGTTTGGAGCATATTTTCTCTTAGCAAAAAATGCCACAACCAGTATTTAGTTTGCCAGGCAGATGTTTAACATATCAAAAGTATAGTCTTCTGTTATTTTACAACATCTGGCCATAGTTCAGTTCAGCTCTTGATGGCAAAAATCATGTCTTACTCAATTTTCTTAACACAACATAACAGAGTAGTTAAAATTGCTTGGGATCAAATCCTTGCTTCAACATTTACCAACCATGTGACCCTTGCCAAGGAACCCAACCTCTCTTGCCTTTTCTCAGACTACAGATCTGGGTCTACTCTGTCTTAAAAGGCAACTACCACTCCAGGCTCTTCCCCAGGTCCCCAAGGGGTCGCATCACCACCATATACCCACTGGCAGTTGGGTGAGGCCTAAAAGTGGCCAAGTCTATGAGATCCTTCCCAGGCTGGGCAGCAGGCTGGTAACGGAGGAAGTTGCTGGATGTGATTCTTTGCAGGTGGACTCTGTCAGGAAAAGAAAAGCCCAGAACACTCATTACAAGACACACAACCTGAAGATGAACACAGAGCAAAGATGGGAGGAACAAAAGAAAGAAGAGGGTGGGGCTCCAAGGTGTGTTGTGTGCACGTGAGCGTGGCCGGGGGTCTTAAGGGGAAGAGTGCGGATAAGTGCATTGGGTACAGAGCTCTGAGGAATTTGAGAAGGGCAGAGGCTTGAAAGGGCTTGGGTAGGTCTGGAAGCAGTGAGTGGAGCGGGTTGAGGGTGGTGAGGCAGACGCCGGGAGACCAGGAGGCAGAGTCAGGATTGAAAGCTCAAGTGGGGACTCAGCAAACAAGAAGTGGGGTTCAGGCTCGAATTATCTGAGAGCATAAAAGCACAGGCTCTGGGACGATGCGACTACCGGAGGCGCAAGTTGCGCACGGGGTCCCGGGAGCGATACACAGCCTCCCCGGTGTCAGTGCTCCAGACCGTCTCCGCCATGACAGCTGTGACTCGCCGCGACAGCGCCGGAAAGCGCACCGCCCCCAGTTCCCCTGGCAACAGGGACGCGGGGCTCCGGAGGCGGAGGAGATGCTGCGCGCGCAACCTAAGGTTCCCGGCACTGCGCCGCAGGCGCGCGCCCGAAGCGGGTCGGACCGTGGTGGAGGGTGTGCGCGTGGTCCGTTTGGGGTACCGCGGGGTCACCGCTTACCACGTGTGCGACAAAGCTCGCTCACACCTAAGACTGCACTTGATGCACTTTACAAATGAGGAGACCAAGGCAGTGCCATTGGCCCCTTTCACATAGATTCAGAAATGGTGATGGGGACCAGATCAGGTGACTTGAGTCCCGGATTCGACTTTTCTCACCACGCCACACTGCCTTCCACTGAATGCTCGGAAACTGTCCTGAAAATCGGTGGACGTGACTCACAGAATGCACCCATTCTTCCCAAAGGAGTCAGGGAAGGCGTTGGCACTTACTCAGACAAAATATATTCTTGGAAGAAAACCAAAAAAAGTGTCAGAAGAGTTAGTAGTCCTTGTGTTGGTATTCACTGAGCCGGAGAAAGAAGAAACAAGGAAGCTAACAGTAAGGAAGGAAAATTTGTTATTATTGAACTGGTTTTTCCCCTGTATGTGTTATTTCCGGATTTTTAAGCCACCTTAAGATACTCTACTGGCATCCTGAAAAGTCAGCAAAGTGCTATCCAGAAGTCATGCTTCATTGGATGATCAAAGCAGGGACACATTGTAACTGGGAGTCTGGCTCCCTGGCACCTTGGGGTAGGTCAACAGTTATCAACCTTTGACATTTGCCACTCCCCCAAGAGAGTAAGCAGTTGTCCCCTAAACTCGGTAATCTCATGCCAGTTTGATTATATGGCACTGGGAGTCCTGGACAGCATAGCTGCTGTTGTGTAACACCAAAGACTCAGCATAATAATAGTGCCATTTATTTAGTATCTAATATAGCCTGGGCACTCTGTTTGCATTGTCCCTAATCCTCATAGAAAACCCTTAAGTAGGCATTGCTACTCTCATGTAATGGATGAAGTCAGGGAAGGCCAGGGCTTAATGGGCTTACTAAGGTTGAACTCTCATTAAGTGGTGAAGGAGCTGGGATCCAGGTCCATCTTTCGAAGCCTAAACACCTTCCACTCTTTCGAAGCCTAAACACCTTCCACTCTGCCTTGCAGCCTCTCACCTACCACTGAGCTCATTAGTCCATAAAGGCACACAGTCTCCAACGTGGGAAACAATTATTTCACCAGATGCAACTATGGAGGCTTCAGAATACTCGCTGTTAAGAAATAGCCTCATTTTTCCTTTTAAAATTGTAAATAGACAACACTATGCCACACAAACAACAAATGACAAAGGTGGAGCATGCAGCAAGAGTTTAGTGTAGGGGCACCTGGGTGGTTCAGTGGGTTAAGCCTCTGCCTTCAGCTCAGGTCATGATCTCAGGGTCCTGGCATTGAGCCCCGAATCTGGCTCCCTGCTCAGCAGGGAGCCTGCTTCTCCCTCTGCCTGCTGCTCCCCCTGCTTGTGTTCTCTCTCTCTCTCTGACAAATAAATAACCTTTAAAAAAAAAAAAAGCAGAAATTTATCTGGAAAACTCCAAATAGTTGGTATTTAACATCTAAATAATCAGTTTTTCAAGAAAGAAGTCATAATGGAAATTAGGAAATAGCTTGAACTGAATGAAAAGGAAAATACAATGTATCAAAATGTTGGGTATGCTTAGAGAGAAATTTATAGTATAAAATGCTTCTATAAGAAAAGAACTCTCAAACCAATAATCTAAATTTCAGTTTTAATAATCTAGAAAGAAAATAAAGCCAAAGTAAGAAGCAGGGAAAGAACAATAAACCTAAGAGCAGAAATCAATTAAATAGGAAACATAAAGACAATTTTTTCTTAAAAGCCACATCTAGAATGGTGGAGGAAGAATCTCAAAAACTGACTTGTTCATAAAAGCAGTGAGAATGCTGGCAACACTTATCAACATCAACTTTTTCAGAAATTTAGAAGTTAACCCAGGGCATGCGATAATCCAAGGAGCATTTATTCAAGCAAAACAGCCATATTTCAGTAGGAACCTAGAGATATGCGGCATTTTAATTGTCCTCTTTCCTCTCCCCAGCTCAAGCTTACTGTGAATAGCCTTTTCCCCTTGGGGGAATGTCAAAAGCAATGACATTGCTTTTGTTTATTATTGCAGTTTCTTAATACTGCACCTGCTTGAGATGATGATAATAACTGAAACAACCAAGAAACTAACCAAAGCCTTGAAAGGAAAAACTGGGAACTGATATGCCCATTGGAGTTTTCTTTTTTTTTTTTCCATTGGAGTTTTCCAAAGCTCCGATATTATCCTAGAAATCTAGAAGACCACACATATGTGCAGGGTGGTGTGTATATCCAGGAAAGACATGAGATGATTGACTCTATCATATCTATATCCATATAGGAGAAACAGATAGCTTATAAATGTATAATGTTTATATGAAAAGAATTTTTATATAAATATGTTCAAAGAACTAAAGGAGACTATGTCTGAAGAATGAAAGGCATGTGAGAGTGATGTCTCACCAAATAGAGAATATCAGTAAAGAAATATAACTTATTTTTGAAAAGAATAGAAATTCTGGAATTGGAGAGAACAATAAATGAAATGAAAATTCACTAGAGAACCTCCGTAGCACATTAGCACTGGCAGAAGAATGAATCAGCAAACTTGAATACAGGCCAATTAGTTAATCCCATACCCAGACCTTGGTTTCTTACTACCATACCATTCTCCATTACAAAGCCATCAGGGCTCATTGGAGAAACGATCGATTCCTTGAAAGAAGCAGAATGGAACCTCTTAGGCACCTCTGGGCTAGGGAGCACCCATTAGAGCAATCCTGAGATAGGTCCTTGTGTGAGCTGTTGACAGTCATTGTGCTTAGCAGCTGGTCAGGAGGACCTGGGCAGGGCACCAACAGCATCTGTTACAAGTACGTTTGAGGGAGGTGATCCTAGGAAACACCGGCATGCGAGTGGGGCTAAACCCAGGCCAACTCACTCAGGGCATTCCTTTCCCTCGCCTCTTCCAGGCAGTGTACCAACAGGTGGAATAGGTAGGACGACATGGGTGTTTGCACTGACATCACCAGAGTTGGTAGGAGAATAAAATAGGTCAGCAGTACCCAGAAGCTCAGCTTCTGAAGACGTTCCTTCATATGCCCTACTCAGATCTCAAGTGCCTTTGCCCAAGAAATATACTCTGTTTCTGATAATTAACTGCTTTTATCTTGGGCAGCCCCATTTTCCCGACAGTGTGTCCCAACAGGTTAGCCCAGGTCTTCAGTGACATGTCAAGACTTGGAGCAATAGGAGTGTTCTAAATAGTAGGACTCTGATGACATTGGCTTCTCCGGCCCTTCCCCCCTCCAAGAAGTTTCAATTTTTAGAAATACAAGGACTTTAAAATTCACCTTCTGTGCTCCTCTCTCCCTTGGTATCCTCATAGTTCTTTTAATTTCCTCTGGGGCGCCTGGGTGGCTCATTTGGTTAAGCATCTGCCTTTGGCTCAGGTCATGATCCCAGGGTCCTAGAATCAAGGCCCACATCGGGGGTCCCAGCTCAGTGGGGAGCCTGCTTTTCCCTGTTCCTCTGCTGTTCCCCCTGCTTGTGCTCTCTCACTCCCTCTGCCAAATAAATAAAAATTTTTAGGGGTGCCTGGGTGGCTCAGTGGGTTAAGCCTCTGCCTTCGGCTCAGGTCATGATCTCAGGGTTCTGGGATCAAGCCCCACATTGGGCTCTCTGCTCAGCAGGGAGCCTGCTTCCCCCTCTCTCTCTGCCTGCCTCTCTGCCTTCTTGTGATCTCTGTCTGTCAAATAAATAAATAAAATCTTTTAATAAATAAATAAAAATTTTTTAAAAGAAAAGAAAAAAAAAAAGAAGAAGAAGAAGAAGAAGCACCGAGCAAAGAAGCAGGTTGCTACTTAAAGCAATGAGCTCCCCAACCTGAGGGTTGTAAGCAGTGACTTGGTGGCCATCTGTCAAGGATGAGGATGAGCAATGCCTCTTCAGCTTTGATGTAAATAGGGGTTCCCTGGTGATCTTGTGAAAGATGCAGATTCTGAATGGGCAGTTCGGGATAAGGCTTGGGATTCTGTATTTTTTTTTTAAGATTTTATTTATTTATTTGAGACAGAGATCACAAGTAGACAGAGAGGCAGACAGAGAGAGAGGAGGAAGCAGGCTCCCCGCTGAGCCGAGAGCCCTATGCGGGGCTCAATCCCAGGACACTGGGATCATGACCTGACCCGAAGGCAGAGGCTCAACCCACTGAGCCACCCAGGTGCCCCCAGATTCTATATTTCTAAACAGCTCCTGGGAGATTACAACACTGCTGTCCTTGAACCTCACTTTGAGTATACAGGATGCAGTGGAAAATCCTACGATAGGTAGAAAGTTCAACTAGATTAATAGTTTGCAAACTTGCCTGCATGTCAGACTCACCCAGGAGATTTATTAAAAATAAGGCTTCTTTAGCTCAATGGCAGAGATTTGAATTTCCTGGATCAGGAGCAAGGCCTAGACGTGTGTATTTTTAACAAGCTTCCCACTAATTCAGACAGTGTTTGGAAACCACTGAACCAGAAGTTTCCTAAATGTATTTCAAACTCTAAGCTTCCTTCTCTCAACAATCTGACAAATATCAATCAGGATGGGACAAAGGGAGGTCGACAGTGATAGATGGTAGCCAGCACAAGGTCAAAACATTTCCCTGTTTTAGGAATCTACATTTACACTCAATCCCTTTCCTGGGAACTTGGCATTTTCCAACCTTTTGCAGAGTGACTTCCATTGTGCTCTCAAAATAGCTGTGTTATTGATTTCTTTTTTTTGTTAAAGGTTTTATTTATTTACCTGACAGGCAAAGATCACAAGTAGGCAGAGAGGCAGGCAGAGAGAGAGAGGAAGAAGCAGGCTCCCTGCTGAGCAGAGAGCCCGATGTGGGGCTCGATCCCAGGACCCTGGGATCATGACCCGAGCCGAAGGCAGAGGCCCCAACCCACTGAGCCACCCAGGCGCCCGTGTTATTGATTTCTTGAGATCCATCAACCCGTGGTGCTATAACATAAGTATGTTAAAAAGAAAAAAAAAAGGAACTTCCACCATGAGTTTCTTGGAGAATTTTTCCAAAGACAAAAATAGCAAGGAAATCTCGGCCCTGTGTGACACATTGAAAATATCCCATAAACATGAATAATCCAAATGGGGCTTGTTAGAGCCATGATCTCTCGCTCCAGAAGCAGCTGTGAGCCAAGAGTTGCAGAGCCCTAATCTAAGGCTATAGATGTTTATTTTGTAGATTTAATAAATTCCAAGAGGACAGAATCACAGACAGTGATTCCTGTTTTTCTTACCTGGTCATCATCACTATCCTTTCTTGTGACAGAGTCACATACGGAAGGGTTCGTGGAGATGGAAAAGACCTGATCCTAGACCTTAGGGCTGGAGAGAGAGGCTGGACATTCCCCGCACGACAGGGAATCAGAGAAGGGCCAGTGAACTGGTAGGATGCAAAATCCATGGGCTACAGGGGAGAGCCTAGAAAGAAGCAAGCATTAGGGAAGGCCTGTAAGGTTGGCCCTGACAAGTGCCTTGGCAAATGGGCACAGGCCCGGAGGAAGAAAACAGGCATATGGGGGCCTGTTTCTGGGTGATCTGCCCACAGTTCCATCAGTCAGGATCATGTGTCCGTCCAGTGTCCCCACAACACACAAGGGTGTTCTCACTGTGGGCCCCCCTCTGTCTAACGTTTCCTTCTACTCCTCTACTTCCCTACGTGAGCCCACTTCCCTATACCTCCCTCCAACGTCTTCCTGCTCAGGGTAGCCTCCATTACCCTCCTCTATGTTAGACCCTTGCCACATGCTTTCAGAGCACATGTTCCCTTATTTTCTGCCATCCTCACAGTTGTAGTTACACAGTTAGAAGTGTAATTAAAAAAAAAAAATCACTCCCAACTCTAAGTTCCATGAAGGCAGAAATCACATTGATTTTGAGTCCCAAGGCATCCCCAGAACTTAAGAGCCCAGCACAGGGTAGGCACTTGTTCAATGAATGAACAATTATCTTTTTATAACTCTTTCTGCTTCACTAACCAATGAGCTTCCTAAGAGGAAGAACCCAGACTTAATTTATCTTTGTATCCTCAGATAACCCAAACAATTGCTCAATGCATGCTTACTTGGATTGTACTGAACAGAGTTAAATGATCAGGAGTTGCAGTGCCCCAGGGAATGAGCTAGAGTTCGGGGTGGAGGGGTGGGTGAGCGGGGAGAATTCCAGGATTTGGACAGGAGAGGGCAACAGTGAGGCCATCAACTCAGGGGCCCAGGTATTTAGATGAAGGGGGGCCTCCTAAGGTCTGCAGCCAGAAGAGAAAAGAGAAAACACAGATTACTGTTAGCACTGCAGGCTGGTTTTAGGGCGTAATGCTAGGAAAGCCTGCGAGGCTGCTTTCTGGGGAACAGACATCCCCACCTGTGTACTAGCCAGACCCACAGGGACTTCTGAGAGTGGGGAGCAGCTAGCTCCAAACCAAGAGCTGACAGCTCAGGAGACAGGATGGTCCTCATGGTTCCTAATACCTCTCTCTCATCAGACAGCAAGCAGGACACGGGGGTGCGGGGTGGGGTTCCCCACAGTCACCGAGACAGACAGGAAGTCCAACAGCAGAAGCCAAACAATTTTTATTTCCCTCTCTCCTACTGGTGATACACCACCCGGCAATGAGGACATGGGATTTAAGCAGATTCCTTTCTTAGTTTCAGCTTTGGACCCTGCTTGGGACTATAGCTGGAGGTTCCAGAGACACCGAGGGAGCACGAAATGTGAAGTCTTACAAACAAGCTCACGCTGCTGCGGCTGCTGACCCCCTTGCTCAGAACGCCTCCTGCTAACCATCTGGCACATGTGAGTCACGCCTCATACGTCTGCACACAGGATCGCGGGTGGCCCCGGCAGCACCCCAGGAGACAGGCTGGTGTTGTCACTCCCTTTGCCAGCGGAGGAAGCCGAGGCTCAGAGACTGGTTGACCAAGTGACAGCTACTGAGCAGGGTTGTAGGACCCAGTGAGACCTTCCAAGCTCACTGTCTGTGACCCCTGCCGCCCAGGCTAGCCAGATGCTTCTCCAGGGGAGCAGGAGTGGCCCAGAGAACACAGAGCACAGGCGAACGTGGATCATACTGGGGTGTCTGTTTTAGCTGGATGTGAAGAAAATTTAAAATTTTTGTGTAAAAACAAACCCAGATAACTTCTGGAGCAGGACATGAAAGCATAATTCTTGAAAGTGAAAATGCAAGATATCAAACTTCTAGTTAATAATAATATAACAGTGTCAGTTGGTTAATTGTGACAAACGTACCACAGTGACATGTTCATCATACTGGAAGCCGGGTGTGGGTATGTGGAGCTTTGTACCCTCTTTGCAGTAATCCTGTAAATCCATCCAGAAGAGTTCTGAAGTAAAAGTTCTGTTAAAAAAAGGTGAGGCATTAGAGGAATTGTAAGATCTCAGATTCTGCCAGGAGTACCTGCTCACAGTCCCATTTTGTTAGAGGTGCACAGAGGTGACGATTGAAAAGCATCACCCATGCCATATTGTTTGCAGAATAGAAGGACATTCTACAGCCTCCTAAAAAGTCTGGATTTTTTAAAAATTTTATTTATTTATTTGACAGACAGAGATCACAAGTAGGCAGAGAGGCAGGCAGAGAGAGAGGAGGAATCAGGCTCTCCGCAGAGCAGAGAGCCCGATGCGGGGCTTGATCCCAGGACGCTGGGATCATGCATGACCTGAGCCAAAGGCAGAGGCGTTAACCCACTGAGGCACCCAGGCGCCCCAAGTCTGGATTTCTCAAGAAAAGAACAAAAAGGCAGAACTGTAAAGATTCTTCCCTCCCTGGGCCTCTGCCCCTTCTTTGCACGGCGAGAAGAACGACAGGCAAAGAAGCACTGAGCCCACCCCAGGTTCCCACCAGAGTGGAAGGGATTCTATTATAGAGTTGGTTTAGGCACCTCACCCTATTCTAGACTCTCCAACACTTTTCCGGAGCATGCGCTCCTTGCACAACCCCAAATCACCTGGGTGGAGCCTCAGCAAAAAGTAGTGAGAACTCATCCACTTACAGGAAGTGTGGAAAGTGCACCCTGTGGCACTCAGCAGGCATCACCTCCGGGGGGTGGGCTAGTCAGCAGGGAAGCCGGCTGCCTTCTCAGGGAGGTCCATTCAGGACCCCGGCCTCCATCCGGCACAGGGACCTCCGGAGGCAACTTTACAAGACTATGGGCACATGGGTCTTGCTGCTCCTGAAAGAGTCTTCAACCACCTGAGAAATAGACATTGGAGTTTCACCTTCAGGTTGAGAATGAGCTTCAAGCTGATGTTTTCTCCCAACGATAAAAGGACCAAGACTCAGATGTTCCTCATGATCACTTGGCTCTATCTCTGTGCATCTTAGGATGGGCGGTGGGGCTCTAAGTGGGGGAAAATGAAGGAGAGAAGAGAAAAAAATCCAGAAATTGTTTCCTCCAGCTACACCTGAAAGAGTCAGAGTATTTTAATCAGGCCAGGAAATGGTTTGCAGAAACAGCTTTAGAACTGATAGTCAAGAACTTGAACTTGAATGACTAATGTAAGCCAAGGGTTACACCACTGTCATCATCTTTATAATCAAAACAAATATCATTGATTACTCAATGTAATTTAGAGCTCTTAAGATATTGATAATCTAATTTTGACAACAGAAAAATGCATAAAGAGATAATAAATAGGAAAAGCAAAGGGGAGAGAAAGAACCAATGGGCAGTGCTCTCTGGAGCTTGGCAGATAGGGAAGGCTTCTTAGAGAAGATAGGGCTTGAGCTAAACATTGGGCTCGGACAAGAAGGGAAAGAACTAGGCATGGAGGATGGCAGAAGGAAAGACACAGGAGCAGGAACGGGCACAGCATGTTAGAGAAAAGGAGTATGTGAGTTTGGCTGGAATGGAGTGCTTGGGTTGGGGGTTGATGTGTGATGGGCTAGGAGAGGTAGGATGGGAGGCAGGATAGAAACTTGGCTTAAACTTGAGGCTTTCTCCTTTGGGTAGTGGGAGTTCTGTGGTGAAAAGTCTGTTGTAGGGGAGGGCTGGGGTGGAGAGAAGTGGTGGCAGGGAGACCAGTGAGAAGGCGTGACACTGCAGCAAAGCTGAGGTAATCCAGAGCAGAACCAGAATGTGAGGAAGGCAAGGAAGTGAGAGATGCAAGAGATTTATGAAGGACAAATGGATAGGAGCTGGTGACTGGGATGTGAGACAGAAGGAAGAAAAAGAGAAAGAAAGGGAGGAGGAGGAGAAGGAGGGGAAGGAGAAGGAGGAGGAGGAGGAAGGGGAGGAGAAGGAAGAGGAGAAAACTAAAGGCATCCAGGAGGACTTCGTGGTTTCCAGCTTGGGTGACTGAGAGAATGATCACATCCCCAGCAGAATTTTACTTCCCCTTTGTCAGCAAGAATCTCCTCATTCTTTTATTTCGATTGTCCCCCAGAACTAAAGAAACCCCCGTCCCAGCTGGTCCTGAAAGTGAATAACATGGGATTCTGGTCCCTTCTTTGTGCAAAGAGAACCCGAGGAGATGGGACTGGTACAGAATTGTTCCAGGGGGCAAAGCAGACGGGTACTAGTTGCCTACGGATCTGATGACAGGATCCTAAATGGCGGAGGCTCAGGGAAGCACCTTGGTTATTTAGTGGATCCGTTTCTCTTTTCAGACAAGGAAACTGAGGCCTGCGGTGAGGAGTGACTTCCCCAAGGTCACACAGCCAGTGAGAAGCGAGCTAAGACTGGAAACTGCTTGCTGCGTCTTACTCCAGCGCTCCTTGCTTTTCTGCTTGTTGCTTAATGTTTCATGTGTGTGTGCACATGTGCGTGCGTGTGTGCAATAGGTGCTTGCAACACGTGCTTGCTTGAGCCCCAGGGGGCATTTATTGGAGTGGTGTTTTGTCTGTGGATTTACCATAAAGCATACCTCACCAGACTCCTCACATAATAACGGTAATAATTCAAGATTGCTTTTGTTGAAAATCCAGAGTTTGGGGCACCTGGGTGGCTCAGTGGGTTAAAGCCTCTGCTTTTGGCTCAGGTCATGATCCCAGGGTCCTGGGATTGAGGCCCGCATTGGGCTCTCTGCTCAGCAGGGAGCCTGCTTCTCTTCCTCTCTCTCTCTGCCTTCCTCTCTGTGTACTTGTAATCTCTGTCAAATAAATAAATAAAATCTTAAAAAAAAAAAAAGAAAATCCAGAGTTAAGTGTGATTATACGATAATTAGCTTGTCTCGCCATCTCTACACTCACCATGTCTGGATTTATTTGGGGTCACATTGTCTCGGCGGAACTCGGACTGTTGCTTCTCCCAGCCCTATCCCTACATTACCCTTCCAAGGCAGGGAACAGATCTGATGCCTTTTTCATTTTAAAACAAACTTACCAGTTCATAATTTGTAAGCTTAGAAGAGAGAGGGTTGAGGTAAGAAAAGAAAAAAAATGGGACAGACGTAAGGCCAGGTGCTCAGTGAATGAATATCCAAAAGGACAGAGAATGAGAGGAAGGAAGGAGAGACAGAACTCTGGTGGGAAATGGGAGAACGGCCTTGACCGAAAAAAAGGATTTTCATTTAGTGAAGAGAAAGGAGGGACAGCATTCTTCTCACTCCACCAAGTTTCCTGGGGACACCCTGAACAAGACCCAGCCCTTCAGTTCCCAGCATGCTGTGGCTACTGGGAAAAACTCGGTGATACTGAGTTTGCCACTCAAAACCCTTAGGTTGTGCCAATCTCAGAAACCGCTCTTCATTCAATGAACCTTCCACTGCAAAATACTTAGAAAAGACAATGGCGTTTCTTCTTGTCTGCTAAGGGAGGCACACGAATTATCCCAGGCATTTTTATCTTCTGCAAATCCCTCCTTGCTCTGAGGGGGTTGCCTGGCAATGTGCCATCTGTCCCAAGGGCTTGTGCTGCCCAGAGACGGCATTCAGAGAAGCCTGGTCATCTCCACCCCACTCCAGACACTGGGATGGCTTAAGCCAGAGCACGTGGGTTCCTCCTTCTCGAGGTAGAACAAATGGACGAGGCATAGACAGGTAACATTGGCCTATGGAGGGACGCCTGGGTGATTCAGTTGGTTAGGAGTTCAACTCTTGATTTTGACTCAGGTCATGATCTCAGGATCGTGAAATAGAGCCCCGTGTACCGGGCTCCAAGCTCACTGGGCAGTTGGCTTGAGATTCTCTCTCTTCCTCTCCCTCTGCCCCTCCTTACCGAGTACACTATCTCTCCCTCTCTCTAAAATGAATAAATAAATATTTTTAAAAAACAAAAAAAATTGGCATATGGAGCCATGCTGGGGACAAGAAGTCTATTTGTTTGGTGTTCTGGGAAACAAGAAAAGGAAATGCATTTTAGCCAGGAAAGAAAAAAATAACCCATCCAGCTCTGACTGACAGCCAAGCCACTGGGAGATGGGTGCAAACAGACAGCTGAGGAAGGGACTAGCTAAGCTTCCAAGGAAGATGGCACCTGAAATTGTGGGGCTATGGGGGGGGGGCATGATCCATGCAGAGTTTAAGAGCCACAATCACCTCATAGAAAGAGAGGGGCCACTATATCACTGACCATGAGTGTCCCTTTGATCTGCCAAAAGTTTTGTGTGCAGCATTCAGAGTTCTAACTCTGGAAGGCTGGTAAAGGAGACCCAACCATATCTGAGGTCGGTTGGACTCTATCTTCATGGGTACTCCCAGCCGCTGCTGCTCTATTACTAAAATATCTTGGAATCTCTATGCTTATAAATGAGAATGTGTTGGCCTTTTTTAGCTTTCTACTGGACTTTCTTTTTATTTTTTTTCAAGATTTTATTTATTTATTTGACAGAGAGAGATGCAGCAAGAGAGAGAGAGAGCGCAAGTAGGGGGAGTGGGAGAGGCGGGGCTCAATCCCAGGACCCTGGGATTATGACCTGAGCTGAAGGCAGACGCTTAATGACTGAATACCCAGGCACCCCTCTACTCGACATTCTGTCCTCCTGTCTCCATTTCTCAGGCCACTTTGTCATTCCCTAGTAGGGAGACATCTAGCTGTGCTGAACAGATTTAACTAGATTGAGATAAGTCTGTGAAAACATGTCATCACATGACAGCAAAGTTCTGAAGACACAAATTAACCACAGGACAGCCACATGTTCCTGTGATTGGCTCCGGGTATGCTTCATACAGAGAACAAAGGAAGGATCATAGAGGTCTGGAGTTGACACTGCCCCATCCTTGCCCATTACAAAAATGGTCAAGTCTAGAAAATATCACATCTTGTTATAAGATGACCAAGAGCCAGGGACAGTCAGACCTGCCTTTTGCTGTTACCCTGACTCCAGCAGTTCACTGTATATTGCACCTAGGAAAGTGGTGTTATCCCATAGGTCTTCTAGAACAAAGTTCCATCTCGAAATCAATCAAAACCAACGAGGTCAAGATTCATATAAAGACACAGCTTTTGTTAACCCATAAATCATGAAACTTAGAAGCGAGAGCCTTGAGAAACAAGCCCCATAGTTCAGGGAATGGTCAAAGAGAAACAATGCTTGGCTGAGGAACAGAAATGTCTTTCAAAGAAAACAAGAAGAGCCTGACGTCCCTCACTCATGTTTCCTGGACAGCTGCCTTTTTCCGAGATGCCCGGCTCATTTGCCTGGGCAAATCACAAGAGAAGCAGGTTTTAACTACATTCCATCAGCCGGAGAAAAGGGATATCACTTTTTGGAAGGTAAACCCAGGGGTTTCACATTTGGTTGTTGAATTTCTGACAGTCTTCCAGAGTATTTTCAACCCAAGATATAATTTCATAAAGAGCTTATGTTTTAAATTGTCTGTCTGTAAAATACATCTGGATGAAATTTCATTTTCTCTGAACCTTTCTTTTTCCTTCCTGTGTGGATCTAATGAACTTGAAGTTTCAAACTCGTAGAAGTAGGGGTGGTATATAATATTATATTTAGGCTTTAAATCAATATGTTTCCAGATTCTGGTGTTTTTTAATGGGCCACCTTTATAATTATCTGAACCAACTATCAATTTTGTAACTAGAGAATGTGACATACCAGAGGGTAAAACGACTCACCCGGAGCCATATAATGACCGAAGCAAGGACTTAATCTACCACGCTGAGAACAAGTCCAGAGTTTTCAACCTCTCTGGTGGCCAAAACAGGGGCAGTATTTTGAAATTTAGACCAGAAAAAAAAAGTCAGCATTTTTTAATTGTTTTAAATCCAAAAGACAAATCTACCTGCTTCTACAAAGAACAGGGAAAGGTGAGGAAGGGATCAAAGGACAGTGAATAAGTGAATGGGAAAGAGAGCCATTCAGTTGTTCTTGAATTCTGTTCTCTTAAGAGCTGCTCGGAACCCACGGAGAGCTCAGAGTTTGGAGTTTTACCTTCCATGACTGCAGGAGGATGATGTATTTAACCTCAAAAATGGGAAGAAGAGGTTCTGCTTTACTGGGCCAGGGATACTGCATCGACCAATCACCGCAGTTTCCTTGTGCATCCGCCTGGAGCCGCAGGGTGTTTCCTGCCAAACCTGAGTGTCTCCTCCTAGTCACATCAGTCCCTCAAAACCTTTCCTTCTGGGCCTTTCCTAGTAAGAAGTTCTTGGTGGAAGCTATAAAACATCAGCTCCTCCAAGCAGAACAACTCCGTGGCTGCCACCAGAGGCCAAGGCGTTTGGCAGGTAAGACTCATTAACTTTAATCTTTCCTGATTTCTACAAAGTTAATGATGAAATTTCCAAAAGCCTTCTCAGAAAGCTTGGTACTGCACTGGGACTTGTCCTCCTTGGGTATTATCTGGCACCAGATTTGGCTGCCGCCATGGCGGTTCATCCCTATTTGGTATAAGTGTGACTAAATCCATGGTAGAGCAAGGCAGCTTTTCTGAGTCCGAAAACAGTCACAGAATCATAAACTTTTAGGTCTGGAAGATACCAGAGACCTCTCATCCATCCTCTTCAGAAACTGAAGCCTAAGAGATAACACAGAGAGATGGGGATGAATAGTAACAGAATGGTGCTCTGTATGGTGTTCTTGAGACTAATGTGATATCCTGTGACATTCTAGAGGGAAAATTTTGCAGTGTTTTAAGGGTTCTCTAAGTCAGGGCTCTCAGATCTTTATCTTGTTTCCAGCATCGCAGGCCTGCTATTTCTAGCATATCTGAACACCTAGTTATCCCTGAATGTCTAGTCCCAGGTGTCTTCAATGCCCTTGTGTATACCTGAATCTCAATCAGACATATGAATTGCAGTCATATTAAATGGGGTTCACTTTGGGAGAATGGAGTGGTTGGATTTTACTGTGTTTTATGTCATCGGATGTCCCAAACCCTGTGGCTGAGGTGTGGGATTGTTTCTCCTAAAGAGATCTTGAGAAGAACTTTCTCCTCACTGTTTCCCCTCTTGATCCTGGAGCTGCTCAAGGAGTGATGGTGTGTTTGTTGGTTTTCCTATTGGCTTAACCCACCACCCTCAACAGAGTTCTTGTCACTCATGGAAAAGAATCCCACTAATTCCTTCCCTTTTCACACTTTCCTACAGCCCCTCTCAGTGACTTCTCAGCAAATCCAAAAGCCTGTCTCTGGAAGGCCTTGGTACACAGTGTGTGGTCTGCAGACTGCCAACATCAGCATCACCCGGGATCCTGTTGGAAGTATAGGCTCTCAGGCCCCTTCTGTGACCTTCTGAGTTAGAATTTGCATTTAACAAGGTCCCCAGGTGATTAGTAGGCACATTAAGGTGTGGGCCCTCACCCTCTGCACCCTCCAGGTGCTGAACTCCTTCTCTGTCCTATCATTCATTCAGCATATGTACCAACACCTATTATGTACCAACAGTATGCTTGGGCGTGGAAAAAAATAAAAATAAATAAGACATAGCCCTTGAGGAGCTCATGGTCTGATGGGGAAACAGACATGAAAACAGAGATATGTGATATGAGTAGAGTACAGGAGGACAGGAAGGTGAATGATCTAACTTTGCCTGGAGAAGTCTGCTCACTTCACAGAGAAAGTGGCATTTGGCCTGACTGCTGAAGAATGAATAGTTCATCGGCCAGCCTGCCATTAGAGAGGCAGAGGCTGTGACTCTGTCTCCAGATAATGCTTCATGTCACAGGGAAGGCTCCAGGCTTCCAAAGGACTAGGAAATGAGCATGCTTCTTCACTGAGCATGATGATAAGAATGTGGACAAATGTCCAAACATCACAGAAGCCTCTGGTTGGCCTCTTACACTCTGAAGCCCCAAGTCCTCCTGCCTCTGCCCTGCTTGGCTCCGGCTGTAGACAGTGTCCCTCCAGGTGTTCAAAGATCCTTCAGAATCTTCTAGCACAGCTTTTTTCCCGTGCGGTGGCATGAACTTGTGTTTGCCTGGGTCTGCTTTCTGCCCTACGTCCTTCCTTCACACGCACCAGGGAAGTTGGCCAAGACATGGAAAATAATTTGAATTTGGCCTCGAGGTCCCTTCCCTACTTCCCAGTGAAGGGAGCATAAAGGGGGTCCCGAGGAAAGGAAAAGAGAAATGAGCCCCGAGGTTGTTTCTCCCTGTTCAGATTTCTCAACGGTCATGTCTTCAGCTATGATATTTTTCTTCCTCAGTCTATCTCAGATGATGCCCTTTTTCATAGACGTACCTTCTCCTTTTTGTTTTTAATTTATTACGAGTCACTGAAAGAGTAGTGGAATGAATACTTGCGTGGCCATCAGCCCTTTTTAAAAATCAATGATATGGTTGTTGCCAGGAGCAAGGGGAAGAGGGAAAAGCATTTGGTTTTTAGTGGGTATAGAGTTTCAGTTTTGCAAGATGACATAGTTCTAGAGATTGTTGTACAACACCGTGAATATACTAGTCACCACTGTGCTGGATGGTTGAAAATGGTTAAGATACTAAATTTTATACTATGTGTTTTTACCAGAATTTAAAAATATATATATAGTACTTTTTTTTTTTTTTTTTTTTACTCCCAAACCATCATCTTTGTGTGCCTTAAAGGGCAGATTTCTGCTGGCTCAGTGGTCCCCTCGAGTCACAAAGAGGAGGACTGTGGTTCCACTTGGGGTCGTAGAAGTGTAAGACAGGATCCTATGCCATTTGGGAACTCCTTTTGGAAAAATAAAAGTGCCAAGGAGAATCTTGGCCAGAAAGGTGTTTACTCATACCTTTTTTTCTAGAGTTAGCTTACAAAAAATATACTCAACAAGATAAAAGTTGGTAGGGGAATCATAGAAGGACAGAGGGAAATATTGGGGAAGTATTAGACCAAAATTACCTAGTCTAGATACACAGTTCTCTTCTGGGCTGGTCTAATTCAAGGGGAGCGTATCAGTGGGTGTCCAGCGGGGTGGACCCTCAGGCAAGTTTCCCTTAGGGAAGCTGCAGTTTCCCTAGGGAGCTTCAAGCAACTATGGAGGGGGCAGCCAATCTGAGATGCTCTCCCTGGTATGTTTCTGGAGTCCAGCCGGGGAATGCACACGAAGGGGAGAACCCGTGCCTGCTAGTGAAACTGAAGAGGCCTGCCAGTATGGTCTAAACACAGCATCATTCCATCCGCGTGCCGTGGGCTCTTCCCTGGGCTGGAGCTAGAATCTCCTCGAAAGATATTTTGGTTCTATCCCACCAAACCTCATGAACACTCTACGTGTTCATGTACAAGGCTGTGTGAATTTTAGTCTGATGACTCAGGTTCAGGGTTAAAGCTTACAATGAAGGGGTTAATCTAAGAGCTGGAGTCTCTCCAGGCATCCTGGGACAAGCTATGAGGTCGGGGAAGCCCTGAGCTTTGTCACGACTTCCATTCCTTTGCACCCATTAAATTGGCTCTTTAAGGAAGAGGGCAGCCCCTGCTGATTTCAGAAGGGAGGAGCTGCGTGCCTGCTTCTCAGTCACACTTCCCTGATGCAATACATCCTCCAGGGAGGGAGGGAGGGTAACTCCAAAGCCCTGCTCCAGGTTTGGTAACAGCAGGTCTCACACCTCTGACAAGACAGGTGCAGGATCTCCGGTCACAGGCTGTCAGTGCAGAATCAGACATCCTGGGTCACTTGGTCTCGTTCCCTCACTTGGCAGGGCAGGGGCCCAGAGATGTTAGGTAGCCTGCCCAATGTCACAGAGCTAGTCATAGCAAATGCAGAAGTACAACTCAGGATGTCCTGACCCAGAAGCCCGAGTTCTTTCCCTTCCAGTACTGCCTCTTCCCACATGTGCCAGTACATGGTGTGCATCTCACAGATGGTAGATGCTGAGTTAGTCTCCCCTTCTCTGCTCCAGTGTGAGGGCATCTGCTGGTCCCTGGGCCTTATCTGCTTTACCATCCCCTTTCTCTGACTCAATCCCTCCTGTGAGAGCACAGCAAGCTCACGTATGATCCTGGGTCTCGTTTCAGCAATGCGGGTCCTTCTCCGTCTCCCAGCCCTTCTAGCCTCCCTGACCTTGCTCCAGACTGCAGCGCTGGCTGCAAATGGTGAGTGTCTCCCTGCATGGGGTTCCTGGGGCCGCCGAAACAAAGGACCACAAACTGGGTGGCATAAGACAACAGAAATTTAGAGGCACCTGGGTGGCTCGGTTGGTTAAGTGGCTGACTCTTGATTTTGGCTCAGGTCACGATCTCGGGGGCCTGGGATTGAGCCCTACATCAGGATCCACACTCAATGGGGAGTCTGCTTCAGGATTTTCTCTTCCTCTCTCTTTGCCCGTCCCCCCACCTCTGGAATAAATAAATAAATCAATCTTAAAAAAAAAAAGACAACAGAAATTTATTTTCCCACAGTCCGAGAGGTTAAAAATCCAAAAAGCAAGGTGTCAGCAGAGTCCTGTTCCTCTGAAGGCTCTAGAGAAGAATCCTTCCTTCCCCTCTTCTTAGCTTCTGGTGGTTCCAGCAAGTCTAAGTACTCCTTGGCCTAGAGCTGCATCAGTCCAGTCTCTGTCCCTGTCTTCACACACCTATGTGAATCCTGTGTGCCCTCTCCTCTTGCTGTAAGACTGCCAGTCATTGGATTTAGAGCCTACCCTAATCCTGTAACTTTATAACTTCATCTGAATTCATTACGTCTGCAAAGACCTTACTTCCAAATAGGATCACATTCTGAGGTTCTGGCTGAGCATGTATTTTGGGGGGACACCAGTTAACTCACCAGACTTCCCTGATTCAGAGAATGCATCCTGCCTCCCATGAACTAGACCGCAATACAAGTGAAAACAAGAAGAAATCCTTCCTCTACCCTATACCATCCCCTTCTCTACCTCAGGGCCCCGATCAGCCAAGCCCTTTGATGGACTCACTTAAGCATCTGTCTTACCAAGAACGAGAAAAATCCCCACAGCCCAGTAGCCCAAGCCAACCTGAATGGTCACCCACCTTAGCCCCATCTCTGGGTATTCTAGTGGACCCCTGAAGAGCACCTTTGACATCTTAGTGAGGCCCGGAGAATATCCGTCCCGTTCTGTGCCTTTTCTCTTGAAGGATTCTTGTGAATGTTTCCTAATCTCGATCTTCTGCCTGCTCAGATTGGAGGGGTGGGGGTAATGGCTGAGAAAGAGGGAGACAGAAGCAGAGGGTATCTCAAAGGAATGGTGTCAGATACTCGGCTCTTTGCCCCTCCCTCTCCAAGCACAGACCACCACGACTGCTGCCATCTCTGATGCCGTGAATCAGGTCAAGGTCCAAGTCAACAAGGCCTTTCTGGAATCCCGGACCAGGTACGTGAGATGCACACACAGCCTACCTCCCCTTCCTGGCTTCCAGCTAACGACAAGCGCCTCTGGGCCAGCCCTGAGCAAAACAAGCCAGCGAGCAAAGCCTTTTACAAGCTGTGCTACCCTCACCCTACCTCCTTGGCCTGTAGTGTGTGCCAAGTGGGAGTAATAGCCCACGAGTCTTAAAAATCCTCAGCCCATAAACCACCTTGAAGAGGATGTCTGATCTCACCCTGTAAGGACTTTGTTCCGCGTCGCCCAGTGTTTCCTTGGGTCATGCATTCCAGAGTCTCAGTAAGCTTGTAGGTAGCATTTCTCCATTCGTTCAGCTAACATTGACTAACTTAGGTCCAGTTCCCTGGGAGCAGAATCTGACACATGGGTTCCTACGCAGCCGGACTTACTAAGGCCTGCTCTCAGGAAAGCTGTGAATGGAGTGAGGGGGCAAACTGGGGGAGATCAAAGGAGGAAGTTAAGCAAGGACTGGCTCAGTAATCACACCCGACGTGTTCAGGTGTGAGCCTTCAGCAGCTGCACCTGGGGTAGCTAGGATCGCATCTCCCCAACCCCATAAGAAGATCCGAGGGTGCCTGGGGACCCCACAGGGTACCAGCAGAGTGAGCCATCCTCCAGTCACAGGTGGGGCTGGGATCTCCGAAACAAGCTGTGCAGGCTGGGTCCCTGCCCTCACCAAGCCCAGCCAGCTAAAGGCGGACCAACAATAACCATTGTGTTGAGCAGAAGGCAACCTTATTCCTTCCTCTTGCTGTCCCTTTGCACTAGAATTGGGGCTTCCTTCCTTCTTGGCCTTTGAATGAACTCTTAAGCAGTCCCATAAGTGTTCTGACTTTGATTTGACCCAGAGAGAGAGAGATCACAAGTAGGCAGAGAGGCAGGCAGAGAGAGAGGAGGAAGCAGGCTCCCTGCTGAACAGAGAGCCGGATGCGGGGCTCGATCCCAGGACCCCGAGATCATGATTGAGCCGAAGGCAGAGGCTTAACCCATTGAGCCACCCAGGCGCCCCCTGTTCTGCTGACTTTTAGATGACAATATTGGCTGTGGTCACTTCTAGTCCCAAGAACAGTGTCCCATCAGGAATTCCTACGTCAGCACAAGGAGAACAAACCCAGAGCATCTCACGTCCCTCAGCTCAGAGCTGCATTAGGCTTAGAATGAGAAAAGGAGCACAGTCTGCGGATCTCTCTCTTTCCTGGGCTCCTCCCTCTCCCCCCAGCACAGGTTTCTGACTCCTTAGGGTTACGCTGGGGAAGGGGGGAGAGACACCAGAGGTCAAGGTCTAAGTCACCTCACAGCGTAGTGCCTTGAGGAAGTCAGAGGCTCTTCCCCACCTGGGGCACTTGTCAGCTCTCTGGGAGATTCTGCTGCCAGCTCCCTGACCCAGAGAAGTCTCTGGCCAGTAGACTACAGCTCCAACCCTCGACCCAGAAGCATCTGGCTCAGCTCTCACCTCCCCGCCCCCTCTTGAGCCGGGTCCCTTTTAAGCAGTCTCTAGAAGACAAAAGGCTTTGCCCCGTGGCCAGAGGCTATGTGGACTTTGCCCAGGGCTGCCCTGTCTGGCTCATGCTCTCTCTCAGGTGCATAGTGACAGCCACCACCCTGTGCGGCTCTTTGGGCAGGTGCCAACCACTGACCATGACTCTAGGACACACAGGCCCTCCTCCTGAGGTCCTTGTCACCAGAATTAAAGCACAGGGGGAAGCCCCAGGGTGGCAGCAGGGAAGTGCCTGGGACTTCAACAGCCACTTCCAAACGAACATTCTCTCCCCCCTTAGCTTCAATCCTTGTATGGTCCCAAGGTGGGGCTAGAGTAAAACCCACAAAATCAGAGTTCCTCACTTCCTTTGCAAGTCGTGCACAGGCCCGGCTTTGGGACTCATCCCCACTGGTTAGTTCTTGGACTCAGCGGCCTCATGGAGACATAAAGGATCATACAGAAACCTCTCCTGACACGAACACAAACAATCCGAGTCACGATTTGTGAAAAGGACGAGGGAAATATACAGAGCTGCTGGAGGTCAGGGACTGGGGAAGCCTGACAGAGGATGAGAAGCAGCTAGCCACGTAGAGAGCCGGGCGGGGGAGAGCATCCCAGGTCTGGGAGGGACAAAGGCAAAGGTGCTAAGGCAGGAAAGAGGTTTCCGGGGGCTAAGAAGGCCAGTGCCGGTGGAGGTGGTAATCTACCGGTGAGAGAGAGAGACGGGTCCAGAGGGCCATAGGGTCAGAAAGCAGATTAGTGGTTGGTGGGGGAGGGGGTGGTGAGGAAGGGGGAGCAGGGGAGGAACTGGAAATGACTGCTTAATGGGTACAGCGTCTCTTTTGGGGGTGATGAAGATGTTCTGCAACGTTAGGAGCACGTGTGCAGTGAGCAAATGGATTCATGCATGTCCCAGGATAAGCCGATGAAAGGCTTTGCCATGGAGAGTGACATGGTCTATTTTTCCTTCTAAAAAGTTCCCTGCTGCAGCTGTGTGGGGAATGGACAGGAGACAAGGAGAGGGATGGGAGCAGGGGCAGGGGTTCCGTCAGGAGGCTGCTGCAGCTGTTGGGATGGGAGGGGATGGTAACTAGGATGAGGGTGCGGGCCTGGAGATGGATAGAATTCTCCCCACACCCTGACTGCTCCCGCGCAGAGCCCAGGCTAGAGCCAAGTAGGGGGTAAGTGCCCTGGGGTTCAGCCTTCAGGCAGGAGAGCCACACACAGCTCAGGGCAGAGGAAGCGTGAAGGAGCACAGAGAACCTTGCGTGGGACCTTCCAGGCAGAGCCCTACAAGGCTCAGCAGCCCACCTTGTTTCTGGGGTGGGGGGGGGTCCCTTTGGGTCCTGGCTCATGAGGATGGTAGCGCTGATGCTAACATACGTGAGGGTTTATTCTATGCCAGCTTTATGCTCCCTCCTCCCCACAACCCTATGCAGTGCTAACTCAACCGATGTCAAGTAGCTTGTTGTTGAGGGCAAAATGATCAAATAGCACAGTTCAGCCTAAGGTTACTGTCATTATCCTCATTTAGGGATAAGGAAGCTTGGTACAGAGAGGTTGAGTAACTTGCCCAGAGGCACACAGCTAGAAAGTGGCAGGCATCAAAACAGAGTCAAAACAGCCAAACATTCAAATCTTGTTTCCTAAGCTCAAACTCTAGGCCAGGGCTGGTCGCTAGAACTTTCTGTGATGATGCAATGTTCTATATCTGGGACATCCAGTACGGGAGCCACTAACCACACATGGCTACTGAGCACTTAAAATGTGGCTAGTGCCAGGGAGGAGCTGAATTCAACTTGATTTTGATGAAGTTCCATTTAAATAGCCACACATGGCTGACAGTTAGCATGTCGGACAGGGCAGCACTCTGGGCTACTGGGCCATGCTGTCTCTGCAACAGCAGCCACAAGACAGCCTCGTTTCTTTTCCTGGGTCCTATTTTATTGAGGTTGGGGGAAGCTGGTCAGGTGTAGGCCTGCTGATGAGAGCCCAGTTATCACAGCTGTCCTTGTGCCTGTCCCGCTAGCCCAGGAAGTCCCTCAGCGGAGACAGCACGCCCCTCACTCTTGAAATAGCTAAGAACCTGATGAGTGACAGCCCAGGTATTGGAGCTAGTGAGCCGTCCCCCAAAAGCAGAGCTGTCTTTTGGAGAATGTGAGCCACTTCCAAGATTTCAGTCTCAGAGCCACAGACATCCTCTCATAGAACCCTTCCTCTCCCACCTGAGGAGACTGAGGCACAGAGAAGGGGTGGTGGATTCTCATGGAGGGACTTTTCTGACCCCACCTTGCGCTCAGTCACCTCTGTGTTGTCACGAATTTCTTAGGAGCAGGGATTTGGGCTTCTTGTTTTACACATGGGAAATTAAGAATAAAAGACTGAACATCTTGCCCCAAAAATGGTCCACAAGAGGGGGGTGCTACAGCCCACATCTAAACAAACTTCACTCGGACTCTAGGGCCACATGGAACTGGGGGTGTTTCCACGGGAAGAACTACAGGCCCACAGGTTTGCTCGTTCTAGAATTCTCGGTCCGCACAGGTACATGGCAGGAGTTCCTCAGTCTGAACCCGTACATCGTGGGTTTGGGTGTTTTTAAGTTTCCCCCAATTGATTCTGACCTGGCCGGCACAGTTACAACCCTCTGATTCTCATTCAGGAAACGCTCAGCTCCAGCTCTCTGCCCTTTCTCAGAACCAGACACACTGTAGCTTCCTCCTCCCAGAAGAGATTTTCCAGAGGCATCCAAAGGAAAATGAGAAAAGAGCACAGGAAGTGCTTGTCTCCTGCATGCTGCCCACACCCCCCACACGTCCCCTCACTCCCCTTCTACAGAGTCTGATTTGAGGGGCCCTGTCGTGACTCTCCCATTGGTCTCTGCTGTAGGCTGAAGACGGCCATGAGCTCCGAGGCACCCACCACTCGACAGCTCTCTGAGTACCTCAAGCATGCCAAAGGCCGGGCACGCACAGCCATCCGCATCGGGCATGTGTGGGAGGAGTCCTTAAAGAGACTGAGGCAGAAAGCGGCCTTGACCAATGCCACAGGTACAGAAAACCCACTAACCCTCTGATGGCAGGAAGGGGCCATCCCTCTGTAGGAGAGAACAGAAGCCACCAAAACCTGCATTCTCTCTTAGGAGCACCTCCAAGGAGGGGCCCTCCCGGCTCTCCCTTCTCAGAGTCATAGACCTGCAGAGCGAGGAGGGACAGAGAGGACAGCTATGTCAGTGTGGGGTGTGTTTTGCAGAGAAAGGAGCCCAGGCCCAGCACGGTCACGTTGCCAACTCCAAATGAGGGGACATTCATGCTCTTTGTATAATGCCATCTGTAAGCCTCCGTCCAGAGGAAGTTCTAAAGTCAATAAACATGGGCTCCCTGTCCCAAACCACAGTGCCACCACTGCGGCCTGTAAAGGAGACATTTAAACCACCTGATCAGGGGGATTTACTGGGATTATGTTACAGGAGAAGAGATTTCCCTCTTGTTTGGGGTAAGGTGTAGCTGAAACAATGAGGTAATGGATTGATCGTGACCTCCTCCAACCCCACCCCACCACGCCCCGCCTGCCCCACCAAATGTTACAGTTCTTGGAGGGTCATGGAGGAAGGGGTTTGGTCCCAACCGGAGGAAGAGGCTGCAGGTTCTCCCCGGGAAAACAAGTGCAGGAAGGTAACTGGCCTCGGATATGGGCAAATTCCAAAGTTCCAAAAGAAGGAAACTGGGACAAGGTGGGGAGAAGTAGCCATCACTTTGAAACTCTGAGACTCCAAAGGAGGGGCAGGTTGAACCCCAGCCCCCGCCACCCTTCACAGATGGTCCCCTGACGAAGCCCCCACAGAACCAGGTTCCCTTGCCTCCCTTCCACCCAGGCACCCGGGTGCCTCTCAGGCTGCATTAGGTTAGCAGTTCCCTCTGATCTGCGCCTCGGATGCCTGAAGCCTCCCCACCATGTTACTCCTTCCAAGACCACCGTGCTTCTCACTTGAAAATTCCCTGTCCCTTCCCAACATCTTCCTCATCTAGATTCCTGCTTGCTTGGTACTTCAGACGTCAGTGAAGCTCTAGAAGAAAAGCAGTCTTTTTTTTTTTTTAGGTATTATAGTCATTTATTTATTTATTTATTAACATATAATGTATTATTAGCCCCAGGGGTACAGGTCTGTGAATAACCAGATTTACACACTTCACAGCACTCACCATAGCACATACTCTCCCCAATGTCCATATCCTAACCCCCCTCTCCCTACCCCCCTACCCCCAGCAACCCTCAGTTTGTTTTGTGAGATTGAGAGTCTCTTATGGTTTGTCTCCCTCCTGGTCCCATCTTGTTTCATTTATTCCTTTCCTGCCCCTCCAAGCCCCCCACGTTGCCTCTCAACTTCCTCAAATCAGGGAGATCATATGACAATTATCTTTCTCCGATTGACTAAATTCACTCAGCATAATACCCTCTAGTTCCATCCGTGTCTTCACAAATGGCAAGTTTTCATTTCTTTTGATGGCTGCGTAGTATTCCATTGTATATATATACCACATCTTCTTTATGCATTCATCTGTGGATGGACATCTAGGTTCTTTCCATAGTTTGGCTATTGTGGACATTGCTGCTATAAACATTCCGATGCATGTGCCCTTTCGGATCACTACATTTGTATCTTTAGGGTAAATACCCAGTAGTGTGATTGCTGGGTCGTAGGGTAGCTCTATTTTCAACTTTTTGAGGAACCTCCATGCTGTTTTCCAGAGTGGTTGCACCAGCCTGCATTCCCACCAACAGTGTAGGAGGGTTCCCTTTTAGAAGAAAAGCAGTCCTACCAAACTACTTCAGACTAACCGGTGCTCTACCTCTCAGGGGCATTTTCATTCTAAAAGAAAGGTCTGTTGATTCAAATGACCTGATAAAAACAAAGAATCATTAACTATTCTGGGAACTTTCACAATGGCTATCCGTTTGGCCTCGGGAAAGTCTCTTCAGCGCTGTGATCTCAGTTTCTCATCTGCAAAATGGGAATTAAAATTCTGCTTTAGCGAGTTGTCAGGATTGAACCAGAAACCACCGGAGAATTACTTCCCTAGAACATAGACCTGTATTCCAAGAAATGTAAGTTGACCTCTGGTTTCAGTGTCCTGCCTTCCCCCAGTGCCCCAGAATGGAGAAAGAACTCAGCAGCCTTGGCGGCCCTTCTGTTTCAGACCCCAGTCTGGACCTGACTGCACTGTCTTTGGAGGTGGGCTGTGACGCCCCTGTTCCGGTGGTGAAATGTGACGAGGACAGTCCTTACCGAACCATTACAGGAGACTGTAACAACAGGTGAGCGGGCATGGGCCTGGCTGGGGGGCGGCCCCTCCCAATGGCCATGCCCAGCGGACGCGCTCCAGCCCGCCCGCCTGCCCTGCCCAACCCAGCCGGGGCCTTGGGTCATTCCGAGCAGAACCCCCTCTACCTTACCCTCCTGGGCTTGCGGCCCACCGGAAACCGTTCTGTTGGAACCCTCCCGACCTTCCCGTCTTCTAAAAGGAGACCGCTGCATCCCACCGGCAGCGCAGCCTCGCACCCTCAGGGTGGACGAGCTTCCCAAACCCCACATGTCAGAGGCGTCTCCTCCGCGCCCCCTTTCCCGCGGGTGGAGGCTCCCGCCGCTCCCCCACAGGTCCCCACGGGCTGAGCGCGGGTCTTGGTCGCTTTCAGGAGGAACCCCGAGCTGGGCGCCGCCAACAGGGCGCTGGCGCGCTGGCTGCCGGCCGAGTACGAGGACGGGCTCTCCCTGCCCTTCGGGTGGACGCCGGGCAGGACGCGAAACGGCTTCCCCGTCCCGCTGGTGAGGGCGGGCCCGGGGTGGGCGCGAGTCCCGAGCGGGAGGGGGCGGGAGGGCAGTCAGAGGGGAGGGGATGAGCCCCCAAATACACGCGGGATGGCAGGAGAAAGATGTGGGAGGGCAGAGGGTGCGAGGCGGGGCCGCGGCGGCGGAGATGGATGTTTGGACGGGCTCCCCGGCCGTGTTCCCCAAAGTGCCACGAGAGGGCAGCAGAGCCCGGGGCCCAGCCACGCGGTGGTCGCGGCCCGGCGGCCCCACAGGCCAGATACCCTGGGGTGTCCCAGGCAGATGGCCTCCCTGCCCCATCCTGCCTGCGCTTACCCCGCCCCCGCCCCTGGGGTGCATCAGCTGTTGTTTGCCTGGAAGTCCTATCTCTTGGCCTCATCTGAGTTGGCAGTCCCTCCCCAGAGCCCCTCTCCTATTGCCAGACACCTGGCACCTCAGTGACACTGACGGCAGGAGCCTTTGTTTTCCCCTTTCATCGTGGAAAGGGCATTGGCCTTGCAAGCCATCAAGTCACATAGACCCGTGTGCAGTCCTGTCCCCACCCCTCCGTAGCTGCAGGACTGCTGGGGATTGGCCTGGCCTCACCAGGACTGGGTGCCGTCCTGTATAGGACAAGTGTAATGCCACCCACTTTGCAAACTTGCTGCGGGCTTGGAAGGTACACAGTACACAGGTACACACTGTTACACCCGAGGTACACAGTAAACCGCAGCTGAGTTGGACCCCTCAAAGCTCTTCCTCCAATCCTTCCTGCCCTTCTCTCTCCGTCCGCAGGCCCGCGACGTATCCAACCAGATTGTAGACTACCTGAACGAGGAGGGTGTTCTGGACCAAAACAGATCCTTGCTCTTCATGCAGTGGGGTCAAATCGTGGACCATGACCTGGACTTTGCCCCCGACACCGAGCTGGGGAGCAGCGAGTACTCCAAAGCCCAGTGTGACAAGTACTGTATCCAGGGAGACAACTGCTTCCCCATCATGGTAGGCCCCTACGGCTGTCAGTGACAAGCCTCTTGCCTCCCCGACCACAGGGCAGATGTTCCCAGCTGGTCAGCTCGGGGCTCAGGATAGATCCCAAATGCTGATCTGACGGCTTCCCAAACTTCACACGTCCATTCATCCACCTTCCGTTTATTCCATGAGTAGACATTCATTACCGACTCCGTGCCAGGCAGTGCACTAAGCGCTGGGGAATCAAACACCGCTCCTTTCCTCAAAGACTGAGACCTGTGTGGGAAATGGGCAAGTAACCTCTAGTGGCAGAATTGGGGGAGCTCTGGGGAGGGTCGTCTCTGTGCCTGGCCTGGAAGCAGTGGCATCACTTAGGGACTTACTAAGGATATTAAAGCTCAAGCTTCCTCCCAGATGGGGAGAAACAAAGTCTACATTATACCAGGATCCCCAGGAGATGCTTTTGATACACAATTTAGCTGGTAGAACACTGCTGTAAGTCACCGTGGGTTCTGGGAGGGCTGCTCCCAGAAAGAGCTGCGATTGGATGGGTGAATCCGAGCGAGGGCCGGGATTTGTGGGGCTTTCCAGCAGGAAGAGAGAGGAACTTGCCATGGTGCCCCGTTTTCTTCTTATTCGTGATTTTACAGTTGAAGAGTGATTTATTCACTCAAACAAATCAAGGCTGTGTGCTGTGATAGAAAGAACATGAGCTGCGGACCGAGGTCAATCTAGATCTGAATCCCGTATATCCTTTCCAGTTTCTAAGTTCCTAGGCAAATTACTTAACATTTCTGAGCCTCAATTTTCTCACCTGTAAAATGGGACTGAATTATCTACCTTACCTTTTTTGAGGACCGAAGTGAGAAAAGGTATGCATTATGCATCGCACATGTTAGGTCCAAAATAAATAAATGGTAGCTGTTGTTGGTAATAATTAGTAACAGAGCCTTTCCTGGGTCATGTCTTGCTTCCCTGTCCAGGGATCTCAGGACTCCCTCCCCACCAAAAATGTGGAACCTTTGCTATGAAAGATCGAATGATTCCCCTCAGCCTATTTTACACGGTGGGAATGTAAAGAACTTCAGGGCATCGTGGCCCAGGAGGTACAATGTCAGCAAGAGGTATCTGGAGCCAGTGTCCGGTCCCAGGGCCCCACGAGGGCTCTGGCAGCATCATTGCCAGCCACATCCAAACCTGCCCTGGGGGGAGGTTGTCAGTTCCCGGCTGTGCCACCTCTGCCCTGTCACCTACCCCAATCTCTCCACAGTTCCCTCCCAATGACCCCAAGTTGAAGACTCAAGGCAAATGCATGCCTTTCTTCCGAGCTGGGTTCGTTTGCCCCACTCCACCTTACCAGTCCCTGGCTCGAGATCAGATCAATGCTCTGACCTCCTTCCTGGATGCCAGCTTGGTATACGGCCCCGAACCCAGCCTGGCCAGCCGCCTTCGCAACCTCAGCAGCCCACTGGGCCTCATGGCTGTGAACCAGGAGTTCGATGACCACGGGCTGGCTTACCCGCCCTTCGACATCAAGAAGCCAAGCCCCTGCGAGTTCATCAACACCACCGCCCGAGTGCCCTGCTTCCTGGCGGGTGAGTCCGGGCTGGGAACAGAGGGACCCAAGGACTGGGAGCAGAGAGAGACCAAAAAAGCGTCAGGAGGCTGCTAGGCGCTTCCAAAGAGGCTTTGCCACTGCCTCTTCTCCTATGCCTTCTGGAAAAAAACGCACACCAAGTCCCCGCCGCCTCTGGCTCTGGTTCAGGCGTGGCAGAAGGGCCCAGATGAATACAAATCTAAGAACATGTGTTCACTATGAAAAACAAAATCACGGGGCGCCTGGGTGGCTCAGTGGGTTAAAGCCTCTGCCTTCGGCTCGGGTCATGATCCCAGGGTCTTGGGATCGAGCCCCGCATCGGGCTCTCTGCTCCGCGGAGAGCCTGCTTCCTCCTCTCTCTCTGCCTGCCTCTCTGCCTACTTGTGATCTCTGTCTGTCAAATAAATAAATAAAAATCTTTAAAAAACAAAACAAAACAAAACAAAATGAGTCCAGAGAAGCACAAATAAGAAAATCCACAAAACCCCACCACCCACCAATAATGATTGTTAACATTTTTAGTGCCCATCTTTCCAGGGTTTTTTTTTTTTTAATCGTAGGTAGAGTTCTACACTGTTTTTATATAATTGGGGTTATACTATCAGTTATGTTCTATAACCTGATATCTTCATGTAATATATCACATCATTAATCATTCTTCTACAACACGATTTTTACTGGCCGCCTGGTATTCCATCACATATAATTTATTTTATCAACCCTACTTGGAAGCATTTAAATAATTCTAGATTTTCTGTGATTTATTGCTGTTTTTTAGGTCATGAACATCCTTGTTGATGAATCTTTGTACTCATTTTTAATAATCCTATTTTAAAAATTCTTTTACTTTTACTTTTTTGAAGATTTTATTTATTTATTAGAGAGAGACAGAGCACAAATGGAGGAAAGGGACAAAGGGTGAAGCGGACTCCCTGCTAAGTAGGAAGCCCCATGCGGGGCTCGATCCCAGGACTCTGGGATCATGACCTGAGCTGAAGGCAGACATTTAACCGACTGAGCCACCCAGTTGCCCCTCGTTTTTAATAATTTTATTAAGATAACTTGCTAGAGGAGGAGGTTCTAGATTAAGAGGAATGCCTATTTTTAAGGCTTTTTATACACTCAGCACAAAGACCCCACTCTGTACAACCTGTGCACAACCAAAACCCCCCAATTCTGTTCATTCTGGGAGCTCGTGCCCTCCCGATATGCCCTCAGGCCTCTGCCTTGGGCTTCTGGAGACCTTTCCTCTTCCAAAAATCCACTCTGCAGGATGAACCCCTTGCCCACCCAGACAGACATGGCAGAAAGCCAGTCCATAGGCCCAGATCTCTTGGGTAGACCTCTTGGATTCCATGTTTACACATATCTCACATCAATCTGGATACAAAACCAAACCCTTTGCTGTTTTCATAAAAATACCCATGCAGACCAAGCATTTGTGAGTTTAGTAGACTTTTCCTGAAGATTAGAGGATATAAAATGTCCCCTTGTGAAACACCTGCTCTTCTGCCAGTTCATTAAGCCCCCGCCCCCATTCCTCCCGTCTTTCCTTTCTCCCAAAGGCCCCCATCTCTAGATTCTTCTCCCATTATTGCATGGAGAAATTCGACCCTACCCACGCTCCTGGCCTCAATCTGGCATTCCTAAAACTTTCGAAGTGGGTCCACACAAAAAGCCTCTGTTAATTTGTACTGCCCCATTTTAGAGGGCAGTTGGGATTGTAATCAGCAGAATTTTCCTTAATGTCATCTGTAGTTTTTAGCACACTGTTGTGCAGTCAGCGTTATTATCCCCATTCTCCCAGAGATTGAGGCTTGGAAGTGTAACTTGTCCAAAGTGACTCAGCTAAAAATTGTGAGTGAAGCTGAGATTCAAACCTGTGAATCCCTGCCCTGATCCCTTTCCACTTGACTTCCCTTAGGTTAACTAGAAGAAGGGGCTTAGGAGAAGGGCCTTTGGGGGCACTGTCATCTATTTCTTTGCGCAGATTACTGGGTTCTGGGGCTGCTCTGGGGAAACTAACCTTCCTGCCTTCTGGGCTTTCAGGAGATTCCCGAGCCTCCGAGCAGATCTTGCTGGCCACTTCCCACACCCTCTTTCTCCGAGAGCACAACCGGCTGGCAATTGAGCTAAAGAGACTCAACCCTCACTGGGATGGAGAGAAGGTCTACCAGGAAGCCCGGAAAATACTGGGAGCCTTTGTGCAGGTACAGAAGCCCAGGAACCCTGCCTCCCATGCCCACCTGGCTTCCACCCCTGGCTCTGCCACCTTCTCTGTTTCCTCCCGCTCCGCTTCCCCTTCTCCCCCTCTGTTTCTTCTTTCCCACTGTCTCATGCTTCTCACCCTCCCTTTCATTTCTTTAGCATCTTTGCCCCAAAATAAATCTCTGGATTCAGAGTGTCCGAGAGTCATTTGTATGTTGGTCACTCCGGTGTCATCCCTGGGGCCAAAGTCTCTGTCACGCCTGGGACTGTTGAACAGCAGCTAGGCGGGCTGTTTCAGCTGGATGCTCTTCTTCTAAATTCTCCACATCCAAGCCACAGGTCACAGGCATCGTCCAGTGCTATAGGAGATTGGCTGATTGACTAGCTAGAATTAACTGGGCACATATTTAAGCATTTATTAAAAATAAGTACAGATTCTTAGGAAGTTGTAAACAAGCAGCGCATGCACACAGTCTCCCCCAGTGCTAATGTTTTGCATGACCGTGGTACAACATCAAAAGCAGGACATTGGGGCACCTGGGTGGCTCAGTGGGTTAAGCCTCTGCCTTCGGCTCAGGTCATGATTCCGGGGTCCTGGGATCAAGCCCCACATCAGGCTCTCTGCTCAGTGAGGAGCCTGCTTCCCCCTCTCTCTCTGCCTGCCTCTCTGCCTACTTGGGATCTCTCTGTCAAATTAAAAAAAAAAAAAAAAAGCAGGACATTAACATTGACAAAAACCAAAGGTCTTATTCAGATTTCACCAGTTAGAAATGCAGTCGTGTGTGTATGTGTGCGTGTGTGTGTGTGTGTGTGTGTGCAACTTTATCACATGGGTAGTCTCAGGGAATCATCCCCACAATAAAGAAACTTCACTCTGCCATCACCACAAGACTCCCACCTGCTATCCTCTGAGAGCCGCACCCACCCACCCCCCTTCCCGGTCCCTATCCGCAGATCACCAGTCTGCCCTCTGTCTGTACAATTAATTACGTTGTTTCGAGAACAGTCTGTATCCTTTTGAGATCAGCTCTTTCCATTCAGCGTAATGCCCCTGAGGTCCACCGGGACTGTTGCAGGTGTAAAGTCCCTTCCTTTCTGCTACTGAGTAGTGTTCCATGGTTGACTTAACCATCTACCCGCTGAAGGACATTAGAATGGTTTCTAGTTTGGGGCTATTATGAATGATGCCGCTGTGAACCGTCCAGGACAGGAGCATCCAAAACTCTAAATTTCTGAGAGCGAGAATCTGACTAACCAGTTTGGTCTGGTGCCACAGCTGGGCCAGTCCTCTACGGGCAGAGGCAAGTTTCTGTCCCTCACTACCACGCAGAGTCTGAGAAGCAGCTGCCTGCTCCAAGGATGAAATCCCTACAACCTTTGCTGATGAACAAATTGGAAGCAACCTAAAAGTAAAACAATAAGAAAAGGATCCGTGAATGCAAGAGAATATTATGCAGGTTGAATTACACAATAATGGTGAGCTAGGTAGAAACATGAGAAGCTTGAAATGAAAAAAGCAGAAAGTAAAAGTATGTATTCTCTAGGAGCACAAGCGTGTAAAAATATGCATCGTGTAGACAAAGATTAGAAAAAAGAAAAAAATAGAATTATTGCATTACGTGGTGTCATGATTTTCTCTTTTTTCAAAATTTTCTCTGTTTGTGTTAGCTCATTGCTTTGAGTAAAACAAGCGTCCAAATTGCTTCTCCACGGCGCACCATTTGTCTCAGAATTGGAGATGAGGTGAACTCACACTGTGAACCATTCCTGTGGTTCATTGTTCCTTTCGCTCTGGCCCTACTGGGAAAAGTTGGATGATGTGGCATCGTTATGTTCAAGTGACACACGAGGACTGTCACTTTAGCTTCAAGGCCGTAGACCTGGAGCAGAGGTGACAAAGAGAGTACATGTCTAGTGCCAATTCAAAGGACTGATCAGTAGGGCCCATGTTTCGAGGCAGACGATGTGCGACCAGCAGAAACGTCATGATGAGTTAGCAACTGTCTACCACGGTCACAGGAAGGGAAATGGGCACGTTTGCTTTCCATTTGCCCTCCTAGATTTTTGGCCACTTGTCCCTCTGGATGCAGCTTCCTCCAACCTCACTCTGCAGAGGTCTCCGCCTTCTCCCACCCTTGGCTCATGATGCTTCTGCCCCTGCAGATTATCACCTTTAGGGACTACCTACCCGTTGTGCTCGGTGAGGAGATGCAGAAGTGGATCCCCCCATACCAAGGCTATAACAAATCTGCCGACCCCCGAATTTCCAACGTCTTCACCTTTGCCTTCCGCTTTGGCCACTTGGAGGTCCCCTCGACTGTGTCCCGTCTGGATGAGAACTATCAGCCGTGGGGTCCAGAGGCAGAGCTCCCCCTGCACACCCTCTTCTTCAACACCTGGAGGATAGTCAAAGACGGTATGTCCGGGGCGCCTGGGTGGCTCAGTGGGTTAAAGCCTCTGCCTTTGGCTCAGGTCTTAATCTCAGGGTCCTGGGATGGAGGCCCGCATCGGGCTCTCTGCTCAGCAGGGAGCCTGCTTCCCCCTCTCTCTGCCTGCCTCTGCCTTCTTGTGATATCTCTCTCTCTCTCTCTCTCTCTCTGTTAAATAAATAAATAAAGTCTTATTAAAAAAAAAAAAAAGACAGTATGTCCTTTTAGGGAAGCACTGTGACCCGGCGGTCTCGTGCTGCACCCTGCTTCTAGGAAAGCCTGGCTTAGAAGTCATATTGCAGGAACTTCCTGTGTGACCTTGGGCAAGTGAATTCACCTCATTGAGCCTCAGTTTCCTCACAATGGTACCCACAGCAGTAGGATATACAAAAAATCATGTGGCATAGATGTGGAGAGCACTACAATGGCTTCTGACACACAGGAGGTGGTCAATAAATGAGTTATAATTCTTTCTCTCCTCCTCTGGCCTCCAAAGTGTCTGACCTTTCCCTGCCACAGGCTTCCCTACAGAAAGAATTCATGGGTTTGGTAAATAAATTGCTCTTTTCTGCTGTCCTCTAGGACTCTCCACCTCCATCAAGTGCCAAAGATTGGGCCAGCTCCTCTTTATGCTGGGCCGGGCTGCACTGAACCCGGCTTTGCTTAAGTCCTGACAAGTCAGGGCCTTTCTTTGTAGCCTCCTGCTACCTCTCCCCATGCTTCAGAGTTCCCCGGGGGGGGGGGACACATGGAAGGAAAAGGAGCTGACTCTCGGAGCCAAAGCTCAGAAAACTCCGGAAGCTTATATTCCTGCCATCACCCCAGGAACGTCCGTTCCCCACCCCCTCCTCACCCCCAGCAGGCAGTCTAGATGCCCTTGGCCCAGCACACCCTGAAGGCTGCACCTCGTTCTTCTCTCCCGGCTGCCAGCCTGAGATGTTCAGTTGGCCTCACTTTTCACCTGATAGGAAACGTCCGGTGGAGGGAGGGGCTAGCAGTGGAAGACGGCCTCACCCTACCCCCACCCCCACGATGGCCTCTGGGTCTCCCTTGCAGGTGGAATTGACCCTCTGGTCAGGGGCCTGCTGGCCAAGAAGTCCAAGCTCCTGGATCAGAACAAAATGATGACAAGAGAGCTGCGCAACAAGCTTTTCCAGCCCACCCACAAGATCCACGGCTTTGACCTGGCTGCCATCAACATACAGCGGGGCCGAGACCATGGGATGCCTGGTGAGTGGGCCTGGGGTCCCGCCTGGCCCAGGGAACTTCTCGTTACTTTCTGAGGGTCTTAGGGACTCTCTTCTAAAGCCCAGGGGATCTGGCCAATTCTAAAACTTAAGCAGAGATGCCAGTTTTTATTTTTTTATTTTCTTTTTAAAGATTTTATTTACACATTTGACAGACAGATCACAAGTAGGCAGAGAGGCAGGCAGAGAGAGAGAGGGAAGCAGGCTCCCTGCTGAGCAAAGAGCCCTACGCGGGGCTCAATCCCAGGACCCTGAGACCATGACCTGAGCCGAAGGCAGAGGCTTAACTCACTGAGCCACCCAGGCACCCCCCCATATGCCAGTTTTTAAAAAATTTATTTTGTTCATCTGTGAAATGGAGCCTTCCATTCTCCCCAATGCAGAGATAAGAGAACATACCTAGTAGCGTCCCAGAGCTCCTCAGATGAACAAGAGGCCAACAACTGACTTGTCAAGCTGGTTTAAAAATCCCAGAAAAACATTAAAAAAGGAGAATAGAGAAAAACCAATGACTTTTGGACCTTTCTTTTGTACCCACAAAAGGGAATTTAATGTAGTAATTAAGAGCCGGACAGCCTGGGGTTCAAATCCCAGCTGTGCTATTTCTAGGGACGTGACCTTGGGCAAGTTACTTAGCGTCTCTGTTCTTCAGCTGACATATTCGTACAGGGCTTAGCATAGCGCCTGGGCCCACAGTGAGCCCCATGTAACCTGCTAGCCTTCTCAAGCCTCAAGGACCACAAGTGTACAACAATGGAGCCCTGCCCACCCCGCCCGGGAGGCTATGAGGCCAGGCTTTCTGGGGCCAATGGAGCTGGAGCAGGGGAGTTGTGGGGGACAAGCCCCTGGGATGAGACAGCCTCGGCCCCTCTTCTCTAGGGTACAACTCCTGGAGAGGCTTCTGTGACCTCTCGCGGCCCCAGACCCTGAAGGAGCTGAACGCTGTGCTAAAGAACAGGAGGCTGGCTAAGAAGTTACTGGATCTCTACGGGACCCCTGACAACATCGACATCTGGGTTGGGGGCATTGCTGAGCCCCTGGTAGAGAGGGGCCGAGTGGGGTCTCTCCTGGCCTGCATCCTGGGGAAGCAGTTCCAGCAAATCCGTGATGGAGACAGGCAAGTGAGATCTTGTGAGGAGGGCAGGGGAGAGCAGACCCTTCTCTGTGGGGGTCCCAAAGTCCTGTGTGAGGACTGGCCCAGACCTCCGTGCATTCCCAGTCACCTCCTTCCTTCCCCTTTGGCACAGTGGGGCGGGAGGGGCTGCCAGCGGGGCTGTGTGGACAGACCCTGCTTCTGTCTCTGCAGATTCTGGTGGGAGAACCCTGGGGTCTTCACTGAGAAGCAACGGGACTCTCTCCAGAAAATGTCCTTCTCTCGCCTGGTCTGTGACAACACCCACATCACCAAGGTCCCACGCGACCCATTCCAGGCCAACAGCTACCCCCAGGGCTTTGTGGATTGCTCAGCCATTGACAAGCTGGACCTTTCACCCTGGGCCTCAGTGGAGAATTAGGGGCCCAGGCTTCCCAGCATCCTGCACTGTGCAGTAGCGCTCCCTTTGGTCCTTGATTCCATTTCAAGCAAGTTTGGTGACCCAGTCCCTTAGAGCTCCACACCCCATCCCGGCCCTTCTTTTCGGCCGGGTTTCTCTCTACTCGCCAGATGCACACCGCGCTCAAACCCAAGACCAGCACCTCAGCCTTCCCAGCTCTTCCACCTGAACCCGCTGCTCCCCCGTCATCCCCTCTGTCCATGGGATGTCAGCCATCCTCTCCCTGCAACGTGTCTCATCTGAGGCCACGGCCGTTGGGCTCTTATCTTCCCACCTCTCCTTTCAAACTAGATTGTAAGCTCCTTGAGCCAGAGACCAGTCTGCCTCCATGTGTCCCCCGTGCCACCCAGCATGACGCTCAGCACACAGCACAGGCTCAATAAACATCTGATGGTTGACTGAAGGTGGTGGCAGTGACGCTATTCCCTTCCGGAAGGCAGACCTTGGAACCACGGCCAAATAAGTAACTAGAGGTTTACAGCGCAGACATTTCTTACCACTAAGATGCTGTGTGCATGGGTCTGGGCGGGGGGGGTGAGAAGTTATGGTGTGGTAAGAAGTTATGGTGTGGTGAGATTTCAGTTCTCAGAGAAAAGGAGGAAGCAAGGGGCTCCTGGGGAAAGAAACAATGGCCATAGATAGAGCCAAGGGAGAGGGTTTGGGGTGCTGTCCAGGGATCAAACAGGGAGGACTTCCGAGCCTGGATTCCCCTACAGCTAAAGTTGATTTCCCTTCCAGAAACCCTTCTGGGAACTACCCTCTTCTTTGAGGGCAGTCTTTGGAGCCTATAAGACCTTTGAAGGGGCATCTCCAGAATATTCCTTGCACTGCTACCCAATACATACTCATGTCTTCTTTTAAAATGACCCTCCTTGGGGGTGCCTGGGTGGCTCAGTGGCTTGAGCCTCTGCCTTCGGCTCAGGTCATGATCTCAGGGTTCTGGGATCGAGCCTCGTGTTGGGCTTTCTGCTTGGTGGGGAGCCTGCTTCCCCCTCTCTCTCTCTGCCTGCCTCTGCCTACTTGTGATCTCTCTGTGTCAAATAAATAAATAAAATCTTTAAAAAAAATTTTTTTAATAAATAAATAAATAAAATGACCCTCCAGGTAAGGTCAGCCTAGCTGGCACCTCCGGGTCCCCTGAGCAGTGGAGTGGGGTGGGAGGCTCTTAGCCATCCTCTGGGAAGGGTTCAGGAGCTCGAAGCCCTGGGCTGTTGTCCTGGCTCTCGCACCTATGTCTCTGAGCTTCAGATAAGCCCCGTCACCTCTCTGGCTACCCTCTCATCATCAGCGAAATGCGGAGTACTTGTCCTGTTACGGGAGGTCTTAATGTGGCCTGCGGCTCCTATGGGTACACGAGCCTCAGTTTCCGGCACACCTTCAGGCTTCCAGTTGGGAGGGGGGGGGGAGCCCACCAGTCTCAGATAGAGGGGGTCAAGCTCCAGGCAAGATTATCTGGGAAATACCCTCCTTCCCTTCCCTCAGCTCTGGCCCTGTCCTCCTGGCCCCAGCCAGCCATCTGCTGTCCTTGCTCTCAGAAACCGGCTGCATGAAGCCAGGACTGAGGAGTCTGCTGTCTCAAGGGCCTTCGAGCCATCATGCCAGACTGCAGGGATGCCCGGCCAGAGGCGCCCTGTCACCTGGGAAGGGCCTACATTCCTATCACACCTCTGTCCTTTCTCTCCTGCAGGACAGCGTTGTGTCCCCTCCAACTCCCAGCCCCTGACACAGGCCTGACACAGAGTGAGCACACAGCAGACGTTGGCTAGAGCAGTGAAGGCACGTGAGGCCTTGGTGTCCTCAGTGTCTGTTCTCCGGGATGGTGTGGGTGGAAGGTGAATCAGGATGGTCTGCTTGGCTTGTCTGGGCCCGGAGGCTTCTAAGATCTACCTGCTGCGCGTGCATCAGGGATGACTCCCAGATACCCTCTCCCCCACCCCCATTTCAGAGGCACGGACCACCCTGGTTCAAAATCAGAAGCCAGAGCAAGCCTCATGCCGAGGGCCCAGCCCCATAGCAGACAAGGACAGAGTGAAGATCCCCATCAGTGGTGCTTTATTGTCACGTCAGGTACAAAAACATGGCACAGAAGGGCCAATGGGCCCCACTTCCTCTCCAGGGGGGCTCCTGGGAACAAGCAAGAGAACAGTGTAAGGAAGCAAAAGGGGAGCCACCGGCCGAGCCCTGCACCCCTGAGCCCACAGCTCAACCAGCACACTCTGCCTAACTGCTCATGGTCATTTCCCCAGGGGTCACTGGGTCACCTCGGCTAGCCTGGACACTGTCAGGTATACTAGTTCCCTGGGGCCAGACATGGTGTAAACGGAGCCTCTAAGGAACCACGACAGCTTCTATTTGCCAAGAAGAAAACTCAAGGTTTTCTCAAAAAAGTGAAGTTGAGTCATTTGTTCAAGGTCACACAGTGGGAGAGCTGCAGAGTCAGAATTGAACCCAGCGGGCTGGCTCCCAGCCAGCCTCCGCACACTACTCTCCTCCGTATTCTTAACACTCCCATGAACAGCAAACACACGCTCATATAAACGACTCGTATACACAGCACACAAAACACTACCCGTGGTCACAGAAAACTCACACACAGGAAATACAACTTATACACAACACACACACACACACACACACACACACACACACACACTCATCTTCTCGGGCGGAACAGGGAAGAGCTCACCTCAGGAAGGGGCCCCCATGGGACCAGCCTGGGGACTGCCCAGGCGACCCCTCACCAGCACACCCCCTTACCCAGCCTCTAGTCACTGTCCCTCCAGGAGGTCAGGTCCAGTTTGGGGAGTGTGCTACAGTTGACAAAGTCCCGAGGGTACATGTTGGACATGAAGATGTTGTTCTTGGACACGGTGGTGATGCCCGTGTTGTCACAGATGATACGGGGCAGGGAGACCCTGGTCAGCGCCTGCTGCTGCTGCCTGCTGAACACGCCCTTGTTCTCCCACCAAAACCTGCATGGGGACACCCACAGACACTGTGCCCAGGCTGCATCGGCTGGGAGTGCCTCTGCTGGCTTGAGCAGCTCCCTGGATGTAAGAGCACCACCGCAGACACCCACTCCACGGCTGGGAGAGCTCCAGGAACCCCGGCATTACAGGGGCTTTTGCACGAGTGGGGCCCTCCTCACAGTGCGGCGGAGGGGAGCACCCTCGATGCCCCACTCACACTGCATGGAGAGCTGGGCCCGTGCTCCCTCAGGACGCCCTGCGCTCTGGCCCGGGGCCATGTCCAGGGCGGCGCAGAGAACCTTGCTGTCAGTTTACAATGGGTCTACCCAGAGAGGGACACTTTTCTCTAGTTTTCCCAAGGGTATAATATGGGCTAGATAAGAACTGAGCATGGCAGGTGATGCGTGACACTAGCAGAGCCTTAGGGACTGTTCAACAGCGAGCACCCCGAAACCGGAGGAGTACGAGCTGTGTTTTCTGTCTTCCCTCCTTCACAACGAGGGGTTCAGGCCCCTCCTGGCTGCATAGTAGGTTCAGAGCAAATGAGGGATGACCTCGAGGCCCCGGAACACCCTGGAAAATCACGGATCCCTCCCCGCCCCTCCCTTCACAGGTAGAGAAGTGCCCCCACCCCCAGAGGTTCAAGAACAGGCCTGCAACCATATGGCCGGCCTGAGCCACTCGCTGCCCCTCACCGGTCACCGTCACGGAGCTTCCTGAACTGGGTCCCAATGAGGCAGGCGAGGAGCGGGCCCACGCGGCCGAAGGGCTCCAGGGGCTCGGCCACGCCACCCATCCAGATGTCAATGTTGTTGGGTGAACCGTACTGCTGCATCAGCTTCTCTGCCAGCTGTAGATTCTTCAGCACTGTACCCAGCTCGCCCACCGTGTTGGGCTCGGGGAGCCCGCAGAAGCGCCTCCAGGCATTGTACCCTGCAGGGCGGGGGAGGGGGGAGCGGCAGGTGGGGGAGGGTCCCACAAAACCCACCTCCCCAACACCTCATGACCATGACCATGATCATGACCACAGCCGCGACCCTCTACTGAGGGACATGAGGAAGAGGAGGACACAGAGCACCTTCTCCCAGGCTATAAGCCCCCAGGGAACCCCGAACTGGGGGGCCAAGACCCTCTCTCTTCCCTTTGCCCCACCCCACTGTGAGGCAGATCCTAAATTGCCATAACTCCTACAGCCTTCAAGTATAGGTACATCTCATTGTCCCCCTCTGAAGATCTCAGACCTATGAGGGGGGAGGTATGTCTAGAAGGTTCAGCCAAACCAGCTGTCCCATAATTTAGGCACAGGCTTTGGGGTTAGGCTAAGCTGGGTTCAAATTCAAGCTCGATCACTGACTTGGCTGGAGAAGAACCTGAACAAGCCTCAGTTTTCTCATCTGTAAAACGGAAGTGATAATAATCTCTTCCCCCTCAAAATTCATGTAAAACAAAGCAACATGATATGTGATGGAGCCAGGTTTCCAGCCCACCTGGGCAGCTGGGGGCACTGTAGAGGGCAGGACCCTAGAGTGGGAGGTGGGGGACCTGGGGGGCTCCTGCAGCCCCTCACCTGGGAGGCCGTGGTCCCGGCTGCGCTGCATGTTCAGGGCAGGCAGGTCCAGCCCAATCCTCATGATCTGCTCAAACAACCGCTCCCGGATCTCGTCCACCACGATTTGGTTCTGGCGATTGAGCTTGGCAGGGGTGGCCATGAGGCCCCGCAGGATGGGGTCAATGCCACCTGGGACAAGAGGAATAAGCTTGGGGAAGGATCTGGCTTAGGAGCCAGAGTTCAGATTGGAGTTAGGAAAAAGTCCCAGGCGCCGTCAGGGCATGGCAGAAGAGGGCTGGGCACACGCAGCTCCTGGTGCCAAAGTGGCCTCAGTGGGCAGGTCTTGGCTGGGTAATCGAGGTCTCAGGGGATAATGCCATTCAGATTTGCAAGTTGGGGTGCACCCAGCCCCTGGGCTCCTAGGTCACTAAGAATCATAATACACAGGAAGGACCCAGCTCCCTACAAGCCATCTGCACCCCCTGCCTTTAGTATTATATACAGAAGCTGTCAGGTGAATTGAGACCGGAAAGTCAGCTAAGATCCCCAAATATGGAAGGAAGAGGATCTCTCCTGCTCAGGCTCCCTGCAGCCAAGGCCACCCCCACTACGTCCTCAGCTGCCCGCCCACCGTCGCCTGGCCGAGGTTCCTCTCACCTTCCAGCACTACCCTCCAGGTAGCAAAGAAGACCTTGCTGAGTGGAACACGGGGGTTGGGCCCCATGGGCCGGTACTGGTTATCCAGGCGGAACATGAAAGGCTGGATGAGGGTGTGGCCATAGCGGAAGGCATTGGTGAAGACGTTGGCGATGCGGGGGTCCACCGAGTCATTGTAGGCGCGGTAGGGTGGCAAGTACTTCCTCATGGCCTGAGGTCCCAGCACCAGGGGCAGGTAGTCCCGGTAAGTGATGATCTGAGGAAGAGTCCCCACTCACCCTCTGTGCAGACTGTCTGCGGCTCCTGGCTTGTGTGGGGAGGGGGGGGGTGTCCCTCCATTGTCCAGGGTCAGGGAGTTGTCTCTCACAGCACTGGGTCTGGGTCTAAAAGGGTGGCACCAAGGGGCAGACCCAGAGCTCCACCACTCCGTACGACCCTGGGCCAGTCCTGAACCTCTGTGAGCCCCAGTTACTCAAATGTAAATTAAGGATGATTACGCTGCCCTCTGCCTTAAAGGATTAAATAACAAAGAGCTTTGTTAATCAACAGCTCCTTTGCCCTCAAGTTACTCCAGTCTTTTTTTCTCCTAATTTATAAGCTCCTGAGGGCGAGGCTTGTTTCTCATTTCTCTTGAAATTACTCGGGGCCCAGCAAGCGCTTGGCTCACCATAGGGTTCAACTTGCCTTTGCGGAGAAGGGGAAGCAAAAAGGAAAAGGTCCACCCTAGATGATTTCCCCCAGGGCAAAGGGAAGTCATAGATTCTAGAGTCTGGAATCTTCTGCGAGGCTTAAGTGAATCTCACTTACATTCTTAGTGCAAAGCAAAAACTTACCCTCCACACCTGCAACTCTCTCCCACTCCGAGTCTAAGAGTATAAAAAAGGTGCTCATGCGTGTGCATGCATGCCTGTGTGTGTGTGTGTGTGTGTGTGTGTGTGTGTCTTGGGGAGAGGATGGGAATGCTGAAGCATGAGAAGCTGGGAGAGAGAACCAGAAGCACTTCCCAGGGTTAACCAAGGGTGAGGAGACTGTGTGAGCTATGATAGAGCTGAGTGGGTAAAGGAGCCTGGAGTCACAAGCAGAGGAGGAAAGGAAAGCATTTACTGACCAGCCACTGCAGACCCACCCGTTTAACCCTCCCGAAACCATGCCCGATAGACAGGACAGCAGAAAGGGGAGTCAGCCTACGAGGAGTGGATGGAAACCAAGTGACCTTTGTCAGGTGCTTAGTATCTGCTAGGTGTTTTCACACTTATCATTCAATCTTTACAGCATCATGGGTGCACACGCTGAGGCTCACGGGAGGCGGGGGTTAACTTGCCCCACGTCACACAGCTAGGATATGGGAGGCATGTTTGGATCCCAAGCCTGCCTGACCCCTGGCACTGCCAGTGCTCAGGCCTGCTACCTGGATCATGGCTCCCACAATCTTGCGGGCTTCCTGGTAGAGCCTCTCTCCATCCCAGCAGGGGTTCAGGCGTTTGAGCTCTGTGGCCAGCCGGTTGTGCTCCCGCAGAAAGAGCGTGTGCATGGAGGTGAGCTCGGGCATCTCGCTTGAGCGCATATCGCCTTGGGGAAGCAAAAGTTGCTGTCATTCCTAAGATCCCATCAGAAAGGACTTGCTCCCCCGAAACTCCCTCCCCCAGCCAAGGTCTGAGACCCAGACTTCCTCTCCGTCCATCTTCCCACACCATGCTCAGTTTTCACCTCCTCTAGGAGGTCCTCCCTTGATGCCCGAGTCCACCATGATAACTTCCTCCTCTGTGTAAGGGCCCTGCTGGTTGGAGATGCTCATTCAGTAGGCAACAGAGCTGACACATGACTGGCCACATTCTGGTAGCCGAGACTGGGGGCTCCTGGAGGACAAGGACCAAGGCTTGTGCCTATTTGTATCTGACCCTCCATCCAACTTGAGAAGAGACATGCGGAATTTAACACCGTGCCGGCTACAAAGTAGGTGATCCATGAACTGCCTGGTTGACTTATTCCCTTGATGCACGGAGGGCCAAGACGTGGTGTGCTCGTTGGCCCTCCCTATTTCCATGCCTGTGCACGACAGCTAATGATCACAGCACTCTCTCCTGCTCAAACTGGATGCAACCTCAGAATCTTTCTCAACACAGGACTCTAGAAAGCCACTACCATCTGATCAGAGTTGCCATCCCCATCCTTACTACATGCTAATTTGAAGCCTGCTCGGGCTCCCAGGAGTGCGGGGGAGAGGGAGGGGGAGAGGGCCTAGGGCCTAGGGTGCTTACAGTCCACATCTGAGACTGTTCAAAAAAACAAAAACCAAGTGAGAACTCTATCCCTCTAGCCCTCCCCACCTCTTCTCTGGAAGGCCAGAGAATTGGGGCCAGACCCTTTGAGCAGGACACTGGGTCCAGTCTTTATCAGCTCCAGATGCTGGTGGGAAAGAAATTCTTTGAGAGCAGGTTTTACTATCCCATGAGCGGCCAGGGGTCATGACGATCCAGGCCCAGGAGACGCAGCTTGATTCCAGGATGGGGGCGGCCATAGCTGGAGGAGGAGCCCTTCTCTTCCCTCACTAGCCCAGAAAAGTATGGGCTTCCGTGTGGACCAGAGCTGACCTTGACTCTCCTCCCCAGTGTCCAGGCAGAGCAGAGGCCACTGGAAACCAACAGGAGGAGAGGCTGGGAGGCCAGATGTGAACAGAAGGGCCTCAGGACCACTACCGGATTTCTGTTAAAAAATACTGGACAGGTGCCTGGCCGCTCAGTTGGTGGAACATGCGACTCTTGATTTGGGGGTTATAAGTTCGAGCCCCGGGTTGGGTATAGAGATTACTTAAAAATAACATTTTGGGGCTCCTGGGTAGCTCAGTCAGTTCAATGTCCAACTCTTGATTTCGACTCAGGTCATGATCTCTGGGTCCTGAGATCAAGTCCGATATCATGTTCCAGAGTGCTCCTCCCGCTCCCTCTGCCCCTCCCCCACCCAAATAAATAAATAAATAAATCTTTTAAAAAAATTAAATAAAATCTTAAAAAAAAAACCACATTGGAAAATTTCTGGGCATGGGCACCATTACTGCTCCAACCACTTCCCTAGAACTGCCACATGTTTAAATTTAAATTTAAATTTAAATTTAAATTTCGCCCTCTCGTATTACAGGGACTGGAGACAGCAGGAGATGATAGTCTGCAGCTGCACCACCCCACAGAACTTTCCGAATTGATGAAAACGTTCTACATCTGTGCTGCCCGACATGGGAACCACTAACCTAGGAGGCTGCTGAACACTTGAAATGTGGCTAGAGCGGCAGAGGAACTGAATTTTTAATTTAATTTAATTTGAATTAATTTAAATTTAAATGAAAATTGCCACGTTTGGCTCGTGGCTACCACAGGCGGATGATGCTGTCCTAGAGAGTGAGGACGCAGCGTTCCTCTCTGTCCTCACAGTTCACTGTCCCTGGGGACCCAACTCTCTGCTAGAGTCCAGAGGGAAAAGGAGAGATGGAGAAAGGGACGGGCCGAAGGACAGAGGCTCCTCACCCATCCCTGAGTCTCCTTCTTAGGTTTGGCTTTTTGGTTTTTTGTTAGTTTCAGTTTGGGTTTTTTGGTTTGTTTGCCTTCCTGGCTCCACCCAACTTGTCACCAAGGCAACTGGATTAATGCGAAGTTGGTGAGGGAGTGGACGGAGTCTAAGTGCAAACCCACAGGCTGCTCACAAACAGGCCCCCTGTGGCACCAGCGCTGCGCCCCGCCTCCACCCCCCACTCCAGGGTCCCACTCCGGGCTGACCTGCCAGGAAGCAGGGGATGTTCACCGAGCGGTTGGTGAGGAGGCAGGGGTCATCATGCAGGGAGTCGAAGGGCAGCAGGGCCCGGCCATTGTCGCTGAAACGGGTGTTGACAGCCATCAGCCCCAGCTCATTGGACGTGTTTCGAAGCTTGGCGGCCAGAGGCTCCTCGCTACCATACACCATGCTGGCATCCACGAAAGAGGTGAGTGCATTGATCTGATTGCGGATGGTGATGTTGCTGTCTGTGCAGGCCGGCGAGGAGCGGAAGAAAGGGATGCAGTCACGTTGGTTTTTGATGCGGGGGTCATCTGGTGGGATCTGTGACACGCAGACAGGGCCGGTTGGCTCTCCGCCTGTCCACCCCCTACCCCCAAGGCCTCGATCCCACCTCCAAAGCAGCCTGGAACCCAGGACCAGAGGGGGAGACCCAGACACCGAAAGGAAGGCTTTTCCGGACTTTTGGCCCTCTCGGCCTGCAGGGGTCCTCTTGAGGCCCACAGAGGCTCAGCGCCTGGGGCTGCACCTGCGGTGTTCCTCCCAGCTACCAGCTTTGGGGGTGTGACCAGAACTCTGGAATGGGGAATGTGCGGGCCCCCTGGAGGAGGGCCAGCCAGTCCTCGCCTAAAGGTCCTTTCTCTCCCTCCTTGACTCCAGGGTGTCTGCCCCTCACTCCCCTGTTCTCTGGATGTGGTCTCTAACTTTCAGTTAGCCTCCTCTTTCTTTCTTTCTTTCTTTTTTTTTTTTTAGCCTCCTCTTTCATTTCATTTCCTGCTCCCCGCCCCCCACCTCCCTGTCCCTTTCCTGTCTTTCACTCTGGCCCGGCCAGTGCCTTTGTCTCCTCTCACTCTCTTCTTCTCAGCCACTCTCCTTCCTTTCTCTACTCCTCTCCCTACTGTGCCTCCACCATCCAGTCTCCTCCAGCCCTCCTGCAACCGACAGCCCAGGCTCTGTGCGAGGTGCGCCAAGGGCGGGGGTGAGGAGGTGGCCCTCAGTGAGGAGGAAAGGGACTGAGCACCTGGCACCGGCACCCCGAAGTTGGAGGGAGCAGGGAAGGTCCTCCGCAGGGAGGCAGAGGCAAGTTGGTGGCAGGGCCAGCCCTAGTTGCTGGGGAGGGAACTCTAGGCACAGAGGGAGGTGGCTGTTTCCAGGAAGGATTCCCCCTCTCTCCACTGGGCAGGCAGCAGCGGGGCGGGAAGAAGGGAGCACCTTGAGCGGGAAGCAGGGCGGCTGCTGCAGGCAGCTGGTCTCGCAGTCGACACCAGTGACGAAGGAGACCCGGGCGCCCGGGTCCGGACTCAGGTCGAGGTCGTGGTCGATCAGCTGGCCCCACTGCATGAACAGGAGCGAGCGCTCCTGGTCCGGGGTCAGCTGCTCAGTGGGGAAGCGCACGATGGCGTTGGAGACTGCGCGCGCCTGCGGGACACGGAGCATCAGGGGACGCCTGGGACCCCGCGCGCCTCGGGGCCGGGCCTCGCCCCCCCCCACCTCCCACCCGCCACCCACGGCCGGCGCTCACCAGGGGCACCGGGAAGCCGCCGCGCTTGACCCCGGGCGTCCAGCCATAGGGCAGAGAGGAGCCGTCCTCGTACTCGGCCGGCAGCCACCGCGCAAAGGCGCGGTTGGAGGCCCCCAGCGTGGGGCTGCGTCTGCAGAGGGAAGACCGGGCGCTAATGCGCGGTGGCCCCGGGGGGAGTCGCCCGCCTGCCAGGGGCCACCCGCAGCCGACCGCACGCACCTGTTGTTGCAGTGACCAGTGATGGTACGGTACTTGTCATTCTCCGGGCACGTCACCCTTACGTCCTGGTAGGCGCAGCCGCTAGACTTGGACAGCAGATTCATCTGGGCCGGTGTCAGCATGTCTGGGGCCGGGGAAAGAGGGGCGTGGTTGGCGAGTCCCCCCATCTCCTAATCTAAGCTGGGGAGTCTTGGTTGGGGGCCCAGTCTGAGGACACAGAAAGCAGATCCCGGAGCACCTGAGACACCCCAGGAGAAGAATGGGGGGTGGGGGTCCCTGGGAGATGGCCGAGGTCACTAGCAGAGCAGGAGACCAAGGTTGCAGGGGCGGCAGTACCAGTGATGTTGAAGGGCCCCCGCCGCAGAGGCCGCAGCTTCCCCTCCAGCAGGCTTAGGGCCACGTGCAGGTAGTCGGCAGCCCGCACAGCTGTCCGGGTGGCTGCCACCGGCTGCTTGAAGTAGGCCAGCAGTTCCATGGGGCTGGCCAAGCCACTGCGAAGCCGCCTCTTGATGCTGCTTAGAGAAGGGAGGAGTGAGGCCAGAGACAGCGGGGCGAGGGATACTCCACAGAGCCCTAGCCCCAGGCCAGCACGCAGGACAGTGCAGACAGAACCACAGACAGGAAGAAGGTTTCTCTTTATAAACAGAGCGTGGATCTGGGTGTCCAGACAGAGGCAAAGCCATACGGAGGGATGGTTTTGAAGGTATTCTCAAACCCAAAGACACTAAGACCGACAGGCAAACAGGGGGCTCTATCCCACCCATGAAGTCCCCATGTCAAGTTGCTTCTCTGAAAGACCTGGGGCAGCCGTGCCCAGAGCTGGGAAGTGCCCGGCACCCCACCTCTCCCGCCGCTCCTTGTAGGCCGTGTCCACTAGTCGCTTGGCTTCCTCCATGCAGGTCAGTACCACTGAGGTCTCTACCTCCTCCGGGACAGCTGCCCAGAACAGGGGTCACAAAGTCAGGAATGGGCCCCAGAGCCAGGGTGGCCTGTGCCAAGTCCTGGAGACTTAGAACCACCCCGAACACTCCACCTTTTCCCTTCTTTCTGCACCATTACCTGGACTGGCACCCTCAGAGTGCTGGGGCACAGCCAGAACGGCCAGGAGCCCTGCAAGGACTGGCAGCAGCTTCATCTCTGCAACAAGACCCCATGCCCAGTAAGTCCAGAGGGCCCAGTGCATTTAGGAGAAGAGAGCCCCACCAGCCCTCTCCCCCTGACCCCTCACTCCCACCTTCATACTCCAGTACAACCTCAGTGGGTCCTACCTACCTCCTCAGGGAAGGGGCCCACAGCGCCCCTCTTTTGCTAGCTTCAGTCTCTCAACCCCCTGGACCTCACCTCCGAAGTTCACCTGGTACTGGCCAGGAGGCTAACCTGAATCAAGGCCTTTATGTCTTCTGCACTGAGGGAGGGGGCGGGGCAGAAGAAACCCCGCCCCGGGAGACTAAATGCTCTCTCTTCCCCGCACTGGGGTTGGGGTGCCCAAAAGGTGGCCCCTCATATGGAAGAGAGGGACAGGAAAGGAGAGACCAGAGCTGTGCCCAGCCTTTGAACTTAGCATCCCACCCCAGAGCTTCTTAGCTCCCATCGTGTGCCTAGACCAGTGCTATCCCTACGGAGGACAATTAATGCCCCTCCAAAATTCTGGATAAACTATCTGGGGGTCCTTTGAAAGGTACAAAAGTCAGGAACCAACAGCCTAAGAAACTATAGGACATGGAGTGACCCCAGAGGAGGAGGGAAGGTGTAGGGACACCTGGAGTAATGATCAATCAGCCTTGGGGGGGGGCTGCCACCCACCCCCAACAGTATGCTGGCCCCTGGCAGCAACCCCATTCTTGACAAAGGCTGAAGGGACAGGAAACCTGGCAGGAGACCGTTGGGTTTCATAGGAAAGCCTGGGGGCTACAGGCAGGGGACCACAGTAACTTCCTCCCTCCCTCTTCTCCTCCCCTTTCTTCTGGGCTCCGGGTAGCAGGCTGTCTTCAGCACTCCTGCCATCTGCTCCTGGATTTCAGGAACCAGGAAAGAGCAGAGCTGGATGTGGTTAGTGGTCAGTTGGGTGACAAAGCCCAGGACCTCTCTGGGATAAGATCAGTGCAGTTAAGAGGACTGGGGTTAACTCTTAGGATGGGTCTGAAAGGAGCACCTGGGTGGCTCAGTGGGTTAAAACCTCTGCCTTCAGCTCGGGTTATTATCTCAGGGTCCTGGGATCGAGCCCCACATCGGGCTCTCTGCTCAGCGGGGAGCCTGCTTCCCCTTCTCTCTCTGCCTGCCTCTCTGCCTACTTGTGATCTCTGTCTGTCAAATAAATAAAGTCTTTAAAAAAAAAAAAAGGATGGATCTGAATGGGCCTGAAATAGAAGAGGGGGAGGTGTCTCCCCTTAAGAACGCTGGCAAGGCAGGACAGGTACCCTCTTACTAATGGCTGTGCTTGTTCACCTCCCTGGGCCCTTGTCGGGCTCGTATGATGTGTGGTCTAGCCCCATCTCCCACTCCAGCCACTTTCCTGCCCTCCCTCTTGTCTTTTATGCCCACACCACATCTTGGCTGAGGAACAAGGGACAGAACACACCAAGAACACCTTCCGGGTGTGCCCGCAGATCCCGTCACCAGTGGAGCCCATAAGAGAGGAGGCCATTCTTCCAGCCTTGCTCTCGAAGTGCCTTGCTCTGTGTGAACTTGGACAAGTGGCTCCTTGTGAATCAGATCTAGAATTTTATACTTTTGAAATACTTTTTTTTATTTGACACTTTTTAAAAAAAGATTTATTTATTGATTGGACAGAGATCACAAGTAGGCGGAGAGACAGGCAGAGAGGAAGGGAAGCAGGCTCCTCTCTAAGCAGAGAGCCCAATGCGGGACTTGATCCCAGGACCCTGAGATCATGACCTGAGCCGAAGGCAGAGCTTTAACCTATTGAGCCACCCAGGCGCCCCTGAAATACTTTTTTAGGGGTACCTGGGTGGCTCAGCCAGTTAAGTGTCTGCCTTCAGCTCAGGTCATGACCTCGGGGTCCTGGGATCCAGCCCGGCATCTGGCTCCCTGCTCAGCAAAGGGTCTACCTCTCCCTCTGACCCGCCCCCTGTTTGTGCTCTCTCTCTCTCAAATACATAAATAAAATTTTTAAAAAAAGAAAATACTTTTTTAATCCTACAGGTAATATATTTCTATTCATGAAAAGTCAGAGAACACAAGAAAAAATAAAAATAAACCAAAATTACTTCTAATCAAGTGAGGTTAAAGGCAAAATTTTTATCTTTCCAGGCTTGTCATTTTTCATACAAATAAGAAGCAGGAAGAAAATTTCTCATAACCCACTATGCATAAATAACCCCATTTAATCATTTGACACCCTATATGTAGATATAATATGTATTTAAAATGGTGATAAAAATATACTTTAAATATTGCTTTACGACCTAGTTTTAGTACTTAAAGTACTTTAGTACTTTAGCCTGGATTTACTCTATGTCGATAAATAGACTTAGTTCATTCATATATCTGCATAATATTTTGCATTAAGTACTAGGATTTACTCACTAATCCCTTCTTGTTAGATCCTTGGGTTGTTTCCTATTTTCAGTGTTATAAGCAGTACTAAGGCCAACATCCGTTGGGTAAAATCTCTTGTCACATCTTCAATTATTTCCCTAGGCCTTGAAGTAAAATTGTTGCATATTTAGGTGTCAATATTTTTAAGGCTTTAAAAAAATTGTCAACTATCCCACTTTAATGTTTCTCTTTTAATATTTGAGTTAAACGTATGTTAAGTATTTATAAAATATTTGGAGAACTATATCTTTTGTAATCCATATAGCATCTACTGTTTTCCTAACAGTTTAATTTTACTTTATGTTTTCATTTCAGTATAATTGATTCACAGTGTTTTAGTAGTTTCAGAGGTACAATAGAGCGATTCAGCAATTCTATAAATTACTCGGTGCCCATCACCATATGTGGACTTTTAATCCCCTTCACCTATCTAACCCATCCTTCCATCCCCTCTGGTAACTATCAATTTATTCTCTGTATTTAAGAGTTTGGGGTTTTGTTCGTCTCTTTTTTTCTTTGTTATTTGTTTTGTTTCTTCAAGTCCCCATATGAGTGGAATCATTTGTTTTCCTCTGATTTAATCACTTGGGATTTTACCCTCTGGGTCCATCAGTGTCGTGGCAAATGGGAAGATCTTATTTTGGGGGGCTGCCTAATGTTCCATTGTGTATGTATCTTAATTCATCCATTGCATATCTTCTTTGTCCATTCATTTATTGATGGACACTATGATTGCTTCCATAGTTTGGCTATTATAAGTAATGCTGCCGTAAAACATAGGGGTACATTAAAAAAATCGTCAAATGACCTCATGAAGATTGCATTTCACCCTCCCTTTAGCCATGCATGGAACACCTGTTCCCCGTTGCCCTCGTCAACTCTGACAATTAGCGTCCTTTTACTCTTTTAGGGGGAAAGAGACATTTAACACAAGCCCCTTGCAGCACAGATGAGAAAGACAGAGACAGGAAAGGAAGTGCCTGTGCCAAAGGTGACCGTGTGGCACAGTTCAGGATAATCTGGCTGTTAGGTCTCCTGACTTCCACACCAGCAATCTTGAAGAAAAAACAATTCTTTATTTAAATTCAATGTAGTGAACAGATAGTGTATAATTAGTTTCAGGGGTAGAATTTAGTGGTTCCTCAATTGCATCTAATGTATCACATCACGTGCTCTCCTTAATGCCCATCACCCAGTGACCCCATTCCCCACCCCCACCCTCCAGTAACCCTCTCTGTTTCCTAGAGTTTACCATCTCTTATGGTTTGCCTGCCTCCCACACCAGCACTCTTCACCCAGTGGCCTCTGCATACTTATTTGTGACCTTTCTTTCAGGCACTTATCCAACAAGTATTTACTGGGCCCTTGCATATGCCGCCTGCCCTGTGCTGACCACTGGGCCTACCCTGCCGAGCGAAGGCCTTGTCCTCGAGGAGCGCACCGGAGAATACAGATGACACAGTAACAGAACGCAAGAGCCTCGTGCAGCGTTCTTTGGGAGCACTTATGAGCAGCACTTGGACCAATCGGTACCTAGGAAGGGTTTCTTGAGGAGTTGGTGCTTGAGACTATCTTTAGGAATGTTTAGAAGTCAACCAAGTAGGGAATGCCTGGGTGGCTCAGTCGGTTAAGCATCTGCTTTCTGCTTGGGTTATGATCTCAGAGTCTTGGGACTGAGTCCCATTTTGAGCTCCGTGCTTAGCGGGAAGTCTGCTTCTCCCTCTCCCTCTGCCTGCCGCTCCTCCTGCTTGTTTCTCTCTCATTTCTCTCTCTCTGTCAAATAGATAAATAAAATATATATTTTAAAATTTTATTTATTTATTTGACAGACAGAGATCACAAGTAGGCAGAGAGACAGGCAGAGAGAGAGAGGAGGAAGCAGGTTCCCTGCTGAGCAGAGAGCCCGATGCAGGGTTCGATCCCAGGACCCCGGGATCATGACCTGAGCTGAAGACAGAGGCTTTAACCCACTGAGCCACCCAGGTGCCCCTAGGTAAATAAAATCTTAAAAAAAGAAAGAGGTTGACCAAGTAGACACAGGGAGGAAGAGCATTGTGGGCCCAGAGAACAACATAGCAAAGGCCTTGACATCAGTGGTCTTCATTTAGACAGTTCCAACTGGGGGCAAGGATGAGGCCGGGTGAGGTCGGTAAGGTAGGAACCTAACAGTCTCGCTGGCCCGTTGAGAAGTTCTTGTCCTGAAGGCTCCAGGGAGCCGTGAAGGCCGTGAAGGGCACAGAGTTACATTTTAGAAAGCTGACTCAGCAGAGTGGAGGGTGCCCTGGGCTCCAGGCCCAGAGGCTAAACGCTGGGCAGGAGGCACCGCCGGGATTCACGGGTGGGGGTGAGAGGCCAGCCCTGTTTTCTCACAGGGGGCAATGATGCAATGAATGTTTGGAAAGCTAAAGCCTCTTCAAAGAATGATGTTAAAATGCCCCTCACTCTACCCATGTGGAGGTGGGAGGATTCTCAGGAATTCTCAACCATCCCCAAACCACCTGCCTTTGGCTCAGGCCTGGGACTGCGGGCTTGCGTTTGCAGGTGGAGGCTTGGGAGGCTTCGTGACTTTATGAGGTCTCCAACCAATCAGTGATGACACAGCCGGGTCTGCTGAAGGCTGCCCGTGGGGGATCCCTCGTGTGGGCCTTGTTTGTGTGGCCCAGGGGTCTGTGAGGCTCAGAGGGCTTCTCAGCATTCAAAGTAACCAGAAGAACATGTCTGCCCGAGGAGATATTCCAGACCATTCTTGCCTCATCAGTTACCCCTGGTCGCCATCCTGGGGGTGGCCTCTGGAGGGCACTGCTGCCACTCCTACATCCCCAGACTACAGTCCTTTGAGGGGGCCCCCCCTTCTCCCCACTTACCTTCCCCAAACATCCCCACCTCTAGGGTGAAGTCCAACTGCCTGTGGGATAACGGGCTCTCTGCCACTGCTTGCAAAACAGTATGTTCTTTCTTCATGCTGTTTAGGAAAGAGTTCAGTTGGGATTGCCGCCGGATTTCCTGTGTGTCTGTGGCTGGAGGGAAGGAGGCTTTAGGAGCTTGGGGTGGCGGCAGCGGGGCCAAGCACTCCTCGGGGGCAGCAAAGGCACCCGGCCAGAGGCCTTCTTTCCTTGCTCTTTACATTTTAAAGAATTGGTTTTGAATGACACAGGTAATGCTTGGATATATTTTGAGTACAATTAAAATATCGCCAATCCTGCAAACGGTCCGTGGATTCGGTTAGGGAGCCCCTGCCTGACGGCAGTCTCTTTCCTCTGTTCCTCGCACAGGCACACACCGTCATGCTTGTGTTGGCCCTTCCAGACCTTTTACTTTTTTTTTTTTTTTTGAAGATTTTTATTTATTTATTTGACACAGAGAGAGAGATCACAAGCAGGCAGAGAGGCAGGCAGAGAGAGGGGGAAGCAGGCTCCCTGCTGAGCAGAGAGCCCAATGTGGGGCTCGATCCCAGGACCCTGGGATCATGACCTGAGCTGAAGGCAGAGGCTTTAACCCACTGAGCCACCCAGGCGACCTACCATAACTTTTTAATATGTTTTGATTTCCATTAAGATAAATTATCCTTCCTCATTCTTCTTTTTCAAAAGAATCTTCAACATTCAACGTATTTACTCTTTCTTATGAAATTTTGAGTATCTAGTTCCATGAGAAATCCTATTTATATTGTATTTAATTTATACATAAATCTGGTGACAATTGTCATCTTTAAGATATTGTCATCCTGGGGCACCTGGGTGGCTCAGTCAGTTAAGTGTTAGACTCTTGGCTCCAGCTCAGGTCATGATCTCGGGGTTGTGAGATCGAGCTCCAAGTAGGGCTCTGAGCTCAGCAAAGAGTCAGCTTAAGATTCTCTCCCTCTCCCTCTGCCCCTCCCCCACCTGTGCTCACTCTTGCTTGTGCACACACACTGTCCCTCTCTTAAAATAAATAAATAAATAAATCCCAAATCTTTTAAAAAAATATCTTGTCTTCCTATTCATTACATTCATTCATTCAACATTATTTCCTGAGCACCTATGTCCCAGCACTGTCCTGGGTACTGGGGGATACAGCAATTCCCAAATTACTCTCAGAGAATTTATGTTTTTGAGTAACACAGTATATCATTTTATTTAAGTCTACTTCTATATTCTTCATTGAAATGTTGTTGTTTTACCTTCTTGTCTGACTTGTTCCTAAGTACCTCCTTTTGGAAATAGGTATGTAAATTTTGTCATTAAGTTTCTCCAAGAACTTGTAATATCTTGTAAATATTCTCTTTCCTTAAGATAACAATTTCAGTATGCTCCTTTTAGTTCTCTTTAGAAGTCAGATTCATGGATCTGAAAAACATTGGATATTTTTAACCCACCATTCTAGAAAGGTTCCACTCTCTAGTGAAAAAGATTTTTTTTTAAATTTAAGTGAATATTCAAGTTTTTGTTCGTTTCAAATAATAGTTCTGAAATTTGTTTTGGGTAATATTGTAAAGGTAAAGAAAACTCAAATTATACAATAATACAAATGTCTGATGGTTATTTAATTAACCCCCTTTATACCTGTGGTTATTGGTGGTGGGAATGGGGTAAGTATCCAGGAGATAAAGTTCTACAAAAAACACTAAAATTATGAAGCACTAAACTCGAAGTAAAAGAATTCAACAGCATCTTTACCAATCAGATTAGTTAAAATGTAAAAAGCCTGATAAAGCCAGAACCAGTTAACATGGGGAAAAAATAAGGGCAGATTGGCCCCATGCCATGGAATGGCAATTTGGCAATGTCAGTCGAAATCCAAAATGTACATTTGCTCTGACTCAGCAATTCTACTTCCAAGAAGAAATGTATCCTTCAGATGCATTCTTAGGAAAACATAAAGATACCTGCCCAAGAATGTTCATTTCAGCTTCATTAGCAACAAGCAAAAGACTAGAAACAAGCCTAATGTCCATCAAAAAAAATTTGCGGTACTAGCACGCAATGGTGTTTTCTGCAGCCTTTAAAACTAATGAGGGAGGCGTATATGTAGCCATAGAGAAAGATATGTTGCCAAAAGAGCTGGTTCCAAAACATATACTACATGATACAATTTATGCAGACACACATACATGCCACAGGCATGTACATACACATTTAAATACACATTGAAATCCTGGAAGCAGGCACAGAAGCCAGTTAACAGTGGTTACCTTTGGGTAATGGAACTGAAGGCGGGGGGGGCTGGCAGTTTCTTTAAAACCAATGGTCCTCTGATAGTTTCATAAAGAAAAAAATAATGACTCAGTTACAAAAGAACTAATCATCTCTCCTTCTTCCTTAACTTCCCAAAGTAGCAAATTTTGATTTGTTGTACATAATCGGTGGTTTTGAATTACTTTTGCTTTGGTTTCTTAATATGAAGTCAGACACTACCAAAGATTGACACGATAGCATTGACACAGGAGGCATTCAGGGGTAAGCGTTTCCCCCGTGGGAGGCTTCATGACGGGTAATTTGGCTCAATATAGAATTCAAGTTCCAATTCCTTTCTCTTCAGCACTTGGAAGATATTGCTGCATTATCTTATGCATCTAGGGCTGCAGTTAATTTCTCTGTTACAAGTAGACCCAGTTCTTGAAATACATATATATATATATATATATATATATATATATATATATATATATCAACCCCTATTTCAGTCAAAGCAGAATTCACATGAACTGCAGGATCCATCAGCCCCACCTGACTATGGAGATGTCACAGAAATGAGACACAAAAGTGAAATTGTTGGAGAGCAAAAAATGCCAAGAGCTGATGAGGGGAGCATATGCTGAGATGGGAGAGGGGCGAGGCCAGGAGTCTCCAGCAGAAGATGGGGTGGGGGCTTTCTAGTCTGCCTCCTCCACCCTCCTAGCCCTCGTCAGCTCCGTGCCCACCCTGTAGTGACAGTAAGTCAGGAGAACAGCCCCTCAAGTCCAGCAAAAGCTTGTGAAAGGGGACATTACACGGTGATGCTGTCCCTGGCCAGGTTGGGGAGTGGAAACGACAGCTCCTTTCCTCTGCCCTGAAGACTAGACTATTAATGACCTAAGGGGAAGTTCTTGCTTTGGCAGAAGAACATGGAGATTCCCTAAGGAATAAGGTCCTTGGGTGAGGACAGGGAGGAAACGGAGTGGATGAGCCCAAATTAGAACCCCAGAGTCTCTCTACTCTAGGCTGTGGGTCTCCCATCTTACCCCCAACCCCAACGCCTTTATCTGTGCCTTGTACCCACTCCTCAAACTCAACAAGAGGGGCACATGCTAGTGGGTAGGCTTTTAACCTCCATCCTCTTCCCAGGTCAGGACCAAGGAAAGTACCAGGAAAGTAATGTTGGCTTAACACTGAGCCAACCTTACTTGGTTGGCTCAAGTAAGAGTTGAGCCCAACTCTTGGTTATGGCAAATTTTGTCATAACTAAGAAATTTGCCATAACTAAGAAAGAAAAACCATATGATCTCTCATCAGATGCAGAAAGATTGACAAAATCCAATATCTATTACTGATTATTTTAAAAGAAAACAAAACAAAAACCCCCAACTCTCTGCAAACTAGCAGAGAACTCCCTCAAGCTTGATAAAGGGTTTCTACAAAATAATAATAATAATAGGTCACTAACATCATTATTCATGGTGAAAGACTGAATGTTTTTCCCTAAGAGCGGGAGCAAAGCAAGTGTGTCCACGCCTGCAAATTCTATTTAGCACTGTCCTGGATGGTCTGTCCAATGCAGTGGGGCAAGAGAGAAAAAAAAAAAAAGGAAAGAAATTAAAGGCATTGGGGCACCTGGGTGGCTCAGTGGGTTAAAGCCTCTGTCTTTGGCTCAGGTCATGATCCCAGGGTCCTGGAATCAAGCCCTGCATCGGGCTCTCGGCTCAGCAGGGAGCCTGCTTCCTCCTCTCTCTCTCTCTACCTGGCTCTCTGCCTACTTGTGATCTCTATCTGTCAAATAAATAATCTTTTAAAAAGGGGCACCTGGGTGGCTCAGTGGGTTAAAGCCTCTGCCTTCGGCTCAGGTCATGATCCCAGGGTCCTGGAATCGAGCCCCGCATCGGGCTCTCGGCTCAGCAGGGAGCCTGTTTCCCTTCCTCTCTCTCTCTGCCTGCCTCTCTGCCTACTTGTGTTCTCTGTCAAATAAATAAAATCTTAAAAAAAAAAAAAAGAAATTAAAGGCATTGAAATTTGAAAGGACAAAGTAAAACTGTCTTTCTTTATATACGGTATGATCACATATGTAGAAAATTCTAAAGAACCTACAAAAAATACTACTATATGAGTTCGGTGAGGTTGCAGCAGACAAGGCCAAAATATAAAAATGAGTTGTACTAACAATAAAGAATCCAAAGTTAAAATTTTAAATAACAATGCTATTTATAATGGCATCAAAAATATGAAATAACTAGGGATAAATCGGAAGATTTATGAAATAAATATGAAATATGAAATAATTAGGGATAAATCAGAAGATGTGCAAGATCTACGAACAAAACATTCCTGAGAGAGATCGAAGACCTAAAGAATGGAGAGATGCACTTTGTTCATAGGTCAGAAGACTCAGCATTGTTCACATGGTCCCAATTGTTTGCTGTGTCTCAGTGGTGTCCTGGCCAGGTGAGGCTGCTGGTGAGGGGGAGGGCTTTGGGGAGAGAGGGACTGGGCCCAAGGTGCCACACCTGGGGAGCTCCTCACTTGGGCAGTGATGCTTCTTGCTGTCAACGCCCAGAGCACCACGTGGTCTCTGACCCACACCACCCCTCTCACCTTTCTAGCTAAGGGCAGACACCCTCACCTTTGCCCCTGCCTCCTTGGGGAGGAAGAACGTGCAACAGCCCATCAAACCTAGTTGCTCCCCACCTGGAATGTGGACTCCTCAAGCCGTCAGCAGCACTGGGGTGGGGTGGGGGATTCTGGGCTGGGTCTGCATCTCCTCTAGGCATGGAGCGATGTGCAGGTGTCCCACACATACCCTGTCCTCTCTGGACTCCTGCTGTTCTGGTCTACTAAGAGCGCCCCCCTCCGGCTTTCAGGAGGAACTCTATGGTTGGCTTGCTTATCCGGTTGATTTTTCTTCCATCTATCGTGGCTATGCATTTGGCACAGGAAAGTCAGCATGGCAGGGTTTGGTCAGTGGACTGCCTTGGGACCTGAGCCTTCTCTTGGGTTTCACCGTCCCCCGGCCGGATCTCTCCGTCCCGCCAGGACCCTGTCCCAACTCCAAACACCTGGCCCTGCCACCAGGGACTTGGGAGGCTGCCAAACCGTCTTCTTCAGAAAAGGAACCCAAGCACGGCTTGGTCATCTTGGTGTTGGTTGGTTTTGCCCCAGTCGTCCTCAGATGTAACTTCCGGGTTCTATGGTCAAGTCCAAAGCTCAGCATGACCCACCCCTCCAGGTGTCCTTTACCCCAGGGAGAGCCCAGCATGGGTTTTGTGAAAATAGACTTTATTATAATAAAATGTCTTTTTAAACAAATGCCCCCACCATTCCACACCCCTGGAGATGGAGGCAGGGGGTGGGGGTACAGTCGAACGATCTCCCACCACAGTGAAGGAAACATGCAGAGACACTCACCCGGCCGCAGGGTTAGAGGGGTTGGTGAGGGTCAGGGTGGAGAGCTGTCTACCCCACTCTGAACAGGGGATGTATGAAAACACCTGCATAAATCTGTCCTCTTCCCTAGCCCCCAGACTCTGACAGGGACCAGAGGGAAATGATGCAAAAGAGAAATTGAATCCGATGAGCAAAATAAGGCAAACCCAACTCCTGCTTTCTGCCCCGCTGGCCCCCAGGTCTTTGGGGGGTGGGGCACACAGGGCCCAGGAGGTCAGGCGGCAGGGAGGAGGGGTGGACCACTATGGAGCGGGGGAAGGCCCGCTTTGGCATGGCCTTTCTCCTTCCTGGGCCTGTGCGGTAGAAGCGACGTGGACGAGGCTGGACCGAGGCACTGAGTATATACATATATACAGGGTTCTGCCCCGCCGGCCCCCTGGGAGGAGGGGCTCCGGGGAATCCAGTGCAAACTTGCCTTCAGGGGGAGGAAGACTTAACGGGATAGCCAGAGCCATCAAGAGAGGGGAGGAACAAAGAAGGGACTAGCAGAATGTGGTGGGAACCTAGGCTGAGGTGGGCGGACTGGGAGTCACAGGTCCTGGTTGTGACTGAGGTGCTCGGCCACCTTGACCTAGTTTCTTCCTCATTCCGTGGCTCAGTTTCCCCTCCTGCATCCAGAGGATGCATCCTTGAGAACCAGCTCTGACCTTCACCAAGTCTCTGATTGCTGTCCAAGTGCCAGTGTCAACTCGGAAGATCGGGCATCCGGGGCCTTCCCCGCCCAGTGATCTGGGGGCCCCAGGTGCTGCTTCTGCCTGCAGGCTGGGCCACAGCATCACTCCTTCTTCCCAGAGCCCAGTTTCCTCAGGAGCTGCTTTCCCTTGGAGAGGAGACCCCATACCTTCTCGCTTGTGCCCTGTGCCCCCCCACGTTGAACCATGGGGAAGCTGCCAGGGCCAGGAGCCCAGGGCCAGCCTCTGGGCACCGGGGGCCCTTGAGTTGAGCGGACCCAGTCCTGGAAAATGAGAGAAAGGGGGCAAAGTCAGGGCCTGACTCCCTGCCCCAACTGAGTGCTTGCAGCCCTCTGCATCACAGACCATGGTCAAGAACCACAGCCCCCACCCCCCCACCCCTGCCCTGCAACAGAGCTCAGAGAGGTGAATGTGTGCAATGCTGCTGAGGGAGCGCTGAGCTGGGAGTCAGAAGGGACAAGGTCCAGTTCTGCTTCCAGAACCTGGGCAAGGCCTTCCCCTTCTCTGGGTCATCTCTATAGGGTACTGGGCTGACAGAGCTCTGGAGTCCTTGGACCTGCCCCTTGGGATGGGTGTCCCCAGTTCCCCCACATCAGCCCCTCGCAGCAAAGGGAGCAAGGACCAGGACCACTTAGGGACAGCCACCCGCCCCGTGGAAGGCGGTTCTTGTGCCGCCTCACAGAAAGCAGAGGCGGACCCCTGGCCCCGTCAGGGAGTGGAGGCAGTGCCCACTCCCTGAGGAGGAGATCAGGACTGTTCTTTAAATGGCCTCTGAGAGGGCTGCAGGGGAGGGGGCCTGGGCCAGAGAGCATCACTCAGGGCCCCTCACGAGCTCTGGAGGCTGCCGTGCCACCTCTGTTAGCATTTCTCCCTTGTGAAGCTCCTCCGAACTCCACCGGCAACCGTGAGGGGCTCCCCTTGCTCTGAGCCCACCCGGACTGTGCCATTAGGGGCCTAAAGGATGGGGTGAGTAAATAGGACAGCCACCAGAATGCCTCCCTATCTCTGCTCCCCATTCCCACATCCCTACTGTGACCTCCTGCGTCTTGGCCAGCCCATGTGCTCCCCACCCCTGCCTCCCCACGCCCCCTTCCTCAAACCCCTCCCCCTACTCGACAGACCCAGCCACTGGAGCCCAGGCCAGAGGCAGGGGAGCTGGCTGCCCAGCCGGGGGCCACTCCACCCAGGGCTCTGATGATGCGGCAGGGCCTGCCCACAAAGAGGTCTCTTGGCACCTAGAGGTCTAAGCATCTGCTAACCAGCCAGGGCTGGTGGCCAACCAGGAAGCCCCAGGTTCTTCCCACTCCTTCCCAGGGCTCCTTCCGTAACATCCCAGGAGGGAGGGGTTGCTGGGGAAAAAACTGAAGGGGGTCTCTGAACCCCAGAGATGAATGGTTTGGGGTTATCTATGGATTTTGTTTAAGCACCCCCCCCACTGGCCTTTTATTCCCTCCAACAGAGAAAATTGAGAATTAGAAGTAAAATCATGCATCTGATCCCCCAACAGGACATGATGCAGAGGACAAGGGCAGAGAGACTATTATTACTGGTGACATTGCTGTATCATGCTTCGGTCACCAATAATAATCACAATATTATAACACCATAGTCATATGGTGTCATAATATACTGAGGAGTCACGATATGGCTCTGACACAATCTTCTATAGCTGCAGGAGCTATAGAACACGAGCGGTCCGCTAACCCGGGGCAGGGAATGCTAAAATGACATGTATTCCTGTAATAGCTGGCACTGCTGGGAGTAAAGGCAAGGGGAGGGGACGATCCTACACCCGGATCTGGCTCGCGGCAAGATCTCCCTCCCGCGTCCCCTGGGAGAGAGAAGAGCCAGGTTGGCTCCAGAAAGCAAGACAAAGGAGCGCTATCTGATGATGGTGATGTAAGGGGTAGGGACTCACAGGAACAGAGGGGGCCAGCCCCCCACTTACATGTTGCTCTCTCTATATATCTATCTCCATCTAGCACTGGACTCGTCTCCTCCTCGTTCTCTGAAGAACAGGGAACAAAGAGAGGAGATGGGTTATGGACTGACTCACATGCTCCCTGCCCAGGCACCAGATCACCCAGCTCTCACGAACTGGAACTCTGCACAGCCTCTGCCTTTGGAAATCCTGGAGATGGGAGTGCAAGGTTTCCTGCTGGGGCCTGGCCTCCTCCCCCCTCCCTGCCTTGTGAGACTGGAACTGTATTCCACCCACTGCAAGGAGAAAGAGGCTCTAGGAACAAGGACCCGGGATGCTGGGCCCTGCTGGGCAATTGTCTTTAAAAGGCACCTGGGAGGCAGACAGACCCGACAGGGTGGGAAGTTCCCCCTGAAACCCAGGCTATGACTAGCTAGAGGTGTGGGGGCCGGGGGTCCTTTTCCACGAGGTCCCCTCACCTACATCAGCAAGGGGGTGTGGGCAGCTGGGTCAGATGGGCCGGGGGTCAGGGTCACAGCCATCATTCCTTTGCAGAGAGGGGCGCATACTGGGAGGGAGCTGGCTCTGGCTGGGCTCTCCATGGCGGTTTCAGCCTGGGCACAGTGCTCATCTGCTCGCCTCCCACGACACTGTCCTGGTCCCCCCACCCCAACACTCTGGCAGGGTACAGCCCCAACTGCTGAGCCAGGAGCCCAGCTCCTCACTGACCTGGCTCTCAGCCTGGGGTGTCCCGGGCTCCCTGTCGGAGCTGCTCGTCTCAGGCCCAGGGCCCTCCAGGAAGTTGGATGGAACCAGACCCCTCTGTCCATTGAGTTCCCCCTGAGGAGGAGATGCTGGTGAGACTGAGCCCAGGAAAGAGGCCTCAGCCCCACTCCCTTGGCCCCGGAGCCCCTGGGAAAACAACATGAGATCACCATCATTGTCACGGGCAGTGACTCGGCCCATTCCTCCGGGCTTCCTTCAGGAACCCTAGCTCATCCCCTTCCCTAGCTCTAGGAAGCCCTCCCTGAAAGGGCGGGTAAGGGGCATATGGCACACCCCCCATCCCAATGTTCTCACATAGTAGAAACCATCATCGTCCATGTCCCCGAACACAGTAATGATGTCCCCAGCCCGGAAGGGCAGCTCTGCCTGTGGAGAGCCCAAGAGGAGGTGTGAGCCCTGGGCAGGCGCTGTCACCACCCCTTTGGCTGGGCTCCCTCTGTGGGTCCTCACCTCCACGTCCATGTTGGGGGAGCTCTCCCGGGGGTTGTAGTCAAATGCAGCCACCATGGTTCGGGGAGATTTCAGGCTGGCAGAGGAGACGTGCTGGGTGTGGCCTACAGAGGGAAAAGGCGAGAGGCCTAGGGACTCTCTCTGGACTGCCCCCCACATCATACTGCCCCCCTATACTGGAGGCCTGCTGACCCCCTATTCACCACTTCTCCACTAACTGCAACCCCTGGCGGGAGTCCGGAAGCACCACCCAGCCCCACATCTTTCCCAGTGTCCCCAGCACAGGACTGGCCCCTCACCTGCACAGGGTTGGGCAGCGCTGTCCGCCTCAGCTGTGGGGAGAACATGTGAGTGAGCCCTGCCCCTTGCTGCCCTCCTCATCCCAGGCTGGGGAGGAACCAGGGCAGGCAGTGTGCCCAGTGTCACACAAAATGTTCCGAGAGCAGAGCCAAGCCCTTTGGGTTTGGTAGTGAGCTAAGACCCAGGAAAGGTAAGTGACTTGCTCCAGGCCAAGTAGAATTTGCAGTTAGGTGCTATCTGCAGCAGAGGTCCCAGCAGACGGCTCCCCGCTCCCATTAAAAGGGAGACCCCCAGTGGAGGGAATGGATGTGGATGAAGGTCTGCCCTAATTCCTTTTACCTGCTCAAAATCCCGCCTGTGTCTCCCCAGAGAGCCCAGCAGTGTCCCCCACCCCCACTCATCCCCACAGGCCTTGAGGGAGAAGGGGGTCTCACCCACCTTTCTTGGAGCGGCGAGGCTTGGGGGGAGGCCCAGCTGTGCGGGCCGTAGCGTAGACAAAGGGACCATTCCCTGATCCAGAAAGGTAAGTATATGTAAGAAAGAAACTGAGGCAGGGGAGGGGGAATAGGATAGTGACTCTGGAGTCTCCTCTTTGATCTGTGCCTGGGTTCTCGTGCTCAAGTCTCTGAAGGGCATTCCTCTCCCATTCCCAAGCTCCAGCATCTGAACTACGTGGCCCAGCCCCTCTGCAACAGACCCCTGCTCCACACGGCAAGCCCGCTGCTGGGGCCACACCGGCCTCAGTCTCTGCAAGGCTGCAGGCTCTGCTGGACTCTGCCTGGATGAGGCTCCTGGCCACCCTGGACATACAAATTGCTCAGGAGGGGCTGAGTTGGAGGTGGGGGTCGGGGGGAGTAGGTACAGGACGGCCGCAGGTCATACCTGAGCCTTCAGTGAGAACATCTGGGGACAAATAACCACGCTGGAACAGCTGCTGTCTCTCCACGGGGCTGTCCACGGCCACCTCGGCCACCATGTTGCAGGGAACGTAGCCCATGCGGCCGTCACCCTCACCGCGGTAGAAGCCGTCAGCATCCTTGTCCCCAAACACCTGAAGGAGAGACCAGTTGTCTCAGGAGGCCAGGGCAGCTTGCTCCCTGGGGCCCAGGCCCTGAGCCCCACAGCACCCCGCTCAGGATTGCAGAAGAACACTCTCCCTTGTGCAGGCCATGAACCGGGATTTGGGAAAGAGCTAAGAATAAGGATCAGAGGGATGAGAGAAGATGGCCCTTTTCACAGGCTTGTCACTCGCTGTCTGCACATCTGTTCACCCAGCCCACCCCTGACTAGGTCTCTGTAACCTCAGAGCAACGGCAAAAAGCCTTCAACAAATATTTGGAGACCCAGCAGAAACTGTATCGCCAACAGCAGCGGTTATTAGCCTGTGCTGTGTGCCGGGCAGCTGACGTCCTCTGCGTGTACTGAACCTGAACCTGCCCCTCAACCGCCTCTGTGAGGCAGACATGACCATTATCCCCATTTTACCAATGAGGAAACTGAGGCCCAGAGCAGCTAGTTCATCTACCCAAGGTTGCACAGCTACAAGCAGCAGAGTCATCAATTGGCTCTGGAAGCTGTGTTCTCACCCACACAGGATAGGACACCTCCAGGATAGGAGAGGAGAGAGGACTGGGGGCCCACAGTAAGTCAGTCACCTTCAGGATCTGGCCCTCCCTGAAGGGGAGCTCCTCTTCCCCAGCATCAGGGTTGGGTGACATTGACACAGGGTCATAGTCAAACAGAGCCACGAAGATCCTGACAGGCAGGTCCCGGTAAACCAGTGCTTCCTCTGGGGGGCTCCTCAAAGGGGCTGTGGAGACAGAAATGACCATAAGCTCTGGCCAAAGGGTTGGGTTAGGAGAGGTCCTCTCAGCCCAGCCCAGCTCCCACCAGGTGCTCACCCAACTCAGTGGCACGTGCCCTGGGGGCCTGGACCCCTCTCCGTGGGGGGCCCCTCCGCCCAGAGCCATCCTGCCCTCTGGGCTCCCCAGTCTCTGTTGCCTGCAAAGAGAGGGCAACAGACAGCAGAAGTGAGCCACCGGCCCACTGATGGGCACTGCAGCAGGGGCAGGCCCCCGCGGACGCTCCCCAGCTCTGCCCCGTAGCACAAGCAGCACAGCCGAGCAGGGGCACAACATTCCTCTCCTGGAGCCTTGGCCCATCTTGCAGAGACTTCGGACACCCCCGTGGTGGGAGGAAGGCGGGAGGGGGGACCCTGGCTCCAGGCAGCCCAGCAGATGAGTGCAGTTAGAGGGGACTAAGGTCAGCTCTGAGAGCTGGTGGAGGAGCATGAGAGAGGTGAGCGCCTTCTCAGGATCAGTGTCCCGAAGACATAACTAACTAAGCAGAGAAAAGGGCCACCCTGCCCACAGGCGGTGGGGGGCTGGCTGGCGGCAATTGGTGACTAGCGGTCCCAGAATATTGTGCGTCCCAGTTCCGGTCAGCAGAAGCAGCAAAGCAGTGGAATGTGGGTGGGAGGAGGAAGGGGAGGGAGCCCAGAGGCCCAGCCCCACCTCTGCAGATGGAGGCGGCAGCGTGGAATGGGAGCGGCTGGTGGGCAGCAAGCAGAGCCACCAGGCGGCAGCAGGCAGGGGGCTGCCAGGGTGGGGAGTGGGCACGGACCCGGGAGGGCGGCTCCTTAGCTCTGCCAGTCGCACTGCGGCCTCTCCGCTCTGGCTCCCCTTTCTCCCAGACCGAAAGGCGTGGGTAGGGGTTGGGGCCCGAATTAGCCTTCAGAGGCCCCCTGGACCTTCCTGTGGGGGCTGTGCCCCAGGCCTCCCCATCTCCGAGGGAGCAGGAGCTGGTGATGCTGACGCCCCCGCTTCCTGCCTCCTGCTCGTCCTCGGAATCATATTCGATGCTGATTTCCAAGCACTTGGGGGAGAGGCAGCTGGCCAGGCTAGATTCTGGGGCCCGGCCACGGGAGCACCTCCGGGAAGGGGGCGGCCGCCCTCTCCCACCAGCATCTGGCACACCCTTGGTCCCCTCGCCCACAGGGGGGCTGCCCCTCTCCCGTGTGGGGCCTGGTCGTCCAGAGGCCTGGGGCCCGCCATTGCTGAGAAGTCGGCTGCAGTGTTCACGGGGATCTGGGGACCGCCTGCGGTTTGGGGGCTTCTCGGGGGAGCCACTTCCTCGCCTCCGGCTGCTTCCGCCCACTAGTCCAGGCATGTCTTCCAGACGGTCCCCAGCCCTGCAGGGCTCTGGTGACAAGGGACACGGGCCGGGTCCTCGAGGCTGACTGCTATCACAGCTCAGCCCCAGTGTTGCCGGCTCAGGTGGGCCCGGGTTTCTGGAAGAACAGCCTGTCCCTGGCCTTTCCTCGTCTTCCTCATCCGCCTCCTCGTCTTCCTCATCCTCCTCTTCCTCCTCCTCGGGGATGCTAAAAAGCTTCTTGCTGCAGAACTGCTGGAGGGGCAGCTCCAGGATCTGCTCCAAGATCTCCTCGTCGCTGTCAGTCTCACAGAAGGGCTCAGGCTGGGACTGGGGCTGGGGTGGGGGAAGGGCGGCAGGGAAGAGAGGTCCGTGGGAAGAGGAGAGAGCTGTGACCTTTGTCCTCCAATGAGGGCAGGGGTTGCAGAGAACCCCATAGCCCTCCCTCAGCTTCCGTCAAGGGGAAAGACCAGAGAGGGGGCTGGCCCGAAGCCCCGCAGCATGGCCAGAGCACAGCCAGAGGAGGAACTGGGGAACACACCCAAGGAACAGGCTGCCTGGATGCTGGGCCCGGAGGGACGGAGCGACGGGGAGCAGACTGCTCCTGTAATAGCAGAGAGGCCTCCCCAGCCCTCCCTGGAAGCTCCCAGCAGGGATCTCAGATGGCTGGGGCTCTGCGTGTGGTGGGCTGGAGCAGAAGGGGCAGAAGAGAGCTCCTCATCCTCTCCTTTCTTCCCAGGAAGGCAAGGCCAGTCCTGAGCAACTTCCTATCAACCGCGTGGGACAGGGCCCAGGCCACACACCTAGAATGTTGCTGGCACTCAGTGGTGGCTGGAGCAGCTGCTGGCACGGGGTGGGGGGGGTGGTGAGAGGCCCCTGAACCCGAGGTCTAGGGCCCACCAGCCCCTCCTCCCCCCATTACCTTGGCCCCATTCTCCCTGATGCTGTGGCCAACAACCTGCTTCTGGAAAGAACACGTCGTAGAACCCAGCTCCTCTTCCTCCTCCTCCTCCTCTTCTTCTTGAATGTCTGAGAGATCTGAGTTGCGACCGTGGTCCACAAGGGAGTTCACCAGACGGCCCCCGAGCTCTGCTGCCTCCTCCCTCTGCGAGAGGTGAGACAAAGAGGGGGAGAGGGAGGGGTCTGAGGAGGCACAGGGGGCTCTGGAAGGGTCGGCCCCAGCCAGAATGACCGGAGTCCCTTGGCAGAGGGAGAGAGGGTCATGTCCCAAATGGGAGGTGTGCACAGGGTGGGGGCAGGGAGGTGTGGGAAGAAGGATAGTAGCCAAAAGGAAGAGACATCTGGGAAAACAAAGGGACAAAGCAACAAACTTGGAGTGCAGACCAGAGCAGAAAATAAATGGAGAGGACCCCCCAGATTTGGGCTGGCAGAGGCAGGGAGACAGGCTCCAATTCGGAGATGGCCCAGAGTGTCCCCAACCCCGTACCTCAGCCCTGGGCCTCGGCCCAGACCCTGTGTCTCCTCCAAGGCAGGCCTCAGCACAGGTGACCTGCTGGGCCAGTGTTCCCTGGCCGGAGCAGGGTGCCCGGAGAGCGTCTTCCTTGACCAGTGGTGAAGCTGCAGGGTCAGGAGCTCTCACGCCCCAGGTTGGCTCGCTGGCCCTCCCATCCTCTGAGGCACCCAGCACAGCTGCTGCAGCCTCCTCCTGGAATGGCAGGCACTGAGAAAGCGCCCAAGCCCTAGGCCTTTCTCCCAGCCTCCCCTTGCTCCCCCATCCCCCCAGCAGGGTACCTGAGAGCAAGGTACTACGGGCTCCTCCTCGTGGGATCCTTTTGGTGTCTCTCTGGCAGGGGGGCCCCCAGGGGGCTCGCGAGTTCCACACGAGTCAGGGCGCCGGAGGGGTGAGCTGGGGTCTCCAGGCCCGGGGGAGGCTGGAGCAAGCGGTAGTCTGGCCTCGGAGCCTGGCCGTGGTGAGGGGCAGGAGACCGTGGCTGGCAGGCAGGCTGCCACCAGGGCCGGGGGGACAGGAGCTGGAATGGAGTCGGCGGACTCGCCGTGGGGCGACATGGTGCGCACGGTCACCTCGCTGCACACCTGCAGCAGCTGCAGCTGGGACAGCTCCACCAGCACGCTGCCCGCCGTGGGTGAGGCCACCTCCATGATCTGCAGGATAGAGGGGACATAGCTGGGCAATGGAGGCCACAAGAGCCACATGTCAGGACACGAGGGCAGCAGTGGCCGTTGGCGTCTTGCCAGGCATTGCCCGGCAGCCGTGGTGCACCTCTTCTCACTTAACACCACCCCTGGCCGCGTGGCCCCGTTGGTGGCATACTTTTTGAATTGTAGTCACCTGCTACCAAAGCCCGTGCCCTCAACCAATCTGCTGGGTCCATGGCGCCCACCTGCTGGGGGCAGGGCACCTGTGTCCCAGGCTGGGGAGACTCAGCTTCTGAGTGCAGCAAGGAGAGGCCCCCATCCTGTTCCCAGGGCACAGGGAGGCAGAGTCCCCAGGGCGTACCTTCTGTCCATCAGCATAGATGGCATAGCCTGTGACCCGGACTCCGTTGGAGGTGCCGGCAGCGTCAATGGTTACCGGGAGCCAGCTGATGACCACGATGCCAGGGGAGGGTCCCGGCTCAATCTGCACATCCAGGGGGGCATCGGGTGGGCCTGGCGGGAGGAGGGCACAAGACCCAGGGATGCAGGCACTCACCTCGAGATAGCAGCCTAGTTGGCACCCCCCCACCCAGGTTATACCCACAGCCCCGCCTTCTGGGTGCTCCAGACAGTCCAAGTCCAAGTCTGAGCCCCAGGCTGCCTACCTGCCGGGAGCGTGGTGAACTGCAGGGTGGCGGCCCACTGCTCTGGCCTCTCCCAGCCTGGTCCCCGAGACTCTCGAGGTGGGAGCTGAGCCTCTACTCGGGCCTGATAGAGGGTCCCAGGCCGCAGGTGGCAGAAGGTGGCCCAGTAGGTGCTGGGGCGCGCAGGGGGGCACTCTTCCCCATTGAGGTAGACGGCATGGGCCAAGTTGCTGTTGCCAGGTACCCAGGTAATCTCGGCAGACGTGGCCGTCAATCGGTGGACCCGCAGCTGGCTAGGTCCCACCCCGGCTTGGGTACCCACCACCAAGCAACAGCGCAGAGGGTCAGAGCTGCCCTGGATGGTCAGGGCCTGCACAGAAACACGGAGGGGCCCGGCCCGCAGGTCCAGGTTCTCAAGCACAGCCTTGGGGGGCACCCCTGGCCCCAGGGCCTGACGCAGCTCCCCATTCACGCAGATATGGTAGCCCCGTAGCTCCACGCGCTCAGGAGGTGGCTCCCAGGCCAGTACCACACTGTGGGCAAGCTGCCTGAGTACCACCAGGCTGCGGGGGTAAGGCACAGCAGGGGGCCCACCCAGGCCCTCAGGCTGGGGGCTCAGACTGAGCTCGTCCCCTGCAGCCTCGTCCTCAGGTCTGGGCTGGCTGCGGCCCCCACTGCTCTGGCCCCCGCTACTGCCGCCACCCCCTCCTCCGCTCAGGAAACTGAGTTCAGGGCCTGAGCTGTGGGACAGATCGGCCAGCTCCGGAGGGAGGGAGGTCAGGAGGTCATCGTCGGACACACGCTCTACAAAATTGGAAGGGACCAGGCCCCTTCGGCCATCCATGAGCTCCCCTGGCAGAGGGAGGGCAGGGAAGGGGAAGACAGAGAGGAGGTAGAGAAAAACCAGTCCAATAAATGCATTTTAGCTTTGGTTAGTGCATGATCTTAAGCATTTGACTCAAATCAACATTTATCTGTGAGCACTTTTTAAAAGACAAGAACAGTCAACAGTAGGGAGTTCTTGCTAATATTCCCAGGAGCGATAACAGCCCCACAGCCCCGTGATAGAGGACAGCACTTCTTAAATTTTAATGCGCATGGGAATCGCCTAGAGATTTGTTAAAATGCAGATTCTGACTTAGGTCTGGGTGGCGCTGTAAGTCTGAATTTCTAACAAGAGCCTAGGCGGTGCTAAGCTGTCAGAGAACGTCCCTTTTCTGAGATGAGCACCGAACCGCGACTAGGCAAAACGTCAGCACGTCTACAACTCGCTTTTACCTCTTTTCTCTTTTTTAACCTACAGATGGAGAAAGCAAATATGACAAAATGTTAACAACCATTTAATCTAGATGTTGAGGATATAGGTGTTCACCGTATCATTCTTTGAACTTTCTGTGCGTTCGAAAACGTTCCTACTACAAAGACCAAAGGAGTGGGGACGGGGCGCCCTTCAACTTCCCTTCGTGGAAAACTGACCTCCTTGGAGCACCACCTGGTCAGGGCAAGGGAAGGAATTCTAGGGACAAAAGACCTAAGTGCTAAAGAAGATTCCCCTGCGGGCTCTAGAAGAGATGAGGACCCACCTCGGGCTGGGGGCCTAGGAGCATGACTGGTGGCCGGTCCAGGCAGTGACCCAAGATAGGTTCTGTTACCTTGTGCACATTCCCCTAAACACGTGACAACAGAGGTATGCCCAGGAAGGAAGAAACTGGGCACACAGCGTGTCATGTCACAGCTAATTCGGGAGAAGGGAGAGGGTCCCCAGGGAACAGACAGGCTGGGGGCTGCTGGGCCTTATTTGGAGGAAGGGGAAGTAGGGGCCTGGGCTTAAGGAAGAGGGTGTGGAAGAGGAAAACGGGTCTGAGCAGCAGGAGGGCCAGTGAGTTTCCCCAGCCCCCTCACTCTCTACTCATGCTAGGAGTGAGAGAACGTAAGGAAACTTGAAGAAACAACAGTGCCTTCCAACGATTTCGATACTCTAAGTTCTTGGAGTGGGTCGACTGGTGACCTCCCCCAGACATGTCCACATCCTAATCCCTAGAGCCTGTGGCTGTGACCTTATTTGGGAAAAGCATCTTTGTAGATGTAATTAAGTTCAGCAGCTTGAGGAGAGATTGTTATAGATTACATGGATGGGTCCTAAATCAAATGACAAGTGTCCTTCTAGGAGACGCACAGAGCAAGACACTGAGCGAAGAGGAGGAGGCAATGGACCTTCAGAGGCAGAGACAGGGTGACATGGTCACAAGTCAGGGAACCACCAGAAGCTGGGAATGGGGAATGGAGTCTCCCTGAGGGCCTCCAGAGGGAACGGGGCCCTGCCAACACCTTAATTTAAGATGTCTGGCCTCCAGGGGTGTGAGAGAAAGCATTTCTGTTGTTTTACGCCTGCCAGTGTATAACCTCGTCTGGCAGCCCGAGGACATCAGTATAAGCACTGACGCTAAGAAACGGGATGGGAAAAGTAGGAGGCTTCGCACCAAGCGGATCCACTGCCCAGAAAGGCTGGTGCTGGAGCCCCAGCCAGAGCCAGGTCCGGGTTCCCAAGGCTCGAACCTCGGGCAGCGGTCCAGGTGGCACCAGGCATAGACGAAGCCATCACTTAGCTAAGTCTGGTGGGGGTGAGGGCGGGGGTCGGGGGCGGAAAGAGGGCATCCTAGGCCCAGCTCCAGGCCTTTAAGTCTATCCCAGATGGGACAGTTCCAATTCTAATGATTCGTGGTTAGTTACTATGTTGTGTTTTGGCTGCACCCCTCCAAGAAAAGGTATGGGCTCTGAGTTTTTTCTTTTTTACATTTAAAGAGTGTTCTTTTTCTGGGAAATACTTAATCCCACTTCTGTTACGCATATCTCCGGGGAGTTTAGCTCTTCACCATCATTTGTGGCAGCTACTCAGGGACCAGCCTCCGGCCCGGGGAAGGCATGCTGAGCAGGCTCGAAGCCCCAAGCTTCAGGCCTCGAGGATTCAGACTTGGCCTCTTTCCTAAATCCCCGTCTGTGGTTACGGCCCTCCCCCTGCCCTGCCTGCACCACAACCCAGGCTCGGCAGGCATAGCGTCATTCTCCCTGCCGGGCAGCCAAGACCACCTGGGGAGTGTCCCGAGACCATTTCTTTGGCAGGCCCTGCCCTAGTGTCCAGTCTCAGTCACGGGGCAGCTGCTCCATTGCCTGAGCTCCCAAAGGGCCCTGGAGAGCTGCCCTGAAGCCCACGTCCCGCCTGGGCCGGGACACCTGCTGACCACTTCCTAACTCCCTTTCCCGGACTCTGGACCCTCATTACTCCTCCTGACACCGGCTGAGTCCAGCGTCAGATCTATGCCACTTGCCCGACTCTGACATCACTAGAGTTAGGCACCACCCAGCCCTGTCCGGTAGCACAAAAGCAAATTGAGCCCGAATTCCCTGTGACGCCATCCATCATGCAGACCGCGGCAGGCCCCGTCCTGCCCTGCTTGGGGCAGATCTGCAGCCAGACCAGCTGCCCCCTTGCCTAGGTCCCTTCCCCAAGGGCTGCCTTTTAGCAGAGTCAGAAAAGTTCTGGTGGGTTGAGCAGGCTGGGGAGAGGGTCTGGGGCGTGGGGTGGGGGGGTCTCTGGGAAGAGGAGCTTGAAAGCCGGGGGACAGACACAACAGCGCTGCTACCATCCTACCTTCAAAAAAGCCATCCTCGTCCATGTTGCCATAGACGTAGATGTACTCGCCAGCAGTAAGAGGAAGCTCCGCCTCTGGGTTCTCATTGGGGCCCTCGAATGGGTTGTAGCTGTTGAAGGAGGTGCGGAGAAGGAAGAGGACAGTGACCTACAACCCACCTTCGTGTCCCGTCTCCTCTCGCCCATTGTATGAGGTCTTTATGGTCCCTTGGTGGTCCACCATGAGCCAAGGAGAGCGCTCGCTGTGCCCACCCAGTCCAACTAGGCTGAGAGGACACGTCCAACCAGGACTCCCGTACCACTACCGGTACCTCCAGAGGCCTCGGTGTTCTTCACCTGGTCCCTTCCTCCCATGCACCCAAAACACTAGGGAAATGGGGAGCAGGGGGAGGCACCCACCTGTAGCGTGCTAGGAAGACCTGGATCCTGGCTCCTCCCCGGCCACCCTCGGGTGCCGCTGGGAGCAGGGAGACACTGTCTGCCTCCAGCTCCTCCACCTCACTGGCCGTGTCCACCTGTGGGCAAACAGAAGGGGCCAGTCCTCTTCAGGACCCAGGGCCATTGGCAATGCAGGCAGGTTTCCAAGATAAGCCAGAGGACCCACTGCTTCAAGAAGGGACAGAGAGAACCTGCCAGACAAGGCCAGCAGCAACAAACCCTGATGTTTTCTGAATCAGCACCCGGGCTCACAGGTCCTGGCAGAGCTCCACTGCCCTGGCAAAGGGGAGTGAGAATAACCTGGATCCCTCCTGAGTTTTGGCCTCTACTGCATGGGCCCAGTAAGGTTGCCTTCCCCATCTAAGCAGAAGCCAGCCACACCCATGTGCGGTGGGCGATCAATGGCAGTTTGTCTATTTAAGGGAAAAACACAGCAAAGCACTCCAACTGGGGAGAGCTGGAGGCGAGGAGAGAGAGGCTGAAAAGTCCTTGCATGGAGGGTCCTGAGCGGGGAGCAGGGCGGCCCCTCCAACCACACCGCCAAAGACTGCACTGTCCTCCTTGCCCACAAGGGGGCAGAAGAGGCTGGGCTGGGTTCTATCGTGTTCCACAACCACGGACAGCAGGGCCGCTCCTGACCTGCCGCCCTCGCCCCCCACCGCCATTTCTGAGGTTTGGGAGGTAGAGAGAGGGACAAGGTGATCCAGCACTTGATAATAAATGTGTGCCCTACAGTAGTGCTCTTCCGTTTATTTTCTCATGTAATCCTCACGACAACACTACAAGGCAGGTTTTATTAGATCCTAAATCCTGACAAGGAAACCAAAGCCCAGAAAAGGTCAGAGACTCGCCTAAAACAGAGCTGGGATGGGAATCCCAGAACCTGTGCTCTTTCCCACACAACCATCTGCTTCTGCCTCAGACACTCGCATGAACAGTCTCATTATACGGATCCTGGCGCCAAAGCGTCTCCCTCCATCCTGCTCGGCACTCTGGGGCCTCTCTGAGCCCGGGAGGGGCGGAGCTGGGCAGCCCCTAAGTAGGGCCTGCAGGGACCCTGGAGGGCAGGGCAGCCTCCACCTGAGCTCCTTGCCCTTCAAGGAAGCCACAGGCCCTTCCCTCCTAGGGCCTGGCTCCACTTCCCAACTTGCGACTCCCCCCCCCCCCGTGGCCAGCAGCCACCCTACTCCTGGGGACACCAGAGGAAGATAGGGCCCCCCCACCCCCCTCTCCCCCAGCCCCTCCGCAGCACTGACCTCAGGCGTGGGGCATGACTTGGGGCTGTTGTGGATGGATTCGGAGCGAGAGGAGTTGGAGAGGGACTCTGCCTTCTTGGCCGTCCTTCGGGGGACCCCGGTAACAGTGGTGGGGACAGGCTCAGAAGACTTTGGGGTGCAGCGCCCAGGGGAGCCCGGAGGGAGATCAAGGTCTAAAGAGAAGATGGCACGTGGTCTGTGGCCTGAGGAAGGACTAGGGAGCAAAGGTGGGGCCGCTTGGAGAGGAGGGTCAGGGCCTCCATAGCCATGGTTCTGTCTAAGAGGGAAATACTTGGGGGAAACTTACTAGTGGAGGTGGTGGTGCTTTACATATATTATTTCACATGATCCTCAGAGCAGCCTGATGAGGCGCTCTGAATTTTTCCGTCTTACGGCTTAGGAAACCAGAACCCACAGAGGTCTAGCAGCATGCTCAGAATCACATGGGCTGACAAGTGAGAGGGGCCTGGGGCCCCTGGATCAGACTGACTCCCGGCCCAGCTCTTTGCAAGCCCATACTGCCAGCTGCTGATTCCTAGGGCCCAGCTCCAAGCCCTGACTGCAGAGTCTTGCTGGAGGAGAGGAGCAGTGGCCGAAATGCCGGGCCAGACTCTCCTAGGAGCTCATTTCTCCCCCATCAAAGCTTTGTTCTAGCCAGGCCTAGCTCTAATTTGCTGTGTGACTCTGGGTGAGTTGTTAGCCTTCTCTGACTCTGAACACTCTGGTCTATACAAAAGCTCCAGGCCTGGGGATTCCAGACTAATATCGCTGGGGTCCACCTTACCTTTGGGGCCAGACCCACGGCAGGGCTGGGGAGTGGAACAGCAGCAAGGGGGTGGGGGGTGGTCCCCAAGGGTACTGTAGCCCAGGGCAGAGGTGAGTAGATCCAAGGGGCCGGGGTGCAGGCGGAAAGCCTGGAGCTCCTGTGCCAGGAGGCTGAAGCGCTCTGTTTGGGTGCGGCACTGCTCCTCCAGCTCTCGAACCCGGACCTGGGCCAAGACCTCCCATAAGCTACCAGGCCCAGCCAAGTGGCCGGTCCCATCCTGTGCCCTGTCCACACGGGAGGAGCCCACACCAGGCTTCAGCTCATATCCGCCCAGCCCTGGGCCTGGGCACCAGCCCTCAGCCTGGTGGCCCCACTGCCTTAATAGTGAGGGTGAAGCGCCAGACCTGTTGGGGGGGCCCGCCTCCCACTCCAGGCAGTGGTGCTTCCTGCTTCCAGCTGCTTCTAAGCCAAAGGGAATAGCACCCACTCCCCACTCCACTGCCAGTCCGTCCTCAGCTCCGAAGCTTGTCACCCTCCCATAGCCAGTGACCCAAATCCCTACCCTCAAGAGAGACCCCCCCCACACACACACACAGGAGCTAGGGACATCTTTGTGGCAGGAAGGAGCCATTTCTCAAAGAATTTTTCTCAGGTTTCAGGAGCATCGCAACATTTGGGGCCTCTCCCCTGGCCAAGGTCAGGGGAGCATGGGTTAGACTGGTGATGAACTTCCTCAGGGTGTGAGAGGCTAGGTTTTAGAGGAGGGACGGCCTCGTGTCTGCCAGGCACTGTGGCAGGTCTGGGTTGAGGAGGTGGCCCCCCGCCCGTCTACACGTTCTTGGGTCTCTGCTACTAGTCACACCCTCCTCTGTTGGACATGAGAGCTGGGGCCACTTGGACCTGAGGAAGGAGACGTAGCTCAGCCAGCCTGGAGAGGTGTAGGGGAAGGGGAAGCCCAGGGAGGATGGGGGTAGGGGGGTGTACCTGCATGGAATCCAGGGTCGACTGTGGCAGGAAAGGAAAGCACAGAGGACAGGTTAGAATGGCTCACCCTGCGAGTCGCTGTGCAGAGAGGGAGGGAGGGAGGGAGAGAGGGCCCAAGTGGACACTACCTGGTCGGCTCCCTCGACTGACTGGGCAGTTCCTAAACGGAAGGATATTTCAGGGTGAAGGCAGTCTCTGGGAGTGGGTGGCAGTGGGGGAGACTGCTGCCCCCAGACCCAAGAGCCCCTACCCAGCTGTGCCCTTGCCCAAAGTAGGCCAATGGTGGAGGGGGTTCCCAGGGCTCTGGAGCATTTAAGGGCCCTTCCTGCAACCCCATCCCCCCCCACACACACACCTCCCAGAGTCCACTCCAGCTCTCCCTGAACTTCCCTGCCTTCCCCCCACACTGGTGCTGCCGCTGGCCACCTGCAGGGACCCTACCTCCAGCAGCTGCACGGCCCCTTCATGTTCCCTCTTGGCTTCTGCCTGGGCCTGCAATGGAGGAGGAGGCAAAATGTGGGAGGGGAAGGATGAGGAACAAGGGACAGGATAAAGGGAGAGGGATAGAGGAGGGACAGCTTGGGCAAAGGGAGGGAAGAAGGAGCGGAAAGGTGGGGGGGAGGAGAGGGAGGGGAAGGCTGAGGGATCCCCCCCCCCGCCACCCGCCACCAAACACCCACCCCGGAACCATACCTTAGGTCAGAAGGTAATGGTGTCAAGGAGAGGGAGGCCTGATACTGCTTCTCTCTTTCTGGGACATCTACCCTCTGGGTTTCCCTCCTACCTCTTGGGACGCTCCTTCTCAGTCTCCTTCACCTGCTCCCTGTTGTTTGCCCTTTTGGAATGTTAGGGTGCTGCAGGGCACAGGGCTGGGCCCCCCTTATACTCTTCACTCTCTCCCAAGGGGTCCCATCTAGTCACACGACTGGACACGTCGATGACTCTACAATCTTCATGACCAGCTTCCCCAAGATTCCAGACCCATAGGTCCAACTGTCTACAGACATGTCCACTTGTATGTTTTTTACACACAACCCAAACTTAGCCTAAAGCAAAGTCAGAACTCAGTACTCCCTAACTCTCACATCTGTTGCCCCTTCATCCTTTGCCTCCTCAGGCCTGTCCCTCAGGGGCTACTCAGCAAATGGCTGAAAAGAGAAGGGGCGCTACGAGAATCCTATGGAGTCTTGTCAATTCTAGGTCCAAAATATATTTCAAGTCCTCCCCCTTTCCACCTGCCCTTCCTGCACCTTAGTCCAGGTGGATATCCTTTCCCACCTGCGGCAGCCCTGACACCCGACCAACCACCTGCCTCCTCACCCACTCCCCCAACCCCTACATTCCATGGAGCTGCTCAAGTGATCTGGCTCTTGCCTATTCCTGTGGTTCTATTCTAGCCACACTGCTCTGGCCCCACACTCTTTCCTGCCACAGGACATTTGCACTTTGATTCTCCCACCTGGAACACTCTTTGGCAGGCTCCTCCTCAACCTTAAGGTATTATTAGAGGCCTTCCCTGCCACCCTCTCTAAAGTGGCCCCTGGCCCCATCCTGGTCATGTCCCCGCTGGGCCCGTCAGTGATGAGGGTCATCTCACTCGAGCATCTGCTTATTTGTTGACTGGTCTAGGACCTGTTCTTTCCCCACCACTGTCGCCCAGTGCCTGGCACAGAACATGGCACTCAGTGGATGCTCAGTAAATGCTCACTGGATGAGTGGACGACTGAGGGCTCCAGCGGCCTCCCAGCCCTCCCTGCCCCCTGCTCCCACCTGCTGCAGCCTCCGGACCTCCTCTTGCTTCTCCTGCAGGCTGAGCCGGGCCTGCTCATGCTCCACCTCCAGCTGCTGCCTCCGCTGGGCCACCTCCCGCATGTGCTGAAAGACAAGAGGTCAGGGCCAGGGTCCCCCTCCACTGTTCCTGTAGCTCTACGAGGAGAGAGCCTCAGACCCTACAGGTTCCAGTACCCTCTGTTAAAAAGGAAACCAAGGCCAGAGACGGGCAGTGGTTGGCTGCACCAGGACTGGACCTCAGACCCCAGTGCTCCACACGGGGCACATCTGACCATCCCATTTACTCCTTGTGCCAGGGACGGAGACCCTCCCCCGATCTCCGCTGGCTCCTCACCTTCAGCACCTGCTCCAGGCTCTCCAGCTTGCTCTGCAGGCCCTGGCTCTTGCGAAGGGCCGAGTCCCTCTCCTGCGTCACCCCCAGGAGCTGGCCCTTCAGCTCTGCATTCTCCCACTCCACCTGGAGAAGGGGCAGGGGCAGGGAGCCAGGTGTGTCGGCCTTGTCCCAGTAGCTCCCTCGCCCGGGGAACAGTGCCCTTCACACTCGAGCCCAGTGCGGTGGGGAGAGGAGACAGCTCCTTGCCCGGGGACCAGGGTTCCAGCAGAAGCCCAAGCCCCACGGCGATGGGCAGAGCGGCTACCTGCTCCTTTTCCGTGGCTCTCCCACTGAGCCGAGAGTTCTCCTCCACGAGGCGGGCATTCTCGTTCTGGGCTTCTCTCAGCTGCAGTTCCTGAGAGACCGGGGGAGCTCTGGGGAGGGGGCTTGGCGCCCACACACCTCCTCACCCCACACAGAGGACCTGGCCCTCCCAGACAAGGCCTTCCTCCCCCACCTGGACCCTGTGCCAGGCAGGGCAGAAGAGTCCCGAAGGGCAGGAGGGGCGAAGGCAGAGCTGAGAGGGAGCCCACCACCTGGCTGGCCTCGGGGAGCTTACCAGCTCCTCACATCTCCTCTGCTTTTTCCGGGCTTCCTGTTCCAGGCTCTCGCATTTCTTTCGCTTCTTGCTGAGCTCTGACTCCTGTGGGGTCAGAACCAAGGGCTCCTCATGTGGGAAGGCAGACCTGCCCCACAACTGGTTGCCTCGAGCCCTTGACCTGGGACTTACCAGCTGCTGCACCCTCTGCTGTCTCTCAGGCTCCCCTAGGACAGCCAGTGGGTTCTCCACATCCTCCTGGGGCGTGGCCTGGAAATGCCCAGGGATGGGGGCTGGCACCTGAGAACAGGGCCCCAGGGCAGCCCGCCCCCCTGCCCAGCCTATGTGTGGCAGGCTCCCACCCCATCTCACAGTCAGCAAAGCCATCCCTGCTCCACAAGGGAGGGCGACTGCTGCCTGCACACAGCTCTGGCTCACGGGGGAGGGCAGAGGCAGCACCCCTGTGTCCTCTAGACATACGCTTCAAGATCCTGAGACCCGTGTGTGCCCTGGGAGATGGGTCCCTTATCCAGGCCAAAGCTTTCCCTTTTTAGCTTCCAACAGCAGCCCTGCTCTGCACTCAATAACCGTCCCGGGTGTCCTTCAGTGACTGGCAGAGAGCTAGGAGACAGCCCGGCGCCCCCAGGGATGTGGTGCTCCCTGAGCTAGGAATCCTGGACCATCGGCGCCCCGGCTCTGCCTAGAGCACTGCAGGCCGGGCCAGACCCTCTTCCTAGCTTCCCCCAAGCCCGCCGCACCGCACCTGAGTTTCTCTGTGCGGACTCCCGGGGAGGGCAGCTCCTGGCGGGAGGGGCCTCTCGCTCCCTGGGTCAGGCAGAGGGTCAACACCTGTGCGAGAAGCGCTCCACGCCCGGAGGCCTTGGTCGCTGTGGAGCCCCTTCTCCCACCCCTCTTGCCAGAACGAGGGGAACCTAGGTGCCGCCCAAGTAGAGAGGATGGAGGGGAGCCAGACCTCTAAGTTCTGGGGGTCCGGAGCGGGGTCCCAAACCCTCGCGACAGCAGCCGCCGAAGCCCAGCGCCCAGGGAGGGTCGCCCGTACCTGGAACCGAGGCGGACGCACCGCCGCCCCCGGGGGGCCGGGGCCGGGCCTGGCGGACCAGGCCGGGGCTGAAGGGGGCGTCCCCGCGGTAGGGCGGCGGCGGGAGGCGGCGGCGCGGGCTGGGCCCCGGGCGGCTGCCAGGGCAACCGGGGATTTGCGGCCGGGCCGTACCACTGGCGGCGCGGCAGGGGCGGCGGGGCGCAGGCCTGCGGAGGGCGGACCCCGAATGGCCGGGGTCGGCGCGGCGCAGGTACCGGCGACCCACCCCTCCGGGGTCCGGAAAGCTTCCCCGGGCCTTCGGAGAGCACACGCCACTAGCGGGTCCTCGGGGCTCGGCGCGCCGGTGCCGGGGGAGATCCCGGAGCCCCCCATCTACAGACGCCCCCATACCTGCCCCCGCGCCGGAGCTCACCTCTCCCGGGGCCCCCGGGGCGGGAGCCCCTGCTCTGGCTGGGGCCGCGGGGCCGGGGGGCCGGAGCGGCCGGGGCGGCTCCTGCTGGTTGCGCAGGGCGATCTGCCTCTGCAGCCGCAGCACCTCCCGCTGGGACTCGCGCAGCAGGCGGTCGAAGTCCCGCACGTGGAGCCACTGGGGGCCCTCCTGGGGTTGGTGGGGACAGGGAGGGGAGTCAGGCCTAGCCCTGACCACCCGGGGCTAGAACCCGCCCTCCACCTTGCTGGAGGGGCTCCGACGCGCGGAAACGTGCAGACCCTCCCCTGCGTACATGCCTGGTCATAGGTGCATGCGTATCCGGCCACATGCTTCCGCGAACCCGTGTGCAGTCACGGTAACTCATTTACTGGGCACTCACGGTGTGCCCGGCACTGTGCTAAATGCCTTGTGAACATCGCTTCACGCAAGTGTGAGGTATGTGTGGATTCATACAGCGAGACCCGCTGGCATACAGCCCCAAGCCTGGAGCACAGAGATTCCCAGGTCTGGGACTCGAGGCTCCACCCCCTTCGGTTCAGGCTCCTTCTCCCTGCTCCCACCTGGGCCGTTGCCAGGGGAACCTACTCCCCAGCAGCTTCCACCTTCCTGCTTCATTTGCATCTCATCAACATCTCGTCCACATCCCACAAGCCAGGCAGGCGGCCCCCGTGTAAGGCTGATCGGGAAGGGGTGACCGGGCCTCGCACCTTGCCAACCAGGGTGAGCCTGGCCTGCAGCTCCCTGCACTCCCGCTGCAAGGCAGCGATCTGCTTGTCCTTAGCCAGCAGGGCGCTGGCTGTCTCACTGAGGTCCCGGGCTCGCTGATGGGCCAGGGCCTTCTGGCACAGCTCCAAGCTGGCCCCAGGTCGGGGCATGGGGGCACTCACCTGGCCAGAGGAGGGGTAAGGCCAATGGTCATCTGAGGATTGGGACACATCTCCCCTCCTCAGCTCCTCTCAACAGAGGGTTAGGATGAAAACCTGGAAGCGTGGCCTCCTGCTTCCCCCCTGTATTGGGGGCTTTAGGGAAAGGCTAGCCTCACTTGACTCCATCCCAGCAAATCCTCAGACAGGACTGAGAGGGTTAACTCCACATTTTAGTAGAGGCCCAAAGGATGCTGCTAATTCAGGGCTGCCACTGTCATGGGTCTTCATCCCTGCCCCCACCAGCTCTGCACCCAGAGATGAGCTCAGCGGGAGGCTGCAGCCAGCACCAGCACGTGGTAATCCAGAAACCTGCTCTCTGCCTCTTCAGGAACTCCCCGCCCAGCCCTTCCCTTCCTCCCGTAACTCCAGAAACCCTTGGCCTCCCAGCCCAGCCAGCATTTGCTCTTCCTACCCCTTGGCCCCCGGATTCCTGCTTCCTGGGTGTTAGGAGTTCACACCTCCTAAGGCCCACTCCCTCAGACCTGGTCGGGCTTCCCTCTCTCCCTGGTCACCCGACCTCCATCCAGCAGCCTCCCAGCCTCACCACCTTCAGGTTAGTCTCCTGCAGCTTCCGGGCCCTCTCCTCCAGGCGCTTGGCAATGACCGCCAGCTCCGCATTCTTCCGCTTCAGCCTCCGCACCTTCTCCTCTGTCTCGGGGAAGCTGCTCTTCCTCTGACAAGGGGTCAGCCAGAATTGGGGCATGTTGAGAGCACCCCCACGGACCCAATCCTTACTGTCCAGGACTTGGGTTAGAACCCTGGGCTCACAGTGGGGTACTTGGCAACTCTAGATCGGGGTTCACCCTCTCTGGGTCTTGGGATCATATCCCCTCCAGGTAGCCCTCACTTGGAGGGAGAGTTTATGGGATGGGGAGGCTGCTGAGGCAGAGGGCTGGGGTGTCTGAGTCTGCCTTCCCCCAGCTCCAACCGGGACTCAGGACTTGCTTTCCAAGCCTCACCAGCATCTGATTTTCCTCCTTAAGGATGGCACAGCGCTGCTGCAGCTCCCCCAAGGCCCTCAGCAGCTCCAGATCAGGCCTGTCCCCGCAGCCAGTGTTCAACTTGCCCTGGCACAGGGAAGGACAGGGCACCGCACCTCAGGAACACACCCTCCCTAGCCAAAGCCCTCCATATGGAAGCATCCTGCCTGCCAGCAGTCTAGGGAGACATGGAGATGAGAAGGTTCTTCCCCTATGTCCCAGGCCTTTCAGAGATGAGCTTAGGAGGCCAAGAGGGAGCCCACACTGGCCTCCTCCATCCCTGGTCCCCTCTCTGCTAGTCCCGAGTTCTTTCTGTCTTTGCCCATCTCCTCCTGGGAAATGCCATCTCGAGCTCCCAGCCCCAACCCTCCAGGCTCTTTATGGGCCCTGTGTCCCCTTCCTTCCCCCAAAGCCCTGGTCCTTCCATCTTCTATAGGAGGTTGCTCACATCTACCCCAAGCCTTGTCCTACCTGACTCAGCCCAGCACTGAGCCCCATCCCCTGAATCTGCTTCCTCTGAACTCTGAGTCCACCGCGCACCTCCGCAACCCCCACCACCCCTACCCCCCAGCTCCTCCAGCCCCCAAGGACAGAGACTCTCAGAGGATACACAGACCATCAGAGAGAGAGACCCCAGAAGGAAGGGGCAGGGGCAGGGCCAGATGCAGCAGACAGGCAGAGAGTCAGAAGGACAGACATGGCAAAAAATGGAGCCCCTGAGATTCCTGCCCAGTGAAGCCATGCCACACAGTCACAGAGGGACCCCCAGACAGACAGGCCAGGAGACGAGATGCGGGCCGCGGGGCGGCATTTAGTGCCCAGGCTGGAGGGCATCATGAGAGGCCCCACCACGTAGACCCCAGCCCTCCCCAGCCCCCGTACCTTAGGGAGAGCCTCCACCTCCTCGTCCTCCCGCCTCGGGCAGCTGGGTCTGGAGCTCACTGCTTGGTGCCTCAGGCCAGGCAGCCCAGTTTTGGTTCCTTCGGGGTCAGTGCCCCCCATCGCCCCGGGGCTCTGGGCTCCCTCAGGCTGGGAGTTCCCCTCAGGCTCCAGCTCTCCACCCTGCAGAGCTGCTGGAGTGTCGGCAATGCTTAGGGTCGTGCCTCTGGGGTCGCTCCCCTGGCCCGGAGTCCAGCTCTTCCAGGCGGGCAGGGCCCATGGCTCCATGGCTCTGGGGTCCCCCAGCCGTGGGAGGGGTGTCAGTTGCTCCATGATCCTGCCGAGGGGCCCCAGGACCCAGGCCGGGGGACATCACCCAGCCAAGCAGAGGGGCTGGCGAGGGTCATGCCAGGCCAGACCCCCTCTTCTCCGAGCTCCTGGCTTCACCGAGGCTTCATCCGAGGTTGGCTGTTCTTCCTCACCCACAAAGGAGGCTGCAGGAGTCGGAGCTGCCAGAGGCGAAGCTAGGGGTAGGCGAGCTATGTTTGCTCGCGGTTGTGTGTGCGCGGGTGTGTGGAGGAGCGAGGGTGTCCCCGTGGGGGCAGGGAGGGTGTGCAGAGGCCACCAGCAGCAGCGCCTGGGGGAAGGTTGGCGTGTGTCTCCAGCTTGGTGTGTCCAGGGCAGCGCTGCCCTGGATGGGTTTGGAGGACGGATGCCCCCGCCCGTGTGTGTCGGGGTAGTGGTTCTGCGTGTCACTGTCTGTGCCTGTTTCAGAGTTACCAGTTGTTTCTCCGTGTGTGTGTGGGTGTCTGTGTTGCAGGGCTGTGGCAGCGTGTGACGCTGTCACTGGTTGTATCCGAGCAGCTCAGTGCTGTGCAGCTGTGTGCATTGGTGTCATTGTGTGTCCGTCAGCGTCTGCGAGTCTGGCCATCCATCACGACCCTCAGCCTGGCTGGGGTGTGCAGGAGCTGCGGGGGTGATCCTCAGCCGTCCGCTGTGGTCCTTTATCTCCTGCCCCTCTCTGCTGCTGCTCTCCCGCTCGCTGGGCAGTCGGCTGGTCCTAAGGAGGCCTGGGTCGGTGGGCCGCTTGCCTCATAGTCTCTGTCCCTGCTGGCCTCAGCTCCGGGGACTGCAGCGGTCCCCTACAGCCCAGGAGCCCCGAGATGGTGAGCGCAGAGGAGGGCTGAGCCTCAGGATGGGGGGGTCGAGCAGGGGAGAGACAGCCCTCCCCTCCCCCTCCCTGTTTTCTCCCGCCCACCAATAGGAAGTCGGCTGCTAGTTTCCATGGTGATGGCGCTGGACTGGTGGGCTGGACCAGCAGGCAGGGTCGGGACAGAGGGAAGAGCTTCTTCCTCGCGGGATCCCAGCCCAGTACTCCCCCCACCCCCTACATGTAGCCTCCCACCCTTCGTCCCCACATGCCCCCGCACCTTTCTTGTACAGGGGCGAGGGGGCAGCAGACGGTCCTCCCCACATCAACCCCACCCCGAGACCAGTAGAGACAGAGACCAGGTGGTAAGACAGATAGATAGAGCCAGCCATGGAAAAGGGTAGGTATAGAAAAGATGGGATTTGAGATGAAACAAAGAGAGAGAGACCGAAAAACCAAAAGAATGAGAAGGAAGACAGAGACAGAGGGAGAAAATGGAATTGCTTTGGCTCCCTCCTGGCAGACTTCATTCTGAGGGCAATCTGGCCATCTTGGGCCAACCAGGGAGACCACATACCTGTCAGGATGGCTTTGCCCCAAAGTGTGAGGAAGTTCGTCTTCTGTCTAGCCTCTGTCTTTGTGCCATGGGAGATGGCATTTGGGGACAGGAGCCTAGATGAATTCTCCAGAGACAGGGGTGTTGGGAATGGCCTTGGGGAAGCAGCCCCTGTCCCCTCCCAATGTGGGACTAAGTCCTCCTGCACACAAGCCGGCCTCCACCCAGGTAGGGGGCCCTCGTGTGGTGCCCTGGGGAACAGCAGCTGCAGCAAGGGGCCCCAGAGTCCCCGACTGTGGGATCCACCCAGGCGGGGGCTGATGAGACTGCTGGGGAGTACACGGGGAGGAGGTGGTATCCTCACTTCCCTACAGTAGTGTGTACATCAGTGTGTGCCCCACGGTGTGGATCCTGCTGTCATATGCATGTACAGACCAGGCATGTATTTCTCTCCGTATACACGGGAGGGGGCTGCTGTACACAGAGACACGTATGTGTATGTGTGTGTTATTATGTGTCTCTGTGTGAGTTACAGCACGTATGTCACAGGCATGTATACGTGTGCCGTTCTCAGACATTTCACAATATATAATGACACACTTTCGTGCAGTCACGTCAATATGTGTAATGACAATGACATGATTTTATTTACATCCTTGTATTTAGATATGCCACTGAGTAGCTTCTGGGTATGGATTCTCATGTAGGAGTGTGCCGGCCTGTGTGGGGGGGGCATCGATGCGTTCATTATGTGACTATCACTATGAGTGTGTTTGTATGCTCTTCCGTGTGTAGCACACATCATGTGTGTTTATGGCGTTGCATGTGTGTATTCTGTTGTTCATGTGTGTGTTCTGACTGTGCATATGTCCCTGTGTCATTGACTGACATGCCAAGAATGTCACATGCATATGTCACTGCCCGCGTGTGTTGCTAGCATGTGGGGGGGCCTTGTGCAGAAATGCACACACATGATGGTGTGTGTATATGTTGGCTATTAGAATCTGTGCCCTCGTTTATGCATAAGAGGCTTTGTGTGTGTGCCACAGTGGGTTTATACCAATTTTTAGACAACCAAGGACCCACAGGACTTCCTTAGGTTGGGATTGGAGGTAGGTCACTTTCAGTTTAGGGGTGTGGAAAGTGAATGGAGGTCAGGGCAGGGCCAGAGCAGGGAATAAGGTAGGGGGGCCCCTCCTGGCCCTGTCGCTCCCTGTCCTGTCCCCGTTCCTGGCTTTGTAGGGAGGCCTCACCGCCTCACCCCATGCCATACAGTCCCCGTCCCCTCCTTCTTTCCCAAGCTGGCCAGGCCAGGCCCAGAGCTCTCTTCTGGTCTCACAGACAGGGCCAAACCCATTTCTCTCAAGCAAGTGAGTGATTCTCCCTCCCAACCCCTCTGTGTGCCCACCCTACCCCTGTGCCCGCTAAGGCCATTCAGCGCCCCCACCCCAACAACAGAGTCTCAGACAAAACAGAAGCAGAGTCCATTCTTTATTGGTGTTGGGACCCCTGGCCCCACCACCCTCCATGGCCCACCATCTACCCTCCTTTTCCACCCCAGCCTCATCCCGGCGTCTGTGGGCCTGCCGCTGAGCCCCCTCGCTGGGGCCTGTCCGTAGCTGCGGCAAATCCAGATGTGCAGGCCGCCCGGACCTCTGTGTGGCAGACAAGGTCACGTGGGCTTTTCCCAGTTGGCCAGAACCGGAGGGACAATGCCGTGGGGGACAGTGGAGGCCTTTCAGGGGTCTGGGATGGGTGGGGAGGGGGCTACCTAAAGGACTCACCTGTCACACATGATCCTGAGTGTGGAGGAAGACGGTGGCAGGCGGCAGCGGCGGCGTGGTCTCCGAAGCCCACAGTACACTCATCCATAAAGTAGGAAACACTACACCCTCCAGTGCTGTTAGTAGTGCTTTCTACTTTATGGGTGACTGCACTGTCTGTCTGTCCGTCTGCGAGTACTCTTCAGGCCGCCCGCTCCTCCTCCTGACTCCTGCTTCAAGAGCCCCCAGCCCTCCCTGTGGCTCCCTAAAACCCTCCCACCCTGCCCCATGGCCCCCAAAGGGCCTGCTCTGGCCTTGTGGGCGGTGACTCAGCATGGCGCCAGTCCTCGCCTCCCCTACCTCCCTCCCCCCACTTCCTCTTTGGTTCCCTCTTCCCTTCCCCCTGCGGCTCCACCCCATCCCCCCACTTTTGGAAACATTCAGGTAGAAACCATAACTACCCTGGTTCAGACCCCAGTTCTGACCCCCTGCCCCCGAGCCGTGACCCCTTCCAACCACACTACCTGCTCTCCAGAGTCCAACTGAGGCAGTCACAGCTTCCTCCCACCAAGGACTCTGTCCTTAGTGTCCTCACCAGCCCAAGGCCCTGACTCCCTCACCACCCAGCAGCTGCCCAAGCAGAAGCCCAAGGCTATCACAACACAGACAGTAGCCATGTTGGGTGGAGGGAGATATTTAGTGCCTCTTGATGACACGGAGTCCTCCTTTTCAGCCTCCACCCACCCCCTGCTATCCCCACCCTACTCTCTGGCCCTTGCCCCTTGGAACCCAGGACCCCTCCTTTCTTCATCAGGGGCCAGGAGCCATTTTACCTTCCTTGTCTAGAAGGAAGTCAAGGCCCAGCATTTTGAGTAGCTGTCCTGCCACGGAAGCCAAAAGCCGATAGATCAGAGGGCTATTGCACCTCTGTGCCTAGAGCTTTGCCAGAAAGCCTTGGCACCCAAGCTCTCAAAGTCCCTCCCCAGAGTGTCTCCACTCAGGGCCTGGAAGGCAAACCCCTCATCCCCCCTTGAAGCTGAGAGTTGAGGAGCCCTCGTTGGGGTTGAAGCAAAGGTTCAAATTCTTACCTGATGCCGCAGGGCCCAGAGGAGCAAGCTCTGTGCTCCAGGCTCCCAAGTGGGGTTCCCTTCAGGGCGGGCAGGGCTTATAACCCCGAGGCCACGTGGGCCAGATCTCAGGGCGCCCAACGGTCTTGGAGCCCGCCCCCACACCGCGGCGGAGATTAGCGCGCCCCTCCCCTCCCTGGGGAGGACAGACTGACAGGAAACCCGCGCCAAGGCTGGGTATTGGCGGGAGGGGGGCTGAAGAGACCTTCTCACATGCCCTGGGCAGGTGGCTTCCGGGACCCCGGGGGCCTGCCCTTCCCCCATGGCACCAAGTCCAGGGGATGGTTCAAGAGCCTGGGACTGACTCAGGGTACTGGGGGTGACCCTAGGAGATAAGGTCTCCCTGTCAGGGGTTCGGTGAGTGCCCAGAACACAGAGTTCAGAATGCAGCACAAGAAAAGGACCTTTTCCTGAGCCCCACCCCCTGACCCTAGCCCAGAAAACTCCCTGCCCTTTGGGACAGCAGTGACATTCAAACCAAGCCATGGCTCCTCTATACGTGTTGCCTAGAGAGGCCACAAAGGTACAGAGGCATGAAGGGATGTCCGGGCCAGCACATCACAATACCCTTCACATAGTCAGAGGCCTCGGTGCTTCACAAAGCCGTCCCTCCCCCAGGCCTAGCCCATGGAAGGCCGGGCCTGTGCCCTCAGGAGAGTACAGAGGTCCCACTTGGGCCATTAGGCCTGTTAGTTCTAGACTGGATGTTTCTGCTTCCCTTGGGGACAGGAGGTCAGGGGAGAGCAGTGGTGAGGACCAGCGTCTAGGGCAGGGCATAGGTGCCATTGGACTTGGAGGAGTGGAGGGAAAGAGACTCCAAGGGGAGGTTCTGACAGCAGCCGGATGTGGGCACGGGGCCCGCCCACCTGCATGCCACCCCCGCTTTCCCCATGGGGAAGGCAGGAAGCTGCCCATCCCAGGGCCCCTGGCTGGGGGAGGGGAACAGGGTGTGGGGCTAAGTGGGGGCTGGGATGGTCTAGGGCGAGGCCACACATTTTCCCCTAAAGTTCTCCATGTCTCTCAGTGGGCTTGTTTCTGGGATCAAGAAGAATAGTGAGGGCGGTATGCATGGACAAGAATCACCCAGGGACTCCTTCCCAGAAGGCCATGGGCCTCTGCTCTGGGTCCCCCATTCAGGGTGAGGCCCGCATGAACTTCAGGGAACATTCAGATTCAAGGGCCAGAAGAGGATTGGCATGGAGTAAGGGCCAGTGGGGAGGGAGATTGCCATGCATTCTCTCCTTCAGGAAAGGGGATCCTCAACCTGAGAATTATTATCCAGCCCAGGCCCCTAAATGGGATGGAGAAAAGGAGAATTGGGCCCTTCCTCCACTGGGGTCTGAAGAGACAACGGTGAGGAGGGCGAGCCGGCCAGAAACGGGTTGGTGCTCCTTTAACAGACCACCACTGCTCCAGCCCCTGGGTGGAGGGGAAGTGGCTGCCCTCCACGATAAGAGGATAAGAATATCAAAGTTGTGCAGTAACCTGAGTTCCTGGACCCCCACCCTTCGGGGCCCCTCCTCCTAGAGCATCTTGCCCTCCCACCATCACCCTCGGCCTGAGAGTGCTCTCCTAGCTATCACCTCAGAGGGATTTTGTCCCAGCAAACAAGAGCCACGGACTGGGAGCCAGGGGCCTGGCTTCAGGGCCCAGCTTGGCTACAAACTCCCTCCACATGTGACCCAAAGCAAGTCAGACCCAGGTTCCTTCCCAGCGACCCACATGTCCCTCAACAGCCTCCAAACCAGTCCCTTTCCGGTCCCTGAGGCCTGTTCCCTGTGACAACAGAGACTGTTTTTCTTTCGTATAGGTCCTCAATGCCCAATGCCAAAGACCACTCCTGATTTTTGTGTTTGTGGGTTTTGTTTGTTTGTTTTAGGAGAGAGACTAAGGCCCAGTGTCTCTACCCCAGAGCCTCTGGAATCAGGAGGTTTCTGTGAGGGGCTGGAGCTTTTGCTGGTTCCCACCCTCGGGCTGGGGTTGGAGAGGGTGGAACAGAGGTGGGGCTCAGTGTCCCTGTACCCTGAACTTCTCCCCCGGCCTGGCAATGGATCCCAGCTCTGATGGGCCTCAAACCAGGAGAAACAGGACTGGGCCAAAGACAAATCAAGGATGAGGAAAGGGCTTGGTCTGATATAAGGACACAGAGACCACCCAGGTGAGTGGAACAGAGGCACTGGGCCGGAAGCCTAGCTCCAGACTGGCACAGCCCATGCGTGTGTCCCATGTAACTGACCTACAGGTGCCTGAGGGCAAAGCAGCGGGTGCCTACGCAGACACACACAGAGGGCCCAAAGGGCCCCAAAGATTCCCTGTCTCCTTTCCAGAGAGACACAGCAGACAAACTATGGGTCATAGCCCAGCTCAGGCCTTCAGACATACCTCGAGGAAGACCCACCGCACATCCCGGACTCCCCTGCCTCCTTCCTGGAAACACCCAGGAAGGTTCACTTGGGAATCTGAGAGCAGCTCTTGGAGGGTGACCAGAGGGAGTGGGGGATGGCTTCGGAACATGGGCAGGTCTGTGCGAGAGGGGTGAGTCCCACTCCTGCCCGCAAAGCCTCTTGTTGTCTCAGTTCCCCAGGACGAGAAGTGATGGGCAGTGACTGAGACAGGGTGCCTCTCTTCATGGAGGAGAGAGGAGTTCAAGTTGACTCCACCAACTCCGCCCCTTGGCAACAGGTCAGGGCTCCGCCAGACACTCACTGGGCAACCTCACTCATTTGGACTCTGCTAGGAAGTGTCCCCCCGTGGTCCTTTCTAGTTCTGACATTCTTAGTCCCAGGATCATAGACCTGCTCAGAGGTAGCAAAAGGGGAGGAGGAGGAGGAACCAGGAAAAGGAGTAGAGGCACGGCAGCTGGCATCAGAACAAAAGTGGGAGCAGCCCTTCACCAGGTGGCAGGGCTGAGGCCACTGGGGTCTGGGATCCTAGAGGGCTCCAGCCTCTCAATCCCTCACATCTACCCCAATCTCACTGGCCCGGGGAAAGCCATCTTTGTGTGCTAATCTGAGATTGGGGGTCAGTAAAGGTGGGCCTGAGGAGAAAAGGACCCAAGACCTGTCTTCAGGGACTCCCACTTTGATAGACAAGACACAGATAGGTACACAGGGTTTGAGAGTTTCGTGTGTGTGTGGGTGAGAGCAATTTGTACCAAAGCAGGCGTAGAGCTTCAGGTCCAAAGGGGACTCTTGGCTCCTACTTGAGCAAACACCGAATCTGAGAGGTCAGGTAGAGTGCACATATACACCTCCACACGTACCTACATCTTTCAAAATGACAGCGACGAGGGCAAATCAAGTCCTGGGTGGGCTGGAGGGGCCCTCAGGGCTGGACGGACAGATGCTACAGTAGCGACCTCAGAGTCACGGGGGCCCATCAGATAAGGCTTCCCGGAGAAAGCGAGTGTGGATGAAAGAGGGCTTGGAAAGGGAGGGGATGGGGTAGAAGCTGGCTGGGCAAGGTGGAGAAACAGGGAGAAAATGGCCCTTCGAAGGCCTAACCCTTGCAAAGGAGAACAGGCCCAGAAGGTGGGAGAAAGGGCAAGGGCGCTGTGTGCACACGGAGGCAGAAGCCCTCCTTGCAGCTGCACGGGTCTGGGGCCTCTGCTCGGCAGGCAGGCAGAGATGGCAGCCCAGATAACCTGCCTAGTGAGGAGACAACAGGACCGAAGCCACAGGACCTAACCACTCACAAACAGGAAGTCAGAAGGCAGAGCAGGCCCGCCCTCAGGGGAGCAAGGGCTGGGGGCATGCCTGGCTACAAAGGAGGGAAACTGAGCCCCCAGCCTGACAGAATGGGGCCAAAGACAATTGGGGTCCAGATCCCACATGCTAGGACTTTTCACCACCCTGCCTGGAAGGGCTGCTAAAGGAAGTGGGCCCTGAGGAAAAAAAGGGCCTTGGGAATCTACAACAGCGTATGTCCCTTGAGAGGTCAACTCGGCACCTAAGCAGGTCCCCTGACTCCTCTCGGAGCCTTGGAGAGCACCGGGCTTGCCAATAGGCCTCCAGACAAGGGGAGTGGGCACGTTCTCCCCTGCGCCCTCTCTGTACTGCCCTCCTGCAGGCCAACTGCCGTGCTCTCCTAGTCTGCTGTGGTCAGAGGCAGCCGCAGGGCACCCTGGGAGGCCAGCTCTGCCCTAGGACAGGGTTCTGGCTCAGCTCTCTGGACATGGTGCTGAAGGCCTTTTAGGCAGCAAGCTCAGGGGGTTATAACCTGGCCTGAGTCAGGAAACTGAGCTGCAAGCCCAGAGAAAGGCAGAAGGCAGCCTGAGGTCACAATGCAAGTTAAGGCCAAGTTCAGGGTTTTGTCCATAGCCCCTGGGAAGAGGCAGGATGGACTGGGTAGGAAAAGAGGTGTGGGTGTGAAGAAGAAAGTCACCCAGACAACTGCTGTGGGAGCGGCCACAAAACCAGACGGCCACTGGGATCTCCCAGGGACACAAGTGGGAAAAGCTCCCTCCTGGCTCTCTCCAGTCGAGGTGCTTGGTTTAACCCAGTTTTACCTGCTGTGGATGAACTCTGTTTATTGTATGTGTGTGTCCCAAGAGCTGGGGTCTGGTCCCTGCCTGGAATCTACGTTGACCTCTCATCAGCTTAATTCCCTACCCCAACATTAGGACCACCAAACAGAAGGCAAAACCGGGAGGCAGGAGACAAGGGGCCCAGTCCCCACACTGTGGCTGTTTACAGTATGACTTTGGACCATTCACAGATTCTGACTGCCCCCGCCCCCCGCAGCCTTTGTTTCTTCACCTATAAAACAGAGGAAGAGGTTGACCAAGGACCTGGGAAGTTCCCAAGAGCAAGGGGCCCTAGGAGCCTTGGAGGAGGAAGCAGCAAGGTCTGGGGTCCAAGACCTGCCCAGCCCTGGGTAGCTGACGGATTTCCCCAGCTGGCAGAGCTGCCCTTACTCAGAGAAGGCAGGTGGCTGGGAAAAGCTCTAGAGCAGAATCCTCCCCTTATTTTGGCTGGGAACAAGGGACAAAGGGCTGGGGGCATTCCTTGGCCTGTCTCTCCAGCCCCCTGCCAGCATTCTGCCCCCCACAGGATCCCTCATACGCCAGGGACAGCTGGGAAGGCAGAAGGTGAGGTCTGCCCCGTGAACCACTCTGGGCTCCGTTGCTTCATTCACCGCCCTGTGTTGCACACACTGAGCTGGGGGGAAGGGCAGCAGCTGAGGCGTCTAAAGAACTTGATAAAACACATTCAGCCTGAATCTCATTTGATCAGCACGCTGAGCCCGTGATGTAAAATGATGGTATCCCCGGTCTCAGAGATGAAGAACCGGAAACTCCTCGAGGTTAAGTTTCACCTTCCTGAAAACCAGCCAACAATCTGCCTCCCGGTTCTGTCCCCCTAAGGAACTCAATTCAAAGTGCCCCCGGAAAGAACCAGACCTCAGAGAGGTTACCCAACAGTGAGGGGAGTCGTGGCCTACATCTGCTCACAGACCCAGCCAGGAATGGGGATTGGAAAAGGCAGTGGGGAGGAACTCAGGCGGCCCCTGCTCCCCAGGCCTGTGGGGGAGGCAGAGGGCTCTCCGTAGATAACCAAGTGGTCTGCGGAATCTCTCCGGCCGCGAGCGCCACCCCCGCCCCAGCCCCTTCCCTGGGAGCCTATTAGGCAGTCAGATGAGGGAGAGCTGGCCGCGAGGTCTGAAGGCCCCCAGCAGCCACAGCAGCGGCTCACAGCCCTGGAGCCGTTAAAAAATGACTCAACCAGAAAGTGCGTTTGAAGCGACGCCTGCCAGGGCCCCAGAGCCAAACCTCAAAAAGACGAAGTGAGAGAGAAGAGCCCGCGGGGGCCGGGCTGGGGGTGGAGGCCCGGCCTAGAGCCGGCCTGGCCAAATAAGGGCAAATGCTCCCAGGCTGACCAATGGGGCGCGGGCAGCCACGTCATGGGGCTGCGGCTGGATGGGCGGGCTGAGAGGCCTGGGGCAAAATGTGAGCTGGGGACTGGGGCAGGGGGCCCAGGCCCCCCATGAAGGGCCCAAGGTTGAGTAAGCGCCATGAGGTGTTGAGGCCCTCATCCCCAAAGACCTTGGTACCGAGGCCAGTAGACCCGCATCCCCGAAATCTCCACCTACAGGCTGGGGCCCAAGGGGGCAAAAGGAAGACAAAGGAGGACCCCCTCACCCCTGCCCCAGTTATGGGCTCTAGATCCCCGTCCGCCACAGCAGATATCAATGGCGGCCATAAGAACAGCTGGGCTGACACCCCAGTGTAGTTTGGTCTGGCTGCGGACCTTGGGCAAGTGATAGAACTGAAACTCAGTTTTGTGAAAAGGGAATACTACCTCCCGGATGGTACTGAGGATCAGATTCAATAATGTAAGTGGCCGGTTTGGAACCTGGTAATTGCCATACTGACAGAGTAAAAAATCAGGAGCCCAGGGACAGCTTCACACTCATAACTGCTGTGAAAGATCCCTTTGCAAGGACACCCCTTACAGCAGTGGAGGAGAGACATGGAGGTCAGAGGGGTCCTTCTAATCTGAGCCTAGTCCTTCCTGCTGCGGAAGCAGAATAGACACCCTTTCCTCAGACTCAGTCACCAGAGACGTGAAGTGCCCACCTTGAGCACCACCATCTCACCCTCCCGCCGGGCCCCTCTGAACTCTGCACCCCGCCCTCACCTCCCGGTTCCCCTGGGGTGCAGGGCTGAAGAAGTGAGTCTGTTCGGCTGCCCAGAGAAAGTGCCAGTGTCCCAGCTGCCAGCGCAGGGTGGGGGCAGCCGCTGGCTTCCCTGGGACCTGTGATCACACCTTTGCCTCAGGCTTTCCCAGCCCCTGCTGGGACCACAGCCCAGGGGGAAAGATAAGCAATGGCTGCCAGCCTCTTCATCTCAGTGGAGTCCTTCTCTGTTCCAAGTGCCAATTTGCATTCCCCCCCCCTCCATTCCTCAAGCCCCCAGGGACGAGGTGACAGTTAAACCCCTTCCTCCGGCTGGTGGCCCCAGAGCACTCATTTCCTTCCAGGTCTTTTCCGGGATGGGGGGAGGAGTTGAAAGGGGGACGATGGCTGATGGTGGGCAAGAGCGAGAAATCCATTTTGGAGAGACACTGGGGTCCCTCCACCCTGTTGTCTGAAGCTATTGCTTACCTTCCCTCAAGTTCTCTCTTTAGCACAAGAGCTCAGTGTGGAGGAAGGAGAGTGCACAGGCAGGAAACAGCACAAAGGAGCTCTTGAAATGGGCCTGCCAGGCCCCTGCTTTCCTACAGTCCCAGGCCTTCATCTGTGGCATGGACCCCCAAGTCCTCTGTCCATGACCCCATAATGCCTGCCCTCTACTCTTGGGGGCGTGTTGAGAATGGGAGTGCCACAGGTCTGCGGGAGAGGGGTTTTCGGTCACATTTCTCAGAAGATCGGGGATCTTGGTGCTATCAGCCCTCAGTTTTCTCTGCCCTTGGTTCCTGCTTTCTGGGATCTTAAAGCAGAGAGAAACATAAGCATCTCTAGGCAGAAGGCTCCAAGCCAGGTAGTGTAGGACACATAAAGTAGCAGAGACCCCTTTGGGATCAGGTTGACCACTGCCTCTGGTGCTGTCTTCTCACCCAAAAGGAGGGCAGGCTGGTGTAAGTCACAACTCTCTCAGCCTTCACATTCTCTGGATGATCTGTCGCTCTCCAGCTCCAACACTCTGGCCAAGGCCCAGACCGGCAGCCATGTACTTTCTTCCTCAGTCTACATCTTACTGGCTCACCGTAGAGCCGTTTTTACCAAGCGTGGCTATCTGTTCTCCTAGCTCAAATGAGACTGGAAGGGGGACAGTGACATACAGGTAGCAGAAGTGACAGGCTGACATGAATCAAGAGGTAGAAAAATAATCAGTCCCAGAACCATTTCACCACATGATACAAAAATGGAGGTTTCTAACAATGACTTTGAGCCAAGTAGAGGTTAAATCACTTCCAGAATCTTGTATCCAAACAGTAAGGAAGTATGTATTTAAAGAAAACAATAACATATGTCATAAAAACAACAACAACAAGAGAACAGAGAGATTAAAATTAAAAGCCATGGTGCTTAAAAAAAAAAAAGCCATGGTGCTTAAAGGAAAATGTGTCCACTGCGATATATTTCTGTATGATAGGTGTAGGGGAACATCCATCGTCCCACAATACTACAGGGATGTCATTCTCGCCACACTTACCTGGAACTTATCTAGAGGTGGACAACTTTGGATAAAGTTTTTGTCTTAGATACACGTAATAGCATACAGCTCTCAGATTGCTTTTATATAAATTAATGTATTTCTTACACTGATCCTAAGATAGGACCGCCGTGTCCTTAAGTGAACTTTTTGTTTGAAGTTAGCATACAAAGAAAACTGAGCAGATCCTGAGTACGTAACTCAATAAATCTTCAGAAGGTGAACTGACCTATGTAACCGGCATCCAGATGAAGAAAGACTACAATTATCCTCAGGATCCCCTTGGGTCTCCTTTTCCACCCCCAGCCCTCACTGGTGACCACTATCTTGCCGCCTGAAGCAGTTTTGTAGAAAGGAAATGGTTTGAGTAGTCGAGTGACTGGGAGGCAGGGGCAATGCCCCTAATTGGATATGCACGTATCCTTTCATCACAAGTCTGTTTCAGTGGACTGTGAAGGGGCCATAATTGGGCTGCAGATGGAGGTGGTGAGTAGGGAAAAAGCAGAAGAGGTTGAGGAATATGGGGCAGAGGTCAGCAGATACCTAAGAACTGCTGGAGTAGAAAAGAAGATGCAGCCAGGTGGGAAATGGGGGAGGGCTGGACCCGTTTCCCAATGTCCTGCTTAGGGGTCCTTGAGTAAATCCTAAGGGTCACCTCCCTGGTCCCTTCCCCCACACTGCCTCCCACTCTTTGGATAATTTGGGGACTAGAGATGTAAGATGTTGGGTATTCAGGGGACTCAATGTATAAGGACATGTAACTCTCACTTATAATGAACTAATGCCTCATGCTGGTTCTGTGGAAACCTCATGAAGGGAACAAGTACACCGCATCTGGGGAGAACTATGTTGGAAGGAGTTAGCAGCCCTAAATTGGGTGTGAGCAACGCATTTCTTGAGTTCAGGCTCTACTTCTTGATCATGGCCAAGTTACTTTAACTTTGACCCTTAGTCTCTTCATCGCGACATAAGGATGTTAGCTATGATATAGGGGTTTCGTGAAGATCAAATCAGATAATGGACATGAAAGCCCTTTTGTCAACAGTAAAATGTCATTTAAATGAAAGGTTTTACTGATAAACACGAAGCAGACTTCCAAAGTAGATACTAGTCTGTGCTTCAATATTACGTACCTGTTTTACGCACTCACAGGATCAGGTGTCAGGGAGGGGACATGAGGATTGAATGGCAGGTTATAGACAGGCTTGGAGTGAGAACGCATGGCCATGCCCAGAGGAAATAGGCCAAACCTAGAGTCCAGCCTGAGCTTACTCTCCCCCAGCTCATCCCCATTACTCTTCCGAAACAGCTCCCCTCTAAAACCAGAATGTTCCAACCCTCGTTCTGACCCTAGCCACCAATGGTTGCCTGGGAATGGAGACCACATTCAGCAATGAACTGCTACTGAGTCTGTTATTATTTTTTTAACCCAACGGGCAGTAGTTGGGGGGAAGTAGACAACAAGGAATAAGCAGACACGGGAGGGCAGCCTGGTCACTAGCCTGACTCGCATCTGTCATTGTGGAACTAAGGAGGAGGAGCCTTGCCTTTCTGAAGTAGGGAAGCCCAACGACTGAGCAGGAGACCAAGACCCTGGGTAGGTATGGGACCTCCGTGGTCAGAACGGGGCTGAAACTCTGACAGGCGCAAGGAGCAGGGCATGACCCTCAAGGATGTGTGATGCAGGGCAGTGGTAGCTGAGACCTCCTTGTCCGCGTAGTGCCCCTCCCTCCTGGGAAGCCTTTAAGAACCAGCAGTCCTTCTTGCAGTTTCTTTGGGTTCCCTGCAGTGGGTGGACTCAGAGTCCACCCTGTCTGGCCTGCCGGGCAGCACCACAAGCAGCTTCCAGGACCAGAAACAGCAAGAAAGCGAACTGAGAAGCAGCTTCCAGGCAGAGCCCACTTGGCACCGAGTCTGTGACACCCAGTCCCCTGACTGGGCACCCCTCCCCCACAACCCTCAGGGCCTGTGTCTTTCGCTTCCTGCGAGGCTAACAGTTAGGTCGTCAGCTCGGTGTGGGGCTGAGGCAGCCTGTGTGTGGTTATTTGTGTACAGCTCCTCTTGCCTCTCCTCCCCACAACTGTTTCCATTCTCACCGAGCAGCCACGTCCGGGTCAGACACGCAGGACAGCAGCTGGGGATTTCCAAGGGACTTTTTGAGAAAAGCCAGTGAAAGTTGGGTGTTGACTGCATGGCCTAGGCACTCTTGCTGAAACCCACTTCTCTCCAGATCGTAAGGCTGGCCTGGTGGGGCTACTTCCCAAGGATCCTTTCAGACTGAAATTAAATAGAAACCACCACCCCTTGAGCTCTTTCAGTTTGCTAGGCTGGAGAAATCCTTTAAAAACAGCTGAAACTGGGGTTAACAGACCATTCCTTCAGAGCTTGAGGGCATCAGCAAAACGGCTCTGGTTTGAGGAGGATCTGTGAGTGACATAAGCATCCTGGGCCACTTCCAGCTGCCCTCACAGGGGCCTCTGAGCAGACAAGGACAGGGGTGGGAGCAGCGGGGGGTCACTGGAGAATCAGCTCCTCTTCCTCCTTCCCACAAATCAGCTCCTCTCTCTCCTTCCCACACACTCCAGGCCCCAAGGAACAAGAGAGACACTGACTCACTAGCAACACCAGGTGGCTACGGGCAGAGCCCTAGTGTAGGCACCTCCGCTAATGAGTCAGGAGCTCATTCTGCAGCAGTGATTTTCGGCACTTCTCCCACTATTTGATTAACTGTGCGCTTACTGTATACATTAAAGAACAGCTAATAAAAAGGGTAAATGAATTTTACTTTTCATAAAACCGAAGTTTCAGAATTTTCACATTGCTTCGTTTTTGTAATAACAAAACTAAGGTAAATACGGTGTTATCATTGTTTTACAGACGGAGAACAAGAAACCTAGGAAATCAACAGGATAGCGATAGGATTCTTTGTGGAGATTAAAGTAAGAATTTCTGGTAAATTTTTCATTCTAAAACAAATAACTCACCTTGACCAACAACCTGGTATCAAAACCCCCTACTAGGCCAGAGGGGCAGGGGAGGGGCCCAACTCCTACAAAGGCATAAACTAACTGGACCAAGACCCAGCAGCCACCTCAGGGTCTCCAGCTGAAGAAACACAGCAGAATGTGTGTAGGTGGGCAAGGGAGGGTCATGGCCTAAGGTAGAGGAAGAACAGTAAAAAGAAGGAAAAAAAGGGAGGGGGAAGAATAGTAATAAATATGGTCAACAGGCAAAGAATACTGAGAAGCCTCAGACTTTCTTTCAAGACACTTGCTGTGCCAGGTCTAGAGCAAGTCTGCAACCCCCAGATGCCAGGACTACCAGCCTGATGGGGCTGCCTGGACTCAGGACAGCAGACCTTCCAACAAGACCCGAGGAAGCACACTAGAAAGGCTGCAACTTCGGAAGGCTGAAAGATGGGTATCGGGGAGCTGGAGGGCCTCTGTTGCTCCAGGAAAGTGCTTACAGAGTTAGGTGAGTTCTTCCTGTGCCCAGGTAAAAAGGAGGAGGCAAGGCATCTGTCATGGGTTTAAGAACTTTCCTAGGGGTTCATGTTTATTAGCATCTGACCCAGAGTCCTACTCATGGGTAAGGGCAAAAAACAGGTCTCCTACCCCTCATTCAAGTCAGTCTCTGTTAATCCACCAGCTCAAACCACCCCACCCCCACCAGCAGTCCAAAGGTAAAATGGCTCAGGGACACGCCGTGTTCTCTCAACAGTCTGCTGAGTCTCAGAGTTGGAGGGGGAAAGTCTCTGAAGTTCTGTCCATTTAGTTCCATAACAAAAAATAAGCAGATGCAGGAGGTGGGGAGCAAAGATGCTGGCAGCAATGTAGCTTGCTAGGTCTTTATAGCTGTGTCTCTGGATTTGTAGGCCACTCCTCGACTTTTCAGCTCTCGCACGATTCCTGCAGCAGGAAAAGAAACAGCTCTATGAGGGAGGAATATTCCAGAGGATAAGAAAGGTCTCTCTACTACCACTTTGGTGGGGGGCGAGAAAGGGAGAAAGGAAGGAAGGTGTTCCTAAGCAAAATGGAGTTCCTTCCTACACAGCTCATCAACAGTCCTGCTTGGTTGGCTTGTTACTACTGAAGATCCAGGCACGTGTTTGGCAATGACTTGATAAGAATGAGAAGGAAAAGACTACACACTGTAGTCGCTAAAACCAAGGGTTCTGGGGTCAAAATGCCTGGGTTCACATTCTAGCTCACTACTAGCAGGATGACCTTGGGCAAGTTATTTAAACTCTCTGTGCCTCAGTTGCCTCACAGAGTCGTGAGGACTAGCGTGTAGTCACAGAAAGGACCTCCACAGAGTGTGGCGGAGCAAGTGAACACTGGCTGCTATTATGATTATTATTACCTTGGGGAAGGCGACCAGTGACCGACACTGCATACACACCTGGCTTAAAGTTACCTATGAGAGAAGAAGAGAGATGGCAGTGAGAGTGAGTTAAATCTAAAGACCAAATGGAGGTTTAAGCTAAAAATGAAAGGAATGCTGCAACTCCAAGAGAAGAGCAATCACTTCTTTTGGCTCCGATGTTAAGTGACAGGGGACAGGACACTTTCCTCCTGTTTCCTACAACCCCAGCTATTTCTTTCTTTTTTTTTTTTTTTAAGATTTTATTTATTTATTTGACAGACAGAGATCACAAGTAGGCAGAGAGGCAGGCAGAGAGAGAGGAGGAAGCAGGCTCCCTGCTGAGCAGAGAGACCGATGCGGGGCTCGATCTCAGGACCCCGAGATCATGACCTGAGCCGAAGGCAGAGGCTTTAACCCACTGAGCCACCCAGGCGCCCCCCCAGCTATTTCATTCTGTGGCTACTTACCCCTGACTTAAGGCTCCCCCACCAGACCCAGAGGGCAGCAACAAGTAGACCAGGATAAGGAGAAAGGGAGATACTTACTGACTCGCTGCCACTTCGAGACCCAGCTGTCCTCTGGACTCATCATTGCAATGATTCTGGGAAAGGAAAAGAAAAAGAGTCAGCCTGAGCCTCTCCTACTAGAAAAGAGAGAGATGGAGGAAAATGCCACTTCACTCTGCTTCCAGCCAGCAATAGTTCTGGGAGAGGAAACAAAGGAAAAAGCCAAGTATTGGTTTGGGAAAGAAAGCAGGGGAAATGGACTACTAAGGCTGGGGACACTGACAAAGGTCCTTGGCCTGCCAAGCACAGGTTAGTTGCCATTCCCAAAGGACTAGCTCATTAGGCTCAAAGGCATCCTTAGCCTAGATTCTCTGGGAAACAGGACAGCTTCAAAAGTAGAAGGCCAGGGGTGCCTGAGTGGCTCAGTGGGTTAAAGCCTCTGCCTTCGGCTCAAGTCATGATCCCAGGGTCCTGGGATCAAGCCCCGCATTAGGCTCTCTGCTCAGCAGGGAGCCTGCTTCCCCACCTTTCTCTGCCTGCCTCTCTGCCTACTTGTGATCTCTGTCAAATAAATAAATGAAATCTTTAAAACAACAACAACAAAGCAGAAAGCCAGTTACAATTACAAGCAACACCATCACTAGGGGGCTGGGCCCTAGTGCAAAGGGGGAGGGTGAAGGACAAACATGCTTACAGGGTTACAAAAATAAGTTAGACTTGGCCAAGGTCTGCTCTGATGAGCTGTACAGTCTAAGATGCATTTGGAGACCTCTCAGAATTATGTGGACTGGAACTCAAATACTGAGCTAATACACGACAAACACCTAGCACAGTAGGTGCTAAATAAGCATGAGCTCTCCTTATCTTACTCGTTCTCCCCAGGATAGCTCTGATACACAGGCAACAGAAAGGCCATTTAATAAGGGCTAGTAGGCTGCCACTTGAGCTTGACAGGTAAACACCAGGTACTTTCAGAAGCTACATTATGTCATTTCTGTCATTCATTCAATCAAATGCTTGCGGACTGCCTATTGTGACAGGTCTGTTATAGATCCTGACATTTATCAACTGCCTTCTCAGTAACCATTCCCTCGGGGCGCCTGGGTGGGTGTCAATAAACATCTGCCTTCAGCTTGGGTCATGGTCCCAGGGTCCTGGGATCAAGCCCTGCAACAGGCTCCCTGTTCAGCGGGGAGCCTGCTTCTCCCTCTTCCACTCCCCCTGCTTGTGTTCCCTCTCTTGCTGTTTCTCTCTCTCTGTGTCAAATAAATAAATAAGATCTTAAAAAAAAATAATCATTCCCTCTTCTTTTTGGCACCAATCTTGGATTCTTATTTGGGGAGCCTTCCTCCCCCATCCATATCCTACATTCTCAGCCACCTGCTGGGAGTGGAACTGATGCCACCCTCTGGGGTGGTTAAGTAGGGTAACACCTGCCCTGGCCTGGCAGACTGACCAGAGGTAGACACAGGCCGTTGTCTGGACCAACAGTACGTTCTCTTCTATTCTTCACAAGCAATCTTTCTAGCCCTACAGTGCCTGTCACCCAACCTTATGATTTAACGTCAACAGAATCCCCACCATTCTCCAAACATAGCTTGGTTTTCCCACCCCGTGATTCTACTCAAGTCATTCCCATGTTTAGAATGCTTTTTCTAAAATGCTCTCTTACCTCAACCTCCTCAAAATTCCTGTACTTCTTTCTGTCAGAGCCTGATTCACATAGTATCTCCTCAGCTTCTAGGTGAGTTCATGTGGCCCTCCTCTGAGCTCCTTTAGCCCTTGATATACCCACTCTCCAAAATCTAATATGCACCAGAATACATAAAAATAACACAACTCAACAATAAAAAGTCAAATAACCTGCTTTGAAAGTGGGCAAAGGATTTGAACAGACATTTTTCTAAGATCTACAAAAGGCCAGTAAGCACATAAAAAGATGCTTAACATCACTAATCATTAGGGAAAAGCAATCAAAACCAAAACAATACCACTTCACGTCCAAGAAGGTAGCCACTACCAAAACCAAAACAAAACATAAAACAAAACAAAACAAAAACAACAACAACAACAACAAAAAACAAGCGTTGGCAAGGGTGTAAAGAAACTGGAACCCCTGCACACTGCTGGTGGGAACAGAAAATGGTGCTGCCGCTATGAAACCAGTACGTATGGCAGTTCCCCTAAATATTAAATAGAGCGACTCAGCAATTCCGCTTCTGGATATATACCCTAAAGAAATGAAAGCACGGATTTGATCAGATATTTGTAAACCCGTGTTCACAGCAGCATTGTTCATGACAGCGAAAAGATAGAAGCAACCCAAGAGTCTATCAACAGATGAGTGGATAAAATGTATTCCGTTTAAAAGGAAAATTCGGACGCATGCGACAATATGGATAAACCTTGAAGACATGATGGTAAATGAAATGAGCCAGGCACAAAAACACAAATATTGTATGATTCCACTTATATGAAGCACTCATAGTACACTTCAAATTCATACAGCAAGAGGGGTGCCTGGGTGGCTCAGTTGGTTAAGCATCTGCCTTTGGCTCAGGTCATGATCCTGGGGGTCCTGGGATTGAGCTCCATGTTGGGCTCCCTGCTCAGCTTCTCCCTCTCCCTCTGCCACTCCCCCTGCTTGTCCTCTCTCAAGTAAATAAAATCTTAAAACAAAACAAAAACCCAAGAAATTCATACAGAAAGAAAGTAGAATGATAGCTGCCAGGGACTGTGGGAAGGACTCAATCTCACTACCCTGAGATCAAGAATTGGACACTTAACTGACTAAGCCACTCAGGCACCCCTGTGTGTAAATCCTTAATTGGCCTAGAGGCCAAAAGACAGTTATCTCCTTATCCCCCCAAAGAATACTATTCTCTGGCTCCTACCTTGGGGAAAAAAAAAACCCGAGACCTGGTCACTTACGTTACTCTCATTTCCCCTTCTCCCCATTGGACAATCTCACCAAGGGACATATCTAACAGCATCAGCTTTCAGGTAATAATTTACCACTACTGTACCTTACCTTACCTTACCTTCATTTTCAGAAAGGATCTTCATGTATTTAACAAACACTTCTTAGCCTTTTGCCACCTTCCGGGCCCTGTGCCAAATCAGTGTATACAAGATAAACACAGTCCCTACCACCAATGAGCTGACAGTCTCATGAAGAACTGTCCAGCAGAAATAAACAAAACCACACAAGTCATTTAAAATTTTCTAGTAGCCACGTTTATAAGTAAAGAAAAAAGGGTGAAATTAATTTCAATAACATATTCATTTAACCCAACATACCCAAAGGATTATCATTACAGTATATAATTAATATTAACCAAGTTAAAATACCTTACATTCTTTTTCCTTGTTCTAAATCTTGTCAATCTAGTGTATATTTTACAGCTAGAGAATAACTCAGTTTGGACTAGCCACATTTCAAGTGCTCAATGCCAAACATGCTAGTGGCTAACATAACTTTGAGAACAACTAGGATCATGATCTCAAAAGTCTGCCTCACATTTACTGGATGGGGTGGGGTGGAGTAGGATGGGAGTAACCAAAAAGTGAATGAAGGAATCTAAAGGAGCTTACCCATCAAAGGAAGAGCTGGTGCAGTCATATACCATCTCCCGGTTACCCTTCATCTGAAGATATGCATCACAATTGTCACAACCATCATATTCAAACTGGTCTATAGTCTGGGAGAGGGAAAGAAAGGGGTAGGGATGAGCATAAACAAGGCCAAAAGAATGAGTAGCTCTCTCCATACTTTTACCTGATCAAGTAGAAGGCTCCCTATGCTGGCTCTGTCTCATCCGGTTCTCCACCCACCACTCTTACAGCTCCATTTCTGAAGTTCCACCCACACCCTCACAGTCCTCCCTCTCTTGTTCCTAACTGCGTTTTACCTATTCCTTTCCCCAGTCTCCTCAGGGACAGGCATCTTCTCTGACTACTCCCTCAGCTGCAGATCCCCACCCTCACCTGACTCTCAGTGGCCTTCGACTTCAACAGAAGTTCACTGAACGTCTGTTAAGAATCACACGTGTGCTAGTTAAGGATTCAAAGGCATCTAAAGACTGCCTGTGTTCCTGCAGACTTAAACGATGGACTCCAGCAGGTTCCCACATCCCCCTGAGCCCCGCCAAACCCAGGGTCCCGGAACTTAATTTTCTATTCGCTATCCCCCAGACCCGTTCCACTTTTTCCCCCACCTTGATTCCCCCATCGCCCCTACAACCAGCTCCCCGAAGGACACCTTGACCAGCGAACACAGCAAACAAGCCCGCAGATGCCGCAGATCCTTCGGCACCGTCTCGAGGGCCATCCTCTCCGACAAAAGCACAGCAAAGAACTGGGCCACGGATTCCTCAGCCGCAGGAAGTAAACAGCGAATTACCCAGAATGCCTTCCACTTCCGGTGCCCAGGACTTCCTCTTCCTGTGTGGGCAGTCGCAGGTCCCAGCCACCGCCCCCCCACCCCCGCCCGTCCTACGGAGATGGTTTCTCCCGCCTGAAAGGCGGGACCCGGCCGGGAGTCACCTGGGCCCGCGCGCGCGCCCGCCACCTGGGCCGGCGCGAGGGCGAGGCCGTGGCGGCCGTTGGGCCTGTGGGCAGGGCCCATGGGGGAGGGGCGGCGCGGCTGGCGCCTGCGCGGGAACGAGCCGCAGCCGGAGCCGGAATCCCGGCGGGGCGGGTCCTTTGATCTCGGTCCCTGGCAGCCGGCCGTTCGTCCCCTTGGGAGGATCCCAGATGCCAGCCGAGATCCTTTTTTGTCTTGCCGTTTTAAAAAAGCGCAGGGCCAGAGAGCCCACTGTCTCCCTCTGGGTTATCTCTGCCAAGAGGGAAAGAAATCAAGGACAGCCCCTTTCTTCCAGAGAGCAGTGTAGGGTTTCCATTTGCCGTCGACCGGAATTGTGGCTTGTGAGCCGATGGCGCGTTAACAGGCGTATTTATTTTTTTAAAACTCTTTACGTACTTTACTCGTTCCAGCTGATAATTTAGGCTTTGTGCATCTTTTAGCATTTAGACAGTTCCTTTGTTGAAAACATCTGTAGAGGATAGGAGAGTGTCTCCCCCTACCCCCACCTTCTAGAAAGCTAGATGCTTCTATGCTCTGTGCTTCAAAACTGGGCAACAGACAATGACGACCCCTATGAAGCCTTTCCTGGAGAAGCAGAAGGGGAAATGTGCTTTGTGAGGATGGGAGCAAAGGCCGCCCCAGGCTCTGTGGAATTCATACCAACTTAGCAGTAGCTCTGGATCCTCACAGTAGTCCCAGGAGTAGGCAGAGCACAGTCATTTGTGTTTATCAGAATTGGAGCTCTGGGATATAAATAGGTAGTTTCAGGCCCCACTGTTCTGTCCTCCCAACCAGGCCTCCGAACTGAAAGAGCTTCTTCAAGGAGGGGTGGGGGGACTGCTGTTTGTGCCCCTGCCATGCTGCATTCAGATGGGCTCTATGACTGGGGTTAGAATGTTCTCCAGCGTTGGATACTTTCGGCCTCCAAACATGCTTTCACTCTTATCTGGGGAGCCCTGCCACAACTCTGTGAAGTAGGCTTATTTTATGGGTGGAAAAGTGAGGCACAGAGTATTTGCTACAGGTTACAAAGTCATTGAAGCATCACAAGAGTGTGAAGTAAAAGGTACAATAATAATACAGATAGCAACTGGACCACAGAATCCAGTCATACTTTCCTCCCTTCCCTGATCTCACTAAACCATGCTTTTAGGGGCTTACAAACCAGTACTTGTTGCCTAGCCCACCACTCTGTCCTATCCCTTCCTAAGTCAGAGCCTAACCTCTGATACCAGAAATAATTTACTTCTGTCAATGTAGAAGATGAAACCGTTACTGTGAGTGACCGTCATGACAGAACAAAACCACGAGACCAGACTGCATTTATGGATAAATATATTAGCAAATAAATACATTTCTCAACATAGTGCCTGATTCAAGCGTCTTTCTGTCTGGTTCAGATATAAATACCCATGTGGGTGCCTAGGTGCTAGATCCCCACTGACTTTGAGGGAAGAAGTTTCCCAGGTAGGGTCCTGTGTCCACTTAGCTCCCACATTCACATTCCAAATGGGATAATGCCTGAGGAGCCGGCAATGGTCCAGCTGCCCTGGGGTGAATGTCACCCTCAGGGGGCCCCTCAGCCCTTGCCCACTCGGTGCCAGCTACCCGGGCCGGATGTCCTGCATGCACAACCTCTTGCATGTATACCTTCCTGGGTGTCCCTGGTTTGTATGGCTTATCATGGGAAGCAGGGCCTTGGAGCCATCTAAACCCAAATGTCCTACTTTGCTTTTCCTTTGTTTTCCCCTGTTCCTCATCCCTGCTCTGAGAGAAAACTCCGAGAAAAGAATTCATCATTGTCCTTGTTCAGCTGTAATTCTGTCTTTTCTACCTTCATTCCATCCTCCCTCTTCTAGATGAAGTCCAGCAGAAATCCTCTTCTTTCCACCTACTTTGGGACTTTGAGATAGGCAACTTCCAGGAAAGAATTATTCCCTCCCCCACTACCCCCACTCCCAAGCCCCAGAGGAACTGGGGCTGCTAGAGTGACGAAGTTTGAAAGTCGGAGGCTTCATCCCAGGTTCTTCAGGGCGCTGTACCGCTTTAGGGACAGAACTCCACACCCTGGCTTCCCAGAGCCTCCCCTCTGACTTAATAGAGTGGATGTGACAATTAAAGACAAGAAGGGAAGAGCATTCTCCCTTATGCACCAGGGCAGGTACTGCCTGGAGAAGCTGCACAGTCTCCCTTTTTAGGTCTCAGGGCTCATCTACGTTCCTGATCTGTTTGCAAAGAAGGAAAATGACACAAGCCGAGGTTGCTGCTGATGCAGCAGCTTTACCAAGGCGTCAAAGCTGGTGTGCAGGACTCACCCAAGAGAGGAGGTAAGAAGGACCCATTGACAGGTGTGCACATGAGGCTTGGGATAAGGAAGACCTGCTGGGCCTGGGGAAAACAGCAGCACCTTTATAACACCTATCCACCCATACCCAGCTTCCTGTTCTCAAAAGACAGCCTTTAAGGGAGCCGGCCCACATAGGGAGTAGCTGGCTGCCCCACTGGACACAGGCTTGCTGACTGCAGACGCGTTCTGCACTCAAGGTCCAGCGCTGGGAGCAGGGAGCACCTGCCACCCACCACCACCACTCCTCTTCCGGAGGTGCCGGGAAGTATGGCCCAAAAGAGGGGTGTTTTCTGAGGTCCTTTCTTCACTCTGTGCCAGGCAGGGACAAGTCATCCAAGTACGCTCTTGGTTAGAGCTAGGTCTGAGCATCTCACACAGCCTGTTCACACAGCTCCTCAGTCTCCTCCTCCGAGCCTGCATTTAGAGAGATGAGGGAAAGAGGTCACTGAGGGTCAGGCCAGCTGCTTTCCTGTCCCACCTGCAAGACAGTATGGCTGGGAGAGAACTACAGAGAGGGAGGAGCAGGGAATGTATCCAGAAGGGGCAACTAGATTGAAAGCTGGGAGGGGCCCCAGCTGGGATAAAGGGGAGAGAAAAACAAAAAAGCTCCAGAAAGAGAAACATACATAGCAACCGGTGTGTTATAATTACTTACTATTTGCTCGTTAACCCAGTAAATACTTATTAAGCACTTGTGAATCTGGTCTGTTACCGTATGCCAACTAGAAGAATAAGCAGGGACCTGACAATCTTGTAGGAGAGAGGGTGTGCATGCAAAGGGAAATTATGCAGTGGGACGGGACTGGATCATAAGACCTTTCCTGGAAAGGGGACAGATCATGTTCAAGTGGAGCAATCAGGAAGGGCTTCCTGAAAGTGCAGATAAATGAGCTAGTAGGGCAGAAATGGATAAGAACTGGATTTCTGGGAGGAGGAAGGCAGCAGAATATTCTGGGTTATAGGGACTGCGAGAAGTGTTTACTAGGTTTGGCAAGGGAAGGGGAAGACTGAAAAATAAAGTGGGGAAGGAGGATGGGGGCTAGTCGGTGCCAGAGCCTCAAAGGCCAAACCAGGCTCAGTTTTTGCTTACTGTGGACAAAACAACATGTGGAAATTTCTGGACAGTTTGTTTAGAGATGATGAGCCTGGCAGCAGCAGGTGAGCAGGGCCCAGCCTTCATGGCCCTGTAAGAGGGGAAGGAAGAGCTAGGAGGCTCCTGCCTTGGTCTTTAGGCTGCATTGAAGACATGGGCAGGGACCATGTCTCCTTCTTCTTCTTCTTTTAAATATTTTACTTATTTATTTGACACAGAGAGAGAGAGAGAGAGATCACAAGTAGGCAGAGAGGCAGGCAGAGAGAGAGAGGGGGAAGCAGGATCCCTGCTGAGCATAGAGCCCGATGCAGTCCTCGATCCCAGGACCCTGAGATCATGACCTGAGCTGAAGGCAGAGGCTTAACCCACTGAGCCACCCAGGTGCCCCCCATGTCTCCTTCTTCTGAAGGAGAAGGTAAAAAAGCTCTCAGGGACAGAGTTAACAGAACCTGGTGCTGACTGGATTTGAGGAGCAGGGAAGAGGGAGGTGTCCAAACCAGTTCTGTGTACGGGAGAGAGGGGAGGTGCTGGTCTAGCTCCAGTAGCCACGAGAGAGCCCACGTGACAGGGTCCAAATGGATTGTCAAACACATGACCAAAGCTTGCTTTACATGGCTCCAAGGAAGCCATGGTTTTCTCTACTGTCACTGTGTACATGCCTTTGACCACATAGACCTGGATCTCCCAGTTGTCAAATGCCATGTCCTCAGCGCCTAGCCTGGAACCTAGCCCAAAGCAAGCAGGAACCTAGCCCACAGCAAGCATCGAATGCAGGAAGAAAAAAAGGAAAGAAGTGAATGAATGAATGATAAAAGCTCTAGGTCTTGACTGTAAGGTTCCTAGACTGAGAGGTCTTATATTTCAGGCCCTTTGGGTTCCCTTTTGGGGTGCCTAGGGAGAGCTGTAGGCAAAGAGCTTTGTCATCCACACCATGGGAGAAGATGGGGGAAAAGGTGGGAGGCTGCTCTGGAGAAGCAAGAGGATTTGAGCAAATAAACACCACGTTAAAATGGAGGATTTACATTATCAGTATTGGTTGTAACACAATTATCAGGGATGCACTGAGGTCCCAGGAGAATAAGGTTGGTCTTGTTAACAAGGGTGCTCAGAAGAGAAGCCTTAATTGTTCTTTTACCCCAGGTGGAGAGGAGAAAACCTAAGGACCCCCAGGGTTGCTGGGAACCACCCATGATTTTTTTTTCTTTTCTTTTCTTTATTTCTTCTTCTTCTTTTTTTTTTTTTTTTAATAATTTCCATAGCTCTTCTCATATGGCCTAGTGTTACAGATATCTGCAATTATTTCCCCTCCAAGACCTCACATTGGCTGGGATTATAGCTATCAATCAGTAAGTACTTCCCCATGCTCTCCCTCAAGAGCAAGGAACACTTCTTGGCCTTCTTTGTTATCTAAAGCTTATAACTGGGGACGCCTGGGTGGCTCAGTCAGTGAAGCCCCTGACTCTTGGCTTCTGCTTGGCTCATGATCTTGGGGTGGTGGGATCAAGCCCCATGTGAGACTCCACGCTCAGCAGGGAGTCTGCTTAAACATTGTCTCCCTCTGCCCCACCCCGCTGCCCTTCTCAAATAAATAAATCTTTAGAGCTGATAACTGAACTGTGGGCACAGCTCGACTAATTATTACAATATTGAAACACTTACATTTGAGCTGTTGCCTCAAACCACCGCAAGTGCTGCCTGATGTTTCCTCCACGCTGGCGCTTCCCCCAAGACCGCCCCCTGCTCTGGCAACCAAAGGACCAACACCTGGCAGAGTCAGAGTACCTCGGCCAGCATCCTGCGCTACGCCTGCTGTTCAGGATTTTGAATGTTACCCCACTGCACCCTTCTCAGCTGCTGTCAACCCCCTTGTTGGCTGACTTCCCCCATCCTGCAGAAACCTCCGGTATCCGCTCCTCACCACACCCTCTTCCCCTGAAAACTCACCAGGCTGGGCTGGCGGCAGCTGGCAGTGAGGGTAAGGGCATGGCCTGCCCTCTGGGGTGCCAGAACTCCATTCAGAAGGCCCCTCTCCAGGTGGGTGCGGTCCTAGGGACTGGCGTGGAGTCAGACACAACCACACTGGCTGTGAACTTGAGTAACAAGGGCCTGGGCTTTCTGGCAGCAGCCTCCTGTCCAGGCCCGGAGGCCCAAAGATCAACGGGTGGGCCTCCGGGGACCAAGGGTACGCCAAGCTGGTACCGTAATGGGGGAAAATCTGGCAAGTGGGGCGCGCCGTCAAGTCCTGGGGCTGAGAGGCAGGGGTGGGCTCTGAGAGCCCCCCCCGCCTTTTCCTCTGTGGGTGTCGAACAGGGAGGCTGGATTTCTGCAAATGGAAGAGGCTGCTGGGACTGGGGCTGGCGGCATCAGCTGGGCCCGGGGCTGCCTCTGGGAGGGCCCTAGGCCGTTGTGGGTTGGGGGGCTGCCCTGAAGGGGCAGTTAGGTTGGATCTGGCAGCCTGCTGATCAGGGGAAGACGGCTCCGGCTGGGGCTGTGTCTGAGCAATGGCAGGCCTGGTCTGGGGGACTCCAGCTTCTGGGCCAGGCTTCCGGCCATGCCACTGGAAGCGCTTTTTGTAGTGGTGGTGCCGGTGGCGGTGGTAGTGGACGTGGCTGGAAACCTGGCTTTCACCTGTGGGCACCACGGAGTCCAAAGACCGGGGCCGGGAGGTCACGCAGGGCCGCGTCTCCTCTCCCCGGGGCTCCCCTTCCGGGCTGCAGTACACCAAGGGGTCAAAGTCACTGCTCAGGGAGCTGCGGAAGGTAGAGCTGCTGCCATGAATGCCCTGCAGACTGACATCTGTGCAGTTGACCACTGAGTCACTAGAGGAGCCGTGGCAGGGCCCCGAGCTAGAGTCACTGGCAGGCCCGTCGGCCATGTAGCCACTGCGCTCGGTGCGGTAGCTCTCCCCAGAGCCGCTGCTGTCGTGAGGCCTGGCCCGGCGTGCGGGTGCTGGGCACACTGAGGGGTGCTGTGACGTGCGTCGGAGTGGGCTCAGCCCCCAGCCCTGTGCGTAGGGGTGCTGGGCCACTGCCAGGCGCTGCTGCTCGCCCGGAGCCCTGGGGTGTGCGGCTCTGGGGACGCGGTGGTGCCGGGGGGCTGCGCCTGGCTCCTGGGAGGTTAGGAAGGGTCCAGGTCGTGGGGGCCGAGCCACTGCACCCCGGGAAGGGCCCAGCACATAGGCAGCGGGCAGGTGGTAGTGCGCATGGCCAGGATGCTGGCGAATGAGGTGCAGTCTCCGGCCTGGTTCCTGGTAAGAGCGAGAGGGTCCCAGGGACTGAGAAAACGAATCTCCCTCTGGAAGAAAGAACCAAGAGCACGGGTGTTTGACTCCATGAATCGATGGAGGGTGGTTGCAGAGGCCCCATTCGAGCCCACATAGCTGCATGTTCAGTCGGAGTTGGGGGACCAAGGACATTCCTAATCTGCCTGTGCCCTGGGACGCCCTGGTTCCTTCCAGCCAGTCTCTCTCCCTGGGGGTTCCACTCTGCATGTCCATCCCCACTCCTCCCACCAGCCCATTTGGGGCTCTTTCACTCAGGGCCACCACTGGCCTGTAGCATACCTTTGGGTGAATTAGAAAAAGGCTCTCTTTCCTCAAGATACTTCACTTTCATCTTTCAGGAAATTTCCATACTATTCTGGTTTTGTTAGAATAAGATACTTTATTGCCAGAAACTCAGAATTATAAATACACAAACCACCCAGATTTGGAATCAACACAGTTGTCATAAAAATACGATTTTTAGGGATGCCTGGGTGGCTCAGTCGGTTAAGCCTCTGCCTTCTGCTCAGGTCATGATCCCAGGGTCCTGGAATCGAGCTCTGCATCAGGCTCCTTGCTCAGCAGGGAGCCTGCTTCTCTCTCTGCCTCTGCCTGCTGCTCTGCCTGCTTGTGCACTCACATTCTCTCTCTCTCTCTCTGACAAATAAATAAATAAATAAAATCTTTAAAAAAAAAGATTTTTAAAGTAACAAAGAAGTCTACAATGTGAACTGTGGTTTGTCCCCCTTCATAGGAATCACCCTTGAGCAGTGCACAGCCTGAAGAACTGTTAAGGGAGACCAGCATTCCCCTTAGCTTCAAGGCAACACCCTCCTTGGAGAGCAGCCTCATCCCAGACCCCGCCCCCCCGCCACCCCAGCACACAGCGGAGTGCACAGCCCACCTCCTACCTACGATGTTGAACATGCAGAGAGGGCAAGTCCGGTGCTGATGGAGCCAGGGGTCCACGCACACACGATGGAACTCATGGAGGCAGGAAATGACCCGTAGCTCCTGTGGAACACAAGGGGGTCCGAACCAAAGTTACCTGTAGCTGCAGCAGTAAAATGGGGCCTCTACTTCTTGCTGTGACCTTGTAAAATACCACATAGTAGCCTAGAAGTGGTAAGGGCTTTGGCGTCAGGTCAACCTGGCTCTTGCCCCTTGGCTGCATTACCTTGGGCAAGTTCCTTAACAGTTTTCTGCTCTAAAACAAGGATAAAAAGAAAATCTACCCCCACTGGGCATTGTCATGAGGCTGAAACGAGATCATGGCTCTGAAGCACCCACTGCAAAGCCTGGCACGGCCACACCGAACAAGGCCTAGCTCTTGGTCCCTGGAAGACCAGGGAAAGAGCCAGAGATCAGGGCTGTCCCCTCCCTCTGCCTCATGCAAGATACACAGGGCACAGATGCAACCAGGGAAGCAGGCTTCAGTGCCCTGCCCAGCCTCCTGTGCAAGTGTCCCTCCCCGGCCCAGTCATGTCACAAAGGGCAAGCTCGAGGCCCGCCTTACCTGGCCCTCAGAGAACTCCTCCAGGCAGATGGCACACACGGGGGCTGAGCTACAGCTGCTGCTCGAGTCTGGCCACTCAGCCGGAGCCCTCCCGCAGCTGGCCCGGTACCTCCTGGTGGCCAGCTGGCTGATGGCCCAGGCGGTTCGCTGTTGAAGGGGATCCTGGGAAGAGGGCTGGGGCTCAGACTAGGGCAAGGGCTCCTTGCCCGAGGGTTCCTTGTCCCTCACCCCAGGACTGTACTGGGTTCCCAGTCACCCAGTGAGACCACACAGCCCACTGACTATCCCTAGGAGTCTGTCCCCTTCAAGCTCATACACGGCTCTGCCAAGCCAGCCAAGCCTTCCCACCCCACCCCCGTTCATACCACCAAGCCTTCCTTTCCTTGATGGGCTGGAAGAGAAGTTTTTCGTCCCACTGCCTGCCGGATATCTTAACTTGGATATCTAATAGGCCCATCAAATGGCATTCCTAATCCCATTAACCCCCCCAACCACACACCCATCCTCCCCCGCTTTAAAACTTAATTCAGATCATGGTACTGGTTCTGCTCAAAATCTTCTCCTATCTCCCACTTCACCCGGAGTGAAAAACACTGTCCTGTCAATGGCTTCCGCAGTCCAGCAAATTCCTGTCCTCACCTCTTGCTCTGCCCTCTCACTCACTCTACTCCAGCCTCCTGGCCCCCTGGCTGTTCCTCAGACATACTGGGCACACCTCTGCCTCAAGGCCTTTGCCTGTACTGGGCTCTCTGTCCCCTCACGCTCTCCCTAAATACCTCCACAGAGACCTCCTCACCCATTTAGGGTCTTTCCTGTAAATGCCATCCTCCCAGTGAAACTTTCTCTGGCTTCGCTTTTTAAAAATTAACCCTTTCCCTTTACATTCCCTCTTCCCTCTTCTATTTAATTTTCTCTCTGGCACATACCACCATCCAAAAATACCACATAGCTTATTTATTTTGCTTATTGTCTATCTCTTCCCATTAGAATGAAAGCTCCCTGAGGGAAGGGATCTTCTGTCTTTTCGCTCACCCTGATCTCACCAACACCTGGAACCGTGCCTGGCCCCCTCCAGGAGCTCTATTTGCTGAATAAATAAATGAATGGGCAAACCTCCGTGGAGGGGCTCTACAAGTCAGAGGCCAGGGTATTTAGACATAAATGATTTCAAGAGCCTAAGGGCACCTTCTTTCCTCCCCTTTTCCCTTCCCACTCCTTTATCCTCCCCCTCACAGGAACACACCCACCTCCCACCGGGGAGTCCCCCTACCCCAGCTCACCGGCCGGCTGTGGCGAGGGCGGCACCGGAGGCGAAGCACAGAAGCCAGGATGACCACAAAGATGGTGCCCACCACTGTCAGGAGGATCCACACATCATAATCTGGCTGGGGAAGTGAGCAGAGATGGAGAGAGTCATACTTCTGGAAGGAGGTGGGCCAATCTGGGAGAAGCTCAGATGCCTGGGAGGCAGAGAGCCAGAGGTCCCCTTGAGTCTTCTAGCAGCGGGGAGGAGGTAGGGAGGAACCTGCAGGGGGTGCCAAGTCGTCCTTCTCTGCCCACGGGCATGCATAGGAGAGGGTCCTCCAGATGTTCCCTGGGAGAGGTACTCTCTGAAGACCCATCTGCTTGGGAGAAAGAGGAAAGGGACCCCCGTGTAGAGTGGCAGCCTCCCAGTGACCCCCTGGGTGAGATTTCCAGCTGGTGGAGAGACACCAGCCAGGGATCGGGGGCTGGGGGCCAGGTGTCAGTCTGGCTCTGCTACTCTGTGCCGGGAAACCACGGAGCTGAAAACAACTTTAGAACTCAGGGGCCTAATCTTCTCATTCTGCAGATGAAGCCCACAGGGGGAAGAAACGTGTCCAGAAGCACACAGCTGGTGTGTGAAGATGAACGGTAGGGTTTCAGAATTCTCTTTGGCTCTAGGAGTGCAAGGGCTTTTGATGGGAGTTGCCACAAGAAGAAATGGAGGTGAGAATGGGTGCCAGGGCAGGGGCTGGAGATCTGGTGTGCTTACCCAGGTTGGGGGCTCCTTCAGCTCAATCCTAACATGGGCCTTTCGGTTTTTGTACACAAACTCCATCAGCTTCTCGGCATCCTTACCCCAGATCAACACCACCGGCCACGTCAGCCCCAGGGGCTGCTGCAACTGCAGGAGGAAGAGGACCCACAAGGGCTGCTGTGTCCTCACTTGTCTTTCCCCAGGTGACTTGATCTCCCTCCATCCAGCCCCCTCAAACACCCCAGTGTCCCTGGGTACCTGCTCAGCAGCAGCTCGATCCTCTGTGATATCAAAAAGGACAGCGCTGGCTCCTCGCTCTCCCGCCATCCGGGCCTGCAGAGACACACAACAGTGGTCCCCCTGTGGTCAGAGCAGGACACAGCCCACCCAAGCCCTGGCCTCCCCCTCCCACGTCTATCCCTTCCTCGGGCATCGCACACACCGTACCTCCGCACACTCCTGTATGACATTTGTGAGGCGGCAGTGGGACTAGGATCCCTGTCCTGCAAGGAGCTCACCCAGCTCCCACTGCCTTCAAGGACAACATTCAGTCCTAACTTTTGTAATCAAATAAGCCCTTAACAAGAATTTAGTTGTGCCAGGTAGTAGACTAGGCTCTGGAGCTAAGGACAAATAAGACATCTCCCTGCTCTCAGAGTACCCCAAGTCTGCCTTCACTAAGAGCTGGGATAACAGAAAGCGGGGAATGACCAGCACCCCCAGGGAGTGGGGAAGGGTGACCAGTCCCCAGTACAGAGAGGGAGAAGGGGAGAAAAGACAGCTCCTTCTAGAGCTGGGCTTTCCACGGTCCCACCCTGTCTGCCAAGAGGAGCCTGTGGGCATCCCCCAAAGGCCTGGGACCCTGCTGCCACCCAATGTCTCCATGGCAGAGCCCCGGGCTCAGCGCATCTCTTTGGTGTCTCTCTCCCAGCCACACTCTAGTTTGCTGACACATTTCCTGGCTCCAGTTCAAGGACTTAACGGGGTCCCCGTCCAGTGTTTTGTCCCTGAGGTGGCACTGGAGATTTGGTGGGGAGGGACCCGAGGGGCTGTTCCCACAAGGGCACAACTGTGCGTGCAGGCTTGGGGCAGCAGAATCTAGCCAGGCAGCCAGGCAGAACAGAGTAGAGCCAAAAAGAGAAAAAAGGCAAAAATCTAGCAGCTCTGGGTGTGGGGTAAGAGAAGAGAGATAAGGGCAAGGGGTGGGTGGAGGCACAAGGGCAAAGGAGCAGGACAGATACTGCCGTGACTTGGCATCGGGCTGCCCTGCCCAGCACCGCCACTCACCAGCCTTCCTCCCCAAAGCCAAGGCTCATCTTGGAAGGGTATCAGGCGGGGACCTCGTGCCCCCAGGGGCCTGCTGAGTCTCTGGGGCTGGGCTGCAGGCACGGAAGGAGTTAATCCCTCTGCCAGCCCCAGTGGCAGGCGGAGGAGCCAGTGCTGGGGCTCACTCACACGCTCAGGCCTTTGATCTCTGCTTTCTTTCCCTGGGGAGAGCCTGTCCAGGCAGGTCTCCTGCCTGGCAGGCCCGGGAGTGGGAGCAGGGAGCAGGGAGCGGCTCCTCGCCCCTGCTCCTCACTCCCCAGGAGGCAGCAGGGACCGGGGCCCCTCAGAACTGGCAGCTTACAGGCAGGGAAGCCCTGGAAAGTGGTGGAGACACTCAAGTGGGGGCCTGTAATAGGTCAGGAGGGTAACGTACCCCCTTCCTTCCTCCCTCCTCCCGCCAAGCTGCTAAGTCCTGGGACTGGACTAGCAGCACCCTGGCCCAGCCCAGGCTCAGGCTCCACAGTCTAACCGACTGGAAATTTACAGGACTCCGGAATGAAACTGCGGAAGAAGTTGAGAGGTCTGAGCCTTCGGTGTCCTCCTGCTCACTTACTCCCAGGAAGTCCAGCCCAACTAGAGGACCCCAGGCAAAGAGAAGCTCTCCACTCTTCAGAAACCCCTAAGCCAGGGTCTGGGAGCAGCCCCAGAGGACAAGGAGAGGGGCTTCCACTGCTAATGTCACAGTCTAGGCCTTGGCCAAGGCATGGGGGTGGGGGGGTCACTCCAGTAGTGAAACAATTGAGACTCCTGGATCCCGCATACTGCCAAGGCCTCATGTTTCTCATGCCCTGACTGAGACCCTATACCCAGCCCAGGCCGGGAAGAGGATGAGGGAAGGGCACAGCCTTCCTTCTCCAGAAATTTCTTACTTTCCCCACTGCCCCCCTCTTTGAAGGACTGGGGTAGGAAGAGTGGAAAGTAATTACCCTGATGTTCAAACACCCCAGCCCATTATAGCCCATAATTATGAAGCTGTAAAAGAGATCAAAGAGAGTGTACTGGCCAACAGGGGAAACAAACAGGACTTTCAGGCAGTGGGTACCTGTGTCCAGAGTTCTAGGAATCAAAAAGCAAGGCTTGGGGCCAGATGGCAGCCGACTCTGGGGCTGTCCATGCTTCCCTCCAGAACACCTGCACCCCCAAAGTGGGAGAGAGCGAACGAAAGGAGTACTTCTTGGGAGAAGAGTCAGCCAGCCCCCTTGCTGGCTGCCCACGGCCTCTAGCCCCTGGAACCAGGACACGGCGGGAATTGCACACGACCCTCTATGCCTCTCTGGGCTATAGGTTTCCTCTCCAGACACAGAGGCAGTCTCTGTCATCTCCTCCTCATCAAAGACTGACTGAGTACCTACTGTGCCCAGGGCACCAAGCCAGGGAAGGCCAGGCCTTCTAGAACAATTCATCTTCTAGTTGTAGAGACAAGGCATATACATAATACAATGCTGATAATGTTCTAGAGTACAAATGAATGAAATAAACCAGTAGTGCCCAGATCTTTTTTCACTGCAGAAAGCCCTTCCCTCCACTCCCCATCCCCACACAATCTGACACAATACACAGTAAAAGTGAGCTGAGTTTGAGGATGGGTGTGAAGTTAGGAAAGAGCCTTGGTTTCCCCCGCCCCACAAAGCATCTCCGTGAAACCTGGTGTGTAAAGCACAGACAGAGACCCTGGCAGCATGCCAGAAGCAAGGGATTTCTGCCCCTAATGGGCTACCTGGGCTGGGCCAGTAAGAAAAGATTCAGTAAAAGAGGTGGAATTCATCTGGGCTTGAAAACAAGGGTAGGAGGAAATAGAAAGGATATAACCTTTATTGAGACCCACTCTGCCCAGATTGCTCAGGTTTGAGTCCGGAATTTCCTACCGACTATTATCTGTGAGACTTTGAGCATGTCACTTAACTGCTGTATGCCTCAGTTTTCCTTTCTGTAAACTGAGGATAATAATAGGACCTACTTCACAGGGTTGTTTTGCAGACTACATAAATTAATCCACATAAAACCTTACAGTAGTACCTCAGACATAGTCAGTGTCCCTGAAGTATTAGTTATTGTCATATCAGCTATCACTACATGCTTTGGGTACATGATTTCATTTACTCCTCACAACTCTACAAGACAGTCATCAGTTTTGATTTGAGGAAACTGAGGCTCAGAGAGACCAAACAACTTGCCCAGGATCACACAGCTGATAAGCAATGGAGGCAGGATTCCCACTCAGGACTTCAGTCTTCCAAATGCCTGGTTACCAGGTGGTGGTCTCTATGGTATGAGTGGTGGGGCCTTGCTGTCTTCCACCAGGGAAAAGGCCACTGCTCTAGTCCAGGCATGAGGTGACTGGGGCCTGGGTAATCACAAGGATGGCTGTGGAGTTGCTCATAGAGAAACAGAAACCAATTTGGGTGACTAGATAGGGGGAGGGGGTGGCGGTGACAGGAACTGAAGAGTCCAGAAAAATTATGGTGAGGTTTCAGAGAAGATCAAGAGAAGTACCAGTAAAAAAAACAAAACAAAACAAAACAAAAAACCAATCTTGTTAACTCTAAAAGCATGGGATGATGGTTCCAGCGATGACAATAGTGATAACTGTGATCATTGAGTGGCTCCTATGTGCTTGGCATGGGGCTGAGAGCCACCATCTGCACTGTCCCATGAAATCTTCACAATTACTTTCTGATGTAAGTTCCATTATTATTCCCCTTCTATGAATGAGGAAACAAGAGGCCCAGAGAGGTGAGCTAAAGTGTCCAGGTCAGGCTGAGGGGCAGTGGACATGCCGGGCTTCAGGCCCAGGGCTGTCACCTCAAGACCCCCAGCTCTGTCGATGGTGACGACAGCACTAACACTAATCCGTATTCCAGAGCAGAGCCGATGGAAGTTAGGAGTTCTCAAACTTTTTATCGCTAAAACCCACCTTTCCCCCATGCCTCCCATGAGCCATATATTTTTTATTTTTTTAATTTTCTTTAAAGGTTTTATTTATTTATTTGAGGTAGTGTGAGAGTGAGAGAGAGAAGCAGCAGGGGAAGGGACAGAGGGAGAGGGAGAAGCAGACTCCCCACTGAGCATGGAGCCCAATGAGGGGCTCAATCCCCGAACCCCAGGATCATGACCTGAGCTGGAGGCAGGTGCTTAACTAACTGAAGGCAAGGGCTTAACCAGGCACCCCAAGCCATATTTTTTAAAATGTTTTACCAAACTAACTGCATTTGTTATGTATAATTCATTTTCCTATGAGATAACTTGTAACCAAAAGCAATAAATAAATATTTTAGTTAAGTTTGTGGGACTTATAAATCTTGGAAGTAGCTCAGACACCTCCATTCCTACCTTCACAGACCTCCTTTGGGCCAGGGGGCCCTAGGTAGGAGCTGCTTGGTGAGGCCAAAGGATGAGGTGTGAGGGAAGACTTGGACCTGCCCCGCTGGAGAACACGGGGCTAGAGCACGCCCACAGAGATGAGGGAGAAGAGAAGCCCTGTGTGAAGCAGCTGAGGAGTGAGTGCAGGGGAGAAAGCCTGAGAGGCAACCGCCAAAGCTGTGGAAGAAAAGCAGGTCACAGGGTTGGGCCAAGGCACTTCTTCTAAACCCCTAATGTTTTTTGTTTCTGTGTTTGTTTTAGCTCAGGCACTATTTGGTACTTGACATACATCATCTTTATCCTCACAATGATCACTGGGGTAGAAAATAAAAGCCCCATTTTATGGCAGAGGAAACAAAGGCGCAATAAGGTTAAGTGCCTCAAAGAGCACCCCCCTCATGTTCCTTGCTTCCTAGCCTCTGCGCACGTGCCTCAGTTCTCCTGCAGGAGTGCCATCCTCCCAGGGGGAGAAGGAAACCTCCCACGTGGACGGCGTCCTGACGTGGCCCAGTGTTCACAGTATGGGAGATCATACCCGGCTTTAGAAGAAGAGTGGAGCTTCTCTGAGGCCTTCTTCCCCCTTCTCTCCTCCCACACGCCTGCATCTCCCGTGTGTGCACGCACACACACACACACACACACACAGTCTCTCTCTCTCTCTCTCTGCCCTCCCATTTGTACTACCAAACACTAGGTACTCGTCTACCGAATGAATAAATGAACGACATTTGCCCATATTCTATAAAGCAAGGGAAATGGAATAGCCAGAAGCAGGGTAGCTTCAATCTAACAAAATTCTGCTGCTGTTAAAGACCACATAGTCTTCTTTTTTTTTTTTTTTAAGATTTATTTATTTTTTGAAGGAGGGGCAGAGGGAGAGAGATAATCCTGAAGCAGATTCCCCACTGAGCGCCAAACCTAACAAAGGGAGGGCTCCATGTGGGGCTTGAGCTCACCACCCCAAGATCATGACCTGAGCTGAAACCAAGAATCGGCCACTTAACCAACTGAGGCACCCAGATGCCCCAAGACCCACATAGTCTTGCACTGAAACCATGCTCTCCCCCTTCCAGGTGTGTCCTGGCCCCCATTTCCCACATCCTCCCCTGGCCCCCTTCTGCACCGGCATGGCCAGCCTGGCAGAGTAGCTTCACCCACGTGTGGGGCCACGTTTGAATCCTGCCCACATCCCTGTCCCCTCCGTGGGCTCGTGGAAGAACCCAGGCTGTTTCCTTGAGATTCCTGGCTCAGGAAGCAGGCCTCAGGAGGATCAGGAAACCCCCAGGGGGATCTGGGCCCAGGCACAATGAGCAGGCACAGGGGCTGGGACTGGCAGCTTCCTCTTTTTACCCCACCGGGGAGCTGGACCCCTTCCTCTAAGCCGACCTTAGTCACCCGCATAGACTCTAACTAATCTCTGGCTTAGGTCACCATGAGAATCTTCTCATATGCATTCAGTGTTCCCGGCCAGAATGGGAGGCAACAGGGCAAGGAGATTAAAAGCCCAGGTTTGGGAAGTAGACAAGGCTCAGTTCAAATCACAGCTCCACCCCTTCCTAGCTCTGTAACCCTAGCAAGTTACTTAGTTTTTTCTTGTTCTTTTTAAGTTTCTTTCTTTATTTTTTTAATACTCTCTACACCCAAGGTGGGGCTTGAACTCACAGCCCTGAGATCAAGAGTCGCACGCTCCACTGACTGCACCAGCCAGGCGCCCCAGTTATTTAAGTTTTCTGACCATCACTTGTCTCATACGTCAAATAGAGAATAAAAATGTCTAGCTTTCCTGATTGTTGTGCAAAGTAAACAAGATGATACATAAAGAATCTGTCCCACCTGGCCCACGGTCAGCGCACAGAGAACAGTAACTAATATTAGAGCAGGAATCACAAATGCACATGTTCACAGGGCCTTTGAGGTAGCAGGCCAGGGAGGAGCGAGGCAAACCCGAGAGCCCGGGATGGTGGAGAGGCGGCAGCTGCCATCAGCTCCGGCCAGCGATGCCCCATGGAAATGTGGAGCCACTGGTTTGCGATCTTGCAGGAAGAATGGGAACTGTTTACAGGTAGGGCAATGGCATCTGTTTCTGCTATTCTTGCATATGCTCGGTTAAAATTTCTGAGAGGTGGAAAAGCCCTTCAACTGACCCCTCCTTGCTCTGATCTGGGCAGGGAAAGGGGTTTAGGAATTTCCAGGTGATGGGGGAGGATATGGGGCAGGCAGCATGCCCTAGATGACAGATTCTGCTGGTAGAGGGTGGTTGGTGGGGAAAGGACGGAGGCTTGAATTTCCACCCCTCTCAGACCCATCATGAGTTAGGAAAACCTGAGTGAACTGGGCCCATCTCTCCTAGGCAGCAAGGGGACAGAGAACAAAGGGGCCTCTCACGGCCTGGAGCTGGGTGAAGTTCAGAGCGTGTGTGTGGGCAGGTGTGAACCCACCTTGCTGGCCAGGGACAGGCAGGGGCGGGGGGCCCGCTGGGGACTCTCCAGCTTGACGATGCTGATGAATCCAGGCTCCAGATTGTCGTCATCACTGGCATTGCACAGGTACAGGGGGTGGGACTGCAGAGAGAGGGAGAGAGGGAGAGGTTAGGGAGGCTCGAGGGGAAGTGGTAAGTGGTGGGAGCCAAGCACCTGCCCACTGTTCCAGGCAGGAACAAGGCAGGTCTCCTAGTGGTATGAAAGAGCAGGCCTTCTCATCTGAAAGCCTCAGAGGAAACTAGTAACCATCAGTTGTCATTTCCGGGGTGCCAGGGCCAAGAACACACGGAGGCAGGGAGCAGGTAGGCAGGAGGGTGTCCAAAAGGGGAACCTCCATGAAGAGTCTGCTGCAGAGCCACTCCAACAACCCTCCCAATGCCCCAGCCTCTCTAACCTCCTATTTCTTCTACCTGCTCCAAAACCCCAGGCTAAGAGCCCACATCAGCACGTTCAGAATGTTGCCTTCCCTCCGTGCTCTCCCAGGGCAGCTGGGTGCCACCAGTGCCTCCTGAGATCCCCTGAGATCCCCTGGGTGCCCCCTGAGATCCCCAGCTCTCACATGGCTTGGGTCTTCTCACTCGGCGCTGCCTCGTTCCTCTCAATAGCTCCCTTTGCCCTGGGCCCATCCTGGGATGAAGCCGGGCACGGGCAGGGAGAGTGAGGCTTGGCTAACAGCCTTGAACATCACACTTTCTAGGGGCTCATCCCGTCCTCAGCAGCGATGTAATAGAGAGGGGCCAGCCCAGCACCTCTGCTCTGAGGGTGTGGCGGGGCCAGTCTGGGACCCTATGTCCCTAGTCCAGTCGGTGTGGAGCAGTGACTCAGGGGCGAGTGGGCCCAATGTGTGCTGACAGACCAGAGGATCCTCCCAGCAGAGGGACAAGAGTGCCCTTCTGTATATGCGAGCTGACTCAAAGGCCCACGTGAGTCTAAGTTTCCCAGAGTGCTGTGAGACAAAGTATGATCTCGCGTGGAAACCCAGTGTATGCGGCAAGAAAGGGGATTCTGCATGAGGGAGGCATGCCGACTCCCCTGTCCACTGCTGCTGAAGTCTAAAGGACTTCCAGAAAGAAGCATCAGAGGAACCAGACAGCATTTTGAATTTATGAGGCTGTCTCTGAAGATGACGATGCCAGTGAGGGACTTACGGGCAGTCACTTTCTGAGAGCACTGTCATGCTACTTCTTCTGTCACTGCAGTTACTCGAACGTAGTGGGTTCTCAAACACAGCTTTGAATTCCAGCCTTGTGAATACACATCTTTGGGCAGGGGGTATTGAGATGGGAGTGCCATTCTTGCTCCCAGAATTTAAGGAGTACTAGTCTGGCGGTGACCAAAGTTTAGTGTGGAGAAATGTTACGCACATCGCCCTAACAAATCCTGGAAAAAGGCCAGGGCCCCGGTTGTTCTCACTTCAGTCCCATTAGTCTGTCTGTCTGCCCATTTGTCCAACCAAATATCCCTTCATTTCTTCATTCTACCAACACTGAAGGCCTCCCTGGTACCAGGCCCTGTGTGATCCGTGGGGGAGTCAACAATAAATAAGATGGGCTCTTTGCCTTAAAGAAGCTCAGAAGACAAGTTACAAATACACTGTAGGGTGATGTTATGACACGGGTTCATGCAAAGGCCTGCAGCACGGCCGGGCTTCAGGGCTCCCTCGGATTCTGAACAGGTGGTGCTCACCCGCTGGGCCCACAGGAAGGGGAGGACACATTCCTGGCAGAGGAGGCACAGCCTATGCCCAGCATGGAGGCATCAGCAGGGGTCTGGGAGGGACTTCCAGCAATCAGGTCTGGTGGGGAGGGAAAGGCAGGAGACTAGGCTGGAAAGGTCAGCAAGCTCCAGACCAAGGAGCAGAGACTACAGATTTGCACTGGAGAAGGTTCCTCGGTAATGACAGAGAACTGTCTGGGGTGGTCAGGAGGCAGAAGGCAGCTGTTCCAACAGAACAAAGAGGTGGGAGATCCCCCTTCAGAAGACAGATTGAAGTCATGGGAGTCCACCTTGGCTTGCTCTCCAGCTGCGACCCACGGTCAGCCTTCTTCAGATAACTCCAGCATGCCTCTCATGGACCAGGGGGTCAACTGAGGAGGTAGGTCACCTCAGAGAAGAGTTATCTTTAGAGAAAGGTGTGCAAATATTTAACCACCACTCTGCCCTCAGACCTCTGCAGAGGGAACCAGTGTACACAAAGCGGTGCTGTATTGTAGGATGCCTCCGATGAGATTCAGGAGGAAAACTTAGTGTCGGAGTTACCAGACTTGTCTGGTCCTGAAAAGGCTATGGGAGAGGGGAGGGGAGGAAATTAGCCATTAGTCAATGCCTCTTGCATACCAGGCCCTCTAGATGCTATCTCACTATGAGGTACCTATGATCATTCCCATCTAAAGAAAAGAATGAAGCTTGAGGCACAGGGAAGCGAAGGTCATACAAGATTAGAACCCAGATCTATCTGACTCCAGCCTCTGGAGTCATGTAACTCCAAATGAACACAGAGTCAACCCTCCATTGTCCACGCTAATGATGATGATGATCATTCTAGAAACTACTGTCTCCATTTTAAAGATGAAGAAACTGAGGCATTAAGTGGTTAAGTGACCAGCAAGGAAGAAGTCAAACTTTTACTGTTTGCATATGACTCCACCAAAAAACTGCTAGAACTGATACATGAATTCAAAAAAGACGCAGGATATAAAATCAGTGTACAGAAATATGTTGCATTTCTATACACCAATAATGAAGCAGCAGAAAGAAAAATGAAGAAATCAATCCCATTTGGGGCATCTGGGTAGCTCAGTTGGTTGGGCATCTGCCTTCGGCTCAAGTCATGATCCCGGGGTCCTGGGATTGAGCCCCATGTTGGGCTCCCTGCTCCCCCTCTGCCCCTGCTTGTGTTCTCTCTCTCTCTCAAATAAATAAAATCTTTAAAAAGAAAAAAAGAAATCAGTCCCATTTACAATTGCACCAAAAACAAAAGATACCTAAGAATAAACCTAACCAAAGATGTGAAAGACCTGTATTCTGAAAACTATAATGCTAATGAAAGAATTGAAGATGACACAAAGAAACAAAGACATTCGCTCATGGACTAAAAGAACAAATACTGTTAAAATGTCTATACTACCTAAAGCAATCTACAGATTCACTTACTCTTTTTTAAATACTTTTTTAAAAAAAATTTATTCATTTGACAGAGAGAGAGAGAGATCACAAGTAGGCAGAGCAGCAGGCAGAGAGAGAGGGGGAAGCAGGCTCCCCGCTCAGCAGAAAGCCTGATGCGGGGCTCGATCCCACGACCCTGAGATCATGACCTGAGCTGAAGGCAGAGGCTTTAACCTGCTGAGCCACTCAGGCGCCCCTAAAGAATTTTTTTAAAGATTTTATGTATTTATTCGACAGAGAGAGACACAGCGAGAGAGGGAACACAAGCTAGGGGTGTTAGAGGGAGAAGCAGGCTTCCTGCCGAGCAGGGAGCCTGATTCGGGGCTCGATCCCAGGACCCTGGGATCATGATCTGAACTGAAGGCAGATGCTTAATGATTGAGTCACCCAGGAACCCCTTTATAAAAGATTTTATTTATTTATTTGAGATAGAGATAGAGTGAGACAGAGCACAAGCAGGGGAAGGGGCAGAGGGAGAGGGAGAAGCAGGCTCCCTGCTTGGATATGGGGCTGGATCCCAGGACACTGGGATCATGATGAGCCAAAGGCAGACACTTAACTGACTGAGCCACCCAGATGCCCCAGCAATCTACAGATTTAACGCAATCCATATCAAAATACCACCAGCACTTTTCACAGAGCTAGAACAAACAATCCTAAAATTTGTGTGGAACCACAGAAGACCCTAAATATCCAAAGCAATCTTGAAAAAGAAAAACAAAGTTGGAGGTACCACAATTCTGGACTTCAAGTTATATTACAAAGCTGTAGTCATCAAAATAGTATGGTACTGGCACAAAAATAGACACAGAGATCAATGGATCAGAATACAAAACCCAGAAAAGAACCCACAACTATATGGTCAGTTGATCTTTGACAAAGCAGGAAGGAATATCCAATGGGAAAAAGAATGTCAACAAATGGTGTTAGGAAAACTGAACAGCAACATGCAAAAAAATGAAACTGGACCACTTTCTTACACCATACACAAAAAAAAATTCAAAATGCATTACAGACCTAATTGTGAGACTTGAAATTATAAAAATCCTAGGAAAGAGCACAGACAGTAACTTCTTTGACATCAGCCATAGCAACTTCTTTCTAGATCTGTCTCCTGAGGCAAGGGAAACAAAATAAAAAATAAACTGTTGGGACTACATCAAAATAAAAATCTTCTGCATAGTGACGGAAACAATCAACAAAACTAAAAGGCAACCTATAGAATGGGAGAAGATATTTCCAAATGACCTACTTGATAAAGTGTTAGTATCCAAAATATATAAAGAATTTACATGAGAAAGAGAGAGAAACAAACCATAAAAGACTCTTTTAGACAGAGAACAAACTGAGGGTTGGTGGAGGGAGATGGGTGAGGAGTGGGCTAAATGGGTGATGGGCATTAAGGAGGGCACTTGTAATAATGAGCACTGGGTGTTGTTTGTAAGTGATGAATCACTGAATTCTACTCCTGAAACCAATATTGCTCTGTGTGTTGAATAACTAGAATTTAAATAAATATTTGAAGAAAAAAAATTTATACAACTCAACACCCCCCCAAAATGAATAATCCAATTAAAAAATAGAAGACATAAACAGACATTTCTCCAAAGAAGATATGCAGATGGGCAACAGACATATGAAAAGGTGCTCCTCATCAGTCATCATCGGGGAAATGCAAATCAAAACTACAATGAGATATGTCACCTTATACCTGTGAGAATGGCTAAAATCAACAACACAAGAAATAGCAGGTGTTGGCAAGGATGTGAGGAAAGGGGAACTCTCTTACACTGCTGGTGGGAATGCAAGCTGGTGCAGCCACTCTGGAAAACAGTATGGAGGTTCCTCAGAAAGTTAAAAATAGAACTACCCTACAATCAGCAATCGCACTACTAGGTATTTACCCAAAGAATACAAAAATACTAGTTCAAAGGGATACACTCACCCTGATGTTTACAGCAGCATGATCTACAATAGCTAAATTATAGAAACAGCCCAAGTATCCATTGACTGATGAATGGATAAGAAGATGTGGTATAGGAATACAAGGGACTATTACTCATAAAAAAGGATGAAATCTCGCCATTTGCAATGATGTGGATGGAGCTAGAGAGCATTACGCTAAGCAAAACAACTCAGAGAAAGACAAATACTATATGATTTCACTCATATGTGGAATTTAAAAACAAAACAAATGAGCAAAGGGGTAAAAAGAGAGAGAAAGACAAACCAAGGAAACAGGCTCTTAACTATAGAGAAGTGATGGTACTGGGGGCAGGTGGGGGGGTGAACTGAATAGGTGATGGGGATAAAGGAGGGCACTTGTCAAGTGATGAGCACCAGGTGTTGTAAGAAGTGTTGAATCTCTAAATTCTACACCTGAGATTAATATCACACTTTATGTTAACTAACCAGAATTTTTAAAAAACTAAAAAAAAAAAAAAAAGGTTAAGTAACATGTCCAGAATTACATAGCTGAGATCAGAAGAAATGAAAGAAGTAGGATAATGTAAAAAATAATCATAATAAATTAAGAATAATCTCCATTTTACTTTGAAAACATGATGCCTTCCCCCAACTCATGGCCATCCTAATTTTACACTCCTTAACAAGTCCCTGAAACATTGGTGGTGACTTCCAGGATTCTGTCCTCCGCCTTCCTCTCTTTTCACTTTCCAAGCACCCCCTGGGTGAGTCCAGCCAGTGCATGGCTTTCAGAGATCATTGATTACATATGTGCAGCCCAGACCTCTCTTGACTTCCAGACCAAATGTCCGACATGTAGGGCCTGGATGTTTCTGCCTGAAGAAGCTTAAGTGAGACATCTCAATCTCAGCATGTTCAAAATTGAACTAATCATTTTATCCCTCAAAACTGCTCCTCCTGTGTTCTCTATTTTAGGGATTGAAATCACCATCCACCTACTACCCAAGCCAGATGCTGTCCTCCTAGCTTCCTCTCTCTCCTTCAGCCCTACCCCCATCAGCAACAGCCACCAATCACCAGATTCTAACAATCCTATCTCCCAAACATGTCTCCTCTTTGTCCTCTTTCCTCCATTCCCACTCTGGCTACTCCAATACAGGCCGCCATCTTTGCTGTTCCCGTTTGCTGAAATAACCTCTTATCTGGGGTCATCCCCACCCCCCCAGCCCAGTTCTCTATACACTAAAGCCAGAGTGATCTAAAATGCTAACCTGTGTCACTCTTCCACTTTAAGCTCTTAAAAGGCTTCTCATAGCTCTTGGAATAAAGTCTGTGTCTATAAACACAGTTTAAAGGCTCTGCCTGCTCTGGGCTTACCATTCCCTTCCCATACTTTGTCCCCCCTTGCAAGCCATGGCGCCCCTTTGGTGCCTGCCACACAGTAGGTACTCGACCGGTATTTTTTCTATTAAATATTAAAGGTAGACAACCAGATAGCTGACAGTTAACTTTAATAAAGGCAACACAATGCACACCAAAATTCTGGTAATGCTGGCTTTGGGAGAAGATTTAGAGAGCAGACGGTGAAGATAAGAGTTTGGTGCTTTTGCTTTGAACATTTCAGTCATAGGATGATATACCAAGATATTAATTTGAGTTTTGCTTTTTTGCTGTTGGGGAAGAACAGAAAAGAATGAAAGCTATTTATGTTTTGTTCTCTGTCTTTTCTCTCCTGCCATTCCAAGAAAAGAGGCCCCACCCCCCCTCTATTTCCCTGCCTCAGGGGCACTTGCCCAAAGGAAGTGTTGCTAAAGACCTATCTTCCTGACTTTTGTGAAGGACTGAACTCCTTGAGGAAAATACTGAGTGTCCTGGAGGCAGAAAGGAGTGTGTAGGGTGGGGGTGGGGGTAGTGGGGGCCATTAGAGTCCCAGGAATCCTAGAGAATGGGGGCCAGAGTCTGGGGATATGCCAAGTTGTAGGAGTCTGCAGGCTGGGCTCCAGGAGCGGTAGATTCCAGAAGGCTGGGCCTGGGCAAATATGACGCACCTCTGCAGATTTCAAGGGAACACTTGTACCTGAACAATGGGCACATTCGTGGTGACCAGCGCAGACAAGTTTCAGAGGGGTCTCTCAGATATTTCTGTTTCAGCTGCTCTGTGAGGGGAAGTTCTCAAGAAAACAGATGTCTTGTACAGTATATTTGTGGCATGAAAACCATACTCATTACACTTTTGTATGGTTTGACTCTTTTGCAGTAAGACTTTTTCAAGTATTCTCAGATTAAAAACAAAACAAAACAAAACAAAAAGTCATTCAACTAGGACACCATTCATTACCTAGCAAAGCAGTTTTAGTCTTCCTTGAGTATAACACGGGCTGTTTTTGCTCCCTCCTTCAGGGGATTTTCAGCTGGGAAGAAGGCCCCTGAGAAGAAAATAGATCCAAATGCACCTGCCTCCTTAGGATGCAAGGTCTCCTAATAAGGAGATGTCACCTGTCCTCTCAGTGACACCCGGAGAGAGCCAAGAGAAAGAGGTTTGTAGCATTCAGAGAGGGTGTGGCTGGGGAGGGCCCCCCAAAACCTGACGGGCTTAAGGATTGGTTATCTGTGTGTTTCTGAAAGGTCAGAAGTTGGGACACCCTGTCCCATATGCTGCCATGAGGGGCAAATGAAGAGGAGCCTGAACTTTCTCTCAGGGTCCAGGCCACTCTGGCTGAGAACTCAGCTTTGCACACATATTTTATACAACTGTGTAAAGACATGAATACTGTCCTTTAGTGGTATGTGTTGTACTTCCTATTCTTGGATCGGTTCTTTTTTTTTTTTTTAAGATTTTGTTTATTTATTTAACAATCAGAGATCACAAGTAGGCAGAGAGTTTGGCAGAGAGAGAAGGAAGCAGGCTCCCCGTGGAGCCGAGAGCCTGATGCAGGGCTTGATCCCAGGACCCTGGGATCATGACCTGAGCTAAAGGCAGAGGCTTTAACCCACTGAGCCACCCAGGCACCCCTTGGATCTGTTCTCTATGTCTCTGTCTTTCTCCTTTAACTTATTTGTTCTGATTTTCCTCCTTTCCAAATAGACCTAAGGCTCCAATTCTGACTCCGTCATTTCCTGTGTGACCTAGGGCAGGTTACTTAGACTTTCTGAGCCCCACATTCTTCACCTACAGAATGGGATGATTATCATGAAGAACAGAGATAATGGATATATGCCTAGCACCGAGCCCAACACTCAGTCAACGCTCATTAAATGGTAGTTGTTTTATTATTGCATTTGCAACAGTAAAGTCCCTCCTCATTGTGGAAGGGACAAAGACCTTTCTGAGTGCTACTCCCTCGGTGATTGTCAACAGTGCCTCTGAATGCCAGTGTTCTACAAGGCACAGTCTGGGACAGCTCATTACCCACGGTCACTTCCCTCCTGTGCTCAGCCCCCCAAACCCCACTGAACAAGCTCTTCCAGTTCTCAGCCTGCCTCCTTCCCGTGAAGCGGCCACGTGATCTCATTACCTCCTCACAAAGGGCATTCCAGGGCTCAACCGAGCCCCAAACTTAATGCTGGTCTTTCTTTATCCGCGGCATCTCCTCATCTTAGGGTGTGTGCTTTTGCAAGCAATTCTTTACTGTCTCTTGTTTCCAGCCACCCTCCTCCCCCCACCTCTGCTGCAATAATCTCTTAGTTCTCTGATTCCACATACGGACCTTCACCCAGGCCTTGGACAGGAACTTTACTGCCTGCTACAATTTTGCCTTTGTAATCAGGAACATTGGCCAGGCATCAAAGGCACCTTTCTCCCCATTTCCTCTTTTCAGATTTTATAATCAATCTCTCCTGTGCAACCTCCATTACCTGCACTTAGAACTACCTGACTCTTATCTCCAGCAGTAGGACACACCAGTATCATAAAGTCAAGCTCTGTAGCTCGGGCGTTGGGAAACACAGTTGGGCCTGAAGTGGCTGCTTCCTGCCCGCAGCACCAGAACAGCCTCGGAGGCCTAGTTTGGTCACTTTGTCCTTTATTAAAGAGGTCAATGTTCACAACCACAGGTTAGATCCTAAGGGTGACTGATTAGGTTTGGATTTGGAAACCTCTAGACCTCATTCTCTTCCTTACCTTAGTTTGTCACTACAATCTTTGGGATGGCTGAGTTTCCTACTGAATTAAGCTGGGAGGCTGGGAAATTGTCAAAAGGGGTTTCCTTTTATTCTGTTAATATTTTTTTAGACAAGGAAAATGTATTCCTGCTTAATTGTGTGATTTTTTTAAGGTACAAAAGAAAATAATATTGGTGGGGCTAGCCAAGCACAGCCTTGGGCTCCCTGATGAGAGTCGACTGGCAGAGAGAGGATGGGTGACGGAGGCCTCCTGTGTTTCTCACTTGATCCAGAGAACCTCCTTGCGGACAGGTGTGCCAGTGAGCAACTGTGCTGACACGAGAACGGAAATGATGTGCCAGCTTCCAACAGGAAGCAAGGGAACAAAGTCTGAGACAGAAAATGAGCTCATCAGAAGTCTAGTGGGGGGCGGGGGGAGCCTGGATGGTTCAGTCGGTTAGGCGTCTGCCTTGGGCTCGGTCATGATCCTAACACTGGGCTCCCACTCGGCGGTTCTGCTTCTTCCTCTCCCTCTGTGATCATGATCACTTTTGCTCTCTTTCAAATAAATAAATAAAATCTTAAAAAAAAAAAAAAAAAGTCCAGCCTGGGGCTTGCATTTTGGAGGTCCTTTGTATTTGCTGAAAGAATTAATAAAATTTCATTTGAATCCAGTTGCCATATAGTTTATAAAGAGTTGTGAATTACTAATAGCTGGGCCTGGCTCATGCCTCTAAGGCCCTTCAAAACTTCCTTTTCACAGATGAGGAATGGGAGACTCAAGTCACAGACTGCCCAAGGCCACACAGCTAGTTAAAGGAGGTGAAGGGCTCCAGAATTCAATGCCAGTACCCTCTCCATCCAGCCATGCCACCTCCAGGGGTGTGCACTGGAAGGGATTCTGCACGGTACAGCAAGCATTAGGTGCATACTGCAATGTATGGGTGGAAGGCTTCAGGACCTCCATCTGTAGAATGTTCAAACTTGCATCATTCTCAGCAACAACACAGAAGTAAGGTCTATTTGCTCCTCTTCCCTCCGGGCCTAGGCTCCTTCTGCCCAGCAGCCCTGCTTCCCTTCTGTCCCCTAGGGCTTATCTCATCTCTTCTCCTAGCCACAACAAAGGTAGCCAGACCCAGACATTGCTCAGAGATGCTTTCCCAGTGAAGAGTCCATGTTTGTTTAGGATGAGAAAGGTGTGTCCTGATATTAGAGGTCACAGAAGCTCAGACCCCAATAATGGTCTTTCAACCAGACTACAATTTCCCTCTCTGTCTCACTCCACATTACAGGCTTCATTCTTCAGTTTTAAAATTCACCTATCCTTCTCTTGGATCCTGGACAAACTCCATGATGTAAGTGGACCTCATGACCCTAAAATGGCCTCCGCAGTGGGGTTTTCCTGACCCCACACCCTGCCTGGCATCTATGGATGGGTAGTTCACAGGGTCAGAAGCAGAGTCATGAGCAGGAAGAAGGGAGGGGAAAGAAGAAAGAGCTAACCGTCTAAGTTGCTTTTGAAATAAACTGATATCGGAGAAGAAGCTTACTTGGCAATCATCAGAGGGAAGGAGGAAAATCTCCACCACCCAAGAGGTAGAGCTTCTGTCCATTCTATTCCCACCCAGAAACACGGTTTGTCCTGACTCAGCCCAGAATGACCTCTGGAAGCTATTCACGAAGTTAGGAGCAAAGGAGAGGTAGCTCCCCAAATGTTTTAATTACATCAATGTTCTTTAGAAGGAAAGCTATGAAACAGGATGCCAAAGTTCTGAGGCCCACGAAGGTCAAGACCTCGGAAGACACCCCAGTCACGCAGTTTGAACTCCTCTCCTCCACCAGGTGAGGCTCTCAGGGATCAAACCTCTAAGAATCCCACACTAGGAGGTCCTGAGGTGTCAGCTGAGTTCTGCCCCTCAGTCAGTGACCACTGTCGCAGGGAGACCCTACCACCTTCACTGCCTCCCATCCTTCGGGAAGCACCGCTCGAGGCCCCTCATTTACCTAAGTCTTGTTAAAAGAGGTCATCTGAGCGAGAGCTGAGGTCTTGGCATGGGTGGCAGTATCGCCAGGGCGACACCTGCCCTCCTATTTCCAGGATAATGGTCTAAGGAGGCTTGGGCCAGGGCCCTCCTAGGGGCGACCTTCGCTCTTACCACACGACGCTAGTTCACCACCCCCCCACAGGGCTCCAGTCCAGCCCAGGATGTTCCCTGAGGACAGCCTTGACACAGTCTGCTTTCCGATTTTGCTGCTGTTACAGCTAAACTCATGCCAGGGATGGTAGGGATTTAGAGACCTGCTGGAACCAGGCAGTGCTGCTGCTGCTGCTTAAGTAATTACTTCTGTCAAGATTTTAATACCAAAAAGGCCAAAGACTACAACCAGACAGCCTCTGTAAAAGAAGACTGCAGAAATGAGACCTGAGGACATCAGATTATTCACGTCAATATGCCACAGGCCTGTCAGGACTCCCAGCAGAGCTACTCAAGCATTGCTGAGGTTGGTGAGTTTAACGCAAGGGTGTGAAACAGCCACGTTAATCTGGTTATTTCACACATGCCATGTCTTTCAGGCCTAGTCTCCTGCTCAGAGGTTGCGGGGATTCTAAGTCACCCCACAAACTCGGTGCCAGCTGTCCACGACCTGCTCACCACGGTGCTCATACGTCCTTTGAGGGATGGATCCTGTATCCAGATGGGCCAGCACAACTAAATCTGTGGTCAGCTTTGAACTTCACGTTGTGAGTGGGGATGGGAGGCTATGGCATTTGCTTGGCTGGTCCCCATCCCCAGGTCCGGGGCTGTAAACACAAGACCGCATGTACACTGGAAAGTGAATGGGGAGAAAAGGAGCATGGGTCTGCACTTTGGTCAAGAAACAATAGAGGTGCTCTAAGGTAGTTGTGCTAGGAAATGACATTAGGAGGAGAAGGACAAAATTATTCACGACACCAGCCAACTCAGATGCCCAGAGTCTCTCCTCAGAAGCCACTGGGGGTTGAGATCAGGCCAAGGAGGCTTCTGTTCCGAAGAGGCAACAGTCCGAAGAGGCTTGTGTTGGATTCGACCCAAAGGCTCCAGCCCAAGTGCTGACAGCCCTTTGACCACAGCTCTGAATCCCTGTCCACGGGGTGGCCCTGGGGAAGAGGCCTGCTTTGGGGGGACTGTTTAATGATTTGCCAGTAAAGAACAAGGCAAACAGACTGCTGGCAGCCGTCTGGAGGCAACAGGAGAATAGATTTTTATTCCCACCCACGGTGGAGCCTTCCAGGCAGGAGATAAAAGAAAAAGTGAAAGATGGTATTGCGAGAGCCTGGAAGGGATGGCATTTAGGGATCAGCACTACGCCGGGTCTCCATGGATAGCGCCTGGATATCTTGGCATTGCTGCCCGTCGGTATTTCCATCCTCTGAATATTTGAGTAATTGCTCATAGCAGCATTTCTTGGGCTCCTAAGCACTAAAGAGTAAGATCTATAAGTGGACCCTTCTGGCAGGGTTCTAGCGTTAAAGAGGATGAAACCAGAAAAACACTGTCTTGGCTCTTAAGTAGCCTTTTACAGAAAAGATGTATGAGCTGGGAAAGTAGTTTGGTTCTCTGCTAAATTCCTTTTACTTTCTTCTCATGGGCCTTTCCCGATCTCTTCGGCTCTACAGGGAAAAAAGGGGCCCCTCCCCTTCCCCTGTGAGCCAGACTCCAAGGTCTAAGTCCTGCAGCTTTCCACCTCTTTCCACCCTCAAACCTCTCAGCCCAGTCCTGTAATCTAAGCAGCCTTCGGTCCTCAGAATTAAACACCTTCCCCCATCAGTCCCCTAAAATGATAGAATCAAAATTCTTAAGTGACACTTACCTCTTACAGTTATATCAGTACAGTGCCTAGGTCTTAGATTTCAATAAATTACTAGTCCTTTCCCTCTCCCCCTAAAGTCAATCCGGAGCTACTTCAGGTCAGAAACTAGGCCTTATTCATCACTGAGCAGAATGCCAGGCACACAGTAGATGGGAAGAAAAAAATGCCTGAATGTAGAATTATGTTTTTTTTTTTTTTTTAAAGATTTTATTTATTTATTTGACAGAGAGAGAGAGAGATTACAAGTAGGCAGAGAGGCCGGCAGAGAGAGAGAGGGGGAAGCAGGCTCCCCGCTGAGCAGAGAGCCCGACGCGGGGCTCGATCCCAGGACCCTGGGATCATGACCCGAACCGAAGGCAGAGGCCTTAACCCACTGAGCCATCCAGGCGCCCCTAGAATTATCTGTTTTAATAAACGGATGTAAGATCAAATAAATTTGGCGGTTTTTTTGTCATTTGATCAAGATATGCTTATTTTCAGATTTCTGCTTTCTCTTTGAAAACCTTCCATATACTCCCTGTAAGTTTAGGTTTTAAAGCTAGCTTACAGTATTTTGACCTCTTAGCAAGGGAGAGTTTGCTTCCTTTTTATATCACACTTAAACCTCCTCCGTCACCCTGAACAAAACTCACTTCTTTCAGGAAAATCTTCCCGCTTAACAGCCCATCCCTAGTTACTCTCTTACTGTCTTCCTTCAGTATCAATGTGCTAAGTTGAACATAATCCCTAATGGGAGAGAAAGCGTCCCCCTGCAAAAAAGGGAGTGGGCTCCTGCTCTCAAGAGACTAGAGCCCAACTGGAAAGCTACGGCCACACGCTTGCACACACACAAGGCACTCAAGGCCATTGTCCAACAACACACAGGGAATGCGAATCCACAGATCACAGCACATCCGCACTGAGACAACACAGAATAAACGGGCAGACTAACTTATTCTTGTGATATTATTTTGGAAGCGTTCGCTTGTCCTCTTGGGCCGTCTTGTCTAATCTCCCAGATATGATGGGAAGCTCCTTCAGAGCAGGAACCAATTAGAGTCTGTTCGAAACAATTTTATTTATCTTTTTTATCCCTACAGCATGGCCTCAAAGAAACTCTTGCCCCCACTGGCTGCAGGCTATAGGGTTGCCTACCAAGATTTTATGAGGACTCAGGCCAGTGATCTGCATGGAAAAGTTCTGGAAAAACTCAAGAGCTGATGTACTCCCAATACTACTCCATATTTTTTCTGAGTGGGTCAGGTTAGCATTAAATGAAATAACGTATTTAAATAACATTTTTCTTACCTTCAGTGGGATGAGAGATGAATTATATTTCTTTTCTCCATCCTTCTGCTCTGAAAAGCTGATGTGTCTGAAGCCCAGCTCTTAAGGGCTTTAGCTGAGGAGCCACTTGGTACCACCGCCTTTCCTGTTTCAGATTCCCCGCAGCCTCTTCAGCCCTCCAGCCCACTCTGGTCCTGAGGATGTATGTTCGAACATTCCAAGCATCCTTTAACTTACTCTTTGTGAACCATGAGTTCTTTGTCACTTCCTAATTGCTCAGACCCCTTTATTTTTCTTGCTAAGCGCAGATGGTAAAAGATATGAGGAGACCATCAAAGTGCTGAGAAATGGAAGAGGAGTCTTCTCAGTTATCAAGCGGGCTCTGCAGGACAGAAGTTCCTGCTTGCGTCTGTCAAGACATTCGGAGAGGGGCCATCGCCAGACTTAGTGGGTAAGGGAAGTCCTGGGAGAGTTAGGAAGGAGCAGAGCCAAATTTCTGGGTTGAGAGTTCACAGGGCAATGAGGATCAACAGCCGCACTTCGGAGATCTACACTGTTATCAAGGTACAAAGCAACACTACCCTTTGTCCTTTTTATTTTTACCCTGCTAATGGAACCCTTCGCCCTGAATTAAGACAATTATTTGGCTTTGATGTTGCATTTTATATTGGTAAAGTACTTTATAATCCCTCATTAGCTATTTTATTCTCCCTTTATTAGTACCACCCATTTTACAAATGAGGGCCAAGAGACAACACAATGCATGTTGGGCTTCCAACCAGGAATCCCGAATTCCGGACATGGACTGCATGTATTAAATATAATGAAAGGCGATGTGGCAGACCATAGAAAGAGCCACAGAGGAAAGGAATAAAAGTGCCAAAATTCTGAGCGCCTTCTTGGGAACTAAACTTCCAATGATTTAGAGCAAGACCTGAAACGTCCAGTTTATTTTGGCAGGAGCAAAACTGAGAGCTCTCACTAGCTTAAATTTTAAAATGTGATCACCAAACATGTCTTTAATAAGAAAACGGTTCTCCTGGTTCACTAAGTTCCTCCATAACAGACTTGAAAGCACAAGGGACAAAGGATGTATGGGACCAGTTGTTTTCTAAGAATGCGGATTGATGCTAAAGCAAGACCAATATGCCTAACTTACTTCTGACATGTCAAACATCCCTTCTTGACACTCTCCCTACTTGCTGTTCTTGATGTAATGCTGCTCTATTCTTCCACTTCTCCGTGCCTCATCTGATGCCTCTGCCTTCCTCTTCTTTTCCTCTTCCTCTCATTTAAATATAAGGAGGTGCAGGGACACCTGGGTGGCTCAGTCAGTTAAGGGGCTGCCTTCAGCTCAGGTCATGGTCTCAGGGTACTGGGAACGAGCCCCGCATCAGACTCCCTGCTCAGCTGGGAGGGTGCTTCTCCCTCTTCCTCTGCTGCTCCCTCTGCTCTTGCTCTCTCTCTCTCCCAAGTAAATAAATAAAATCTTAAAAGTAAATAAATAAATAAAAGGAGGTGTTCTCTGATTTTATTACCTTTCTTCTGGGGTTCTTATTCACTCTAGTATCTTCACAAATTCCAAAAATTTCTCCTAAGTCAAATTATCCTGCACTACAAAATGCCTGATACACATTGTTTCTTTGAGGTCTTTCTGGTCCCTCAAACTCAAAAATACCAAACATACGTACATCATCGTCTGCCTGCACTCCACCCTAAGCCAATAACTTCTCTTAATTTGTCTGTTTTTGTCAAGAGCACTGTCATTAGAGACCCAGGCTGAGCACCTCAGAGCCATTAGGATCCCCCCTTCCTGCATCCAATCACTCAAACTCCTCTTTGTTTTGTTTTTTTTTTTTTTTTAAGATTTTATTTATTTATTTGACAGGCAGAGATCACAAGTAGGCAGAGAAGCAGGCAGAGAGAGAGGGGGAAGCAGGCTCCCCGCCGAGCAGAGAGCCGGATGCGGGACTCGATCCCAGGACCCTGGGATCATGACCTGAGCTGAAGGCAGAGGCCCTAACCCACTGAGCCACCCAGGCGCCCCTCAAACTCCTCTTTGGAAACCTACTTCCTCTAGCTCCCTGGAGCCTGAAGCACTACAATAGGCTTTTAACTAGTCTCCAGTCTCACCATTCTAGAGCGCTCTGTATTTCTCTGCAAGAGCACTCTTCTTAAATATAGCACCAGTCATGTCGTTGTCCTGCCCAAATACCACCAACGACTCTCCACTGCCTCCTGAATTAAATTCAAACTCCTTAGCCTATCAGATCAAGGCTGCGGCTCTCTGCACTGGCTTTGGAATCAGACAACCTGGTTTTACATTTCACATTTCACAGCTCTGTCACTTGAAAGATGTGTGTGACTTAGAGTGGGTATCCTAACCTCTTCAGTCTTGGTGTCTTTCTGGGTGAAAAAAATGCAGATACCACTATCCATGCAAGAATATCACTGTAGAGATTAAATAACATATTTAAAGTACCACCATTTCCTGCACATAGTAGTAGGCACTCAGAAAGTATTAATTCCTTCCTCTTCCCCTCTGCTTCTTCAGCTTTATTCCCACTTCTCTCCTAAATGTACTATACTGCTTGTCCAAACCAAACTGTCTTACTCTTCTCTCGTGTCCTCTTGGAATACCTTTATTTCTGCCCTGTCACTTTTTAAAATGCTACTTATCACTCAAAGGCACATTTTTATGCTACCTCTTTCATGAAAAACCTCTTCTTCTTCTGAAATGTCCCAATCAAGTTGCTTGTATTTATGGTGTGGCACTTTTCACCTTCTGCTTTATATTCTTATCTACTAAATTGAGGGCAGGGTTTTCTTTGTATCCCGCAGAGCACAATGCCTTAATATAACAAGCAGCCAATAAATGAATGCTGCATTAATATTGAAAGCTTGTGCTTTTGGTCTCCCAAGAGTCTATTTGTTTGTGATTCATACTTCACACTGAGAACTCCTTAGAAACAGTCTCTGGCGGGATATCAGAATTTCAAACAACTTTAACAGAGAAGCTGAGTCAATCTAGAATTAAGTTCAGTCCTAGTTCAGCCAATAGGAATTGTCTGGACCCTGTTCCTGGTTGAGATATCATAATTTGGCAATGCGTGAGCAATGGAGCACATCTGAATAAATTCAGATGAGAATGTATCTGTTTTAGGAGTAAGCAAGCAAAAATGCATGACACCTATAAAACAATCAACCACTTTGCAGTTGACAATGACAATGGCTTCACTGGTATAGAAAGAAGTCCCCCAAAGCCATCAGGTCGCATAGGTTCTGACTGTGGCTCAGCTACAAGGTAACTATACCTTACTCTGGCTTTCATCCAATCAATTTCCTCTTGGCCCAGTTAGCAAATGGGTAATTATATGACATCAGCCACCATGGGGTGGCCGGGCCATAAGGTGGCTTCATGGTGCCCTATAATGTGGCACCAAGTTTCTGAATCACTGACCACAGATGCATCGACTTTTCCCCCACCACACCCCCCACTCCATAAAATTTACCTTATCTGATACTGCTGTTGACACAATGACTACATTTAGGTTCTGACCACACTTTCCTTTGCTTCTTCAAAGTGTTTGTTCGGGTGGGTACCTCCCTGTAGCGTATAAAAGAGAACTCACAGTGTGGGAGTCATCACCCAGTCATCGGGCCATGCTTTCGCCTTTAGGCAGGCTCACTTCAGAAAGTAGCAACACATCTAACTGCTCAGTTCACACCTACCTGAAATACTTCAGAGGCTGAACTCCCTTCTGAGCCAAATACCTAACTAGCAGAATTGCTCTCTGTCACTAAGCTTGATTCTTAGCCTGGACACTATCAGGCTGATTTCTAGAGCCATCTTTCTCCCTAAAATAGCAGCTGCTACAATTTCTTCCCAAACCCTTTGTTACAGGAAAGATCAATAGCTCCCAAATGCTCTTTGTCAAGATACAGTCACATGATAAGGCTATTGAGTAGGGTTCGGGATGGGTACACATGGAGATTTGCCCCATGGGCACATCAGAATGGGCCTGAAATGTGGCCTCTTTCTTGACAAGTGTTTGATGAACATCTATTTTCTTTCCAAAATTATGTTAAATCCACCCCAGGAGTTATAGTCTTATTAGGGAAGTAACCTATGAACACAATTCAATGATGGCATAAAATGGTACACTATCAAGTGTTACATTGTGTGGCACAGCCATCAGGTCCTGTGGGCTTAGTGGACATGATGAATCTTAAGCCAGTCCCTAAGGAAGGCTGAACTGAATAAGATTTGGATAAGAGAAGAATGACCACATATGTAAAATAAGGGCATACTGATTGGCAGGCTCTGTCAAATGGGTCTGGGGAACTTCCATGGGATCAAGTCATAGGAAAAGTGGGCTTCTCAATCGGTTTCTCTCAAGTCTTCAAAGTACAAGAAGATTTCTGTGACTGAAAAATAGAGGGGCCAAGATAGCTTAGATAGCTGAGTTATGGTCAAATTGTGAAAGCGCTGAATGCCGAGATAAGAGCTAGACCTTGCTGGCATATGAGAAAAAGGAATCACTCTAAATTCTGAAGCAATGGGATCTCATGATCAAAACAGTATTTGAAACACAACTGAGTATCAGAGTAAAAACTATAGTAGAATGAAAAGAAACTGGGGGTAGGAAAGCCAGTTAGAGAGCTGTTCCAGATTTCAGCATGGCACAATGAGAGCTTGAACTCTGGTGGTAACAGTTAAAAGGTGAAAGGATGAATCACAGAAATTATGCAGGAAGTGTTGAAAGTACTTGCTGACAGACTGAAGTATAAGAATAAAGGAGCCAGGGGCGCCTGGGGGGCTCAGTGGGTTGAGTCTCTGCCTTTGGCTCGGGTCATGATCTCAGGATCCTGGGATCGAGCCCCGCATCAAGCTCTCTGCTCAGCAGGAAGCCTGCTTCCCCCTCTCTCTGCCTGTTTCTCTGCCTACCTGTGATCTCTCTCTCTCTGTCAAATAAATAAATAAAATCTTAAAAAAAAAAAAAACACACACACACACACAATAAAGGAGCTAAAGGATCTACACCTGGAGAATTGGCGGGGGTGGGGGGTACTGGGAGGGTGGGAATTGCATCAACCCAAAGAAGAATATTGGAAGAAGAAGTTAATTTTGCACAGGGAAAATTAATTGACTCTTGGAAATACTGAATTAGAGATGAACATTTAAATCCTATAGGCAATTTGAAATAAGCATCAAAGTTTGAGTGAAAGGACAGGACTGGAGATATAAATCTGCCAAATCCTGTTTATGTCTTCAGCTACAGCACTATTATGCTAACATTTTAAATATTAAGTTAGAAAAAGCTACAATGTCTACATCAGTGAATCCAATTAAAAGCAGAGCTTCTGCTTATTGGTTCGCTTGAACTAGTCCCACCTCAATAAATCCAGAAGGGATGATGCTATGTAGCCTGTCTTGCGAGAGTGAAATTCCCCTCACTTAGCTTCTAAAATCATCTCATGTACAACCCAAAAGGTTCTGTGGCTCAGGGAAGTGGAGAGAAGAAAAATGAGAACTCCTAAAGGCAAGGAAACCTTGGAATTTTCTCTCTGAGGAAGATACAGAAGTTAACCAAAAGTGTTGGTTTCATTCTTACGTCCTATTGCTAGTTCTGTACGTCAGCTAGTAGTTTTTCTAAAAGGGAGCTCCCACAAGCTACCTGCTGCTTGAAAGAGTCAGTAAGCTGCCAGGGACCTGTAAGGAAATTGTTTCGCCTCCAGGCCACTGCTCTGCAAGCAGGACAAATTCTCTCATCACCAAGTGTTCGCTTTCAGGTCCTAAAGCCACAGTGACTTCAGTGCAGGTGGGATGCTGTGGCTATTTGTTAAAAGTCTTCGTTGTTATAAAGGAGGTGGTAATCTAGAGCAGTGGGTCTCCAAATTTGGTCTCCAAGACCCAGCAGCATCAGTATCACCTGGGAATTGGTTAGACATACAGATTTTCCAGCCTCCCTTCAGGCATATGGAATCAGAAACCCTCGGGGTAGGGCCCAGCAATCTGTGTTTTAACAAGCTTGCTGAAACTGACTCTGATATACCTTAAAATCTGGGAGGACTGATCTAGAGGGACCAAAATGATTGTAGGCAGTTGCCTTACTACAAGCATAAGGAAAACGGTGGGGATGAGAAGCCAAAATTCAAGAACAATCATTTCCCAAAAACAGACTATATTTGAGTAGAAGAGCAGGGCCTTCCTCCACTGCTTCCTCCTGTTAAACCTTATTGTAAATGACCTCAGAATTAGCCAGGGCACTGAATTGGGTGGATCAGATAGCAGCCACAAAGCTTCCTTGTGTATGTACCTTACACATTTTGTATTTCTACAATTCTACTGTATAAATGTGACTTAACACGTCCTCTCAAATAACCACTCTCCTGTTTACCATGAACAAATAATGCTGAGCAAATGGTAGAGAGGCTTAGATTTGTTTTCTCTAGTGCCTGTTTTCTTCTAAAGGACTTGAGTTCTTTTTTAAAGACTGAGCTGTTTTTTTCTATGAATTAGGGGCAAGTGTAGTTATCCTGGACCCCAGAAGGGGCTCATCCTCCGCAGATGGGTAAATCAGAAGCAGAACACAGGGTGGAGTACAAGGTTGCACGTCCTCAAGCCATACCTCCTCTTCTATTTTACTCATGCTCCCCTAAAGCTACATTCAGAATCAGCAAAGGAAACTTGGATAGCAAGTCAGAAGCAAACCCTAAAATATGTAAAGGGGATGAAAGGGTGATCCAGAAAGCCAGAAAAATGGAAATGAAATGAAGAAAATAGAGAGGCCTGGGATCAGAGCTTTCTAACTAATTAAGTCATGAGGGCCCCAGTCTAGCTGACGATATAATGCAGCTCCCGCCACCAACCTAGCTTTTAGCGGGAAGAATGTCTTCTGGCTGAATCCTTTTTCTTCAGCTGAAGTACATGAGGCGAGTGTTAAGATACTGTTTTGTAGAGAAAAAGAATCTAGCTGCTTCACACTTGGGATTCTGGAATGAGGGGCAAAATCTGGCTTTGGTGCTCACCTTGAATACAATGAGTGCAGGATTTTATTCCTCTCGTTCATTTAAAACCTATGGCCTAATCTAAACTTTGCTCTGTGCTACGTACCATAAAGTGCTTCAGCAATGACAGCCTTAAAACTAATCTGAACTTTAGAAATATTCATCAGGAAAGGGTCTTCCGCAATCAAGATGCTTAGAGTAAGCTGTGTTTGGTGACAGAACGCCCCATGGGCAGGCAGGTCTTGAAACTACCTCTGCAAAATTCTATTCATCAGAAAAATTCTAAAAGAGGGCTAATGATTCCATTTACTCTATGTCTGGAACAGTCAATATTGCTAGCAAAATTAGCAATGATAAAGACAAAAGAAAATTGGTTAGAAATATGAAAGAAAAGAAACTAATAAAAAGAAAAGGACGGAATGTAAGATTTCTCACAGACTTGGAAAGGAGTTTCCCTGATCACCCTTGTCCACGTTGCTTTTCTTTCTCCTTACTGCGAACTCCCACAGAAACTCATCATATGCCTTAGTTGGCACTTGTTATAAACTCTCATGGTGGTAGTTATCTCTAGAATATATCTAGTATTATCTTAAGGTCTCAATTAGTAAGCACCTTGAGGGCAGGATGTCTGTTATCAGGGCCCAGCACTGTGCCTTGTACTTAGGGTCCAGTAATACTGAGTAACTGTAAAGCTAATGGGGGACATAGGGTATACTGAGGACCAAACTTGGATTCAGTCTGGAGCAAAGGAACAAGATAAAAATGTCAATGGTGAGGTTGTAAAGGTTTCAGAACACGGATGTGGGTAGGAAAATTGAGCTGAAAAATGAAATTTCCAATCTCTGAAGATAATTTCTTCCCCACTATTTATTCCTGGTCAAGGTTTTCTTTCCTTTTCTATCTTTTTTCTTTTTTCCTTCCAGCATCAGCCAGGTGCAGAACAAAAGGAAATGAATGATTTGATGTCATCATTGCTCCAATGCTGAGAGTTTGGAAGTCAGTCAGTCGGAGCAGGCTCCATTGTATGGCCCTGCGCTACTCGGGCCTTGGTGGCTGTACACATAGCCCCGTGCTTCCCATCGCCACAGTGGGGGCCAATGCTGGACGCCTGGCTTCTAGGCAAGAGAGATGAAAGGCTTCTTCTAATGTAATAACTGACGGCCTCTCAGTGCCGTTTGAACTGTTTACAGACTGAGTTAACGATTACAGGCTATGTGTATCTTGGCCAGGTGCCCGAAATTCTTACCCACCCGTCAGATATTATCAAAGAGCCCTTCCATGCCTGGCTGGAGTCCTTCCAAAGCACCTCACAGAGATGCCGACACAAAAGGAGGAGTGTTCAGAATGTGCTCTCTCTCCTGAGGCCAGGGCAAGAAAGTTAGAGTATCAGGCATGAATTAGGTGCTGAGGGGGGCAGAGTTTCCAGGACTGCTCAGGACTGGGGAAAGGGTCAAGGTCAGCACTGAGGCCAGAAGAACCAGATTCCTCCCGGAGCAGTTTGGGAGGGGTAGGTAAGTCTTCGCTACTGACTGAAAGCTAGTGATGATGAGAGGAGGGAAACAAGACCCTTGAAGTGAAGCAGAAATCTGTGCTGCCATGGGAAACAGATGCCCCGAAGACATCAGATCCGCGAGGCTGGGTTTATTATGGGGCAGCATGCAGACGGTGGACGGAAGGAGATTGTGCTTTCTGAGAGCAATACACAAGTCGAAAAAGAACATCATCTCGAGACTAAGAAAGAATTAGAGACTTCAAAAATGATAGTAAATAAAGTTAGAGGAAGCTGAGAAGACACCTCTTGATGGAGGTGAGTCTCAAGAGATCAAACTCCATCCCTGTGAGCCTTATCACAATGGTTTTCACACAAATACAGTTAATCATGACATATCATGGAGAACTGGCTAGCTTATGACTGCACAAGAGACTTCACACCAAGAATGCCAGAAAGTCTTTCTGGGGGCAGCAAATATTAAAGAGCACTCAAGCCAGAGGACACCAAGTCCAGTTATTACTTAACTCTGTGCTAACTTGTGGATGCCAAAGGAAGATGGTAGGGAGTTTCTCCTATTTCTTTATTAAGTACCTATTGGCCCCTGAATACATCTGGAAGTGGAGTAAATGGCAGCCCCGGCAACTAAGCCTTATAAATCTAAAGTCAATATATAAGATAGTTGCACATTCACTCCAGAGTTCTTATCATTACTACAAATCTCTCCAAGAGGAATACCTGCCTTCAAAGGCTAAGGAAGGGTTATATGGCTTTTTTATTTCCATACGTGGCCTGATGAGGGAATAGACATTATATAACTTATCACAAAATGCTCTCACAAGAAAATTTGGGGACAATGCATGCAATTCATCTTCTTCTCTCCATATAAGAATATAATCATCATTATTACATTGTGTCTCCTTGAATTTTCTTTGCAGCCTCAACTGGATATGGTTGTTTTATTCTCCAGTCCTAACTTGCTGAGCCACGGTGCTATTACGGAGCAGCTGGTGGCCTACCCCATGCAATGGGGGATGGGACATCATGTTAGAAGATAATTCTTCAGACTATCTATCTTGAGGTGGGGGTGAACTTGTTACCATTTTGATTGCAGTATAGATTAGGAAACTGACCTGATTTTTGATACTTGTTATAATGTTTATATTTTCTACAACAGACCACAACCCATGTGCATTTACTTGCACAAGGCCTGACTAGAAACACAATTAGATATTGTTGAGTTGACTACTATCTCTATGGGGATACTCTTCTCTCCTGGGATAAGATTAGATAGAGATCAGTTTGATTTTTAGAATAAAAAAAAAAATACAAATAAAAATCTTGTTTGCACTGAAATTGTAGAAAGACTATGACTCAGTGGTAAGCTTGAGAGGTAAAATTACAAAAGTAAATCTTATTGGTTGATGTTGAATTTTATGAAGAAATTCCAGATAATCCCATAGAATTTGGCCCCATAATCTTCTAGAAAATAGTTTCAAAGAAGGAAGATGCATCTAGCCTCTCTGTATAGATAGTTAGCAATGACTTAATATCAGATGGAATGAAAAGAAGTAAAGCATTGGATATTGTACAAATGAAAATAATTTAGAAAATCATTTGGGAAACAGAAGTCAAGTATACAAGAACAGTTTTTAATTTTTTTTAAAGATTTTTATTTTTATTTATTTATCTAGGGAGAGTGAGCAGCTCAAGTGGGGGGAGGGGCAGAGGGAGAGAGGGAGAGAGAGAATCCTCAAGCAGACACCCCACTGAGCAGGGAGCCCAACGCGGGGCTTAATCTCATGATCCTGAGATCAGGACTTGAGCCAAGATCAAGAATCAGATGCTCAACCAAATGAGCCACCCAGGTGCCCCTGCAGTTTTATTCATGCAGAAACAAGACAGTTCAACAATCCTCCTCATATGGGGCGGCTGAGAGTCCACGTGCAGGACTCACTATCCGCTGCTTACAGCCCTCGCTTTGTGAAAGAGATTAATACACAAGAGGTTCAAAGCAGGCCAACAAAAGGATTGAAGGACTTGAGGAGATGATTCCCAGGGAAGGTCAAGTGCCAGGAAATGAGTACTTTGGAGGATATCAGGAAGGCTGTCTTGTATCTCTCTAGCCACTGGACTGCTCGGGATGCATGGGTTCCACTGGAACACCAGCTGTATCTTTGAACTTTAGGAGTCTTGGGGGTAGGGAGAGGGCCCTCTTTCATCCTCCCACCTCCTCTCCCCTTCAGGTCGTGCAAATGGACGGAGGCACGATGGTTCAGCTATTTGGCAGATATTCCACCTTATCTAGAGGGCCAACACTCTACCACAGGGTTCTCCACCGGGGGACATGCTTCTGGGCAGGCAAGTATATCAAGAAGGAAACATAGTTCCTTATCAGTTTTCCATGTAATCAGCTTACTTGGACAGATTGACAATATATGGAAAATAGATAAGAAACACCGATTTCCTTCTTCACAAGATTACTACTACAAACTCTCTGCCTTCACTACACAGTAAAAGTAGCAAATATTAAACAGGATCTGAAATTCCTTTGAGGAAAAATATAAGGTAATGGCTTTAAGGCAGCCAAATGGTCTGTCATAGCACGATCTACCTACCCAGAGACTGTGGAAAGGGCATTATCAATATGAGGCGATGTAATATGTTGGTAAGTTCCCTAGCTTTAAACATACACATGACTCAGTGATTTCCCATCAGAGCTCTGGACCCCTGGTAAGATGCATCCAAACCTACTATCAGATCAATAGCATGAAGTTACTCCTTCTTTATAAAAGACCGTTTATTACTGTGCACACTTGAACTGCTAGAAGATATTCACACTTCCCTGACAAGTAAACCTCTGATGACAATGAAATCAGAAAGCTATAAAACACAAAAATCTGAGAAACATTCTTTTGGTAGGAAGATCATGTAATTTAGTCCCTCACCATAAAGATCAAGTGTTAAACAAACTCAAAAAGAAAAAAAAAAAAGACCGGTTCTGCCGCTTGAGAAAAGAAAAGATATGTGGTTTCTCCAGCTAAAAGTTTTCTAGATGATGCAGGAACTGCTGCTTAGAAACTACTCTCTAAACAAACTGCAAAGGGATGACTATAAACATTTCATCAACATATTACAATAAAATTCTCTAGGAAGCTGCTTTCCCATTAAGGATAGAGAAAACTACAGATGCTGTGATTTCAGTTCTTCTCTTTCATTTGATGTATTTTGCAATTTTCTCTAAAATCTAAGCTTTTATTTGATAGGAAGGAAAAAAGGATCTCTTCCGAGGGAAGATACAGCTGTCAGCATGTAACCCAACGTGCAGTCGCCTGCGGAACACTGTCTCCAGATGAAAAAAGCAGCAACACACCAGCTTATTCAACAGAATTATGAGTGAACATGTACAGTGAATCTGGTGTACTACATGACATGCCAAGGAACAGGTCAGGTCATCAAAATCCCAACCTAAATAAGACCAATATGACGTGGAGGATACAAAAGTGATAGCAAAATTTCATAGTTAGAAGAGACTTTTGACAGTGAGCACAGATTTTTTTTTAAATGACCCCCAAAATGAAAATGAGAGAAACATCATAGAAGGACCATTATGTCGGTTAGAAGAAAAAAAAAAATTTTTTTTTTTAAAGTGTCAGGAGGGAAAGAGGAAGAAGGAGAGAGAGAGAATCTTAAGTAACCACAACCCAAGATCATGACCTGAGCCGAAATCAAGAGTCAAGATTCTTAACTGACTGAGCCACCACGGTAAAAATTCCTAAGGAGAGAGGCAGTCTACACAATCAGGGAGAGATGAGTGAGCAGAAATTAACAAGAGAGAAGAAAGCCAGCTCCAACACGCTGAATCTGAGACAAGCCTGAAACAGAGCAAAAGACATCAGTTTGAGGTTAGAATTGATCGTTTTCTGCTAAGTAAATTTAACTGAAATTATGGGTGGAAGAGCGAGTGTCAGGGAAAAGAACATGGGGGGCCAATGTCCTAAGGTTCTCCATTTTTGCCTCTGACTATCCTTTCTCTCAACAGGCAAAATTTCAAAAGCCAGATAAATAATTTGGCTTTAGGGTCTCAAAAGGCAACTATTTCTGGAGACTGGTCCACAGTTTGCATAGAGGAAGTAGCTTCCCTTAAAGGATGGAAAAATAAGTATTTAGAATGTGTACATATAGTCTATATTCCATATATGTGTTCTATGTATACTGTGAATATATATTCTATATATAGCATATACAATGTTATTTATATCTAATATATATTATTCATTATAATCTAAACCCTCATTTTCAATCCTTCATGTGTCTACAAACACATATTATTACCATTATTAGTAGTTTCAGGGTGGTTGCTTTTGCTAAACATGATGATAATTTCAAATACTTTTCTATAGTGGTTGGCCTAATGTATTCCATCCTCCTATCTGATTTCCTATAGACTCTCTCTGGTTCTGATGAATATTTTCCACTTTTTTTTCTTACTTTACCTTTCTTTGGTGAAAGCTAAGCTTAGAAGTACACAAATCTGTGTGTGTAGAGATGCAAAAATTGAGGTGGGGATTAAAAAAAAACAAACTCAACTCACTGAAAAGCTAGAGGGGAAAATATATGTGTGTATACAAGCAAACTTTATTGTAGAATAACCATTTAAAATCTAAAACAAATAAACAATTCATCAGCTAGGGTTGCCTTTTCTTTTTTTTTTTAATGGAACATGTAGCAACCCCACAAACTCAAAAGGAAGGACCAACAGCATTAAAAAAAGAAATTGAGCATTAATTCTACTCAGTTCTTAAATATACCTGCCAATCAGGGAAGAGAATATTTTGATTAGCACAAGTCCTTGACTACAGAAGGCACAAAATAAAAGTCTGTGATTTATTTAGCTAGCTAAGGAAGTCTTTTAAAATTTAATCTGCACTGGGCGCCTGGGTGGCTCAGTTGGTTGAGCAACTGCCTTCGGCTCAGGTCATGATCCCGGACTTCCAGGATCGAGTCCTGCATTGGGCTCCCAGCTCCTTAGGGAGTGTGCTTCTCCCTCTGACCTTCTCCTCTCTCATGCTCTCTCTCACTCATTCTCTCTCAAATAAATAAATAAAATATTTTAAAAATAAATAAATAAAATTTAATCTGTACCATAGAAAGCCTTTCTAAAATGTACTGCTACATTTTCCTGCCTCAATACATTATAACCGAACATATTTAGCCTTTATTTGGTATCTTTGGTATAAGGACATCATTATGATCATTTTTGGCATGAAATAATTTACATTCTGAAGTAGAGGAGATTGACTGAATTTATTATGGTGCCCCTAGGGAGTTCCTATGATATTTGTTTTTTAGATCCTTTATATCTGCTTCTTCCTTTTAATTTATCTCTAACTCATAAATGGAACACGGATGGATATCCCAAGTTATTTGGTATTTATTTGAGCTGGTGAAAATTTTCCTATAAAACTCGGGAAAGAATCAAATTGGAAATAAAAACTCAAGTGATCAGATATTAAACTACGTTTGCCACCAAGATTACCACCAAGATTACCAGACTTGAACAATAAAGGTATCCAAAGACAGAAACATGAACTATCTACTTTTTTTTCAAAGATTTTTATTTATTTGAGAGAGAGAGTGTGAAAGCACCCGCGAGTCGGAAGGAGGGGCAGAGGGAGAAGCAGACTCCTCACTGAGCAAGAAGCCTGATATGGGGCTCGATCCCAGGACCCTGAGATCATGACTGAGACAAAGGCAGACACCCGACTGGGCCACCCAGGGGCCCCTGAACTATATACTTTAAACACATTTTAAGACATTCCACCCATAGAAATGGAGGCTAGCAGACATTTCATTCTTAACACCCTATTACTTAGCATCTCAAGACTTTGTCCAACAGTGTCAATAAATGTATAAAGATATCAAGAGGCAAAGGTCAAAAAAGAAATCATAAACATCAAAAAAGCCCGCTGGCAGTGACCCAAAACATCACATGCTGGGCTTTCCTTTTTAATGATAATAACAATGATACTGAGTGTTTATCCATGCCTTTATTTCAAAGAGCTTCAAATGCTTTGCAGACATCTCTCACTAATCTCTATTAGGCCTTAGGAAGAAAAAAGATTTCCCCAAGAAGTACCTTTAAAGAAGGACTCTTCCCAAAACCAATACAAGAGAAAACATTAGCTCCTTCTATCTTCCCCACATACATTTGTCTCCTGGCTCCCACTATGTCACACTGTGATTGAAATGGATTATAATACCATGCAAGTGTTGAAAGGGTAATAATGGCAATTCAGTTTGTTTCTAAGAGTTATAAGCTATGTGTGTTTAATCACAACAAGGAACGGGTAAGTAGAAAAGATGAGAAAACCCATAATTACCTTTATCCCATTATTTACCTGTTTGGGGGAGAGACTTCAAACAGGTAAAGTTACAGTGTGGAATACAGATTTTTTCCATACTGCACAAATTAGTCTCTGAGATGCCTTTACCTAAAAATGACTTCTGGGCTACCAATATGGGATAGGTGCTATGACTGAAACTGCTTATTCTCATTTTTTTTTTTTTGGAGAATTTATTTATTTATTTGACAGAGATCACAAGCAGGCAGAGGCAGGCAGAGAGAGAGGGGGAAGCAGGTTCCCCGCCGAGCAGAGAGCCCGATGTGGGGGCCAATCCCAGGACCCCGAGACCATGATCCAAGCTGAAGGCAGAGGCCCAACCCACTGAGCCACCCAGGCGCCCCTCTCATTTTGATCTAATACTTCTCAGATGGGGAACTGGGAGTCTCAGGGACTTGTGAGGTAATTTCCAAGCAGGCTAGAGAAACTTATCTGCTGAGCTTCAAAGAACAACATGTTGGGACCAGCACAGCGCTAGCATAATGAACTGTGTAAATTAGTTCCCTTCACAGTCCTGAATGCCTTTCCTTCTATCCCTTAGAACACAGCTGCAAAGCTACCCAGGAAGGTGAGAGCTTCTGCATTCTGAGCCACTGTTTCAGGGCAACAGCAATTAAAAGAATACTCCAAAATTTCAAAAAGGGAAAATGTAAGAGCGATAGGTAATATGGTTCTAGGATCCCTCTGACTTTTGAGTAGTAAAAACTGAGGAAAGTAGCTGTTTTGTGTTGTGTCAGTGATCACCTCATTGATGCTGGAAAGAAGCTAATGGGCTCACCAGTATAGACCAGCAACATGTACAAAGGTCCAGGGAGGGCAAGTGATTCACCATGGCACAAGCAAGGTAGAAACAGAACTTCAGTTCTGACCCTAGGACCCACATGCCATTAGTCATTCTCTAAGCCATTAAGTCTACCTGTTACTACAGTATGGTAACATTTCATCTGCCCTTTGGCCCACAAAATTTTGACTCTAAAGCACTGTCTTTTTAGCTACATTAAAAAACAGAAATAGTCTTATTCTTGCGTATTTTAGGATAATGCCAAATGGAATTAAAATAGGTTAACTGAGCTTAAATCAATAACCCTCAAACTTAATATTTCTTACAGTAATTAGGTGAATGAGAAAGAGCTCAAATCTTATTACTATTAATAATAACAATACCTTAACATTTGCAATTTCAAAGACAATTCTCATTTCATTTCAGGTTGGCAGACTATTACTATTATCCCCATTTTATTTTATTTTTTAGAAGATTTATTTATTTATTTGAGAGAGAACAAGTGTGAGTAGGAGTGGGGGGCAGAGGAAAAGGGAAAAAGAGAGGGAGAGAAGGAGACTCCACTCTGAGCACAGAGCCCAGGATGGGGTTCAGTCTCACGACGCTGAGATCATGACCTGAGCCAAAATCAAGACTTGGATGTTTAACCAACTGAGCCACCCAGGCACCTATTATCCTCATTTTACTCATGAGGACACAGGCTCAAAGAAGTTAAGCATTTTTCCTCAAGGATCAGAGCTGAGATTAAAACACAAGACTATTGAGGTACCTGAGTAGCTCAGTAGATAAAGCATCAAACTCTTGGTTTTGGCTCAGGTGGTGATCTCAGAGTTGTGATCTCACGGTCATGAGATCAAGCCCGACGTTGGGCTCACAATGGGCCCCACATTGGGACTCAGGGTGGAGTCTGCTTAAGTATCTCTCTCTCCCTCCCTCTTCACCCCCCTCTCTGTGCACCCACACTCTCTCTCTCTCTCTAAAATAAATAAATCATTACAAAAAACAAAACACAAGACTACTGAGAGCTCTGTTCACTGAAGGATGTTGTCACTCATTTTAGAACACGATTTATGCCTTATTATTATATCATTATATGTGAATACTGTGTAAAGAGCACTATTTGGTGAGCATATTATTTTCAACTATCTGATTGGTGACAGAAATTATGTTCTTGGGCCAGAAGGCCTCCAGTCATACATCAAGTTAGGACACAATGAAGTAACTCTGCCCTAAGGGAACCCAAGATACACACTGATAATTCAAAAGGAAAACGTCCTCATCAAGGAAGTTAGATAGCCTCCAAAACAATCGCTTAATCAGAGTGCGTTCAACTGGTTACCCACAGGGTAGCGTATATTTCTGGGAAATGGAAGAGGCAGGGACAAATGGTAGGTCTTCTCCTGGAAAACACTACATGGTGTTCTGACTTTGGAGATAACGTTCCTGATCTCTTTTAAGTAGATCCTATTCTCCTTCATGCTTTTCTAAAATAAATTACCAAGCGATCCATCATCCTTGGTAGATTCTGACCAAAAAATCTTGAAAACCAGTGAACCAGAAAGCTACATCTCCTCCATTCGATAAACAGTAAAATAATCATTGGATATAATGCAAAAGACTACCTTAGAAGTCAACGGAGAACCAGTACTAGTTCTCCTGAAATTGGGACACCCATGTTTTGGGGTGTATGTGCCCACTGTTTGGGTGCCAAATACTATGGTTTCTGGTTAGAGTTTGGCTACAGGAGAAAAATTAGATCTTCTGGCAGCACTTACAAGGCAGGTGCAGTCATAAAGAACTTGACTTTTGATTCCATTGTCTCTGCCAGGACAGGTGGTTTGGTAGAAGCATGGAATCCTGCCAGATAGGCTCCAACTCAAACTTCCCTTTAGAAAACAAAACAATAAAAATGGAAACAAAATGCCAAGTCCTGTTCCATGCCTTTAAGACCGATATTGCTGGAAAAAACTAGGGCATTTCATGTAATGTTATTAATTTGGTTCAAGTACACATCAACTCAGGAGAAATAAGATTACAATAATGAACGGTTGCAGGTTAGGCCCTTCCCTTGCAGTTCAATCCCCTACTCCCCTTTATAAACTTTTAAAAGGGACATTCTTAAATTTCAGTGAATTTACCCATATACTCTTAGTGTAAAAAAAACAAAAAACAAAAAACAAACCCCAAAGTGTAATCGAATACCTGCATAGGAGTAACATAGGCAAGTTAATTTGACACTGCTGAGCAGAGTAAAAACCTCTGGCAAATCCTGTCTAGCCCCACATTCTGACTTACTTTCCTAGTACAAACTAGTGCTCTTACATTTTTGTGAGAATGGTCAGTTGAGGATTCCTTCAAAGAAACTGTCTTTTCTCTAAAAACCTAGAGTGTATTAGTTTAGAACAGAGTAAAAATATAAAGGATTGTTTTGGGTGGCAAAGATAGACAACTGACATTTTTACCAGGTTTGTCTTCAGGGCAAGCCTTTGTGATTGATGATGTAGGCTCCCAACCACAAGGACACCACAAGAAGGCAGTGAGGAAGAGTGCTCAAAGAATCCTTGTGGGGGCACTGGAGCTGCCACTATTGGAAACTGTGAGCATTTTTGGTGTTCCTGGAATTCTATTTCCAACCACTGCTTTGTGGTTGCAGTGAAGGGACAGAAGAGATTGGACGTCTCCTAGACCGAATAGTCTCTTCTGTTCATAACCACAGAGCCAAGATTAAAATAACAAGAATGTACTTTGTCCAGGGCATAACTCCGCCTAAATCTGTCCTATCCATCACTTTATTTTTTCTAATTCTTGTTTTTGTTGTTGTTAATCTCCTTGAGGAAGGAAAGTCAGATAATGCATAAATGGATCCCAGAAAAGCTTGGAAAAATTCACGGATTCAGAGGATATTTAAGAAGGAGCCATAATTTCTTAGAGCAACAGCCAAAAAATGTCCCAACTGCAAGAACCAAAATATTAATCATTGTTCTGATCCAGAAAATGATATCTTAAAGTTGCAGTGTTTATTCTCCCTGAACAATAAATGATCTACTCAGGCCCCAGAGATGAGGCTGTGAAGCTAGTACTTAGCATGGTTGTGCCTCTTTAAGCCTGAGTCAATCAAACAGTTTAAATCCAGAAGTAAGTTCCTCCTTCATTTACCTGCCAAGACCTGAGTTCAGGCCCTCGGGGTGCTGAGGTTTTCCTTTGTGAGAGAAAATGACATCATCCACACCTCGGAGACAGCAGGGAATGCAGGGAATGTGGCTCCCGACATTGGTGAGATCATCAACGGCCCTGGGAGAAACCCCAAATTCCCCAAAAGTTGAAGTATTGAAGGTTAAAAAAGATTTTTGGTTGTTTCAAGTTGACCAGGAGATCCTCATGTTTCCCAATATCAGGTTTGAAAGGGGCAGGTAGGGTAAGGGTCCCTCTTCCAGTAAGAACCTCAAGAACCAAACATACAGGAATTAAGTCCAGATAGAGCTATCCATCTCATTTGTAGCTAGCTTATTGGGGTACATCCGACCAAGGAGGAATACACACTTAAGTTCTACTAGGTTCTTTCCCAACTCTGAGCTGAGTATATTCTTTAGGGGGACTTACTAATGTTGTGAGTTTGCATTCAAAATAAATTCTAGGCATTCACATAATCCCCCAGTCTCCTCCAAACTTTCTTTGATGTCCAACAACTAAGGACAAGGATCTTTGATTATAAAACAATTTCTTTGGTTGGAAGAAAATTCTTTGCAGGGCGTGAACAGCAGGAGAAAGAAAAGATTTTTCTGAAGTGCAAACTAGTTGGAAACCCCCTGGGGAAAGAATCGGATTCCCAGTCTTTGAGAGGACTGGGCCTGCCCGTACAGGCTGCCCCTGCTGCAGGCCTGTAAGAAGTCGCTTTTGTGTCTACTGGATGGCCCTCAGCAACAGCACGGCAGCCCTTCTCTTTTTTTTGCCAGCGGAAGCTTTCCAACTCTGGGGGATATACAATGCAGAAAGTCACGGTTTAATAACAAGGCATAGTTACTAATCAGACGGCCCCATTTCCACTCCTCCCAGATGCCTCCAGATGCTTATAGACCAGAGTCCTATCCCTTAGCGCCCCACAAGAACACCTAGCAGCTGCTCTGAAATCCTTATTTCTAGTGTAATTATTCAGCTTCTCTTTGATAATTCAACTTCACAACGTATTTTAGAATCAGACACATCATCCTTTTACTGCTATGGCCCAGACTGGCTCTAGGTTATCTCTGGCTTTGCCAAGCCTTTCCAAAGGTTCAGATTCACTTAGATGTAGGCTCATGATTGAAGTCAGTGTGGTTTGGTCACTGAAACACCTCAATGAAGAATTTAGAATAAGGGTCCTCCAGCCACTGCAGATATTTAAAAATATGTATCTCCAGAGAAAAACTCATTTTTGTGTGCTTTAACTGAATGTAAAGACAGTATAGGACAAGGAGACTGGGAATGCCCTTGACTCTGATGCTTCATTTTGCTAACAATTTGTTGTGTGACTTTAAGGAATTTGGTCAGATTTTTTGTACTACTTACCAAACACATTTTATCTCAAGGAAAAGAAATAAATAAGCAAGTTACATGTCACTTTGTAATAAGTCTGTTTCTAGGGTAAACATAAACTCTGTTTAGAGCTAGAAAGGATCTTAAAGATTTTTTTTTAAGATTTTATTTATTTATTTGAGAGAGAGAGGGAGAGAGAAAGCGCTCATGAGCAGAGGGAGGGGCAAAGGGAGAGGGAGAGCAGGATCCCCTGCTGAGCAGGGAGCCTGATGCGGGGCTCAATCCCAGGACCCCAAGATCATGACCTCAGCCAAAGGGAGGCGCTTGACTGACTGAACTACCCAGGTGCCCCAGGATCTTCAGATTATTTAGTTACCCTACCAACTGTACCCCAACAGATGATAGGTTATGTGACTTACTCTTCCTTTTTAAATGGTCATAAGGCACCTATGGACTTTTCATATACCCAAAGGGGACAACTAAATTCCACATGATTTCTAATGGTGATAAAAATATATGATGTATAACTATATGGTTTACTAACTTCAGAGCAGGTAATAACTTACTGTTGTCATCACAGCAGACACGTACATTTTTCTAGAGTTTGCGTCTATCTCCCTCATACTTTACTAAAGTCACAACACATTTAAGAGAATGGAAATAGGGGCACCTGGGTGGCTCAGTGGGTTAAAGCCACTGCCTTCGGCTCAGGTCATGATCTCAGGGCCCTGGGATCGAGCCCCACATTGGGCTCTCTGCTCTGTGGGGAGCCTGCTTCCCACCCCCCACCCCCCGCCTATTTGTGATCTCTGTCTGTCAAATAAATAAATAAATAAGAGAATGGAAATAACAGATATGGATGACTACTCAGTAATTTTTGAATACATTGGTATTAGAAACAAATTTTGCTGGATAGGGATGATATTTAAATAGTATTCACCTTCTACATAGTCTTAGTATTTATTTCTTCTTTTATGCAGTTTGTAAAGAATTAAAACTGAGCTACTAAGATTCTCAATTCAAACAGATCTCCTAATATGCTGAATTCTGTTTAAAGCTAAATTTTCTGCTTTAATTTTACAACTTAACTGTAATTTCTTGTACATTTTTGAAAGTTTGCTATTTGAGAAGAAAACCATGGTGTTTATTTGAAATTCTAATGAAAATGCTACAGGGGTGCCTGGGTGGCTCAGTGGGTTAAGCCTCTGCCTTTGGTTCAGGTCATGATCTCAGGGTCCTGGGATTGAGCCCCGCATTGCGCTCTCTGCTTAGTGGGGAGCCTGCTTCCCCTCTCTCTCTGCCTACCTCTCTGCCTACTTGTGATCTCTGTCAGTCAAATAAATAAATAAAATCTTAAAAAAAAAAAAAGGAAAGAAAATGCTACAAATGAGTTTTTATACATACAGGAATATTTATACAGGCAATATTATAGCCCATATTTAACTGACAACAGTGAACATTAGAAGGTATGACTGGCTTGTAGCTGTCCTGCAGCATGAAGCTACTTGCAGTTGCCTGGGTTAAAATCTTATGGGCTTTTTTGTTTGTTTTTTCTTCAGTCCTAGGGGATGAAACAGAACTAGTACAGTCATTTGAAAGACTTCCGAGAGAATCAAACTCAGCATTCTAACGCATCCATGCCTACACCTCCTGCTTGGCATTTATCTTGTACTATCTTCTGCTATTTTCCTCAGTAGGACTAGGCTAGGGTGCTGTTCTTCATATTCCTTCTGGGCCTGTCACAGCTGTCACAGCATTTGGCACACAGCAGGAGATCCACATTTTAAAACACTGAGAGACTCGGGTGCAGCTCCCAGTCTCAGTAAGATTCTTGGCATAGATTTCATAAAAAGTCTCTCACGCTTTGAGGAGACAGTCCAGGCTATCTACAACAGAATATCAACAGGCTACCTACAGCAGAATAAAAGACATATGCACCATGTAAAGTAATGCTAAGGTATGGCAAAGGATTTTTTGTTTCTTCACTTATTTTAAAGTATGCCTTCTGGTTGACTAGGGATCAAAGAGGAAAGAGACCCTATGGCAATCTGTAATATCTTCTTACCGGAATGCTCCAGGGAAAAATCTCTGCCAACATCTGCTTTTTAATCTCCCTGCAATGACCCCAAAAAAGTTTAAAATAAATACAGTTTGCTAAAAATGCTGGCCAGTAAGATATGGCAGTAGATTGGCAGCTCTTTGGCAAGATACTAATCTTTCTATTTCTTCATCTGTAAAATGAAATGATTGGATTAGGTGTTTTTTCTAGCTTGAAATTTGATGATTATATTTTACAAGTGGAGGAGCCTGCCCTGTATTTTACCCTAGGTATGGAAAACTGAATAGGCTTTAATTCTAGTATAAGTCCAATAAAGTCCCTCACAAAGTTTTAAAACATCTTGGCCACAGAACTGTAAATTCAGATACCAACATGGTTCCAAGCAGAAGATACAAAAGTGAAAGAATCTGAAACCTGAATTACATAAAAGATTTTTCTTTTCTTTCTGGACAAAATGGTTTAGGGAAAAAAGAATGGGAATCCATAATCAATTTTTAGGAAAGAGCAAGATTAATAGGCATAAAACATAAAGCCTGCAGTCTCATCCAAATTATTCCACAGAAATAACAACAGCAACAGTATTTTCCAATTATCATATATTTATATATGCATAATAGCACCCTTTTGATATATAAGCACGCATAAAATTGGTAGGCACATGATAACTGAATATGCTTCTTAAATTATAGTTGTATTATGGTTGCTTTCCATCATAACAGAAGTATCCGAGATTTTTTTAAAAACAAACAGTGGGGACGCCTGGGTGGCTCAGTTGGTTGAGCGGCTGCCTTCAGCTCAGGTCATGATCCCAGCGACCTGGAATCGAGTCCCACATCGGGCTCCTTACTCGGCAGGGAGCCTGCTTCACCCTCTGCCTCTGCCTGCTACTCTGTCTGCCTGTGCTCGCTCTCTCTCTGACTAATAAATAAATAAAATCTAAAAAAAATAAAAAATAAAAATAAAAAACAAACAGTGGTCTTGAAGATAATTATGTTACCATCTTGAACTACCACCGCTTCAAATTCCAGGGATCAGAATTTCTTAATAAACTAATTTCCTGTCCCCAAGAAAAATGTGTGCCTGTGTTTATAACTCTCAAAAAAACCTCTAACTTAAGGGGCGCCTGGGTGGCTCAGTGGGTTAAGCCTCTGCCTTCGGCTCAGGTCATGATCTCAGGGTCCTAGAATCGAACCCCGAATCGAGCCCGAATGGAGCCCTGAATGGGGCTCTCTGCTCAGCAGGGAGCCTGCTCCCCCGCCCCCCGCCCCGCCTGCCCCTGCCTGCTGCTCTGCCTACTTGTAATCTCTCTCTTTCTCTCTCTGTTAAATAAATAAATTAAATCTTTAAAAAAAAAAAAAACAACCTCTAACTTAAATCATTTTGATTAATTTGGTGTTTCTGAATTTGCATATTAAGCACAAATTCTAATATGTTAAAAAGTATCAAACAAAACAAAATGTATTCATGAGCTGTACTGTTTAGAACCCACATCAAAATTAGAGTAGCTAAAGTAGCTTATCTCATATTTTAAAAAACAAACAAGCAAGCAACAATAAACTTTTTCTTTTTAAAGATACAAAGTTTTCCATTATAGCAAATAGAAATTTAAGGGTCCAAGGGAAAGGGTCTAGGGAAAGCAGTAGAGAGTAAAGGATGGAAATAAAAAAAAGTAGAAAGTAACCAAAGTTAGTTTCACAGCCTCTGTTTTTTGAATTTAGTAATCAAACAGATACATATTGTTCTACTTATATCAAAACAAATTAGTAAAATATCCTTTATTCTTATGGACCTTTCAGTGAAAACACCATAATGAAAGGGTTGTAAGCATTTCTTGAATTGATGCAGTTCCACTTAATATTTGGAGAGCACAATTCCTTTGCTAAATCAACATAAGCAGATCCTTCTCATATACCAATTTTAACATCTGAGGTCATCTTAGGTCAAGACAACCTTCTTATAACTGAATCATAATATTGTTGTCGATTTGACTTCAAGTAATATATGCAAACTGTTTTTTTTCGGTATTTATTTTAGAGAGAGAGGGTGTGCATGAACAGGGGGAGGTACAGGGAGAGGAACAAGCAGACTCTAGGCTGAGCACAGAGCCCGACAGGGGCTCAATCCCAGGACCCCGATCCCACCAGCCAAAATCAAATCAAGAGTTGGCTGCCCAATCAACTGAGCCACCAAGGCGTCCCTATACAAATGCTTTCCAAATTAAGTAAGCTGAGGGTAGATTCGGTTTGAGAATTTGGTATTATTTCTTGAAATAACTGGGATTCTTCTAGGATAGCAGGCATTAGTCTGGAGTCCTTAGATCCCTGTATCTCAAAGACTCTCTCAATTCACTGAGATTTTATGCAAAATTGTATTTTAAGGGCATGTGGTCAGCAATTTTTCTCAAATCCTCAAAGGAGTCTGTGACACCATAAAAAGATTAAAAATCACTGTGTTGGGACACCTGGTTGGCTCAGTCGGTTAAGCGTCTGCTTTCGACTCAGGTCATGATCTCAGGATCCTGGGATCAAGTCCCACATCGGGCTCTCTGCTCAGTGGGGAGTCTTCTCCCTCTCACTCTCCTCTGTGCTTTCTTTTTCTCTCTCTCAAATAAATAAATAAAATCTTTTTTTTAAAAAAAATCACTGTGTTAGGGTATCTTAAAACCAGAATTGGGAATCACAAGCTTAAGGACTAAGAAGGTGAGGTCCTTTAGAAATGCGCCAATAGGGGCGCCTGGGTGGCTCAGTGGGTTAAAGCCTCTGCCTTCGGCTCAGGTCATGATCTCAGGGTCCTGGGATCAAGCCCTACTTTGGGCTCTGCTCAGCGGGGAGCGTGCTTCCTCTCTCTCTGCCTTCCTCTCTGCCTACTTGTGATCTCTGTCTGTCAAATAAATAAATAAAATCTTTAAAAAAAAAAAAAAAAAGAAATGCACCAATGTCTTAAAATCACAGATTTAAAGTAGTACCCCAATTAATCTTTCCTCGAAAATCAGAATTTCCTAAAAAGTGGAGACTGAGCTATCTATTAAACCAAATAAATGCTGTGTAAAGAAGCACCTCAAATATATTGATTATAGCCATGTTTACAATTTAGAAGCAGCAATCAAGGAGATGCTATGCTATCCATAAGTCAGAGTAATAAAGGAATAGAGCAAGTCATATCAAACCCAAAGCACTCAAAATAATTGACCTCATAGTATACTTAGAAATGTGAATGACATAAATAAATCTGTTTCATCCTAAAGTTATCTCCCAGCTATTAGAGTTACTGAGCACCACCATCATGTTCCTTACATTTATTCAATAAGTAGTTATTGAGTACCTATTATGTCTGAGGCATTAAGTACACAAAGGCACTGCTCCCAAGAATACATCTCTGAACTAAGGAGACAAAAAGTTCCCACTTTCACAGAGCTCATATTCCACTGAGGGGACAGAGACGAGTACAGAAGTAAAATATTACTGTATGTCACATGGCAACGTTTATAAAGAAAAACAAAGCAGGGATGGAGAATATGAGCCCAGAAGGGAATAGGAAGAGCCCTTCAGAATGGGACAGTCTAAGAAGGCCTCACTGAGAAGGTATATTTGATTCTTGGGGGTGACACCTGAGAGACTACAAGAAGAAAATACCTGGGGTATTAACTGGGACTAACATGTGGAAAGGCCCTGAGGTGGGGGTATGCCTGGCTTACCTGAAGGATGACAAGTCCTTAGTCAGAGTGACTAAGGCAGGGTGAGGGGAGAGGAAGTAAAAGGTCAGGGCACCAGGCAGATCCTGATGGGCCTTATAGGCTGTCAGAAAGACTTTGGCTTTTGCCCCAATAATAGTATGGAAAAGAACAATGAATGCAGGTCAGAGCACGGGCTCTTAAGGCTTTTTGAGACATAAAGTTGGTAAACCACTTCACGAACAGTTTTTTAGCTGAATCATCATGCTGAGCAACACAGGCCCAAATAGAGTAGATATCTTAGCCTTGGACAATATTTTAGCTTTTTAGAATTTCCACTCTGTAGAACTGATCCCAGAGAGATCTACATCCTTGGAAACCTTAAAAATTGGATTGCTAATCTATCTCCTGCAAAGCAGATTGGGTCCATCTCTGTGCAACTTTGTTCTTGTATAATTTATTTGCTTTCTCACCCCCATTAGGTTTCCTTTTCTGTAAAATGGAGTAAATATCACTTGTTCTTCAGCTTGCAGGTATCTGTGAATCATTTTAAGCTTCTTGGAAGAAAACTACTATGTAAATTCAATGGAACATCATTACCACACTCTTCTCTAACAATACCCTGCTCTACCAATGCTGGTTCCTAATAGGACATTTACAATAGCACAGTGCTCATTTATAACATCTTTTTCCTCTACTGTACTTAGCAATTTGAAGGGAATAAGAGGGGGGGAAAGGGCAAAGAAAGATCCAACACTTTCCAGTGAATAAAATGTAAAAGCCCGTCTACTAAAAACAAAAACAAACAGGGGAGCCTGCGTTGCTCAGTCAGTTAGGCATCTGACTCTTGATCTCAGCCCAAGTCTTGATCTCAGGGTCGTGAGTTCAAGCCCTGCCCTGGGCTCTACACCTGGCATGGAGCTACTTAAAAAAACAACAACAAAAACCAGGAGCCCCAGAAATGTATTTAATATTGTATAAAAAGTAAACTGTGGCTGGGCACCTGTGTGACACGGTTGGTTAAACATCCGACTCTTGGTTTCAGCTCAGCTCATGAGCTCAGAGTCATGAGATTAAGCCCTGCATGGAGCCCCACATTGAGCCCCACATTGGGCTCCCTGCTCATCACAGAGTCCACTTGGGAATCTCTCTCCCTCTCCCACCCCCCAATCCCCTGCTCGCACTCTCTCACAAATAAATAATTTTAAAAAAATAAACTATGGCTAACTTCTCCATAAAAAAAATAACAACACACACAAACTCTTTACTACAAAAAACAAGGAAATGTCTACCCCCCGAATCAGCTAAATAAACATTAAATAGCCTCACAGGTGTAATAGCAGAGGTACAGCTCATTTATTGCCTCCTATTAACCACAGTGATTTATGGATTCAAATTTACAAAATATTTGCTGGATTTCCACATGAAATTAAGAACTATTACGTATACAAATGTGTTTGATGGGTGCTTAAAAAAGAGATATCTTCTTAACTTGAAAAATTATCATTAAGCATATTCTGTAGCTTCCTTCTCTCCTCTGGTGCCAGTCTTTTAACAACAAAGCCAAGTCAGGAGAGGCTCTGAGCTGGGACTGTAGAAGGCAAGAACCTAAGGTTGTTAGTGCACACAGCGGAACTCCATCTGAGGGTGTACTGACTCTGTTCCAAAGTCAATTATAAATTAATTGGATATTCTGCACCCCCATTAACATAAATAACTGAGGTTTGACTGTGCCTTGAATATTTATACTTCTTTTAAAGTCTGTCTCAAAACAAAATCCCAAAACTTTGAAATCTCTGCTTCCAAGTAGCCCCAACTTGTGCAAAGCAATGCATATGCTATTTCAAAACTTATGATGTCAGGTTCCTGTATTAGATAACCTACCATGGTCTGTTATAAAATGAAGAGAAAGGTAATAAAAGTTGTTACATAAAAAGGTAGATACTGACTAAATAAACATTTTGATGTACAAATATCTTTGCAAATGAAGCACAAATGAGAGAAACAGAAGGAATACAGAGATCATTAGAAATTAGCAGGATATTGGGTATTCTGGGTCAACCTCAGAAAACAGTACTCATCATTTTCATGCCTTTTGAGTCTGGCAATAAATGAATCATTTATTCAGAGCCCACACTGGTGTTCTGTTCATCTGTGGCATTCTTTGATGTGCAGAATTTTAGAGCTGGAAAAGCCTGGGCTCTAGGGTTCAAGTTCCAACTATGCCACCTACTAGCCACATGACCTTGGCAGATAATAACACCTAGAGTCTCAGTTTCCTTATCTGTAAAATGTGAAGAATAGAAGTACTGTACTTTTCTCACAAAGTTATTATGAGGAGGCAATGAACTAATACATGTAAAGTGAACAGCACACATTTGCAATGCACTATTATATTTGAATCTCTCATTTTTACAGATGGGGAATCTAAAGCCTAGAGAGGTAAAAAATCATCTTGTCCCAAATCACCCAACTATGTAGTGACAGAATCAGAGCTGAAGTCCAGCCCCTTGAGTCGCAGTGTAGTCACTTAGACAATGACAACCTGCTAAAGCATTCTCTCTCTGGTTTTGGCCAAAGCTTTAATTATAAAGATTTCTCTCCCTCCTCAAATAATTCATTCCAGGCCCTGATTACAAATAAAGCAAAAAGGCCAAGATAGGACAGGTACGTGTTGACTAATGGGTAAGTTAAGGGGCAAGCAGAGACATTGCACAAGGGGGAATTTGTCCAGGAGGTGTACACTGCTAGTGGCCCAATGCTAAACCACCAAGCTGCCACTGTAGGTCTGAAGCCTCGGGACAGTACATTCTAATCTGGATCATAACTTTATCCTAAAGTCTAAGAAAATCCAGGACAAACCGCTGAGCAGGAAGAGTGTGACAGTCAAAGAACTGTTGACCTCTCCTGTGCTACGCTACAATTCTCTTGCTCTTTTGCTTTGAGAAAAGGATTGATTTCAAGTTGTCCTTCTGAGTGACATTTATAAATAAGGAACAGGAATTGGAAAAGAAAATGGGGCTGTAATCATTTATAGAAGTGGTAACAACAATATTACTAGAAATAACAGAAACAAAACTTGACAAGAGGTAAATAAACCAGAAAACAGGACAGTTAGACAATGCATATGCTCTAGCACATTCTTCATCAACAATGGTATAAACCATGAGAAAAAAATATATATTCAGATGAAAAATAAAAACAGTAAGAAGTTACAACCACTATCATTTAGTGCTTTTTACCAGACACAGACAAGGAATTAGGAGAGCTGGAAAGTTTCCTTGGCATGGATTAATTGAACAAAATGTAGAGAAATGTCAGATTTTCTGAAACTCTCTGGGAATTCCAGAAACCACAGCAAGGTTACTATTTATTTTGTAAGACATTGTTCTTGTACCTTTACGTTTCCTAGTGCAGAGCACCGCCGATATTACACAGGCTTGACTACGTCTTTGGAGACAATCAAACTTAACAAGCAGCTAGAATAATTCATAGCAGAAGGATACATTGAATTATCTAAAATTCCTCAAGGCCAACAGAGAAGACTGCCTTCAGATCTGCGGCACCAGGGTACAGCTGTCTATCAAGCAAGCTGAAGTGCAGCAAAGCACGAATCTAGGAGATACAAATTTCAGTTACAAGGAAGGCTTGGTTAACCACTGTCGTGTAAACCTGAGCTGCAGTGTAATCTGATAAGGACCAAACAGCATGGATTCTAGAAGTGTAAACCATGTGTTCCTAACACACTAGAGTTCTTTGAAAGAATTAATCAAATAGTAGATAAAGAAAAATTGGTGCATATCATCCAAAAGGTTGTTTTGTGTTTTTAAAATAAAGTCTCTCTTAAGAAGTTATTAAGAAGGGGTGCCTGGGTGGCTCAGTGGGTTAAAGCCTCTGCCTTCAGCTCAGGTCATGATCCCAGGGTCCTGGGATCGAGCCCCGCATCGGGCTCTCTGCTCAGCGGGGAGCCTGCTTCCTCCTCTCTCTCTCTCTACCTGCTTCTCTACCTACTTGTGATCTCTGTCTGTCAAATAAATAAATAAAATATTAAAAAAAAAAAAAAAAGAAGTTATTAAGAAAATTCAGTTACTATTGTGGATCAAAAATTGATTAACAGACAATAAACCAGGACCAATACTGAGAGTATCCAGCGATTAATATTAGGCCAGTGTACAAATTTATTAATGACCTAAAAGAAGCTTATGTGAACAGAAAAAGTAAAGACTAAAAATTGCCAATAATGTAAATTACCCAATAATAAAATACAAAAGGCCTTGCTAAATAATAGATACAATGAAATTCCCTCTTCATAAAGTAAAGAAACAACATTTCTAAAAGTTAATAACTAAAAAAAAAAAAGATTGGCAGGATTTACCAGAGTGAGAAAAGGAGAATAAGCAAAGATATGATAAAGATTGGTAAAATAATGAATGGCAAAGAGAATGCCAGCTAGTCCCTGTTATATACCTTTTCCTTTATGCATACACAGAGCCTTATGGTAACAGAAGACAACACAAAATAAAAGACACTATTTTATGCAGCATATAATTAACCCATTGAACATGCTGCCACAGGATATTAATAAGACACAGAGTACGGCTCCCAAAGACCTCAGAAATATCAAAATACGGTTTTGTAGTAAAATTAGTTATGGAAAAAAATGAAAATGGAGCATACACCTCATGCTTCAGGGTATCAACATGGCAAGCTCAGGAAGAAAGTTTCCTTTTCAGTTATAGTCAAATGATTTGTGAGTTCAACTTTTAAATATTCCTAATTCCATCCTAGAACTCAGATTACGTGAATAGACTCTTATCTAAAAATTCTTTTGCCATTTTTTTCCAGATACATTCTTTTTGCCTGTTTATTTTTCTGAATAGCCAAGCCCTCCATTTCATCTAATTCTTCTTCTACTTCACTTACCCCAGTTTCAAAATGTTGCCTAAAAAATGATCATGAAGAACCAAAAATCATATATGTAAAACTACATATTTGGAAGAGTTTTTTAATTTGTTAAATTTTCTCACCTTCTTTAAGTAGACAAAAATTGGAATTCATACAATCTTTGGTTCTGTTCACATCACACAATTAAAATCTGAGGCCAAATGCTGAAGCAAATCATATTTAATAACATCTTAACCTATGCACAAGAGCTACAGCAAGAAATGCCCTTTTATAAAGTGAATTTTAATCAATAAGGAACATAACTCTATGGAATAAGACTCAAGAATGCCACAGTGAAAAAAAAATACAGCCCTTTGGGCTCTATGTTCACCATGGGAATGAGCAATTCGTCTATGAAAAGCTATGGCCCCAATCAGTTCATAAATTCAATACAAAAAGGTAGGCTATGAATGAATTATAGACAAAATTCACAGCCTGAAAGCCTAAGAAACAGTGTCTGAAAAGCTTTGTGGGTCAGTAAAAAAAAAAAAAAATTAAATTTTTTTCAAAAATAAAATTATGTGTAGGCAAGACCAAAGGAGGCAAGTTTATACCTTGTGTCCATTTTGTAATGCAGTCCTCTCCATTTTGGGCTTAGCAATAGGGTGCTACACGTGGTATAAAGCCAGCTGTAGCATTCAAGCTTGACTGAATTTTAGAAGTGACACAGTGATCAAATATGCTCCAAGGACGTTCTAGAATTTCAGGGTGCTGCTGACCATTACAACCTCCTCACAAGTGTATGGTAACAGATGGTCACTAGACTTATTGTGGTGATCACTTTGTAATGCATACAATATGAAATTATTACATTGTACACATGAAACTAAATAATGTTATATATCAACTTTACTTCAATAAAAAAAAAATCAACCTCTTTCGTGTTCACTTCGATTTTAAACAGGATTTAAAGTACGATCCTCATGTCAATTAAATATAAGTCCACATATTTAATCTACCAAAAAATAGTGTCCAGAACACATCACTTGCAAAGAATGGCCTTATTACGTGGATCTAAAGAGGCAATGTAATATTGGAGTTAAAAACAACCAGATGATCTTCTAAAATACGGAATTTTATGTGTTTCTTCTTTAGCATAAAACAAGATGTTTTAGAATGCCAATAAGGCAATATCCTTAAAAAGAGGAAACAAACAGAAAACTAAACAGCAGAAGCTCTTGCATGGTATTTGGCTTGAGAGACAAAAGAAGAAAGGCATAATTCGAACAGATGGAAAGTGAAATGTAAAAAATTGTCCTTACCTGCATTAGTTTTCCTTCTGCTGGAGTTATTTCAGCAACACCAGCAAAAACGCCTTCCAAAGTGAGATTCAGTTTTCCTGTGGGGTCCATTTTCAAGGGGATCACTCTGATAATAGCTTTCTGCTCTGCTGATCTTTCCGACTCCACCGCTGCCGCCAGTACCAGTCCTGTGCGTCCAAAGCCTGCCTGCAGGGTAGCCATCAGCAGCCAGGGCCAGAGGGCAGCCAGCTGCAGCTGGTGGCCACCACTCATGCTACCAGGTGCAGCAATGCACTTCGGCCATACATACCGCTTCCACCAACCAATTCCAAGTGCAGCTTCTCAGATCCAGACAAATGGGGGAAAAGAGAATTGATGCTTCAGTTTCTGAAAGCCAGGTCGTAGTCTGGGCCCTTCCTTTCTCTAAAGTGTCTTCCCACAAACAGGTGGCTTTCCTGATCTGCTCGGGCAGACGGTGTCTTCAGCCCACTTCTGCGGCGGGTCTGTCATTTTCTCCCATCTTCACTATGATTAGTAAAGATACCACCGCTTCTCTTTGGGATTTCCAACCTCGCTTGAGGTGAAATGTTACATTCTGAACCTTTATTATGTCAGTTCGCGTGGTGCTGGTCTTCCATATGCATCAAGTTGCTGAACCACTAAACCCGACGTTAATGAACCAAACCAGGCAAAGGAAATAACGAAAGCCATGCATCGAAGGTGAGAGTGAAAAACGCCAGCTCGGAAAATGAAGAGATGGTCCTTTTGAAGCCACAAAATTTGTCAATAGCAAAAGACTAAAGATCACAGGGGAAAAGAGGTGTTTTGTTTGTTTTTTTAATGGAGAAGGAGAGGGTACAATACTTCAGGCCACACCTTGAGAGACGTCCAAAGATGCTACAACATGAATTCACAAAAGTTTCCACATTAAACTGTATTTTAGTGCAGCCAAAGTTCTAGGCCCATGGAATTTATAATACTTTTCATGAAATTAAATATGCTATCATTTTTAATGTTCTACCTAAATTTGCCTACAAATTAGATGCTAATTTATATGTCTTCACAGAGTACAGGATAATCCTGAGTCTCACCACCTTTTCTAACTTTCACAATTAGGAGAGTATTTCGAAAGGTTAGCTTTCCAATTATTTTTCCCAGTTAAATGATATTTCTATCTTTATTTTCCATTCTCTCTTAAGGATTCCAACTTTTATTCTCCTGCTTGAGAATGCCAAGCGCTTTGATTTCCCATGAGGTGCTTTTAGAAACTGCTTTCTTATCCAGATCTTATAATCTGTAATTTTCCACGTTCTTAAGTAAAACAAAGAACTATTCCTAACACGTTTTCAAATTCCTCGAGGGGGTGGGGAATAAAAGATAGGGGGAGTAGGGAGGTGATTAGTCTACAGGCTCTGAGTAGAACATCCTGAAAAAGTAAAAATAAGCCTGAGGAGAGTAGATCTGTGCTATTTCTAGGCACACTTGCGAATTTGGGTCTTTGTACAAACAAAACTTTAGTTCTAAGATATTAAAGTGTGCACCCTTAAGTAAATACAAATGCACTTCAACCATAAAGCCTGCCGTGTTCAGAGGTCAAGTTAAAAAAAATCTTATAAAGTCTTCCGAATAAGTGCTGAAAAGCCAAGCAATTGAACATGAACCTGTTATATAGATCCTTCTCTTTTGCTGAGGCAGAGGGAGAAAAATAAGAATTTCAAAAGAAATCTGCAAACCTGTTGCGCTGTCGGGCCCACCGGAATCCACGGGGGTGAAAGAAATTCAATTATGCTTTTATAGGTCCTGCTCAAAAAAGGTTTCAACTGCTTAACCAAGTACAGCTCATTCTTCCACCTTCTTACTCTGCAACCAGACCAAGGGCCCCACACTGCAGGTAGGTGCCGAGAAATTCCGCAGCCTGAAAAAGTAATCCATGCAGGTCAAAGGCAAACATTTACTCCAGGCTTAGAGCTACTGTTCCCAAGAACTCTAAAAAGCCCTTATAGAGGATCCAAAATCATTTCTGAAATCTCCTTTCTAACAAATGTTCTTTTTCTCCCCGAACAACATATAAAATGATCAAATCTTGAGAGAGAAAAGGAGCAAAGTAGCAAATACATCAGCAACAATTCACTACCAGGAACACAGAAAATCCCAGAGGGAGAAAGCAGTATCTCTGAATCACGGATGGGCTTGGAAAGTTCGGAAAGATTCGAGTGCTTCCCTTCCAGAAAGACAATTCTGGATCAACTCCCTAGAGGAGGAAGCCTGTGGTTTGTAATTGGTGTTCTAGCTCTGACTCCCTCCCCTGGGACTGCAATCACGCTCTCTACCTGCTGACACAAAGTGAGGGTGGAGCAGCTAGAGGCAACCCGCCCCTCCTCCTGGCTGGCTGGAGGGCAAGGGCTTGAGTGCGCGCACACTTACGGAGCCAGGCACGTTCTTTTGCTCTCTGCTCTCTCGGCTCCTCTATGCCCTCTATGGAGCCACAGCCAAACTGCATCCAATTCAATGCTCTAACTTTGTCCCGGTAAGCAAGCTTCCACATGTAAATCAAGTCCACTCACACACACATCTAAGCAGCTTCTGCAACCAGGAGAACATAAATGGTCGTATGAGGAAATAAAGAGAATAAAATAGTGAAAACCCAGAACATGAAAGAGCAGACACAAGACTACGCAAATAACAAGTTCAAAGGGGTTTCGTTTCTGCTCTTTTTGTGTTTTAGTGTCTAGAAAGGGCACAATGCCAGGATGAAGTGATCCAGTGCTGTAGTCCTTATTGCTGTCTCATGTCTGCTACACCAGCAAGAATCCTGTCCATTTTACACATAGTTTTGCTTCAACTTTTACGTATTTAAATTCAGCAGCTCTTTTCTAAACTGTGCCTGTATGGAGCTTTTTAGTATCAGAGGTATGGAACCTCTTATTTTCTTCTCATGTCATTGGAGAGTGAAATAATACTATGGATCACACCCATGCCCTCAATGTAAGATTGCGAGGAAGTCTGCCATCAACACAAGCAAAGGGGTAAAATATATATGCTTCAGAAGAAGTGTGTAGGCAAAAAGAAAACCAATTCTTGGCTAATTACCACAACCATGAACTCTACCCCTTTTAGTTACCTTGTCATGAGAATGCAAAAGTTTCTAATATATGTGTCTAAAATTTGAATTTTCAAATTTGCCAGATTATATTGTACTGTGTCCAGACATTTTATTTTTGACCTATTGCCAACAATCTCCAAACTGTACAAATGTACAATGTGAACGTGGTTAACATATTGAAGTGCACACTTAGATTGCTTTTACACTGAAATTTTAGTTGTGGTAAGAAGCACAGAAGACTAAAAATGTTTTAGTTGTACAAATGAGAGTATATAAATTGATCATCTGTAAAATGTGGCTAACAATAATTGCACTGTAAGTTGGTTATAAAACTTTGAGCTGACATAATACCTCTAGAGCAAAAAAGTATGAGTGCTTTCTTTACCTTGAACGTTTTTTCCCTTAAAAAGGTTTATGGGAATAATTTTGGCATTTTTGGCCTAATAATTGACATACAGCTGAGAAATAAGCTCTAAAATAAATTCTTAATTTAGCACGTTCCCCTTAAGAACACAATGTAACTACAGACCTTACAGCTCTTTTCAAACAAATTTTTAAAAAACTTCTATGGTTTTATATTTTTTATTTTATGTATATTGTGTAATAGTATAGCATAAATAATGCAAAATATACATTACTATATATTTAATAGATGCAAAAACATCTCCTACCAATGGACTTTGCCTCACCTGTTCCTGCTTGAAACTTGCAAAGGAGTTAAGAGACCTAAACAAACCAAAGAGTTAATATACACACTTAGTTAAAAGAAGGAAAATAAAAATAGATGTGGTTTCCCTCTCTCGAGGAAATTGCATGATCTAGGAATGATGCTAATATGTATTATGAACCTGGGTATCCCGTGAGATACTCAGGATCAAACCAAACAGCCCTGTGTAGTTTATTGCACTGATATATTGTGTTTAGTAGGTCACTAGAATTGACAAGCAAGAGAAATTATTCTCTGGCTTATCCCTCAGGGGTTGATATACCACAACTTTCACAGAGATGTCATAAAGATGTCATTACTGTGGTAATGAAATGCGCATCTCACTGACATCAACCACCTAATCTTACCCATGAGAAAGATCATCCTTCAGGATCTATTTCCACATCTGGATTGTCTAAAGTTACTGAAGACTATTCATCCTTTTCCTAAAAAAAAACAGGTTTTTATAAACATGTCCAAGAATTGTCCATATCCCTAAGGGCATTTGAAAGATTCATTCGCTATTCAATTGCAAATGGGAAAAAAAAAACCCTGACACTTTTTATTTAAAGTCAGATTCTTTGAAAAACAGAATACATTCTTTTTTAAATTTTGCTAAGACGACTGAGGTTTCTACTGATCACCAATAAAACAGTAAAAACAAGCAAGACAAATCCAGTTGAAATACTCACTTTATTGTTGACTGATTGAAATTTATCGTGCTTAAGGTGCTGAAATACTGAGGTGCTAGTCAGAAACCTTGTTCATATGTGTCAGACCCTACTGGCTAATTCACACAAAGATTTTATTTTATCTTTTGCCATTTTCCCCAAGTCAGTGATGATAGCTTTAGTTGATAGGTGGCAGGCATGTGAGCAGAGCAGGAGATCCAGCTCCTTGGTCTGTTGTATTCATATATAAAAAAGTTTGGGAAGCTGATAAAGGTATTTCATTAATTAAGCTTTAAACCACTGAAACCAAATCCATGCCAAGGTTTCTGCTTGACACATGTTCCTCAAAAGATATTATTTCTTTCAACATACACAAAGCTAAAAAGGCATATTAAGGGAAGTTTATCAGCTTCTCAACATGACAGAGAAAAGGCAAAGTTCCTTCATTTGGAAATTGGGTCTCCTCTTCACATACTCTGCCAAAATACAAAGTCAGGCCAAAAGATGGAGGAGTCTTGATAATTTGTTCATCTTTTAAACCTTGCTAATAAAGATGAGTAAATGCCCATCACATGGACATCAACTAGTCTAATCAGATGGACCAAACAGGTCACTTTTTAGAATCTACTTTCATATCTAAACTGAGTCACTGCATACCAATACAGAACTCATCCTTTTTTGAAAAACTACTATCTCTGTAACATTTCTATGGTTTGACATCATTGGGAAGGTGCAATGCAATTAAGAAATGAATTGTTACACCCATGAAGAGTAGCATAGTATTTATGTCATATCACAAAGTGCCTTTTCTTTTTAATTACTTTCATATTCCTAGGCTTTCCTTTTGTTCCTGCAATTCTTATTAGGACAACTGAAACAGAATCCGATAAGGAAGTTCTAGCCAGTTTAAAAGACTTTAAAATCAGAAAGTTTCTTGCTGTCATTGGATGAGCAAGTGAGGGATCAACCACACAAAGTGGATACCCAAGATACCTCTCCTAAAAACCGGTCCCACAGTCCTACTATTTGAATTTAGAATCCTACAGAGGGGATAAAATAAAAATGTTACGGTCTATCCCACTATCTAAAATTCTCTCAGAAGCTTAAACCAGACATAAAGTATTAAGAATGTCAGAGGTATACAGTTTCTGTTAAATGACTACTAATCAGTTTTTCCCAAAATTTGCACACAAGATCTCATATAGATGAGAATTTATATGTACTTAATATAAAAAGCTAATGCAAAAAAACAGCGTTAAATCTCTGTTTTTGTTCACACATTTTCCCCTTCAAAATAAATATCTTACACATGCATCCTTTATCCTTCTATCCTGCAATATTAATAAAAATACAAAGCTTTAAAACTTTTAAATCTACCAGCATTTATAAATATAATAAACAAATAGTTTTCTTTAGAAGACACTTAAATAAGTGATATACAACAAAACCTTCTTACCATTTATGATAATGTATCATTAAAATTAAAGAAAGATATGAAAATAGAAGAATGCTCCCATTAATATAAAAGAATCAGGGGCTGTTAAGTGTGATGGATGGTCCAAGTCCGGATGCCTTGCTTTTGAAACAGAATGCTGGGTTAGGAAGTAAGAGCATTTCCTGGTTAATCACTTAGAAAATTAGCTCTTTCTCAGAGTTTCTTCCCCGGAATTCCTGACCCATTTAGACCTGTGATCTTGGTGACCTCACATGCCTTTGTTTCTCACACAATCTCCTCTAGAAGGATCACACTGTTACTTGAGACAGATAGACTGAGCTCCCCACTGGCGTTGTGCTGACTACAGTTTGAGAGCGGCAAGACAGCAAAGCAGCACACACACAGATGATTCTCCAGCACACAGATGCGGCAGCTTTTAGATGCTTCTGGACTGTAACAGAAGGCCAGGACTTTTCATTTGAAAGGGATCTGGGCAGCAAAAAGAAAAAAAAAAAAAGGCTGCTTGATGTTTAGTAGTTTGTCAAGGTAAATAATCTGAAACAGCTGTAGTAAATACCAAAGTTCCAATTCTCAATTAACAAAATTCTCAATTAACAAAACAAAAATACTTTTTTTTTCCTTAACAGAACTGAAAAAATCCCAACAGTGTGTCATGTGCAAGGCTAGTCTGCCTCCAGCTACAGCTAGTGCACAATGTCACATTTGTCATCCGTTCCTCACTCTTTTAATTCTTCCTCCTTTGGAAAGTGCTCCTGCTTGCAGGCCACATCCACCAGCAGATGAAGATCTAGAAAGAAAGAAGGTTTGTTTACTCACTCTTAGCCTCTTGGACTGTAGAGCTCGATAGGTAAGTCTTCAGACAAGAAGAACAAGTTGCTCTTGTTTAAATGTAGAATTGGATCTAAAATTATACTATCCCATCAGATTCTCAGTTTTTGGTCATTCCTTATACCTTTAGAGCACACAGACGCAGCCCAGTTGTTAACCCAATGAGACCAACAAAGTGTACAGTTTTTATCTTTTCAGTGATGTAGCTGCCTCTTTTCATTTCAACTGCCTTTTAAGTGAAAATTTAAGGAAAGGTGTCAAAGGGATCAAAGTGAAATATACACAGACAAAAATTCATTTCTTTGATATTATAACAATGAGTGGGTGGGTGGCTTGTGGGAATATGAAAAAGTCATGTCTTCAGAAATACAATGTTAAAATAAGTAATCACTGTTTTTCCAAAGTTGATTGACTCCATAAAATTTCCACTTACTGACAACACAGCTGCTCTCCTGTAGAAAAAGCCATCTGAACTCTCTGTAAAAAAGAAACATACCCTTCATGGAAGTAAGAGACAAGGAGGGTTGGTTCACCAAGAATGGTGGGCACCTAGGTGGCGCACTCGGTTAAGCATTCAACTCTTATTTTGGTTCAGGTTGCGATCTGTGATGGGTCGCCACCTCAGGGCCCCGCCTCTGGCTCTAAGCTCAGTGCAGCCTGCTTGGGTTTCTCTCTCCCTCCTCTCTCTCCTCTCTCCTCTCTCCCTCTCCCATTGCCCCATCCCTCCTAAAATAAGTAAACAAATCTCAAAAAAAAAAAAAAAAAGAATGGAAAGAACTAAAAAGTGAACTCTTAGCTCAGGTAGTAGATTTTGCAAGACAAAAAACTAAGATCATGTATAGAAGTAGAGCTAAAGGACCTAACACGGGCACAAGTAAAAAGACCCTAATGTGGCTTCTAGACTCAAGCTAATTAGTTTACAGCTTCTAGAGCAACATACACACTTCTGCTTTATAACTTCTAGACCAGGGAACCCTTTTAGGTTTGTTTTGAAGCTTACAATATTGCTGTAGTAGCCCTTCGGAATTAAACTAAACTATACAGCATGAGTTCTTGATTTAATTCTAGACACAGACTTTTATCATTATATTTCTAGAACACAGCTTTTGTGGGGATTGACCAACAGAGTAGGCAAGAGACCTAATTCAATAAAATAATTCTACTATCATATTTGAGAAAATCCAGAAAGCATAAGGAATAGTAACTACTTTTGCCATATTTTGTAAAAGGCAAACCAGTCACTAGGAGTAGGTGAACTCATCTGTTGAACAACACTACAACCTATCCATAAAGAACAAGTGATCTGGGGCACCTGTTCACTTGTTGAACAGGTTAAGCATCTGCCTTTGGCTCAGGTTATGATCCCAGGGTCCTAGGATCAAGCCCCACATTGGGCTCCCTGCTCAGCAGGAAGTCTGCTGGTCCCCCTCTACTCTCCACCCCTGCTTTCTCTCACTGCCTTTCTCTTTCTCAAATAAATAAATAAAATAAAATAAAATAAAAAAAGAGCAATTTACCCAGATGAGCGTCTTATCACTTAAAATTCACTTCTTGTGCATCCATGATCATAACAACATTATTCACAATAATCAAAAGATGGAAGCAATCCAAGTGTCCAAGGACAGATGAGTGGATAAACAAAATGTGGTATATATATACAGTGGAGTATTTTTTTTAATAAATTATTTTTAAACTTTTTATTTGGACAGACAGAGATCACAAGTAGGCAGAGAGGCAGGCAGAGAGAGAGGAGGAAGCAGGCTCCCCGCTGAGCAGACAGCCCAATGTGGGGCTCGATCCCAGGACCCTGGGATGGTGACCTGAGCCGAAGGCAGAGGCTTTAACCCACTGAGCCACCCAGGCGCCCCCATACAGTGGAGTATTAATTAGCCTTAAAAAATCAGGAAATTCTGACACATGCTAAAACACAGTTGAGTCTTGAAGATATTACACTAATTCAAATAAGTCAGTCACAAAAAGACAAATACTGTATAATTCCACTGTACGAGTACCCAGAGCCGTCAAATTTGTAGAGACAAAAAGTGGCATGGTGGCTGCCACAGGCTGTAGGCTATTATGGTAGTTACTAAATGGACACAGTTTCAGTTTAAGAAGATGATAAAAACTCTGGAGATGGATGGTGGTGATGGTAGTGCAACAACGGGAATGCACTTCATGCGACTGAAGTGTACAAAATGTTTAACACGCTAAATTTCATGTTATGTATATTTTACCATAAAACAGTGCTCCTTTTCAGTTTATATAACAATAAAAACCAGTCTCATATTTATATAACATCTTTTTTTCAAATAGTTAAGGTGCATTATTATCAGGTCACTTAATTGATCCTGAGGAGTAAACTCCTACCAGGAGCAAGAAACTCTACTACCAAATGGTTAATAACTAAAGCCAGTGGTTTCTCAACCTTGTGGCACACTGGAATCACCTGGGGATCTTTTAAAAAATACTGATGCCTATGGTTCCTACCACAACATTCTGCTTTAATTGGTGCAGAGTGCTACCTAGGCATCAGGATCTCTAAAAGCTGCCCAAAAGATGTAAGAATAATACCTAACAATGAACATTCTCTAAACACCTCAGCTCCATATCAGAAGAAGGACAGGCCATATGGTTAAAGAACATATTTAAGGTAAAGGCTAGTAAAACCACTGGGCACCTGGGTGGCAAGTCATTATGTGTCTGCCTTCAGCTCAGGTCATGATCTCAGGGTCCTGGGATCAAGCCCCTCATCAGGCTCCCTTCTCAGCAAGGAAGCCTGCTTCTCCCTCTCCCTCTGCCTGCCTCTCTGCCTACTTGTGATCTCTCTCTCTCTGTCAAATAAATAAATAAAATTTAAAAAAAAATAAAAGGCTAGCAAAGCCACTACAGATTTCACATGGGGAGGCAGACTGAAGAACAGCAGCAAAAAACCCTTTCTGGGGGCGCCTGGGTGGCTCAGTGGTTAAAGCCTCTGCCTTTGGCTCAGGTCATGATCCCAGGGTCCTGGGATCGAGCCCCGCATCGGGCTCTCTGCTCAGCAGGGAGCCTGCTTCCTCCTCTCTCTCTGCCTGCCTCTCTCTGCCTACTTGTGTCTGTCAAATAAATAAATAAAATCTTTAAAAAAAAAAAAAAACCCTTTCTGTTTTTTTTAAGATTTTATCATATTGATAGGTTCAAATCATGGACAAGAACACATCACAGACAGACATGCTTGAAAAAGCAATAGCCCAGGGGCACCTGGGTGGCTCAGTTGGTTAAGCATCTGCCTTCCACTCAGGTCATGATCCCAGGGTCCTGGGATTCAGCCCCGCATCAGGCTCTCTGCTCAGTAGGGAGCCTGCTTCTCCCTCTCCCTCTGCCTACTGCTCTGCTTACTTGTGCTCTATCTCTCACTGTCAAATATATAAGTAAAATCTTAAAAAAAAAAAAAAAAACCACGCAATAGCCCAGGTGGCTCTGTAACAGCCTCAGAATGAGTTATGTAAATGAGTGTGTACAACAAACCCTCTTACCCTTCACGATTGGCTTTAAATTAGCATTTGGCACGTGGCTTCCAATAACGGGAATCAAAACATAGTAGTTTTATCAAAGTGAGCTTCCTCCATTAACAAAGCTGCTGGTTAAGGAGTTAAGAGTATAGAGACCAATAAAAATACAAAAAGACATAGACTAGCTGGGTGCTACTGGACGTTTATATGACTTCATTTAGAAAGAGAAGCTTGCGTACTCATCCGAGAAGGTAAGTATTTGGGGATTACTGTAGCTCAGTTGGTTTGAGAGCTGAAAGGCCTTGAGGGAGAAGAGCATTGCATCTACTTGTTTGGGAATGTTAATTCCTACTGAGAGCACCCTCTAGGGTTTGGGGATTATTGTCTTAATGAAGTCTCATCCATAATCCAACAGCTACAAAATGGGAAGTCCTTTCTTTAGGAATGACTAGAACTCTGCTTGTAAACATTCACTTTCCCTTAACCAGAAAGTAAATACCCCATCAAAACAGAAATGAGTATAGATTTTACCATAAGATTAATATTTGGGTATATCTAGTTTAGGGTGATAGCATTACAGAAATTGGAGGAGTATGACTGAGCATTTCCTTAAGTTAATATGTGCTCAAAAGTCTACACACAGCATGGCAATGATTGTGATTGGCAATCTCCTTCTCACAAAACACACATCTATTAAAATCAATATAATCTGGATACTTAATCAACTTGAAGTCTCTTATTTGAAAGAAATTCAAAGAAAGCTTGAAGCATGAGAAGATGCTCCTACTTAAGCCAGGCAGACGCATCACATTTTCAAAATAATTCAGTTACAGAAGGGCACTGAGAAGTTCTGGAATATAGGATGCCCTGTTCAATGGGATATTGAACAATATAATGATAGTCCAACAGTTAATGTTAGAATCATAGTATTTCAGAATTTGGAGGGAAAGGAGTCTTTCGAAGTGATTTCATGAAATTTCTTTATTTTTATCATAAATAATACACTGTGAAAGTTGAAACCCTATTGAGGGGAGATACTCATAATGATAGTGACAGTTGAAATTTAAGTGATACTTTAGGAATTTCACATTTGGTTCCTATCATTATTACTTTAATCTTGGAGTTTAGTATCAAAATTTAAAACATTTGGTCATCTCTGAGAACTAAACTAAACATTAGTCAATTTTGAGCCCTCCTCAGACGTACCTCCTTATCTCTTAAGGGCTTCTCTGGTCATCAAGGATCAGAAGCTAAGAACAACGACTTTCTAATATAGATTGCAATAGACTGAATGTTTATCTCCCTGAAATTCATAGGTTGAAAGCTAACCCCGATGTGGTGGTGTTAGAAAGCTGGAATTTCTGGAGGTCACTAGGTCATGAGAGTGGAACTTTATGAATGATATTAATGCCCTTGTAAAAGAGATCCCAGAGAACTCCCTCATCCCTTCTGCCACATGAGAGATAGCAGGAAGATGGCCATCTATGAACCAGAGGGCATGTTCTCACCAGACATTGAATTTACTGTGCCTTGATCTCAGGCTTCTCAGCCTCCAGAACTGTGAGAAATAAATCTCTGTTATTTATAAGCTAGCCACTCTATAGTGTTTCTGTTATAGCAACCTGAATAGAAGAAGACAGAGTAGGCCAACTTTTTCTGTAAAGAACCAGATAGTATATTAATATCTTAAGCTTTGGGGGCTATATGGCCTCAATTACAACTATCTGACTCTGCTGCTGTAGTGTAAAAGAAGTCACAGACAAAACATAAATGAATGGGTGTGGCTGTGTGTTCCAACTAAACTTTTTTTTATTATAGATATTGAACCTGGAATTTCATATCATTTTTATGTGACATGAAATATTCTTCTTTTGATTTTCCTCCAGCTATGCTTAGCTTGCAGGCCATATAAAAACAGGCAGTGTGCTAGACTCGGTTCACAGGTCACAGTTTACGGACTTGTAGCACTCACTAGGGGCATAATTGAGAGAGTTAACCAAAACAGAATATTTCATCAAATAGAATATTTTTATAATAGTTGTAAAAAAGTTATCTTTTCTTCAAAGAAAATATACAAATGGCCAACAAGCATGTGAAGAGATGTTCAACATCACTAAACATTAGGGAAATGTAATCAAAACCACAATGAGTAAAATAAAGATTACTAGGATTGCTAGGATATATATATATACATATACATATATATACATATACATATATATATATAAAACATATATATAAAACAATAATAATAATAGGAAAATAGTAAGTGTTAATGAGGATATGGAAAAACAGGAACACTTGCACATTGCTGTAGGGAATGTAAAATGGTGCAGCTGTTATGGAAAATAGTTTGGCCAATAGTTAAATGCAGAATTACCATATGATCCAGCAATTCCACTCCTCTGTGTATACCCAAAAGACTTGTAAACAAATACTCAAATACATGTACACATATGTTCACAGCAGCACTATTCACAATAGCCAAAAGGTAGAAACAGCTCAAATGTTCATCAGCAGATGAATGGACAAGTGAATTGTGGTATATACATACAATGTACTATTATTTCACCATAAAAAGAAAATTCTGATACAAATGCTACAATGTCGATGAACCTTGAAAACATTATGCTAAGTGTAATAAGTCAGACACAAAAAGTCACATATTGCATGATTTCACTTATATGAAATATCACAGAAGAGATAAATCTATAGAGACAGAACACAGATTGGTAGCTGCCAAGGGAATGGAGGAGGAGGCAGTAGAAATAACTGCCTAATGAATATGAGGTTTTCTTTTGGAATGATAAAAATGTTTGGGAACTAGATAGAGGTACAGGTTGCACAACACTGTGAATATACTGTCATTGAGCTTTGCACTTCAAAATGGTTAATTTTATGTTTTGTGAATTTTATCTAAAAATGTGTATTTTCCTATTAATGTGAAATGACCCAATTTCCCTGTCAGAGAAAGCAGAAAATGGCTACAAAAAGTAAAATCCACAGCCAAACATACCTCAGTTTTAAATGTCAGAGCATTAGTGAAATAAGTCAATCAGAAAAAGACAATTATCATATGATCTCCCTGATATGAGGAAGTTGAGAGGCAACGTGGGGGGGGCTGGGGGGTATTAAAGGAATAAATGAAACAAGATGGGATCAGGAGGGAGACAAACCATAAGAGACCCTTAATCTCACAAAATAAACTGAGGGTTGCCGGGGGGAGGGGGCTAGAGAGAGGGTGGTTGGGTTATGGACATTGGGGAAGGTATGTGCCATGGTGAGTGCTGTGAATTGTGTAAACCTGGAGATTCACAGACCTGTACTCCTGGGGCTAATAATATATTATATGTTAATAAAAAATAAAAAATTATTAAAAAATTTAAAAATGTAAAAAATATTTTTAAAAAGTCAGAGCATAATGACAAGATATGAAATGGCATCTTAGTAAAACATTTCTAGTTCTTGGTTCCAGAAGAATAAAACTGTGGGGGACACTACTCGTGTGTCCCTATCGCACCTAGCATTGTACCAAGCCCAAGGCAGTTGTTCAGTAAATATTTGTTAAAAGAAACCTGAGGGGTGGTTCGACATGTTCAAAACTTATCTTTGAATGTACTTAACGCCACTGAACTATATGGTTAAAAATGGTTAAGATGCGGTGCCTGGGTGGCTCAGTTGTTAAGCGTCTGCCTTCAGCTCAGGTCATGATCCCCATCGTCCTGGGATCGGGCCCCTCATCGGGTTTCCTGCTCAGTGGGAAGCCGGCTTCTCCCTCTCCCACTCCCGCTTGTGTTCCCTCTCTCGCTGTCTCTCTGTCAAATAAACAAGTACGATCTTTTTTTAAAAAATGGTTAAGATGGTAAAATGTAGCTTATATCTATTTTACCACCATTTTTTTTAAAGATTGCTTTTTTTCCAAGCATTTTTTTAAAAAAGTAGATCAGTAAGAGTGGGGGAAAAAGCAATTCATTCACTCAACAAACACTGAGTGCCACAGCTAACCTCTCGTTGCTGAGGATATAGCAACGAACAAAACAAAGTCCTAGCCCTCATGGAACTAACCATCAAGAGGGGAGAAAAATAATCAATAGAGGATGTCAAGTAGTGATAAGTCCTACCAAAGAAAAACAAAAAGGGATAAAGAATAGAGATTGAGGGAGGGCAGGACATGGGCAATAGGGTGCTATTTCAGAGAACACGGTCAGGAAGATATCTATGATGAGCTGGCATTTGAGTGGAGAACTGAATGAGATAAAGGAGCAAGCCATGTAAAGATCCAGGTGAACAGCAAGTGTGAAGGCAAGAATGTGCTTGGTTTGCTCAAAGACTAGAGAAGAGACTGTTGTGGCTGGAATAGATGAGCGGGACCAAAGTGGTAGAAGATGAAGTCAGAGCAGTTGCCAGGAGCTAAATCATTCAGCATCTTGCAGACCATAATAAGGATTTTTAGATTTTATTCTAAAAGTGATGGAAAACCATTGGAAAAATTTAAACAAGGAAATGATTAACATTTTTAAAAGGATGACTCTGCTGTGTGAAGAAAAGGTTTTAGGGGCCAACAACAGAGCAGGAAGACTGGTTAAGAAGCTACTGCAATCATCGAGGCAAGAGATGGTAGTGCTCGGACTGTGGTGAGAGTATGCGAGGGTGATGAGAAATGGTCGGATTCTGGGTCTCCGCTGATATTAAGCTGTTAGAATTTGATGATGTGTTGGATGTGAGAGAAAAGAGTCAAGATTTTTGGCTGACTAGAGGTGACTAGAAGTATTATTTCCTAAAATAAGTAAAATTGGGGAAAGGATGGAATATTCTAAGTTTGGAACACCTAAGGGACATCCAAACAAAGATGTAGCATAGGCAATAAGGTATGCAGGTCTGGAGTTCAGAGAAGATTGAGGCTTAAGATATAAATTTAGGAGTCATCACTATAAAGGTGAAAATAAAAGCAATGAGACTGGTTGGGATTACCTAGGAACTGAAAGAGAAGAAAAGAGGTCCAAGAATTGAGCTTTGGGACTCATCAATAATTAAAAGTCAGGAAAAATAAAGAAGATTCAGTAAAAGAAACTACGGAGTGACTAGCGCAGGTGCTGGTGAAGGAAAACCAGGAACAGGTGATACTGCAGAAGCCGAGCGAAGGAAGTACTTCAGGAAGTGTGAAGTGGTGTGTTCAAATGCCGCAGAGGTCCAGGAAAGTGGGGACTGAGAACCTGGCAACTTCACAGTCAACGTAAACCTTGACAAGAGCAGTTTCAACTGAGTAACAGGAATGAAAACCTGGGTAAGGAAAGGATATGTTTAAGGAGCTTCTCTCTAAGGGAAACACAAAAATGGAGTAAAAGCTGGATGGAGATATGAATGAAGGAAAGGTGAAATAATTTCTTTTTATCATAGAACTTACGATGGCATGTTTGTATGCTGATGGGAATTATCTTACATAAATGGTAAAAAGTGATTATTGAAGAGTAAAGGGGGATGACTGTAAGTGCTAAGTCCATAAGTACATGGGATTCTGTACATGAATGGAAGGACAGGCCCTCTTCCATGGTAACAAGAGGAAAGGCAGACCATAGCGTTACAACTGGAGGTAGACTGATAGATTTGTTGGTGGGAAAATATGAAAGTTCTCTTGTAGTGGCTTCTATTTTCTCAGTAAGAAACAAGGTTACAACTAGGAATGAAAAGAGGAGGGTGTTAGAAGTGAGAGCAGAGATGACATGGTAGATGATATGGCTTTGGAAAATGGAGAGTATACTACGGAAATACAGGATGCTGGCAACACTGAAAACCCACATGAATTTGAAGTGACATTAGTCGTTTGAAAGGTATTTAACAGTAATAAACATAATGATAGGATTATGAAAATGATAATTATTTTTTAAGGTTTTATTTATTTATTTGACAGACAGAGATCACAAATAGGCAGAGAGAGCGGAGGAAGCAGGCCCCCTGCTGAGCAGAGAGCCTGATGCAGGGCTCGAACCCAGGACCCTGGGATCATGACCTGAGCCGGAGACAGAAGCCTCAACCCACTAAGCCACCCAGGCGCCCCTGAAAATGACAATTATTGCTCAAATTTCATTGCTACCATGTACTAACTAGTTACTATGTACTAGGCACTATACCAGGCTGGTTATGTTTTACATTATCATTATCTTCATTTTATAGGTGATGTAACCGAGGCTCAGTAAGGCAATTATGTACAAGATTACCATGGTAAATACTTCCAGATTTTAATTTAGAATTTTTATTTAGGAGTGCCTGGTGGCTCAGTCAATTAAATGTCTGCCTGCGGCTCAGGTCATGATCCCAGGGTCCTGGGATGGAGCCCCGCATCAGCCTCCCTGCTCAGCACGGAGTCTGCTTTTCCCTTTCCCTCTGCCCCTCCCCCTCACTCATGCTCTCTCTCAAAATAAATAATAAATTTTTAAAAAAAATTTTAAAGAATTTTTATTTAATTTAGGTTTTAATTTTAATATAGATTTTTCTAAAACCAAAAGCCTTCTTCCTGTCAACGATGCCATACTGCCTTGAGTATATAGTATATAAATCTTACACGGACTTTGATTACAGTCTTCTAATCCCACAGAACCCTATATATAGCCATGTATACAGCTATTTCATGGACCATTAGGTTAACATCTATCAAAGTAGAATAATTTTATACTTCATGAATTGTATTTATGTATGCATTCTCATTACAAAAGCTAACTTTTTAGCAAAGAGGTTCTAGTTCAAATATAAGTTATTTACTCTTTGCCCCTAATAAAATGGAAATGTGATCAGATGTCCTAATAATGCCAATATGTCACAACTTTTCTATTTCCCAGCGGGAAGTTAAGGTCAATTAAAACTCAGCTGTCAACACCACTGACCAAAGGATAAGATTTTACTTAGGGGGAAAAAAAAAACCCCAACATGAAGAGTTAATAAGGGTAATTAATGTATTAATTACTTAACAGTTACACTTATAACCATAATAGTGAAAGAGATGAAACTATTATTTTAACAGCAGGTACCAGAATTCCTCATGGGGAGGTAACTGTCTTTGTAGAGATTATATCTTGTCAGGTTGTTTTGGGTGGAGAAGATAAGGCCTCAAAGACATTAGGAAATAGATGAAATGCTTAACTTCTCTCCTTAAGTAAGAAAAAAAAAAAAAGAAACAGAGAAGAGAAGGTATAGCGCCAGTACAAGGAAAGACCACAAGGCAAAGGCCATAGTGGTTAGTGACAAGGAAAGGTGAGAAAGCGGTAAAGTGACTGAAGGCCTTTTTTTTTTTTTATGATTTTATTTATTTGTTTGACAGAGAGAGATCACAAGTAGGCAGAGAGACAGGCAGAGAGAGAGAACGGGGGAAGCAGGCTCCCTGCTGAGCTGAGAGCCCAATATAGGACTTGATCCCAGGACCCTGAGATCATGAACTGAGCCGAAGGCAGAGGCTTAACCCATTGAGCCACCCAGGCAACCCACTGAGCCACCCAGGCGCCCCACTGAAGGCCTTTTAAAAAGAAAGATGGAGGGGTACCTGGGTGGCTTGGTCGGTTAAGCAACCAACTCTTGATTTCAGCTCAGGTCATGATCTTAGGGTCGTGAGACTCATTGTACTCGTCATACTCCAAGCTCAGTGCAGAGTTTGCTTGTCCCTCTGCTCCTTACCCCACTTGCTCACATGCTCTCTCTCTCTCTCTCTCTCTCTCTCTCAAATAAATAAAATCTTTAAAAAAATTTTAAAAATAAAAAGAAAGATGGACAACATTCCATTTAAAATTATTGGCAGTATTCTAAATGCAAACCCTTTCCACCATCCTTCAGAAAAGTACTGAACACATACAAATGCCTAATATAAAGGCCCAGGGGAAGGTAGAAATCAAAGGAAGAGGGCTAAGTTCTACATCTGGTTACAGCATGGAGAAGACAGCAGAGAAGAGTTGTAAGAGGTGGGAAATGGATGAATTGAAATTAAACAAACAGAAATTTTAAATACCACTGTAAGCCCTAGAAATTCCATAAAATCTTGGAAAAGCATTTTAGGTGTAGGATAAGGTTAGCTTGAATCAATCATATCTAAACCTCCAAAGTCAAATTAATAACTGGGATGTAGGGGCGCCTCATGGTGTAGTCAGTTTAGCGTCCAACTCTTGGTTTCAACTCAGGTCATGATCTCAGGGTCATGCAATCAAGCCCCACATCAGGCTCAGCCCTCAGCATAGAGTCTGCTTATGCTTCTCTTTCCCCCTTCCTCTGCCCCTCCCACAGCATGCTTTCTCTCTCTCTCAAATAAATAAATCCTAAGGAAAAAGGGAATATAAATATTTTTTAAAAATAGTCTTAAAATTTCCCATCCCTATTATTTTAATGCTTTTATACTTATACTATAGGAACACTTTAAAATATTTAAACACTTTTAAATATTTTTTCTGTTTAATTTAAAAAATCTAGAAAAATACAAAAAGGGAGTGAAAATTTCCCATAATCCCACCATTGTGTATACTCATACAGAAACTGAAAGGTAAAAAAGTACCTTTCTACACTTCTAATTCTACTTTCCCAGGGGTAACCACTGTTATATCAATCAGTTTTATCATATACGTCCATATTTTTTCTATAATTATATAGTATATACTTTTTCTTTCTAGAAAGGAGGCTGTCCCAGACATACTGTGCTACAAAACTTGCTTCATCCACTTAACTTATCATGAACACTTACTATCTTTTCAAGTAACAACATATCAAGTTATTTTATATTCTTAAGTGGTTGCATAGCATTTCATAACATTAATTTTTCATATCTAGGTTCCTCTTGTCAGGCATTTGTGCTTTTTCCAAATTTTTGCTATCATAAATGACACAATAGTGAACTCTGTAGGAGAGATTCCTAAGAGTGGAATTCTTAAATCAAAGCATATGAGCATTTTAATTATTTACAGATAATGACTAAGCCCTCCAAAAGGCTATACAAATTTACATTCCAGTTACAGTATAGGAGAGGTTCCTTTTCTCCTAAAATTTTATCAAACCTGGATATTAGTAACAGCTTAAGTTTTGCCAATCAAACTGCCAAAAAAAAACCCACAAACAACTTTTTGGCTGATTTAATTTACATTTCTCTACTGATTTCTCTGAGGGGTTCAACATCATTCTATATGCATATTGGTCATTGTGTTTCTTCTGACAAGCACATCATTAGTATCATTTTATTTACTTTTATTGGGTTGCCTTTTTCTTATTGGTTTGTAGAAGCTTTTATGTATTACTAATACAATGTTTTATATTTTGTTGTAAATATTTTCTTAGTCCATACAAAAGAGACTTCTAGTTATTTCCTGATATGTATTCTTCCCTTAAAAATCATGGTGGTGTTTAAACGGGCAGGTGGTCCCTAGCTAAAGACTACATTTCCAAGCTTCCCTGCAGCCAGTTTGAGCGTGTGACTAAGTTCTAGTCAAACTGGTGTGAGCAGAAGCGATGATTATGCTCATAAAAGGAAAGGATATTTATAGCAGGATGCTGGCTGACATACTGATAGAGTGGTGAGCTGTTTTTAACCACGCAATACCTAAGGGGTACCAGAGAGAGTGCCACATCAGCTCTTGACAGCTTATTCTCAGACTGTATCAGACTGAGAACAACAAGCTTCTGAATTGTTTAAGCTACTGGTTTTTTTTGTTCTGTTTGTTACAGTAGCCTTACATGTGGGCTAACACGGAATTTGGAATCTAGAAGTGGAGTGCTGCTATTATTCAAATTAAAATACACGGTATTGGCTTAGTAGTCAGACAGCAAGTAATTAAGACACAGCAGGTTAGAATGCCGATGATCTTTGTAATCCATATCACAACATCTGATGAAAGTATTGCTGTGATAGCCCTGGAAGGCAGACCACACACCAAGAGAGCATGCAACCACAGGGGGAAAGGCTGACAAAATTTACCGTGTGCTCGCTGTTTCTTGACACATTCAGCAAAGCCCTAAAATAAGAGATGAACTTGGGCTAGAGGTAGCCGGAGAACAAGCAGAGATGGAAGGGAATAATTCTCTGCCTGTGGTTGATAACTTATTGTCTAGAGTTCAATAATTTGGATTATGCAACCCATTGCTTCATTACCCCAACCTGAAATAGTGGTAAGAGGTCCTCAAGCTTTTCTCAAGTGCTACTGATAGACAACGGGAGAGAGCTCTGTGGCAAAGATCAGATTAAGGATGTTATCTTTCCAACAAAACCCATTCTTTTAGATGATCTCAATACAGGTTCCATTAGGTTGAATGAAAGGGATGGGCAAAGTATAGACAGTAAATCAAATTCCAGACTTGTCAGGCTTAAAAACTACCTAAATGAGATCCCTGTTATAACTCACATCTGGAATGACCAAAAGCAAACAAAGCAGTAGTCTTTTTTTTTTTTTTTTTAAAGAATTGAAATGCCAGGGGCGCCTGGGTGGCTCATTGGGTTGAAGCCTCTGCCTTCGGCTCAGGTCATGATCTCAGGGTTCTGGGATCGAGCCCCACATCAGGCTCCCCGCTGAGCAGGGAGCCTGCTTCCCCCTCTCTCTCTGCCTACCTCTCTGCCTACTTATGATCTCTGTCAAATAAATAAAATCTTTTAAAAAATTAAAAAAATTTAAAAAAATAAAAAGAATTGAAATGCCAGATAAGTAACAAGCCTGGCCTGCTTGTATGATGTGTGACTGTTCAGCCTCTAAAGTAATCCTACGACCTTTTAGATCCACTCTAGCAAAAAGGAGGCAGCAAAAACTGGATTGTTCCATAGAAATGTATATTCCAGAGGTATTTGGCTTGCTCAGTCTGTAGAGCAGATGCCTCTTGATCTTAGGGTTGTGAGTTCGAGCCCCACATTGGGTATAGAGATTACTTTAAAAAATAAAATGTTAAAAAAAAAAAGTGAAGGGGACCCTCCTACACTGCTGGTGGGAATGCAAGCTGGTGCAACCACTCTGGAAAACAGTGTGGAGGTTCCTCAAAAAACTGAAAATAGAGCTACCCTATGACCCAGCAATTGCACTACTGGGTATATATCCTAAAGATACAAACGTGGTGCTCTGAAGGGGCACGTGCACCCGAATGTTTATAGCAGCAATGTCCACAATAGCCAAACTGTGGAAAGAACCTAGATGTCCATCAACAGATGAATGGATAAAGAAGATGTGGTATATATACACAATGGAATACTATGCAGCCATCAAAAGACATGAAATCTTGCCATTTGTGACGATGTGGATGGAACTAGAGGGTATCATGCTTAGCGAAATAAGTCAATCAGAGAAAGACAACTATCATATGATCTCTTTGATATGAGGAAGTGGAGATGCAATGTGGGGGAGTTGGGGGGAAGTAGGAAAAGAAAAAATGAAAAGATGGGATTGGGAGGGAGACAAACCATAAAAGACTCAATCTCAAAAAACAGACTGAGGGTTGCTGGGGGGAGGGGGGACGGGAGAGGGTGGTGGGGAAATGGGACACTGGGGAGGGTATGTGCTATGATGAGTGCTATGAAATGTGTAAACCTGGCGATTCACAGACCTGTACCCCTGGGGATAAAAATACATTATATGTTTATTAAAATAAAAAAAAATAAAGTAAAGGGAAAAATATTAGCTGATATGAATAAAAATAGTATGTTAATAGTAAAAAAAATAATAAAAAAATAAAAAAATAAATGCCATCATAAAAAAAAATGAAGAAAAGAAATGTATATTCCCCAAGGACCACATCAACATAATGATTTGTATATAACAATAATGTGTTCCTTTTTATTGCTGAGTAGTATTCTGCTGTTGTATGGATATACTGTAATTTATATGTAATTCATAAGTTGTGGTGAGTGTATCTTTAATTATATTCTTAAGAAAATGCCAAATGGTTTCCAAAAATGGTTACACTATTTAATTCCCACTAGCAATATGTGAACAGTTCTAGCTGTCTCATCAACACTTAGCATTGTCATGTTTTTTTCTTTAAAAATTTTAGGCATTCTAACGGGTATGTAGTGATATCTCATTATAGTTTTAATCTGACTTTCCTAATGATTAAACATGTTACATTTCTTCATGTGCTTATTGGCCACTTGTATATCTTTTGTGAAACGTCTGTTCATACATTCCCCCATTTTTGAGTTGCATCATGAGAGTTCTTTTTAGAGGGGCGCCTGGGTGGCTCAGTGGGTTGGGCCTCTGCCTTCGGCTCAGGTCATGATCTCAGGGTCCTGAGATCTAGCCCCATGTCGGGCTCTCTGCCCAGCAGAAGCCTGCTTCTCTCTCTCTCTCTGTCTGCCTCTCTGCCTACTTGTGATCTCTGTCTGTCAAATAAATAAATAAAATCTTTTTTTAAAAAAAAAGAGTTCTTTTTACATTCTAAGTATGTTCTTTGTTTTGACATGTGTGTTGTCAATATTTTCTCTTAGACTCTGGGTTGCCTTTTCATTTTCTTAATGGTGCCTCTCAAGGAGCAAAAGTTTAATATTTTGATGAAATCCAATTTATCAATTTTTTCTTTATTAATCAGACTTTTTGTGTTCCAAGACCACTTTGTCCACTCCAAAGTAGCAAAGCTTTTCCTCTTTTTTTTTTCCAAGAAGTTTTATATGTTTGAGTTTAATATTTAGGTCTGTAATTCATTTTAAGTTAATTTTTATTTAAGGTGTGAGGTATGGGTCAATGCTAATTTTTGTTGAAAAGACTTTTCCTTTCTCCACTACATTGCCTTGGCACCACAGTTAAAAATCAATTGACCACATATGTATGGATCTATTTCTGGACTCTTGCATCATTCATCTATATGCCTATCTTTTTACAAATATCAAACTATTTTAATTATTATAGCTTTCTGTTAAGTCTTGAAATCAGTAAAATCTCCTCTAACCTTTTGTTTTTGAAGATTACTTTGGTAATTCTCTGATCTTTGCATTTCCTTTTAAATTTTAGAATCAGGTTGTAATTAAAAAAAAAAGTCCACTGGAATTTTGATTGGGATTGCACTGAGTTCACAGATGAATTTGGAAAGAATCCTCACTTTAAGAAAATTGGATCTTCTTATCCATGAATATGGCATATCTTTCCATTTATGTCTTCTTTAATTTCTTTCAATGTAGAGGCCTTGGACATCTTTTGTTCAACTTATTTCTAGGTATCTTATGATTTTGGTCTTATTGTTTTTATTTCATTTTCCAATTGTGTGCTGCTAGGTTGGAGAAATACAATTGATTTTTGTGTACCAATCTTATGTCCTACAACCTTGCTAAATTCATTTATTTGTTCTAGCAGTTGCTTTGTAGATTCCCTAGATTTTTTTCAGATGAGCAATCATACCATCTGCAAATACTTTTACTTCTTTCTTTTCAATCTTTATGCCTTTTATTTCTTTTTCTTGCCTATTGCAATGGTAGGCCCACCAGGACAATACTGTATTACAAGTGGTGAAAGTGGGTATCCTTGCCTTGTTCCCAGTCTCTAACGTATATAGTAGTCTCTCACCATTAACCATGATCTTTATTATACATATTTTAGAGATGTTATTTATCAGTTTGAGAAATTTTCCACTATTCCTACTTTGTTGAGGGTTTTACTGTGAACAAGTACTGAATTTTTTCAAGTGCATTCCCTGCATCTATTGAGATCATCAGAAAGTTTTTCTCCTTTATTCTGTAATATAACAAGTAACATTGTTTAACATTTGAAAATCAATCAAGCCTTGCATTCCTGAGACAAACTCTATTTGGTTGTGGAGTATTATCCTTTTTAAATATTGTTAGACTCAATCTGCTAATATTTTGTTAATGATTTTTACATCTATTTTCATGAGGATTCTTACTTTAAGAAAAGTCTTTGATAACCAGTTCAACTTCTTTAATAGATATAGGGCTATTCGCCTGGCTCTTGGGTGAATTCTGTTAAGCTGTATTTTTCAAAATATTTAACTGTGTTGTAAATTAATATAAGACTGTCCCCTGTATTCTCTTGTTATCCTTTCAATATCCATAAATTCTGAGGTGGATATCTCTTTTTCATTTTTGATAGTTATGATTTGGGTTTTCTTTTTTCTTGATCAGTTTAGCTAGAGTTTTGCCAATTTTGTTGATCTTTTCAAAGAGTCAGTTTTATATTTGTTAATTTTCTCAACTATTTTCTATTTCACTGATTTCTATTCTTATTTTTAGTATTTCCTTCCTCATGTTTACTTTGGTTTACTTTCCTTTTTTTTTTTTTCTAGCTTCTTATAGCAATACTTCAGGTCATTGATTTTAGATCTTACTTCTTTTCTAATACTACCATTTAAAGCTACACATTTTAGGGCACATGGGTGGCTCAGTCACTTAAGCATCCAGCCCTTGGTTTTGGCTCAGGTCATGATCTCATGGGTTATGGTCTCATGGGTTGTAAGATCAAGCCCTGCCTCTGGCCCCACTCATATATGCACTCTCTCTCTCTTTAAAATAAATAAATCTTTAAAAAATAAAAATGAAAAATAATAACAAAGCTACATATTTCATGCTAACATTGTTTAAATGCATCTCACAAACTGATGTGTTTTCATTATCACTCAATTCCAAATATTTTCTAATTTTTCTTGAGATTTTGTCTTTGAGTTATGAATTATTTAGAAGTATATCATTGTATTTCCAGATACTGGAAGTCTTCCTCGTTACTTCATTGTCAGTGATTTCTTTTTAAGATAGATTTATTCATCTTAGAGAGAGAGAGAGAAAGCATGAGCAGGAGAGGGAAGGGGGAGAGAGAATCTCAAGCAGACTCTGCACTGAGTGCAGAGCCTGACGCAGGGCTCGATCTCAAGACCCCAAGATCACAACCTGAGCTAAAACCAAGAGTCAGACACTTAACTGACTGTGCCACCCAGACACCCAATTATCACTGATTCTAATTTAATTCTGTTGTATTCAGAGAATACACTTAGTATGATTTTAATTCTTGTAAATTTATTGAGACTTGTTTTATGGCCCAATATATAACCTATCTTGGTGAATGTACCATGTGCACTTGAAAATAATACATATTCTGTAGTTTTGGGATGCAGTGTTCTATAAATGCCAATTAGATCAAGATGGCTGATTATGTTGTTGAGATGTCCTATGTCTTTACTAATATTTTGTCTAGTTATTCTATCAATTACTTAGATAGTATGTTAAAATATCCTACTCTAGGGAAGTCTGGGTGGCTCAGTCAGTTGAGCATCCAACTCCTGATTTTGGCTCAGGTCATGATCTCATGGATCATCAGACTGGGCTCCACGCCTAGCAGGGTGTCTGTTTGAAGATTCTCTCCCTGTCCCTCCCTCCACATGTATGTGCATATGATCTCTCTAAAATAAATAAACCTTTAAAAATATATACTACTATATTGAGGAATTGCCTATTTCTCCTTTTGTTAATTTTTACTTCATATATTTTACACAAATATATGAATACATAAAATACATTTATACACAAAAATACATTTATAATTGATATGCTTCCATGATGAACTGTTCACCATTATGACACAGACCCTTTATAATGCTCTGTCTTAAAGTCTGTTTTATCAATATTTAAAAGTAACCATTGCAGTCTTTCATACTTCCTTTTTGCATGTTATATCTTTTCCCATCCACTTACTTTCAAGCTACATGTCTCCTATAGCCAGCCTATTGTAGGAGTTTGCTCTTTTATACATTCTAGCAATTTCTGCCTTTGAATTAAAATTTTTAAGACCATTTACATATAATCATTGCACTGGTGAAATCTGGATCCACCATTTTATTATTTGTTCTTTGTGTTATTTTCCTTCTCTTTTTCCCCCTTCCTGCCTTCCTTTGGATTATTTCTATTTTGTTGGTGATTACCTTAAAAGCTACAGTATGTACTCTTGATTCATCAAAGCCCATACTAATCAATACCTTTACCACAGTCTCCTCCTGCCTGAAGAACACCCTGTAGAAGTTCCTTTAGTGCTGATCTGTTGTGGCACATGCTCTCAATTTTGTGTTTATCTAAAAATGTTTTCATCATCTTGCCTTCATTCTTGAAGGATTTTTTTTTTAACTGGGTAAAGACTTCTAGGATTGCCATTTTCTTTCCTTATAGTAAAAAACGTGACTTTATCCTTTTCTGGTTTCCATTGTTGTTCAGAAAGAAGCTGTTAGTTTAATTCAAGTGTTGGCAAATTATGACCTCTGGGTAAAATTGGGCCTAGCACCTGTTTTTGTAAATACAGCTTTACTGGAACACCACCACAACCATTCACCTATGTATTGTCTATGGCTGGTTTTGTACAAGGGCAGAATTGAGAGGTTAAACAGATCCCATGGTACTAGCATAAAGACATAAAAACAGACCAATGGTCTAGAATAGAGAGGCCAGAAACAAATGCTCACTTATACAGTCAGATGGTCTTCCACTAAGATGCTAAGACCACTCAATGGGGAAAGGACAATCTTTTCAACAAATGGTGTAGGAAAACTATATCCACATGCAAAAAAATGGAGTTGCACCCTTATCTTACATCATATTCAAAAATTAACTCAAAATGGGCTAAAGGCCTAAGTTTAAGACCTAAACTATAAAACTCCTAGAAGGAAACATAGAGGAAAAGACTTCATGATATTGGACTTGGCAATGACTTCTTGCATAGGACACCAAAAACACAGACAACAAGAGCAAACAACAAACAAACAAACAAACAAACAAACCCCCACCCAAAAAACAAGTGGGACTACATGAAACTTAAATACTTTTAGGTATCCAAGGATCAATCAGCAGAGTGATTATGAGTAGAATATTAGTTACATTAATAAATGTGTGACCTTATTCGTTTCTCTTTGCAAACAGGTTACTTATCCTCTCCAAGCCTAATCTTCCCAATCTTTAAAATGATGACAATATCACATTCAATGTTTTTTATGGCATAAAAATGGGTACACAGCAAATATTAGTTCCTCCTTTTCTAAACTGCCTTCAGTCTATGCTGTTGTATTTAACATTTTCAATGGTGAGAAATTTTAATGTTTCATCATGGATTGGACCATATATTCAAATAAAAGTGACTATACAAGCTAAGTTTAATAAATAAGATGAGTGATCTAAAAAGTGTTTTGCAGAAACACTAAAACTAAAACACTTTCATCTAAAAAGTGTTTTGCAGAAAGAACCCTATGAGTCTGAGTAAGATCTTGATCATATCACTATCAGTTTACCTTTTGGAGAATTTCTCAGAGAAGTTCTCAATATTTTTCAATTTTTATAGGCTAAAATGATTGTCCGACCTGATTAATGCTACCTGAATTGCATGCTTCTGTCATGCATACAATGTGAGAATATTAAAGTTGGCCACTGGAGACTCTGATGACTTGTTTTTGAATCATATAAAGAAACATGTTTTATTAGATGTTACTGTTTTCTTTAAAAATGGTTTTGTCCAATTGCCTTGGGAACAGGAGAACAGGGGCACCTAGGTGCCTCAGTAGGTTGAGTGTCTAACTCTTGATTTTGGCTCAGGTCATGATCTCAGGATCATGAGATTGAGCCCTGCACCAGGCTCCATGCTGAGCATAGAGCATGCTTAAGATTCTCTCCCTCTGGTGTACATGGCTGGAGAAGTCAGTTAAGTGTCTGACTCCTGGTTTCTGCTCAGGTCATGATCTTGGGGTGGTGAAATGGAGCCCCGTGTTGGATTCTGTGCCCAGCAGGGAGTCTGCTTGAGACTCTCCCTCTCCCTCTGTCCCTCTTGCTCATGCTCCCTTGCCCTTTAAAATAAATAATTTTTTAAAAGATCTTATTTATTTATTTGACAGAGAGAGACACAACAAGAGAGGGAACACAAGCAGGGGGAGTGGGAAAAGAAGAAGCATACTTCCTGCTGAGCAGGGAGCCCAATGCAGGGCTTGATCCCAGGACTCTGGGATCATGAACTGAGCCAAAGGCAGATGCTTAATGACTGAGCCTCCCCCTAAAATAAATAAATCTTTTTAAAAAATTCTCCTCTTCTCTTTCTGTCCCTCCTACCACTACCCACATGCACTCCCTCTCACTCTCTCTAAAAATAAATAAATAAATAAATAAATAAATAAATAAATAAAATAGTAGAAACAACTCTATGGGGGCACCTGGGTGGCTCAGTAGGTTGGGCCTCTGCCTTCCCTTCAGGTCATGGTTTTAGTGTCCTGGGATCGAGCCCCACCTCGGGCTCTCTGCTCAGCAGGGAGCCTGCTTCCCGCTCTTTCTCTGCCTGCCTCTCTACCTACTTGTGATTTCTCTCTCTGTCAAATAAATAAATTAAATCTTAAATTTAAAAAAAGGAAACAACTCGGGACGCCTGGGTGGCTCAGTTGGTTGGGCGGCTGCCTTCGGCTCAGGTCATGATCCCAGCGTGCTGGGATCGAGTCCCACATCAGGCTCCTTGCTCCGCAGGGAGCCTGCTTCTCCCTCTGCCACTCTGTCTGCCTGTGCTCACTCTCGCTCTCTCTCTCTCTCTCTCTCTCTGACAAATAAATAAATAAAATCTTTAAAAAAAAAAAAAAAAAAAAAAAAAGGAAACAACTCTATGTGCCTAAAACAATCATTAATTCTGGATTCCTACAAACGACAAGAAAAACAATACCACTGATAAAAAGTCATATTTCATACTATCTTTATAATGTGCTTGGGATAATGTCATTAATGACCATCTAATTCTTTTCTGCCACAGTTTGAGCATATCCCCTCCTGTCCTACATTCTGTTAGTAAGAAAATAAGTACATTAATAATGATAAAGTCTTTGGCACTTGAAGCAGCTGTTAAGTCACTCTTCATCCTTGCCATCTGCAAGTTAAATAACTTACTTTCCTTTGCTTTTACTTAATATGTTCTATCTCTTGGAAAGCTCAAATTTGCAATAGTAGAAAAATACATACATGCAATACTAAGAAAATAACTTTTACACACTTTTCAAGGACAATTAAGAAAACACAGAGAGTTAGAATTAGTTACATAAAAAAGCAATGTGGTAAGTATAACATAATTATGAATAAAAAATGAAGACTCAGAAAAAAAAACTGTCATTCATATATTAATTCCATACCATGGTTCTAATTCTAGTATTCTAGAGCACAATAATCCTTACCAGGGGACTTTCCTTGCTGTGAGTTGCTTCTTCGCTCTCTGTATCTGGCTGGAGTAGATAAACCTGCGTCTTTACTTGGCTTGCTAGCAGGCCCCATTTCTGAAATAAGGAATCCCATCTGTTCTGAAGGCAAAATATTCTCAGGTGGATTGGTCTGGCATTTTATACTGGCATCCACCTAAAATATGAAACCCACTCATTATTCTGAATTTACCCCAAATATCTACTAAAAGTTAAGATATTTTATCAGAGGAGTTCTAAATATTGAAACATGATCCAACAAACATAGCTGTAAAAGGCTTTTCATTCTTATGAGTGATACCACCTTTGATTTTTTGGAACTAATCTGAATATTCAGTAATAGAATATATATTTTCCCATGCACAAAACATTGAAATGTATATGGAGCTAAAACATTTACTTAGGGTCAGAAGATTAACCATGAAGTTTGTTGTTGTTGTTGTTGTTTTGGTAAAATTCACACACACATACAAATTTACAATTGGTTAAGACCACTATCTTTCTCCACTCTTGTATCCCTTTCATCAGATTTCCACTCCCATTGGTAATATTAAAATGGTCACTGGCAAAATCCGGTTGGATGATGTCAGTGGAGCTGAGGACACTTAATTCTACTAATTTTGTATTCTTTGTCTTAAAGAGACCCTCAAAATTGTATAAGCTTCCGCCCCTAAAAAAATCTAGATCTGTTCTGTTTATGAGATATAAGTTTGGAGTTCCTAAATTTTCTCTGGAATGCAAATTCCTTCCCCAAGGTGACCAACTTCTGAAATACTCTTGTTTCTTTGAATTCATTTTAAATAAAACTAAATAATGAAATAAAGCTAAAAGTTAAAAACAGCTTTTAAAAGCTCTGATGTTCAAACATTTTTTAAAGATCTTGAAAGTAATTATGTTAATGCAATTTTAAGGTATGAAATCTAGTACTTTGGATGTGACTATGAAGGAACAAAGAGAAATTTTCTTTTCTTTCCACAATCATATTTAAAACACAATGGGCCTATCTTTGGTCTACAGAATTTATAGTACTATTTTAACACATGATATACTGGGTCTCAACAGTTGGGCTCAAAAAAGGACAATGAGTTGAGATACCTTAAGACAGAGAGAGATCTAAAATTAGAGCTAAAAAAGAATGCATTAAAAAAAAAAAACCACAACTGTTGGCCAACCCCTTCAGGTCCCCTCTGTCCTTGGGAGCTTTGAACTATCACTTTGCTATCACTCAATAGACTTTGCTTTGCTATCCAACAACAACGAAGAAACCCACAACTATCAAAAAGTTATCTTGGGAATCTAAAAGTGATGATATTTTCAGTCCCATTAAAGAAAAAAGCCCCAAAATTTAAAAAATATGTGTGTGTGTATATGTGTGTATATATACCTATATGCACACACATTTACATATGTGTGTATATATATATATATATATATATATATATATATATACTCGGCTAAGATCAAGAAAAAAATAAAAGTAGGAAAATATAAGTTAATTCACAAAAAGTAATTTTAACTTAGATGTACTTTTACTTAGAATCAAATTTTATTCATTTTCTGGTCATAAACCAGCAGCAATAAAGGAATTAGCTTCTACCTTCAGAATATGTCTCTCAAACTAGAGTCAGAATTCTGCTTTAAGAATGTAGATAACAACAACAAAAAGAATGTAGATATTAGTAATGAAATTCAAACACAGTATGCTCATAAGTCAAATGAGAATTCAATAATGCTATAAGAAAGTATGAAAAGACCCCTAACCATCTCCTTACCTCCATGCTACAAATGGCTAGGAAAGTCCTGATATTATCTGCCAGATAAACCATCCTTTCTGAGTAGTGGATTTAATCAGCCAGGCACACCTAGTCCATCCAAATTAAGATAGGAAGCAAAACTCAAGGGATGCTTTTAACATGAAAATAAGTTTTATACCACAATGCTCCTATTGCCTCTCTAGAGGTTGACTTCAGACCATAACACAGCAAGAAGAAGTCTGGGGTTTAAGGTTACTCCTTTCTGAATTTTTTGTGCAGAATCACTGGGACAACCACTATCCTTCTGGAAAGCATAATGGGAGCACCTGGGTAGCTCAGTCAGTTAAGCGTCTGACTTGGCTCAGGTCATTAGTTCTGGGTCCTGGGATGGAGCCCCATGTCAGGCTCTGCACTCAGCACGGAGTCTGCTTGTCCCCCTGCCTCGCCCCACATCCCGTTTGGGCTCTGGCATGCACTCGCACTCTCTCTCTCGCTCTAATAAATAAATAAAATCTTTAAAAAAGAAAGAAAGAAAGAAAGCAGGGCTGGTGGCTCAGAGGGTTAAGCCTCTGCCTTCGGCTCAGGTCACGGTCCCAGGGTCCTGGGATCAAGCCCTGCATCAGGCTCTCTGCTCAGCGGGAAGCCTGCCTTACCCCTCCTCTCTCTGCCTGCCTCTCTGCCTACTTGTGATCTCTCTCTCTCTCTGTCAAATAAATAAAATCTTTTTTTTAAAAAAAGCATAATGAACTGGTAATAAACCCAAATAAAATGTGAACAAACTCTTCACCAGAACAGTCTTTAGCAAGAAGCACTAGGTACTTTGAGCTTTTTAGGGACTTTTTTCTTTGCCTTACCTGGTGTGTGCTGAATGGTAGCCCTTCCTGCACAAACACTACTGAAGATGGAGATGGGTTATGACTTAGCTGCTCCTTCAGTTTGACATGAGCTTGTTGGATGGCTGCAGATTCCTGCATTGTCGTATTTTCAACAGGCTGAGCTGTGTGGATGGTATAGATGTACTCAGGTGACTGTGGTAGAGAGCAGGTAATTGCTTGTTCTGTTCCGACCACAAAAGATGTAATATCTGAGCCTACAGGAGTAAGTGGCTCCAGCTGGCTAGCCTGACTTGTGGAAGATGGATTGCTGTTGTTTGAATTAGCTAGGATATGTTGGCCTCTGTTAGACTGAGATGTTGGGCACTGATTCTCAACAGGCTCCACCTTCACCATCTCCAATTTAGGGGAGGAATGCAATTCATCTACTATCTGAAAAACAGCCTCTAGGTTTACTTCTGTCTTTTTATTTTCATCAGTAGCACTGCAAGGCCAATTAGAAGGCAGAAATTCAACTGGATAGGAGGATTGCATTGGAGGATTCTGGGAAAAGAGAAAATAGGACTGTTTGGATAGAAAATTGAATATGAGATTAAGGAGGAAAGCAACAATGTTTAGGCTGATAAATGTTAAATAAATTTTAACTAAAGCTCACTAAGAAAACCTGAACACCAATCAACTTTTCAGCAATGGCAGCTTTAATTCTATTGTTAACATTTACTTAGCGACTAATATACATCAACCACTATGCTAAATACTGGAAAGGACCAATAATTCTCAGGGTTAAAATATACAAAATCAAAAAGCTACAGTACCCAAATACGTATTTGCCGATAAAATGCCTATACAACCAATTCTTTCATAAGAGTTGACAGATAAAAACATCACTTATATCTATCATATACTACTTTAGGAATGTAGTAAGGAAATTTCAAACACAGGATGCTCACAAGTCCACCAATGCTTCTATAGATTCAGGGGGAGGTACTGATATTCTGTTCCAAATGATCTGGGAAAAAATGGATGGAATATCGAATGTCCTTTGGTTCCTGAGATTATTTATTTTTAATAATAAAACATAGATTAAAAAGAGCTGTCACTTTTAGATAAATTCTTTATATCTTTAAGATGTATTCTCTTATACATAGTACTTTGCACAAAGTAGGCATTCAATTACATATTTGGGGACAAATAATCTCAAGCTATGAATATAAAATACTGAAGAGTAATAAACAAAACGTGTGATAGGTTGGTGTTGCCAAATACACAACAAAGACTAAGTCAGTTATTTGAAGGACATGAATGCCAAATAATGTAAATTTAAATGGTTTAAGCATCAAGCCACTTTTTCTAGCCAATAGCACCATTTATTGAGTTCTTACTATGTGCCAAGCATATGCAAAGTACTTTATATACATTATTCCATTTAATCCTCGCAAGAGGCCTATAAAATGTGATCATCTCCATTTCCAAATGATGAAACTGAAGTTCAGAGAAACTGTGTATTTACCCAAAGTCACAATGAAATAACTGACAAATCCAGGTTTCAAACATAGGATGCCTGACTTCAGAGCACTTGTTCTTAACCATTACACTACAATGATCATTCATGCACACTCTCACCAATATCTATGATCCAACAAAACCAATTGCATTTATTTCCAGAATCACATCTAAAATATGTCTTTTTCATTTTAAAAATGTTATGTCTACCCATCTTTATTTTCCTATAACAAACAAGTACTGTCTTTCTATAGTAAGGATATTTCTAAGGATATGTTAAATAATTTATTTAAAACATAAACATAAACAAGACATAAACACCATCAGAGTATCTCTAGTATGATCCAAGGGAGAGAGTGCCTGGATCTACAAACAAGAGAATCTAATTTGTGGGACAGATATGTCCCTCTAGCGAAGATGAACAGACTGGACTATCATGCTTGATAGTCCACTGATGGTACCTGCCATTAAAAATGTCCAGCTAAGTCCCTTTGATCTGATTCTATACTCTTCAAATAACAATCTGATTATAATTTGGCTTTCCACGTAATTTTCTCAAAATTACTAGTGGAATGCCACTAGTAAGCTATTCTCTTAAAAACAGAAGCTATCTCTGGGGCACCTGGGTGGCTCAGGTCATGATCCCAGGGTCCTGGGATCAGCCCCACTTCTGCTCAGCGAGGAGCCTGCTTCCCTTCCTCTCTCTGCCTGACTCTCTGCCTAATTGTGATCTCTGTCAGATAAATAAATAAAATCTTTAAAAAAAAAAAACCAGAAGCTATCTCAACTACATGACATCAAAGGCAAACACATAATTCCAATCTTTAAGCAATTATAGCATAAAACTACAAAGAATGAAATTTAATCTTATTCTAGGGGCGCCTGGGTGGCTCAGTGGGTTAAGCCTCTGCCTTCGGCTCGGGTCATGATCCCAGGGTCCTGGGATCAAATCACTCAGATTTAATATTCCAGGTTAAGAGTTAAGGCCCAGGGGCACCTGAGTGGCTCAGTGGGTTAAAGCCTCTGCCTTCGGCTCACATCATGATCCCAGGACCCTGGGATCGAGCCCCGCATCAGGCTCTCTCCTCAGTGGGGAGCCTGTTTCCCCCTCTCTCTCTGCCTGCCTCTCTGTCCACTTGTGATCGCTGTCAAATAAATAAATAAAATCTTTAAAAAAATTAATCTTATCATAGAAATAGCAGTCTAAAACATTTAAATAAAACTCAATTGCTTCCCAATAAATAATGTGAAAATAACTGAAGTACAGTGTTCACAATATGGGAGCAAAAAAGGATCACCACTTAAATTTCTCATTTTTTATTTCATTTTCCTTTCTCATTAAAAAAAAGTAACTGTCTGTATCATCTTGGAAGAAACTGTCATTTGGTGACTTACGTACTTTTAAAGGTTATCTGGTATTCATTTTACCACAGAAGAGCCTAGAACAGTGATACTCAAACTAACTTTCAGCAATGATGAAAATGCTCTCTGTGCTGTACAATTTGGTAGCCACTAGCCATATAAGACTTGGAGCACCTGAAATGAATTTTATATTTTATTTCATTTAAATTAATTTAAATAGCTATGTAGCTAGTGCCTACTCTTTTGGACAGCACAGGCCTGGAAGAATCCTCAGACATCATTTTTATCAACCCCCACCTTTTTTTTTTTTTTAGAACTGAGAAAACTGAAGCCGTAATCCACAGCTTACTTACTATTAAGATAAAATTACACTTTAAAACTGTGCAAGGTCAATAATATTCCACGTGAAATAGAGCGTGTGCACTGTTCCAAGAACCTTACCTGGAAGTAGTTGCAGTGTGCATAGGAAGAGGCAGTGGGAGTGACACAACTACTTAGAGCGTCCATATGGGCAGAAGGAGAGCAGCACTGTAGCACAGCTGGGACAAATTCAAACAGAGAAGAGTCATCAACCACAATTAACCTCTGGCAGCATTTAAGGCACTCCCCTCTTTCCACTTGGAAAGAAAAATTCCAAGTTTTCCTTTGTGGATGCAATAAAATTATGTTTAGTCTGATTAGGTGCTATTATTTGTTAAAAACAACATGGCAATAGACTAATTTTTAAAAAATCATTTTAAAGGGTCATGTCTACTTTTCCAAATGATATCTTTAGCACCTAAACATTCTGTTACCTTTCTAACTAAACATTTATTCTTATTGAAAGGAATTTCACTTTATTGAAAATATCAGAACATATCTGGAATACAAAATAATTGTTTCAATCATTTTAATAGTAATAATAATTAGGAGGAGGGTGTGTTTTAAGGATAAAATAAGTGAAATACTCTCCAAACATGCCTAACATTATACAATGCATCTAGTAAAATCCAAATGTTTCACAAAACAAAAATGTTTTGGGGCGCCTGGGTGGCTCAGTGGGTTAAAGCCTCTGCCTTCGGCTCAGGTCATGATCTCGGGGTCCTGGGATCGAGCCCCGCATCGGGCTCTCTGCTCAGCAGGGAGCCTGCTTCTCTCCTCTCTCTCTCTGCCTGCCTCTCTGCCTACTTGTGATCTCTGTCAAATAAATAAATAAAATCTTTAAAAACAAAACAAAACAAAAATGTTTTAACCATTTAAATAAATAGTTAAGAATTTAAATCCAAGAGCCAGACTGACTGGCTCTGGAGCCCAGCTCCAAAATTTTAATAGCTGCATAAACTTGAGCAAGGTTAATCTCTTTTGGCCTCAGTTTCTGCATCTTAATAAAATAGGAAAAATAATAGTACATACCTTACTATGTTTGTTGTGAGGAATGAATGAGTTAATATGCATAAAGCACTTGGAATAGTACTGGCATACAGGAGGCAATCAAAAAATAAATAGCTAATGCTGCTATTATTTTAACCAAAGAAGTGTATTTTCCAAGCTTTCTCTTTATAGTTAGGATACCATAAGAAGATTAACTCTTTGTACTGGTATAGTTATACTTACAGATGCAGTCTTAATAATAGGCTGAGTCTCCTCTTTTCCAGAGAGAGAGACTCTCCAGAACGAATGAGAATCAGTTATAACACATCACACCTTTGGATTAAACAGAGGATGACATTTATTGAGCACCTACCATGTTCCAGGCACAGTACTAGGTGCTTTACATATATTGCTTCATTTAATCCAAACAACAATTGAATGAGGTATTAACATTACTTTACAAATTAAGGAAACTAAAGCTCAGAGATGTTAAATAATTTCCTGAGAGTCACAAAGCTAATAGTGACAGAGCCAGCAAACTTCAGAGCACATGCTCTTTAACATACAATACTTCGCTAATCTTTCCTTCTTCCTAAAATGTAACATTATAATTTTACTAGAACTCCACTTGATGAATATATTTTTAAGTTGTCTTTATGATAAGGTGGCAACTTCCTATGTCCACATTTTTCATATTTTGTATATTTTAGCATACTAATAAAATTACTAAACAATCTTATTCTATGATCTTGGAAAGTAAATTAACCTAAGGATTATAAAAATTCACTGCAATGTTTCCCTATTTCTCTATTATTGACTACTGATTTTTAAAATGTCAGAAGTTCATGAAAGTATGCCAGAAATAAATATTTTCTAGTATCATGTGTAATTTAAGCCATTAAAGTTTGCACATGGAAGGAAAAACTTGAAATAATGGACAAAATTCTAGTTTAGACACACATGTAAGGGTTAATGTTTTCTGAATTACAAGATTTTAACAATTCCAGTGATTAAAAAAGCCAGACTTTACTAAGATGGCCACATAAAATTCATGCTCTTATCACTTCCAATATAGGTTAGGTAAGCACGTTCTTAGATTTAAACTTTGGGATTATTCAAATACACAATTCCAATGATTTGAATTTGATTTCCCTGAATATTTGAAAGCATAAATATCCTGGGAAAGAACTTAAATCCAAAAATTAAGACACCAAGGAGGGGTCTGCAGGGTTGGCCAAAACTATGAAAAAAACTGGGACATTTTTCTAGTTTTATCAGCTAAGGAAAACCTAGCCCCCTAGTGGCAAGAAAAGACTCAGTCAGGAGCGGCAGGTTTTCACTTAACAGGGTACCATGAAATAGTATTTCTTTACAAATAAATCAACAAACAGTATTAGGTTTATTTTTCTGATATTGTTCTGATTCCATTTCTTACACATTTTAAATAGCTGTTAAAGTGTACTTCAAAATAAATTTCTTGGATTGGGGCACCTGGGTGGCTCAGTTGGTTAAGCGTCTGCCTTTGGCTCAGGTCATGATCTCAGGGTCCTGGGATGGAGCCCTGCGTCGGGCTCCCCACTCAGCGGTGAGTCTGCACAAGTCCCCCACTTGTGCTTTCTTTTTCTCTCTCTCAGATAAATGAAATCTTTAAAATAAAATAAATTTCTTGGGTAAGTAAAATAAATTATACAACAGAGAGTATATTAATATATAGCTAATAGCTGATTTGGTATCTAAGGAAACAGCAAAACAGTGAAAGTCCTTTTAAGTGTCCAGTAACAAATGGAAAGTGGAAAGCTACCTGCAAAGGGGGACGTGAATAGATAATCCCAAAAGATTCCCAGTGGCTATTTCCTTACCAGTGCAGTCCTACCCTGTATGTACAGTCAACAAAATAGAACAATGTAAGATACTAGTAAGTTTACCGGATAGGAAAAACCTAGCTATAGAAACACAACTGTGTAGTTAAAATATGACAAATTAACTCTGCGTATATTATGAAAGCATTGTGAAGGTACTGACATTTATAAAACTGAGTTTATCACTATATCCTAAGGCACATTCAGCTGCATAAAGATCTTCCACTGTCCTCCTGAAGGCAGGATTCACTCAAGGCATTTAATTGCACAGAGAATGAAAAACTGGAAATAATAGACAGAATTCTATTTCAGATGTAAATATAATAGTTAATGACATTTTTAAAAATATTTTTAAAACCGTTTTAGTTAATGACATTTTTAAAAACAATTCTGGTAATTAAAAAAATCCAGGAGTACTAAAAATTATCTAGGTAAAAATTTTCACTCCCACTATAGGTTAAGAAAACAAGTTCATATTTTTTTATCCTATGGAGGTAATTCAAATACACAATTAAAATGTTTTAGACTCGAGTCTACTTCAGAATAAGTACAGTGTCAACAGTGAGAAAATGCCCAATATAAATGCTCAACAGGAAAAACATCTCAATTGTAAATTTAGTTTCAAGATAAGCTACTACACATCTAGAAACCCAATACTTCCTTACTTATAGTAAGGTAAAGGTCTTCTGGGCATATCCCCAAAAAAGTGAAAGCAGGCACTCAAATACATATTTGTGCATCTGTGTACACAGCAGCTTTGTTCATAATAGTCAAAAGGTGGAAGCAACCCAGTGTCTACCAACAGACGAATGCATAAAAATAAAGTGGTACATACATACAATGGAAAATTATTCAGTATTAAAAAATAAGGAAATTTTGACAGATGCTAGAGTATCTAGCCTTGAAAACAGTATGCTTAATGAAATAAGCCAATCACAAAAGGGCAAATGTATGATTCCTCTTATATGAGTCTCGGGGAAGACGAAGAAGTTCTGGAGATGGAAGGTGGTAATGCTAGGACATACAACAATGTGAATGTATTTAATGCCACAGAACTGTAAACTTAAAAGTGGTTAAAATGCTAAACTATGTTATTTATATTTTACTTCAGTAAAAAGAAAGGCAGGGGCGCCTGGGTGGCTCAGTGGGTTAGAGCCTCTGCCTTCAGCTTGGGTCCTGATCTCAGGGTCCTGGGATCAAGCCCTGCATCCGGCTCTCTGCTCAGCAGGGAGCCTGCTTCCTCCTCTCTCTCTGCCTGCCTCTCTGCCTACTTGTGATTTCTGTCTGTCAAATAAATAAATAAATAAATAAATAAATTTTAAATAAATAAATAAAAAGAAAGAAAGGCAATTACAATTTTGCTTTTGCTTAGTTTTTTCTGGCAGCTAAAGAGAACTTCCTGCCCCTCTTTTCATAAGAACAAAATCAGGCCTTTTCAAAGACACTGACGATAGAGGATAGAGGCTACCTGAGCTCAAGGACAGCACTGAAAAGCTCTTATAACTCCAGGTGCTGTATCTGTTTATGTACACTATATAGAATTAAAAGCCTGAAGATAAAATCTTTAGAATTTAAATGTACTTTAAAACAATAATAGGGGGTGCCTGGATGGCTCAGTCAGTTAAACATCCAACTCTTGATCACAGCTAGGCTCTTGATCTCAGGGTCGTGAGTTCAAGCCACGCAGGGGGCTCCACACTGGGTTTGGAGCCTACTTAAACAACAATAACAACAACAACAAAACAAACTCACAACAATAAGCAATTCTTTTTGCCCAAGATTCAAGTAAAAAAAAATTTTAAATAATGATACAATATGTATTTTTTCAATAAAAAATTAAAGCATCATATGTACCTTGCAGAAGTTGTATATTCTTACAAATTACTGTATTTAGATTCTAGGATGTTAATATGTAGGTTCATTTGAAAGACAGGCTTTAAAATGTTTTATCCTTTTTATGTAAATAGTGTTTTAAATTTTATAAAGTCTATTCACATACATTAAATTGACTTAATCCCTGACCTGAAGTACTATTACCACTTACAGGAAGGGAAATTGAGGCACAGTGTCATGAAATAATCCAGTGAAGATCAGGTTGAATGATTAATTACAAAGTGGAGACTAGAGTTATTTCATTCCATTCAATACACTATTTACTAGGGAACCACTATAGCCGAGGACCACACTAGGTACAGGGGTATACAGAAATGAATTAGAGGCAGTCCCACTCCTCAGAGACACCAAACCAGACATCCCACTCTAGCAGTTGGGTGTATGTTCTCACTGCTTAGGTAGGACGAGTCAATAATCCAGGGTAGTCTCACTGCCACCAGTAGCATCACCATCATTTCCTATTGTCTGTCCTATCTGGGAGTAACTAATTCTGGGGAGGAGACATACCAGGAAAGAGTCTCACAAAGGATAGAATGAAAAGTTCTCTATATGAGAGGCAGACAGGTAGCAGAGCACAATGGCCAAAAGAATGGACTCCTGAGTCAGCTTGCCTGGCTTTGTTCCCCAGCCTTGCTTCCGAGTAGCTGTGTTTCCATTTCCTAACCTATCAAATGAGGATAATTACATTTCTAATCTTATAAGGTTGTTGTGAGGATTAAATGAATTGATATTGGAAAATATTCAGAACAATGCTTGGTCATAGTGATTACCATATAAATAACACCAGAGGGGAAAAAATGAACCCAAGATAAAGCAAGACTAAAAAGAGTCAGTCAGTACTGGATATACAATATTTTGTCTTTGAAGGAGTGATAAGAGTGGGAAAAAACGTAGTGAGCTAGGCAAAGAAAACAGGCGCTTCAAGAGAGGAATGACGAATGTAAGCACAGATTCAGATGAGTCATTTTATGAGTCAGTCTGCCAGCAATTTTCCAGTCTCAATCTTTGGCTTTACTAGAGAAACTGATTTATAAAATATTACAACATTCAAAATTTACTGGTTATACTATTTGGAGACTAGATCAAAATTTATTATCAATATAATTTTTAAAAAGATGTTATTTATTAGACAGAGAGAGAGAGAGAGAGAGCGCACAAGCAGGGGGACAGGCAGAGAGAGAGGGAGAAGCAGGCTCCCTGCAGAGCAGGGGAAGCCCAATATGGGCCTCGATCCCAGTTCTCCAGGATCATGACCAAAGGCAGTGCCTTAACCAATTGAGCCACCCAGGTACCCATCAATATAATTTTTAAATGAAGTCAGTTGTTGCTGCTTACTAAAATTTGATCCAACCCTCAAATTCTTCAAAAGGATTCAAGTATAACCATGATTCCAAAATTAGTTACTTCATTATTATTTTAAGAGCTGGATTTGGGAGTGATTATTACCCTGCCTCTGAGAATGATATTCTATTTAACTTTGGAAAAGTCATTTGTAATGCTCTTCATAAACAGTACACTAAGTACTGGTTAAATTGCTCACTACTTTTTGCTTCCTTCACCTAAAATCTGGAGGAATCAAATACTTCTACGGTATTTTTATAGCACTTTCTTTTCCATTAACAAGTCTTTTGTATTTAACAATACAACCTTTTATTTATGTAGTACTTCAGAATGTTCAAAGCGGTTTTGCTTATTACACTATATCACAGACCTACTCTATGTATTAGATGTCATCATGAGATCATGACATTTCTTATTCTTATGATCTCAGAAACATTATAGTCATTCCAATTCTCCCTATTAAAGAAAATAAAACAAAAATTCAGATAACATAAGATTCTCTTTCAGATGCCCTGTAAGCTATCAAAACATCAGCAGCACTTACTTGTTCTTTTAATGTCTCTTTCCTAGTCCTTACCTTGAACTCTTGGGAGACAATTTTTAATTTATAATTTTACATCCAAGCTAACATAAAATATTTTTAATTAACATATCCTAAATAATAATAATTTAACAAGTAGTAGTTCTATAATGAATGAATAATATCAACTATTTGTACTGTCTTCTGGTACATAATACATAAGTGGTTCCCATAAAATTTGGAACCAAGGGTTTCCGAGGATTATCTGGAACTTGAAATACATTTTCCCATAGAAACAACAACACATAGGCTAATTTGGCTCCTGTACCAGATTATAACCATCTGTACCATAAGTGTACAACTGATAGTAATACAGAACCTAACCACCCTATCTAATACATCCATAGGAAAATGCCTCCAAAATTACAAATTGGAAGGTTAAGCACATTTCTACATTTCTTCTTGCTGCAATCCTTCCAAATTTAAACTCCCCAGAAGCTTCTGAGTCTTTAGCAGTTTGGGGTGGGGGGTGGTTGGAGGGAGTATAGGAAAGGAGAAACACTGGTAAAAGGAAGGGAGGTCGGATATTATCCAACTGATGGGCTGTAGAATGTAAAGCGAGTGTAAGGAAGACACAGACTCTGTGTATGTATATACAGTCCAGGCATACCCGGAATGCAGCTGAAATTATAGTTTAGACAGTAATGTCTAATCTGTTGATTAAAATGTTGAATTGAACTATTCACCAATAAAAATCTGACCCTATTTGTTGCTATACATAAGATCTAAAACTTGTAACATGAATTTACTCATCTTCTATTTTTCAAGATCACACAGATATTTTTGTTTTTCAAAGAAGTAGCTGAAAATCTGGAAAATACTAGACTTCAAACTTTTCCTACATAAGAAGTAAAAAAATTCAGATTTCTAACAGGCAAAATTAATAAAAGTACTAAGGCATCCTTAATCCATATACTTCCTTTGCCTTTTCCTCCTCAACTCCATCCACCCAAATAGTAGCAGCTCTAAAAATACATGAAACCTAATCTAATTTAAATTCTTGTTTTATTATTTTAATATTAAAATATTAAATATTTTGAGAAAATAAATCCCTTTTACTGCTATATTTAGGTAGAATGCAATAAGCCAATAATAAAAGAATACAGTGGATGTTACAGCTAGAAAATAGTGAGACCTGTTACAAACAGACGTTACCAGATTTATAACTTGTAAAGGTCAACAAATTATTTTATTCCCTTATCAAATTTACATCCTTCCACTTATTTTAGCTTTTGATTTCCTCCTGTCTGGGAGAAATGGTCTAACAAAATACCTCTAGAGATAGCTTCCAGAGCTACATATTTGAGAAAATTAATATTCCTAGAGTCTTAACAAAAGAACGCCTTCTTCTCTCTCTGGTCTTTTCTGAAAGCCTTGATTGACCCTTGTCTTATTTCCATTGCTCCATTTCGTCACTCAGTATTAAACTACTCTGTATGATGAAACACAGCATGACTATATGGTGCTCCTACAAAATTGAAGATACATTTGAATGGAAAGGAAAGGCTATTATCTTGCAAAACTGTAACCCTCCCAAAAGATACTCCTCCCCCCTCAAGAAGCTAAACACATGGTCACTATCGTAAGGATTCCTGATTACTGGCTTGAGATCTACAGTATTTCTTCAACGCCCTTGGCTGAGCTCTGAGTCATTTGTCATTGTCAGGTTCTCTTCTCTGCTACTCTGCACTTCTTAGCTGGCTGGGATTAACACTGCAGGGACTGCATTGTCAAATCACACAATCGCGTTTTTACTAAAAGAATATAATTTTGTTTTAAGAGCTAGAGAGTATGTTCTTTTATTAAACTTCATTACTGAGATACTAAAATGATTTCATTATGAGGTAATCTCACCTATAACGTTAAAAAATACAGTACATACAGTTGACCATTGAACAACATGAGTTTGAACTACGTGGGTTCACTTATATGGGGATTTTTTTGATACAATACAGTATTGTAAATGTATTTTTTCTTAGGATTTTCTTGATAACACTTTCTTTTCTCTAGTTTATTGTAAGAATATAGTACATAATACATATAACATACAATGTGTTAATCAACTCTTTATGTTATCTTAGGTAAGGCTTCTAGTCAACAATAGGTAATTAGTAGTTGAGTTTTGGGGCAGTCAAAAGTTATACACAGATTTTCAACTGCGTGGGGGTCAGTACCCCAATCCTGCATTGTTCAAGGGTCAACTATAACATGTATATAATTTTTTTTTAAAGAAAAGAAACAAAATACTGCACCAACAGCAAAGTTAAAATGAGGTCTCAATGTACTATATCCTAATTTCATTACTAGGACACATTTCAAAGATACAAAAGTTTCACTAAAAACATATACTTTCATGTACCCAACAGAATTTTCACAATCCTTAAGAACACAATAAAATTTTATATATTGCTTAAAAATATGCCCTCATGAGAAACCTTTGACATTTCTTAGGTATGCACCTAATCCTATTTTTAAGCATGCAAAAATGCATAAATACATAAACTTTCATCATAAAGTACTTTAAGAGAAGCCACTGAACTTGAATTTCTCATACCTGTTGGATAGTAGGCTTGGGAGTACTGCGCTGAGGGTGTGTAGTTACTGTATTTTTGGGAGGAGCTGACCATTGTTTGAGGACCTTGCTGAACGTGTACGGATGTGGCACTTGGCTGCAGGGTATAGGTAACCTCAGTTGGAAACCTCTGCAGTACAGGAAATGGAACCCCTTTATCTGAAAAAGTGGGAGATGTTTCCACTTGTCCTGGGTGCATTCCAAGGGAGTTCTGCCATGTTCTAGGAGGAATCGGGGTCCGATCTAAACCTTTCAGAGGGAAAGTACTGTGGTTGTGGGATGAAGTCGATACGTAGGAGTAAGGAGACAAACTATCTCGCCGGAATGACCGGTGGAATTGTCCTACAGCCACTGGTCCTGCATAAAAAAAGGAAGAACACACTTACTAATTTTGCTTTATACCACTGGATAGAGTAAACCAAAAGTCACAAAATATGAATATGTTGAATTCTCAGCCATTTTTAATACAACAGAAATTTAGTTCTGGTGAAAATAAGTTCAGAATCCAGAATACAAATAATGCTTAAAAAAAAAAAAATCAGACTTCTGGTTGGTTCTCAATATTACTGCCAGAAGAGACAAAGTAGCCAAACTCTAATATTAAATCAAATGTTAAATCAAATTCAATGTTCAAAGCCTTTTATAGACAATTCAGTCATCTTACCTTTTTTACCTCAACTGCCTCAACTGATTGACCCAGATTTTTCCAATCTGTAAGCTACTTCCTACAAGTTTTAGAAAATCCATTCAGTCCTTCAAATCATTTAGAAACCTTAATAATAGGTACAAAAGTAAACACTCAACTGTATATATAGAAGAAATAACTGTAGATAAAGTAAGAACTATAACACAAACCAAAAAGAAAGTTAATGGTCTTTACTCCCCCTTCAATTTTTTTTTTTAATGATAATCTTTGCAGAAAAGTCAGATTTGAAAACTTTGACTCAGTTTTCTTCTTCCTTTCTTAAATTAATCAAAAATTTTCCAAGGTCTTTTTTTCTTCAGAGGATCTCTAGTAGAGTCCCTTTCTGGATATTAGTAGCTCTCAAACAACTGTTTACATCTGAAATCACTTGGACAGTTTGTTAAAAATCAACATACTCAGGCCCAAAGATTCTGATATTTGCTTTCTCTTATCTAGTAAGGTAGAAAGGAATTAAAAAGTGGAGATGATGAAGAGAAAGGGCAATATTATATAAAGGGGAAAAAGAAAATATACATGTTGCAAGCTGACCTTACTTTTCAGACTGTAATTCCTGAACATAAAGGTAAGCTAATTTATTCCCAGGAAGGCATCATGTATGAAATTATGTGGTTCACAAATTCCTTTCAATTTGTTTTATTAAACTAATCTATTTAAAACAGAGGGAAAGGGGCGCCTGGGTGGCTCAGTGGGTTAAGGCCTCTGCCTTCGGCTCAGGTCATGATCCCAGGGTCCTGGGATCGAGCCCCACGTTGGGCTCTCTGCTCGCTGGGGAGACTGCTTCCTCCTCTCTCTCTCTCTCTGCCTGCCTCTCTGCCTACTTGTGATCTCTCTCTATCAAATAAATAAACAAAATCTTAAAAAATAAAATAAAATAAAACATAGGGAAAGTCTAATTTATGTGCTACTTATTTGTTAAACTACATGATAAAGGATGGCACTCAAAAACCTACTTTTCCAAATATTTAAACTGGAAACCCATTCAATATGTTATATATCTTTCATTCTATTTCTTTGGTGTTTAATTTCCTCTAAAAAATTTCCTCTGGGGCACCTGGGTGGCTCAGTGGGTTAAAGCCTCTGCCTTCAGCTCAGGTCATGATCCCAGGGTCCTGGGATCGAGCCCCGCATCGGGCTCTCTGCTCAGCGGGGAGCCTGCTTCCCTTCCTCTCTCTCTGCCTGCCTCTCTGCCTACTTGTGATCTCTGTCTGTCAAATAAATAAATAAAAATCTTAAAAAAAAAAAAAATTTCCTCTGGGGTGCCTTGGTGGCTCAGTGGGTTAAGCCTCTGACTTTGGCTCAGGTCATGGTCTCAGAGTCCTGGGATCGAGCCTCACCTGCTTCATCCCCCTCTCTGCCTGCCTCTCTGCCTACTTGTGATCTCTGTCTGTCAAATAAATAAATAAAATCTTTTAAAAAGTTTAAAAAAAAAAAGATTTTCCTCTAATAAAGAATAAAGCAACAGGGGGCACCTGGGTGGCTCAGTCAGTTAAACATCTCACCCTTGATTTTGGCTCAGGTCATGATGTTCTGAGACGAAGCCCCACATGGGGCTCTGTGGTGGGTGTAGAGCCTGCTTAAGATTCTCTCTCTTGGGGCTCCTGGGTGGTTCAGATGGTTAAGCACCTGCCTTTGGCTCAGGTCATGATCTCTGGGTCCTGGGATGGAGCCCCTCTTCAAGCCCTTCACCAGGCTCCCGTCTCAGTGAGAAGTTGGCTTCTCCCTCTCGCTTTGCCTCTCTTCCCTGCTCGTGCTCTCTCTCTGTCTCAAGTGAATAATTTTTTTAAATATTAAAAAAAAAATTCTTCCTCTCCCTCTGCACCTCCACTCCACTTGCTGTCTCTCTCTCTCAAAAAAAAAAAAGGGTGGGGGGATGCCTGGGTGGTTCAGTTGGTTAAGTGTCTGCCGTCGGCTTGGGTCGTGATGCAGGAATCCTGGAATCGAGTCCCACATCAGGCTCCTTGCTCAGCGGGAAGCCTGCTTCTCCATCTGCCTGCTGCTCTCACTGCTTGTACTCTCTCTCTCTCTGACAAATAAAGTATTAAAAAAAAAAAATAAGAATAAAGCATCAGAAGCACTCCTAACCACTTCTGGCTTGGCACTGCCTGATTCATATCAATTTTCATAAAATAAACTCTTAAAAAATAATAAAATTTTTATTTTTTTTAAAGATTTTATTCATTTATTTGACAGAGATCACAAGTAGGTAGAGAGGCAGGCAGAGAGAGAGGGGGAAGCAGGCTCCCTGCCGAGCAGAGAGCCAGATACGGGGCTCGATCCCAGGACCCTGAGATCATGACCTGAGCCGAAGGCAGAGGCTTTAACCCACTGAGCCACCCAGGCGCCCCAAAATAATAAAATTTTTAAAAGGAACAAAGCACTAATGCCAAAAACAAACACATACATACACATATACACATAAATTCTAGAGCCCTGGAAATCAAGAGATCTAAATCTAATGGGGGAAAAAATTCTTAGTTCAGAAGACTGAAAGTATACAAATGATATATACCTCTTAAAAACTGCTTTTCCCCTTTCCCTCTAAAGTACAAAAAAAATAGTTTTTATAGTATTTGACTACCAATTCCATATGTATACACACTCTGAACTACCAGTGCAATCATTTAAGACCTAAAGAAACATTTTTTTGTTCTTTAGAATAGGTGTTTCTGATGTCTAAAACTACCCACACTTGATTCTTCCTGGGATGCTTCACATGCTAAAAGTGCATATTTCTACAGTGTGCAATAGCTAACCCTTCTTCTACCTTCTTTAGAGTTAAGCTATTAATGAATCTGCAGATTGTCAATAACTTAAGCAGCTAACTAAAGAATTCTCTACTTTGATTTCTCAAATTAAAATATAAATTCTACTTCTATCACAATGACCTGAGTGATCACCAAATACTTAAAGATTTTTAGATGCTGCTAACATAAGAACGCTGATAGGATTAGAAGGGTATTCCTTTACATTTGTTTTTTTTTTTTTTTTTAATAAAGAACTAAAACATGTTCACCTTTTATTTATTGTTAAGGGTTATCTCATAGGGTTCTATTCTGACCAACTTCACAGAATATCACCTATATGTTTTCAGAACATCTTCAAGATATATTTGGCAAAGTTTAAATCCAGAATTCTGGAAATGCAAGGCAGGATGGATTTCTGCTCTTAAAGATCCTTTTCCCTCTATATAAATGAATCTGAGCTAATTAATTCCCAGGAAAAAACCTGCCTCCTGCGAGCTTGATATTCCCAGGCCAGCACTGATTATCTACTATTGTTCACACTTGTTACTTAGTTTAGAAAGTTTTAACAAATATTGTTAACAAAAAGTATAAAATAAATTGCCACTTAAGAGTAAAATAACAAAAGTGAACCAAAAAAAGGAAAAACATGTGATCTTCACATTTCTTATCAGTACATTCCTGAAAGGTGAACAAGACAAGACAGCTAGTTCAATGGATCTAGATAAGAGAAGTCGGTAATAAAACCAAGGATTCCATGGTGGGGGGGGGGGGGGGGGAGAAAAAGACAAAGGTATTCAAACCATAAGCTGAAGTAGAACACAGTAAACAAAGTGGAAACTAAGAAGCAACAGTATAGTCAGGCATATAACTAATGAAAGGTTCAAGAAGAATAAAAATTATATAAACACAAACAGAAGACCAAGGGCTTAGAACATAGAATTAAAGCAAACAAAGCTGGCCCAGTATTCTTGAACTTAGAATTACATCCTGCCCACACCAGTAACACAATTCCCTAGTGATCCAAGCATGTGGTATAGACAATCCACCAATGACACACCTTCTGCATGCACATACCAACAGGCAGAATGGTTAAAAAAATAAATAAATAAAAAGTAAATGCATGAAAACTACAATGATCTGGTTATATATGGATTGATGTATTATTGATACTGCAGAAGTATGAACTAAATCTGTTATTCAACAAATAATCTTTAAAATGCCACCTACGGCACCTGGGTGGCTCGGTGGGTTAGCCCTCTGCCTTCGGCTCGGGTCATTATCTCAGGGTCCTAGGATCGAGTCCCGCATCGGGCTCTCTGCTCCGCGGAGAGCCTGCTTCCTCCTTTCTCTCTGCCTGCCTCTCTGCCTACTTGTGATTTCTCTCTCTGTGTGTCAAATAAATAAATTTTAAAAATAAATAAATAAATAAATAAAATGCCATCTAAATGAACTATAACTGAAGAAAATCAGACCATAGGCAGCCCCTATATTTCTTTAATTAAAAAGGACTCTATCCGGGGCACCTGATTGGCTCAGTTGGTTAAGCAGCTGCCTTCAGCTCAGGTCATGATCACGGAGAGCCTGGAGTTGGGCTCCCTGCTCAGTGAGGAGTCTGCTTCTCCCTCTTCCTTTGCCCTTCCCCTAGCTTGTGCGTGCACACGCTCTCTCTAGCTCTCATGCTCTCTCTCAAGTAAGTAAATAAAAATCTTTAAAAATAAATAAATAAAAATCAAAGAAAATAAAATGGACTCTATCCTTAGAATACAACTGGGTGTAACATAGGTGAGGGAAAAAGAAAGAGAAGTGAAAAAAGTGAGCAAGACCTTCTTTTTATGTATGCATGTATGTTTCTCTGAAGTGGTTATCCTATTTCTCCCAAGAACACACTTCCCAGTCTTTTTTCCTTATGCCCACCAGATGCACATCCTGAAAAACAAATATCCATGTCAGAGATTCTGCCAAATGTCTGCCATGGTATTATCTCCACTGCCTTTCCCCATTCAATTCCCCACCCAAATCACCGGCCATCACATGGAAGCAGCTTAATAATCCTTTAGAATTCCTTTAGAACATTCCTATGCCACTGCTATTTTTCTATCTTGTTACTAGAACTCTAACCTAATCCCTTATCTTCTAAACTCCACAGACACACAAGCTTTTCATCCCTTATCTTCTAAATTCCAAATGAACAAAACACTGCCTCATTCTTAACCCTGGGCCTAGGTTAAACTGACCAAAGTGCTACTTTTATTTGCATATTTTTTAAGTTTTCCATATCTGAAACATAATCCTTACACACTAAGTTAAATCAAAATGAACATGGTGAGAATGTTTCTACTGAAGGCAAAGAATGAATTCTCATTATTATATCCAGTTGCTGTCTTGGGAGTACTGTCTCCTATCATGGACTCTTTACACAGAGAGAAGGAATACTGCCACCCTCACCTTCGCAGAAGAGGGGGAAGAGCACCAGAAACCAAGCTGATAAAACAATTTTCTGTCACAGAGAACTTTTAAGCTTTTAGTAAATACACAGTTATACAAAGTTTTTTCAATACTGAAAGGTGTAAAATTCTTTTTAACTAACACTTGACAGTAAAGAAAACCATTTTTGCCTTGTGCTTGCCTAACCGTAACACCTTAAGTAAACATCAGCTCTAATTGGTTACAATGAAAGATGGTTGGCCAACGCATTGTATGCAGGAACAATATCTCATAAACAATTGAATATATTACTATGTTTTTGCTCTTAAGATATATAAACAATGTCGACCTTTCTATACATTCCTTGGAACCTAATGTATGACTACTGTCAGGACACCTGTTCTAAGATTTCTTAGATGTGTCAAAGGTGTGGAAGATGGCCTGTCCCTTCAAGGACACACTTCCACTCAAGGTACCTTGTTCGCTTTCCCTCGGTCTGTATAAACGTTCTAAGTGTTCTTGGCGGTAACTCTGTTCCTTCCTACCTTGACCTCCACATTCTCACCCTGTACAGTAACTCTTGTTTTGCTTCCCATTAGAGCAAAGGAAACCCCTCGGTGTTTCTTCCCGACCTAGTGCTTCGACAAAGAGCGACTTACTCTATAGACATTCAAGGTAAGGTAAGGGTCTTAAGAAGGTCAATGGCCATGGAGGTCTGGAGTTCAGGAGGGGCCGGGAAGAGCAGGGAGCCTACAGCAGAGGTCCCTTTGGCCGCCAGTGGACAACTAACCAGAAGGGGCTCAATGCCTCTTTCCAGGGGGAGGTACTGGGGGACAGCGGGTGCTGGAAACGGTGGAGATGACGGGAATGATTTCTCGAGAGGCACAGCAGCAAGCGGATCACCTCACCGGGGAGGATGTGCGAAATGCCCCCCGGCAGTGGCGGTTGCTCCCCGGTGCCCTATGTGCCCTGCCGTGGGCGAGGACTCACCGTGCGGCTCGGGCCGGGGCCCCGCGGGCGGCGACGGCTCCTGGTGCTGCAGCGGGGAGGTGGAGGCCGAGGCCGAGGCCGAGGCCGAGGCCGACGTGATGAGGAGCCTCTGAAAGCGGTTGGGTGGCCGGCAGGGCACCTCCAGGCCGGCCGCCAGCTTGGCCTTGTTGGCGCTGGTGAGCCTCTTGAGGTGCACGAGCAGCTGCGGCTGGTCGCGGCGGAAGTGCGGGCTGTGGAAGTGGTGGAGCGGCCCGTCGCCCGCCGGCCCGCCGCCCCCTGGCCCCGGCCCGGGCCCCGCCGCGCCCGGCCCGCCCAGCACCACCTTGCGGAAGCCGTAGAGGTTGAGTTGGCGGATGAAGCTGGTGAAGTTGGTGGTTTTGAAGAGCTCGGGCTCGGCCCCGGCGCCCCCTACGCCGCCCCCGCCGCTGCCCCCGCCGCCGCCACTGCCCCCGGCCCCAGCCCCTGCCCCGGGCGGGCTGAGCAGCTCGGCCTCGAAGAGCGGCTGGTCGATGAGCAGCCCCTCGCCGCGGCCGTCCCAGCGGATCGAGCGGTACCGGGGACTGTTCACCAACCGCCACAGCTTGGCGGGGAAGTTGTTGGGGTTGATGGGGGTGGAGAGCAGCGCCTCCTCCATCGCCCCCGCCCGGGCACTGGGACTTGCCCCGCCGCGCCTGGCTCTCCCACCCCGTTCTCGATCTCCCCCCACCTTCGCCCAGCCTTCGCTGCGCCCTGCCCCCCACCCCTCGCCTGCGCCCCGCTGCCGCGGACCCTGGGACCGTTGGCGCACGAGCACCCGCCGCGCCTTCCAGCGCGGCCAATGGGGCCTCGAGTTCCCGCCGCGCGGCGGGACGCAGCGCGAGGCGACCCGCCCCCTGGACGCCGTGCCGTCCGGCCCGCTCGACGCCGCGGCGAAGAGCCGGGCCGCGTGCGACGGCGTGCGGCGCGGCCGCGGCAGGTAGCGTTCCCTCGTGGCAGCGTCCCTGAACCGCCGGACAGTGGCGGAGTTGCTGCCCACCAGGTAGGGTTAAATCCTGCAAAGAGATAAACCCGATTATCCGGCGTGGAGTACGAACATTTGTGTTTATCACCACAACCAGTTGGCGCGGGGGGAGCGGATTTCGAATTCTTAAGAGTGTGCACTTGGCAATTCAAAATCATCCATTCTGGAGAACAAAGGGTCTAACTCTACAATCTGAGGAACCAGAAGTATAAACTAACAGTTTGACTGCTTGTCTCTCCAAAATAAAAATGGTGATGGGGCTACGGTATCCTGCGTAAACTATTCACCTTTTAGATAGTACCATTTTATGTGTTTTTTAATAGACCTTTTTACCGCGATATTTTTGCTCAGGGCAGGTTTAGTGAGAACTGAGGTGCCTATGAGGAGGGAATGGGAAGACAAAAAATACAATCCTATGTGTCTGGTCAACCAGCTGGTGCAATTTTAGCCATTAAACAGAAATAAACCTCACATGAGATGGGATAGAATTCTACAGTTTCCATAGGATAAATTCCTAGCGATCCATAAATAAGAATATAGCAGGTGCTGTGCTGATAAAAAGGAAGTCCATTTAGAAATGGAAGTGGTTGGGAGGAAGGAGTATGTTTTAGTCTTTTCTTGTGGTCAAAGAATAAACGAGTATTGAGTTTTCTTAGAAATTAAAATGAATAAAAAGACCCAACAAAGCAGCACTAATATAGAGATTTTATTTAAATTGTATTGAGTTTTTACAGCACATTGCATGTTTGTCACAACGCAACTGCACAGTTTGGATTTTTGGCCACATCATGTCACTTACACCCACAAGAGCTCTGAAAGGAGTATTTGATGAATACATCTGAGCTGAGAGCCCAGAGTCTCTCTCCAAGGCCATGCAGTATGTTCACTGATGGGACAGTCCCTCAAAACAGCCACACAAAAGTAGACAGATACAGTCTCCTCAAATGTTACCAATCTTACTCCCCCTGAAAATGGGCAGAGTGAAGTGCAATGAAAGTCAAGTTAATTAAAAAGCCACTCGCAACTGGCAGTAAATTTTAATGATTGAGAAAATGCTTAGGAGAATTTTACATATCAGAGACAAGGAATAGTTTGTTACTTTTTCAATGATCTCGGGAATTTCCCAGACACAAATCTCCATTATTCAACTCCATTTAAATGAAAGAAAGTTCTGCTAGGCTGACCTAAATACGCCAAAACTTTTTAGGTTACATCCATGACAAGTATAAAAGCACAGATGCTTCTCTGTAGGACTGAAGAAAAGGTCAGGACAAGTAACAATTCTTGTTCTAAATGCAGATCCTAGTTATTTTCAAATGAAAATTTTTTTTCTAGGAAGCAACATGAAAGTAGCAGTTAGACAGACAGCTACCATAGTTTTAAAACAGGATAAGCCTAAGTGTAATTTACCTTTTATACACCAATGGATTAAGGAAAATGTATAAAGGAAATACTAGTGGTTTCATTATAGGTCAAGGAGACTATATCTGTCCCAACCACAGTACATGGCTATGTCACTGTATCTTTTGGTTAAGTGCCACTGGTACATATTAAGATGAAACCAAAACAAAAAAACAAACAAACAGACAGACAAAAACAAAAACAAAAAACCCACCAATGTTTGGTCCAAGTGGACGCATTTTCTCTCCCAATTTTGGTATCAAGGCTTTATTCTCTTCTGTTTGGGTTCCATTGTTAAGTGCACAGAAATAGACAGCAGCATTTGTACTGAAACCCTCACATACCAAACAGCATATTCTAGGAGGTAAAAACCAAATGCTAAATTCTACCCTCAAGGTGTCAAGTGTTCAGGATAAGAAGCAGTGTGACCCAGAGGAGGCAGCAGCCAAGGGAAAGACAACATTAGGGAAGTGGGCAATGGAACAACAACAACAACAACAACAACAACAAAAAACCATTGTTTTATTTTCATGCCAGGAGAGGATCAAGGTGTAACTCCTGTGTTAGCACCAGGACAACTAGGAAAAGTCAGGCGCAAAGGGCAGGGCACAATCAGCAAATATTTGACAAGGATCATTTCTGCTTTTCCCTTCTCATTCTTCACAGTGCATACCTCAAGAGCTGCCACTGAGTAACAGAGACTACTTACTGCCTTCACAGCTCCAAATAACAGATTTTTGCCAGAACGGAACACCAGCAGAGTTTTCCTCTGCTCCCCAAAATGTCTCACTCCTTAGAACTGTCGCTCTAAAGTGAATATTCACTGATGCTGGCTGATGAGCCAAGTGAAAAGATACAGCAAAACCTCCACTTGCAGAACCAGTCTTTATACCAACTCCACAGAAAGACAGAACTACTGCAACTAGAGGGAGTGCCTCTAAAGACTGAGCCTTCATGCACAGACACAGAGCACAGAGGAACAGGATATAGTTCGTTTCAAATAGGAATTCCTATCTTATATACTAGAATCTGCTTTTTTCAAGGTGGAGGAGAGATGAATCTGTTTATCACTTGGAGTTTGGTTATACATATGCCTTTCTATTGCTGTTGGGGGCACATCATCAGGCAGTATCTATGAAATCATCATCTTGTGACCTCCCTCCCCAGGAGAAAAGTGGGAGTCACCAACTCAGCATTAAGCTTCCAGACTCTGGGTCTGGATCCAGGACCATTACCCCAAGGTGAGAGTCTCACCAGTAGAAGACCTCCTGCCAAATTGGAATTCCTCTGCTCCAGTCTATGGTACCAAGGAGGATTTCTCAAGACGGTAACTTTGAGCTCCGTGATTTCATGAGCCATACCAAGGAACCTTCAAAACTACACCTGAAGCAGATCCTCCCTTCAAACCTGCTAAAATTGGACAGGTCATCTCCTCTGGCATTCAGCTGGAAGCTGTAGCAATGGGTTTCTTCAGATGTTGGCTCATGAGTTCTCTGGCACGAGATACTTGGATGTGTTCGTAACATGAGTTACAGACGAGAACTGGGTCATAGAGTTGTTGATCAGGAATGGGTAACTTTAGGTGGCAGCAGCCAGCACAAAACACATTCCCACAATTTCTGCCAAAGCACAAAGAGGGAAGAGTTCATCAGAAATGCCCATATGCGGAGAATGAATGATACTCCAAAAGGCCTTACATGAGTAAATAAAGAGAAAAGTTGGGTGAAAACAAAGAAAATCCCTATAAAGCTGTCTCCATTTTCAGATTAACTCAACTTAGCTATACACGTATGTCACTGCTTTATGAGCCATACAGAATCCTACAGGACATCTTACCTGCAATGGTGTCTTCGTTTGGCCAACCAGAACTCACAGTCACAGTTATAGCAATGTGATGCCATATGGTCTGGAACCCAGCGAGTCACCTAACAGAAGGCACAAGGAAAAATTCCAGGTCCTTTCACCAAGTGGAAGAGCAACAATGCAACAAGGAAAGCATCTCAGGAGAAAACAACAAGGTCTGTCTGTATAGTTGGCCACTACCTGCCTCTAAAAAGACAATCATCTAGGAGAGAGCTCTTGTCTATAGCATGTCACTCATGCTACTCCTCCATGCTAGAAATAGGAGAACTCCTATTTTGTAAGTATATACTTACTCCATACTTACGTAACTATGCATTTGCCTGCACATACCTCAGTCTCTTTCTTATCAACAGGTTCCCAGCTTGCTTCTGAAAGGCAGTCCTCACTGTGATCAGAGCCAAAATCTTCTATATCACTGCCATCAGACTCCTTCAAACATGTCTGAAGAAAAAGCAAAGATATCAATCCATCTTCACCATCACTAACCTTCATTGTTTACTAGACATCAGGGACTATTCTAAGTACATTACGTGCATGTACTTCTTTCATTCCTCCCAAGAAGCTTAGATGTATACTATTATTGTCATCCCTCTTTTACAAATAAGGAAACCAAGCATTGAGAAAGTCAAGAGATAGTAAGCAGTAAACCTGGAATTTAAACCTAGTACAGTTGACCCTGGAACCACACAGGTTTGAATTGCATGGGTCCACTTCTATGCAGATATTTTTCAAGAAATACAGTATAGTACTATGTATTTTCTCTTTCTTACGATCTTCTCAGGAACATTTCCTTTTCTCCAGCTTACTTTACTATAAAAACAAAGCATACAATACGTCTAATGTACAAAATATATATTAATTGACTGTATTATCAGTAATGTTTCTGGTCAGCAGGAGCTACTAGTAGTTAAGTTCTGAGGACTCAAAAGTTATATGGGGATTTCTGACTACACAAGGGGTCGGCACCCTAACCCCTGCATTGTTCAAGGGTCAACTGTACTTTGGCTTCAGACCCATGCTCTTAACCAATATGCTTTATCACAGCATGAAAATATTATATTCTCATTACACTCTAAACCAGGGGCTCAGAAAGTAGGCTCACAGGCCAAATCTAGCCCACTGCCTGGTTTTGTAAATCAAGTTTTATTGGAAGACAGCTACATTTATTTACGTATTGCCTGTGGCTGGTTTTGTGCTATAACAGCAGAGTCGAACAGGTAGGACAGAGACTGTATGTACCACAAAGTCTAAAATATATAATTTAATATATGGCCCTTAACCAAGAAAGTTTGCTGACTCCTGTTTTAAACCATCACCCTGAATAGTAAGTTGTTAGTCCTGACCATCCCATCCCAGCAAGCAGGCAACAGGCAAGTGGGAATGTCTTAACAGGAGGAAAGGAAGTGCCTGTGTTCATGACAGGATACAGTAGCCAAGAAGCTAACTCGTAGAAGCTCCCCAGAACTGTGTCCCCAAACCAGAGGGCTCCCAACACAGTGAAGCCTAGACAGTCCTCATCAACTCTCACCTGGGTTATTCCAAAACACCTTCCAGCCTCCCAACCTGGGTTTCAACTGCCTCATCCACTTGACAAACTATTGCTAGAGTAGTATTTTTAAAATACAAATCTTATCACGATAGTGGCCGAAAATTGTGCTGCCTTGAGGGTAGAATCCAAACAAGGGATCTCGAGCTGACCTTTCTAGTTCTGTCCTGTCTAGTTCTCTGTATCCCTGTCTAGTTCTCCAGTATCAGCTCCTGGCTCACTACCCAACTTCCCCCCGCATGGCCCCAGCACACCTGTACGTGCATGTAAGTACACGCGTGTGTGTACACACACACACACACACACACATACACCCTACCCCTTTGATTAAGCAATCCCATTGGAGTACTTATTGCCTTCATGCTTTTGATAATATTTCCTTTTCACTGTCTACCTAGACAAATATAACAAAGTCCTCAGTACTCAGCTCAAACATTACCTTCTCAGGATAGCCTGCACTCCATCCCAGCCCCTAACACCTAATGCTTCCTTCCATGGTAACACTTAAGACCATCACTCTAGTTGTCTCTCCCTCTAGTTTATCTCTCCCAATACACTGTGAGCCCCTTGAGATTTCAGACTATGTCCTTCATCCTACAGGCCAACTGCCTAATACAGTGGCACCCAGTAAGTACCCAATGAATAAATGTTGGAAGGCTGGATGAACAGAATAAAGGAATGGATAGATAGCGGTGGTGAAACTTACAAAATCATCCTCATAGTCCATGGGTGGCTCTGCTGGAGGGGCACAGCAGTGACGGATGTCCAGCCTCATCTGAAGTTCACGCACTTGTCGACGTAGCTGCTCTACCTCTTGCTTGTACCCTGCTTCGATCTGCCGTAATCTATGCTGGATCACATCCGTAGGAAAGGGGAGTCCATCATCATCCAAGTAGAGAGGAGGCACTGGAGAAGGGCAGCTCAGTGGAACAGGCTTTGTGCTGGAGACCTGCTTTGGATGACCGGACAACCACATCCGGTTATTTTTCCCTCCTGGACCAGTACAGTGTCCATTGGAATGACTAGAACAGACTGGTGACTTCACCCCTTCTCTCTGAGCCCACTGGCCCCCAAAGCAGGGCCCTGTTGCCCGCACCTGCTTGTTGCTTGACCTCTTGCTACAACAGCCATAGGAAAGCAGCCGCCGAGGGGTGGTCTCCCCACTTGGGAATGAAGTCACCATCCCTTGGAAGCTGTCCCAGTTGGATCCTAAAAAAGAAAACTCACTGATCTGGCTCTGAGAAATTGGCTTTCGGGACAATTCCAATGGCACTTTCCCAAAGCGAGGATTTTCCAGTAACTGCCCATTCCTAATATTCCCTCTTTTGCCAGTGTATTCCTCCTTATGAATCAGATCTGGCACAGAACTGGGCTGTTCCTGGTGGGAGATGCTTGCCACAGACCCCGGGGGATCTTGGCTGAGGAAGTCAGTGCTTGGCTCTGGAGGAGTTTGGCAGGCAGCACTCGGTGGGTTGCAAAGGGTGCCCAGACTGTGATCTGGAGCACATCTGGAGGGCACACCTAGCATGGAATTTAGCAGGGCCCGTTGGGGGGCACCTGTAAGGGAGTCCTGGGAAGACTCAGGAAAATCACAAACTCCATGACCTTTGTTGGAAGCCACTTCAGAGAATGCACCGACAGCTTCTTTTTCAGGACAAGGTTCAGGTGGTTCCTCCGTCCCATCTAAAGTCCTACTCAGCTCATTGTGGGCAGGAGGGTCTAGAGCTGGTGTTGTAGTCTCTTCCAGGACTTGGATCTCAGGATCAGAGATGTTGCTCTTCATCTCCTGGGGCACTGCTGTACTAAGCAGTTTGTAACTTGGAGAACAGCTTCTGTGATTCTTGAAGGGTTTATTGCTCAAGTAGTCTTTCTGGCTGCTGGGCAGAGGGGAAGGAAGACCCATTTCTCCTACAGTCTGCTGAGGACCTCCTGCCCCAGATTCCACGAAGGTCTCGGATTCCTCAGGATTGCTATGCCAGGGCTCCAGGCCTACTCTGGCCTCCTGACAGTGGTTATTGAGGTTCGGGTCACTAGATGTGCGAGTCAGGGGGCTGCTTGTGTCACAGGCAGAAAGCAGATCATCCATAGATCTGGTTTTAGGTAATCTGGAATGACAGACACAACACCACCTCCAGGTCAGTAAATGGGAGCCACCTCCAATATATAGAATCAGACCATCAAAGCCAGAGTTCATAAGAAAGAACATTTACGATTACAAATAACCAATGTCCACTGTAACAAGTCTACTGTGCAAAAAGTGAAAGACATGAACTCTGTCCTCCAGAAGTCAGGATCTGTCCCCAGCTGTTATTAGTCCTTACCCTACACAATCTCCCTGGGCAATCTCAGCCACTCTCGTGATTTCAGTGCCTTTTATGTTGATGCCTTCTAAACCTACTGTGCCGGCCAGGACTATACCCGAGTCTGAAATCTAATGTCCAACTGCCTCTACCATACACAGTTAGACAGAAGGAAGACAATTCTGGAGGTAGATGATATTGGTTCTGACATTGATTAGCCATATGACTGCAAGTGAGTTGTTTAACCTTTCAGACATGTGCTTTCTTCCTCTATTGATCATTATAAATTATAATTTACAGAGATGCTACAAGGATTCAAACTATAGGCAGCCAACAACAAACTTACTAAGACTATACACACCACTTGTCATTTTTACTACTTTCCTTATTATAAATGATCCTCATAGCAGAAACCAAGACAGCCTTTTACAACCACTTAGCAGCACTGCATGCCTTGGAGTCCGAAGTTACCATGGAAACTTCCCCAAGTATAAAGCACTCAAGAGTTCTAGAGGCATTCGGGCACACCAAATGGGTTACATTTTCAAGAATGTCTGATTTTTAACACATTTCAAAAGTCCTTAGAGCAATGAAAACTTCAGGGAAACTTGCCAGGAAACAGTGGAGACTTAATCAGACTCCTATTTTCAGATGCCTTAGTCAGTCCAGCCCATGCAGAAAAATTCCTCAAAGGTTGAGTTAAAATATGGCTGATTTTTTAAGTGATTTTTAAACGTACTATGTTTTTTAAAGATTCTTATGTGTGATTTTACTTTTTTTTTTTTAAAGATTTAATTTATTTATTTGACAGACAGATCACAAGCAGGCAAAGAGGCAGGGAGAGAGAGAGGGGGAAGCAGGCTCCCCACCGAGCAGAGAACCCAATGCGGGGCTCGATCCCAGGACCCGGAGACCACGACCCAAGCCAAAGGCAGAGGCCCAACCCATTGAGCCACGCAGGCGCCCCATTATTTTACTTTCATGATCAATTTTGATTTTGATTTTGTTTTTTGTCTTGTGGTATACAATTCCAGGAAGGCAATAGCAATGGTTATGACTACAGTCTCTGGGGTCCCATAGCCTGGGCTCAAATCCCAGCTGGGTGATTTTTTAACAATGTAATCTTAACTTCTCTAAGCCTCAGTTCCCTCATCATCTTCAGAGAAAAGTAATAGTACCCACCTCTTAAAGCTGATTAAACAAAATAATCCATTTCAAAGCACATCACTAGCTTGGTACTTGTCATATGGTTACACTTACTGTTTACTTATTTATCTCCTTCTCTGGAAGTGCCTTGAGGGCAGCACTGTCTTATTGGAATCCCTAGCACCAGCCAAACAATTTTGAGAGATGAATAAATGATCTTAAAATCTAACATCAAGTGTCCACTGTTAGGTACCAACTGAATGCAACAGACCAGTGGGGTTCAATATCTGGTGTACATTAGGAGCTCCTATAGATTTTTCTAGATATACAGACAACCAGGCCTGTCTGAGACCTATGAATGAGAACCAGGCATCTGTATTTTGAAAAAGTACCACAGCTAACTTTGTCTTTTTTTTCCTTTTTTTGTTTTACTTTTTTATTATGGAAACTTTCAAACATACAAAAGTAGAAGAATATGAAGACCTCCCATGTACTCTTGACCCAAATTCAACAATATCAATAGTCTCCTATCTTCCACAGCTGATTCCTACCTGGACAAAAGATTTAATCAATAATGCTGGTTAAGGGGCACCTGGATGACTCAGTCAGTTAAGCTTCCGACTCTTGGTTTTGGCTCAGGTCATGATCTCAGGTTCCTGGGATCAACACTGTGTTGCACTCTGCCCTCAGCACAGAGTCTGCCTGAGATTCTCTACCTCTCCCTCTGCCCCTCCCCCTGCTCACATGTGTGCAAGCACGCTCTCTCTCTCTCATAAATAAAAAAATAAATATTAAATACATAAAATTTTTAATGATCGTAATAATAATGTTGATAGAGACAATAATGCGTGAGGAGTTTAGAACAAAGACAACTTGTCCTGCTAGGGTGGTCAGGGAGGGCCACACAGAGAGGGTAGATTTGAGCTGGGTGTAGCAGTATATGTTGAACTTCAGTGGAAAAGAGAACAGAACACAGGGTATTTTTGATCTAGGGAAAGGTAAAACCAAAGATAGGTCAGGTGTTAGAGAAAGCATTGTTTTTATTTGCATACTACTTGGTCCTCCAAATCCAACTCGCCATCTTGAATTGCCTATTGTATACTTTCTCTTTGTTAATATTTCAATCCCAACCTGCCTGTTTCTCCTTCTCTTGCCCAAACTGACTCCTCAACTTCCCAATGTCTTTGGGTTGGTATCAATATCCACATAGTTTCTAAGCTCAGAGACTCAGGACCTGTCTTTGATAGGTCCCCTCTATTCTTTACTTCTACCTTCCCATATTCAGTCACTCCATAGTCTGCTAATGACTTCTCTACAGTCTCTGATTTTAATCCTTTCTCTGTCCAAACTCTTCTCTTCGTATCTGAATTACAATAGTGTTGGCTGATCTCTGTGCTTCCAACTACCCACCTCACTGACTCATTCTCCAAAAATCCCGTTGTCACCAGTTCACAGTGACTTCCTACAATGACTTAACTATTGACAACTGAATCTAAATAAAGTCCTCAGGATAATGTTTAAGCCCTCAATGAACTATCCTGTGTTTCTTTCTTTCTGGTCCTCAAAATGGCTCCTCCTTAACCCCCACCAACTCTAGATAGGTTCTTCTTTTGTTCATTAAACTATCTTTCATGTATGTAATTCCTTTGGACTCCTCTCCACTACCTTGTTACCAAGCTCACAACTCCCTTTATTCCATTTGTTTGTTTGTTCATTTAAACACTTACTAAAACACCTATTATGTGCCAGGCCGAGCCAGATGCTAGAGACACAAAAAAGCCAAGGCTCCTGCCTGGTCTTCCATGAAAACTTCTCTAAGTAAATAGTCACCAAATGACCCCTTTCTAACTTCTCATTTCTCCCAATAGCTTTGAACTACACACATTCTTATTTGCTTAGATGCTAACTTAGAACTGATCTCTATTTGTCCTATGTCTGTCTTATTTTAGCTTTTACAAAGTATCTTAAATAGGAATAATATCTTCTATTTCATTTATACAGGCCACAAACCTGTATGGTACTAGAGAGCTAGTGGGTATTAAAGAAACATTTACTGAATTGAAAAATCAGATATTAGGGGCACTTGGGTGGCTCAGTCAGTTAAGCATCTGACTTCAGCCTGGGTCATGATCTTGGGGTCCTGGGATCAATACCCACCCCCTCACACACACTGGACTCCCTGCTCAGCAGGGAGTCTGCTCCTCCCTCTCCCTCTGCCCCTCCCCCTGCTCATGGTTGCTCTCTCCCTCTCAAATAAAAAATATCTTTATTTTTTAAAATTTTTAAAGGATTTTATTTATTTGAGAGAGAGAGAGAGAACAAGCAGGGGGAGAAGCAGAGGGAAAGGGAGAAGCAGGCTCCCCGCTGAGCAGGGAGTCCAACGCATGGCTCAATCCAGGACCCTGGGATTGTGACCTGCTCCAAAGGCAGAAGCTTAACTGTCTAAGCCAGCCAAGCATCCTAATAAAAAAAATAAGAAAGAAAAAGAAAGAATGAAAGGAAGGGAGGAAGGAAGAAAGAACGAAAAAAGAAAGATTCCATATTAATTTAAGGCAGTGATTATTAAATGAGTAATAGAACTTACCCAGAATTTGGTAAGTTTTGGGCCCTCTCCCTGGAAAAATAAACTTATGAATCTATACCCAAACTCTGCATAGTTTGGGGAAGGAAGAAAATCGCAGAATTCCTGAAACCTATCCATGGGCTCTGACCATGGACTCAAGACCCTAAAACCAATAATTTAGGGGGGAGTGGGCCTTTTTGTTTTCCTTTATAACATTCAACCAATAACTTAAATTATACTTTAACTTTAAGAATCCTCCATCAACAAAGATCAAAATTTGAAATGTACATATCCTTTGAACCCAACATTTTCATTTCTAGGAATTTTTTTTTTAAGATTTTATTTATTTATTTGACACAGAGAGAGAGATCACAAGTAGGCAGAGAGGCAGGCAGAGAGAGAGGGGGAAGCAGGCTCCCCGCCAAGCAGAGAGCCCGATGCGGGGCTTGATCCCAGGACCCTGAGATAATGACCTGAGCCGAAGACAGAGGCCTTAACCCACTGAGCCACCCAGGCGCCCCTCATTTCTAGGAATTTATCTGGCAAAAATATTAGCACAAATGCAAAGATAACACATATAAAGTAATACTACTGAAATGTACACTTAAAAATGGTTCAGATGGTAAATACTACGTGTATTTTACCCACAACTGTTTTAAAAAAATACACATAGTTAAGAATGTTAAAGCAGTCCCAAAAACAATAAAAACAAAACAAAACAAACAGAAATCACCTAAATGGCCAATAGGAAACTAGTTATATAAGTTATGCTACACTCTAATTTTAGACTGTTATATGCGTCGCTAAAGCAATAAAACAGCTTTACATGTGCTTTAGAGAGGTAACAGCCTAACACAACATGGGAAAAACAATCTGCAGAACAGTATACAAAGTATGATTCTGTTTTTCAGCATCTTAAAAAAAATTTTTTTTAAATATTTATTTATTTGAGAGAGAGCGAGCGTGTGCACACATGGGATGGAGGGGCAGAGGAAGAGGGAGAGAGAGAGAATCTCAAGCAGCCTCCCTGCTGAACACAGAGCCCAACACAGGGCTCAATCCTATGACCTTGAAATCATGACCTGGACAGATATCCAAGAGTCAGAAGTTTAACAAACAGCCACCCAGGTGCCCCAAAAATGTTTCTACATGACAGTGTGACAGTGTGGCTGTATCTATATAGAAATAAACATCTGGAAGCACAGGCACTAGAGTGTTAGCAGTGGATGCCTGTGGGGACAAGGGTCTGAGAAGGAGACTTTCATTTTCTACATTTACATTGTTTGATTTTTTTAAAAAAGATTTTATTTATTTATTTGACAGACAGTTAGAGAGAGAACACAAGTAGGCAAAGCGGCAGGCAGAGGGAGAGGGAGAAGCAGGCTCTCCACTGAGCAGGGAGCCCAATGCGGAGCTCAATCCCAGGACCAGATCATGACCTGAACTGAAGGCAGCTGCTTAACCGACTGAGCCACCCAGGCGCTCCTCGACATTTTTTTTTTAAAATAGGAACATGCATTACTCTTATAATGTAACCAACATCCATTCTACTTCCCCCAAGTATTTAGGCAGAAGATAACTTTAATTTTTATGTCTGCCTTTAAATTTTGGCCTTTTTCTGAGGGAGAATGGGAAGACCATCCCTCTTCTGGGAACCTCCCTGAGAATCAGATGCTTCCAGAAGCTATTGCTGCATATAGCAAAGGTCACTACTACTAAGATAGCAAGTACCCCAATGTCTTCTATAGTGAACATAAATCAAGACCATTCCCACAAACTTTCCTGAAATAGTCCTTTCTTCTCTGTTCTCCTCTCCCCTGCTTAACTATGTCACATAGGGTGATAGCTGCAGGAAAGAAGGTAACCAATCTTATCTTGAGAGGACCTTGAAAACCATCCAGAGTGCCCTCCGGGCTAGCTATAAGTCTTGGGCCAAGTCTCTCCTTCAACTGAGACAAGAAGTTGCTTTTAAATATCTTACTTTTAAAAAAAGGAGAACATGAGGTAAGGCACAAAGCAATCATTGCCTTCCTAGTGGAGAGAGGAGAGAGCAAGAAAGACTCTTATTACCTGTCCAGAGAGCGGCCAGAGAACTCCTGGCTCTGAGCCACTGGAGAAAGGTAGAGATCCATGGTCTCCTCCCCGAGTGTACATGGAGACGATGCTGGCAAATAAACAGCTGTCCAGAGGTGCAGGGCCCGGACATGACACACAGGATGCAGGACCTAGGGAAGCAGCCCCATGCCAGTGTTTTGTGAGTCGGTCCAGGTCCCTCTTCTTTCTCGCAGCCCTCATTCTCCCCACTGCTCAGGCTGTTCTCCCTGGAGCTCTCCAAGCAGCAGACACAGAACAAGGGTTGGGACTTACCATGTCGGAACCAGGTGTGTAGAGGAAGTTGTGAAAGTTCTTATTGCCAGCCCGCAGGAGAGCCCACACAGAGCAGGTCCGCTTGTAGATGTTGCGCTTCTCTCGCTCGCAGGGGTTGTTGGCCAGGAATGTGCCGTAGAGGCAAGAGTACGTGTGCTGCACCAGTTTGACCTAGAAGGCCGCACTAGCTCACACCTGGGAGCCTTGGCCACCTCTCCCCCACCCACGCCCCCGGTCACAGGCTTTACCAGGAGCGGAGGACTTACCAGGAATGCTTCATTAAACTCAAACAGGCAGGGGAACTGCTTCAGCAGCTGATGAACAGAATCAAGCCACTGGAGGAACACCGGGCACTGCTCATTTTGGTCCTCTGCGTTCTCCTGGTGGCCGCAGCGGTCTCCAAACTTGTGTCCAAAATCTAGCCAGTCTGACTCTACTAAAACTTGGAAGCCCTGCAGAAAAGAGAGGCCAAGCATAGGGCCTTTCTGGAAAGGCTAGTGTGCTACTCCCCAGGGGATGCCCAAGGCAGGGAGCTGACAGCTACAGGGAAGAGCAGAATTGATCCTAGGAGAGGACTCAAAGCCACCAATGTCCTCTACTAAAAGATCCTCAAGACAGATCCAGAGGACCCAACACCTTCCCCACCCCCCTTTCTCTCTGGTCTTCCCCGCCCAAGCCCACCTAGTACCTCCAGTGTCCTGTAATATGGGTCCAGCAGTATCTTGGCCAGGGCTACGATCTGTGGCGTCCGGTCCCAGCCGTCAGAGCAGTGCACCAACACAGGCCGGCCCTCCCGATCCACGGTATTAGCCACGAGCACGGCCGCCTTGAGCATCACTGACAAGTGCTGCAGCCATTTCGTGCTCTCCAGGGCTGACAACCAGCTACAGGAGAGCAGAAATCAAGCCTGTCACCAAGGGCACTGAGGCTCCAACAGTCTCTCTGCCACCCACACCAGCCACACCGAATGAAGTCCCCAGGGAGGGCTGAAGCCAAGTGGTCCAGTGCAGGGCCCTTCTGCCAGGAGCTATCTGGCAGGGAGGTAAAGAAGACAAGACCCAAGGCACACAAGGGACTGAGGACCGAGGGAGGAGTGGGAAGCATCACATTTAGCCATCCTTTCCCCAGTTCTCTGTGTTCTTTAAGTAGGACTTCAGATTCAAACCAAAGGAACCTGGTGTGCTGTGGCCGTTCCAGTGCTGGCCAATGAGCAGAAGATGTGCTCTTGGAACTGGCCCACTGCACCAGGCCCTCAGGTCTCCCATACCTCCACACCTCCCATTAGCCCAGCTCATCTTCTAAGAACCAGAAGAACTGGGTGAAGGACAAGACGAGGGGGGACAGAACGGGGGCAGGCAGGGACCACCTACTTGCTGGGGTCAGGCATCTGGCTACACACAGCCCGGAGATACTGGAAGCTGTTCCGGATGGCGTGAATGTTGGCCATCCCCATGAACACGACCTCACAGTTGGGGTAGTACTCTGTAGACGTACAGACGAGGGTGGAGCCTAAGAGCGCGTCCCAGAAACAGCCATCCAGGACGAGAGCGGTCCCCATGGACCAGGCTTCCCCGGGCTGGGGGACCACTCAGCTCCGGATGCTCAGGTGCCACATGCTGACAGCAGTAACGAGGACATTACCGACGAGTGATAGTCACGGTACTACTCGTAATGACAACACACAGTAAATTCTCAATATATAGTAGCTGCTCTATGCTGATAATTTTTATGATCATCCCCAATTTACAGATAAGATAATAAAATTGAGACCAATGAAGCGAATGAGTCACTGCTAGATAAGAGGCAGAGTCCTGATTCCAAGCCAAGTTTGTCTGGCTCTTTCCACTGTACAAGCTGCCCCCAGGCCCCTCCTCATCGAGGCCACCAGAGCGCAGACTGGCTACAGACGGGGTGCGCTGGGGACGTGGCAGGGGTTGTAAGAGCCATACCTTCGCACTCACAGCCTCCACCCTTGGCCCGGTTGGCCACTGCCGCCGTGTAGGAGCGAGCGTCCAGGATCAGCAGCTTCTGGGGGGCTGCGGTGCTCTCTACTCCGGAGCACGCAGTCAAGGAGGAATCTAAACACACAGCAGGGAGAAGACCCTGGGTCAGCCAGCCCAGCATCACCCTACCCTGGGACACACTCTTTCAGCAGAGAACAGACAACTGGATACCCTGGTCCTTCTACAGCCTCCCAAAGGGCAGAGACCCTGGCACCCTGTGTGTTGTCATCTTCTTCCCATCCTCTCACGAGGTGGGGGGAGAGAGGGGCTCCCCAAAAGCCAGTAAGGCCAAGGTGGGGGCTCTCCAGGAGGTCAGCACCGCCCACAACACCTTACCGAAGTCAGTGTCACATGCCTCGCTGGCATCACTATTCCCAGTGCTGAGGGAGCCCCCAGTGGCTCTTGTCCCCGGGTCCAGGGCACAGGCTTTAGCGATGGATGTGACCAGGTACTCATCGTCTGCATTGCGCCAGCCCCACCAGCTGATCTCCGGCTGGCTGCAGCGGGCGATGGCAGCCCCGTTGCGGAGGTGTCTGACGAAAGGGAAGAAACCATCATTCCCTTGCCATCTGCAGCGCCCACCGACCCCCCCAGGCCTACTGCCAAGGCCTCCGGGGGCCAGACCAAGATCTCCAGAGCCAACAGGGGCTACCCATTCACCCAGGCCACAATAACAACCAAAAGCCCTTGACATATCCAGAGGGCTCTACAGTTTACAAAGCACTGTCACACACATTTCTCGGATGCTCTCTGTGTTCCCAAGGTGACCTTGACTTCTTGACTCTGCATAGCACCTGCTCCAGGTACCAACACCCAGCAGGAGAACAAGCCTGAGCCCAGAGCAGAACAACTCCAAACCTCACAGCTACTATCTGTGTCACTCTATTTTCGCTACAGTGTTCTAGTGCAGGGGATCCACAAGCAATTTCAGTAAGGAAACAATAAATGTTCAGCTTCACATGTCACAGCCTGTCTCTGTCACGCATTCTTTCTTTTTGGTTTGTTTAAGGAAAAAAAAAAGCAGCAACCCTTTAAAAATGTAAAAACCGGGGTGCCTGGGTGGCTCAGTGGGTTAAAGCCTCTGCCTTCGGCTCGGGTCATGATCCCAGGGTCCTGGGATCGAGCCCCGCATCGGGCTCTCTGCTCTGCAGGGAGCCTGCTTCCTCCTCTCTCTCTGCCCGCCTCTCTGTCTACCTGTGATCTCTGTCAAATAAATAAATAAAATATTTTTAAAAATAAAAATAAAAATGTAAAAACCATTCATAGCGCTGGACTGTACATGAAACAGGCCATAGGCTGGATTTGGTTCACTGGGCCATAGTTGGCCAACCCCGGTTCTAATGCAACAATTTACACATACAACACTGTACACACATTAATGCAACATTTTATACACACACACACACACACACACACACACACACACACCCTCCAAAAAAAGTAAAGTGAATGTATTCTCCAAAAGCCTCATCTTTAGAAGAAAAAAGCCAAGGTAGTTTTTGATTGGAAATTATTTCTTGCAGGATATCAATTCCCACTCAACCAGGCAAAATCTCCACTTTTGACTCTTTCTTCATAAAAAATGTCCTCCCTCCTTCCTGTCCCCTGCTGCCTCACCTATACACAACCACCGGGATCCGCTTCCAGGAGCGGAAGGAAGCTACATTCTCCAGCTCTTTGTCTGTGATCCACACAGGAACCAGGAGCTTCTGCGGGTAACTGGGGCACAATCTGTGAAGAGACCAGATGGGGTCACCAAGCACAATCTAAGGCCTATGATAACAAGATCCCCAGGGATGGCTTTGTGGGAAGAGAGATAAGGAGTCCTCCTCTCTCACAGAACCAGGGACTCGGCCCAGCGAGATCTGAGTCTGGATTGGTATTTGGTTCTCCACCCCCTGCCCTCTCACTTGTAGTTGCTGTTGATGTGGGAGACTCTCCAGACATTCTGCAGATCAAAGCCCATCCTCGTGAGCTCAGCCTCCTGCCGACATCGTATGTGCTCTCCTGCAACACAGCCCCCATGCCTGCCTGTCAGCATCCAAGTGCACCATGTCCGTGGGAGGAGGAGGGTTAAGAACCAAGAGATATGAAGCCTCCCAAATAAAACAGCCTGGCCTTACCCGGCTGACACAGGTGGGTATGCTGGTCCTCCTCAGTCAGCCCCAGGCACCAGGCATGGTAGGCGAAGGCAAAGAGGTCTTCAGGCTTGGCAGGTCGCGCCGTGGCCCGGCTTAGCCGTGACAACCACTCTTGGCACTGCTTGAAAGTGGAGAAGTGGCACCTGCCAAGGCAAGAAGCCACAGAGTGAGGCATGGGGCTGGTGTGCCTTGGGGCCATAAGGGTCAAAAACAAGGCCCACAGGAAGACTGTGGGGAGGGGAGGATTTAAAGCAGGAAGTAAGGCACAGGGACCCGGGGGGGAGGACCAGGGACACTGGCCAACACCCAAGAGAACTTACCTTTTGGACAACTGTCTTCCCTAGAACTCTAGTCCTTGGGACATACTTATCCCTTCAAATGGGGCCCTACCATTTCTTACATCAAATCCAAACTCTACCACATGTCCCTGAATGTCCTGGTACTCCATGTTCTCTCATGACTCCTGCTGCAGGCAGAAGTCCTATTCACACCATTCCTGTCTCCTTGTTTATTCACTTCCGCTTGATAACGCCTCCTCTCGGCCAAGCCACATCCTACTGACACTTTGAACACAGTCCTGTCCCCCCTCTTCTTTGAAGCCTTCCAAGCCCACTCCATTTTATAGACCCGTTCTTCTCTTAGTCTTAATATGCTTAAGAGTTTTAAACAGTTAAGTTTTCCCATAGCATACTGGTACTGTTAAGTCTTCCTTTGGCAACTAGACCTCAACCTCCTGGAAGAGAAGGCCAGTGTGGGTTCTCCTTCTGAATCCCTACAGTCCTGAGCACATACAGGACAGACTCTAAAGTGGGCACTCTATTTTTTTTTTCTGGACACTCTTTTAATGATCCTTGGAGTCATTCCAGACTCCTCTTTCTCTCATATCCAATTTGTCAGCAAATCTTGTCATCTCTCCCCTCAAAAATCTGAATGCTTCCTGCCATTTTGGCCACTACCACCCTAGCCAGGCCCCCACGCTCTCTCACTTGGTCAACTACAATAGCTTCTTAACTAGTCCCCTCTGCTGCTGCCCTTGCCTTTGCGCCTTCCATCTATTCTCAACAGAGCAGCCAGAGTGATTCTACAGAACATTAATCAGATCATATCTCTCCTTTACTCAAAACCCTGCAGTGTTTTCTCATTTCCCTCAAAGTAAAGGCCAGTCATTATGACACTCTGACACCCACCTTACCTATCAGATCTTATATCCCACTACTCTCACCCATGTGCTCTCCACTCCAACTACACAAGCCTTCTTGCTATTCTTCCAATACACCAAGTAAAATACCCACCTCAGGGCCTTTGCACGCACTGTTCTGTCTGCCACCCTCTTCACTCAAATATCTACATGGTCACTTTTCTCAGGTCTTGAATCAAATGTCGCCTTTTCAATGCAACCTTCTCTGATCCTATTGTTTAGAGCTACCACTTTACCCCCACAGCACTCCATATTCCCTTTCCCCGCTTTACTTTTCACCTTTACGTTTACTATCATTTAACATATCTTACTCATTATTTACTGCTGGTAACTACCCATTGGAATATAAGCTCCATGAGGTCAGGAAATTCTTTTTACTAGCACTCTGCTGTACTCCCAGTGCCTATAACAGTCTGCAATGAGTAGAGGGATCAATAAATGTATGTTAAGTGAATTAATAAATGAACCCACAATCATGTGAGGGCTACATGCCAACCCTAGGTGCCTTCACCTTCACTACCCTATTTAATCCCTATGGCAACTCCATGAGCTATACGTTATCCCCATTTTTTCAGATCAAGATACTGTGGGTCAGGAAGTTGACCTCCCAAGCAAGAGAGGGTTTCTACGTTTTCTTCCACATGTGGGAAGTGAGACAGTATTTTTCCTTCTTGCTCCAGAGAAACCCTGCATCAGAGAGGTCTGGGCAGGACCAGGGCCACAGGACCTGAGTGTAGCCCCACTGTTCTCACCTCACCACCTTGGAGTCCTTGCAGGCAATGTGCAGCTGGAACATATCACGGCTCTCCACAGTGTCAATCATCCGGAGGGGGACCTTTAGAGGAAGGGCAAACTAAAGCTCAGCTCCTGTCACTTCTCATGCCCATCCCAGCCTAGATGCCGATGTAGCCACACAAGGAAGGAAGCTGACACTGACTGAGGGCCAGCTAAGTGCCTGGTAACTGTGCAGGGTCCTCTACCTACGTGACCTTAAAGAATAATCACAAGAACCCCAACAGGCAGATATTTTCAGACCAAATTATTCGGGGGGAAATTAAGCCTTGGGGGATTTAAACAAGGTCACACAGTTGTAAGTGGCACTCTTCCCAACAATGCCACTATGCCCCCTTAGAAGGTCAGCAACAGAGTAAAGGAAAGAGAGAAGAGGGGAGGGAAGAATAAGAGAGAAGCAGAAAGACAGACCCGTAGCAGGAAAGCAAAAAGTTAGCAAGAAAAAGAAGGGAACCCCAACTTCATTTGGAGACAGGATCAAGACCAGCACTGGAGCAATCTCACCTTGAACCAGGCAGGGATTCTGCCTTGGGTGTGGGAGAACAAGACAGAAACTCACGTTGATGACAGAATCTTTGAACTTGATATGCAGCCGGTAGTTGGAGATGGCAATGAGGGCATCGGCTGCCCGGCCCAGGAACTCCACTCCCTCACCCTGCAGCACTGTAAAGGGCACCTGTTGAGGGGCAGAGGAACCCTCAGTCCAGAAGGAGAGTTCCAGAGGAACCCTCAGTCCACCCCTCCGTTCCCCTCCCCAACCCTGACCCATGGGATCCCCTCTGGAAAAGCTGGGCCAAGGCAAAACAGAAGAGTCCTCTCCACAGTAACAGCACCAGGCAACAGCTGCACAGGAAAGCTGCCTTTCCTTCCCTGGGGCCAAAGGCTCCACAACGCAAGTACAGACAGATCCCCCTCCCTCAAGAGACCCGGAAACAGGAAGCCAAAGCCCCAGTACTGGATCCCTTTGGAGATGTTGTTTGTAGGGAGGGAAGGAAAGGTGTTTTTAATCTGGCAGAGAGCTCCACCCACCCTGGGCCCCCACCTCCTCCTTACCTGCAGATTCTCCTCCTCTTTCACTAGTTCCTTGGGGGGAAACAGATCCTTGGCTTGGATGTACTCCAGGCTGGGGGGCCCCTCCTCACCCTGTAGGGAAGGCCTCAGCCCTAAGTCACCAGGCTCCACTCGGCCCATCAGACCTCATTCTGTTCCCCTCCCCTCAATAAACCTGCATACAACCTGTACACCCTGATAAAGGTTTGGTCACCAGAGGACAGAAAAGAGGACTGGCTTGGTGGGAGGGGTGACGTGGAGGGGACACTCAAGCCCATTCAGCCTAAGGGAAGAGTAAGCTCCAAAGAGAACTGGGAGTCTGCACTCCTCGAAGAGCAGCAGAACCAAATAGAACCAAAATTTCCCAAATGGAGGAAGAGAGAAAACTAAGAAAAAGACAGGCAACAATGTGAGGGAAAGACAGAAGTGGGAATGGGAAGTGCCGCCCTGAGAAAAAGGAACCAGGTGTGGCAGCTGGTTATGGAGACAGGAGGGAAAGCAGGCACCTAAGGCCACAGACTCTTCACTCTGGTAGGTGAAGGAGACAAAGAGGAGCAGGTTGGGGGATTCATTCCCATGCCTCTAGAGGGCCTTCATGGATGTTTTCAAAAGAAGGATGTGTTTTGGAGCTGAGCTTATCTTCCAGTTAGGCCCTCAGTGTTGAAGAGCCCCCACCACCTACCAAGCAACCTGCCCTGCCTGCTGATTAGAGGGGAATTCCTACGGAATACCCACAGCAAGCAGAAGTAACTCCTCTCCCAACCAGCAGGGAGGGGTGAAGAGGGGACCCACGGGTCTGGGAGAAACCAGGAGACCCAAGGAAGGCCAGGGGGAGGGGGAGGGGGAGAGAGAGAGAGAGAGGCCTGGCAGCCACCCACGGGGGGGGGGGGGTAAGGAGGGGAGGGGTGGGAACATCTGAGAGGACAGATGGGGGAAGCTGGGAAGGAGCATTAAGCCAGAGGGGGGGAGGAGGGAAGGACTGGGAATGATGCAGAGGTAGGAGCCCTGCAGAGGCAGGGAAGATGGAGAAGAGAGGCTGTCTGGGGGACAGTCAAGGAGAAAAGACTGGCGTGTCAGGTGAGGTATGGAGTGGTGGAAGGGGGAGGGGACCGGAGCCAGGCAAAAAGCTCAGATACCCTGTGCTCCCCGACGGGCCCCCTAACATCCCAGATCAGCCACATCCCACATCCCCAAGCAAGGATGCTGCGGGTGGGACCAAGATGGAGAGGCGGAGGTAAAGGGATGTACCCCTGCAGGGCGGGGCCTGGAGATCTGCAGTCAAGGGCAGTGGCTGCGGGGCCAAGACTGGTCACAGAATTTACACATACACACACACGCTTTCCATAATCCCCGGCCCCCGAAGATGAAAGCAAGTCCAAGAAAGAAAAGGAACCCCCCTCCACTGCCAGGGGCCACGGGAAGGGGGATGAGCCAAAATTCGGAATCGCAAGGGCTGGCGCTGGGCGGGGCTGCGGGTGCAGCAAGCACTGGACCCCCGGGCCCCCGCAGACCAGGCCAACACTTACGAAGCAGCTGAGCATGGAGCAGGAGACGCGGGCGGTCAGGCTCATGGTCGCGGGCGGTCTGGGCCAGCACACATGTCCCCGGAGCCGCTGCGCTGCCCGCCAGTGCCGGACGCCCGCCGCATCACGGCTGCGGGGCCCGCCAGGTGCAGCCGCGGCGATCAGGAGGCGAGCGCGCTGGCGGCGGGGCCTCCGCGCGGCTTCCGCGCGCCTCTCCCCTCCTCTCCACAATGGAGCGAGCCCGGCTCCGCCCTCCGGCACGAGCGCGGAAGGGAGGGGAGCCAGACGAGGGGAGAGCCCCGGGCCGCGCGAGGAGGGGGGTGGGGCGGATCCTCGAGGCCCCGCCCACGGCTCCAGGCTCCTCCCCCCTCGCGGTCCCCTCCGGCCGCGTGCGAGGGCGTCCTCAGGGGACGTCTGGGGGCTTTCGCAGTCTGGGCGGCGGGACTGCCCCCAGACCGCGTCAGAGGGTAAGGCAAGCCGTCCTACATCCTTTCACTTCCCATATTCTCAGTGAACCAGCCCACACCCCTCTTTTCACACTCTGTCCCCATGTCCTCCCCACTCTGAGTTCCCCCAGTGCCTGTCCTGAATTCCCAAGATAAGGCTCACCTACAGTTTCAAGGCCTGCTCCTTTTCCTACAAAACCACCACCCACCACACCCCTGTCCACCAGTGTCCTCCAATCCCATGACATCACTAAATCCCACTCCCTTTTTTGCCCTTGGGAACAGATACTGGTCTACACCAGGTTGGCCACTCCACACTCCTGAAAGGGAAGTTCTTTAAGTGTTTTATTCCATGGCCCCTGCCCAACCCTACCCTTCAGCTCCATCTCCCCCTTGTTTTACATCCTCTGAGGTCTGGATAAGAAAGTCCTTCTTGGAGAAGAATTTTTTGGGGCTGGGAAAGAGAAGACTGGAACTACGGACCACAAAAGCTACGCAAAACAAAACCTGAAACCCAAGAGTAGGGTATGGAGGGAGTCGGGTAGAGGGCCAAGGAATAAGGAGGAGTCAGGCTCAAAGTGTCATCAAAAGTCTCGGAAGGAGCTAGTTGGGACCCCACACTTCCTGTACCTGGTAACTTTCAGGAACTGGGGCTTTGGTTTTGCTCTGGGGGGGAAGGGGGAATAGGAGAAAACTTGACATTGTATTAAGCATCTACTATGAGCCAGGCAAGCTGCAAACATTACCTCACTAGAACCTGTCAACTCTCCAAGAATTAACTGTTTTGCTGGTGAGAGGTCAGGCTTAGAAAGAAAATATGCAAGCTACCTAAGCTATTCAAGCAGTGGTGCTAGGATTCAAAAATAGACTACGCGCACTCTAAAGCCCATGGTCTTTTCAGAGAGTCACAGAAGAAAAGAGGAAGGGGGCTATCAGTTGGTGGGAACCAAGACCACCAGGCTTTCTAGGTAAGAGATGAGAACCACATACCCCCATGCCTGTGGAGGGAAGGAGAGAGTCCTCTCACCAACTGAATTCCTTAACCTGCACAGGGGACACTCAAAGAAGCTGAAAAGATAAAGCCAGAGCAAGGGCCCAGTATGGGCCTGGGCCTGCAACTCTCTGTTCTCTTTTCATCTCACCGCTTCCTCCTCCTAGTTCTCAGGGGTTAGCTAAGGGGTTCCCTGAATGTGGGGTGAGAGAAGGGCATTTACAGTTAATGGAAGGTATACAGGATCATTCTCACCCCCAGCCTCACCCCCTGTGCAGCCCGGTGATATTCTGGGCCCCTTGAGGGTGCTATCCTGCTATATATCCAGTCAGCTATTGAGTGCAGTAGCTTAAAAGACAGCAGCATCTTAGAGCTGGAGAAACCCGACTGTTTTGGTGGGGTCACTCCCAATACAGCACCCACAATATTCAAGGGGCTCACTAGGAAGTACAAGGATCTTGAGATAAAGGAGGCCTGGCTTTTCAGACCAGAACAGAGAGCTTCCACCAGGCACCCAAGAAAAGTTAAGAGAAGGGCCATTATGAAAGGCTATGAGAGCCAGTGGTAGTATTGGGAAGGTATAGCATATATAGCATGTGCAGGAAAAGACTTCTAGAGGCTTCCTGTCCCAGTGCTGTATATTGGCTGGTGTTTTGCAACCTAAAGAAACCCTAATTTATTTCCAGGAGATATGAACCTGTTTAGAGGCTGAACAGAGTAGTGCAGAGCTCAAGGTCCAAGAGGGGCAGGATAGCTTCATAAAAAAGGCAGAAGGATTACAGAAAATACAATAGGAAAGAGAGAATACTCACCATTCTACTGTGGTGAGGGTCCTGGCTGCCTGCTTCTTACTGTAAAAAGACAGAAACATAAGATTAAAGAGCACCATTAACATTACCTTAGAATCAGCCAATGCCACACATCTACTCCTAACCTCTTCAGCGAATTTCACAGAGAACTGGCCTCTCCCCGTGTCCCCTTGCCAGAGAGAGGCAATGTGAGCTACTTGGGAAGAAAGCAACAAGTGATTCTGCAGGGCATGGAGTCGGCCCCAAAGTTCTGGCGCAGGAATGAGTGTCATCCAAGATTATTCAGCAGAACTCAAGAGTCCTGATTCCCAGACCAGAAGGAGAAGAACACTCCAAACACTGTTCCTTTTGGGAAAGCAAAAGAACTGCCAACTCTGAAAAGAGAGGCTGCCCAACCTGGACTTACTTCTGGCCCTGGAGGGACATGAAGCCACAAAAACGCTCTGCCAGCCTTCCAAGTCTGGAAGTAGCACCCACCTGACCTGTTTACTGGGGGCAGAGTCCAGAGCGGAGGACAAGAGGGACAAGAGGGAGGGGACCACAACCTGTGAGCCGAATGCCTTCTGGCAGCAGGACTGAATAGGTCCTGCTTAAAGTATCTGACACCAAGTGGGATGCTGGTTTGTGGGAGGAGGCCACACAATAGAGACAGAATCAAGCCAGCCCAAGGCCTCAGAGTCAGAACCTGTCAAATGGGGCCAAGTAACAGAAATTCAGGATGGGCCTCCTTGGCAGGCCCAGGTTTTCCTGACACTTTCGCTCATGCCTGCTATCCGAGCTCAGAAGTCCAGCAGTTCCCTGCGGAAGGCTGCGGGGATAAAAGCCTCCATCTGTGGTCCTGCCCGCCTCCCTGATCACAGCCCACCCTTCCTCACGGGGGAGCCAGCAAGAGGCAAGCCAGAGGTGCTGCCTCACCGCCCACTGGCACGCAGCCTCAGGGAAATGGAGGGAGGGAAAGAGGGAGAAGGCCCAGGGCTCCCGGACCAAGGGGATCTGGCCCCGGGGGGGGTGGGGGGGGCGGGCCAGGCTGGCAGGAGAGCCCAGGTGTCCAGGTTCTAGAGGCGGAGCCTAAAGATTCGGAGGCGGGGCCCCGAATGACAGAGGGCGGGGCCCATGAAAGCCGGAGGGGCTGGGGCGGGGCGAGGCAAGACGCGATCGTTGCGGTTCCCAGACTGGCAGTGCATGGGGCACGGTGACTCACCCAGGCGGCGTCCGCCCGACCCTCCGAGGCCGCGCTCTCACCACTTCCGTCTCCCCCAGCTGCCGAGGCCGCGCAGCTTCGACCCCACCACGGGGCCTCTTTCCCCAACCAATCGTATCTCCGGTCTGTGCCCGCCCTGGCCAATAGCCACACCAAGTCCCGCCCTGCCCCCACCACGCAGCCGCCGCCCTCACTCTTCACTCTGCTCATTGGTCAAGTGGGGCAGACGCCCTCCCAGCCTTTAGCCTATCGGGTGCCGGAAGACAAGACAGTACCTGGAGAGAGGAGGCACGGCCCCGGAGAGGAGGCTCGACCAATGGGAAATCACAGCGCGTCCCTGCGGCAGCCAATGACAGAGCAGTAAAAGGGGGGCTGCTGGAAGAGGCTCCAGGGGCCGGAAGTGGGGGTGGCTGTCGCCTACTGGTAGCGCAATTGGAGGCGGGCCCTTGTAGGGGCATAGGTCTTACAGCCACTTCCGGCGACGACCACGCCTTGGGTGTAGTTCTCAAATAGATCCCCGGTAGCACGCAGTTTATCCGTTTCCAGTTTTGGTTTCGCTGAGGTCATCTCGTCCCAAACCCGGAAAGAGAGAAAAGACCCCGCAGGCTGAGAGGAGGGAGGCCTGGGCGCGAGGTTCTGTCTTCTGTCTTCTCCGAATGGAGACGGGAGGGTTTCCTCTCTTCTGCGTCGTGACGGGTTCCTCCGACCCTTACTTTGCATCAGCGAACCGACCCTGCCGTCCTTCAGGACCTGCATGGTGCCGTCAGTCCCGAGTCAAGATCTCTCATTTGAGAGATACGAAATCTGGATCTCAGATTGCTACGAGCTAGCGGCGACCGCCTGGTCTGTAAGGAGAGTGGGAACGGGACTCGCCCAGCTCTTTGCTCCTCCCTTCTTCTCTCCCCTCCGGGGAGCCAGAGCAGGCAGCACGGCGGAGGGTGGCCGCTGGAGGTCGCCATGGCCAAGAGATACCACCAACCCGGCAGAAATGGAGAACCGTTGATTTAGACTCTCAGGCGGTAGCTTCACTTTGGGGTTTGGCCTGAAGGTTTTAAATACCAGACCCCGGAGCCAAAATGTCTTCACGGGTCTCTGTTTACTGAACATTGGAAGTTTTACTACAGCTGGTAAATTCCCAGCAAAACAGGAATCTTGCCCGTGTTCACTGCTTTAACCTGGGTCTAGAAGTGTCTGCAACCTAGCAGATGCTTAATATTTGTTACAAGAATATTGAACTTCTCGAGGACGATTGTACTTTACTCATTCCCAGCACTTACTATAGTGTTGGATGATCCCAAGGCTTTCAGTATTTGTACAGTGTTCTAGCACAGGCTTCTTGGAGTGCAGACCTTAATTGTATGTATACCCCTTTCCCCAAATCAGGGGAAATAGGAAGTCAGGAAGCTGCATGCAGGTAATACCATATTTTCCCAAGAGTGGATATCAGATCCAAAGCATCTATAGAACTGAAAATACTGTATGTGCAAAAGATGGAGAGCGGGTCAGGCCCCAGATAAGAAAGGCAGGATAGAAGTGGTCAGTATGATGGAGAGGCCAGGTTGAATTCTAAGCGGAGACTGAACCCCGTCATAGGAGAGGAAAGTGTCCCCTACTCCCCCTTTCCTGCTAAAAGCCAGAAACCAGCACCCTCCTTCAGCACCCTTTAAAAAATGGGTCCTAGGATCTTCTTTGTCTCCAGGAGGTGGTAAAGACACAGACAGCGACACCAGAAGGCAGCTATAGACTTGTTAAACTTTATTTCCTCTGAGTCTCTGGGGAGGCAGCAGGGACGTAAGGCGAAGTGGCAGTAGCTGCAGGGGCCTGAGCAGAGCTGGTGCTGGGAGGGGCTGGCCTGGGCAGGATGAGGAGGAGATTTAAATATCCAGGATTGAAAGCCAGCTAATGGGTCTCTTCCATCTGTCTTTGGATTTTGTGCAGCATCTCCTGCATCCGCCGCAGCTGGAACAGGCACACACAGCGAAATGGGGCCATTTAGAATTCTACAGTGTTAGGGAAGTGCACCCAAGCTCTGAACCCTTAGCCAGGGCCATCGTAGCCCAGAGGTATGATGGAGACCCTGGGTAGAAGAATCAATCCCTCAATCCAGGACCCAAATAGGTCCCAGAGCTGGATCTTCCTACTCTCAAACCACGAAATACTGAGGTTTATAACTAAGCAGGGACCTTCCATGCTGTCAATCCCTACCACCCCATACTGCTCTCACCTCCTCATCTTTTTCTCGGATCAGCCTCTCCGTTTCTGGATGTGTCCCTGGTGGGACAGCGGGGATGGGGAAGTCGGTACCACTCTCTCGAGTCAGTTTGCTGAGGGGAAGGGGGAAAGGGACTTGGTAAGGCTAAGGGGACCCCAGCATCTGCTTGGACTGAGCCCAGGGCCTGAAGAAGAACCAAGGAAGGGCTTGTTCTCACCCAAGGCTGTGCTTGGGATCCCCACACCCTCCACACACACATACACACCCACACCCCGCCCTCTGTCCTGGCTTCTGGCCATACTTTCGATTCCTTTCTTTCACCACCAGGCGGGTCATGCTCTGGATGCACTGTGCCCTGTAGTTCTCATAATGTGTCTCCCTCGTCACATCCTTCAGGTCCTGCATGTGAGTACGCACCAGCATTGTCCTCAGCTTCACAAAGTCGCAGTGTCCTGGGTTTTCCACTGCATAGCAAGGCTAGGGGTCAGCCAGGAGCATGGGGAGAGCTTCTGAGGGCAAGGAGATACCCTGGTCACAAGCTCAGTGTTTTACCTTCCACGATGCCCCAGGGGTAGAGCCGGCCCCGAACTCGCCGCCCTCTGGCCTCTACCACGGTGTTGCTGCCAATTACAGCAAATGGGATGCTTTCCTGGAAGAAGTTGGGGGGGGGCTGTCAATACCCCCCACTCTTACCTGTTTCTTTCCACCTATATCTCTATTTTCTCTGCTTCACTCTAGGAAACCAGGGTCCTCTCCCACCCCTTACAAAGAATTCTACTTCCCTTTTCTACTCCAAAGAAACAAGATGGAAAAGGGATGCCCTGGGGTGGTCCCACCTTTAGGGCTTGGTCCTGTAATTTGAAGTCCTCATCCTCATCAGAGTCACAGTCTGGGAACTGATAGACCTTGATTCCAAAGCGCTCAATCTCCTCTCGGATCTGGCAAACACATGAGGGGCCCACAGTTCTGGGGACCCCATCCTTTCCAGAAGCCCACCTGCTCCCCTCCCCCCACCAGCTTCCCTCACTTTGCGTTTCTTGCGTTCCACTTCAGGAGGTGTCAGTGTGTCCGCCTTGGCCAAGATAGGCACGATGTTGACCCGCTGATGCAGGGCCTTCATGAATTCAACATCCAGCGGCCGGAGCCTGGGGAACAGGAATGTGTGACCACAGGCTAGCAGCAGCCCCGCCCTGGCGCTCTCAGCCTGTTCCCTTGGCAGCACCTGGCGGTGACAAGAGCCTCAGGCTCGGACCATACCCGTGGCCAAAGGGTGAGATGAAGTACAGGCAGCAGTGCACCCTGTTGTCTTGGATGTTCTTGCGGTTCAGGCCGCTCTCGTCTCGGAAATACTGCTCGAACTGCTGGTCGATGTATTCTGCCACAGGCTTCCAGCTGGGGCAGGGACAGACAAGCAGAGAAACTGTGGGAGTGGGGACTGCCTCTTGAGGTCTGGGACTACGAGTGGCCCACGCCCTGGGCAGTGTCCTCAAGCCTCTGTTATTCCCTGGCTTGCTTGCCCACGTCTTCAGGGAGGTACCTGTGCGCAACAGGGGTGTATCTCGCCCGTCCCACTAGAAAACCAGACGAAGCACACAGGCAAAGTTCAATAAATACTAGTTTGATGAGAGGAGACCGAGGTGATCAGACCAGTAAGAATAATGTGCCTGCAGGTGAACATCAGCTGGAAGCCCTCAGTCACATTCACAGTCAAGTTCATAGTCCAGCCTCTGAACCTTTGCTCATGTGCTTCTACCCTCGCCTCCACCTCTCTAAGCCTGCCCCATCCTTCAAGGCCATAGCCAAGAACTCTCTCTTCTGTGAAGACTCCTTCCAGTGCGCAAAGTGCTCTGCCCTTCTCTCCACCACACCATGAAATCATACATCATAAGATTTTATAAACACACACACACACACACACACACATTCAAGAACTCCAATTTTCAAGTCTTTCGCTCTTCTGTTATTTAGCCTCATCCTTGCTGACAGGTGCCCAGACAGGTGAACACGTAAGCACCGTCACTTTCATTTCATATAGGAAGGAACTAAGAGACCATCCAGATCATTTTGGCTAGCAAATTTTCTACCCACCCAAGCCCTTGACCTTCTGACTCCTCGGAGTGCTTGCTGCAACACTGCCTGGCCTATTCACTAACTTGAGCTGATTGACACACATGTGAGAGAACAGCTTCTCCCCCACCCCCAACCCCCACTAGGACCAGAAGCCACTCACAAATCAGGATGATTCACACTTGTTCTGTAGCCCTTAAAATGCCCAGCACTGGCTGGACACCTAGTATGTGCTCAATAAATTCCTGCTGGTTGACTGAACGAATGTATGTGCAATAGCACTGTATACTGTGAAAGGCCAAACAAATGAAATTACTACTGCGAGGGAAAGGAGGAAGAGGTAAGTAGATTGACTGAAGGAGGGGATGATACTTGCTACAGTAGGAACCAGGTGCTGGCAGGCGTAGAGTTTCACAGCAAGCCCCGGGTGCTGAGACATATACCTAGCAATGATGATATGGAGGCCACCTCGATCCTTCGGGAATATTTCCATCAGGAGACCACAAACTGTGTGCCAGCACAGTGCCAGGGCAAGATTATAAGAAGAAATGGCCCTCCCCTCAAGGCTAAGACTCTGCAGTTGAAGATGAATCCGCACGTTAAGCCAAAACATCACATACAGTAATGATAAAGCCTCCAGACAGAGCACAGAAAGGTCCATAAGGGTCTGCTGAGTCTGTGAGGCAATTACCCAGGGTCAGCTTTCTGGGCGGGCCACCTGTGGAGTCAGCACAGGGCCCTGATCTCAGAAGGGCCCACCCTTGGTTTGCTTCTCTGCAGTGGCCATCTTGAAATTTGTCACCATTTTCAACAAGGGACCCTGCACTTATATTTCGCATTGGTGCTGCAATTATAATCTTAAAATCCATGAGTGTAAATGGCTCTTTACTTTCATTTTTAATGCACATTCACATGTGTCATTTGGGGTGATTTTCAGATCAACTGGGCAAAGTGGTAAGGCCGGGATGTTTCAGCTGAAGAAACAGGAATGCTGTCATTTGCTCAAGCCCACGCAGTTACTTAATGCTGGGTCAAGGTCTGAACTCAGTCTAGTGGTCTTAGCACCCCCTGCCTGACTTCATTAAGGGCACCCCCTTCTCTCCTGTCTTTATCACTCATTCTCCTTCTCTTCCACTCACTTGGGTCTGACCATTATCTAAGCATCCCTCCAGTTCCTGAAAAAAGAAAGCCAAGGATAATGGCATGTGTGGCAAAGCCACCCTTTCTTCTAGCCTAGAGGGTGCCTGGAGTTTAAACAAAGTTCAACCTGTTTGTCTCCCCTTCGCCTCTTCTTTCCCCTCCTCACCCATTCCTCAAGGCACTCTCATCCCTTTAATAAAAGTTGTTTGTGGCACCTAAAATGTGGCTGGTGAAAGAAAAGGAAGGAAGGAAGGGGATGTTTATTGAGCAACTACTAGATGTCAGGCCCTGTGCTACATGTTTTCAGTTGGATTTACTTTTTTGAGGCTTACTTAACTTAGATCTTCACCCCCACTAAGTATAGGTCAGAGTCACAAAGGACATGAAAGAGCATCTATTCCAACCCTTTCCCTCTCATTTTACAGAGGAGACAGCTACCCCGTAAGGAGCAGTGGCATGCTCAAAGCCACAGACTTTCCTCCTGAGAATTTTGGTTATGTCTTTGCCAATGGATGCTCGTGGGTGTGTGTGTGTGTGTGTGTGTGTGTGTAATGGGAAGAGGGCATCTGGGACTGTGCTTGGTCAAGACATACCACTCTGTGTTGTTGACTGCATCCCCAAAACCCGGTGTGTCCACAATGGTGAGCCGCAGCCTCACACCCTTCTCTTCTATATCCACTGCATGTTTAGTGATCTCCACAGTTTGCACGATCCGCTCTGGAGAAGGGGGAAACTGAGGCCAGGGCAAGGGCAAGGACCTGCCCAGTCAGGACAAAACACCCACCCCAACCAGCTCTGCTGCCCAGACTGCCTCATCCACACTGCCCCCCTTCCCACCCCAAGCTGACTGGGGGCCTGTTCTCTGGGAACCAGCAAGGAGCACATTTCCCAACACAGGAAATGCCGGTGGCTGTTGGCTCTGGCCCCAGCCTCTTCTCTGCTCCCGGCTCTTTTCTTGGATTCCTGGAATCCTTTGGGGGTCAGAGACTCAGAGAGCAGGATTCTGGTCCCTGCCCTGCTTCGGCACCCAAATCTTTAGGGAGCTGGCTGGTGGGCTGCCAGGCTACATAGGCCTACAGAGAGATGCCGTCAATCCCTCTAGGAAGCCATGGTTTCCTGCCTGCTGGGGAAGGCCCCAGCCCCCAGGCTCTGGTGTGGGTTTGATTTCCCAAGTCTGCAGGCCTGTCTGCACGCCCCCTCTCCTTTCCTTACCTTCAGCACTGAGGAGTTTCCGGTCGCGGTACAGATCGGTGAGGAAGAGGCTATTGACAAGAGTGGATTTCCCCAGGCCAGACTCTCCTGATGGGGGAGAGAGGACAGAAGATAAGAGCTATAGTCAAGAGGCAACCCCACTAGAACAAGCTGTGGAGGGAGCTGCTTTCTTATCTAATTGGGAACAGACAACCAACCATAGCATTTTAGAGCTGGAAGGGAGCGGAGAAAACAGCTTGTCCAGCCTTCTTATTTGAATGAGGCCCAGCGAGGGTAAGAGATTGCCCAAGGTCACACAGAAAAAGGCAAATATTGGAAAGCTGTTGATCAAGTGTTCTTTATACCACTTCAACGTCCCCTCACCCCCCACATATACACTTTTGGCTACCCACAGCTCTTGGTTATTTGCCAAAAAGACACAACCACTGGCTGCTTTTTCCTTCCTTACCCATACCCCCTCCCCACATATATACCATCCCTACCTGCAACACCCCCTACCCAGTCCAGCTCTTCCCCTCCTCTACCTGCCACCATGAGGGTAAAGTCAAAGCCCTTCTTCACAGACTTCCGGTGAACTTGATTGGGTAGGGTCGCAAAGCCCACATACTCCTTGTCATCCTAATGGACAGGAAGGCAGAGTGCATCAGAGCAAGAGGCAGGAGGGGACCCAACACCAGCCTTCTCCCTCCCCCCTAGGTCTCTGCCCCCGCCCTAGAGGAGCACTGTCAGACTCCTTCGAGGGCCCATCCAGGGCCACCAGCTAGGCTTCTGCCCCTGCTAACAGTTTCCAGTGCACATGAGGGTCAATGCCACAGAGCTAGGGCTGACACAGGACAGAGAGCCCCAGGTCAACATGCATGCATGCGTGTGCACACACCTATACAAACACACGTGCCCATACACGCACATACACTCGGGATCTCTCTGCTCCCTCCCTGGGTCTTCCTGTACCAGCCCACCGAAGGCCAAGGGCTGGAGGTTCTACCTCAGAGGAGTCATAGGGATCAAGCTTGCCCCAGGGGCTGCGGGGCCGGGCTGAGGGGCTGAGAGGGGCGGAGGCAGAGAAGCACTGCTGGCTGTCAGAAGCCTGGGACCACGAGGGGGTTCTGAACTCCAGGTCATCCTGGTAGAGGTCCGGGGCCTGGGGTCTTGGCTCCAGGACTTGGGGCTTGGAACCCCAGGTCTTGGCCTCTGGTTGGTGGCAGCTCTCGCTTCCTGGGAAATCCTTCACGAACTTGTTCAGTTCTGTGTCATCGGTGTCCTCCAGGAAGCGCTTGATCTGGGGGGGTGGGGGGTGGGTAGGTGGCACGAAGGGGAGAACGGAGGAGGAAGACAGGAGAAGGTAAGAGGGAGAGAGAGGAAAGCGCTTGCAGTTAGAAGGGAAAGAAACTGCACTAGCAGCCAAGCCACAGGGAAGTGCTCCCCATCCCTCCCTCATCTGCTCTTGGACCTCCCAGCGGAGACATCAGGAGAGACCCCAGGATCCAGGAGCAGCCCTGGGCAGCCCCCAAAGTCCTTTCAACTGCTGTTGGGGTCTGAGTAGCTCCAGGCCTGATGCTCCCTCTCAACAGGGTGCTCACTGCCCTGCCCTTCCTGGGGGTCTGGCCAAGACATGGTCCAGGGGCTGCCCTAAAGGCCAGGAAGCCAGACTGAAGAACAGGGAGCAATGGAGGCGTTAGAGCTGAGAGGAGGACATGGTTCAGGATTCAAGGAGAGTGCAGATAGTCAGTCAGAATGGGGGACGGAGAGTAGGGTGGGGTGAAGGGAGCTGCCGGCCCAGGTAAATCAAGGGCCAGAAGGGCTCTGTGCCAGCCGTCACTGCAGGTCAGTGAGCTCTAGCACCGAGGCGCAGACTCTACTGGGGGTGCCCACTTCCCAGGGCTCACTGCAAAGAGCTCAGCATAGCTGATCTGACCCCCCCAACCAGACACCGTGCCACATTGGAACCTGTGCCGAGGCCAGAGGACAGAAAGGTAAACCTGCCAGTGGATGCTGAGCGCGGGATGGAAATGAGCTGGGAGAGACCCAGTGAGGGAAGATATGAGTACGCTAGGCTGCTGACAGCCCCTAACTGGGAGGGACATGCAGGAGGAAACACCCGTTGGTTGTCTCTTGCCCCCTCTACCTGGGGTAAGCTTCAGCCAGCAGTGTAGGAGGGGATCTGGCCTGAGCCGTGAACCACAGGGGTGAGTAGGCAAAGAGTGGCCAACTCCTCTGTAGAGACCTGTCCACCCCCTGTCCAATTTGGAAGAGAGGTCACTTCCCCCCAACTCCTGCCATCCCCTCTAGACCCAAAAACTTCCTCTCTCATTTGGGAGCCAGCCCCCTTTGTGGAGTGCCTGGCAGTGCTGGGCTCAGCTCTGCCTCACAATATCTACATGCCACCTCCAGACAATGGACAAGGGCCGGCTTCAGCGGCTGACTCACTCTCTGGGTTTTGGCCAAGCCAGTGGGGGCTATCCCAGACCACTATGGAGTCCCGGTCAGAGTGCGGGGAGACAAGATGGCCACAATCTTCTGCAGGTCCCCAGTTTACAGAGCAAGAATTGAGGGAGGCAGACATACACATTGCCAGGTTTATGCCAGAGGGAAGGGACTGAGATAGAGAGGATGCAGGGAAAAGTCCCCTAAGAATTACCTTCAGGCTGTCGCCTCTCACGTCCCCACACCTGCCTGTAGCTATAGTCTCCAGGGCCCCCCTGGACAGAGGGAAGGAAAGAGGCCCTTTAGCCTGGAACTGGAACCAGCATGTGGGGGCTTAGTGAACAAAAGAGGCTGTCCTGAAGCAAGCCTAATGGGCTTTTCTCACCCATAATATTTGTGGGATCCCAGTGGAGTAACTGCCCATCCTAGTTTGTTTGCTGTCCTGGAATACTGATTAATTGTGCCCCTTTTCACACAAAGTGTCCCAGGTTGGAGAATTCATTATATGGCAACAGAGAAGGGACGGGGCTGCGGGGGGTGGGAGGGATGGGGCGCAGCAGGTCTTGTTTTCTGGCAGCTAGAGTCTGGGGAATTCCAGAAAACCCTGCCTCTCTGCATAACCCCAAAGTGACCCAGCACTTGGTCCCAGTGAAAGACGACTATGCTCCACCAGGTTTCCGCAAGGACACTGAGCAGAGGGGCAGTAGTTAAGGGAGAAAGGAAGACACTGATGGGGACCCCTAACATCCCCAGTCTTCCAATAGTCACCAGGAACCCACCATTCCTGGGTTCCCTGCCAGTCTTGGCTGCTCATCAGGGAGGGCCCCACAGGGGCTGTAGACAAGGAGTTAGGACACTAGGGTGTTCACCTCCTATCTGCCCTCCCCCAATCCCAGCTCTCACAGTGACCAGATCATTTTTTGACTTAAAGCCCCAATCCCCATCAAGGCAGGAGGGAGAGAGGTCAGGTCCCCCCCATCTCCCAGAGAAGCACCTTACCCCAGCTTCAGTCCTGTCCTCAGGGACAGAACTGCTTTGCCATCCCAGTGAATGGTCCATGTCCCAGGCTTCGGCAAGTTCTAGGTCTAATTTTATCTCCCAGGCAAAGTTCCTCACACACGGAAACAGCCTGATCCCGATGCTCTTGTTGTAATCCAGCTTCCTGGCTTGCTCCTTTCCCTTTCTCTTTGACCCCCCCCCCCCCCCCCCCCGTCTCTGTCAGGGGCCAAAAAAGCCTGTGGAATGTCGTTCCCCACCCCCTCCTCCTCCCTTTCCCTTGGCTCCCACCCTCCAAGGACAGCTCAGCTGCAGCAGGATCACTCTGTTTCTCTGCAGTCCCCTCCTCCTCTGATTGGCTGTCCCATGATGCCTGCCCGCTGCCTACCCCGGTGGGCACAGCATCAGCCTCCCAAGTCTGTCTGCAGCACAGGCTCTTGATCAACCTGGCCTCTCCTATTAACCCCCAAGGACCCCGAGGCCTGCCAGAGGGTCTTGAGCTGTCCCCAAGGTGATCTGGCCCATGGGTACATGGGGACAGCCACCCAGGAGACTCCACTCCTAAAGGACTCCAATCTCTTTCACCTTAACTTTAAGCAGTGCTGAAGTAGGGTAGGAGGTCTTATAATCCCCTGGAAATATGTTCTCATGGGAACAGCCCTGCTTTTCTGCCCAAATGTCCCTTTGTGTTTTCCTAGCAGGGAACCCTACTGTCTTGGGAAATCTGCCCCTAGATTTCCCTGCAGAGTCCTAGCCACAGGGGACTCCTCCCACCCAAGGATACCTGACCTCTGACTCACGGGGACCTATATCACTTCCATCACCCCACTGTTCCCAGAGAGTCAGTGGAGAAGCTGCTAGCACTTGGTCTCGGTGGGGCATGAGTTCTGGCCCAAGGGAAGGTGGCATCCCAGAAGCTTCAGAATGGCCAATTAAGTGGGAGACAGACCGAGGGGCCTGGCTGGGAGTGTGCACATGGAGTCGGAAGACCAGCGTTTCTGGTTTGGCCAGAAACACCCTCTGTGATTTTGAATATTATCTTAATTTCAGGGCCTTAATGTCCAATTGTGAATGGCCCTGTCTTGCCTCTCAGGAAGGCCGGGGAGAGATACCTCAAGCTTTTGAACCTGAGGAGAGAAGGTATATTTCAAGTCACAGGATAATTTTTAATGTTGGCCTGTCATTCTTTTCCCATGCAAACTGAAACGCCGTTGGGTTCCTGGGCTGGAGAGCACTCCCCCACTGTCCCCACTGACCTCCAAAGTAGCTGGGATACTGATCTCCTTTCAGAGAGAGACCCCTTACAGAGGAGTCTGGCTTGACATGAACCAGTCAGCCTAAGAACTGGGCCTAAAGGGCCTAACAGCTGACGACTCTGGTGGTGGTGGGGTGTCTTTTAATTAGAGAAGAACAGGGTGGCTTCAGCCAAGCTGAAAGCACCAAGACCTCAGCTGAACTGAACTTAGTGTGTGGCAGAAAAAGCCCCTCTTGGTCCCTGCTGGGCTTGGCATTGGGGATAGTCCATGCTCCCCCAGGCTTCCATCACTGGAACAATCACTGTGTCCGTACCCATGTGGGGAGAAGTGGGGCAGGGATAAAACAAGCACCACTTGGCCTCTCCCAGGAACCCCCTTCTGGGGAAGGTCACAAGGTCACCAAGACTTCCTAGCCAAGCCTTGGGCCTCAGCCTAGACACAGCTTGAAAGACAAAAGCTCCAAATGTTGGCCTTTCCAGACCTGGAAGCCTCTGATTCCAGTGGGCCCAGGGAGTTCCTTTCTGGAGGCTGCCCACAGCCAACATCCTGCCCCACAGGCTGATGATCATGGATCTCCTCCTTCTGTAAACAGCCTGTGCCTCCCAAGGCGAGGGCAAAGGCTGGGGGGCTTCCAAACTGGGAGGAGAGGCTGGCATGAGGGCCAGAGACCCTGACCCCCCTCATAATGCGTCTGTGGCAGGCTGTGGCAAGGATGGCAGCAGAAAAGCTGACCCCCTTATAGTCAGACATCAAAGCTTCCCACCTGGGGGTCCCAGGAGGCAGGGGGGTGTGACTATTTCTCCTCCAGACAGGTGGCGGGAATGAGCTCCCCCAACCCGCACTGCTGCAGAGGGACCTGGTCTGGGAGTGGGGGAGTGTACAATGCAGCAGGAGGAAGCTTCCCATGGTTCCTGTCTCAGAGGCAGAGGGACAGAGCTGATCCCATGGGTAAGATGGTGGGTTAGGCTTCGCTCTCTCAGGGGTCCCCCGGGCAGAGGACGCAGTGGGAAGAGCCTGGGAGCTGCTCCGTGCCAGGCTGCAGGAAAGAGGGCCCAAGCGTCTCACCATCCCTCCTGGGGAGGCAGGCAGTGTCTGTAGGCCTCCTCTGTGTGTTTCCCAAAGGAAGTTGGTCCTGGCCCCTGAACCCAGGGCAGGTGGGTGAGGAGGGGTCACCCAGGTAACAGCTGACCCAGGCAAGGGTGGGGGACCCTCAGCTCCGCCTGTCGCTGACGCGCCTTCCCCAGCCCAACATGCGCGTCTCTGCTGGCGGGCCCCCACCCCCACCTCCGCTCAGCACCGACCCACCCCTCGGTCCAAGAACACCGGCAGCACCCCAGGACTCGGGGTCCGCTCCGTCGCCGCTCGAATCAGAGGGAGAAACTTGGAAGCTGCAACGCAGCGCCGTCCACCAGCATTGCCCGCCTGTGCCCGCAGCCGGAGACAGCGCCTCCCGCCCCGCACAGCCGGGGCTGCTGCGCCGCGGGTCCCCGCGGAGCCGCCGGGAGCAGAGGGCCCTGCGCGCCCCGGCCCTGCCCCGCGCCCGCGCGCCTTACCATGGCTGCAGCCCGGGCCGGGCCAGCTCCGCCTGGACAGCGTCCGAGGGACCCGCGGCCGAAGCTGCGAGCCGACCTCGCCGGACAGCCGGCCCCCGCCCGCCGCCCAGAGTGCGGACCGGCCGGGGGCGGGGCCTGGTGGCGAGGGCGGGGCCAGCCGGCCCTGGGGCGGGGCCTGCCCTCAGAGATCGCCGGCGCCTGCCGGGGTGCCCGGGGCCGGAGGCGGGCGGCGGGCGGTGCGTGCGGTGGGCCTTGCAGCCCGAGACCCCGGGAAGCGAAGGGTGCGCAGAGGAGCTTAGGACAGCGCTGCACTGGTCACCTGGCTCTTCCTTACTCAGCCCCTAAAAGTGGCCTCTTCGGGCAGCACATCACAGTGGGGGCTTGAGCAAATCCCCAAAGAAAAAGGAAGGGCCCACCTGGCATCCCCAGGAGGAGATGTTTTTGGAAGGAGAGGGGTTTTGCCCCACGAGTTGGGGGAGAAACCATTAGTTACCAAAGGTTTGCAGGAAATGAACCCGACTGACGTCCAAGTTATCGGTTGTCCTTACATACTCCACACCTCCTAAGGTAGAATGTCAGAGGCTCTCTACCTCTACCCAAACTATGAAGAAGAGACAAGAGGTTCCCTTCCTGCAGGACCCTAGATTAAAGATTAAAGAAGATTTGCTGCATAAATTATCCAGGGATCATCTGCTGGAAGGGTGGAAGGGAAGCGGCCTAGTGGCCTTTATGGGGCAGTAGAGCCTTGTCTGAGGCTGAGGAAAGTGGGAGGGCCTCAGGAGAGGCCAGCCCAGGCCTGAGCCAGTTCTACACTGGGCAAACAGGTGAGATGCTGTGGGGACAGATGCCCCAGCAGCTTTAGAGGTATTAGAGGCTCAGAAGGGTCATAGCAGCAAGGGAGAAGTAGATGCTTAGACTGTGGGGAGTTGGTAGGGATTTCCTGAGCTAATACAGGTCTGAGCTGGTCAGCTTCTGTGGAAGTTTCCAGAAGCATGCCTCTCCCTGATTCCCAAGAGCCTTCCCCAGAGCAGGCTGACTGGCCCGAATACGCTTTAGACAAAACTGAGGCCCACGTACAACATGGCTCGCTCTCTCTCAGTGGAAGTGCCAGAGCCTGCCTATCCTATTTCTGTCTGATCTGTCAGTGGTCATGGTTGGGATCAAGTTAGAACTTAGCAAAGAGAGGGAAAGGGCCTAGGTATGCAGATGAGAACCAGCTCAGAAAACGAGGCATGGCTATTGGAGATGTTATTGGATATTTGGCACTGGTGGACTGAAGGATGGAAGGAGGGGTGCCATTGCTTAAAGAAATCAGGTGTATTCATAAGCTAGCAAGCTGAGGAGAAACCTTCCTAGCTGGGTGACCTTGGGCAACTCACTTTACCTCTCTGGACCTCATTTTCCACACCAGAAAATGAGAGGATTAAATTAGGATAAGGGCCAGCAGCTTGGCTCAGATAAGAGGGAACCTCTGAAGGTATAGAGAGGTTCCTGGAAAAGGCCTGCGCTAGATCAAGAGATCTGAAGGAAAACAAAGACATGAAAGAGTTTCTTTAGAGAAAAACCAATGGCTATTGGAATGCTGCAGAAGTAGCAGCAGCTGCTGCCGTCAGACCCGAACATCAAACTCCAGCTACACAAAGCCCCACTGTTGGGAACTAGCTGTAGGCCACTAGTACTCATGTATGCTCTCATAAGACTTCCACTGGCATTCTGCACGGCCTGGGCTAGGGGTGCTAGGCCGGGGGGGGGGGGGAAGCCCATGTCAAGGAAGACAGGCTCCATCACAAAGCCTTGTTTTCCACAATTGTAAGTTCCCTCCTCCCACCGCCCCAGTCCCTGGCTGTAGTCCAAGTGTAGACACAGACACATCTCAGAAAGCAGCTCGGCTAGCTCATCCTCAGCTGCGGCTGGAATCCCAGCTCTGCGCTGGCACCTGCTGCCCAGGCGCCAGCGAGCTCTGTGTGTCCTGAGGCACGTTGGTGCCCAAGCTTGTTTAAGGGAAGTGAGCCCCTAGGAGAGGCCTGGGACTGTGGGACTCATCTTTAAGCCAAGACTCTAAGGAGCTTGGTGCTCACAGTGCCTTTGTAATCACTGTATCCGATGCCCGACAGGAAGCATCCTAAAAGCATGTTAAAAGCTAAAGGCAGACTTTGAGCCATTCCATCAGACTTTGAGCCATTCCATAAACCTTGAGTGCTAGCCCTGCCGCACTCTGGGTTTCTGAGAGAACCTGGCCTAGGCTTAGGACCCCATGCCTGCTTAAGTGATTATCTTACTGCCTGAATGTCCCTTCCCCTCTCTAGGCCTCCATTTCTCCCACTGAAAGCTAGGACCGGACTCCCCACAACTCTAGCGCTCCTGTTCTGGGGTTGGTATGGTAGAGTCTGACACCCAGGTGGAAGTGAAGCCGAGATGCAGCAGCCCTTGTATGGGTCACTGACCACTGAGTGCTCCTCCCCACCTCCAGTTAGCACGTGGCCACCCGACATTGCCTCAGTGCCCCTCAGCTCCTGGAGCTCTGGCTCTTCCTTAAGATTCAACATCCCACCAGGAACTGACATCCTTAACTAGAGTACAATTTCCCAGGCACCGCTGGAGTCAGGGTATGCAGGCCAAGGCTCTGGGGAGTGGACACTTTGTTTGGCACAAAGCCTGAATCTCCTGAGAAACTCAGATCAGCACACACCTCCAGCCTGCTAGACAGGGCTCCCTCTGCTTAGGTCAGGCCAATGTGGTCTGTGTAAAAAAAACTCCTGGCCCCTGCCATTGGACCTTTCCTGCCTACCCATGGGTGAAGGTTGTGGGGCACCAAACTAAACAAAGATGTTGCACGTGGACCAAGCCAAGGCCCGGGTTCAAAAGCTAAGAATAAATAGTGATTACCACAGGAAATCAGGATCTCAGATCTGTATGACTAGCAAAGGCCACTCTTGCCTCTGGGTAGCAGAGTTTCTCTTAAGTGATACAGGAACTGATTGTACCTTCCTTCCCCCAGAGGTGATGAGTCACTGATGATATAGTCAGAGGGCTCTAATGGGACCAAAAGGGCTAGCACTGGGTTGCGTCTTTCAAGGAAATCTTAGCTTGTCTGTCCAGAAAGTTCTGTGGCAAGAAATCAAAATATCCCAAGCCCCTCCCCGGTCCCTATTGTTCCCCAGTGTCCCAGGATCCTGAGGCAGGCCTGAAATATGGGTGGCAAGGCCAGAGAGCACAATGTTTCCTGGCACCTGCTGTATGGCTATGGTGAGGGGCAGTTCTGGAGCCAGCAGAGGGCAAGAGGCACGCAGAGGGCCCTTCTAGCACCTTCTCTGCAGTAGGGCAGGGCACAGGAGCTGAGAGATGGGACTTACAAATGCACTGGAGTGTGACCCCCCTTCAAGGGGGCCTCCACCTTACCTCCCAACTTGCTCTTGAATACCTCCCATGGCTAAAAACTCACTGACTCTACTGCCCTTCAATCTTTGGGCAGTAATTTACCAAAGGTCTTCATCATACAGAGTCAAAATTTGTGTCTACCTGGACTACCCTCCAAGTGCCTCTGTGCTAGAAGCCTTGCTAACTCATTTCACTGGACTTTGTTAGGTTCTTCGATGTCCATGCCCTTTCAAGTGACCCATCTGTATACTTTTCTCTCCCAAACTAACCACAAGCCCCTCAAGGACAGGGAGTATATCTTCGATTTTAACCTCTACTCATTTCAATTCAGTGAACATGTGATGTCATATCTTCCCGGATGACCAGGCTTCTGCCCCCAGGAGGTATCTGATCAATATGAATTGACTGAAAGGATTCATTGATTGGCTTTCCACTCTGATTTTTGGAGCACAGACAAGCCTTGAGGCTCTTGGGCTTCACTGGCCCAGAATTTGCCCTTCATTCTGGCTGTTCACCAGCTCATACTCACCTCCCAGCCTCATAGTTCACATGCAGAGACACAAATGTTACCCTCACTAAAGCCTTTCCCTTCGTAATCTGTGATGTCTGAAGGTACTGCTGAAATATTGAGAAGTGACTTTGCAGGAAGATGTGGCTATGGAAGAAGGGTTTCTATACCATGTATAAATCCCTAGGGCAGGATGCTCCCTAAAGTGCTCTCGATTTTGAGGAGCCAGCTCTGAGCCTCAGTTTCTCCACCCGTGAAATAGGAGAAAAAAATCCACCTCATGAGATTGCTATAAAGATTCACTAAAGTAACATGCTTAGAAAGGTGTACACAGGGGTGCCTGGGTGGCTCAGTGGGTTAAAGCCTCTGCCTTCGGCTCAGGTCATGATGCCAGGGTCCTGGGATCAAAGCCTGCATCAGGCTCTCTGCTCAGCAGGGAGCCTGCTTCCTCCTCTCTCTCTGCCTGCCTCTCTGCCTACTTGTGATCTCTGTCTGTCAAATAAATAAATAAAATCTTAAAAAAAAAAAAAAGAAAGAAAGGTGTAGACACTAAAATGAGTGGTAGCTATTATCTCAGCTAATGAGAAAACTATCAACACCAAATCAGCAACCATCAGCTGTCATAATGTCAAATGCTTTCCCTCCAAAAAAATGAGGAATGTGCATGTGTAATGGGTGTAGAGGGATGAGAGAAGAGCCTGAGACTAAAGTGACATTGGAATGCCCATGCTGCCACCAACTGTAGAGTCAGCCTCCCCAGCTAAACAGCACTCCAATCTCTAGAAAGCATGTCTTGGTTTCAGACTTACTGAGCAGAATTCCCAAAAACAGCCATTGTGGAGACTCCCGGAGCTAAATGACTTTGCCTGTGGTGGGCGTGCCTAGGAAGTGACTCTGGCCAGCCCTGTCCTCCCACCTTCAGTGCCTCTCAGGAACTGCCTCACATTCTGTTCCCCTCCTCCAGGCGTTCCTTCAGCCCCCAAGGTGCAGCTGTCTCTCGCCTCTCCCCTCATGGCAGCTGGGCCAAGGCAGCTGAGCAAAGGAGGGGAAAGGGACATGGTCGTTTCTGTCACTCAGGATAACCTTCCTGTGGCTGAGCAGCTGTCAGGGTGACTTCTGTGTCACAGATTTTCTTCCTCACCCAAGGATGCTCTCTGCCCTCTGAAGCCAAGCTCCCTCATCTACCCAGGCCTACTATTTCTCCTCTTACTTGAAAAACCCACCATCTCAAATACCACCAAGCTCTTCTGACAGTAAGATACCATGTTGGAGATGGGTTCCAGGCAGGGAATCAAGGAGCAGCTTCTGGAAATACACCAGAGAGTCCAAAACAAAAGTGGCAGATTCTTCCCTAGGTGGAATCATTCCGAGAACATCATCCACAACAACAACAACAACAACAACAACAAAACCCAAGGGATTCTGGCCTCAATTCTGCCATCAAGCCCAAGGGAGGGGCATAGGATTTTCCTGCCCCCATTTCATAGGCAGAGGGACAATCTGCTCAGGTCTCACAGGGCAGGCAGGATGTCACACCCTACCCTGTGCTTCCAGTGGCTCCTGCTGAGGTACACTGCACCTTAGCCTGTCCTAGGGTCACCATTTGCCCTAGTTTGCCCAGGACTGGGAGGGGTCCCAGGACACAGGTTGCTAAACCAGGAACATCCCAGGCAAACCCTGATGAGCTGGTCAACCTAGACTGTCCCCAGAATAGCAAGTGTGGGTCAGAGGTTATCAGCCTCCCATTCAGCTCTGGACTGCGCTGCCCATGGTAGCTGGAAATGAACAAGGCATCACTTGACAGGAAAAGCAGCTGGGTGGCAGGGGTCAGGCTGTTATGAAAAGCCCCCCAATGTGCCCTGCCCCACTTTCAGCAGCTCTGCTCCATTCTTTCAATTCCCTCTCTTCTCAACTACAAGCCTCCATACAAAGCAAGAGAAAATGAGGGCAGTGGGAAAGATGGTTCAAGGGTTCCTTTCAGGCAGCCCCCCTCCTGGGATTCTGTTAACATTCCCAGGAATGCAGAGCAGCCCAGCATTTCTCCTAGACTCTGGGTTTTTTTCTGTCGAGGAAGTGTACCTGAGCAAAACTTCCCCAAGACTCAAGAGCCAAAGAGAGGCTGGTCATACCATCCCAGAGGCCAAATGACGTGTCACTTTAAAGACACCAAAGTCTGCCTTAGGTATCACTGAGATGGCTTCCCCTGGTTCCTGGCCTCTTTTCCAGAGTTGGTTTCTTGCATAATTAATAGACATAGAAGGGAGTAAACCACCTTGTCCGCCGCCGACAGCCTGAGACGTCGTTTTCAAGGGCAAGTAGGTTAGGTGCCTTGAGGACAAGGACCTTGGGGCCAAGGCAGCCCCATCCATCGGGGCGTTGCAGCCCTTCCCATCAAGAGCTGCTTTATTCCAAGGAATTCCCCAGGGCTGTGTGAGAGGACAGCCCCAGCTGACCCAATAGGGGACCTTCCTGTTGAGCTTTTGCTCGTTCTGATACCAAAAACAAAACCATTAGGAATGCTTCCCTCAGTCCAGCATAACCTTCTCTGGGGAGATTCCAGCCCCTAATGTACCAATCCAAGGAGGAGAAGCATCTGTAAGCTCTGCTCCTTGGACAAAAGGGCCTTGAGGAGCCACTTGGGAAGAGACTGACACTTAAGAGAGAAATGGTTGAACTGGGCTCTGGCCCCAGCTGTGGACCCAGAAGGGCTTGTGAAGCTCCACAACAAACATGCGGCCGCCCCCAAGCCAGGAGCTGCGGCTGGCCACCAGAGAATGCCTGCCAGGAATGGAATCTGGAACAGACTCTACAGTCAACCATTGCCAGATCAGAAGAACCAGAGGGCTTGGACATCCGCACCACAGATTCTGTCTTGTGGGATGGCCTGTGGGCCATGCAGCCTGGAGGACAGAATGCGGAAGGCCTAGCACTCTCTTCTCCATGCCACCCCACTTCCAAAGAGCCAGAAAAGACCAGCAGGCCCCGTCTCTCCCCAGCTTCTCTTCCCAGCTTCTGGGGAGCAGTCCTGCTGCTGAACAGGGCTAGAGAGCTGCAATTATCGAGACAGGATAAGAGCTATTTTGGGAAGGAGCCGTCCTGCTGCCAAGGCTTTTGACTTCCGAAACTAAAACAAGATGCACCAAGAAAGAGGGTGAAGGTGGGGGGGAACAGGGAGGAACTTGCTCAGCCCAAACCATCATATCCTGAGTGAGGGAAAACACTAACCCGTTCCCAAAGGTATGTAAGTGCTTCAAAGGAGTGAGCAAGAGGCTAGCTATTAAGATACCCTGGCTTTGAGAAGGAGGGTGTAACTTGACCGCCTGCCACAACACACATCCCCTTGATGACGACTCCCTCTCTCCTAAGATCCTGCAAGAACCCATATTCAGTCTGCTGCATTTATTTGGACATTTGAGCACAAACTATTTCATATTGTTGTTTAAATGTTTCCTGTCCGTGTCTTATCTCCCAAACCAGACGGTAAGTTTCTCATGGCCAAAGAATGTGTGTACTCTGAGGTTTCAATGCTTCACCCGCACCACAACCCCGCCGCCAAGCAGTGCCTAGCAGAGTGCTAGGCATCTGAATAAAGTTGTTTATGGAAGGAAGTGATAGAGGGAGGAAGGAAGGAAGAGAAGAAGGGAAGATGGAGAAAGGGATTTACAGTCTTGCATGGAGGTAATCTCTACACGTAGCTGTTTCCACCCACAGTGGAGCTCAGGGCCTAGAGCTGAATAGGAAGCCTTGGAAGAAGGGGTGGCAACCACACTTCTGGCACCTCCCCTTCAGCTCTTTCATTATCTGAGCTCAGGCTATCCTGCCGCACCTCCCTTGTTTGTTTTCTGTTTCTCTCTGTCGTTAACTGTCCATCCTGGGCTAGCCCATGGGTGGGACCCATTAGAAGCCATTGCTAGGCTTTGGGTAAGGTAGAGATAGGGTGAGAGAAAGAACGGAGGCAGGAAAAGCTCAGACTATCTCATCAAACATGGGCCAAGAAGAACTAAAGTACTTAGAGGAACAATGCACTGTGAAATCAGGACACTCTTTGCCAAATTCAGGACACAGGGCTGCCGAGAGCAGAGTTTACCTTGTGCCTTTCAAAGTTGAGAACTCAAATAGTGTGTAACCCAGAAAAGTGTTCCCTTTCTGGAGTGCCCTAGGCTGTAGCAAGGAGAGCCAAGTGGAGACTGATCCAATGTATGGCTTTCCAGACAGCCTTCACACGGAGCACTTGGCAGGATTTATCATCTCTCCAGGGCTGCAACTACTTCAAATAGCGCCTTCGTGCAAATCGCCCTCTGGGGAGATGCAGCTCTACAGGTGCACAGTGCGGTAAGGGGAACGCAGGCTGGATTCTAGCCCCCACTTGCCCTGTTAGGTGCCCTTGTGCAACGAACAACTTGCCCAACCATAAGGAGCACTTCTGTCTCCCTCCATTCTTACTTCCATGAGAGGTTAAGAGAGGGACTTGGATAAGGGGGAGCACAGGAAGAATGGAAGTAACTTCCCAGGGGTGTTCTTACCTCCTCATCTGTCATAATGGAGAAGTAGAAGTCGGGCATTCCCAGGGGGCAGCAAATGGAATTCAGAGAGTACCAACAGGAGGGGAAAAAGAGAATTTTACTAAAGATATTTAGTAGACTTGGGCATAACCTGGCCCAGCATCCTTCCAAGTGCAAGTGGCCCAAATAGCAACAGCTAGCATTTACTGAGGGCTCACTGTTGCCAGGCACCACGTTGAGTACTGTAGGACCATGCTGTACATGTAGTAGCTTGGTCAGTCCTTATAAGGATCCTAAGATGTTGCTACCGTTCTCATTAACAAGGAAGCTAACGACTGGAGAGAGAAAACTTACCCAAGGTCACCGTGAGAAAATAAACACAGGGCTCAAACCCAATACTATAACTTCAGAGTCCATTCTCTACTAACCTCAACTTTATAGAGCTTTGCTCCCTCTGGGGGGCAGGGATGCCCTTCTCTGCTCTTTGTTGCCCATCACTCAGAGGGTTTGTGCTGGTTGGGACTGGATTGCATTCCCAGGGCTCTTCCCCCAACCCCCCAGGAACTTCCTCATCCAGAGCCCTGGCCTCCCTCATGCTCACAGACTAAAGCATATTTTGAGCTGTAACATTCAAAGTAGGAACTCCTTGCTACTAAGATTCGCTAAGTGAGGGTTGGTCCCTACCTTCCCTCCCACCAGAGAGGTCAAGGGAACAAAGTGGGAGGAGGGTGTCTGGGGACACTTCTCTTAAAGATTCTAGAGTTGGGGGCAGCTGGCTAGCTAAGTGGGTAGAGCATGTGACTCTTGGTCTCGGGGGGGTGGTAAGTTTGAGTTCTATGTTGGGTGTAGAGATTACTTAATAATAAAATCTTAAAAAAAAAAAAAAGGATTCTAGAGTTCGTTACAGGACCTACTGATGGCCTCAAGGCAGAGGCCTGACATCCCTGAAGACCCTGCTGGGTAGCGGTCAATGCTCCCCAGGTCCATCTATGGGGGCTTGAGGAGAGTTCTGAAGAACCAGAGAGAGACAAGAGGAGATCCAGCAACCTGAATTAGTGTGGAGTCAGCCCTGAGGGAGACTGTGAAATAGGTAGTTTATCTTGGTGAATTGTTTTTTGGTTTTTAAAAAAAAATCACATGAGAGGCAAGTCCAGCTCAACTGAAAGGCAATGGGCTTAAATTGTTTTCCATTCCAAAAGTGACTACTTCCCACTGAAAGGAGGCTCCTGAAAACAAAAAGTTTCCAAGTCCCAAAGGAATGACTCTAACTAACAGTGGAATTATAGACAAGATAAGGATTTCCTCTGCTCCTTCAAGTCAAACCCTGGTCCTGACAGACTTAGCTTTATAGATACACAGAGATCACCCTCCCACCTGTCCTCCTGCCTCCCAGACCCCACAATGGATCCATAGGACGGAAAAGCACAGACCTTTTAGCCAACAGATGACACGAGTGTACATTTCCTCAGAGACATCTGAAAGTAACAGAGATTGTTGCTTTTTTTCACACTGTGGGATGTACATCCCTTCCCCCACTACTTAACATCTCCCTTTCTAGTTCCACATTTCTCCTCCCAAAGATGCCCTCAGCCCTTGATCCTCTCCATGGAGCCCCTGAAGACTAAGACTAATTTCCCCACTCCCTTTTCTCCACCCTCTTTGTGCCACTATTAATGCCTTTTCCCTCTTGGAAGTCAGGGTCCTAATGTATCTATGTCCCACCTTCTCCATTTTGTTGTCAAAATATTTACCTGAGAAACTTATTTTCTTTACTAGTCCTGACCAGCCCTCACCCCAGCTCAGTTCTTCATTCCTCCATTCTTGGGACGCACTTCCCACCCTGCAAACCACTCTCTACTACCTTCCATTGAAAGGTTAAGCAGCGTTGCCTGGAAGAGTCAATGCCTGATGCCAGCCCAAGCATCGTCACCGATGTCATTAGCTTGGAGCTCAGAGAAGCTGGAGGGGAAGGAATGGAGCAATGGACTCACGGGTGGGACTAGCTTTAGCACTGGCAGGAGGGCAGCTCTGAGGCCCAGAATGAAGAAGGGGCTTTTCCTGCCCACCCCAATGTCCCACCTCACTACTTTGGGACTGCACCTGGGCAGAGTGCTTCTTCACATACCCACGAAGAAAGCACTAAACCTTTCAATGGGTTGTTTGCAGGTACACTTGAAGGCCTGTGGCACTTCGCTCAACAGTGCCTGGTTTAGAGACTCCTTTGGTAATGAGAGTGGTGGCGGTGTTGCTGGTGCTGGTGGTGGTGATGGACTTGCCTTCTCTCTCTGGAACATCATTTCCTCACAGAAAGGACTTGAGTCCATTTCAAAAAAGGACAATAAAGGATCTGGGGGAGGACGGGACTCAGACTCAAAATCAGGTGTTGTCGGCCGGCTTTGGGGTGTTTCAACTTCAGGATTGAGTAAGGTCCACCATGAGGAATCAGGCCCATACCTAGGTAAGGACCGAGGGGGTAAGGGCCGAGGGGACAGTTCCAGTTCTGCATGGACAGAGGGCTTTTGGGACGGTCCTGGGGACATGTAGACACTTTCTGAAGGCCTTTGGGTGTGCTGCTTATAGCCGCGCTCTGGAGTGACAAACGTAGGTTTGGGGGGGCTCTCAGACATTGCTCGAGATGTCACCTGGGGTGCTGGGTGTAGTAACTGCCCCCCTGGGGAGATGGTTACCCTGCGGCCAACCTCGCTGTCTCCTCGGGTTGAGGGCCTCAGGTTGGACTCTACTTCTGTTGATATTAAGATCTTTGGGGAGGGCTTGATGTCAGCATAGACAGAATGCTTGCGGACAGACTCGGGATCAGGACGTACAGAAACTCGGCGTCCACCATCCAAATCCTTAAGGACAGAGAGTCTGAGGGACGATTCCACATTCATATTCTTATGCAAAGTCTTGGGTTCTGTACAGATTGAGCTGGGACTATTCATTTCACACTCCTGGCCAAGGATCCTTCTCAGGGCTATCCGAGAGTCTGCATTGACACGACCACTGCTATGTTCTGGGCTAGAGGGTCTCCTTGGAGATCTCATCTCTGTAGCCGTCAAACCCTTTCGGATGGGTTCAGTTTGTACTGCTTCATCCTTTGGGCAAACTAAAGTCCTACGGCGAATTCTGACCCCTTGTGGGTACTGGACCTTGGAGGGTGGGTCGTCTTCTTGTAAGATTTGTAAGTTATCCTTCTGGTCCACAAAACTCAACCGGCGAGAGGATTTGGCATCTGGGATTAATGAGTAGCGATTACTCATGTCACGCCCTGGCTTGCTCTCAACCCCTCTTCGTGCTGATTCCTCTCTGGATGGACTAACGTTGCGCTGCATCTGGACAGCATGGGAAGCTATCTGACTTTGCTGGCTCTTTCGATGAGGAGAGGGATGGCGGTACGTTTCTGATTTTGATCGAGTCTCACTTCCTCGAGGGATGGGTGTTCCGGCAAGGCCAGGCCCTGACTGGGGGGAGCTGGATCGAGGATAGTCTGATGTTGAATGGAGAGTGGTGAGATGCCCAGCTTCTGATCTTCGATGTGGTGAAGGGCTCATTTGGACCGAAGCATGTCGTGAGCTCGAGGCAAGAATGTACCCTTGTTCCCGCTGAGGAGTTGTGTTCGTATCCTCAGACCCTTTTGGTGCTGAAACTGCTACCTTGGACCCAGCTTTATTGGTCTTGACCATCCGATACATGGAGCTTCTCTGGGCAGATCCCATATTTTATTGGCCAGCTTATACTGAGGGTCTTAATGGAGTCTGGAAATTTCCCCTCAGTTTTAAACGCTGCTGTTCTTGCACTCCCACAAAAGTGACTGTTATTCTAAGAGTGTCTCAAATAGTCCCCTTAGCTACCTGCCTGGTGATGTCATAAAGGAAGGAGCTTCCTACTAAACATCCTGGCATACAGCCACAATTTTTTTTAAGTAGACTCCATGCCCAGTGTGGATTAGAAATCATGACCTTGAGATCAAGAGTTGCATGGTCTACCGACTGAGCCAACCAGATGCCCCTTCAGAAACAATTCTTCAGAGGGGCGCCTGGGTGGCTCAGGGGGTTAAAGCCTCTGCCTTCAGCTCAGGTCATGATCCCAGGGTCCTGGGATCGAGTCCCACATTGGGCTCTCTGCTCAAGGAGGAGCCTGCTTCCCTCTCTCTCTCTGCCTGCCTCTCTGCCTACTTGTGATCTCTCCCTCTGTCAAATAAAGAAATAAAATCTTAAAAAAAAAAAAAAGAAACAATTCTTCAGAGAATCTCAAGCAGTAACTGCAAGGAAACTGAGGACTTATCTTTGGAGTTGACACCACCAAGACTTTGGCCAAGTTCTTAGCAAAACCAGATTTTCATAGTACACATAGAAGGCTCCAGATTCTCCCTTACTATTCCCAGGTTCTAGGAATTCCAAGACTCATCCAGAGAAGAAGTCAACCTGATTATCCTACTAAGGCAAGTCTACTTAACTCAATGACTCTGTGTTAGTCCCAGTTTTAGTAAGACACAATTACAGAGTTGTCCCAATTTAGTTTAGAACTGCACTGTATAGAAGTTAAAAAAAAATAGAGCTCCAGCCTTTTCTAGGTTTCAGAGGTGGTTTGGTTGACCCTGAGGTAAAAATCCAGACTGCATGAATCATAAATTCTCATATTCTTGGCCCAGGAGTGAGCGTAGGATTGTAGGAAGGATTCGAAGTTAGTCATTGGTTGCAATCATAAAAGACTCGTGCACCTTAGACAAGTTACTTGACCTTCCTGAGCTTTGGTTTCTTCATCTGGAAATCAATGTCTGGTAGATGTCATATAACAAATGTTAGTGTCCTTTCTCACAATCCTCTCCCCTCAGCTATCCTGATTAGATGGACTCTGGTTCTTTCTTGATTTGAAGAGTGCCTTTGCATCTTGGATGATCATTTTGGATCAGAGACACGATCATATTTCTTTCCCTTTCACAGTCTCCTCTCCACCATATCCACATCCCACTTTGAAGGATCATCATGGTTATATGATGGTCAGATTCATTGTTTCTGGATCTTTAAATTCACCTTGATTAAAGACAAAGTTGAAACCAAAACCAAACATGTTTTTAGGTAACAGGAATCTCAATAGACTGAGAAACCTTGAGCTACTGACACAAGTTTTTAGAATATAAAACACCTGGCTAACCATTATATCTTGTTTTACAGAAAAAGATAAAAGTAGAAGAATACTTACAAGTTAGATATCTGAAAATACTAAGGGTAAGCCAGGTTGAAGTGAAGATGTTTCCTATTTATACTTATTTGATATCTTATTGTTATAAAATTGATACTGGCTGACTTGAACAAAGCTTTCCTATGAGATTCTACTTTCTTCCTTTTTTTTTAGAGGGGGGGGCAGGGAGGGGCAGAGGGAGAGAGAGAACTGTAAGCAGGCTCCATTCCCAGTGTGGCCATTGGGGGGGCTCAGTCTCACAACCCTGAGATCCTGACCAGATCCAAATCAAGAGTCAAGATGCTTAACCCACTGAGCCACCCAGGCATCCCTGAAATTCTACTTTCAATACAATGACTTATTTTTTTTTATAATGACTTATTGTTATATAACCTTTAACCGTGAGACTATAGTACTTATTTGTCTGGGAAGATTATATTTCTCTTTATAAATTTACTGAGAGAGTGATTTTGAATTTCCCTATCATCATGGAACATTAAGTCTGCTCTCACTTTTTTTGATCTTATTAAAATCAGCTCAGTTGTTTGATTGTTTATAATCCCTCAATATTGGGGAAATATATACATATTCTTGTCAGTGTTCAATTTCGGTATAAGTAAACATAAAAGGGTGATTTTTGCAGAAATGTTGCAAAACACACACAGAATCTTGATTATTTTCCTCATAATAAATAGTCTAATTTGAATCAGTCTGTACCTGAGTCACAGGTGGGTTCTTTGCGGCTGATCCTCCCTTTTCTTACTGGTAGGAGTATGGTGAAGATAAATTGTGATGACAGGTGTAAAAGCAATATTAAAGTGTTTTATTTTTTTTTAATGGAAGGCATATAGTGAGGGGCAGGATTGCCAGGGATGGCTACTTAGTTGACGGGCTCTGTGGTAGCCTGTCTTCAGATGGCCCCCAATGACTCTCACCTCCTAGTAGTCATGCCTTTGTGTAGTCCCCTCTCACTCTGATTCAGGGTTTACCCTCTGTGACCAATAGAATATAGCAAAAATGATAGTCTTTGACTTCTTTTTTTTTTTTTTTAAGATTTATTTATTTAGGGGTACCTGAGTGGCTTTGTCAGTTGAGCAACCAACTCTTGGTTTTGGTTCAGGTCATGATCTCGTGGTTCTGGAATGGAGCCCCACAATGGCTCCTCACTCAGCAGGGATTCTGCATGAGGCTTCTCTCTCCCCCTCTCCCATCTCCATTTTGCACACCTCCCCCCACCAGCTCACACTCTTCTCTCTCTCTCATAAATAAATCTTTGAGAGAGAGAGAGAGAGAGAGAGAGCACAAGCCCGAGGGGCAGAGGGAGAGGGAGAGAGAATCCTAAGCAGACTCTGCACTGAGTGCAGAGTACAACACAGGGCTTGATCTCAAGACCCCAAGATCATGACCTGAGCTGAAACTGAGTCAGACACTTAACCGACTATGCCACCCAGGTGCCCCAATGGTATGTAACTTCTGAAGCTAGATCATAATGACATAGCACCTCTTGCCTTGGTCTCTTGGATTGCTCACTGAGGAAAACTAGCTACCATGTGGTGAAGACACTCAATGGGAGACCCAGGTAGAAAGGAACTGAGGTCCCTAGTCAACAGCCAAGGCCAATTTGTCAGTTATGTACACCAAATTGGAAATGCATCAAACTGTAACCACAGGAGAGACCCTGAGCCACAACTGCCCAGCGGAGCTACTTCTAAATTCCTGACATACAAAAACTATTAGAGAAAATAAATGGTTATTTCTGGGATCAAGCCCTGAGTTAGGGTCTCTGCTCAGCAGGGAGTCTGCTTTCCCCTCTGCCCCTCCCCCTGCTCACACTTGGGCTCTCCCTCTATCTTTCTCTCTCAAATAAATAAAATGGTTATTGGGTGGCTCAGTTGGTTAAGCGACTGCCTTCAGCTTAGGTCATGATCCCGGAGTCTCGGGATCAAGTACCGCATTGGACTCCCAGCTCCATGGGGAGTCTGCCTCTCTCTGACCTTCTCCCCGCTTCATGTTCTCTCTCACACTCTCTCTCAAATAAATAAATAAAATCTTAAAAAATAAATAAATAAAATGGTTATTGCTATCTTAAGTCATTAAGTTTTGGGGTGACTTCTTATGTAGCAATAGGTTATGGAGAATCAAATTCTCTAGTGTTGACTCTCATTAACCAAGCACAGAGCCCAATATGTAAACCAGAATAACAACTTACTAACACACTTTGAGACACACAATTGTTGAGTGGAATGGAAAGCCAGGTCATTTTCTCCCTGTAGACAGACCAACTTCAAGAGGAAGACGTTTGCTTGGTGAACACAGAATTGGATCAAGAAGTTAGTATGATGGTCCACAAGAGGGCAACACCTGTCACACAGCACTAGACATGCATAGTGGACCCCTCATATACCCACCCACAATGCTTTAGCTAAGCATCCATCCCCAATGTCTGGCTCCTAAAACTTCATTTTCCTATGCTTTACACTAACCATTCCTTTCTTCTAGGCAGTTTTTTTCAAGTGAATCCTAACAAAATTGACTACATTTATGGATACTTAATTATGATATTATAGTCCTGCCTCCAACTATTTAAGTATTCCTAAACCCTTTCTATTCTCCAAACTGAAAATAGCTTTTTAAAAAAAATCTTGTATTTATTTATTTATTTTTTTTTTTGGTATTTATTTATTTTTAAAGATTTTATTTATTTGAGCCCAATGCAGGGCTTGATCCCAGGACCCCGGGATCACAACCTGAGCCAAAGGCAGAGGCTTTAACCCACTGAGCCACCCAGGTGCCCCCAAACTGAAAATAGCTTAAAGAGAATTATAAAAAGTTGAAATCAACTGAAATGACCATTTTACTACTTTGATAAGCATCTTTCTAGATATCGATGCACTTGTCACATGTAGATATTCATACATTTTCATGGGGTCATAATGTACCTACTAGCATACTACTACTTGCATTAGTCAGTAACATGTCATGGGCACCCTTCTCTGTCAATAAATCTATATGACACAATATCTAATTAGCCCGCTTATGGTTGTTCCATAATTCAAAAAAATTATTGGGGTAAAAAACATAACATTTACCATCTTAACTATTCCGATGTGTATAGTTCAGTGGTATTAAATACATTCACACTGTTCTGCAAAAAAACAAACAAAAAAACCCCCCACAAAAACCAACTTGGGTCACCTCCTCCTCAATAGCAAAGCACTATCACTTTGCTATTGCTCGATAAACCTTGCTTTGCTACCCACCACTCTGTCTGGTCTTCCTCTTCATTCTTCAAAGTGGTGTAACCAAGAACTGTAGGCATCTACAGAGAAAAAAATCCTGTAACAATCCCAGGGTCCTGGAATTGAGTCCTGCTTCGGGCTCCTTGCTCTGCAGGAAGGCTGCTTCTCCCTCTGCCTGCTGCTTCCCCTGCTTATGCTCTCTCTTAACAAATAAATACATAAAGTCTTAATTTTAAAAAGTCATTGGGGTTTTGATAAGAGATTGCACTGGATCTACAGATTGCTTTAGGCAGTATTAACATGTTAACAATATAACATCTTCTCTTACATGAACATGGGATGTGTTTCCATTTATGTCTTAATTTCTCTCAGCAATGTTTTGTGGTTTTCATGGCACAAGTGTTTCACCTCCTTGGTTAATTCCTAAGTATTTTATTATTTTTTTTAAGATTTTATTTATTTGACAGAGAGAGATCCCAAGTAGGCAGAGAAGCAGGCAGAGAGAGAGGGAAGCAGGCTCCCTGCTGAGCAGAGAGCCTGATGCGGGACTCGATCCCAGGACACCAAGACCCTGACCTGAGCCCAAGGCAGAGGCTTAACCCACTAAGCCGCCCAGGTGCCCCTATTTTATTGTTTTTGATGCTACTGTAAATGGAATTGTTTTTGTAATTTCCCTTTCAGATTTTCCCTTGTTCATGTATGGAAATGCAATGAAATCTTGTGTATTACCTTTGTATCCTGCCACTTTGCTGAATTCATTTACTAGTTCTAACAGTTTTTTGGTGAAATCTTTAGGGTTTTCTACATAAGTTCATATAATCTGCAAACAGATACTGTCTTTACTTTTTCCTTTCTAATTAAGATAACTTTAATTTATTTTTCTTGCCTAAATGCTCTGGCCAGAACTTCCAATACTATTTAAACAGAAGTGTTGAAAGCAAGCATCCTCTCTAGTCTCTGATCTTGGAAGAAAAGCTTTCAGTCTTTCCATACCATTGAGTATGATATTCACCATGGATTTTTCATATGTGGCTTTAATCATATTGAGATTGTTTCCTTTTATTCTTAGTTTGTTGAGTATTTTTGTCACAAAAGGGTATTGATTTTGTCCGATGCTTTTTCTCCATCAAATTAAAATGATGATGCTTTCTTTCCTCTTCATTCTATTGAGGTGGTATATCACATATTAAATTGTGGCATATCATAACTGTACATATGATTTTCATGCTTTCAGCCATCCTCGAGTTCCAGGAATAAATCCCACTTGGTTATGGTTTATAATCTTTTCAATATGCTGCTGAATTGTTTGCTAGTCTTTTGTTGAGGATTTTTTCACCAGTGTTCCTATGAGATAATCTGTAGTTTTGTGCCTTTATCTGGCTTTGGCATCAAGAGTAATGCTGGCCTCAGAATAAGTTAGAAAGTGTTTTTTTCAATTTTTTGGAAAATTTTCAGAAGGATTTGTATTAGTTCCTCTTGAGATGTTTGGTAGAATTCACCAGTGGAGCCATCAGGTCTGGGGCTCTTCTTTCTTGGGAGATTTTTGATTATTGATTCAATCTCTTTACTAGTTATAGGTCTATTTGGCTTTTCTCTTTCTTCATAATTAAGTCTTGCAAACATTGTATTTCTAAGAATTTGTTCATTTCATCCAAGTTATCCAATTTGCTAGCATAAAATTGTTTATAGTACTCCCTTATAATCCTTTTTATTTCTGTAGAATCAGTAGTAATGTCCCCACTTGAGGTTTTTTTTTAAAGATTTGAGAGAGAGAGCTTACAGTAGGGAGGGCCAGTGGGAGAGGGAGAATCTCAAGCAGACTATGCGCTAAGTGGAGCCCAGAGTGGGGCTCAATCTCACGACCCTGAGATCATGACCTGAGCTGAAACTAAGGATTTGGCACATAATCAACTGTCCACCCCACTTCATTTTCTGATTTTAGTAATTAGCAATTACTAAATTAGTAATTTAGAGTCTTCCCTTCTTTTCTAGTCCAACTAGGTACAATATTTTCAATTTTGTTGATCTTTCTGAAGAATCAACTTTTGGTTTCATTGAGTTTTACCTACTTTTTTTTTTTCTCTATTTCATTTATTTTTGCTCTAATCTTTAATATTTCCTTTCTTCTGCTAGCTTTGGGTTTAGTTTGTTCTATTTCTAGTTCCCTAAGGTATAATGTTAGGTTGTTGATTTGAAATCTTTCTTTTTACATGTTTTTATTTATAAATTTCCATGCTTTTGCTGTATCCAGTATGTTGGGTTTGTCTTCATCTCTAAGTACTTTCTAATTTCCTTATGATTTTTTTAATCACTTGGTTGTGTTAAAAGTGTGTTATTTAGGAGCGCCTGGATGGCTCAGTTGGTTAAGCATCTGACTCTTGGTTTCAGCTCAGGTCATGACCTCAAGGGTCGTGGGATTGAGCCCTGTGTCTGGCTACACATTCAGCGGCGATTCTGCTTGAAGATTCTTTCCCCCTCCCCTCACTTACATTCTTCCTCTAAAATAAATAATCTTTTTAAAAAATTAAGCTCCCTGGAGCACATCATCTTTCTTTAAAAAAAAAAAAAAAGAAAGAAAAGAAAAAGTGTGGGGGCGCCCAGGTGGCTCAGTTGGTTAAATGTCTGACTCTTGATTTCCACTCAGGTCATGATCTTGGAGTCGCGCAATCAAGCCCCGTTTCAAGAGTTCTGTACTCAGCATGGAGACTGCTTCCCTCTCCTTCTACTCCTCCTCCCCTTCACTCACTCTCTCTCAAATAAATAAGTAAAAATATTTCTTTAAAAAAAGTGTGTTAACTTCCATGATTTTATGAATTCTCCAGTTTTCCTTTTGTTATTAATTTCTAACTTCATCCTATCGTGGTCAGAGAAGTAACTCTGTATGATATCTTTTAAAATCTAATGAGACGTAAGTGGCCTATTTTTTAGGTTTTCCCTAAAAAGTATCCAGGTGTACTTGTGAAGAATACATATTCTTTTGTTGCTGAGTAGAGTGTTCTGTAAATATAAGATCTAGTTGGTTTGTTATGTTAACTCCTCTATTTCCTTATCCATGTTCTGTCTGTTTGGTCTATCCATTATTGTGAGTGGGTTTGTGAAGTCTCCAATTGTTATTATGGAATTGTCTATTTTTCCCTTCAATTCTGTCCATTTTAGCTTCCTATATGTTGGTGGCTTTCATTAGGTACATACATTGTTATACTTTCCCTATTGAACCTTTTATTAATATATAATGTCCTTGTTTCTTATAACATTTTTCGATCTAAAGTCTGCTTTGTCGGGGTGCCTGGGTGGCTCAGTGGGTTAAGCCTCTGCCTTCGGCTCGGGCATGATCTCAAGGTCCTGGGATCGAGCCCTGTATCGGGCTCTCTGCTCAGCAGGGAGCCTGTTTCCTCCTCTCTCTCTGCCTGCCTCTCTGCCTACTTGTGATCTCTGTCTGTCAAATAAATAAATAAAATTTAAAATAAATAAATAAAGTCTACTTTGTCTAATATTAATATAGCTACCCCTGTACTTTTGGTTAGTAGTTGTATGAAATATCTTCATCCATCCTTTCACTTTCAATCTGTTTGTGTCTTTGGATCTCAACTGAACCTCTTATAGACAGCACTGACTTAGATTATGTATTTTTATCCATTCTACCCATCTTTGTCTTTTGGAGAGTTTGATTCATTTATGCTTAAACTAATTACTGAGAAGGAGGCCTTACTTCTGTCATTATGCTACTTGTTTTTTACATGCCTTTATAACTTTTTTGTCCCACATTTCCTGCATTACTGTCTCCTTTTGTGTTTAGTTGATTTTCTCTAGTGAAATGTTTAAATTCCTTTCTCATTTCCTTTTGTGTGTATTCAATAGCTATTTTCTTTGTGGTAACTATGAGGATTACATTTTGTATCCTGAATTTGTAACACTCTAATTTGAATTTATGCCAGCTTAATTTCAATAACTTTGAAAAACTCAGGGCGCCTAGGTGGCTCAGTCAGTTAAGTGTCTGCCTTCGGCTCAGGTCATGATCCCAGGGTTCTGGGATTGAGCCCTGCATTGGGCTCCCTGCTTAGGGGGAGTCTGCTTCTCCCTCTGCCTCTCCCCCTGGCTTGTGTTCTCTCTCCCTCACTCACTCTTTCTCTCAAATAAATAAATAAAATCTTTAAAAAAAAAAAAAGTGAGCCAACATTTAACAATCTCTTATGTGTCTGGAACTGTTTACATATTTATTCTCTGCCTCCTTGTAGTGAGGAAAAATGAAGGACTCCGTATACTCCAAAAATTGAGCACCAAACCCACAGAGCAGATGGGAGGATGGGGACGAGGTTCATAAAGGACATATCACCATCAGTTTTAATCTAAAGTTAGCTCTTGGTTCACTTCCACAATCCTTATACTTTGCTTAGGGCACTCTTGAACTACAGTCTCAGGGAAAGTTACTATGTGTAAGTATACAAATACATTTGCTTCAGTATGATCTCGGACAGGTCATGGAATCCTGCACCTAACAGTTGCTCCATAACCAATAAACATTATCTACCAGCATTATTATTGTTAATGGCCAGTTTAACATAGTCACTGGCCAGCTAGAAAAGTCTACTGACATTGTAGACAAAAGATTACAAATCATATCAGTGGGAGTTTACGTAGGACTCTGTGAGCCTAATGAATACTAACAGAGAACTCACTATTTATCATGCTGTCTGCTATCAGCCCTTATATTTTTATGTATATTGGTTTTGTCTCACCAAAGGTTTATGAGAGGAAAGATTATATATTACAAGTCCCTGTATCCTCCAAGTTTCTTACACATAGTATTATTTGTAAAGTAGTTTGTTTTGATTTTCTTCTGGTTATAATGACAAGCATCTGTCTCTTGCTTCAAAATGGTCAAACAGATTTGTACCTTATTTTATTTGTGCAGGGTAAAATTCTGTGGTGCTAGTAAAAATTGTATGAATATGACCAACCTCAACAGGAACAATTTAGTTTTCACAAACAAAAGACCTATTATTTATTTGCTAAGAATAAAATGTTAGCTGGCTAGTACTGTACAACAGCACACAGCTTCTAAGAAAAGGTTTTTATTCATATGTGAAGGTTCTAAACTTGAGGTACATGAAAGTATATCGATCCTCTAAAAACCAGGCTACACACGTGTGTGCATCTGGCCAGTAGTCACTAGCTGCTAAATTAGAAAAAAGGTTGTGATCTTCATCTTACCACAATTTCATCCTCTAAGGCACTAATGATGTGAGGTGTACAATCTGAAATATACAGAAATGATGTTTGTTCACCTTAAAGAGTTCAAAATATCTTGGACTTTTATTCTGACCTGTACTTTCGTCATGTAAGTCAATTCTAGCTGGAATGGGAATATGGCAATCCTAGCCAAGAGGAGGGCAGTATTTCTAGTCTAAAATACGGATGACTGGTGCCGGTTTATATGAGAGGTGGTAGCAGAAGCTGCTTATACATCCAACTTTATTACAGATATTGAAGACTGTTTGGGTGGCAGTTCCTCTCCCAATAACTAAAATAAAGAAATTTCTCTTACACAGCTAAAACCTAAATGGTATTAACAGTAAACATTTTATTATATAACAGGAGTTAAAGTTTCAAAAATCTTAAACAAAACCAAAAGCCATTCTGGAAACAATGAGAAAATTTTACAATAAAAGCTGCCTTTCACTTTTCAGAAATGTGAACTAAAAATAAATTGTTAGATGTGCTGCAAACAGGGCCAGTGGTTCCGTCTATTGCAGCAGCTGAACAACGTGTGAGCTAGGGGGTCACTGCCCTGATGGTGACTGAAGCAGATGAGGAGAGGCTGGAGCTCACGAGCAGGATGCTCAAACTCTGGTCAGGAGTCCACCTGTGATCCAAATCCCATCAGTCTGACAAGTCACTCTGATCCAGCACGATTATCCTGTGTGTGTATTTTTTAAAAAACAACAACAAAAAAAAGGAGTTTCGAGTTGGTGTACATGTTTTTTAAAGACACAAACAGCAGTTTCTTTCTATTCAACTGAACTCAAGGGAAAGGGATTTGGATCTTTATAAATTCAAAGGAGATAATCAACTAGCATATCATGGGAATGCACAATGACTGCAAAGCAACTGATAGCACCATTCTGTCCTGTCAAAAACTGCTCTTGTGCTGACTCTACTATTTTACCAAAGTTGGCATGAATTTCCCCTTATATTTCAATTAACTATAAACATTAACAGATAAAAAAATCCAGCAACTTTGAATTCATTATCATTTTTAAAAATTATCAGTAACTTGAAAAAAAAATTATCAGTAACTTGATCATTCATGTTTATTCAGATGCTGGTGAATGTTTAAAGCCTGCTCCTATTTCTACAGACAGTGAACTTTGACCTATAAGCATTTGCCAACTCATTACCTGGATGGTTCAGACCAACCCAGTCGCTTCCAAAAACAGGGTTTTAGTTCCTCTTGATGTAATATAGAAAGAAGAAAACACAACCAGATTATTGTCTGGGTCAAAGTGTGCCAGTATTTAGAAGTCACGTTACAATGTTCTCTCTCTAGTTTAGGGTGGACAACAGTCGTTTTCTTCTATAGAGAGAGACTCTTTCTAAAAACACGATTAATGGGCCTTCCCTCCTAACATTCCGCAGCTCCCCATCACAGCAATGGACAATAATGATGCTAATTCACAAAGCCCCTGCATTATGTTCTCAGTGAATTCAACACTAGCTAAATGCTCACACACACTGGGCCTTGTGCCAGTCAGGGTCCCAGAGGAAATCAAGTACACCCCAAGCCCTTTAATGAGGTGACTACTTACACAGGTATAGTCAGAGTTAAGGGAGCAAACAAGGGATGGCAAGACATCCAGTGACTAGCAGCAGACGCAAGCCATTATCACTCCTAAGTCTAAAGGGACTGCGATGGAGGTGGGACAGAACAGTTACTGGAACCCAGTGATAGCTGCAACTGAGAAGGACAGGCTGCCTTACAGAAGCTGTGCTTCTGGAGGGATACCACTTCTATGCAGAGATGAGGTGCACTGACCAACGGGAAGCCTGCTGGCCAGGAAGCCCAGAAGATACAGTCCACAAAGCAAAAACAGGGCAGAAAAAGGAGGAGAATGAGAATGAACCAGGGAAAATTGGGATGCAAGGGATACCAGATATTCTGAAAGAGTTAATATTTCTAACTTCCTAAATAGGAGGAACTTAAATATAGAGGGGTGTCATTTGTGAATGATGCCTAAAGCTCTGTCGAAATAGTTTTGAAATAAGATTGATTTATACCTCTCGTATTACTTGTAGACTCCACTTAATTTCCACAGTTTATGATTTCTTATCAGATTCTACAGCCTCTGTGTGAGCTAAATATAGAACTCCTTTGAAGACACTAGACAATTAGAAGCAAAACATCTTTCCAGACAGTGTGCAAGATAAGAGGAGGAGGGGTGCCTGAGTGACTCAGTGGGTTAAAGCCTCTGCCTTCAGCTCAGGTCATGATCCCAGGGTCCTGGGATCGAGCCCCGCATCAGGCTCTCTGCTCCGCAAGGAGCCTGCTTCCTCCTCTCTCTCTGCCTTCCTCTCTGCCTACTTGTGATCTCTGTCAAATAAATAAATAAAATCTTTTAAAAAAAATAAAAAAATAAAAAGATAAGAGGAGGAGACTAGCCAAAGGCTTGCTTAGAAATAGAATTGGATGTTGTTACGGTTTTGTGATGAAGATATGACTGGCAATTAACAGAAAATGTAGCTGAACTACAGGAGAAAAACATAGAAGGATTAGGTATAGCATCTGGGAAATATTTCTAAATAACTCAGATGTTCATCATAGCCCAAAGACTCCAAGCTAAACAATCATTCATTCATACCTTCTTCAGAAGTTCCTAAAAAGCTGTCCGATTTCCTTCTCTCTGATTTGATCCTTTCTTCTCCTTTTCTCTTCTTTTCACCAGCTTCTTGATCCTTGATATATTCCTCCCTTCAATGACAATGATTTCGAGCATCAAACCATATGCACAATGGCCAGGAGAACAGGACCGTTCCAAAGAAATCACAATAGATAGCACTAGTGGCCAGGCATTGGCTTGGGTGCAGTAACGTACATTAACGCATTTAATTCTTATTACTACTATATGAGGTAGTCACCATTACCATTACCATCCCCATTAAGCGATGGGGAAACTGAGGCACAGAGAAGTAAGTTATGGCCTCACTAAGTCCTGGAACTGGGATCCAACCCAAGCAGTCCGTCTCAGACTCTGCTCTCAACCTCTAGGCTATATTATTCACCTCCACCCAACCCCCACCATTTTATAACCACCATTTATTTTATTATCTCACTTTATTTCCTGAAAATCTCTCTGAAGTATCCGATTGAAGTATCTAATGATTTTAAAGACCATGTTTGCCAAACTAGTAAGCAGAAAGCATCTGCCCCACACAACGGTAAGCTCCTGAAGGGCAGAGACATCCATCCCTCTGCTTCAGCACAGCACCTGGCTCACCGTCAGTGCTCAAAAGATTCTGGCTCAACCAACTTGACACTGTTTAAGGATTTTTCTTCTGTTTTCATTAGCTAAATATCCAAAACAAAATATGTAAAACAAGAGAGAAAATAAAGCCAGCTGGAGCAAAAAGGATTTTTCCCTCCTAATCTCTCATCACTAAGAATCATAGGCTCTAGAACTGGAGGAAGCCTTCAGGCTCTCTTCTACCTCCAGCCAAATGTCTGGACCCAGTGTTGTCTATCTAGCCTGCGCTTGAGTGGGAGGAGCTCCCGGTCAATGGAGTGTAAAGGCAATTGTTTTCTCTATCAGAAAGCTATGGCTCTTAGAAAGCATATGCTTTGCTAAATAAAAAATACCTAACTCTGCAGTTTCTAGTCACTAGCTCTGTCCTTTGGGGCAGAAGAGAGTAAGCACACTCTCCTCACTTTATAGTATCTCTGGTGTTTGAGGACAGCTACCAATTCCTCTACCCCATCTGTGCTTCTCGGGTTAAGCCTCTCCAGCTCCTTCAGCTCTTCTCACAGGACATGGTTTCCAGACGTCTGACTGTTCTAGGGCCACCCTCTTCTGTTTGTCAACATCTCTTATAAAATATGGCACCCAGAAAGACACCCCACACTGTGTCCCAGGAATCCTCTCTCTAGTGTGAGACATCACCTTGCCTGGACATACAATTGTCTGTCCAGCATTAATGCTGCACTGACTTTTTTAGCATCAGACTGAGACCTCATGGAGTCACTACTTATGGACTCTTCAAGAAAAATTTCTTGAATTCTTACCATGTCTCGAAATCCATGTTAAATGCTGAGCATATAAAAATAAGACACAACTTCTTCCCTCCAATGAATTTACAGTGAGGAGGAGCTTCCAGTCAAAAATTCTCCATTTGGCCAGATCCCTCACATTCTACACAGTTCAATGCTAACCTTCATCTTTTAGAGAAATCTAACATTTCCACCTGTCAAAACTATTTTGAATCCACAGTCTACCACCTATCACATTAGCATTCATTCTTAGATTTGTGTTATCTAAAAATCTGATAAGCATGCCTTTTCTGATTTAATTCAAATAACTGATGAAATGTTGAAGGTGACAACAGGGCCAAGGTACAGCCATCTTAGAGGCCTCTCTGTATACTGATATCAATCTGGGAATCAGTATCTTGAGCACTATAGGTGGTTGGAGGAAGCGGGGCAGACAGGAGTCAAGGCTGGCTTAACAACAGCAATGTAATGACATCACCAGACACTCATTCTTTAAGGAGTCAAGGTATTTTTTTAAAAAACCTAACATTTAGACCTCCTTCCTGAAAAAGAAGAAAATGATCCTCTGATGGGAGAACAATAACCTTGTAGAGCCTTCAGGGAGATCTTGTAGCTCCGTGCTGTCCTCGGGGGGCTGTAGCCATCTTTCTAGGTCCTCATCGAGAGTAGAGTGAGCTCTGTCCAAGGGCAAGTGAAGAGATTTGAGACAATTCTTGTCCCATGACAAGGAGGCAAAGTGTTTTAGAGTGGGAAAGGCCCTTCAAACCAGTGCACTGTACACATGAGAAAATGAGAGCACGGTGAGATTGTATCTAGAGCAGCAGAGGTCACTTAGATCTGATTTAAATGCAGACCAAACTCTTCTTTAGGCCCTTGACCAAAAGCCTCAGCACCCCTAAGAATAGTTATCTCCCAAAGTCCAATGTTAGACTCAGTCTCAATTCTAGGTCATTAAGTCAATTTCCACCTGAAGTTAGAATTGTACACTCACTCCTACAACTACTTTGGAGGAAGAACTACCTCTGAGGCTACAGGATGCAGAGAGTGTTTTCGGAAGGCCTGAAAAGTTGCTCTGTGGGCCTCAATCTGTGTCCAGTACAGCCAGCCCTTTTGGAAAACAGTAATAGCAGCTAACTTTGGATCACGAGCAAAGCACTTTATACAACCAAATTTAACTTGGACTTTTTGAGCTAATCGTCTTCTCTTGCTTGAATAATGATGTACATTTTTACTGAAGGTGTTCTAGGGAGATGGAAGGGCGGGATTTATATCATATATTATAGAAAAAAGATTTCTTTTTTGAAATTATTATTTTTTAAATATTTTTTTAATTTACTTATCCGTGAGAGGAGAGAGAGAGCGTGCACAAGCAAGGGAGCAGCAGACAGAAGAAGCAGGATCCCCACTCAGTAAGGAGCCCAACAGCAGGACTCCATCCCAGGATCCTGGGATCATGGCCTGAGACTAAGGCAAATGCTTAATTGACTGAGCCACCCAGGTGTCCCTAGAAAAAAGATTACTAAAACTTTAAAGAAGTATGTATCTTCCTCCCCCTTTGCCTCTTTGTTTTTTTCTGTCTCCCCAGGAAGGACCTTCCTTGCAGGTCCCAGGACTCCAGTCTCCTCCTCTACTTCCCAGACTTCCCTTACAAGTCTCTTTCTTTTCCTTCCTCACACAGAATAATTTAGCCCTTGCAGAGTGTGACAGAAACTGGATTCACTATCTAAAAGATATTCACAGCACTCTTCTCCCTTGCCTTCCTCTTCTATAGTAGCTAAAAAGCTAAAAACCCAATTTATAGTCTCCCTTGTAATTGAGGGTGGTCATGCATCACATTTGGCCACTGAGATATAAGTGCGCACTGCTGAGGAGGGCTTCTGGGAAAGTTTCTGCTCTCCAGATAAAAAGGGGCAGAGTCACAATATTCCTTTGCTCCACCCTTTTATCTCTGCCTGGTGTGTGGATAGCAGCCACCTTGCAACGAGGAGGTGACAAGTCTGAAAATAAAGATCACCACGCTATGGTGGCAAAGCAAGAATATCAAAGAGCCTAAGTCCCTGGTTGCATCACCAAGCTGCTACACCAGGCATGCCCTGCCAACCAGTGGGACTGCCTCTTGTGTGAGACAAACCCATCAAAGCACAATGGTGGGGTTTTCTATCATCTGCAGCTCAAAGAATTCTCCAGGCTACCCTAAGGATTCCCAGGACCAGGATTAGGATAAGGTGAATGGTACAAGGATAGAGTCAGATCCCCTTTTCTTCAAATTTTAGACATTCTGCTCATCATGGATTTTTTGGCATCAATTTTCATTTTTAAAAATACCGCATTAAAATAATGTATCTTGACTCCTGTGTTTTTTAAAATAAATACTTTATTTATTTGACAGAGAGATAGAGAGCACAAGTAGGCAGAACAGCAGGCAGAGGGAGAGGGAGAAGCAGGTTCTCTGCTGAGCAGGGAGCCTGATGCAGGGCTCGATCCCAGGAACCTTGGGATCATGACCAGAGCTGAAGGCAGACACTTAACCAAGTGAGCCACCCAGGTGCCCCAACTCCTGCATTTTTTGGTGTCTTCTCCTTCAACTTTGTGCCCAAGGAGTGTGTCTCACTCACCTCACACCGGTCCTATTCCTGAATGATGGAACAAGGCAAGAGAAGTCAGAAGGCATGAGAGGTGAACTGAAGTGGTTTACCTTACAGCATGGGTCAAAGGAGAGCCCTGAATCAGGAATGGAATGAGGTTTTCTGAGGCAACCTTGTGTTTTTAGACTCAACTGTCTGGATGATTGCCCCCATTTTTCTCTTATTTGGCTACAAAGATGTAAAAATTCTCTTCCGAGGCCTTTAATTGAAACATTTTTGAAAAAAGCTGAAACCTATGTTTGCCTCACAAAATGAAGTAAAAACAAACAAAAACAGAAAAAAAGCAACTTGACAAGAAAAAAATCCTATTAAAAAATGGGCAAAGGACTTGAATAGTTATTTCTCCAGAGAAAATCTACAAATGGCCATGGACCATATGAAAAGTTGCTCGACATCACTCATCACTGGGGAAATATAAATCAAAACCACAATGAGATATCACCTCATACTCATTCCATTAGAGAGGCTACTATTAAAAAAAAAAAAAATAGGGGCGCCTGGGTGGCTCAGTGGGTTAAAGCCTCTGCCTTCAGCTCAGGTCATGATCCCAGGGTCCTGGGATTGAGCCCCGCATCCGGCTCTCTGCTCAGCAGGGAGCCTGCTTCCACCTCTCTCTCTCTGCTTGCCTCTCTGCCTGCTTGTGATCTCTGTCTGTCAAATAAATAAATAAAATCTTTAAAAAAAAAAAGATTAAAAAAATAGAAAATAACAAGTATTGGCAAGGATGTGAAGAAACTGGAGCCCTTGTGCACTGTTGGTAGGAATGTAAAATGGTGCAGCTGCTGTGGAAAACAGTATGGTATTTCCTCAAAAAATTAAAAATAGATTTACCATGTGATCCAGCAATACCACTTCAGGGTACATATCCAAAATAATTGAAAGCAGGATATCCAGAAGAGATATTTGAACACCCATGTTCATAGAAGCATTATTCACAGTAGGCAAAAGGTAGAAGTAACCCAGTATCTACGAATAAATGAATGGATTAACAAAATGTAAGATACACACACACACAGAGGAATTCAGCCTTAAAAAGGAAGGAAATTCTGGGGCACCTGGGTGGTTCAGTTGGTTAAGCATCTGCCTTCAGCTCAGGTCATGATCCTGGGCCCTGGGATTGGGCCCCACATCAGGGAGCCTGATCTCCCCCTCCCTCTGCTGCTCCCCCTTGCTTATGTGGCTCTCTCTCTCTCTCAAATAAATAAAATAGTTAAAGAAGAAGAAGAAGAAGAAGAAGGAAATTCTGACCATGTTGCATGGATGAACCCTGAGGATATTATGCTAAGTGAAATAAACCAGTTACGAAAGATAAATAATGAATGACTTCACTTTATGAGGTATCAGGAGGAGTCAAACTCATAGAAGCAGAAAGTAGAACGGCGGTTGCTAGGAATTGAGGAAAGCAGGAATGGGCAGTTGGTTTTTAACAAGTACAGAGTTTCAGTTTTGTAAGACGAATAAGTTCAAGAGACTGGTTGCACAACAATGTGAATATACTTAACACTACTGAACTGTTATGTTTATCTTATCACAATGGTAATTAAAAACAAAAAACTTTCAGGAATAGGGGCTATTAGGACAATATGAAGAAAGACCTTTTCTTCCCATCTTATTTGTCAATATCAGAAGAAAACTAATGCAAACTGATATGGTATACTAAATCCTTTCAGAAATCCTTGTGCTCGCTTCGGCAGCACATATACTAGAAATCCAGCTTTTTCTGTTACCTCTCTGTGTCCTCTTCTAGATCCTGAGTTTCTTTGGTCCAAAGCGTACTGCTATCTTCTTTTTTTTCACTGTTAGTTTGTTGTTCTTCTAAGTGCCTTTGATCTAAAAACAGTTGAAAGATTTTATTAGAACAACATCAAAAAACAATTGAGAAAGTCTGCCTTAAAATGGAGTGCAAAAAATTAAGGCTAATCAGTGCTCCCTGAAGTATGCATTGCACGACTTCTTCCCAGGAGAGCCAGAGACCAGGTGGCAGTCCGCAGGGCGCCTGCATTCACAGCAGCTGCTTCTGGGGTCTTGGGAGCTCTCTGGTGCCAGGTGAAGCGACAGGAAACTTTACCTGTGCCAAGACTCAAGAGAGACGGAGGAAGCAGAGGAAGCAGAAGAAAGAAAGGGCACATAGAAGAAGAGGCAGGAGACCCTGGAAACAAATTGCCCAGATTTACACTGGGGGACTACCCTGATCTAACTTGTTAGATGTTTCTAGGTTGAAGCCCCAAGGAAGGAATTTGGGTGGGGAAGTGTAGTACCCTGTAATCTATGCCAAGCATTTCATAATGTTATCTCATTTCATCCTGCCAGCAGTCCTGTGAAGGGAAGGTTTGTTCACTATCTTACAATGTAGCAGGCACTGTGCATACCTCAGGAGGTAGGAATTATCATCCACATTTTACAGATGAGGATGACTGAGGCTCAGAGACATGAAATCATTTGCAGTACAAAAGTGGCAACTGAGGTGGAAGTGTCCCTGACTTCAAGGTCCACAGGACCCCAGATGTACCAATGTGCTGCCAAAGACAGTGTTACAGCAAGGCCCTGATGAAAAGGACCTGGGTAGTTGGCTTACCTTTTGCAGTGATGCCTAGATGACTTGCTGTGTTCTCCCCCAACACTGTGGATGAGGCCTGCTGCTTCTTCAAGTGCTCTGTCACAATTATACAAAAGCAGAAGACAACTTACTTCTTCCTTTACATATCACACCATTCTCTAGGGCAGTGGTTCTCAAAGGGCGGCCCTCGGATCAGCCTCAGTATATTCACTCAGTTATACTCAGCATACTCTGAGTTAGATGTGCAAATTCTCAGGCCTCATTCCAGACCTACTGAGTCAGAAACTCTGGGGTTGGGGCCAATCAATCATATTTTACAAGCCCTCCAGGTTACTCTGACAGCTGGTAAAGTTTGAGAACCACTGGTCTATGTCATTCAATTCCCTCCAACAGTAAAAATAAAAACAAAAATGGTAACGATGATAGGTCACATTTGCAGAGCCCTACATGGCAGGTACTGTTTTTAACTTACACACATTCATTCAAGATTAATGTTTGCAATCTTCACAACCCTACAAGACTGATCATGTGATTGCCAATCCTGTTTAGCAGATGAGGAAATGAAGGTAAAGAAAGGTTGAGGACCTTGCCTGGCATCACATAGAAAGTAAGATTCAGAGCTGGGATTTGAACCTAGATGGTCCAGCTCTAAGATCTATGCCCCTAATCTGTATTTTATTCTCTCTCAAATAGTGTGGAATAACATCAAAGCAACTTCCAATTTTCCCCACCTCTGTAGCCTATATTTCATATTTTTACCAAGTTTATAAAGAGACAGAAGACAAAGAATATCCATAATTTCTTCTTCTTTTTTTAAAAGATTTTATTTACTTACTTGACACAGAGAGATCGTAAGTAGGCAGAGAAGCAGGCAGAGAGAGAGGAAGGGAAGCAGGCTCCCTGCTGAGCAGGACCCTGGGATCATGACCTGAGCCAAAGGCAGAGGCTTTAACCCACTGAGCCACCCAGGCACCCCAGAATATCCATAATTTCTAGTTCCTAAAGAATTGACCGCAAGACCAAGACAAGTGTCTGCTAGACCCCACATACTGCTTTGCATTTGCTAGCTTTACAGTATGCTTCAGGTGCTCCCAGAGCAAAGCAGGAAGATAGCTGGGAGGCAGCACACACAGGGACAATGGGTTCGCTGATGCAACCCTATTGTGTGCAGGCACAGGGCTCTCTCTTCCTGCAGGTCAGGAAGTAGGCCCTTCCTGCCGCTCCTGGGCATCAAGGGGCCCCATTTGATCATTTCAAATAATCTGAAATTTAAAAATCCATTTTTATCCTTGTTAAAAATAGTCTCTTGTTGGTCTTAAAGGATCATCTTTATCCTAGGGTTCAAGAGGATCCTCCCCTTTAGGCCCTGTCAGAAGACTAGAGCTTTGGATGTGGGTCCTCCAAAAGAACAGGTGTCAGCACCAGGGCACTTCCCAAAGCTCTCTTGCGGTGGAACAACAGAATAATATACAATAATTGCATGGGAGTGTCCATTATTAGGAGAAACTACCCAGGTGCCCTTGCGCTTTTGTCTTTCTGGGAAATTACTAACTCATGTCAAAGTACAAACATCATCTAGAAACCTGGTCCAGGTAATTCCCATATATAAAATGAGGGAGGGTTTCTGCAGCGTATACTGTGGTACAGCTGTGCCATGAGGCTGGAGCCCAGGAGGAAGCCTGCTAACAGCTGCTGAAATGAGGGAGTCCATACGGTGACTGAGAGAGAAGACAGCAGGATCCAGAGGGAAAGTATCGCTAAGGTCAAACTGCAAAGGATCCTACAAATCCTGCCGTAAGTCATGACCAAGAACAAATGACACTGAGAATTTACCTGAGCTGGACATGTGTAGGTGACCTCTACTCTTACAAGCAGCAGTTCTATTACTATACTAAGAAAAGCAACTAGAGAGAAGGAATTTGCAAAGACTCCTGGGGATTTCTATAGAAGGAAAGGGTGTAGGGGTGGGAGCCCTAAGAGCTTCACCCAACAACCCTGTGACCCTGTGGAATTGGAGGAGAGGTGTGATGAGGTAAGAAGGGCCTGTGAGTACAGAAAAAGAAACTAAGGAAGATTCTGGCAGCTCTGACTGGTTCCACCCTAGTTCTTGTACCACTAGGAAAGTAACTTATCCGTGATCCCGATACCTTTAATACCTCCCGCTAATGGCAAAACTGAAAAGTACAAGATGTCTTGGCCTCAGTAGCCAGACATCACGCCTCCAAATTATGGTTGGTTTGGTTCAAAAAGGAAGTGAAAAATTCCTTTAATAAAAGAATTTCATCATAATAAACCACTCAAATATTGTTATTTCTCTTAGAATCATTACCATAGGTCCTTTAAGTAACAAAATGACAACAGACACAGGCTAGTTATCCTGGCCAGGTTTCAGTAGTAGTGCGAGGCCCATTTCATTGGAAAACTGCTCCTTTCTGAATTGTACATTCTATCAGACCTTCTGAGAGGCTTTTGTACCAGTGCTTACACATGAGACAAAGAACCACACTGTGGTCAGTGACCATAACAAACAAGGCCACGGAGCACATTAGGTATTGAATATCCCTTACCAATTTCGTCAAGCAGCTCCTGAGATGGTGGTGGTAGCTCATCAATGTGACGCTGTGAAATGGCTTCTACTAGTGCTTAAAAAAGATAAAGGGGGAAATGACTTAACACCTTCCTGGCCCTGAACTGGATTTTCACATCTTCCACATGGACTTAGGACCTCTCAACAATAAAACAAAAACTAAGGCACGGAGACAGACTTTCACATTAGCAGTCCTACCTGAGACCTCCTAACATGTGAATGGATATACTCCCACTTTTACTTCAAACCCTTTCCTACTTTGCCCCATACCCACCCCAGTACTGCCTGATCCGTGTCCTTTCCTCCCCAAGGATATTGGGGTACATGAGGTACAAATTCTTACTAAGTGGCTGGGGGCTCCCGGAGGGATACAGAGGCTCTGGACCACTCAAAATGAACAAAACATAAAGAGGGAGGTCTTTCTCTATAGATTATCAGGCCAAGGGATAAGAAGCAACCATTCTTTGGGCCTTTCCCTAACTGCTCAGTTGTAACACTAACCAAAACCCTTCAGCATAATTCACAAAATCCAAGAACTGTGCCAAAACATAAGACATTAAAATTAGTATAGCAAAGGCAACACACCTCAAGGGCTGTTAATACTCTCATATCTTTTGATTTGAAAACTATCTCCTAAGAATCTATCCTGAGAAAGGTATCAGAGGTACAGATAAAGATTTTTGTACAAAGAGCAAAAATTAGAAAACAATATAAATCTTCAACATAAGGGCATGGCTAAGTAACATATATAGAATGGACTATTGTAACTTCCACTGACTAAGGGGAAATCCTCAAAATATAGCATCAAAGAAAAAAAAAAAGGCCAGAGCCGACACACAATTATGATCTCAACTATGCTAAAAATATATACATTTTTGTATATTTCTAGAAATATGAAATTAGAGGAGTGCCTGGCTGGCTCAGTCAGTACAGCATGCAACCCTTCGTCTTGGGGTCTTCAGTTTGAGCCCCACGCTGGGCAGAGAGTTTATTAAAAAAAAAAAAAGATGAAAAAGATACATACCAAAATAATACAAGAACTTAAAAAACTGGTGGTAGAATTAAATGGTAGGTTTTTTATAGCTCTTTTTAATTCTCTAAGTTTAATGAGTATGTTTTACTTTTATAATCAGAGGGAAAATAGCATTTCTATTTGAATCTAATGTAGCATCAAAGATGAGACTAAGGTTCCCTTAAATTGGATTTTTTTTTTTTTGGTTCTATTTTGATATTAAACACAGGTTACCTTTTGGTAGGCTCCTTCTCTGGGTGGCATGGGACGATATGTCAGGTGACTTAGCAATGCTGGAAGAACCAGCCCCAGTAAATGCAGACAATCTTTTCTATAAGTAAGACATAAACATGGTAATTGACACATGTATTGAGCTCAAAAGACCCATGAAGTTCAATCACTTCCAAGATTAAGCCTGTGTTTCACTGATGGAAGAAGCCACTTGTTTTGTTGATTGAGTCAAACTCATTCTAAAGGCCCCTCCTCTGCAATCCCTTCTCACCCCTCTTTGCCTCCCCAGTGCCCAGTACTTGCCTTTGTGTTGAATAACGCCAGCCTTTCTCACTAGATGGGGAGCTCCTCCAGAGCAGAGACTATGTCTATCTTATTTATATTTGGATGCCTAGAAGAGGACTTGGCAAGCTATCTTGCACTTAGAACCTGTCCAATTAACAGATGGCTGAATGAAGCATAAAGTTCTTTATTGCCCTACTTCAGAGTGGACATTTTGTGAGTCAAATGCCCAAAGAAGATGACAGTTGACTTTTATTTTTTTTAAAGATTTTATTTATTTGGCAGAGAGAAATCACAAGTAGGCAGAGAGGCAGGCGGGGGGGAGGGGGGGGAGCAGGCTCCCCGCTGAGCAGAGAGCTCGAAAAAGGACTCGATTACAGGACCCTGAGATCATACCCTGAGCCGAAGGCAGAGGCTTAACCCACTGAGCCACCCAGGAGCCCAACAGATGATTTTTAATTGAGGGCCAAAGCAAGACATCAATCTGCCTATAGAATGGTCAACAGATTTTTGATGAACAGTGCCAAATAAGGAATTTGTAGTTTTCTTGAAGAGATTATATGTATGAAATATGAGGGAGAGAGAAGAGAAAAAGAAAAGGATAGCGGGGGAGGAGGAGAGGAGAAGGTAGTACACAAATATTTGTTTTTATTGCAGACTATTGGTCAGGAGCTCAGAGAAGGTGATCAATCAAAACTCTCAGGGAACCAAGCAGAGGAGGCATCAAAGGGAGAACCCAAGCCTCCTCAAGTGAGTAGAAGATGTGTAGACAGAAAGTACACTGCAGGTGAAGGTAGTAGCATCATAAACTGTGGCAGTTTGGCTCTTTAAAGAAATTGCCAGGGCACCTGGGTGGCTCAGTCAGTTAAGCATCTGTCTTCAACTCGTGTTGTGAACCCAGGGTCCTGGGACTGAGCCCCGTGTCAGGCTCCCTGCTCAGCAGGGAAACTGCATCTCCGTCTGCCTGCTACTCTCCCTGCTTGTGTGCTTGCGCTCTCACTCTCTCTCTCTAAAATAAGTAAATAAAATCTTTAAAAAGAAAGGAAGGAAGGAAGGAGGGAGGAAGGAAGAAAGAAAAAAATTGCCAAACATTATTTCTGGTGTGGGGGCGGGGGGGACACAAAAACCCAAGATATATCCTATAATACAGACTCAGAGAGACACCCCAAGGAGGCCTAGAGACGATCCAGCTTATTTCTTGTTTTCTTTGTAAAATGGATTTGGAGAAATCTTAGTACTTTGGATCCCTAAAGCCATTGGGCTGACTCCATGAGTATGGAAAGTGGAGTCAGTATACTTACAAGATCAGTCAATCTTGAAGGGACAGTTTCGGAGGATGTAAGAAAGGAATCTAGGCTCTTTGCTTTCTCTCGAACTGTTGAAAATGTATCAGATGAAGTTTGAATAGATTCCTGACTGTTCCAGCACGAGGTAGACCCTGTTTTAATCTGAAATGTGATACTTTCAAGGCAGTCTTTATACCGGCTGGCAGCTGAACAACTTGACCCTGTTGTAGAAAAGAGGGCAATTATTGTCCAGGTCCTTTGCATTATTTAAAAACAAAAACATAAAACTCTATATCTATTCCAGGGATTCTCTGAATTGTTAATAACTAAAATAACTGCTGATATGAGATGTAACTCCTCAAAGTAAAAAAAAAAAAAGACAGTCTCTAAACTTGGCCATCAAAATAAAGGGAGATTATTTGAACCACAAATATACTGGGACTAAGGACACCACAGAAAGGCTATTTGATGCTGGCTGTTGAGATTGCAGGACTCAAAACTATGTACATTTAAGCACAATAGGTTTTGAGTTACAAACACAAGAGAAGCCAATGTATTTGCACTAAATTTAGTAGTGCTAAAGTACAAAGTACAGTTTGCACTTGCATGTCTCTACCACCTAAGTAAAAAAAAACTTCCTATAGCTGCTCAATAACCATCACCACCAATGCCTACGTGGGCCCCCATGGGATTATCCCCACCAGCTCTAGAACTAAAGAGACACCTCTGCACTGTGGGGAAACAGCTGCCAGTCTGTTCTCATAGCCTGGCTTCCCAAAGCCAGTGGGGCTGAAACCGTTTTTCTCCCAGACACTTCTCCTCCCTGCAGTGGTTACCTGGGCTGAGTGGAGTGCTGACACTTGTAGGTGCGTGGTTTATTCTGGGTGTTTTGCATGAGACTTCCTTAAAAGAACCACCTTGTTCGTAGGAGATACTGGAGAGGTCTTGAATGTCTGTCAGGGATCTAAGAAATTAAAAGCACAAAGTAATTAGGAGATGTTTAGAAAAATCAAGCAATATATTCCCAAGGGGTACTTTTTAAGGATGCTCTTGACAATAATCTTTATTTGGCAGTAGGCCAGAATTAGACTATCTTAGAATATCTTATGTATCTGAAAGAGAATATTAGGGAATATCCTAAAAAGAGATAATAACTTTACACATATCTCAGCAGCTAAAAAGAAACTATTTCCACAGATGAAAATATATTTATGTGGAAAACAGATTTCATCTACCTCAAGTGTAAACTTATTAACATCATCATCATTATCATGTATTTCCTTGATTATAAGATGCTATTGATTTAGATCACATCCTCATAACAGCTTTTTGGTGAAAGAAACACGCTCACATTAAATGTATATGTAAAAATGGGAAGAAAGTATTCTCTTACAAATAAGGAAATACTATTCCCCTAAAACCAAACTTTACACAGCATCCTTAGGCAACCCTTTGGTGGCCCTACATGTCTTTCTCTTTCAGCTTCTCTGATGATTCCTTTAATGTCTCCTCTTGTTCACCTTCAGAACTGTAAGAGAGAAAGTGAGAAAAATTATATGAATTCCCTGTCAGCAGAATGCTCCAACCTGGTACAAGGGGACCAGTTTATCAGCCCTGTGAGAAGCAGTAGGAAGGGCACTAAACTCAGAAATAAAAAGTAGTTTCTGGTCCTGGGTCTGCTACTGAGTAGCCATATGTTCTCAGGCATGTCTGGGCCTTGCTCTGGGCCTCAGTTTCATCCCCAGAGGTTGAATAAATGCCCTCTAAGCATCAGCCCATCTGAAACCAGCCAATGATGGTATATGACAGTAAGTTCCTGAGGAAATCAAGAGAGCATAGGAAATCTGCTGGTCATGGAGGCTGGAGCAAAGGGCACAGCCGTGGGGCCTTACCAACTGTGAGACAGCCTCCTGCATGGATCATCAGGCGAGGCCAAGAGAGACTTATGCCAAAAAATGACCAGAAAAGAATACTGAAGACACACTTAACTTGTTTCTACTTTAACCACTGTCTAGATTCCATTTCAATATCTGTTGAGTACAAACTACAATTGTGTATTGCTAAATTCTTCTGTATGTTTTCATATTTTTAATCTTTGCAATAATCCTATGAAACCAATGGTACAAAGGAAAGAGCAAAGATTTTGGACTGAGTTGTGACTTTATTAATTCTATTCACTGGAGTATTTGTTTCTCTTCTAAGCATACAGTAAGACAGCACTTCTTGCCCTCCTTTTATAAGTGGCCACATGACTTTTTGCAAACAGTGAAATACAAGTGAAAGTGACTGGAATCACTTTTGGGCAGAAATCTTAAGGTCATGTTCCCTTTTTTCCTACCTGAGCAATCAAGGAAATACAAAGATGGAGTCTTCCTCAGCCTGGCTCTTGGATAGAAGGTAATGTAGCACAGACCACTTCTAGTCAATCCATGATGGACATGGAGCATGAGCAAAAAACAAATTTTTGCTGTTTTGAGGCACTCAACTCTGGGGTTGTTTGTTATATAGCATAATCTAGCCTATCCTGACCAATACATCTACTTACTAACTATAACCTTAGAAAAAATTAACTTTGCTTTCCTTATTCGCAAAATGGAGATAACAGTATACACCTCAGAGGGCTGTTACATAAATTAAATTTGAGAAAACCAAGTACTGGTATATGGTAGCTGCTTAGGAAACACTAACTATAATTATTATAAATAAAAAAGTTGAAAGGGAGTCCAAGATAACAGAGGAGTAGGAGACTTAAATTTTGCCAAGTCCTGGGAATTCAGCTAGATTGCTATCAAACTATTCTCAACACCTACGAATTCAACTGGAGAACAAAGAAAATAGTGGTAACTCTATGAACAGAAAAATGACCATTTTCTGCAAGGTGGGATGTGCAGAAAAGTGAATCTGAGGTGATATATGGGAAGATAGACCGGGGTGGAGGGTCTTTGTCAGCTGGCCACTGGCAAGTGATAGAGCAGCAGAGCACAAAATCAGAACTTTTAGAAGTCTGAGCCACGAGGGACATTTCTCTGGTGGCTAAGTAGGGGGTGGAACCCTCACTAGGACAGTGTGGTTTCAGGACCCTCAAGGTCACAGAAAGATTGGGGGGTACCCGAGTATGGCAGAGCTCCCAAGTATCCGAGTGGGGAAACCGGCTGCAAAGACAGAGCTGAAGAGGGGTCTCTTAGCTCGGGGTTGCCATAAACTGTGATCCGCAGCACAGACAGGCCACTGCCCTTCGAGCAGGGATGCCACAAGTGGCAGATCGGGGAGACCCCCCTTTCTCCACTAGGAGGAATGGCACAGGAGCACACTGCAGGAATCTTATAGGTTTGGAGACTCTAAATGGGGCCATGCGCCAGAGATAGAGATGCTCGGTCACAGGCTGGGTGAGCACGGTGTATGGCCGAAGACCAGGGAGACAGGAGGGATTGACTGCTTTTCTCTGCGGGCACACTGAGGAGTGGGGCCCCAACTCTCAGCTTCTCTGGGGCCAAAGATTGGGAGGCCACCATATTCATTCTCAGCCTCCAAAGCTGGATGGAAAGCTTTCAGGGAACAAAAGCTGCTGAGAGCAAACCCAAGCAGATTACTCAGCCTGACCCCTGGCAAGGGCAATGCAATTCCGCCTCAGGCAAAGACACTTGAGAATCACTGCAATAGGCCCCTGCTCCAGAAGATCAACAAGAATGTCCAGCCAGCACCAAGTTCACCAGTCAATGAGAACTGCACAACTTCAGCACTAGGGGAATACAGCACATAGAATTCATGGCTTTTCCCCCCATGATTCTTCAGTCTTTCAACTTAAATTTTTTAAATTTTCTTTATTTTTTTCTTTTCTTTTCTTTGAATTATTCTTCTTTCCTTTTTCAACCAACTTCTTATCAGTTCTTTTTTTTTTTTTTTAAAGATTTTATTTATTTATTTGTCAGAGAGAGTGAGCACAGGCAGACAGAGTGGCAGGCAGAGGCAGAGGGAAAAGCAGGCTCCCTGCTGAGCAAGGAGCTCTATGTGGGACTCGATCCCAGGACACTGGGATCATGACCTGAGCCGAAGGCAGCCGCCCAACCAACTGAGCCACCCAGGCGTCCCTTATCAGTTCTTTTTAAAAAATCTTTTAAAATTTTTATTCTTTTTAAAAAAATTTTTTTAATTTGACAGACAGAGATCACAAGTAGGCAGAGAGACAGGCAGAGAGAAAGAGGGGGAAGCAGGCTCCCTGCTGAGTAGAGAGCCCGATGTGGAGCTCGATCCCAGGACCCTGAGATCACGACTTGAGCCGAAGGCAGAGGCTTAACCCACTGAGCCACCCAGGTGCCCCTAAATTTTTATTCTTACAGTCATATTCTATCCCTTCATTGTACTTAACCTTATTATATATATATTTTTTTTCTTTCTTTCTTTAAAATTTTGGGATACAGCTTCTCCTAACAGATCAAAATATACCCAAAATCTAGTGTATGGCTGTGTTCTATTCATCTGCCTGATCACATTCTCTCTTTCTCTTTTTTTTTTTCTTCTTTCTTTAACCACCTTACCAATTCCTTTTTTAAAATCTTTTTTTTAAATTCTCATTTTTACACTCATATTCCATTTAACCTTATTTTTGTATATATGTAAGTTTTTCTTTCTTTAAAATTTTGGGAGGCAGTTTCTTCTAACAGACAAAATACACCCAAAATCTAGCGGTGGCTCTGTGCTATTCAACAGCCTGATCATATTCTTCATTTTTTATCTCCCTTTTTTTCCTTTTCCGCCTGGTTTCAGGTCTCTTCTGATTTGTTTAGTGTATATTTCTCTGGGGTTGTTGTTACTCCTTTGGCATTTTGTGTTCTTGTTCATCTATTCTTCTCTCCACAAAATGACAAAATGGAAAAACTCACCTCAAAAATAGAACAAGGCAGTACTGACTGCTAGGGACCTAATCAATGGGGACATTAGCAAGACGTCAAAGCTACAGTTCAGAATAATGATTACAAAGATGCTAGCTGGGCTTGAAAAAAGCATAGAAGACCCTAGAGAATCCTTTTCTGGAGAAATAAAATCTAACCAAGTCAAAACCAAAAAGGCTATTTATGAGGTACAATAAAAAATGGAGGGTCTAACTGCTAGGATAAATGAGGCAGAAGAGAGACTTCAAGCTCTATTACAAAGCTGTAATCATCAAGACAGTACAACAACAGTCACATAGATCAATGGAACAGAGTAGAGAGCCCAGAAATGGACCCTCAACCTTACGGGCAAATCATTTTCAACAAAGCAGGAAAGAATGTTCAATGGAAGAAAGACAGTTTCTTCAACAAATGGTGTTGGGAAAATTGGACAGCCACATGCAGAAAAACGAAACTGGACCATTTCCTTTCACTATGCACAAAAATAGACTCAAAATGGATGAAAGACCTCAATATGAGACAAGAAATCATCAAAATCCTTGAGGAGGACACAGGCAGCAACCTCTTCCACCTCAGCCACAGCAACTCTTTCCTAGACACATTGCCAAAGGCAAGGGAAGCAAGGGCAAAAATGAACTACTGGGACTTCATCAAGATCAAAAGCTTTTGCACTGCAAAGGAAATAGTCAACAAAACCAAAAGACAACTGACAGAAGGAGAGGAGATGTTTGCAAATGACATATCAGATAAAGGGCTAGTATCCAAAATCTACAAAGAACTTATCAAACTTAACACCCAAGGAACAAATAATCCAATCAAGAAATGGGCAGAAGAAGATATGAACAGACATTTCTGCAAAGAAGACATCCAGATGGCCAATAGACACATGAAAAAAGGCTCAACATCACTTGGCATCAGGGAAATACAAATCAAAAACTACAATGAGATACCACCTCATACCAGTCAGAATGGCTAAAATAAACAAGTCCGGAAATGACAGATGTTGGCAAGGATGTGGAGGAAGGGGAACCCTCCTACACTGTTGGTGAGAATGCAAGCTGGTGCAGCCACTCTGGAAAACAGTATGGAGGTTTCTAAAAAAGTTGAAAATGGAACTACCCTATGACCCAGTAATTGCACTACTGGGTATTTATCCCAAAGATACAAATGGAGGGATCCAAAGGGGCACCTGCACCCCAATGTTTACAGCAGCAATGTCCACAATAGCCAAACGATGGAAAGAGCCCAGATGTCCATTGACAGATGACTAGATAAAGAAGATGTGGTGTGTGTGTGTGTATGTATGTATGTATATATGTATATACATATATACATACACATGGGACTATTATGCAGCCATCAAAAAATGAAATCTTGCCATTTGCAACAACATGGATGGAACTAGAGGGTATTATGCTAAGTGAAATTAGTCAATCAGAGAAAGATAATTATCATATGATCTCATGAAATGCGGAATTTGAGAAACAAGGCAGAGGTCATAGAGGAAGGGAGGGAAAAACGAAACAAGATGAAACCAGAAAGGGAGACAAACCATAAAGCCTCTTAATCTTAGGAAATAAACCGAGGGTTGCTGGAGTGGAGGGAGTTGGAAGGGATGAGGTGGCTGCATAATGGACATTGGGGAGGGTATGTGTTGTGGTGAGCACTGTATATCATGTAAGACTGATGAATCATAGACTTGTACCCCTGAAAAAAATGATACGTTTTATGGTAATTTAAAAAAAAAGTTGAGGCCTAGAGATAGGGAAAATAAATTGAGTGTTATTGTATCAGACATTTTACATCTATTATTAGTTTTTATAATTAGACTTTTTCATTTGAGGTCACTGCATATTCACATGAAGTTTAAAGAAACATACTTTACCCATGTTACCCCGAATGGTAACATCTTGCAAATCCATAGTGTCAAACCAAGACACCAACATTGATATAGTCAAGATACAGAACATTTCCACCACCACAGGGATCCCTCATGGTGCCCTTTAAGATTTTATTTATTTATGAGAGAGAGAGAGAGAAGATAAGCAGGGGAAGGGGCAGAGGGAGAAGCAGACTCCCCGCTGAGCAAGGAACCCTCTATGACCCAAGCCCAAGGCAGATGCTTAACTAACTGAGCCACCCAGACGCCCCTCATGCTGCCGTTTTATAGGCATGTCTACTTCCCTCCTACTGCCTGCCTCTACCTTATTCCCTGGAAACTACTCAAATAATTTTATAATTTTGAGAATGTTATGTAAGTGGAGTCATATAGTAAATAACTTTGGGGGATTGCTCTTTCCACCCAGCACAACCCTCCAGACATCTATCCAGATTGTTGCATGTATCAATAGTTCATTCTTTTTTGTTGCTGAGGTGTATTCCATAGTATTGGATGTACCAGTCTGTAGAATCATTTACTTGTGGACAACATTTGGGTTTCCAGTTTTTGGTTATTACAAATAAAGTCGCAAAAATAAGTAAATAAATAAATAAAGTTGTTATAAACATTCAGGTATGTGTTTCCTTTATTTATTTATTTATTTGAGAGAGAGCATGAGCAGGAGGGGAAATCCACTCAGATTTCTGAATACAGATAATACAGATAATGACTCCTGAATACAGGAATAGAGATAATCACTGAATTATCATTGAATACAGGTAATGACTCCTGTTCACGATCCTTCACAATCCTGCTGAACAAATCCCAAGAAAGTTAAGGTACCCAGAGCTAATTTTTCTGACATGGTGGTTAGAACACTTGAGGACGAGCATTATATAAATATAGGTATTATCACCACTTAACATTACTTCTGTGAGTCTGAAACTGTGAATGAAAGACTAGCACATACCTTCGTATGGGTTGGAATTGAGACCTGGCCAAAATCTCAGCATTCCTTCCAGGTTTTTTTCTCATTTGGAACTTTTCTTCACCTGAAAGAATAAAGTAAATGCATTTTTTTAATTGAATTTTTGCCAACTCAGACTGTTACTTTCATTCCCTAGAATTCCCCTTGGTGTGGTCCAGAATAAGAAATAATCTGAATAAACAAAGTACTTCCTAATTGGGTTTGGACTGAGTGCTGTAGGAGAGGTTTTTGCTCTGAAAGTTTATTTTCCTTGCTCCAAGGGGGTAACTACATTCTGACACTCAGAATACAATCAAGCCATTTACTGGCCTTTCAGTTATAACCACTCAGTTATTTCTGGAGACAAATGTTTTGTCTTTTCAGGAAGGCAAACTGACCTGGTTCCTGTCAACAGACACCAGGGGGCGTTGAAACCAAGAACTGTTTGTTCACTAAAGATTCCAAACAGAAAAGACCGTTAGCTGGGCATTCCCAGAGTGCTAACTGTGCCTCTTGGCCAGCCATCAGGCTCCACTTAAAGCGCAGGGTGGTGAGACAACACTAATTCAACTCTCTTCTGTTCTCCCTGACATCGAGTGTCCAAAGTTACTCCCCACCAATTCTCAGTAAGATACTTTGCTGATCTCAGGGCAAACAGGGCCACTAACCATATTCCTTCCCACCACTATACTGCTCTGGTTTATAGAGCCTTCCCTCTTGGCAAATGTTCACGATCCCCTTGCCATTCCTTAGGAACACGTGGTGTGGTGGGCAATGGGGCAGCCCACCAAAGCAGTGTCACCTTTAGCAGGTACCAAGGAGGTCTCTACCCCAACAGTAGAGAAGCATTGGGGTTCTTCTTCTCATGACACTTGTTCAAATACCTAGAAAGCATAAAACTGGAAAGCCTAATGGAATGCCTAATAAACACAATTAGAGCTGGAGGAACACTTAAGAGATTTTAGAGTCTCTCTCCTTTATACAAAAGGAGAGTGGGGTCCTGGGGTGAAATGACTTGCCCAAGGTCATGCAGTGGGAAGAAAAAAAAAAAAGTGGCAGAACTGGGCTTGGGACCCAGCGTAGGTCCAGTTGTTACCCATGGCATTGCCTAGTATGGAAGGCATACATGTCAGAGCCCTAGTGCAAAAGGGGGGAGAGAAAGGCCAAAAGCAGGAAATGAGTGGAAATCAGAGGCTTCTTCATGTACTTCAGATGTCTATATCAAACTAGCCTTGGGTTTCTGACCTACCTGCCCCATAACTTCTCTATCCCACTCAACCCTCTCCCAAACAGAAGGGAAATGGCTACGTGCAGGCAAGGCTCACACAGAATATGATCATGGACAGAGGCTCCACAGAAAAGAATGGATGACCCCAGACCCAGGTCTGGGGACTTTTAACACATGTCATCCCGAGGATTTAACTGTCCATCTCAAAGCTTATTGCTTCTTAAAATGCTCTCGGCTGTGACAGGAGTGATGAGGGAGCAGGAGGCTGGCTGAGGACAAAGCAAAAGCTGGCACCTTGCACCCCCTCTCCATCCGCTCCCCTCGGTGATGTGTGTGGCATTCCTCAGGTACCCCTGACTGCCAAAACAAATAGTTAACTCACAATCCTGCAAGACAGGAGTCTCCCTTGGTTTACAAATGTCCTAGAGATCTATGAACAAAGAAGTTACATTATCAATAGCACAATTTCCAGAGGCAAATGACTCAGTTCCTCAAGCCTTAATGTCACCCTCCCCTCCATAAACAAAACTGAAGGAGGCTGGGGTAGAAGGAAATGTAAGTGAAGATAAGTTTCTTCTATACCTAAATCTCACTAACAAAGACGCTTGATAGCAGAATTGTGACATTTCACCAGGAATCTCCCAACCATCTTGATGTTAATGGCTTGCCAAAAGACAGCATTGATCAAGCCTCCGGTATCCCTGCACCTTGGAGGCCTCCTTTAACATATGAAAACTCTGTTCAAATCTCCATTTCCCTCACCTTCCCCCAACCGCAGGGTACAGAACCTGCCATCCCTCACAACCCGGGGCAGCTGCATCTCTGCCTGCCCACGGGTCCTGTCCCCGTGCTTTAATAAACCACCTTTTGCACCAGAGACGTCTTAAGAATTCTTTCTTAGCCGTCGGCTCCGAACCTCACCCCACCGAACCTGACCTAGGTTCTAGAACTTCATCAGGAGTATGAATCAGGTTAGAGACAGAAGACAGTGCAGCAGGAGGAAGGGAGTGAGTAAGTTCAGAACCCAAGCCCACCATGCCTGGGTTCAGAATGTTGAGACATGACCACAGACATCTACATGGCTCAGGGGGTGGGTAATTGGTTTTAAAACTGATGGCTACATACCCTAAAAGAGTGAAAGTGCATAATTTTTAAAATGTCTGTATCAGAACCAGGGGTTCACTTATCTCTTATCTCACCCGGGCAGCTGATCCAAGGTTAACTTCCCATGGAAGGGAAAGCAGTTGCTGAGTTATACAGAACTCAAGGCCACCCAAGGGAAGGATGTTATGTTGACTGTGCACTACTGGCTGTTATTAACTCTTTGCCAAGATGCTAAGCAAGCAAAGGAAAACGCTTTTTGTGGTGGAAAAGGACATGAAGAGAAGTTCTAGTTTTTGTTGTGTCAATAACAAGTTGTATGGCCTGGGCAAACCCCTCAAGTCAGCTCAGTGAAGACAACCAAGCACGTGTGTGTGCCCTAAAGGGGTGAGGAATCTAATGAAAGATGGGAGGGGGAGGGGGCAGAAAGGGAGGGGGAAGAAAGGGAGGGGAGGGGGAGGAGGAGGAACAGGAACCACTAAACACAGGCAAGGGGAAGTACAGATAACATGATCTGTGGCTATCAGGAGGCTGGTGAGGGGCCAGAGATTCATTCTAATGAAGGGAAATCCATGACCCTAGGTTCCTTCATCTGTAAAATCAAAGGCCTGGAGGAGGTTATCTCTAAGGACTGTTCCAGCTCTAAAGATCTGTCATCTAATAGAAAGTGAAGGCAAGTGAGAAGGAATCTGCCTTAAGAGCTTATTACCAGAGCTTGGAAGTTGGTTAAATGCATCTTGTACTCCTTTAAAGTCCTCTTCTATGGGACTTGAGGTCTACAAAAGAATAAAAGGGTAAAGGAAGAAGGGTCACTGGAGAATGAAGGATATTAATCAAAAGGTAGGAAAATTTATTGATGTTCTTAAACCTTGAAAATCTTTATAAGTTTCCTGCATCTTTAAGAGAAAAAGAACAAACCTGTTTCAAAGATATTAAGGATCATTTGTACTCTGTGTTCCTCAACAAGCCCTCCCCTGCCTCCCACTGTGAGGAGGAATTGTGTGACTTTTCCTTATGTCATTATCTCCTTCTCTCCCCAACATTCCAACAAAGATGTTTTGATTCTTAGAACCTTCATCAGAAAACCCAAGAAAGGTTGGGGGGTGCCTAGGGGGCTCAGTCTGTTAGTGTCTGCCTTCGGCTTAGGTCATGATCCCAAGGTCCTGGGATGGCGCCCCATATCAATCCCTGTAATGGGAGCGTGCTCAACTGGGAGTCTGCTTCTCCCTCTCCCCGTCACCCGCCCCCCGCCCCGCTCGCGCGCTCTCTCTCCCTCTCTCTCAAATAAATGAATAAAATATTTTATTCATTTATATATATATATAAATATATATATATATATATTTATAAATAAATAAATAAATAAATAAAATAAGGAAAAAAGAAAAGAAAAAGAAGTTTGGAAAAATAGCGCAGACTGCAAAATTACTTTCTGGGGTGAGAAGTCAGAATACTGGTTCCTTTGAAAGGGTGCAGTGACTGGGAGGAGGCCCAGGGTTGGGGGGTCTTCTGGAGGACTACTTCCTGATCTGGGTACTGGTTACATGAATGTGTTCAGTCTGTGCAAGTCCATGAGCTGCACACATAAGAGCTGTGTACTTTTCTCCATGTTACACTTTATGTATGTGTACACACATACACGTATATATGTATGTATACACATGTACATAATATGTGTATATATATACTCTGTATGTTTTTTATTAAAGATTTTCTTAACATCCCAATCTGCTCACAGTAAAATCAAGAATAGTTGATGCATTAATAATGAAAAATTACTCAGAGTTATCAGAAGTACAGAATAGTGGAAATGATGTTTTTTTGCATCGCTGAATTCTTGTCAGTCAAATGTTGTGTTTGAAACATACAATCAATCCTCCCTTTCTTCCACCCCACCTTCCATATTGGTAAAATGCCCCAAAAAGGTGGTAGGTTAGTAGGAAGGTGAGGCAGAAATTATACAAATGAATAAGAAAATCCAAACAGCTTCATTTTACAAATGAAAATATTCTGTACAAACAGGTGCTTGCCAATCCCGGGCAAGTTCCCGAGAAAGCCCCATGCACTGCCCAGCATCATAACCATGCTGAGTCCTGGCCTCTGATCATGGCTCTCCCGCCACTGACGCTTGGCAGGCCAAGCTTAATTCCCCACATATGCGGATCACCACTTCTTCACACAGAGGAGTAACAGCAGGCCTTCTTCTCTTCTCCACAGGAAGAATATGTGAATCAGGTAACATGAAGAAAAGCGTTTTGAAAAAAAGTACGAAGCGCTGTACAAATGCAGGAACCACAGTTTTGGGAGAAACTGTATATGACCTCAAACATCTTATTTTTCAGATGTTTTCTCAAAATTTGAAAAGACTGCTAAGTCAACATTATACACTTTTATGTGTAAGCTATCTTTCTCAATAAGAACAACTTAAAAGGATTAAGGCAATAGAAAAAGCTGAAAAGTACTTTTCCCTAAACTGTGGTTTTTACCTCTAGAGCTAAGTTTTCTTGAGCAGTCGAGGAATAAAAATATTCATGGTCTGGAGTTAAAAATTCATCTGTTATGTCCTCAGAAGATTCTGGTGAACAAGTTGATCGCACGGACTGATCCTATTAATAATGTAGGAAATCACTTTTAGGTTGTTGTTCATTATAAACAAATCCTTTATAGCTGGATGCAGTGTTAATAATGGGGTTATCTAAAATGATAAATGATAATGATAAAATGATAAAATGATAAAAAAAAAAAACCCGCAGTCAGGATGACACTCCCTGAGTCAGCCCTCCCTGTCTGCTTGCACACCTGCCTCTGCCCTCCTTCCCCACTATAAACTGTGAACCCTCTGCAGCAAGTGAGGCCAATGACAGCCCTGAGACTCACAGTCCTCATCTGCACAATGGAGGGGGAGGGAGTTGGGCGACATTTCTGCTCTGAAATTCTAAGAAGAAAGTTCCTAGACAACCCAGGCTGGGCCTGAGCTTGAACAGCCAGCCACAGACACTTTGTTCTCTAGACGAAGAAGCTGACTGAGGTCACTAAGAACTGAGGAGTCCTGTGGGTGCTACAGTTTCAAAGCAAATGAAGGAACATGATATTAAAAGTAGCAATGCAGGGGCACATGGGTGACTCAGTGGGATAAGCCTCTGACTCTTGATTTTTGCCCAGGTCACAATCTCAAGGTCCTGGGATCAAGCCCACTTCTTTGGGCTCCGAGCTCAGGGGGCAGTCTGCTCGAGGATTCTTTCTCTCCCTCTGCCCCTACCCCTGCTCATGTCAGCTTGTGCATGCGTGCTTTCTCTCAAATAAATAAATCGTTTGAAAAAAATAGCGATGCAAACTCAATAATAAAAATAAAACTTGAAAATTCAAAAGTCCCCGTTATTTCTTCAGCATCTCTATTCCACCCCTCCTTTTCTGCTCTTCTCCCTGTTCAGCGCCTGATCCCCACATGGACAGGTAACTAGCTCCTCTCCATACTTTCAGTCATCTCTCTGCAGAGGTTTTATGATTTATTTCCTTGGATGCTGCTTTTGCCATACACTTCTTCTTGCCGCATGCTTGGCAGCTGCTCCCTTTACTTCTCATATCAAATTGAAACTTCTCAGATAAGCCTGGCCTCACATACCCTCCTCACCTCCCTGAGAGACCTGTTTTTCCAGCCAAGCCAGTGTGCTTAACATGGCCTATCCTTCCAGCGCCCATGTGAGAAAAAGAATAAATTGTCTTAAATTGTCCTTGTGAATGGTTTGTGTGCTATGATTAAATACAATAGTATGTTCGTTGAAAGATCTTAAATGTTATCACAATTGTATTTTTATATTATTTCATTTTCAGTTGCTGTTTATATTCTTTAAGTGATTGTGTCCTTATATCATAATGATAAAAAATTCTGGTTCCTTAGCCTGGCTGGACTGTGGCCCAACCGCATGCCTCAAGGGTGTGTTAAACCCCTGCAGGGCTGGAGCCTCAATGCATGGAGGGACAGTTGTCAGGCATGAACACATGCCTTCCACCGAGAGCTGTCTCTGGGTCTTAGAGGACACTCTAGGTGAAGGAACTGTCATCACAACCCTGGCCTCACTCTTGCTACTCCAATCAGACCTCAGTCACCTGCTGGGCCATGAGCTTTGATACCTGACCTCACACTGTGCTTCCAGAGTTGGTATTATCTATCCAACTAGACAGGAAGCTCAAGGGCTTCCTGACTCTGACACTTTCTGTGTTCTGCACAAACTCTAAGATACACAGTGTTTTGAGTTGAAATGACTCAAAATGTATTCAGGCAGGGAAGAAAGACTTCCTCATTCATGTCACAGACATGAGAGTGCGTACTCCAACAAAAAAGAACTACTACAGATATTATTTCATTGGCATTAATACTTAACAACTCAATTCTACTTTATTAGGTCCTTGGGTTCAACCTGGCTCTACAGGCCATATTACTTACGCTGTAAGATTTCTCAATGACCACAGATGCATCAGAACTTGCTTGAAAGGCTTCACTATGCTCTGGCTGCTCATTTTTTCTGGGAGACAGGTGCCTGATACCTAATGATGACAGAACCAGGGCCATAGTCATTCAGTGATATTTAGATGGCATGGAAAGGGAGAAGAATGGTGTGAGAGAAAAGATGTGTGACTATTCTGCCAAGGGTGGCCACGTCCCATTTGTCAGGGTCAGTCCAGAGAGTGGAGACTGTTAGTTTGGCCTGACCCCAACACATGGTCCTGTACCATCAATCCTTTTGCCCACCCATTCAAGAGCAATGCTTGAAAAGGAACAGATTCTAAATACTAAGAGCCCAAGGCAAGTAGATTTTCTACCTAAGTGATAATTTTAGATGCATCTTCCTTTGACTTATAAACAACAAAGAAATAATATTCCATCCCCTGCTTGCAAGCAAATTACAGAGTGGAACTACATGGCCTTCAGTTTTAACCTATAAATCTATAAAGTGATGACAGTCAATGCCATTTGTCTCTGGGTTCTTCTGGCACAGAATCTCTGGGAGCCAGTGCTTTTCTGGCTTAAAATGCAAGGCAAGGAAATAGCAGTAGGGAACAGCCCTCTACCACTGTATTCAGGTAAGAAAGGTTCATTTCCCTGCCAGGTTAGAGCCAGGAACAAGCTCACTGTATAGAGATTATTTAACTTTCTTTGAGCAAATGGGTCTGCTCCAGTAACAGGAAAACTCATGAATCTTTGGATTTCTTTACGTTCAGGTAGGACAGGGCAATCAGTAGGGTATTTGCTTTCCCCAGCAGTTCAGGGTTCCCAGAGAGATGAGAATGGAGAGAAGACCAAGCAAAGGAAATATGCCAGGAGGCTTACTTATTTTTGAGTGAGTAACTTGATAGAGCTCATCTATCCCAATTCCTCCAACTGAACTTACTGGTGAAGCTTCGAGGCCCATGCTGTCTGCCATGCTGGTTACTGTCACAGTCACTGTTGTCCATTTTGTCACACTTGCCATTTCCTCCTGACTCCTCATTTTTCCTGGGATACTCTACAGTGCACTGCCAGCCCACTTTCTCAGGGTCCCTCAGCAGGGGCTGCAGCAGGAGATCAGGCTCATTTTTAGCCTCATCCTCTAAAGTCACACTACTCTGAGGATGCCAAGGTGGTACCGCCAACTGCCCAGTAGCCACTCTCTCTGCCATTTCTTTCACCTCCACTGGAGAGAAGGGAAAGCAACATTTAAAACAGAAGCGTGAACACTGGACAAAAGCTTTTCCTTCTTAAAGAGCTATATAATACTTTCATAACTCATATTGTCATAATAATTGTCTTTTTAGAACTGCACCATCCCTAGCTTGCCCTGTTGGGCTTGAAGGGGAAGAGAGAAAAGAATTGATAACAGAAGGAAGGACAGAATTTCAGTACATTTCTGAATTTTAGAATGGAAGGTAGCAGAAAACTTGTAGATAGAACTTGTTGTGAAGATTTTATAAGAAAATAACATCTGTGGCTCACAATCTCTACAGACTAATGGAAAGGATTCTAGAGTTTGTCCAGCTCCTTTAGACTAGGCAGAGATCATATTATGTGAGAATGTGTGAGTCTGTGTTTGTTTTTTATTTTATATGTGTATCTGCATGAGCATATCTTCATTCCAAATGTTCTATACTTTTGCTAATGTCATTTAACATTAGTATTAAAAAAACATAGACACTGTATCCTTTCAAGCTTATAAAACTGATACAAAAGGAAACGCCCACAGGATATGCAAAAGTGACACTACATGCTCTTTACTTTCATAATGAATGTTACACATTAAATTTCTACTGCGTATTGTTTTGCTACGCTTGTTATATAATATGCATCAATATATGTACAAGGGAAATATTTCCTATAAAGTCTAGAAATGAAAAAAAGTTTTTTCCTAAAAAATAAATCACTGAACAGAACAGTATACACAGTGGCAGGCTTGATAGTCTCTTTTCTTTGGACTAGTAACACAAAACATGTTCATTTAAACAATGTCAAAAGACCCATCTTAATAAAAGCTTATCTTTCCTGAGTAAGTGATAAACAAAAGGAGGAGGAGGACGAGGGGGAAAAGAAAGAAAAAGAAAGAAAGAAAGAAAGACATTTCCTTTCTGCAATTTGTAATCAGAAAGGCCTTAATTTTTTAAACTGGAATGATCCAACAGAAAAGAAAAGAATGTGGGAGGCTGGTGCAATACAGACTGTGTACTTAGAGATAACAAGCTGGTTAGAAATATACTTTAAGTTTCATTTGGTTCAACAGAACCTATGGCTCTTTACTCACTTTTCCACTTTAAGTGTACCTCTCCATCATCTTCATTACTTCTTGACTTTGCATTACAGATTTCAGAAGATACAGACTCCATACTGATCCTAAATTATGTAGGTTCGGGGAAAGGGGAGCAGGGTGGACACAAATACACCGGTTTGCTCAAGTTTCTGACACAAGCCTGAGCCCACCAGCCCACCCAGAGGACCAGCCCCTACTCTCAGTCATTCCTGGGGCTGCACTGACTCCTGCCCACCACCAGAGAGCGCAAGACTCCACAATGTTCAGACCACAGACTCCTTACCTAGTAGAGCCCAGGCTAGGGCTGGATGACACAGCAGGGCCCTTAGGGTGCCTTGACACAGTGACAAGTGCACTACTAAGCTGAGTCAGCTTGGTTTGGGCACTGGACTCTTTAGGCCTTCCCTGGCTAAGAAATGAAAGGACTGGGTTAGAAGACCTCTAAGGTAATTTTCAGTTTCCAATTTCAGATTTCATGATTCTAAAAGTACTCTTGAGAAATTTTCACAGGAAGAAGAAACCCACAATTGAAATCGAGTTTCACTGGACAGACTTCTGAGGTCTAGCAGAGCCCCCCACCCAAACAATGCCACAGAACACAGGTGATGATTTGGTAATTGTTCCTACCCTTCAATCAGAATTCTCCAGTAACAGACACACCAGTGAGTCAGTGAGAGCACAATAACTAACATTCTCAAACACGGCCTTAAGGCACCGGGGAGCCTGAAGAACATTCAGAGCTCTTTAGCCTAGTCTCACTGAGTTCTAGACCCTACCTTCCACTAACCAGCTGCCTGCCTCTGGCATACTTCAGTCTTTGTGGATCAAGATTCCTCATCTGAAAAACAAGGGAGTCTTTCTTCCTCTACATATCCTTGATCATATATACATCTCATCGTCTATTAAAATAACTCCTCAAAAACACGGGACCTGTGGCATATGTATGAATTCCTCGTTATCTTGAATGCCCTGCTTCCCCACTGGACCAGAACACACAGAGACTGCTGACCTGGAAAGGTCAGATCTGATTGGCTTCTTTAAAGAGCAATTTGGCAGCAGCTATCAAGTATCTTTAAAATGTTTAAACCCGTTGACCTAGTAACTCTGCTTCTGGCAATCTACCAAGGAAATAATCCAAAGTGCAGAAAAATTTGCAAAGACAAGTCACTGTCGCCCTATTCAAAAATGGATCAAAGCATGAAACTACCTAAAATTCAACAATGGGGGAAATCCAACAAGTTCAAATTTGCAGGATGTTTTCTTTTTTTAATATTTGTTTAGGTAATCTTTATACCCAACTAGGGCTCAAACTTACAACCCTGAGATCAAGAGTGGCATATTCTTCTGACTTCAGGCGCACCCCCTGGATGTTTTTTAATAAAGTGGGATAATGCTCTTGTTCTAATGTAAGATGAAAAATCAGGATATAAAAGTACCTACATGGGGGTGCCTAGGTGACTCAGTTGGTTAAGCGTCTTTGGAAAACATACAAAAAGACTTGGTGGATTGGTAGCAAAATGTTAAACTTCTTTTTAGTCCGTTTTTTGTTCTTTTGGGGGAACATGGTAAATGGGTGTATCGCAGTCCACAACTATGGCTTTGCTTTGTTATCTAATGGCCATACTGTCACCCCTTCTAGATGTAGGCTCTAACCCCTTTGATGCCAGTTAATTGGTTCTCTAATAATTCCCTTTGTAAAGGTAATATACACTGAACTAAAATGTCTGGGCATTTTCCTTGATTCTCCCTAATGAACACATTTACCAACGTGAAAGGAATAGCAAACCCTTGTCATTAATCTCAGTCACCACTGGGAGAGAAACAAAAAGTTACTTTTTTCCAGAAGAACTAACTCCAAAGGCATGGATTAAAGCTACCATTTAACCACAAGAAAGGAAAACTGAAATTGACAGACTAGTCTATCTTGAAACACATTTATGGGCCTTTAATAATTACCCCTATGCAAAATAAAATTTGTTTTACCTAAATTCTTAAAAACTCAATGTACACATACGCTCTCCTTCCCATGATCGGTGCTGAAGCCAATTCATTTCATAGATTTGGCTGGAAATCAGAGGCTGTATGGTAACAGTTAAACTGCTCAGCCCCTGCTCTGGAGTCAGGGATGCTTATTTTGAGGAACCCTTGTTTCCAAATAGTTTGGTTTCTGGAGCACTGACAGATGGAATACCTGGCTTTCCTTTTTTAAGAAAAACAATCTGGGCAGCTTTGGAAGAGCAAGGTGCTTTGCTTTTGACAAATGTTGAGTTCTGCCTGATTAACCTGCCAGCTCCTTTACCTTCAATATTTTTTCCTACAGTTTCCGTTACATGGCTCTTTCCGCTCACCTGAAGGAGAAAACCTGCCAAGATCTGTTTCTGTGTTAGTGTTCTTCATCACCCACAGTCTCTTTGTCACAAGACACATGAAGATCATTAAGTGCCTCTGGGGTCACGTGGGAGTCTAAAGGCATGGTGACACAGAGAACAAAATGTTAACCCACCTGCTGGTATTTGGGTTCCTGTTTCTTTCCAGACTGTGCTTGGCTCCTTGAGTGGGCTGTGATTGTTCACTTGTGCTCTGTTTTCCAGGTCCACAAAAAGTTGGCAGCTTAAAAAGCAGTAAACGTGTTTCAGTGCTTTGATGAAGGAATTCCTCTTCACTTTCACATTCTATTTTTCAAGCCATTCTTACTAAATGTGTAGAAATAACCAAACCTACTAAGATGATTTCCCTGTGTGTATTTCATATCTAGTAACTCATCTCTCGGCTGGAGGTCTTTACAACATTACACAGCAATGTTGGCCCCCAGAAATGCAGTCTAGACTGGGAGCAAGAGAAGGATGAGCAGAAAAAAAAGACTTCAAAAATCCAGCAACTTTTAGGGTGGCTCAGTGTTTAAGCGTCTGCCTTTGGCTCAGGTCATGACCCTGTAGTCCTGGGATCAAGCCCTGTGTCAGGCTCCCTGCTCAGTGAGGAGCCTGCTTCTCCCTCTCCTACTCTCCCTGCTTATGCTCTCTCAAATAAATAAATTCTTTTTAAGAAGTCCGATAACTTTCCCCTGTATTATTATTAAGGTAGCAAGCTTTGTGGCAGGAGCCTTGGACCCTGGCTTCTAGTCTAATCCTTACTCAGAATAACCTAAGAGAGTCTTCTGCTTCAGCTTCCTCATCTTTAAAACAGGGAAAATAGTATCTCCCTGAATCCATCAGTGGGGATGCTATGAAAATAAGACAATAAAATAAAAGCTACAATACTTTGGAAATAGAAGTAAATTAAATTAAAGCTTGTGTATTTTATTCCAAAGAGAAAATTCTGGATCTGCTTATTCTAATTTTAACAAACTTCATTATAATTCCTAGCCTGCAGCAAGTTAAGGCAACAAATGTGTTGCACTGGGAGGGTAGTAAGATGTAAAAAAGGTAAGAGGATGCATAAAAATGGTCATAAGCTCTTAGAAACATCGCCAAAGGCAAGGGACGCAAGGGCAAAAATGAACTATTGGGACTTCATCAAGATCAAGAGCTTTTGCACAGCAAAGCAAACAGTCAATAAAAACAAAAGACAACTGACAGAATGGGAGGAGATGTTTGCAAATGACATATCAGATAAAGGCCTAGTATCCAAAATCTATAAAGACCTTATCAAACTCAACACCCAAAGAACAAATAATCCAATCAAGAAATGGGTAGAAGACATGAACAGACATTTCTGCAAAGAAAACATCCAGATGGCCAACGGACACATGAAAAAGTGCTCCACATCACTCACATCAGGGAAATACAAATCAAAACCACAATGAGATACCACCTCACACCAGTCAGAATGGCTAAAATTAACAAGTCAGGAAATGACAGATGTTGAAGATGTGGAGGAAGGGGAACCCTCCTACACTGTTGGTGGGAATGCAAGCTGGTGCAGCATGAAGGTTCCTCAAAAAGTTGAAAATAGAGCTACCCTCTGACCCAGCAATCACATTACTGGGTATTTACACTAAAGATACAAATGTACAAATGAAGATGTGGAGGAAGGGGAACCCTCCTACACTGTTGGTGGGAATGCAAGCTGGTGCAGCATGAAGGTTCCTCAAAAAGTTGAAAATAGAGCTACCCTCTGACCCAGCAATCACATTACTGGGTATTTACCCTAAAGATACAAATGTAGTGATCCGAATGTTCATAGCAGCAATGCCCACAATACCCAAACTATGGAAAGAACCTAGAAGTCCATCCACAGATGAATGGATAAAGAAGATGTGGTGTATATATATACAATGGAATACTATGCAGCCATCAAAAGAAATGAAATCTTACCATTTGCAACAACAAGGATGGAACTAGAGGGTATTATGCTGAGTGAAATAAGTCAATCAGAGAAAGATAATTATCATATGATCTCCATGATATGAGGAATTTGAGGGGCAGGGTGGGGGGTTTGGGGGTTAGGGAAGGAAAAAAATAAAACAAGATGGGATCAGGAGGGAGACAAACCATAAGAGACTCTTAATCTCACAAAACAAACTGAGGGTTGCTGGGCGGGGAAGGGTATGGAGAGGATGGTTGGGTTATGGACATAGGGGAGGGTATGTGATATGGTGAGTGCTGTGAAATGTGTAAGCCTGATGATTCACAGACCTGTACCCCTGGAGCAAATGATACATTATATGTTAAGAAAAATAATTAATAATTTTAAAATGTTATAAAAACAAAATGGTCATAACTCCCTAAAGTATGAGCTACAGAGGCCTTTGCATGGGGGCAAAGATTCCTTAGCAGGGCCTTAAAGGCAACAACTTTATTATGGAGCATCAAATAACACATGTTCTGAAAAATGTCATGGTCACCAAGGAGAGCTTAGAATATACTGAGAAATATATTCAAAATAGGTATTTAGAATAATGGGAAGTTTGTAATGTTTCCTTTGGTGCAATTAAAAATTTAAGAACTGAGAAATTAAAGGACTAATCCAGGGCACCAGGCATATAAATGAGGCCTTGGACCTTCTTGCCCAGCCCAGCCTCCAGCTGAATACAGTCAAGGGAGTGATCCCAGCCCATGCCACATGGAATGAAATTATCATACTGGTTAGCCCTAACATATTCCTGCCCCATAGAGTTGTGAAAAATAATAAATCACTGTTATTTTAAGCCACTAAGTTTGGGGTTTTGTTGTTGTTACTCCACAGCAATAGATAACCAAAACATAATATATAAGAAAGGTTATTTCTAATAGTTTTCTAGCAAATCTGAATTTTCAAAAGAAAAAGAAATATTAGAGTCTAAGTACATTCTTTTTGCCTTCTCTTTATAAGAAACAAATGCCAACGTTTTCCAAATATTTTAAGTTAGGACTGCAGTCTCACTGAAACTCAGCAGGGGACCGTGGAAGAACACCAGACTAGCAGTGAAGAAACCTGCCCGTAATCAGCTGTGGTGGCAGTGGCATAGTAAGGAGTGCGGGTGGTGGGAGTTGTCCGCCCTGTGCAGGCCATAAAGGGATGCGCTTGAGGTGGAAAATTTTATAACTATAATAAAACCCACTAAAAGCTGACCAGCTTTTTACCACCATAGGCCAGCAACTCTAAATAACTTCAGTAATAAAATCCTTCTTCCAATGGGGCTCACCTCTCCTATCCCAACATCATCTCGGTAACACCTGGACTTTAGGAAGTTCAAGTCACTAAGCTTGAGCTTCATACTCAATGATGATGAGTATGGGGTAAATGATGTAAAATAATGGGGCTGATCCATCTCTAAAATTCTGATTCAAGAGACAGCCAGCTCTCTATATGTGAACTTGTTCATTTATTCATTCCCTCAATGACCATTTATCAAGTACCTTCTCTGTGCCAGGTACCCTTGCTAAGGCACAGAATGTGTAAGACCCAGGCCCTGCCCTTAAGGAGCTGATACAGGAGCCACTCTGAAACCTCACTAAGCTTCAAGCTACACCTCCTAGACCAGTTCCCATTGTGCCTTCTCGTCTCCTTTGAGGTGTCTTATTTGATGACCAGGGCCCTCGGTACCACACTGGAGCTACTCATAAGTAAAGCCTGTGACTCAATCATCATTGTATCCCAGGGTTTAACTGTAGAGCCTCTGACTCTAGAAATGTTTATTGAATGAGTGAGTGAATGAATAAGCAATTGAGGATGGAAATTAATACCTGCCCAAGAGACCATATTTAGTAAGCGAATCATGCTAAATTGTTAATACTTGAATATTCTGACCTATAAAACAGCAGTTTCATATGGTCCAACCTGATGCACAGGATTTATAAAGAACACGGGCTGTATGTTGGGTTTGGAATGAGAGACGAAGAGTATCTACCTAGGAGTCCCATCCTAGAGGCCTTATTTCCTGAAGCCAAGAGGACCCCACTATGAGCTGGTTTTATTTATGTTAGTCCTTGTACAGGGGTTAGGGGCAATGTTGAACCATGTTCCAGATCCTGCTCACACAGCCCTGCCTCCCACTTCTTAGCTGTACCTGATGGCTCTTCTCTGACTGATCTCCAGTGCTTTCTTCAGAGACTTGGGTGACAGCTTTCCAGTCACAGCCACTTCTTTTCCTGGACCTTTTGCCAAAATGTCCCCCTTGAAAGTCTCTCACTATAGAAGACCTTTTCAGGGTTAGGCAATTGCCACTGGTGTCCAGCTGCTGGCCTCCTGGCAGCTGTATGACAGGCGGTATATAGCTGGAAGCTGGGGGGCCCAAGGCTGAAGGGGAGTCATAGATGTTCGCGAACTCTCTTGAAGAAGCCCACAAAGACCTGCACTCCTCCTGCTCCTTCTGTATCATCTCAAGTTTATCGATTTTCTGTTGGATATTCCTGAGCAAATCGGCATTCTGGTGCATTAATGTCTGTGAAATCTTCAGATTCAGCACACACTTACTGATGTACTCCTCAGTCACACACCTATTGCTCACATGGCCCTTGGCTCCTCTGGCTGGCTCAGGCAGGCTGGGTGAACTAAGAGAACCATTTCGCCAATCCCAGTCCTCAAAGGAGAGCTCTGTGCTAGCTTCTGAAGAGCTCTCGTCCTCATCACAAAAACAGCATGCCTCTCTTTCCATATTTTCCAGCTCTTCTTCCATGGACTTTAGTTCATCTGCCTGGCTTGGTCCAGCCCCCTCGAAGGATGAACCCGCTTCTGGGGGCTCCTTCTCTTTATCATCTCCCCTGTCCAGGCAGCCTGAGTAGATTTCATTGATTTCAACGCTTGCCTGACCTGGGCTGGGGCTCCTAGACTCTTCTGCCACAGGGCCAGCAGGAGAAGCAGTGTCTTGATTCTGAATCTCCTTGGTCCTCATACTTGGATCTAGGACCTGAGGATCTGGTATTGCTTTCTCGTGGGGAGAAGGGGGACCCCTGGGTGAATGAAGCCGACTACCTGTTGGAAAGAATGGCAACATGCAACTGATTAAAGGGATCACATGCAGCAGCTAAGCAGCCCTGGAATGTTGCTCAAGTGGTGTGAGAATAGAGAAAGCAGCTTTTTAGTTTCCTAGTCCCTTCACAGGTACGGAAGACTACCAGATACACTCACAGAGGATGCAAGGGTATTTCTAACAGATGAAAATTTCCATTTTGACATGAGTTGAGGTAGAAAACTGGGGAGAGATCAAACCCTGGGGAAAATGTTGTAAGCTTAAGTTATAGTGTGTTCAAAACACACATAATTGTCAGGACATGGAAATTACAGACCCCTAAATCTTATGACTAAATTCATAACTTTTTTTTTAACATACACAGGAGTCTGAATACTCATGTCAGTTAAAGTCATGCTCTTGGTGAGTATCTGATAGAAGTAGCCAAAACAGTGTACGAGAATGCAATGCATCATGGGAAGAATCATAATTCAAAAAATAACCCCAGAATGGACCACCCATCACCTGTGGCTGATGGTGTATAACCTGCAGAGAACAGGATGGAGGAGCGAAAGTAATGAGCTCTTGGCTAGGAGGGGGTGGGGGAATGACACCATTCTAGAGGCTTCCAGCCCTATCCAAAAAGATAGAGAGGATAGTCACTTGGCCTGGATCCCAGCTCTATAATAAGTTCTGGAGTCCTAAGCAAGCCACAAGTTCTCTGGCCCTTATCTTTCTCATCTGGAATATGAGGATATTATGCTGGATGATTACAAGGTCCTTTTTAGCTCTGAATTCTAAGATTTCTAAAGGTACTAAAAAGAAGCCTATAGGAAAAGGTTGGAGGGAAACACCAAAACATTAACAAGTTCTTTCTAAGTGGCAGAATTAAAATGGTAAGTAATTTTCTTCCTTGTATGATTTCAAGTTTCCTATAATGAACAGATAATAGCTTTGAATTTAAAAATCACCATTTTCATTTGTAAAGCAATTAAATCAAGCCCTAAGAACAATCATGCTAGAAATAAACTAGTCGTTACCGCTTAGTTCTGGATTGAACCAAGGTATATATGGAGCCAAAAAAATTTAACTTAGTAATTTCAAGGATCTTGATTTTTCCCTAAGGCATCCACCATTTCCAAGTGTAAGTGACGTGTACAGTTTGTGGAGTTGATTAGTTGTAGCTTACAACTGTCATAAGACATTCATGTCAAATAATGCTTAACCTGTGGGTTAAGGCCATACCCGTTTCTTTCAGCTCTTTTATTTCCAAGTTAGGGGTCTCTTTCAGATGATCTGAGGTCAGTCCTAGATAGACATTGACATCAGGATGGAGTTCGTATCTCTGCACCGTGGGGCTCTCAGTTGGCAGAGTTCTCTGGGTTCCAAGAAAATCCTTTAACAAGCAAAATATCATTAAGGATATAATTTATAATCACCTGAATGTGACTTTTTTTTAAAGTTTATTTATTTAAGTGATCTCTATACACAATATGGGTCTCAAATTTACAACTCTGAGATTAAGAATCTCATGCTCTTCCAGCTGAGCCAGCCAGTTTTTTGATGTTTTTGAAACAGATCTAGGTATCAAATAAATTCCCTCTTCTTCCTGTTGGGCAGACTGACTATAACTCAAATTAGTTAATTCATTATTATTACCAATATTTTAAAAATAATAATAATAGGGGGAGTCTGGATGGCTCAGTCAGTTAAGCATCCGCCTTCATTCGGCTCAGGTCATGATCCTGGAGTTCCAGGACCAAGCCCTATGCCGGGTTCCCTGCTCAGCAGGGAAATCTGCTTGTTTCCCTCTGCCTCTCCTTGCTTGTGTTCTTTCTCTCTCTCTCATTCCTTCTCTCTCTCTCAAATAAATAAAATTCTTAAAAAATTAAATTAAATTAAATAATAACAATAGCTCTCAGTCACTGAATCACATTCTGTGCCTATGCCCCTCTATGTGCTGAGCTTCCCCAGCCTCCTTCATCAATTCCCTGCTGCCCTCACCAAGTGAAGCAGCTAGAAGGTCCTTTTCTTGGGAACCCAGAAAGAATGTGATGAAATGAGGATTTCCAAATCTTCTTACAACTTGATCTCTAGACTCTTCCTGGTCTCTAAGCTCCCTAAACCACTGTGATGAGTAAGCTGAAATAAACTAACGGCTTCAGAGCTTACCTTTAAGTCATTCTTCAGAAGGTACCGGATATCTTGAAGGTTCATAGTTCGGTTCTTCTGCTTGACCTGGATGCCTGACTTAACAATATCGTAGTAAGGTTTTGGAAGCCTGACGTCAGCTTCTAAATAATTTCCCAAGACTATGGCTTCTTTGATAACTGAGCCATCTAAATCATTCCAGGGTATGTCATCTGTTAAGGAAGAAATCAGAGGAAAGAGTAGCATTAAGAACTCAAGTTTAAGGGGCGCCTGGGTGGCTCAGTCGGTTGAGCATCTGCCTTTGGCTCGGGTCATGATCCCAGGGTCCTGGGACCAAGCCTCACATTAGGCTCTCTGATCAACGGGGAGCCTCCTTCTCCCTCTCCCTCTGCCTGCTGCTCCCTCTGCTTGTGCTTGCTCTTGCTCTCACTCTCTCTCTCTCTCTCTCTCTGTAAAATAAATAAATAAAAAAATTTTTAAAAGAATGCTTTAAAAAAAATGTTTAAAAAAAAAAGAAATCAGGTAAAATTGCGTAACCTTAGTCAAGTCACTCAATAGTAATTTCTCTTTATAGAAAAAGCTACCTGGAAGTCCATTCATATAAACAAGAAGCCACTTTACCCATTTATGAGGGCAATCCCTGCTGCAGAGACAGTGTTGGAATCAGGCGTGCATGGGCTCCCTGCTGGCAGACCTGGGCACCACAAGGAATATTTCATGGCTTCAGGATCCAAAGGCCAATGCATTTCTCTCATGGAAGGTATGATTTTGCCTCTCAGACTGTAAACACTGCTAAATAAGAAGGGACTCTCATCCCCTCAGTGAATGTGGTTTTACTGTGTGTGTGTATGTGTGTTCCCCTCCCCTGAAAAATTCCTTGTGTCTTCTGATATGTGATCACTTCCTTCACATTAGGGTCTTGCAGATTTGGAAACACTTTCGCATCTTTTAAGTGACACTGCTTATATACACATTGAACCCTAGGTGTGTTTGATTTCATACTTTACTTCTCCAAGGCCAGTCTTTCCTCCTCATTTACAAGTTCTTTTTTTTTTTTTAAGATTTTATTTATTTGAGAGACAGATTGAGAGCGAGAGACAGAGCACAAGCAGGGGAACGGGAAGAGGGAGAGGGAGAAGCAGACTCCCTGTTGAGCAGGGAGCCTGCCAATGTGGGACTTGATCCCAAGACTCACGATCATGACCTAAGCTGAACCGACTGAGCAATCCAGGTCCCCCTCATTTACAGGTTCTTAAGGAGCATCTCACAGAGACCCCTAAGCATTGACAGCAATACTCAGTTTAAAAACTTTTCTCGGGTTAAATGTATTGCCGTTGACAGGATGACAGGTGGACCTTGTTAAGTCTCAAAGAACAGGTTAAAAGAGAAAGACTTCTGGGAGATCATCTCATATCTTCCACAAGCACAAAGAAGTTTCCTTAAAGAGATTTTCTATGTCCTGCATTTTCATAAAACTAAGTAACTCTTGAGGAAAAAAATCTAATCTAAAGAGTAGAGACTCTGGTCACAGTCTATGTGCTCTTGGATCTACCTGTTAAAATCTCCTGTATGATCATAGAAAAGCTGTAAACATCTGATTTCACTGTGGCTGCCTTCTGTAAGATCACCTCTGGGGCAGCCCAGTTGTACAGCTGGGTCGGGAGGGGCACTCGAGTCAGGTCCTTGTGTATACGTCCATCTTGGCTACAGAAGGAAAAACAAGGTCAGGTTCATGTCTTAAAGGATCATCATGACCATCGTACAGTACATTTGTGAAACATCTGCCTCTGAAGACTGACAATCTCCTTGAGCTTCTAGAAACCCAGCTAGGCCCTGAGCTAACCCTCACCGCCTGCTGTTCAAATCTACCAGAGTGGGCCCTGCCCACCCTCCACTGCATCTGACCATTCTCTCTTGCTCATTCACTCAATTCATGTGGGACCGCTTTGCGTTTCTCCAAGATGTCATCACTTCAGGTGTTCGCACTGCAAACTGGCTGCTTCTGTATGGCATGGGCTACCCAGAGATCCCAGGGTGACTGGCTGCTTCTTGTAACAAAGGTATTAGCTCAAAAATTACCTCAGAGATCTCCCTGACCACCTATAGTCCTCTTTTATTGGCTCCAGAGTACTTATTTTCTGAAGGTTTGTTCATTTAGCTACTGCTTATTTTCTTCTCCCCTCTACTAGAGTCAGCTCCATGAGAAGAGGCACCTTATCTGTCTTTTATATCATGTATATCTAAACTTACACAAGGGCCTCAATGCCTACTTTTGAATAAATGAGTAGAAGACTCTTTCAAGACCCCCCTCAAGCCCTATCTGCTTTATCAAAGTCTTGTGGGACTCCTCCAATTCCAGAGTTTTCTGCACTCTGCCCTCTTGGGAACAAGCCTTCTCAGTTCAGCACTCAAAGGTTCACTGATTGGCTTGAAAAAAACTTCCAAACTAGATTCCTTGAGAACTAAGTCAGAGCATCCTAAATGTCTCCTGGGCCAACAACAGTCCTCAGGGTGAGGTCAGCACTGACTTCGGTCTGCGGCTTTCATGAGCATCTGATGAGATCTTGTGCCGGCAAGAGTTTGAGCCATAAAGCACTATACAAGTAAGTTATTAATATGAATGTTATGGTAGGCATTTGGTAAAAACTGTGAATGCTAGCCGATCTTTTTTTAAATATTTATTTATTTTAGAGAGAGTGTGTGTGCTGTGGGGGGTGGGGTTGGGGGGGAGGGAGATCTTGAGCAGACTTCCTGCTAAGTGTGGAGTCTGATGTGGGGCTCCATCTCATAATCCTGATATCATGACCTGAGCCAAAATCAAGAGCGAGACCTTTAACTGATTGAGCCATCCTGGTCCCCAGTAATTAAATTTTTAAAAAGCAAGTGGCCGGAAGTTCTTTGCTGGTCTGGCAAAAGGTAGATTTGAGGATAGGATGGACATCTCAGACTTTAAGCAAAGTTCCCTAAATAATATTTCTTCCAGAAATAATATTTCTTGGACCTTTTGGTAGATGGTAGTGAGTTCAGGAAGCCATCAAGTTAGAAAAGTTGGTATTGACTTTTTGGTTGTATTACTGAATAGTTAGGTGTGGCCCGGTATAGTATGAACAGCCTAGAGGCATGCCAATATCATATTTATATCACAGGTAAAGCAATGGAGTGTTTTACTATCAGAGATATATTCTGAGGATGTAAAATGCTTGGCTCTTTACCTTCTGGGGTGATTCTTCAAGGGAAACCCTCACCTACCTTCTCAGGTCTCTCAGACTTGTCTAAGGCTCTGTGAGAGACAAGTCACTCACAAACCAGCATTTTTATTTTTTCTATTTTATTTCTACTCACCTTCTTCTCTTATAATCCCCCTTCTTTCTTGGTTAAATCTAGTTGGGGAGTGGGGGAGCTTCTTTTCTGGATGTCATTCTAGGGCAGTTATTTTTCTAGGCTTCAGCTCTGACATCGTTAAAATTATATTTGGCTACAGCTATGTGATACCACTTGCAAGGTCAATGCTAGTTCTAAAGATTCCATTAAGAAGGATTTGAAGAGTAAGAAAAACTGCTGTATCATTTTTATACCACGAGATGGAGTGTTACCCTTGACAATGACATTCAACAAACCAACCAGCCCAAATAGAATGTTGCCAAAAATAAATGTGAAATTGAAAGTTATTCTGGATTCTTGGATCTCAGCTCATATTATCAGTTGTCAAAGAAGGGTATGCTGTTGTGGCTGAAACTGCTTGCTGACTGACGTTTCAGCCTGAAGTTCCATTCTGAGGTCAACAAATCCAAAAGAAAACTTACACCTTCTTCCTCAGTTACCTCCCAGCCCCTTACCTGACCAATCTGTGGATCCCAGCTCCTCAGTACATCTCATTTTTTGCTTCTATCTAATTCCTCAATCACCAGCAGACCGGGAAATATGGCCTCCTAGCTGGGCTTCCTACCCTTAACCTCCAATCCATTATGCCCCAATAGCCAGGAAACATCTTTACCACCTCGTTCTAGCCACAGCTGGATAACTTGAGATCATATCTTTCCCTCTCTGAGCCTCAGTTTCCTCATCTGTGAAAGACAAGGTGAGGCTGAGCCAGCTCCAAAGATCTATTTCACTCTAGGCTTCACATTTCTATTGGAGAGCTCAGGCAGAAGAAACGGTCATGCCTCCATGTCAACAACAGATGTCATTCCATCACCAGCAAATAGCTTCGACTCTGCTGCAGCCTTCCTAAAAAACCCCTGCTGTTATCAAAGGCAAAAATGTCCAAATCCCTTAGCTTCTACAGCTCCTGCATACATAGCTAAAGTGGTCAATCCCATTCTGAACCATTTAAAGTTTTCCCATCATCCAGACTCTTCTGTTCACTTAACTGATGTTTGACTGAGCACTTACAATGTGGCAGGCCCCTAGCTGACAAGGATCAAGCACAGTCCCTGCCCTCTCAGAGATCCCCCTCTGGTGGGGCAGACGCACTTGGCTGCAGAAGAATGGAATTATCCAAAGTGCTGTGGGGATCAGGGCTTCAGTACAGGCTTCATGGGTGTGGTGGGAGATTGTGCCTGAGGTGAGTTTAAAAGGATAACTAGGTGAGTGCCAACTATTCCAGATGTAGGCAGCAGTACCCAGAGATGGCCTAGACTGAAAGTGGCTTCAGATGCCAGGGAAGTGACAAGGCTGGCACTGTGGGCGGAGCCCCATCTTGGAAGGCTTCCACACGCTGCAAAGTGCCTGGACTTAATCTTGTAGGCAATGGGAAAACACTGGAAGGTTTAAACTGGAACTGAGAATGGCCCAGATCTAAGGCTGAGCAGCTCAAATGGAGATAGTACTCACGTGGAGAACTGCTGCAGTCACACCCTAACTGCTTCCCTGCCTCTCTCTTGTCCCCTATCAGCCCCTTCTTCACAGCCAGGAGCCAGAGGGACCTTCTTAGCCTGTCAATCATCCATGACACCACATTGCTCCCCACCCCCCAAAAAAAGCCCTTTGTATCACCCCAGTATTCTTGGGATAAAAAATTCAAATTCTTCGCCAAGGCCCACGGGGTCCAAATATAACAAAGTCCCCTGACTCTCCTCTGCAGGCAGAAGGACTAGGGGCATGTGCAGTCTGGGAAGTAAGCTTTTCTGTTTCATTCAATCAAAAAACATATGCTGAGTGCTTACTGTGTAAAGGTTTGTTTTAGGCATTTGAGATACAGCAGTGGATAAACAGAAATCCATGCCCTCACAGAGCTTTTTACATCATGAGAAAAAATACATTACAGACTATGCAAGGAGCAACAACCAGCAACCAAGAGACTGAAACAAAGCCTCAGTGTCTGGGGAGGTAGGTGGGGGCAAAGGCAAGCTGAGGTAGGCAGGGCTGAGCAAGAAGCTTCACAGCAGAGCAGAACCAACAATGGGCTGAGGGCTCAGAGCTGTGGAAGGCAGCAAGAAAGCACAGGAGAGATCCTCCGCCTTCTAGAGCTTACGGATGGAGACAGCAGGTACCCCCAACTCTTAGGAGGACTTTGACACCTGCCAAATGGGAAATGAAGCCCACCCACCAACCCTTGAATGAAGGGGTTGTTTTTCTCTCTGCCCCCTCACTGCCCTGATGGCCTCAAGGGCCAGGAATGCCCTTAGAGTAGGAGTAGGAGGCGTGACCAACTGTAAGGCTCTCCAGCACTTATCACCTTCTCTCTCCTTCCAGGATGCATGGCTATGACACATTTCCCAGCCTCCCTGCAGTGAGGAGGGGACTACAAAGCAGGAAGCAACTATATAGCCACTTCAGGCTGGCCCCTAAATACCATGTGGCCCTGCATACTCCCTCCTCACCGACCAGCAACTACAGAACACAGTGGGGAGCTGAAGCTTAGGGACAGCAGAACTATGGATGGGGGAACTTGGAATACAGTGAGTGTCCCCCTCCAACATACACATTACACAGCAATGGGAGTAAGAAACATACCTCGGTTGAGTTAAGCCACTGAAAATTTTGAAGTAGATAGAGCATTTACACCATTGGCTAATAGGGGCCCTTGCTTGTTAAATGTTTATTAAAATGAGAATGTCTTGAGCAGAAGTAACTTCCCCAAAGTCCTAACCTTGGCAGACAGGGCAAGGCATTTGGGAAACCTCTTTCTCCAATGATGAACAATTCAGCTCACCAATGAGGAAGAGGCCCACCCAGATCAGATTCTTTCTCTACAGCACCCACCTTTCCATCATATACTCCAGGTTGGTTAGCCTTGCTTCCCCTGTGGAGACGATGTGGATGGCGTAGGAGCTGAGGGAGCGGTGGATAAACCCCCGGGAATGCAAGTATCTCAGGGCATCAGAAATCTGGAGCAGCAGGTGCACGATCACCTCCATGTGCAGCACGGGGAACTGGGAGCGCTGGAATCAAGGGAGAAAACAGCTAGGAACAACAGGGACTGGGCCCCGGACGCTGCAGAATGCTTTGCGGTTTCCAAAGCCTTTTCAATTGTCCCTCACAGCTACCTAGAGCCCCCATTTTACACATGGGGAACCTGAAGCTCAGGGAGGTTAAATGACTGACCTAAAGTCCCAATGACCCAGGGTCCCTCTGGCTCCAAAGCTGGACCCTTTCCCTGAACTGAGCTGCTTCACACCACAAAAAATGAGAAGAAAGTTCTCAAAGCCTGGTATGTGTATCCAGGGTGGGCTCACCACCACCACACCACCACAAATGAACCTGTCGTGCACCTCACCCCGTTCAAGCCTGTGCTGCTGGTTGAACCCGGAAGCTTAAAGGACCAGTTCAGCCCCTACCCCAGTGAGATGACTGATCCTAGGAGGAAAGAAATTCACTCACACCAACATATCTGGCTGATTAAAGTCATGTTGGTCTTTCCCCAGAGAAATGGCATTCTTTTGGGAAAAAAACAACAAAAAACTTATTACTGAAGTATGATTGGCATACAATGTTGTATTAGTTTCAGGTGTACAACACAGTAATTCAACAATTCCGTACATTACATAATGCTAACCACAGTAACTATAGTCACCACCCATCAGCACACACTATTACAATATTATTGACTATATTCCCTACGCAATACTTTTTGACTTATTTTATAACTGTTAGGCTTGTACCTCTTAATCCCCTTCACCTATTTTGCCCATTCCCTACCTTCTGCCCTTCTGGCAACCATGAGTTTGGTTTCCGTATTTATGGGTCTGGTTTTTTTTTTTTAAGATTTTATTTATTTGACAGAGATCACAAGTAGGCAGAGCAGCAGGCAAAGAGGGGGAAGCAGGCTTCCTGCTGAGCAGAGAGCCCGTTGTGGAGCTCGATCCCAGGACCCTAAGATCATGACCTGGGCCAAAGGCAGAGGCTTAACCCAGTGAGCCACCGACGCGCCCCTGAATTGGTATTTTCATTTTCTTTTTTTGTTAAAGATTTTATTTATTTATTTGAGAGAGAGAGAGCCCGAGCAGGGGGAGGGGCAGGCAGAGGGAGAAGCAGACTCCCCGCTGAGCAGGGAGCCTGACATGGAACTCAATCTCGGGACCCTGCGATCACAACCTGAGGCAAAGGAAGATGCCTAACCAACTGTGCTGCCCAGATACCCTGGCGTTTTTGTTTTCTTTGCATAAATACCTAGTAATGGAATTGCTAGATCATATAGCAGTCCTATTTTTAATTTCCTCAGAAACCTCCATTCTATTTTCCAGTGGTTCCACCATTTACATGCCCACCAACAGTGCAGAAGGGTTCCTTTTTCTCCAAATCCTCGCCAACACTTACTTCTTGTCTTTCTGATTCTAGCCATTCTGGCTGGTGTTAGGTGGCATCTCACTGTGGTTTTAATTTGCATTTTCCTAATGATAAGTGATGTTGAACATCCTCTCATGTGTCTGTCTGCCATCTGTATGTCTTCTTCGGAAAAACGTCTGTTGAGGTCCTCTGTCCATTTTAATGGGATTATTTAGCTCTTTTTCTAGTCAGTTGTGTTAAGTTCTTTATGTATTTTGGGTATTAACTCCTTATCAGATATTTCCTTTGCAAATATCTTCTTCCATTTAGTCGGATGCTTTTTTGTTTTGCTTATGGTTTTTGTGGCTGTACAAAACCTTTTTATTTTGGTGTAGTTCCAATAGTTTATTTTTGCTTTGGTTTTCCTTGCCTGAGGAGACATATCCTTAAATATGTTGCTAAGGCCCATACCCAAGAGATTACTACCCATCATTTCTTTTAGGAGTTTGACGGTTTCAAGGCTCACATTTAGGTCTGTAATCCATTTTGAGTTTATTTTTGTGTATGGTGAAACAAGGTGGTCCAGTTTCATTCTTCTGCATATGGCTGTCCAATTTTTCCAACAACATTTGATAAAGAGACTCTCTTTTCCCCATTGTATGTTCCTGCCTCCTTTGTTGCACATTAACTGACCAGATAAGCATGGGTTTATTTCCGGGCTCTCTATACTGTTCCCCAGAGAAATGGCATTTTCAGGTAATGCCTTCATCAAATGACAAGAGACAAAAAGGGACAGGAGGGAAGGAGAGATAACACTAATAGGAAGTGCTCAGGCAGGAGGAATGGCTAGCCATTTTGGGGTAAGGCCCTTCCTGGAGGGTCTCTTCTCAATCCTGCCCAGAGTCCGTAGAACAAAGTGATGGAGAAAGAAAAGCAAATGCTTCGGGACCTCTGTGAAGCCCATCTCAGCCCAAAGCCCACTTCCAAGGGAGTCTGTGGGCCCTGAAAGATGTTCCCACAAGAAAATTTGAAAAGTGAAAGGGAGTGACTCAGATGTATATATAAACAAACCCCTTTCTACAGTAAAGGTCATGAAAGGCACAAGTGAAAATACAGGGAATTAAACCAGGGGTTGAAGCATCTGGGTGGCTCAGTTGGTTAAGCTGCTGCCTTATGCTCAGGTCAATGTGGTAAGCCTGCTTCTTCTCCCTCTGCCTGCTGCTCCCTCTGCTTGTGCACATGTACTCTCTTTCTGTCAAATGAATAAATAACATCTGAAAGAAAGAAAGCCAGCCAGCCAGCCACAGGCCACTTGATTACAGTTAGCTAGAAATGCATCTGTTTGTTTCCTGGGTCCATTGAGCTCTTAGAGGTCCAATGAAAAAAAACTAGACAGACAACAATAAAATCACACTAGTTCCAACCAGGTTCTTATCAGCCGTAAATGGTGGATATATAGCCCTAGAAAGTAAAAAATTAGGACATTTATCTTCCCTGCAAACAAAAATGGAAACTTCACTGCTGGGGTAGGGGGAAGAGGGCAGTGGGGAGAAGTGGGGAGGGCAGCAAAGGGAGGAAATGCTTAGAAGCAGCCACTTACCCGTTCATGGAGGACGCTGAACAGTGTGCCAACCATGACACGCTCATACACAAGGCGGGTCTTCTCCAGGTCCTGGGACAGGCAGACGGCCATCAGCTGCAGCAGGTGGGGGTGTCGGAGCTTGCTACAAAACAAAAGCAGCTTCAGATGCGGCTGAAAAAGGAAAAATGAGGGTTTTCCTTTCCTCTAGGCCCCTTGAACACATTCTAAACACACAGCATTTGTACATTATGTCTTTCTAAGAAAACAGGATGGGTGGGGGGATGGGAGTAGGGGGATCTATGGCCTCTCATCAGCAACAACAATGCCAATGTCACCAAGAGCTACTGACCAAGGCACCCCATGTACATCATCCACATCCTAGCAACCACCTGTAAGAAACAGATCATTATACTCATTTTTGAGATAAAGAAGCCAAGGTCAGAGAGCTGTCAGGTACTTCCCCAAGGTCACAGACCCCTCAGTCTCATGGCAAAGTCCACACAGTGTACATGTGTTTTTCCAGCTTCCTTGAGTCCCTTTACAGTGACTTCTCCAAAAGGAAGAGGTTGGCCTCTGATACACCTCTTGTAGGGGTTGAGTGGCCTACTCAAGGAACCAGATCCATTTTCTCAGCAGTCCTGGAGTGAAACCACGAACCAAGATCCTGCCTCAGCAAGAACTGAAGGGCTAACCCTGGAGCCAGAGGAAGCCCACGGCACTAGGGTATACCCACGGGCATGTTCTCAATGGCAGAGACTCAGTTCCTCCATTGTGTGAATCTCATGCACAGCCATGGTCTATGAAGACAGGACTGTGCATGCTATCCTGATGAACACAAGGCCATAAAGGGGAAGGGCCTCGGGGGGCTGCTGGATGGGAGGCTGGACCATCAGAGACACAGGTTATGGAAGTGAATCAGCTAACAGAATTAAGCCACTCACTACCACTATCCCCACCGCTCAGGCTACCCATTAATTCCACCTTCTCTCTCTTGGTAGCCTTTGGAATCAAATAACCCATTCCAACAGTCAGGAAATACTGAGGCTGAGGGGGGCTGGTCTCCACACCCCCAGGGACAGTACTGTATAGCCCTGAATTTGGGTCCGTAAAGAGACCTGGACTGTAATGCCTCGGGCCCCTGGACTTCCTTCTCACCTGCTATGCTCCTGCTCCGCAATTAACAAGTCAGCCAGCCTAAGCCTGCTGCAGTGAGGGTGGGTGGGGAGATTCAGCTCCTTCACTGTGACCCTGCTCCCATTCCACATCAGGCTGCAAGGACAATGGAAAGCGTGAGCAGCAGGGAGTGAGATGCTCTCCCAGCCAAAGACCAGAGAAGTGGTGTTACACAAAATCTATAAAGCAGCCTCCACCCCCTCACCCTTGAGTCCTCCCTCCCACTCCCCTCATACTCCTACCTCCTTAACCTAAAGCACCCTGGGGAACTTAATATAGGTAGCAAGAAGTCACTGAAGGATTCAGGGGCAGGAGTGACTAGATCAGGTCTGCATCTTAGAAAGACAATAGCACCAGCAGTGTGGGGAATGGTAGGAAGGGGTGTCAGAGAATGGAGGGACTGGCTAGGAGGCCAGTCTGGGTGAAGGGTGCTGATGACTTGGACAAAGACCATAGCAGTAGGACAGAGATGAAGGGACCTGGCTACAAATCTGTGGCAAAGGCGGGAAACAAAGGGTGTATCTGTAGGGGACAGAGGGCCTCAGGAGGCTGGCAGAGGCCTTTTCGGAATGGTGTTTCTTTGAGGCATGGAGGAAGCATCCAGGTTCAAGGAGGGCAACAGACCTGGGGCATGACAACTCTCAGGACCCTGCAGGGGCCAGGTCTCTGGGGACTGAAAACACCCCAGGGACTTCTGTCATAGCCAAATCCTGTTACTGCTGCCCCTGAGGCAGCTGGCTGCTGAGAGCTGCAGCTAATGCCTGTTCCGGCTTCCACTGAAGCCTCAATCAATACCCTCTGGCCTATATCAGGGGCCAGACAGTCACCACTAAGCTGCTTCAAACTCTTTAGAAAACAGAAAGTTTAGAACAGCATCATGAGTAATCCTTTAGAGTAGTTGTTCTCAATGGGGAGGGGTGGAATCTAGCAATGTCTCTAGACACTCTGGTTGTAAGAGTCCTAACTGCGAGGGAAGGGGGGGTCACTGGAGGTTGCTGCTGGCATCTAGTGAGTAGAAACCAGAGATGCTCTTAAACCTCCTACAATGCACAGGACAGCCCCCAATGACAAAGGGTACCAGCTAAAAACATCAGTGGTGTCCAGGTTGAGAAACCCTCATTTAGACATCTGTTCTTCACGTTTCCTTGTGTTGGAGGAGAAAGCCTCCACACATAAAGGAGTCACATGAAGCCCACCCTTCCTGTGGGACTATGTCAGACCTCCCACAGCCCAGCTGCTTCTCACTTGGTCATGACCATGTAGGGGCCACTGAAGAAAGAGAAGGTAGGCTCATCATCAGCTTGAATCACTTCCTTTTCTCCAATTACTGGGAGAGATCCTAGGTAGGCCAGCTGTGCTCCCCCTGTGAGATAAAACTGAAAGCAGAGCACAGGTTCAAATCAAGGGGAGAGAAGAGGAAAAGTAAAATGCCCCAAGAATCTTGTCAGCCAGCCGAAAATAACAATAGCTGCTACTGACCAACCTGCTGAATTCCCCCATGCCCTGGATACTATTCTTTAATTTGTACTCTCTTTAATCTGCCTAGAACCCCTGCAAGATTGTAATATTCTTTGTCTTTCACTAGGTGAGGAAACCAAAGCTCGTGAAAAGAGGTCAGACATCCGCCTGAAGTTCTAGGTTGAGGTTCAGGCCCCCACAGAACCCAGGCCAAAACACAACCAAAGCTGACACCCCTCCTCCCCCTCCCCACCAAGGCTTCCTTGGCAAAACCAACAGACGAAGGGCTAGAGACTAAACTGTCAGCAAGCAGCACCCAAGACACCCAGCTACATGCCCAAATGTCTCTCTTTGTTGAGCAGAACCAAGAACCCAAAAGTTATTATTTTCCCTCAAAATATTTCTCAATTTAAAATCTTAATTCCTTAAAGGCATTCCAACAAAAACTTATGGAGGGCCAGTCTATGGAGGGTCTATCACAAAGAAGACTGGGTGGGGCAGGGGTATTGAGGGGGGCGCCTAGCTGGCTCAGTCGGAAGAGCCCGTAACTCCTCATCTCTTGGAATCTTGATCTCTTGCTCTCCGGCTCCTGAGTTCAAGCCCCATACTGGGTGTAGAGATTACTTAAATAAATACATAAACTTCAAAACACGCGCGCACACGCGCACGCACACCCCCCCACCCCCCCACACACAAATAAGACCCCAGGGGTCAGTAGAGCTCTCTGCTCCTTTTCAAGGAGACAAGTCTGGGGCCCTCACTGGGAATTAAAGGATCATTTTCTAAACTCTCCAAATGTAGCCCAAGGTCACTCAAGGGAAATTTTCAGGGCTTTCTCCATTTTTCAGTCAGACAGGAACACTGAGGGGTCTCTGTCCTGCAAAAGAGAACTACTTCTCCAGAGAGGATAAGGAAGAGCTGCACAAAGTGGGGAAAGGGGGCCAGAGCCAGGGCCAGGTGGCTCTCCAGTTGGCCCCAAAAATGCTGGGTGTCCACAGCAACCTCTTACCTTTCCAAAGCCAAAGCTGTAGATATTCTGTGCAGAAATGACTCCAGCTTTAAGCAGTCGATTAGGAGAGCAATTAGGGTTTCTAGAAATAGTTTTAAATGGAAGAAAATTTAAGAGTTAACCACCTATATCCAGAGGAAAACTGCTGAACCAAGCTATGAGAATGTGTAGTTCATTTTGTCTTGACTACTTGACTTTTCATCCTGGAACTACAGATGATACAATAGCCAGTCTGTGAGCGGGCCCTGTGATTTCTACCTCCTGGTAATCCTGCCTTTCTGGTCAGATAGGGCAGATCTGTTAGCCCAACTAGACACTGAAGAAATGACAGACTGGTTGAATTCCAAGACAAAATCCATCCGGGTTCTGTTCTAATGATGCTCTGATTACTTGCTCTGAAGGAGACCAGCTGCCACATTGTGAAGACATTCCAGTAGCCTATGGAGAAGCCCAACACTCTGGCCCAAACTGTCAGCCGTGTGAGTATGCCATCTTGGAACTGGATCCTCCAGACCCAGTCAAACCTTCAGATGATAAAGCCCCACCTGACATCTTGACTACAACTTTGTAAGAAACCCTGAGCCAGATCCATACAGCTAAGGCATTCCCTGAGACCCACAGAAATTGCATGAGATACAAACGTTTATTGCTATTTGAAACTGCTAAGTTTGGGGAGGTTGGGGTGGATTCATTATGCAGCAGTAGATAATGAATTCAGATAGTCAAAGCTGGAAAAAATCAAAAGATATCTTATCCAACTTTTATTTTTATAGATGGGACAAATGAAGCCCAGAGAATGGGGAACCTGCTGGTCTGGGGTCACAGAGAAGCAGGAGGGACCAGACCCTGATGCTGCTCATTCCAGCCACTGCTCTTCCCACATATCACACCCAAACCACCACCTGGACACTGACCCCCATGAACTAAAGGTGTCTTAAGAGGAGTGGCTTATATTTCTTTCTCTCCCAGAGGCTGACACAGTGCCATGCATGCAGCACGTGCTCAGTTAATGCTTTCTGATGCAGCAGTTTGGGCTCAGACTGAAGGACAAAACATTCTGCTACTGCTAGAGCAAATGCCAGAGGAGCTGTGGATGACAGCGTTTACTCACCCTCACCCCACGCGAGCTCTGTGAGGCTCCATGTGCCCACTTTTCATGAGCTATCCCTTTTGCACTTTAAGTGGCTATGAGGTTTAAGTGAAGATCCAGGGGACAGCAACTGCTTCCTGCACAGGGGCACAGATTTTGAGGTGGCAGAAGGGCAGGACTCCCCACTGACATGGCTACCCCTGCCCAGCTGGGGCCACCTGGCTGTGTGAGTGGCTCTTCAGAGGGCATGAGCTCTGTTGAAGTAGAGGAGCTGGCTGTTTCCCAGTGGGGATCCAGGCAACAACTGCACTCAGACCAACCCCATTTCTTGCTCTTTTACCTAAATTCCTCAGGCCATGTCTATGTGAGCGAACTCAGCTGGGTGGGGGGAGAAAACAGACTCCCGTTATTCACAACCATACAACCACCTGTCCTTCTCAATTTGTGTTTTTCTTTGCTCCAACTAGGCTCTGTGTAAACACCTGCCTGTGAGGAATCTTACCTGACATGGCCCCACTCAGATCTGAGAGGCCATTTCTTATCTCACGGACTCAGGTGGTTTCTTTACATTAGAAAAGGGGGGGACGCCTGGGTGGCTCAGTTGGTTAAGCAGCTGCCTTCAGCTCAGGTCATGATCCCAGCGTCCTGGGATCGAGTCCCACATCAGGCTCCTTGCTCGGCGGGGAGCCTGCTTCTCCCTCTGCCTCTGCCTACCACTGTCTGCCTGTGCTCGCTCGCTCTCTCTCGAACAAATAAATAAATTAAAAAAAAAAAAATTTACATTAGAAAAGGGGGAATGTGTGTACTTCCACTCCCGTTAGGCACTCTGCGGTCCAACCCCATAAAAAGAATAATATTTCATCTAACTATAAAGTAGATGCTACATCTAGATTAGTAACTGAAATTGTTTCTCCATACTTTATTTTGATTTTCCTTGAGGCTGGCCCACATTCCAACAAACAGTGAAGGGCTGGTAGTGAGTGACACAGACATGGGTCTTGCCCTCTTGGTGTTGTAGAATTGTATAAAACTTCTGGTCATGAGAGACTCTGTTTTGAAGCTCCATCTTCCTTTCTAACTAATGAACTCCAGGAGCAACAATGGTTTTACAAGCAGTTGCCCATAAGATTCAACAGAACAAATGGCATTCACGCCATAAAACTGTTGGTATGAACTTTAACACAGAATAGTTAACAAACGTCTACCAAGGGCAGTTTCATTTGATAACATCAGTAAAACAGAGAGTAATCAGAAACAGCTCAAGGAGTTAGCACCAGTTAACAGGGTTTTTTTCCCTCTTCTTTTTCTGTTATATAATTACCACCTTCTTCTTCTTTTCATAAATGAGGCTCACTTCCCCCATTTTTCTGCTTGCTACCAGAATCTGTGCTTCCTGAATTGCAATTCTGACACCCCTAAATAAAAGGCCTTTGTCTCTTGTTCAGTTTCACCTCCTTTTCTTAGTTGGCAGTGTTCAGTCTTATTAGAAACAGGCAAGAACATATATAAATAAAATCATTACAAACTAGGACAAGTCTCTCCAAACTCTGAATGAGGGAGCTCCACACAAGGGGGAGTAGCAAGGGCCGGCAAGGAGGTGGCAGGAGTTGGACCCAGTAGGGCCTCCAGGATCAGATAAGGGATTTGGGAGTTTATCCTGATAGGTACAGAGAATGCCTTAAAATGTTTTTAGCAGAGAGTGGCACAACTCCATTTCCATTTTTAAAAGGTTGTTCTAGGGCGCCTGGGTGGCTCAGTGGGTTAAGCCTCTGCCTTCAGCTCAGGTCATGATCTCAGGGTCCTGGGATCGAGGCCCGCATCGGGCTCTCTGCTCAGTGGGGAGCCTGCTTCTGCCTCTCTGTCTGCTTGTGACCTCTCACTCTCTCTCAAATAAATAAATAAAATCTTTAAAAAAAAAAAAAAAGGTTGTTCTAGAAGCTGACCCACAAGAGTGGCCCCAGGAAGAGCAGTTAGGGGTAACTACTCCTCAAGGGAATTAACTTATCTTTCCTGAGAAGCCAGCAATATCCAGCTCATAGGAAGAAAACCAGACTTGCTCAGGGAAGGACAGGAAGAGAGAGCCCGTGAAGATGTGACAAATCTAGCAACCCTGATTACAGAAAGTAATGTCTTCAGAGAAAATCAAAATGGAAAGGATTCCATGAGTATAAACCCTAAGTCAACAAAGCCCTAAGAACTTAAAAGAGCTAGGTAGTTGAGCGTGGAAAGAAGCCTGAGGCCCTCCTCCTGCAGCTGTGACGGGGGCATGGAGGCTGCCCACCCCGCTAGCATCAGATCTCCCACACTAGCTTAAAACAGCCTGAGGATGGGACGCCTGGGTGGCTCAGTTGGTTAAGCGGCTGCCTTCGGCTCAGGTCAGATCCCAGCGTCCTGGGATCGAGTCCCACATCGGGCTCCTTGCTCAGCAGGGAGCCTGCTTCTCCCTCTGCCTCTGCCTGCCTCTCTGTCTGCCTGTGCTCACTCTCTCTGATAAATAAATGAAATCTTAAAAAAAAAAAAAAAAAAAAAAAAAACAGCCTGAGGAAGGTAAGTTAAGCATTCGTGTTCTTTTGCAATCTTAGGAATAAAGGAGCATTATTTCCATGGTTTGGGAGATGACACAAAAGCCAGTTGGCTGCTCTGCTGAGAAGGAATTTTCTGCTGGGCTCCTCAGTCCTGCAAATTTCTTTTTTTGCTAACCACTAACCACAGGGTGGCTCCCACTAGAGCCCAGACCACTCTCCCCCCACCCCACATTCCTGCATGGGGGCAGGGCAGCAGAAGGTGCTCCTCTGGCTGCTTCTGCAGGGGCCAAGGCCTCTCTGTCAGAGCTAACCGCTTAGAGTGGGCCAGATGCCAGACAAGACCCCATATGGAGGGAAACTTGGTGGTCCACGTTGCAGGGCTCCTACAAGGAAGGCTGGGGTGACACCAAATATCCCACACTGTTCAAGGCAGCACTCACCCCTGTATGAGACCACCAAACCGGGGCGGGCCGCAGATGAGCCGCTGCGGGGAGTCGATCTTCTTCAGGAGGTCACAGGAGAAACCCTGTATGATGGCCTGCATGTGCGAGGCACAGCGCTGCATGAACTCCACCATCTGCAACACACCGTGAAGATGTTCAATGCTGGAGTGAACTAAGAGCTACCCTGGCCTTCAGTGGACCTGGAACAGTCTGACCTGAACGATCTGAGGAGCCAGGAGCCCCTGACAGGGAAATCTCTGCAAAGAGTAGGGCCCAGGTGATTTTTTACGGGAATGGAATCTTTCCAGGGAGGTGATTTGGCAATAATTTCCTCCAGCTCCCTGGTTCCTCAAAAAGTTCTCCCTCCTCACTGAATGGATGATCAAAAAGATTCACTAGATTTACCTGAGATTTTATAGCTGGTTAACTCGCTTCCATCCAGGCCTGTGTATCCAGTGCCATTAGGCAAGGCCACTGTAATCCCTGTGCTGTCCCCAGGATCAGTTCCTCCCTGCTCCCTGGGCTCCTGATTCCTAGCTCAGTGCTCTGCCTTGGCTGTGGTTACAGAGCGGGCCTCACCGCGGTGCTGCGCTCCTTCCCGGATGTCAGAGCCCAAGTCTGCGGGTTTCGACCCTTCTCATCATGGAGTCGAAGATCACCCCCTGCATCCAGCAGTTTGCCGAGGATCCACTGATTGCCTGAAAATGCTGCTGCGTGAACAGGAGTACTTCCATCAAAGCAGCGGCTGGAAGGGGAGGGGTTCGTATCAGTGTCTGTAATCTCCTCCCTTACACAGAATGGGGTGGGGGATTCAATGGCTGACACAAGGCTCCCTTTCTACAAAGGCAACCTTTGGGAGGAGGATTCTAATACCATTTGTGAGGCTATGCCAATAGGAGCTTTATACACAGCCCCTTTTTCCACCCTTAACTTTCTAGCTTCAAGGTGGTATCATGTTCCAATTAACAGATGAGAAAACAAAAGGGTAAAGCTGAGATACATACCCACGTATGGGTCTTGTTCTAAATCTGGTGTTCCTTTTCCCATTGTCCCTTGGTATTAACTGCTCTGAAACAATTTCTTCATGTCTGTAGTGTTCTGGAGTCCGGGTGGTGAAGCACAGCCTAACCAGAGATCATCCCTCTCATGTGAGAATGTCTCTATCTCCCAATCCTATGGTAGAGGCCTGCAAAACCCTGACGCCAGCAATCTGATTAAGAATCTACAACTGAGGGATGCCTGGGTGGCTCAGCTGGTTAAGCGTCTGCCTTCGGCTCAGGTTATGATCCCAGAGTCCTGGGATGGAGCCCTGCATGGGACTCGCTGTTCAGTGGCGGAGTCTGAGTCTCCCTCTCCCTCTGCCGCTCCCCTTGCTTGTGCTCTCTCTCAAATAAATTAATAAAATCTTATTTAAAAAAAAAAAAGAAGAAGAATCTACAACTCAGGGGTGCCTGATTGACTCAGTCAGTAGAGCACATGACCCTTGATATTGGGGCTGTAAGTTCAAGTGCTGTGCTGGGTGTAGAGCCTACTTAAAAAAAAATTTGGGGCACCTGAATGGCTCAGTGGTTTAAGCCTCTGCTTTCAGCTCAGGTCATGCATGATCTCAGGGTCATGGGATCAAGCCCTGCATTGAACTCTCTGCTCAGCGGGGAGTCTGTTTCTCCCTCTCTCTCTCTGCCTGCCTCTCTGCCTACTTGTGATCTCTCTCTGTGTGTCAAAAAAAAAAAAAAAAAAGTTTTAAAAATTAATTAATTAATAGATAATATTTAACATTTGGGAGATTTCTCACTAAAAATTGGGATTTTCAGGGTCACGTTGACTCAGTCAGTTAAGCATCTGCCTTTAGCTCAGGTCATGATCTCCGGATCCTGGGATCAAGCCCCATGTTGGGCTCCCTGCTCGGTGGGCAGCCTCCTTCTCCCTCTCCGTCTGCCTCTCCCTGCCAGCTCACTCTCTCAAACAAATACATAAAATCTTTTTTTTTAAAAAGATTTTATTTATTTATTTGACAGACATAGATCACAAGTAGGCAGAGAGGCAGGCAGAGAGAGGAGAAGCAGGCTCCCCGCTGAGCAGAGAGCCTGATGCGGGGCTCGATCCCAGGACCCTGAGACCTTGACCTGACCAAAGGTAGAGACTTAACCCACTGAGTCACTCAGGTGCCCCACAAATATATAAAATCTTTAATAAAAAAAAAATTTGGGATTTTCAGCCTCTTGGAAATTTAGAAGATCTGGCCTTCCTGGCTCCCTTTCCTACCCAGGAACAACAAATGCCTAACCCTTCTTAGAGAGAGCCTGTGCTCACTGACTCCACTTGGACCCGGAGGCATCTGATTTTATGAGTTCAATAGGTCCTTGTCATCACAGCATTTCTTTTGAGCACTTAATAATATAACCTCCCCCCAGAAATTTCCCTTCACTTTGACCAAAAGATATTTTTTAAGTCACATGAAAATAGTCCTATCACAAAATACAAAGCCAAGGGGTTTGCCTTCCCCTCTTTGACAATATCCTTTCCTATCTCCTCCTGGCATCATGGGGACTTTTGAAAAAGGAAAGTCAAACTGAGTTCTTAAGGCCTGGGCTCCTGGTCTCAGCTCTAACCGTTAACATACCATTATAGGCCAGTCACTTAAATTTTCTGGGCCTTAACTCTTTTTTTTTTTTTTTAAAGATTTTATTTATTTATTTGACAGACAGAGATCACAAGTAGGCAGAGACGCAGGCAGAGAGAGAGAGGAAAGGAAGCAGGCTCCCTGCTGAGCAGAGAGCCCGACGCGGGCCTCGATCCCAGGACCCTGGGATCATGACCTGAGCCGAAGGCAGAGGCTTTAACCCACTGAGCCACCCAGGCGCCCCTGGGCCTTAACTCATAACCTGGAATATTAAATCTTTGAATGATTTGATCTTTAAGGGATCCAGGTCTAAGCCTCCACAAAACAGACATAACTGCAGATGACTGGAAAATGCCGCATTTTCGCTGAAAACTCCAGGAATTCCCAGTGTGGCCTCCTATAACACTGTTACCTGCAAACAAGTGAGACAGCCCTTTCTTTCTCAGCTTTGAAATTAAACATTAACACAGGACAGGAGAGTGTATACGAGTCTTAGAAGGAAACAGCAAAATGTTCACTGTATTAATTTACATCTGGGTTATAGAATTCCAATACCAATTGGTGTCTTTTCTTTATTCTTTTGTAAGCTTCCAAGTTTTCTCCTACTAAGCAAGCAACCCTATAAAAAACAAAAACCCCCCAAATCTTCCGACATCAATACTTTACCTTTTTAAAATACATTAAACAGGGCTTCCTTGTGTAAGAACATGGAAATGTTACTTTATGACTTTTATGAGTATATTCTGGAATTCGTGTAGAAGTCAGCTAGAATCATGTTTCTGGTTCTGTTCAATAGGAACTGTAAAAGTACCTGCTGTCCCCTCCCTCTTGGAGGAAGTGGTTGTGAAGATCAAGTAAGCTGGTGCCTGGGAAAGCCCTCTGAAAAGCAAAAGTGCTACACTGTTCCACATTAAAGTTGGGCCAACTGTTAAACTGAGGTTCTTCTGGACCACAATTACAAGAGCAAGGCAAGCGATTCTGATTAAGTGATCCCAAGTATATTAATAAACTTGGTTGATGGGTATGTTAAACTGATTAAGTGAATCATACAAATTATAACCTGAGTGGAAATTGCAAACTGTACTACTTAATAAATAACAATTAAGTTCCCGTTATTTTACTGGACCTAGTAAAACTTCTTAGAAATTTGTTCCAACATAGCTATGCAACTGTATTTCATTGATATAAATTAGCAAAGGCTCTTTTAATATTTTCTCAAATTGTTTTCCAAATGCCTCAACTCATCTTAAAAGCATACTATTTTCTAGGGGGGACCTGGGTGGCTCAGTTGTTAAGCATCTGCCTTTGGGTCAGGTCACCATCCCAGAGCCCTGGGATCCAGACCCATGTGGGGCTCCTTGCTCTGCGGGAAACCTGCTTCTCCCTCTCCCACTCCGCCTACTTGTGTTCCCTCTCTAGCTGTGTCTCTGTCAAATAAATAAAAACTTTAAAAACAATAATAATAAAATAAAGTTGAAGCCTGGAAGGGTTTCTGGCCGGCTCAGTCAGTAGAGCATGAAAAGCATACTATTTTCTAGATAATTATATTATTATACTTACTGATTTGGATCTGATCCATAATCCACCAGAACATCAACTAATTTCGTAAGGCCTAATAATGCTGCAACAAAAAGTGCAGTCTGGCCGAGGGAATTAACTGCATCAACATAAATTCCTGCAAAGTAAATGGAAAAAACAACACAAACTTCAGGAGACTTCTGAAATCAAAATTAGAGAAATTCTTATCAGAAGACAAACTTGAATTCTCTTACAAAGCCCTTTCATATGTACTAAAATAATAATTTTAAAACGTTCCCTAATCCCACATTACAACCATTTTCACCTACAAAAAACATACTAAGAACACCAGAGCAACCTAACTGGTTAAAACCAACTTTCTACTCTGAGCATAACCCCCACTCAGTAATCTCAATTCCCTACAACAAACCTTTTCTATTTCTCAGGCTTTATATACCACAAATAAAGTCAAAGCAAAACTCGATCTATTATGAGCTACTAACCACGACCAGAATACTAAACAAAAGAAAAGTCTTAAAACACGAAACTCCCCCTAGGATAACCACTTTCCCACCGTCTAATACACTTTCATTAACTTACAAAAAAAATAAACCACTCAGACTGCGTTCTCTCCCTCTTACTCCCCCGCAAAAGGGAAGAAGAACGATCATCAATGGCAGATGGCAGTTACAATAGGCAACACCAAAAGCCAGCTTCACGCTCAGGAGAGAACACCACACCTCTTCCTCGTGGTTTTGGGTACTCTACACATTCAGAGAAACTTCTCTAGTAACGAACTATAGAAATGATCCCTGAAAGTATAGTCTTAACCCCGTACTTCCCGACCTTCCGGGGTGAAAGAAATCCATATACATTTTACTCATGGTGACTTTTTAAAATAAAGTCACTATCTTTCAAAATGTAGACTAGCATGTGTTTTCCAAAGAATTGTTCCATTACCAAAGTTCGACAAAGCGTTTTCGAATAATATGTTTCAGAAGACATTTCAAGTTATCACTAATTAACATGCAGCTGATAAACAGCCAATCGCACGGCATTTTTCCCATTCACCCCTTTCACCCATTGCCCGGCAGTTCCGACTCGTCAGTTTTACGTAGACTGCTGACGACTGCAAAGCGCGCCGGAACTGCAGGACGCGCCTCAGTTTAGACCGACAGTGGAACCCGTGAATCCTTTCTCTTCCTTTCGCCCTGCGAGGAAAACCTAAGTGGATGATGAAACCCATGACCCAAGCCAAAGACAGTTTTGCAGAGCACTCCCGGGTTTTAAACTTAATCCCGTCTAATTACCAGCCAATATACGTGGTCTTTGGGATTTTTTTTTTTAACAAATCAACTAATTTTTATTTACATAAAAGGCGTGTTTAAAAAGAACAAAACAATAATTATGCTTAAAGATTCAGGAGCTCTGGGGAACCTGGGTGGCTCAGTTGGTTAAGCAACTGCCTTCGGCTCAGGTCACGATCCTGGAGTCCCAGTATCTAGTCCCGCATCAGGCTTCCTGCTTGGTGGGGAGTCTGCTTCTCCCCCTGACCCTCCCTCTCTCATGCTCGCGCTCTCTCGCTCTCTCTCTCTCTCTCTCATTCTCTCTCAAATAAATAAATAAAATCTTAAAAAAAAAAAAAAAGATTCAGGAGCTCTCAGCTCTTGATCTAAAGACAAAACTCCACATAGCTTACCAGGCCGTCAGTGGTCTGGCCCACACACCAGGTCTCCAGCCTTATTTTGCACCAGATTCCCTTTCACTTCAGTCATACTGAACTTCAGCCCTTTTGCTCACCATTTTCCCTTCTGCCACACAGTCTTTGTAAGAACTCTTCCCTTAGACAGGAGTTCTCTCCCAATCCCTTCCCCAACTTAACTGCAGTTCATCATTAAGACATCTGTCCAAGTGTCATTGTCTCAGGGAACGGTTCCCTGACCTCCTTAATCAGATCCAACATCTTCTCTGTGTGATTATTTGATTAATGCCTGCTCTTTTCGTGAGACTATGTCTGGGAAGGGCAGAGACTATGAAATGACCTTGTATACCCACAATATTCCAAACACCTGGTACTAAAAGAATGAATCTAAGCAAAGGTGTCCAGTGCAGAGAACTGGGCAAGACTGGGGTCCTTAACATTGTAATCTGTCATTTTAAAGTCATGGGGGGAAGAGAGTCACAAAACATTTTACCTAAATAGACAGTTGAGGATGGAGTCCTGGAGCCCACTAATAGTTTAAGGGGCAAGTTGAAAGGACAAAGCCAAAAAGCAGGGAGAAAAGGAAACCAAAAGAGGTAAGAGAAAAACCTGGAGTAAGTGGGTCACAGTGACAAGGGAGATAAGAGTTTCAAAAAGGAGGATCAGTCAACAGCATCAGACCAGAGAAATCTAGTGAGAAGGGTCAGTGTTCTTGGGGTACCTGTTCTTGGGCCACCCGGCTCAGTGCGTTGGGCCTCTGCCTTCAGCTCAGGTCATGAACTCAGGTCATGAACTCCTGGGATCAGGCCCCACATCCAGCTCTCTACTTGGTGGGGAACCTGCTTCCCCCTCTCTCTCTGCCTGCCTCTCTGCCTACTTGTGATGTGTGTGTGTGTGTGTGTGTGTGTGTGTGTGAAATAAATAAATAAAATCTTAAAAAAAAAAAGGATCAGTGTTCTTGCTGAGAGCAGTGCTAGTGAGGTTCACATTTCTTTTTTTTTTTTTTTTTAAGATTTTATTTATTTATTTGTCAGAGAGAGAGAGAGTGAGTGAGCACAGGCAGACAGAGTGGCAGAGGGAGAAGCAGGCTCCTTGCGGAGCAAGGAGCCCGATGTGGGACTCGATCCCAGGACGCTGGGATCATGACCCAAGCCGAAGGCAGCCGCTTAACCAACTGAGCCACCCAGGCGTCCCAGGGTTCACATTTCTTACTGCTCAGGTCTCACTATGTTACAAGTATGTGTCGCATGTCTTCTTCCCTCCCAGACTGTCTCCCCTAACCTTCAGGGCAGAACTGCCAAATTTCTCTCTCTTCAGTACCAGGTAAACTGACTTAACCTAGCTAGCCTAAGAGTAGATAGAGGAGAGCAGCAAAGAACAATGTGGGATGACAATTCTCCACAGATGGCTCCTATGTCTCCAAATCAGGAAAGCAAAGCACTAACTGCTCTGTGTTCTACACTATCTTTTTTGTTGTTGTTGTTGTTCTACACTATTTTTTTGAAGATGTTTATATACCAGACTTTGGAAAATACAGTATCTTCTTTCAGACCAAAGGCAGGCATGCTCATTGTCCAGTATAATAAAGATAACAGTTTCTTGGGGCGCCTGGGTGGCTCAGCGGGTTAAGGCCTCTGCCTTCGGCTCAGGTCATGATCCCAGGGTCTTGGGATCGAGCCCCATGTCGGGCTCTCTGCTCAGCAGGGAGCCTGCTTCCTCCTCTCTCTCTCTGCCTGCTTCTCTGCCTACTTGTGATTTCTGACTGTCAAATAAATAAATAAAATCTTTAAAAAAAAAAAAAAAAAGATAACAGTTTCTTTTGGAGCAAAGGGTACACTGTCCATTATAGAAAATAAGCTCAGGGTGCTTCTGCTTTCAGCAACCCACCACATGTGCAATGTTATATAGCTCTTTGCACGGCTCTGTGGGAATTAGGGCTTGAGCAACCAGCACCAAAAAAACTAAAAGTCCAACTACTGTTGTTGCTATGAGTAATAAACTATCACTCAATTCTGGGGGTGCCTGGGTGGCTCAGTGGGTTAAAGCCTCTGCCTTCAGCTCAGGTCGTGATCCCGGGGTCCTGGGATGGAGCCCCGCATCAGGCTCTCTGCTCAGCAGGGAGCCTGCTTCCCTCTCTCTCTCTGCCTGCCTCTGCCTACTTATGATCTGTCTGTCAAATAAATAAAATCTTAAAAAAAAAAACTATCACTCAATTCTGTGACCCAAGAGTCTCCTGTCTTCTGCCTGCTTCCATACACCTGAAGCTGCATAATTTATAAAATCATAGATTATTCATACTTCTTGATAGGAAGAAACTACAGTTTAGAGAAGCAGACTGGTTAATTCCTGGAGCTCATGAAGTAAGAAATTAAATCAACCATGGCCTCCAAAGGCTTAGGAAGGCACTTAGAGAGGCAATGACCAACAATTCTTGAGAAGATACAAATGGCTGCAGAGGGGACGCCTGGGTGGCTCAGTTGGTTAAGCAGCTGCCTTCGGCTCAGGTCATGATCCCAGCATCCTGGGATTGAGTCCCACATCGGGCTCCTTGCTTGGCAGGGAGCCTGCTTCTCTCTTGTCTCTGCCTGCCACTCTGTCTGCCTGTGCTCGCTCTCGCGCGCTCTCTCTCTCTGACAAATAAATAAATAAAATCTTAAAAAAAAAACAACAACAAACAAATGGCTGCAGAGAAAAATAGGTAGAAAACCACTGTCTCCACAATTTACATAAGAGCCTTTTGGTAATTTCCTAGTAGAAAACATTTATTCACTAATTCACTCATTCAACAAATATTTATTTCAGGTCAGCCCACTGTAGTCACGTTGTGACTGATATAAAGGTGACCAAAATAAGTCCCCCAAGAAGTGACCAAAGGCAGCTTTGACATGTTACAAAAACTGGACTAAAAAGGTCAAAAGACCTAGGTTCGAGTGTTGAAGTCCTAATGACAACCCTTTTTAGCCTGGAGCCTCCAGATGGGTCAGTCACCTAATCTCTGGTCCTCCCAGGAAGCAAGACCTGGTATTAACAAGGATGTGTGCCAGGCACCATCCTAATGCAATCCTCACAATAGTACCATACAATAGGAGGAAGGTACTATTATCACTGTTTTATGGACAAAAAAACACGCAACATGTAGAGTGGGTGGGCAATTTGCCAGAGAGCACACAACAGTCTGGCTCCAAAGTCTCTGCACTACAGCATACGTCTCCCTCTTATCTTAATTCCTCACCCTTGTTGCTCAAAATTGCAGAAGGCTTTCCTCACTAAACAATGTTGTTCACAGCATTAAACAAAAGGGGGAGATAAATTATTAATTTCTGAGAGCAGGAAACCTAGATAGCTTTGGGAGAAAGTGGAATGATGGGGTGTAAAGGGAATGAGAGAATAAATAATGTGTGTATAGGAAGGATGGATATTTCACCTTACTCTGCAGTATTCAATAAACCAATATAAAATGGTGCCTTGAGTTGAATAATGGGATAAAAAAGATAAACTTGAAGCTTGAAGAAAATAAAAAATGAAAAAACATTCAGAATTTGAGAAGAGGTGGGAAAAGACACTTTCCTAAATGCTGTTAGGGTCTACGGCCATACCACCCTGAACGCGCCCGATCTCGTCTAACTGCTGTTAGGAATGTGAAGTGTTACTATGCTTTTGGAAAGCAATGGGCAATATCTATGAAAAGCTGGAGCCAGAAATCCCACTTTGAATATTAAAAACCCATTATGTAGTGGCACCTGGGTGGCTCATTCGGTTAAGTGTCTGCCTTCGGCTCAGGTCATGATCCCAGAGTCCTCGGATTCAGCTCCACATCGGGCTCCCTGCTCAGTGGGGAGGGGAGCCTGCTTCTCCCCCAGCTTATGCATGCGTGCTCTCTCACAAATAAATAAATAAAATATTTTCTTAAAAATAAAGATTTTACTTTTAAGTAATCTCTACACCCAACATGGGGTTTAAACTCACAACTCCAAAATCAGGAGTCTCACGCTCTACTGCGCCAGCCAGCCAACCACCCCTGTTGGGAGTTGATGTTTGTCTATTTTGTAAAGATTTTATTTATTTATTTGATAGAGAGACACACAGCAAGAGAGGGAACACCAGCAGGGGAAGTGGAAGAGGGAGAAGCAGGCTTCCCATTGAGCAAGGAGCCCTGATCCCACGACACTGGGATCATGACCTAAGCTGAAGGCAGCGGCTCAACGACTGAGCCAAGCTACCCAGGCACCCGGTGCTGGGAGTTTTTTTGATTACTGATTCAATTTCTTTGCTGGTTATCAGTCTGTTCAAATTTTCTGTTTCTTCCTGTTTCAGTTTTGGTAGTTTATATGTTTCTAGGAATTTATCCTTTCTTAGAGGTTGTCCAATTTGTTGGCATATAGTTTTTCATAATTATGTTCTCTTATAGTTGTTTGTATTTCTGTGGTGTTGTTATCTCCTCTCTCATTTGTGACGTTATTTGTTTGAGTTCTTTCTCTTTTTTTCTTATAAAGTTGGGCAAGAGGTTTATCCATGTTATCGATTTTTTTTTCCTCGAAAAACCAGCTCCTGGGGACACTTGGGTGGCTCAGTCAGTTGGGCATCTGCCTTTGGCTCAGGTCACAATCCCAGGATCATGTCCCACATCAGGCTCCTTGCTCAGCAGGGAGCCTGCTTCTCCCTCCGCTTGCTGCTCCCTCTGCGTGTGCTCACTAGCTCTCTCTCACTCTCTCTCTGACAAATAAATAAGTTCCTGGTTTCATTGCTCTATTAGTTTTTTAGTTTCTATATCACTTATTTCTACTCTATATTATTTCCTTCCATCTGCTGGTTTTAGGTTTTGTTTCTTCTTTTTCTAGCTCCTTTAGGTGTAAGGTTACGCTATTTATTTAAGATTTTTCTTGCTTCTTGAGATAGGCCTGTATTGTTATCAGCTTCACTCTTAGAACCACTTTTGCAGCATCCCAAAGGTTTTGGACTTCTGCGGTTTCGTTTTCATTTGTTTCCATATACTTTTTTATTTCTTCTTTTATGTCCTAGCTGATCCATTTATTGTTTACTAGCTAGTCAAAACAGTATGTACTGGTACAAAAATAGTCACATAGATCAATAGAACAGAATTGAAAACCCAGAAATAAACCCATAACTATACAGTACATTAACCTTCATCAAAGCGGGAAAGGATATCCAATGAGAAAAGGACAGTCTCTTCAACAAATGATATTGGGGAAACCAGATAGCAACATGCAAAAGAAAAAAAACTAGACCACCTTTTTTTTTTTTTTTTTTTTTTGAGAGAGAGTCCACAAGCTAGAGCAATGTGGCGGGGGAGCAGACAGAGGAAGAGGGAGAGAGAGAATCTTAAGCAGGCTCTACACCCAGCATAGAACCCAACACAGGGCTCGATCTCATGACCCCGAGATCATGACCTGAGCCAAAACCAACAGTCAGACACTTAACTAACTAAGCCACCCAGGCATCCAAGTATTACTTTCTTAAACCATAACAAAAATATATTCAAAATGGATTACCAATCTAAATGTGAGACTTGAAACAATAAAAACCCTAGAAGAGAGCACAGGCAGCAAACTCTTTGACATCAGCTATAGCAACTTTTTTCTAGATATGTCTCCTGAGGCAAGGGAAACAAAAGCAAAAATAAACTAATTAAAGTAATAAAACTTTTGCATCGTGAAGGGAACAATCAATAAAACTAAAAGGCAACGTATAGAATGGGAGAAGATATTTGCAAATGACATATCTGATAAAGGGTCAGTATCCAAAAGATATCAAGAACTTAAACAGCTCAACATTAAAAGAACAAATAATTCAATTAAGAAATCGGCAGTAGGGGCGCCTGGGTGGCTCAGTGGGTTAAAGCCTCGGCCTTTGGCTCAGGTCATAATCCCAGGGTCCTGGGATCCAGCCCCACGTCGGGCTCTCTGCTTGGCGGGGAGTCTGCTTCCCTTCCTCTCTCTCTGCCTGCCTCTCTGCCTACTTGTGATCTCTGTCTGTCAAATAAATAAATAAAATCTTTAAAAGAAAAGAAAAGAAAAGAAATCGGCGGTAGACACGAATACACATTTCTCCAGACATCCAGATGGCCAACACACACATGAAAAAATGTTCACCATCGTCACTCACCATCAGGGAAATGCAAATCAAAACTACAATGAGATATCACCTCCTACCTGTCAGAATGCTAAACAATGAAAGAAACAACAGGTGTTGGTGAAGATGTGAAGAAAAAGGACCCTCCTGCACTGTTGGTGTCAATGCAAACTGGCACAGACACTCCAGAAAACAGTATGGAGGTTCTTCAAAAAGTAAAAAAAAAAAAAAGAAAGAAAAAAGAAAAAGGATGCCTGGGTGGCTCAGATGGTTAAGCATCTGCCTTCAGCTTAGGTCATGATTCTGGGGACCTGGGATCCAGTTCTGCATCGGGTTCCCTGCTCAGTAGGGAGCCTGCTTCTTCCCCTGCCTCTCATGAATAAATACATAAAATCTTTAAAAAAAAAAAAAGTTAAAAATGGGGACGCCTGGGTGGCTCAGTCCATTAAGCATATACCTTTGGCTCAGGTCATGATCCCTGGGTCCTGGGATAGAGCCCTGCATTGGGATCCCTGCTCTGCAGGAAGCCCACTTCTCCCCCTCCCACTTGCCCTGCTGTATTTCCTCTCTCGCTGTCTCTCTCTCTGCCAAAAAATAAATAAAATCTTAAAAGAAAAAAAGTTAAAAATGGAACTACCCTACAATCCAGCAATCGCACTGGTTATCTACCCAAAGAATACAAAAACACTGGTTCAAAGGGATACATGCACTTCGATGTTTATAGTAGCCTTATCGACATCAGCCAAGACATGGAAGCAGTCCAAGTACCCACTGATTCATGAATGGATAAAGAAGATGTAGTATACATATACAAAGGAATATTATTCACCTATAAAAAGGAATGAAATAGGGACGCCTGGGTGGCTCAGTGGGTTAAAGCCTCTGCCTTCATCTCAGGTCATGATCTCAGAGTCCTGGGATCGAGCCCAGCATCAGGCTCTCTGCTCAGTGGGGAGCCTGCTCCCCGGCCCCCACGCCTGCCTCACTGCCTATGTTATCTCTGTCAAATAAATAAATAAAATCTTTTAAAAAAATGAAATATTGCCATTTGCAACAACATGGATGGTGCTAGAGAGCATAATGTTAAGCTAAATAAGTCAGTGAGAAAAAGACAAATACCATATGATTTCACTTACATGTAGAATTAGATTTGCCAACTTTGCAGCTCCTGTCAAATGTCTCTTATTTATTTATTTATGATTTTATTTACTTGACAGAGAGAGACACAGGGAGAAAGAGAACACAAGCAGGAAGAGTGGGAAAGGGAGAAGCAGGCTTCCAACCGAGCAGGGAGTGGACTCGATCCTGGGACCCTGGGAATCATGACCGGAGCTGAAGGCAGACGCTTAACTTACTGAGCCACGCAGGCACCCCAGATGTCTACTTTTTAAAGGAAAGATTTTTCAGCCTTTGAGCCCGAGACTTTCAGCTCCCAGGAACTGTGACAACCCTTCTCATCTCTCAAAACAGCAGAAACTCCTGGGTCCTCTTTCAGATGTTAACAGTGGAGGTGCTACACCAAAGCATTCAGCTCTGTACCATAGGACCTGTCAGCAAGAGAACCGTGGAGCTGTGGACAAAGTACAATGGTGGCGAGTTTGGGTGTAAATGGTTTTACCTGGAAATGACCAAATTATTTAACTGGGTATGTGATTATACTCAGATTCATCCGAGCATTTGTTGGAGTATGTAAAAATAAAGATGGAAAAGGAATGGAATACATCTTTAATTCTTATCCCTCCCTCTCTTCTTTCATTCATTCAACAGTAAAAAAAAAACAAAAAAAAAACAAAAAACAAAAAACAAAAAAACTCTGGGGTGCCTGGGGCTCAGGTGATTAAGAAAACAACTCTTAAAAAAAAAAAAGACTTGGGATGCCTGGGTGGCTCAGTTGGTTAAGCAGCTGCCTTCTGCTCAAGTCATGATCCCAGCGTCCTGGGATCGAGTCCTACATCGGGCTCCTTGCTCGGCAGGGAGCCTGCTTCTCCCTCTGCCTCTGCCTGCCACTCTGTCTGCCTGTGCTTGCTCGCTCTCTCTCCCCCTACTCTCTCTGACAAATAAATAAATAATATCCTAAAAAAAAAAAAAAAAAGACTTTATTTGACAGAGATAGATAGTTCCAGGATTCAGTTCAGCATGGCGGTTCCCGACACAGCAGGGAGTCTGCTTCTCCCTCTGTCCCTCTCCCCTATTCACACACTAGTGCTCTCTCTAGTGCGCGCACATGCGCGCGCGCTCTCTCTCTCTCTCTCTCTCTCTCTCAGATAGATAGATAGGTAGATAAATAAATAAATAAAATCTTTTAAAAATTAAGGGCCATGCTTAATTAACATAATACTGAATGACAGCCAGTCACAGCCCGCCTCTTTATTTATTTATTTTTAAAAAGATTTTATTTATTTATTTGACAGAGATCACAAGTAGGCAGAGAGGCAGGCAGAGAGAGAGGAGGAAGCAGAGAGCCTGATGTGGGGCTCAATCCCAGGACCCTGAGATCATGACCTGAGCTGAAGGCAGAGGCTTTAACCCACTGAGCCACCCAGACACCCCAACAGCCCGCCTCTTTAAAGCCTAGGAGGCATTCCCTCCACAGATCTAGTAAAGCAGCCTCACGCCTGAAAGCAAAAGGAAATGACAGGCCTTTGCTAGTAAGAAGCAAGCTGATTCAAGAGATCAGTAAACAATAGCAGTTGCATGAAATCACCATCCGAAGAACTTGACTTTCAAATGCTGGTAAATTACAGACAAGGCACCATGACTGTGGCAGGAAGGGGAACCGGGTGGCTGAGAACCAATGCTGAAAAACAAAGCCTTTGGGGTTTTGGGGTAGTGCAGTTTTCTGCACTACCTGTTCACACTTTTTGAGTACGTATGAAAGTATGTACTTTTTTTAGTAAGTTCAGTGCCCAACGTGGGGCTTGAAACTGGCAACCCTGAGACTAAGAGTTGCTCTACTGACTGAACCAGCCAGTTACCTCACCTTTTGAGTTTCTAAAATAAAATTAGTTTGGTGGAGTTGACATTATTACTTTGAAAGAGGACTTTGCCTGCCTCCATTTTACCTCAAACTTTTTTTTTTTTTTTTTTAAGATTTTACTTTTAAGGGGTGCCTGGGTGGCTCAGTGGGTTAAAGCCTCTGCCTTCGGCTCAGGTCATGATCTCAGGGTCCTGGGATCAAGCCCCACATCGGGCTCTCTGCTCAGCGGGGAGCCTGCTTCCTCCTCTCTCTCCTGCCTGCCTCTCTGCCTACTTGTGATCTCTGTCTGTCAAATAAATAAATAAAATCTTAAAAAAAAAAAAAAAGATTTTACTTTTAAGTAATCTCCCCATCCAATGTGGGGCTCAAACTTACAACCCAGAGATGAAGAGTCATCGGCTCTACTGCCTGAGCCAGCCCAGGTGCCCATGACCTCAAACTTTCCAAATAAGGGTTTTGTTTCAGTTTAACTCTTAACTCAGGGAAAAGACCCTGCAGAAAAAAACATAACTTGTTGGGAACCAAAACTACTCCCACAAGCAACCATGATTGCCCTGAGCCAACAAGACCCACCCGGGATTGACTCCAGGACAGCAATCCATTTAACCTTCACTGGCTGTCTGGATGTACCCACCACCCACCTTTGCCCTCCATTTTCTTTATATAAACCTGGAAGTATTTTGGGCATTTTGGAGATCGTAAACACTAGTCTTAGACTAGTTTGCTGTCTTCCCAATGGTGACTTCACTGAAATAAATTCCTTTCTTATTCTACCACCACTTGTTTCTCTGCCTTCGGGAACCCCAGAGCCAGGTATTCCTGCACCCCTTATGTGCCGGCTACAACTTGAGTGCCAACTCTTAACACTATTAGCTACTATGTATTGAGGGCTTTCCAGGTACCAGGCATCATTCTAAGTGCCTTACGTATTAGATAAACGCAGTTGTTAGTCGTCCTAGTTTTATGGATGGAGAAACTACGACACGGATTACGTAACTTGCCAAAAGTCACACAGCTGTTAAATAGCAGAGCTGGTAAGTCACCTTCACCTTTATCCCGCTTTGTTATATACTAAAATACTATTCCAGGTACTGAGCATACAGTGGTATGGAGGTGAGTAAAGGTTCCTACTCTCACTCTGAGTTTACATTCTGGTGAGGGAGAGAGACAACAGCAACAAATACCCAAGACAATGTTAGATAATGAGGCATACCAAGGATTTTAAATGCTGAAACTGAGAGAGATTGGTGGCTACTTTAGATTTGGTTGGTCAAAGAAGGCCCTGTTTGGAGGTTACATTTACACAGGGAAAACAAGTAATGCAAAGATTCAAAGAAGGGAACAAAATGGTATATTCCAGCAACTTGAAGACAGCTAGAGAGCATCAGGGTATGAGGGAGAGGTGAGGTGCAGGCAGGGGCCAGATATCTGAGGGTTTTCTAGGCAAGGTTGAGGTCAGGGGAGTCTGGATTTTAAGTGTGAAGGGAAGCCACCAAGAGGTTTAAAGCTGTGAAGACCAGTTTTGAGGCCATTGCCTCAGGTGTCTGGGGGATAGATCATGGTAGCTTGCATTTGGGTGTATGTAGCAAAAAAGGAGAAACTTGGGCTGTTCTGGAAGACGAGTCACTGATGGACTTGGTGAGGGTGGGTGAGGGAAAGAGGTTTCAAAGGTGATAAGTTAGTTTGTGCCTGGAAAAAAACCTGGTGGATTGTGTTGCTAATAGGGAAGACTGTGGAAGAGACAGGGATTTCTCATTTAAGGGAAGGACTTTTTCAGAATGAGGGAAAGAAGCAGTCAACCACTATACTTGCTTTATCTAATTGGACACTTACAACAATCCCATGCGTTGATGCAATTACTACTACATGCTACCTACGTTAGAGGGACAGACTGAAGTTAATAAATTTCTCCAGGGGGCGCCTGGGTGGCTCAGTGGGTTAAGCATCTGCCTTAGGCTCAGGTCATGATCTCAGGATCCTGGGATCAAGCCCTGCATCCCGCTCTCTGCTCAGCAGGGAGCCTGCTTCCCCCATCTCTCTGCCTGCCTCTCTGCCTACTTGTGATCTCTCTCTGTGTCAAAAAAATAAATAAAATCTTTTTAAAAAGAAAAAAAAAAATAAATTTCACCAGAACCCACAGCTAGTAAATAGCAGACCAAGGTGTCAACTCTAGAGCATACACTTCCCTCACAGCCCCCAACCTTTAAAGATGACCTTTAAAGATGACCCCCAACCTTTAAAGATTTAGAGCTCAAAGTGAAAGCTTGGCCACTGTAGATCCCAAAGAAGAAAATCAAGGAGGAAATACATGGTACATAGCTAGAGTGGAAGAAAGAGAAATTAACTGTGATCTGGGAAGGTACTTCTGAGACCAGGAAGCAATCTCAAAGCTTCAATAGCAGGGAAGGAAAGGCGGCACACTCTCAGCACTCTCAGGAGATATGACTTTCTTTTTTTCTTTTTCTTTTCCTTTTTCCCCCCTTTCTTTCTTTCCTTCTTTCCATTCTTTTCTTTCTATTTCTTTTAGGTTTAAGTAATCTCTACACCCAACGTGGGCTCGAATTCACAACCCTGAGATCGAAGGTTGCATGCTCTATTGACCCAGTCAGCTCAGCACCCCTCATTCCTTCTTTCTTCTCATCTCTCCTACCCTTCACACCAGCCTCCCTCAGCAAAGATTTTGCCTCACACTGGGCACAGAACTAGAAGCTATCATTTGAAAAACCCTCACTATGGTCTCATTACACAGACGAACCTACCTTTCCACAGCCTACCTTTCCACTCCCCATCAACTCTGGCCAACTCAAAAGTCCTGCCCCTGGAAACGACTCTCTCCTAAATCGCAGTTTCTTTTGCTCTATCCAGTCCTTCCATCTGCTCTGAGACTTGTTCTCCCACCTTTATTTTCTTTTTTTAATATTTATTTATTTGAGAGAGGAGAGAGAGTGCACGGGGGGTGGGGAGGGAGAATCAGACTCCCCACTAAGCAGGGAATCCAACGCAGGGCTCTATCCCAGGACCCTAGGATCATGACCTGAGCCTAAGGCAGATGCTCAATGGACTGAGCCACCCAAGTGCCCCATGTTCCCCCATCTTTAATTCTCCCATGTCCCTATCTATAACCCACACCCTACATCTCCTCCCCGCTCCAATGCATATCTACCTCTATACTTTCCATCACAGCTTGATCTTCTGGGAACTCTTTCCACCCACTGGCAAGCCCTCACATCCCTTCATTGATCAGCCCATCCCAAACCAGTTTCTGTATCTGTCACAAGACCAATAAAGTCACCACTAAATGCCACGGATACCTTTCTAGCTGTATCTTAATCTCTCATATGCTTTCTACACATTTCTCTATCCCACTTTCCTTCCTTGGCTTTGATCAAGCATATTCATCTGGTTTCCATCGTACCTGTTTGGCTCCCCCTTCTCAGTCTGCTTTGGGAGTTCTGTCTGTTAAAGGTCAGAAATTTCTCCTAAATGTGCCCTAAACTTAATTCTACCAACACTTCCTACCACATTGCCCTACCTAATTCAGTTACTCCTCCATTCTCCCCATCTTAACATAAGGAACCATTTGCTCAAGCCATGAAACTTGACAATTATCCCTCACTCATCTGAATCAATCCCCCAAATCCTGCCAATATTAAATTTCTTTCAAATCTAGCCAGCTTCTCTTTCTTCATCACCATCGCGACCTTCCCTACTGTCTAGATGAATGCAGTAGGTGCCCAACCAGGCCTTACACTTGCCACCTCAACCCTGCCCCAATCTAACTGCCACAGAGCTGTTAGTAACCTTAAACCACAAAGCAGATCAAAGCCACTCCTCCCTCCTTTTTTTCCTTAAGTTTTTATTTATGTACTTGGCAGCATACCCCCACAAGCCCGGGGGGGGGGGCAGGCAGAGGGAGAAGAAGCAGACTCCCACCTAAGCAAGAAGCCCCATAGGGCCCAGTCCTGGGATCCCAACTTGAGCTGAAGACACTCAACCTACTGAGCCACCCAAGTACCTCCACTCTCCTTTCAATAGGCAGCCCACCACTCTTACTTAAACAAAACTACCCCAGCTACCCACCCAAATGCTATGAGTAAATTCTTGCTTTATTCTTAAAAACAAAAACAAAAAACTACATAAGCAGAAAATAACCCAAGAAAAAAATGATAAGCAAAAAAAGACTCACAAGACCACCTCCCAATAACAACTTACCCATACTAAGTAATATTAGCACCAAGCCAAACTTCCACCTTCACTCTTACTTATCAACAAGAGAACCACCTGCCAAAACCACTCAGACAGTATTCCTCCCCTCTAACCTCTGCAAATTAGAGGAAGAACGATCATCAATGACTAAGGGCTATTGTATAACACAACTCCCAAAGTCAGCTTCACGCTCAGGAAGGAATACTACATCTCCTCCTCGTGGTTTTGGGTACTCTATAAATTCAGAGAAGCTTCTCTAGTAACGAACTATAGAAATGATCCCTGAAAGTATAGTCTTAACTTCACGCCTCTGGCCTCGGGTAGGTCTATGGCGGCCGCACACTTCTCTTTGATGGCGACATTTTTCCACGTTCTTCCACTTTAGAAATATCACATAAACATAGTTTCAAAGTATTTTTTAATACACCACCTTTTAAAACACTCTGAATACTCTTAAGAGTCTTTTTTCTTTAAGAAAACTAAGTCTTCTACTTCCTAATTAGCCTATCACGGACCGACAGCCAATCAGAAGCTTGTCTTTCTGCCGCTAACACTTCCGGACTAGTTTAAGATAAGGGTGCGCTGGGGGGCGCCAATTAGTCCGACATCTCATGGATTACACGCCCCGTTTTCGGGTGAGAATTCTTTCTTTTTTTCTTTCTCTCTTTTTTTTTTTTTTTTTTTTTTGGACCTCTAAGGCCCTAAATTTGGAAAGCTAATAGTAAATTAATTTGATATTTTTAAAAAGATTTTATTTATTTGACAGAGAGAGAGATCACAAGTAGGCAGAGAGAGAGAGGAAGGGAAGCAGGCTCACTGCTGAGCAGAGAGCCCGATGCAGGGCTTGATCCCAGGACCCTGAGATCATGACCTGAGCTGAAGGCAGAGGCTTAACCCACCGAGCCACCCAGGCGCCCCTAATTTGACATTTTTACTTTAAGACCAGCTCCTGGTTACTAACTTGTCTGTGGACTTGAGGGGCACATAATTCACCTGGATAGGTTTCTTTCTTTTCCTTCTCCTTCTTTCCTTCCTTCCTTCCTTTCTCTCTCTCTTTCCTTCCTTCCACCCTCCCTCCTCCCCCCCTTTTTTTCCCCAAGATTTTATTTATTTGATAGAGACACAGCCAGAGGGAACACAAGCAGGGGGAGTATGAGAGGGAGAAGCAGGCTCCCTGCTGAGCTGGGAGCCTGATGCAGAGCTTGATCCCAGGACCCCAGGATCACCACCCAAGCATAAAGCAGATACTTAACCAACCGAGCTACCCAGGTGCCCCTTATTTTTTTTTCTTTCTTTCTTTCTTTCTTTCTTTCTTTCTTTCTTTCTTTTTTTTTTTTTTTTAAGATTTGGGTTGTTTTTCAAAACAGTGTATCCAGGTGTAGAGAGCAAAATGGAGTCTCTCATATCAAGCAGGAGCCTGTGTCAAGCAATGACACAAGCAATTAAGGTACTGTAGCTAGAAAACATTGCTCAGACCAATCTCAGCTGACACCCCAGAACTGATAACAACTAGAACCAGAGGAGGTCTGCAGAGACCCAAAATTGATTAAATCCCTTTAACAAGGAAGAATTTTGGCAGGAGACAGTCAGACTCTTCAGACCTGACCCCCCTATGTCTGACCACTTGAAAAAGGCAACTGCCTCCAAAAGGTCTGCTTGGTTGATCTCCAAACAGAACAGAGATCTTTCACTGTTTGAACATCAGAAGCAAAAAGTGCCCAGTGCTGACCTGGACCAGATGGAGGCCTTATCTCTACTGCACTTTGCGTTTGGTTGGTTAACTTTCTGCACACTTTTGGGTATCTTGTGTGTTGTGGGGCTTGTATTCTGTCCTGTCCGTGTGCTGTATAAGAAGCCAAGCTTAGGGGCGCCTGAGTGGCTCAGTGGGTTAAAGCCTCTGCCTTTGGCTCAGGTCATGATCTCAGGGTCCTGGGATTGAGCCCGCATCGGACTCTCTGCTCAAGCAGGAAGCCTGCTTCCCCCTCTCTCTCGGCCTGCCTCTCTGCCTACTTGTGATCTCTGTCAAATAAATAAATTAAATTAAAATCTTAGGGAAAAAAAAAAGCAGCCAAGCTTAATCCCATGGTGAACTGTCTTTGAGTTTGGAATCCTGAACAGCTTTATAATTGTGATTTAACTTTGCTTTATGATTGAATAAAGCTGACTTTGTGGAAAGAAACAACTCGTGTGTGTGCCTTCATAGCGTGCTCATGAAACCAAGCCAGTCTTAAATGGGGGAATCTGGAAATTTATTTTGACAGGTGGGGATACTCACCACTATACTAACGAGGAATCGCACTGGAAATTTATTTTGAAAAGCAATTTCCCCTTCATTTTTTAAAAGATTTTATTTATTTATTTGAGAGAGAATGTGAGCACGAATGGTGGGGAGGGACAGAGGGAGAGAGAAAAGCAGACTCCTCGCTGAGCAGGAAGCCCGACAAGGGGCTGAATCCCAGGACCCTGAGATCAGACCTGAGCCGAAGGCAGATGCTTAACTGACTGAGCTACCCAGGTACCCCCCTCTATTTTTTTTTTTAATTTAAAAGATTTTATTTATTTGACAGACAGAGATCACAAGTAGGCAGAGAGGCAGACAGAGAGAGAGGAGGAAGCAGGCCCCCCGCTGAGCAGAGAGCCCAATGCGGGGCTCCATTCCAGGACCCTGGGATCATGACCTGAGCCGAAGGCAGAGGCTTTAACCCACTGAGCCACCCAGGTGCCCCTCTATTTTTTTAATTAGGAAAAAAATAACAAGTGTAGTGTGCTTACCTTGGGGGTTTGGGGTGTTGGGGGGGTCTGCTTTAATTGGTAATTATGTACATATTCATATCACAATTTTTGAATCTTATATTGTATTACCCTTATTTTAAATATTATCAGGCCTATCTAAACAGAGACCACAACTTTTTCAGTTTTCTTCTTGGTGCTGCTCAGTATCAAAATAAATAAAATTCAATCTAAACAAGTCTTATTATTATTTGTTTAAATAACTTGCCAGGTGAGTCTGACAGGTTGCACACCTTTACCCACCCACCCCCTGCCAAAAAATGGACTTAAATGTGATTTCTCTGGTTCATTAAAAAAGAGACAAATAAAAAAACAGAAACAAAACCAAAAAACCCTATCATTTCTCCAGTATGTTAATATGTTCCAGGCCTTGGGGCACCTGGGTGGCTCAGTGGGTTAAAGCTTCTGCCTTTGGCTCAGGTCATGATCCCTGGGTCCTGGGATCAAGCCCCACATCGGGCTCTCTGCTCAGCGGGGAGACTGCTTCCCTTCCTCTCTCTCTGCCTGCCTCTCTGCCTACTTGTGATCTCTGTCAAATAAATAAATAAAATCTTAAAAAAAAAAAAAAGTTCCAGGCCTTCTACTAAACCCTTTACATAGATCGCCCCATTTAATCTTAGAACTAACCCTAAGAGTCTGAGGAAATGGAAACTTAGAATGTTAAGTGGCTCACCCATGCCACAAGGCTGTCTCCTGCTGCCTTAAGCACTGACATTCCACCTTTCTGTATCTTATAAGTTCTTATCTTCTCCCATGTAACCCACAAAAGAGGTTCTTTGTGTTTTGCCCAAGACTAGAACTAGGTAAAACTTAATAAACTGACCTGACTAAAGTAAACCCATAAGTAAAGAAGTGTGCAGTAGAAGTATGGGGCAGGGGGGTGAGTTGCAGAAGTCGCCAAGGAAGAAAAGGGGGAATCCGGGGTGCACTGTCTGAAGAGCAGTGAGAAATAATTTAGGCATTTCTTACAAATGCTAAGAAAGGTTGACTGGGGATGAACTTTTTTTTCTTTTTCTTTTTTAGATTTTATCCATTTATCTGACAGAGAGGGAACACAAGCAGGGGGAGTGGGGGAGGAAGAAGCAGGCTTCCCAAAGAGCAGGGAGCCTGATGTGGGGCTCGATTCCAGGACCCCAGGATCATGACCTGAGCTGAAGGCAGTCCCTCAATGACTGAGCCACCCAGGCGGCCCAGGCATGAACTTCTTATTGATGGGAGTCAACTTAGCAATCAGAGGTGCTATGAAGAGGAAAAGGCTATGAATACAGCCTGTGTCCTGACTGGAAGGTCTTTTGGCCATTTCCTGACAGACAACCACCATGTATTTTGCCCACTGAATAGCACTCAGCAACTCTGTGACAGATCAAAAAGAAAATGAGACCAAAACTCCTTTCCTCAAGATTTCTAACAGAGCGAGTCATCAACTTGGTACTCAGTGACAAGCTAGGCTTCCCTAAAGGAACCTGAGATCTTACCCTGCATAACTTACACCCGTGCGATATATACACACATACAGAAACACCCTACTTCTGAGCACCAAAAAGAGTAGGGTAAAGTTTGGGAGAGGGGAGGAAAACATGATCCTTAACTATAAAATGTTGAAATAAGGAATTGGACTAACTAACCTGCTTTGAAAGTCCCTTCTAGCTCTGATATTCTTTTTTTAATATTTTATTTATTTATTTGATAGCACAAGTATGAAAAGCAGCAGGCAGAGGGAGAGGGAGAAGCAGAATCCCCACCAAGCAGGGAGCCTCATGCGGGGCTCGATCCTAGGACCCTGGGATCTTGACCTGAGCCAAAGGCTGGTGCTTAACTGACTGAGCCACCCAGGTGCCCCCTAGCTCTGATATTCTCAGATTGTCTTATTCATATATTCTTAACACGTCTATGAGGATGCCAGATCTGAGCTACACATCTGCCTACCTGATATCTAGTTGACTGACATCTTGAATTGAATGTCTCAGAAGCACCTTGAATTCAACATGTCCAAGCTAGTCTTGCCTGCTCCCTAAAACTAGGCCTCTTCCAGTTTCCTACCTTGGTGATGATACCACTGCCCACAAACCCGTCCAGGAGCACAAACAAGGGTTAGCTCTGACACCTTCTTTCACGCCAACCTGTCATAAGGCTGATAAGTTATCTCCCACATACCTCTCAAACCCCTCCACTGTTCTTCACCTCTACTATCTCCTTGGCTGGTCAAGTGATCATCTTTCAGCTGGACAGAGCTTAACCTACACTCATTCCTGCCCTTCTCCATTTCCCAAGCAGTGGCCTGGTTCCCTTTCAAATCTTTTTTTTCTTTTTCATGTTTTATTTATTTAAGTAATCTCTACACCTTACATGGGGCTCAAACTCATGACCCTTAGATCAAGATTTGCCTGCTCCTCCAAATGACCCAAGGTGCCCAAGGAAGGGGTCTTTCTTTTTTTTTCTTTCTTTTTTTTTTTTTTTTTTTAAGTAATTTCCACACCCAAAGCAGGGCTCAAACTCAAACTCAAACTCATGGCCCTGAGATCAAGTCATGTGCTCTTCTGACTAAGCCAACCAGGTGCCCTCCTTTTCAAACTTTAAATCGAATTATGTCAACTCTGAGAAGCAATTCTCCATGTCTCTCAGATTTTTGTACATCAGCTTTTCTTCTGGAGCATCTACTCCAGGATATCTGTATCATGAACAGACTTGGGAGCAAGAGACAGTGTCTCCCTCCAGAGCAAAGAGCACGTTTGTTTCCTAGCCAATACAATAAAGAATATTTCTCCCTCTGGGGACAATGTCAGGCAGGTTGTATGCCCATTATAGAAGACAGTTTCATGCTCTTGGCTTTCCAAAGCCTGTCTTCTGTCATGCAGCCTATGTTGTATACAGGCATACTTGGCCTTCTTTGCATCACTCTCTGGGAACTGGGGCTCCAGTACAAAAATTGTACTGAGCCATACTGCTATTGCCGGGAATAATAAACTGTCCTTCATCTCTGACCCAGGAATCTAGTATCCTCTGCCACCATCCACAAAACTCTGACAGGCTAACTTGATAGCTTGCAAATATAGTAGAACCTCAGATCTTGACGGTTACCTCACACACTTGCCTCTACCCTGCTGAAAATAGTTCACTGGCATCTCACTGCTCTCAGAAGGAAGGTGAAACACCTCACAATGGTTTCTAAAGTCCTATATGTCTCGGCTCTCCTCTTGTCTCTCCAATCTCATGCTTTAGCTCACATTTCCAGTTTTCACTGTCCCACACTCACCCACTTTCTTGGAGTCTCCTATTTGTTATGCTTCTACCAAAGAAGATCTTCCCACCTGTTGTTACTTTTTTTTTTTTTTAATTTATTTGACAGAGATCACAAGTAGGCAGAGAGACAGGCAGAGAGAGAGGAGGGAGCAGGCTCCCTGCTGAGCAGAGAGCCCGATGTGGGGCTCGATCCCAGGACCCTGGGATCATGACCCCAGCCGAAGGCAGAGGCTTTAACCCACTGAGCCACCCAGGTGCCCCCTGTTGTTACCTTTGCTAGAAATACACTTCCTTGCCTTCTTTCCCCAGTTAACCTATGATACTGTGATATAATAAGAAATATGTATTTTGGGGGCTCCTGGGTGGCTCAGTCAGTTAAGCAACTGCCTTTGGTTCAGGTCATGGTTCCAGGGTCCTGGGATCAAACCCCACATGGGGCTCCCTGCTCAGTGGGGAGCCCGCTTCTCCCTCTACCTTTGCCTGCCACTCCCCCTGCTGTGCACGCTCACTCTCTGTCAAATAAATTAAAAAACAAAAGAAAAAGAAAGGAAATATGTATTTTGGTCTTCAACCTGACTCCTGACCAGAGCTCCTAAAACTTTTGTAATTTCCTAAGTAATAACAGTGTTAGGAGCATCTTTTGTTTTATTATTTGTCTTTGATCCTGGTTCCTGACATATTTCCTGGGTGATAGAAGCATCTTTTGTTCTAATTAGATTACTCTTGGTGGGATTCAGGATGGAAGCTGGTTACCAGAAAGAAAAATCCAAGCTTGGAAATTTGAGGGGTGCCTGGGTGGCTCAGTCAAGTTAAGCGTCCAACTCATAATTTCAGCTCAGGTCATGATCTCAGGGTTATGCGAAAGAGCCCCAAGCCAGACTCTGCACTGGGTATGGAGCCTATTTAAGATTCTCTCTTTCCAGGGCGCCTAGGTGGCTCAGTGGGTTAAAGCCTCTGCCTTCGGCTCAGGTCATGATCCCAGGGTCCTGGGATAGAGCCCCGCATTGGGCTCTCTGCTTAGCAGGGAACCTGCTTCCTCCTCTCTCTCTCTCTCTGCCTGCCTCTCTGCCTACTTGTGATCTCTGTCAAATAAATAAAATCTTAATAAAAAAAAAAAAAGATTTTCTCTTTCCCTCTCTCTGTGCCCCTCTGACTTTAAGAAAAAAAAAAAAAAAAAAAAAAAAAAGCAGCCTGAAACTTTGAGCCCTACCCCATTATCTGGGGAGGAGGAAGGAGCTAGATGTAGGGGTAATGATCTTTTATGTGTAAGTGATGAAGCCTCCAGAAAAATTCCTGAAGTATGAGTTTGGAGAGCTTCTGGGTTGGTGCTGGGGAGAGTGGCACACTTGGACTGGAAATGTAAGCTTCACACCCCCTCCCCATACCTTGTCCTGTGCTTCTCTTCCTCTGGCTGTTCCTGAGCTGTATCCTTTTACAGTAAACTGGTGATCTAATAAGTAAACAGTTTTCCTGAGTTTTATGAACTGTTCTAGCTAATTATCAAGCCCAAGGAATGAGTTGTGGAAACCTCTGACTTGTAGTCAAGTCAGACAAAGTTCTGTGTAACCTGAAGACCCACTACTTAGGTCTGGTGTCCACGGTGTTGGGCAGAGTCAGTCTTGGGAAACCCAAGTACTTAAACTGTGGGATCTGATGCTATCTCCAGGTAGACAACATCAGAATTTAATCAAATTGTAAGACACTTACCTGGTGTTGGAGAATTGCTCAGTGTGGGGGAAAAAAAACCACATCTGAGTCAGAAGTATGGTGAGAGTAAAGAAAAAATAAGAGTTTTCCCTTTTTGGGTGCCTAGGTGGCTCAGTCGTTAAGCATCTGCCTTCAGCTCGGCTCATGATCCCAGGATCCTGGGAATAAGCCCAGCCCCGCTGAGGAGGGAAGCCTGCTTCTCCCTCTCCCACTCCCCCTGCTTGTGTTCCCTCTCTCTGTCTCTCTCTAGCAAATAAATAGATAAAATCTTGAAAAAAAAAAAAAAAAGAGCTTTCCCTTTCATCACTAATTTTTAAATCTTTAGATCTTGGGGAGTCTTCCTTTCTGATTCCCACACAGCTAGTACCCTTGCAGCAGTTATGATTTTCTTTTTCTTCGGGTGATTTTGCTACCCTATGTTCTACCTCTAGATGGTGAGAGGAGGGACTCTTACTCAGTAACCATTGAGTCTCCAGCCTTTAGCATTGCACATGGCTAGGAATGTGCTCAGTAAACACAAACCTATATGAGGTCACAAGGAAGTAAGTGACTATTAAAAGTAGAAGAATAATAAAGACTTGTGTTTCAGGAGAGGAAGAGAAGTGGAACACTTTTACATATATCAAAGAAGAAACTTTAGCTTAGAATACTGTTAAAGAGGGGCACCTGGTTGGCTCGGATGGTTAAGTGTCTGACTCTTGATTTCAGCTCAGGTCTTAATCTCACAGTCTTGAAATCAAGCCCTGTGTTGGGCTCCTCACTGGGCAAGGAGCCTAGTTAAAAAAAAAAAACAAAAAAAAAAACAAAAAAACGAACAAATGAACAAACAAAAAACTTTAAAGAACAGAGGAATAGCCCCAAACACCCAAATTGTGTGCCAGGCTCTGAAAGGCCTCAGTACACTAACCAGTTCTTAGCATTTCCATCAGGTCAGAAAATTTAAAAAAAAAAAAAATTTTTTTTAAAGGACACTTTAAAAAATAAAAGGTAATTCCTGATCAGGCCTCTATTGAGGAAAGGAAACCCACAAAACCCACACACACTTTTCTTATTGAGGAGATGGTTTAATGTGGCTACCCCCTCAGAAAAATCAGCAAACAAACTTTGCAAGCCAGCCCCTTCACGTAACGACTAATTTCCAGGGAGTGACATTAGATGTCATCTCTTTAAGAGCTCTGGATCCCAGAGTAGGAGGGAAGTTAGTGTCAGGTTTGTGTTCTGTGGAACCAGTTCAGTCCTCAATTAATGGCTGTGACATCTCGGGCAAATTCCTTAACCCTGTCAAAGAAAAATGGGTTCTCTCCCCAAACTAAGCACTGGGCAAACTGTATTCTGTGCCTCTGCTTGTAGCTTGAGAAAATCACTGTTGAGAGCAGCCAGGTTAAGATCAGAACCTTTCGTTGGGGCTTTGCTTCACCACTGTTTAACAGGTTCGTAACAGGTTTAACTGTTGGGGAATGAAAACTTGCTACTCCAAATAACTACAGATGTAGCCTCATCATTTGTTTTTTAGGTGTATTTTGTGTATGCCTCACTAAGAAAAATCCAAAACACCGAGTCTGGTAAAGATGTGGATAAACAGGGAGTCTCATTCATTGCTGGTGGGGATGCAAAATGGTATAGCCACCTCAGAATACAGTTTGGCAGTTCTTACAAAATTAAAAATACTCTTACCATAAATCCCAGCAGTTGCACTCCTTGGTATTTACTCAAAAGGAGTTGAAAACTTATGCCACACAAAAACGTGCACATGGTGGGGCACCTGGGTGGCTCAGTGGGTTAAGCCCTTAACGAAGGTTAAGCCTTCGGCTCAGATCATGATCTCAGGGTCCTGGGAACCTGCTTCCCCCTCTTTCTGCCTGCTGTTCTGCCTACTTGTGATTTCTCTCTGTCAAATAAATAAATAAAATCTGGAAAAAAAAAAGAAAGGAAAAAAAAAACCTGCACATGAGGGATGCCTGGGTGACTCAGTCGGTTAAGCGTCTGCCTTTGGCTCACTTCAGGATCCCAGGGTCCTGGGGTCAAGTCCTGCATCAAGCTCCTTGCTCAGTGTGGAACCTGCTTCTCCCTCTGCCTGCCACTCCCCCCGCTTGTGCTCGCTCTATGACAAAGAAATTACATCTTAAAAAAAAAGAAAAAACTGCACACGAGGGGCACCTGGGTGGCTCAATTGGTTAAGCCTTTGACTTCGGCTCAGGTCATGATCTCAGGGTCCTGGGATCAAGCCCCTCATCAGGCTCTCTGCTCAGTGGAGAGCCTGCTTTCCCCTCTCTCTCCCTCTGCCTGCCTGTCTGCCTACTTGTGATCTCTGTCAAATAAATAAATAAAATCTTTAAAAAAACTGCACATGATATTTACAGCAACTTTATTCATAATTGCCAGAACCTGGAAGCAACCAAGATGTTCTTCAATAGATGATGGATAAACTGTGGCACATCCAGACAATAAATATTATTCAGCAATAAAAATGAATGAGCTATGAAGCCAACAAATGACACAAAGGAACTTTAAATGCATATTGCTAAAAGAAAGAAGCCACCCTGGAAAGGCTACATTCTTTGGTTTCAACTAAATGATATTTTGGAAAAGACAAAAATATAGAGACAGTAAGAAAAAAAGTCAGTGGCTGCCAGGGTTCACATAAAGGGATAAACAGGAGGAGGATAAAGGATTTTTAGGTCAGTAAATTATTCTGTATGATACTTAATGGTGGAAATAACATACATCTGTCAAAATCCACAGAACTATATAGAACAAAGAGCAAATCCTTTAAAGTTTACACTATGAACTTTGGTTAATAATGAAAAAAACTGAACTAGTGTAAACTCTGAACTTTAGCTCAACATTCACTAAAAAGAAACAAACCATGCATTAAAACTATACATTTATTACATATATGTGTGTGTGTGTGTGTGTGTGTATACATGTAAAATATACATATTATTAAACCTGTGGTTTCACGGGGCACCTGGGTGGCTCAGTGGGTTAAAGCCTCTGCCTTCAGCTCAGATTGTGATCCCAGGGTCCTGGGATCGAGCCTCACGTCGGGCTCTCTGCCCAGCAGGGAGCCTGCTTCTTCCTCTCTCTGCCTGATTCTCTGCCTACATGTGATCTCTGACTGTCAAATGAATAAATAAAATCTTAAAAACAAAACAAAACAAAACTGTGGTTTCAGGGATATCTTGTTCAAAACACAGATGAAGTAAATAGTGGGATTACCTACTACAAGCAGGCCCAGAACTAAAGGGTGAAATGATTGGTGTGCCAGTGAATGATTTATGAACCACATAACTTCATAGGATCTAAGCACTGGAAAATACTGATAACAGGCCCTTAAATGACTACACATGTACTCTCCAGTAAGAGCATTAGAGTTTTTTCAGGAAACAAAAACAAAAAAGAAAAAACAAAACAAAAAGAGAAGCCTCAGGCAGGGTATAAAAAGACCCCCACCTATCCCGGCAAGGGGCACGCTTATTTTCAAGCAGACTCCCCACTGGGCAGGGAGCCTGAGGTGGGACTTGATCCCAGACAGAACCTGAGGGGAAGGCAAACACTTCACCAACTAAGCCAACCCATGCGTCCCTTTACAAACCAGTATAGTTAATAATACTGCACTAATTTGAAAGTCACTAAGAGTGTATCTTAAACCTGCTTTAGGATCATCACACAGACAAAAAATTCTTTACATATAGTGACATATTAACTAGACATTGTGGTTATCATTTTGCAATACATACAAACATGGAATCGTGTTGTATAACACCTAATATAATGTTTATGTCAATTACAGCAAAACTTTTTCAAAAAACTTGAAAATTTATATATTCACAACCAAAAGTTAAAATTCAATAGAAAACTTCACAATAAAAAGTAAATAGCCCTAAATTCTCTGGTGAGAATTTAAAAAAAAAAAAAAAAAAAAAGGAGAACTCCAAGGATTAATTTAGGAGGTCCAATATCTAACTAAAGAAAGTTCTAGAAAGACATGACTGCAGCAAAGCTGGAGAGAAACAATTTATATATAAAATACAATTAATAGAAAAGCCTGGGTGGCTCAGCGGGTAATCGTGAGGCTCTTGTTTCTGGCGGGGGTCGACTTACTAGAACTCTATCACTCTGGGCCTGAAGCCTAAATAATTGACTAAGATTGTCTCCTTCCTCTAGCGCTCTCACTCTCTCTAAAAGCAAACTTCAAAAGGACAAAAACCCCATCTTGAAAAACAAATTTCCACACATAAAACATTCCCACACACGACCAGAAACAAATACTGCTAAAACTCAGAAAAACAATGCTTGAGAACTCAGTACCTGCTAACTTCCTTTATAAAGAAGGAAATTCTTTAAATAAACTTAAACCGGGCTGCGTCTGGGTGGCTCAGTGGGTTAAGTAAGCCTCTGCCTTCAGCTCAGGTCATGATCCCAGGGTCCTGGGATCCAGCCCATCTGGCTCTCCGCTCAGCAGGGAGCCTGCTTCCTCCTCTCTCTCTGCCTGCCTCTCTGCCTGCTTGTGATCGCTCTCTCTGTCAAATAAATAAATAAAATATTTTAAGAAAAGAAAGAAAGAAAAAGAAAAGAAACTTAAACCGGGACGCTTGCAAGGCTCAGTCGGCTAAGCAACAGCCTTCGGCTTCTGTCATGATCCCAGCGTCGTGGGACGCATCGGTCTCCTTGTCCAGCAGGAAGCCAGCCTCTTACTCGGACAAATAAAATCTAAAAAAAAAAAAAAGAAAGAAAAGAAAAGAAAAAAATAGGGGCACCTGTGTTGGACTGCTGCCTTCGGCTCGGGTCACGGTCCTGACCGTATGGACCTGAGATTGAGCACCGCAAGGGCTCCCCCCTGAAAGGGGAGCACGTCCGTTTTTCTGCCACTCTCTCTGAGCTTTCTCCCTATCCGTCTGTGAAGCAAATAAATGAAACCCTTAAGAAAAATAAAAAATAAAAATCAAACCAGAAGCGCATCAACACAAAAAAACCTTCCGCTAAAAACAAAGATGCAAAAAAGACTAAAACACTGACTTTATGCACAAAAGATTAGAAACAAACCACTCAGACGGCATCCCTTCCCTCTCACCTTTCCAAAAAGGAAAAGCAGAACGATCATCAATGACAAAGGGTAATTGCAAAACAAACAACACCCAAAGTCAGCTTCACGCTCAGAAAGGAATACTACACCTCCTCCTCGTGGTTTTGGGTACTCTACACGTTCAGAGAAACTTCTCTAGTAAAAAACTATAGAAATGATCCCTGAAAGTATAGTCTTACTCACAAAAACCACGGCCTGGGCTAGGTCAATGGCATCTGCACACTTTGTACTCATGGTGATATTTTTGTCAACTCATCTGCAACTCGCGCATCTTATTTTATATTTCATGATAATTCGGTCAAATAGCAAAGTTTAAAACACCTTTTTTTCGCCTGTAAATCTTCCAGCAACACTTAAATCAGTAACAATACTCTTTAGCATGCGGCTTCCTAGCAGCCAATCACACGCTGTATGCCTCTGACTCCAACCCGGAGGGATCAGTATTGCCCCGCCCACCACCACCTGGGTCTCGGTCGGGTGGCACCGCCCCACTCTAGGCTAAGAAAATGTTGACGCCGCAGGTCAGCATCGGACTGTCTCTCGCTTGCTACAAAAAGTCCGCCGACTTGAAGAGACCAGTTCCCTTTGCCTCGAGAGAGAGGCTGGAGGAGGAGGCAAAGAGAGAGGTAAGAACTGGTGTACACTTCTAATACCACATAATAATAATCATAACCACCATGATTTATTGAATACCTACTTGATAACATTTTGATCCGTTGTTTCATTTCATCCTCTAAACAACTGAAGAAGGGTGTCATTACTTCCTCATTCTTACAGATGCAGGCTATAACGTCATACAGCTGGGCAAACCTAGGTATGTCTGGTACTAAATCAAATCCGGATTCTTTCTTGTAAGACAAAGTGGTCTTCCTCAGGAGGTCTAGTTTCCAATCAAATTAATTTCTCTAATAAAGCACTAAATACATTATCACTTAAAGTTCAGTCCTGAATGTTTCACCTTCCTGACTTGTAAACCTCAGAAGCAGCCTACCTGTTTATCTGTGGCAAAAGTTAATCCCAGTTTCTCCTCAAAGAACACATGTACCTTATATATGAAGTGTGTAACTTTTTATCACTAAACTTGTAAAAATACTTCTCCCCCACATCTTCTAGGATGCCAGGAAGCACAGTGCCATGCAGACATGTGGTTTTCTGAACCAACACATTTTTCAGGGCTTCATAGTAACATGACTAAAAAGCATGAAATTCATCTCATCTAACCACTTTTAAAAAAAAATACATAAGAAATCTTATGCATTTTTTTTTAGATTCTATTTATTTATTTGACACAGAGAGAGATCACAAGTAGGCAGAGAGTCAGGCAGAGAGTTGGGGGAGAAGCAGGCTCCCTGCTGAGCAGAGAGCCTGATGCGATGCGGGGCTCCATCCTGAGATCATTACCCGAACCAAAGGCAGCGGCTTAATCCACTGAGCCACCCAGGCGCCCCTCATCTAACCACTTCTAACACAATCTCCTCAGAGACAGTCAAATGCTCTGTACTTAAATTCTGTCAGAAAGGGACAGTGTTTGGGCAATCTGCCCAGGTCTGAGACATATCCCCATTTTCTTATATACAGAAGTTATAAAGTGCCTTCCAATCACTTTCATCCAAGAGCCTGTCTCTGGTTTGGATCCTTCCATATCTAACACTTTTCCATTGTCCATTCCTCCAGCGTTTCTAGGAACCCCTCGCCATCCATGCCATACGCTGGCCTCTTAAGAGCACACTCTTCAACTGCATGTGGGTCTATCACTCCAGCACATTCAATTTTTTAAAAGATTTTATTTTTTTAAGTAATCTTAAAAAAAACACCCAATGTGGGGTTTGAACTCACAACCTGGAATCAAGAGTCACATACTTCACTGACTGAGCCAGCCAAGCACCCCCAACTCAACTCTTTTTCTTTGTTAAGGTCCTGGCCTAAATATAGCTTCCTGTAAGAGTTTTCCCTTGAGTACTCCCCAGACAAGGAGGCTGAGAGTAGGTACTTCTTTGCGTCCTATACTTCTCAGTACTGTAATTACTTATGTCTGCTGCTTGTGCTGGGTTATACTCCTGGAAGGCATAGGCCACACATCTGTCCTTGGTGTTCTTTTTCTTTTTTTCTTTAAGATTTTATTTATTTGGGGCGCCTGGGTGGCTCAGTGGGTTAAAGCCGCTGCCTTCAGCTCAGGTCATGATCCCGGCGTCCTGGGATCGAGCCCCACATCGGGCTCTCTGCTCAGCAGGGAGCCTGCTTCCTCCCTTCTCTCTCTGCCTGCCTCTCTGCCTACTTGTGATCTGTCTGTCAAATAAATAAATAAAATCTTTAAAAAAAAAAAGATTTTATTTATTTATTTGAGAGAGAGAACGCACAAGCAGGTGGAGGATCAGTTAGAGGGAGAAGCAGGCCTCCTGCTGGGCAGGGTGCATGACACAGGGCTCAATCCCAGGACTCTGGGATCATGATCTGAGCCAAAGGCAGATGCCTAACCAACTGAGCCATCCAGGTACCCCTGTCCTTGGTGTTCTAACCTCAAGGGTCAATTAATATACATGTAATTAAAAGTGAATAAAATCTGATTTGAGGGTTCTAGAACTCAGGAACTCATCTTTTGGGTTTTAGAACTCATATAATCTATATAACTGAACTAAGTAGGATACAATCAGGAAACATTTTTCCCCCTTTTACTGCCCTTAAGTCAAGTATGCTCTTTTGGTTGACTCTCCTTTTCCCTCTCCGGAGAGGCATCTCAGGCAGATTCCATAGTCTTTTAAGTCACTTTGAGACCTTCAAGCACAGTCTCATTTCAGGTAATAAATTGTCCAGTCCTGTTGAAATCAAAACCTCTTCCTTGCTCTTCCACTCCTCTGATTTCAAGGCTATTTCTGGCAACTCTAGAGCTGGAGGGGGAAGACCAATAAGATGACAAGGGTCAAGGCCTTCAAACATAGCTGATCCTCTTTGTAGCTTTCAGCCTCTTCCTAGTGCCTGCTCTTCCGTGGGAGGGGTTAGTGGACCCTTCAGGTAACTCCACGACACTTCGCAGTACCCTAATGTGGCCAGTGCCCTCTCCTGATGACTTCTTGCTGTTTCTCCAGCCTCTGTTGGGATTCTTCCTGCCTTCATAGGGTGAGGTCCTTTAGATGATTCAGCTACCCTCTACAGAGTCTACTTACCCCACTAAGTGGTAGAAGTGTGTAGCTAATCCAACTGCTGTTCTCTCATGTTTACCCAGTCATCAAGGGCTGCTATTAGGAAGGAGGCAGATGGCAGTCCTCCTGATCTCTAAATTCCAGGTAACATGCCAGGTTCTCTTCACACCACCTTGGTGGCAGCTGGCATGGGCTGACATTTCTACTGTTCAGCAGGCTGAGACACAGACTCCTAACTATCCTGCTTGCAAGTTCTACAATTCTCTCCATCACGTTCACCTGAAGGACCTCTTATTTGGTTTGAAGCTGGGAAGGAGGGGAAAAGCCACAGCTTTCTATTCCTGCGAACGTCTTTTAGAGAATTGTTTCCACGGACACTCCCACCACTACCCCATTGCCTTCTCCTAGATAGGCCTGAGGTGGATGATGGAATTAAAGATCCAAGGACCATTTCGGCCATCTCCTAAGAAGCTCTGGTTTAGACCGTCGGGGAACTTGTCACCTTATCACCCCTTGTTCTCCACTCTGAAGCTTTAGATGAAATTCCCAGACACAGTTGAAATCCTACTTCATATCCAGTTACACATGTCAACCCCATCACCTGCTGTAGCTTAATGGCAAGAATTTGAAGATGCAGAATGTTCAGATGTCTAAGATATAAATGTTCTAATACTCTGCTTTTCACAATGGAGAGTGTGGATAGAAGACACTAGAAGTCATAGCATACCTAAGCTGAACATCTATTTTTGTTTGTTTATTTGTTGTCTGAAAGAGAGAGAGCTTACACATACACAGAGGGAGAGGGAGAAGCAGACTCCCCGCTGAGCAGGGAGCCCGATGTAGGGCTTAATCCCAGAACCCTGGGATCATGACTGGGCCCAAAGGCAGATGCTTAACTGACTGAGCCACTCAGGCACCCTCTGAACATCTGTTTTCATGTTAACATGCACATGAATGTGTTATGGAATAAAATGCAAAGTTTTGAGGGGAAAAAAACCAACAGGACCTTTCAAATAAATTACTGACCTCACTATCAGCTACTTCATCCATAGACTCTAGGGGTGGTACATGGAAACATTTGAGAACTTTCTGAATGAATTATTTTGTGGGATAGTTGGATCCTGCAAAAATTGGAGTTACCTTTCTGGAAGTCCTCAGGAGTGCTTATGAAGTAAATGGAGAAACTGCAGTGAAATTAGGTCACCCTGACTGTTTCACAAACAGCTGAGAGAAGCTTCATAAACCTCTCTTTATACTAAGAAGGGAGGCGGGGAATTCAGCAGGACTTCTGGTTACTCAACAACAACAACAACAACAACAAAACAAAACCAGGTCTGAATCTGTAGATCAAGGGCCAAACACCAGCAGAGGTTTTGTCCATGTATGGTTTAGTGTTTGTTCTTCTGGAGATTGCCTGAGCTACATTTGTTATTTCCATCTGCCTTGTGGGCCAAGCTGCCTGTAATGTCCAGCAGAAAACACCCTGGAAACTAAAGCACCAAGTTCCTGGGAGGAGCAAAGAAGGGGAGAGCTGTGAAAGCTGCTCTAGTCACTCCACCACAGGCTTTAGGAGACTGATTAAAGGAGAAAAGGGAATTAGGCAGAATTAAAAGTGGATGGCTGGGGCCTGAGGAGAAATCTGGAGTCTTAACAGTTGGAAGACCTTATGGTTCCCTAGCACAAAACAAAACAGTCTCCAAACAACAATTTAAGACCTCTACTGAGCAATATAACTGCCCTTGTAGGGAAAATCTCATCTCAAATTTAACTTTCAATTTCCCCAAGAACTCATAGCTTTATCATGTACCTGATTTTCCTTCCAAAACTATTCAGAAATGTGAATCAAGTTGCATCTGCAATTTTAACACAGTGCTTACCTTTCTTAAGAATCTTCTTCACTTTCATATAGTTCCCTTGTTTGACATATTCATGAAGTTGAGCTTCCAAGGAGTCATTTCTTAAGGAACCAAGTTGAACGGGACAGGGAACTGGAAGATGAACAGCCCGAGACATCCTGTTTCAAAAGAAAACAACATGCTTATTTTAACTCAGGCCTTCTGGCTAAGATCAAGTACAGAAATGCAATGAAGCAACCTAGATTCTTTTACATTCATTTCCCTTCTTGTCCACTTTCATTTATAATGAACATGATTAGGGGAACAGTTACTGTGGGTTAAAGCCTCTCCTTCGGCTCAGGTTATGATCCCAGGGTCCTGGGATCCAGCCCCACATCGGGCTCTCTGCTCGGCAGGGAGCCTGCTTTCTTGTCTCTCTCTGCCTGCCTCTCTGCCTACTTGTGATCTCTGTCTGTCAAATAAATAAATAAAATCTTTTAAAAAAAAGATTTTATTTATTCGTTTGAGAGAGAGAGCATGACTGGGGCAGACAGGCAGAGGGAGAGGGAGAAACAGACTCCCTGCTGAGCAGGGAGCCCAATGAGGGACTTGATCCCAGGACCCTGAGACCATGACCCAAACCAAAGGCAGACACTTTACCAAATGAGCCACCCAGGCACCCAAAACTCTACAAGATTAATGTTTATTCTCAATATTACTGGTGAAATTGAAAAACTGAATATATTTAGCACTAATTCCTAGGACTAAAAAGTGGTGGCTACTGGGAAGTAAAATTAGAAATATGTTTATCATTAAGAAAACTAGGAGCCTATTAACTTTGAAAGGTTAGTACATAAATGCAGTCACTATGTGGGGATGTAGAGAGTATAATGTAGTGGGTTAGGCTCACAGTTCAGACTCTAGTCTTGGCCCTGTCACCTCCTTAACTGTGACCTTGGAGAAATTATTTAACCTTGATAGGCCTCAATTTCTTCATACATAAAACTGGAGATAATAATAACCAGAAGGTTGCTGAGAGACTTAAATGAGCTAGTATGTGTAAAGTGCTTAAAACTGTGCCTGGCACCAAGCCCTGTGTAGTTGTTAGCTGTTGGTATGCACAGTAAAATCTATGCAGAGAAATTTTAACTTTCCACATGTGGCATACACACCTGACTATCATACAATCAAGTGCTTGTGGAATACCTGCCATGTGTCCTCAAATGTGACAGGTACTATGTAAGATGCCTAAAATTGGATCCCTGGAAACATAATGCTGGTATATAGCCGGGCAGACATGAGGTACTATGTTGGTGCTTCACAGACAGCGGATAAGAGAGGGAAGTCCCATCCACATGAATCAACAAACACGCATATCGGGCATAACTAAATATTACATGGAGAGACACAGAGGGTGTGAAAAGAGGTGAAGAGAAAGAAAAAGCCAAGAAGGCTAACACATTTGGTGCGTCTCAACAGCCAGGAAGCTCATGACAGAGTTTCTTTCCTTTATAAGGATAAATAATATTCCATTGTATGTATATACCACGTTTTGCTTATCTGTTTATCCATCAATGACACCTGGGTTGATTCTACCTTTGACTATTATAAATAACACTGCTATGGACATTTTAGTGTACAGTATCTTTTCAAATCCCCATTTTCCATTCTTTTGGGTATATACCCAAAAAGGACTAGTGGATCACATGATAATTCTTCTTGCACACTCCAAGCCCAGTGCAGAGCCCAACGTGGGGCTTGATCTCACAACCCTGAGATCATGACCTGAGCCGAAACCAAGATTTGGATGCTTAACCGACTGAGCCATCCACGCATCCCTCACCTGGTAATTCTATGTTTAATTTTTTGAGGAACTGCTATACTGTTTTCTATACTGGCTACACTGTTTGCATCCTCGCCACTAGTGCACAAGGGTTCCAGTTTTTCCAGATACTCACCAACAGTTATTTCCTGTTTTTCCTCCTTTTTTTTTTTTTTAAGAGATTTATTTATTTATTTGGGGGAGACAGAGAGAACTGGCAGAAGGGGCAAAGGGAGAGGGAGAGAGAATCTCAAGGCTAGATCCCGTGACTTGAGATCATGACCCGAGCTGAAACCAAGAGTGGACCCTTGGGGCGCCTGGGTGGCTCAGTGGGTTAAAGCCTCTGCCTTTGGCTCAGGTCATGATCCCAGGGTCCTGGGATTGAGCCCCACATCAGGCTCTCTGCTCAGCAGGGAGCCTGCTTCCTCCTCTCTCTCCCTGCCTGCCTCTCTGACTAGTTGCAGTCTCTATCAAATAAATAAATAAAATCTTAAAAAAAAAAAAAAAGAGTGGACCCTCAACCCACTGTACCACTTAGGTGCCCCTGTTTTTTCCCTTAATAATAGCCATCTTAATGGTTCCTGACCTCTTTATTTTTATTTACATTTCACAAATACATAACAGTATTCTTGGTATGGAAAGTTCAAATAATGGGGCACCTGAGCGGCTCAGCCGGTTAAGTGTCTGCCTTTAGTTCAGGTCCTGATATTAGGGTCCTGGGATCAAGCCCCATGTAGGCTCCCTGCTCAGTGGGGTGTCTGCTTTTCCCTCCACCACCCCCCTCCGCTTCTCCTCCGCTCCTCTCCCCCCTTCCGCTTGTGCACGCTCTCTCTCAAATTAAATCTTGGGGGAAAAAAAGTTCAGATAAAACCTTGAGATCCACTTCAGTGGCATAGGATTATTTTTTCCTAAAGCTCCAGAATACACACATCCCTTGAGGACTGAAGCGTGAATTGTGCTCATTATTTACACATTAACATTCACTCCCTTAGTATTTCTAATCTTTTTTCCTCTGGTAACCATCAGAACTTATCCTAAGTGGGGGCACCTGGGTGGCTCAGTCGTTGACCACCTGCCATACGGCTCGGCTCATGATCCCAGGATCCTGGGATCAAGCCCAACATTGGGGTCCCTGCCTGGCAGGAAGACTGCTTCCGAGTTCCAGCTTTCCGCAAAATAAATAAAATCTTTAAAGCAAAACAAAACAAAACAAAACAAAACCCAACTTACCCTAAGAAACTGGTCTCTAGAGAATAGTGGACCTTAAAATGTTACCAAGATTCACAACCAACACATGCAGAAGAAATTTTTTCTCTTTTCTGAGCAATTTCATTTTAAAAACTACAAGCAAAGAAAGACAGAAAAACAAGAGCGCAAGCAAGAAAAGAGAAAGCAGGGGACAAGCATGGACGCCCTACATAAAAAGAGCTTTCACCAACTTCGAAGGTGAAGGACCAAACACTGTCAACCACAAATCTCACAACTTGCAACAAACCAAAAAACACTTGGAAACTGTTTTTAAGACTTTTATCAGGGGAAAGCGCGAACGCAGTCCCCCACTACCACAAATTATGCAGTCGAGTTTCCCACATTTGGGGAAATCGCAGGGGTCAGCACATCCGGAGTGCAATGAATGAGCCTCGCCCGGGGAAAACCACCTTCATGATCATGGTATCTCCCCTGCCAGGTAAGTATGAGTTGAAGGCGGTGCCTGACTCTCCACCCTGGTCTGCAACACACCACACAGTTATGGTCAATTACATTCCAAGTTCTTTAGACCTTCAGTTCCAAACTGCAAGGTTAGTCACAAGACATGACCAGCGTACACCAGTGGATATGTAGTGGAAATTCTGCCTCGTGAAGAATAAGCTCGAACATGCAGTCACCGCGCTCTTCATCTCCATATGCCCGCCTCTTGTCCCTTGTCACTCTGACGTCACTTTGCTTGTTGGAGAAAGGGATAAATTCGTTCTGGTTAGGCTTCGCAACAATTTAAGACAGTCACCGACAGTTGTGGCTGGAAGGTTTTAAAATTCTCTACCTTCTCGGGCGTAGGTAAAAGTTCCAGCGCGTATTTGTTACCGGTCTGAATTCTGCGCTGCAGGGCAGGCAGGGCAGTTTGGAAAGCGGTGGCCTGCGGTCCGCGGAGAGCAACACCAAACAGTCAGATTACGCTGGTCTGAATCACTGTTCCTCTGGGACTAGGTCATACCCTCAGAGTCCCTCAGCCTCCGTTTCCCTAAGTTGTAAAGCAGTAATACCACCTGCCTACCTCCCAAGGTTTCTGTGAGGATGGAATGAGAATGCAGGTGAAATGCAGCCTCGAGTCCCTCACCCCCACCCAGCCACGCTCCATGACAGGTGCCCGGTGTAGCTGGGAAGTCAACTTGGCTTCCCCAAGATTTGTGTTTGCAGTTTTCCGCGCAAAGGTAAGCAGCATCCGGCCTTGATTTGGTAACAAACCGAGTGGCCCTCCCTTCCTTTTAGACAACAGAAACAGAGGGTTTTATTGTTGTTGTTTTGTGTCTCCCACCTCCCACCCCCGCCCTTTCTACCCTTGCTGGTTAGGCGCCCTAGGCAAAACAAAGGTGTTTACAGAAACTGTGTATCAAAGGCTTTGATCCTGTAGAGGCAAAACTTTACCTCTGCCCTGTTAGCATCTCTGGCTTGGCATGGGAATTTAACGGGCATTGACAGTTTAACAGGTAAAAGCATAAAAAATTTAACATAAATTTACAGTTTTAAATTTACCTAAAGCAGAAGCTCTTAAAAAGAAATGAAAACCCAAAGAGATGGCAAAACTAAATGCTTTCATATTAGGTTGAACAAAGAGAGACAATTGTGTTTTCTTCCCCCCCCCCCCTTTTTCTTAAATTTTGAGGCAATTGTGGAAAAGTAACATGGGGGGTTTTACATAGACATGAATTCTTTTTTTTTTTTAATTTACTTATTTGACAGACAGATCACAAGTAGGCAGAGAGGCAGGCAGAGAGAGAAAGGAGGAAGCAGGCTCCCCGTTGAGCAGAGAGCCCGATGTGGGGCTTGATCCCAGGACGCTAGGATCATGACCTGAGCCGAAGGCAGCGGCCTTAACCCACTGAGCCACCCAGGTGCCCCGACATGAATTCTTTTTATCAAGGTGTGTACAAAATTCTCTTGGGTTTGACTTCCCTTCTCTGGGAACATTTCTTTTTCTTTGGTATAGGGAGGGCATCTTTTACATGGAGTTTTATCTCCTAATCTCAGGAAGGAAAAGGTAGATTAGCACCTACCCTTATATCTGCTGTTTTTCTAGTGCTTTTGGCTCAAAGGAATCCTTATGCCAAAGTGGCGTGTTTTGGGGTGGCATATTCTGATACCCTTCAGTGATATTTCCCTTTCAGTACATACGATTTTTTTTTTAAGATTTTATTTATTTGACAGACAGAGATCACAAGTAGGCAGAGAGGCAGGCAGAGAGAGGGGAGGAAGCAGGCTCCGCGAGGAGCAAAGAGCCCGGTGTGGGGCTCTATCCCAGGACACTAGGATCCTGACCTGAGCTGAAGGCAGAGGCTTTAACCCACTGAGCCACCCAGGCGCCCCAGTACATAAAATTTTTTAAAAGTTATCTCTGAGGGACGCCTGGGTGGCTCAGTTGGTTAAGCGGCTGCCTTCACATCAGGCTCCTTCCTCCGCAGGGAGCCTGCTTCTCCCTCTGCCACTCTGTCTGCCTGTGCACTCTCTCTCTTTCTCTCTCTCTGACAAATAAATAAATAAAATCTTAAAAAAAAAAAAAAGTTATCTCTGAGCACAACATGGGGCTTGAACTCACAACCCCAAAATCACAGTCTCATGCTCTACCAACTGAGCCAGCCAGGCACCCAGAACATGTGATTTTTTTTTTAAAAGATTTTTAAAATTTATTTGTTTGACAGAGAGAGGCACAGCTAGAGAGGGAATGCAAGCAGGGGGACTGGGAGAGGGAGAAGCAGGCTCAGTCAGTTAAGTGTCTGCCCGGGGCTCTGGTTGTGATCCCAGGATCCCAGGACTGAGTTGCCTGTTTGGATCCCTGCTCAGCGGGGAGTTTGCGTCTTCCTCTCCCTCTTCCCCTCTGCCCTGCTTTTTCTCTCTTTCCCTATCTCTCTCAAATAAATACAATCTTGAAAAAAAAAAAAAAAGTAAAAATTTTGAGGGTATTTTAAATTATTACAATAGTGATAAATGTCCCTTACAGATAATTTGGAAAAGGCAGAAAAGTATTTTTAAAACATTAAACCAAAATCCTGCTATAAAATTACCACTATTAACACTTTCATATTAAACATGGTAATTTCAATATAAATATATATTTTATTTATTTATTTTAAGATTTTATTTATTTATTTGACAGACAGAGATCACAAGTAATCAGAAAGGCAGGCAGAGAGAGAGGAAGGGAAGCAGGCTCCCTGCTGAGCAGAGAGCCCGATGTGGGGCTTGATCCCAGGACCCTGGGATCATGACCTGAGCCGAAGGCAGAGGCTTTAACCCACTGAGCCACCCAGGCGCCCCTGAATATATATTTTAATAGGATGATACTTCACATGCTCCTTTATGTTTTCCACTCCTTTTGCTATATACATTGAGTCACAGATAACTGTACAATCAATATTCTGTTGCTTCTAGTTTACTGCCACTGTTCATATATATGAAAAGCCTTGTCAATATATCTTTGTAAGTAATTGATGATTTCTTGGGGTTATTATTTATTTACTTATTCAATTAAAAAAATGTTTTTAAGTAAACTCTATGGCAACATGCAGCTCAAACTCATGACCCCGAGATGAAGAGTCGCATGCTCTACCAACTGAGCCTGCCAGGCATCCTTTTTGGGGTAATTTTTAGTAGCTTTTCCCTGTTATTTTACAGTCATCTTAAGAAGTACCTTAAATTATTGGGGGGGAGAGGTGACATACGATACCTATTTTTTTTTTTTTTTTTTTTTTTTTAGAGAGAGAGAGAGAGCACAAGCAGGCAGAAAGGCAGGCAGAGGCAGAGAGAGAAGCAGGCTCCCCGCTGAGCAGAGAGCCCGACGCGGGGCTCGATCCCAGGACCCTGAGACCATGACCTGAGCCGAAGGCAGCGGCTTAACCCACTGAGCCACCCAGGTGCCCCCGATACCTATTTTTAAGTTCTTTCTTTATTTATTTAAAAAGATTTTATTTATTTATTTGACACAGAGAGATCAAAAGTAGGCAGAGAGGCAAACAGAGAGAGGGGAAAGCAGGCTTTCCGCTGAGCAGAAAGCCCCATGTGGGGCTTGATCCCATGACCCTGGGATCATGAACTGAGCCGAAGGCAGAGGCTTAACCCACTGAGCCGCCCAGGCACCCCTTAAGTTCTTTAAAAACAACTTTCCCCTGATTTATCTTTCAAAGTCTAGATCTCTAATTTTAGGGCTCATAGTTAATTATAAAAATAACTTCAAGTTTGTTAAGAATGAGAGGGAAGGGGTGCCTGGGTGGCTCAGTGGGTTAAGCCTCTGCCTTCCACTCAGGTCATGAACTCAGGGTCCTGGGATTGAGCCCCTTATTGGGCTCTCTGCTCGGCGGGGAGCCTGCTTCTCCCTCTCTCTCTGCCTGCCTCTCTACTTGTGATCTCTCTGTCAAATAAACAAATAAAATCTTAAAAAAAAAAAAAAAAAAAAAAGAGGGGCGCCTGGGTGGCTACGTGTTGGTTAAAGCCTCTGCCTTCGGCTCGGGTCATGATCCCAGGGTCCTGGGATCGAGCCCTGCATCGGGCTCTCTGCTCAGCAGGGAGCTTCCTCCCCTCTCTCTCTCTCTCTGCCTGCCTCTCTGCCTACTTGTGATCTCTGTCTGTCAAAATAAATAAATAAAATCTAAAAAAAAAAAAAAAAAAAGAATGAGAGGGAAGCCTAAATTGTATAATATAGTATGCCATAAAAGTAGCATAAAAATTGAATATATACTATGATTAATACTATTTCTAAACGATATGTAAGGGACTTAAGGGAAATACACCAAAATGCAAACTAACATAATTATGTTAGTGTCAACAAAGAACTGTGGACTAATGTTCTTTCCCCTAAATATTCTGTAACACAACTACAATATTACTTGTAGTAAAAAAAAAAAAAGTTAACCCTAGTTATTATACATCTACCACCAAAAAATGTTCATACTTTTGACCTAGAAGTTTCTTTTAATTTACGTAAAGGAAGTAATTCTAGAGAAAGACAATGTCCTATATACAAAGGTGTTCATCATACATTTACTTAAAATTACAAAAACCAAAATCACCCAGAAGCCCTAGATATCAAAATAGGGAAATGAAATATTAAGCAAAGATAACAGTAAATAATAAGAATATATGTAATATATAATAATAACATGAAAAAAATTTCCATATAAGGTTCAGAGAAAAAGAGGATATGAGATGGTATGTATAACATAACTGCAATTTTGTAAAATTGTATATCCTTAAGGAAAATTACTGGAAGGAAATGCACGTAGAGGACCTAAATTTTACTGGTTGTGAGATACAAGTTACAGAATTTTAACAGTATTGTTAGACTTTTTTTCCTCCATAATAAGGAGACAAAATCCTGGTTGAACCACCACAGGGGTATTTTGGTTAGTATTTAAAGTGTTGAACACTGGGTTTAGCATTAAATAGTCTTAGCTTCAAATTGTGATTTCACCATATTTTAGCTATTAGTGTTTTAACATACTCTCTAGGAATGATAATTACCAGTAATAATTTATATACATATATATATGTATAATACATAAATAAAACAACAAATTATAACAACCAACTAAATCAAAGGCCCTGAATAAGCCAAACACAACCCCTCCCTCAGTACAGTGAGTATCTAGAGAGTTCTCAAATACCTAGGGAAGGGCAGCACTGGCACACCTACCAGTCTTTCTCAGATCATGGCTGCCCCACCAACTCAGATGTTCTGTTCCAACAGACATGCCCCTCAGTCTGTGAATCTCAACCCCATCTCTGAATTTTCCACCTACTCCTTAGTCCATGGGGATCAGGGAAGGACTGATGTGTAGAAGTACAATGAGGGCAGCGTGAGTACTCAATTTTTATTTTTATTTATATAGTCAATTTTTAAAAGCTGAGTTTTTAAGTTCAAAGAGCAGTGTGACCATCAAGAAGTTGTCCATGGTGCCAAGTAACTGAATCTAATCCACTACTGGGAAAGCATGAGTAACTCTCTACAGCCACTCTACAAGCACCCTGGGTTGCAGGTAGCTGAACCCATTCACTCCTGACACACACTGGCCCTGTCTCTGCAATATAAACCACACCCATGCTATTTAGACATTTCCTAAAGAACCTAACCCAAAGTGTAAACCAGCCTACTTTGTTATATAGTATCATTTCATTATTGAACTACCTTCCTAATTTCATTCCAGGAGTTTTGATTTCACAGAAGGAAAGTAAAAAATTTTGACTGTTTTCATGGTATCCATGAATGTCAAGCTAGCCACAGCCCTGAGACCTCTAGAACTATTTGTATCCCCCACAGATTTGATTTCAGAGGTACTCAGAGATTCTTTGCTATTCTGAAGGCCATATTGTCTACTCTAGTCTCTTCGGCATTCTCTTAAGTATTTTTTAAATTTCTTTGAGTGCTGCTAATAATTAAAAAAACAAAACAAAAACCTATTCTCAAGTCATTACTTATATGTATGTAGTGCACACTTCTCACAGCCACCTAAACTTTTAAGACGGCAGCCGCTAGCCTAAGCACTAAGAGAAATAATGTAGAGATAGATTCTGCCTACAATAATAAGATCACAACCTGTAGGGAAGATTTAGACCTGCCTGCCAGAACTATACAAAACATGGTGACAACTTAAAAAAAAAAGGTTCAGTCAGGATTTTGAGGGGCCTACACACTTTTGCCTTTTTGGGCTCCTTCCTCCATTAAAAATAAAAATAATAAAAAGGGGTGCCTGGTTGGCTCAGTCGTTAAGCATTTGCCTTCAGCTCAGCAGCCCTGCATCCTGCTCCCTGCTCCGGCGGACCTGCTTCTCCCTCTCTCTCTGCCTGCTGCTCCCCCTGCTGTGCATGCTCTCTCTCTCTCTCTCTCTGTGTCAAATAAATAAAAATAATAAAATAATAATAAAATAAAATTATGTGATTGTACTGATAAGATGAATATATTATTATATATGACTTTTTATTATTTATTTATAGATTTTATTTATTTATTTGATAGAGAGAAAGAGATCACAAGTAGGCAGAAAGGCAGGCAGAAGGAGAGGGGAAGCAGGCTCTCTGCTGAGCAGAGAGCCTGATGCAGGGCTTGATCCTAGGACCCTGAGCCGCTGGCAGAGGCTTAACCCACTGAGCCACCCAGGCGCCCCTATATATGACTTTTTTTTTTTAAGATTTTATTTATTTATTTGACAGACAGAGATCACAAGTAGGCAGAGAGGCAGGCACAGAGAGAGGAGGAAGCAGGCTCCCAGCCGAGCAGAGAGCCGGATGCGGGGCTCGATCCCAGGACCGTGGGATCAATGACCCAGGCCGAAGGCAGAGGCTTTAACCCACTGAGCCACCCAGGCGCCCCTATATATGACTTTTTTTAAAAAAGTAAACTCTAATTCCAACATGGAGCTCTGAACTCATGAACCTGAGATCAAGAGTTGCATACCCTGCTGCTGAGCCAGCCAAGCACCCCCTATATGACATTTTCTTAAAATTTTGAGAGAGCGCGCATGCACGTGAGAGAGAGGACGAGCATGGAGAAGCCGACTTCCTGGACTCTGGGCTCCATCCCAGGACCCTGGGATCATGACCTGAGCCAAAAGCAGACCCTTCACCAAATGAACCACCCATGCGCCCCTATGACATTTTCATCCAGCAAAAAATTCACCTTTTTTCTATGATTTTAAAAGTGCTTTCTTTAGGCACCTTGTCTTCAGTACCTAATTGTTTAAATCAATCCTGAATTCAGTGGTGGTTTGCTTGGACACCAGGTAGCTTCACAAAAGTTCAATGTTGAAATAATGCAATCTCTGACTAGTGAAGAAAAACCAGTCATTCCAGTAGATGGAGCAGGTGAATTTACTGAAATTAACAGAACAAGGCCTTTCTGGCTGACAAAACATAAACCAAGTACTAACGTTTAAAGTGGTAAGAAAAAAAAAATGATAGCAGACAGTATAATAAAAGTTTCCTTATCTCAGCTTCCAATAAGAAGAGCAAAAGATCATTTATACTTTTATCAACCCACTCCCCAAACAGGTAATCAATCCTCCGCAAGAAAGGAAAAAGCTACTTGTTGGGTAACCAGGGTGGCTTGGTTGGTTTAACAACTACCTTCACGTCAGGTCATGATCCTGGAGCCTCAAAACGGAATACCACATCTACCGCCCAACTACATGGGCAATGTGTTGCTCTCTCTGATCTTTCATAAAGCTCTCCTATAAAACTAGCTGTATTACCAAAAAAATATCTAATTTTTTGAAACAGAACCACACAGGGGAGAGCGCGAACGCAGTCCCCCACTACCACAAATTATGCAGTCGAGTTTCCCACATTTGGGGAAATCGCAGGGGTCAGCACATCCGGAGTGCAATGGATAAGCCTCGCCCTGGGAAAACCACCTTCATGATCATGGTATCTCCCCTACCAGGTAAGTATAAAACAAAACCGGCCACAGCAATACCCGCCGCTGTGCACACCACTCTAAGGTTGGGGTCACTCCTGAAACAACGCTAACTGGCCTTTATCTACAAATAGGGACACTCAATACCAGATTTTCGTGCTAGTATCTCGGTATTGGGAACAGCAGATAATCATGCACAGCCTTCCAGGAAAACACGGTTTCAAAAGGCCCTGAGTCTTGAATCTACATACTCCACCTCCCGGCATAACGTCACGCGTGTTCGGCCCGGCAGAGCCGGCAGCTGCGACCCCTTGCGGCTGGCTTCGCAGAATAGTTCCCCCTCCCACTTGCCCCAACCTAATTTTCCTGAAGAAATCCATCCCTCTCAACTTTCGGGGTAGCCGAAGGTCTTTAGATCTCCCTGTGTGAAGTACTCTTCAGCAAACGAACACAAGTGAGCTTTTAACCACGAGCCAGCTTAGCTTCAGTCTCTCCAGACATACTAATGCTCCACACCCGCCCGGCACCATTCCCTCCTATTCCAGGAGATGGAGGAAAAAGGGTGTCCAGGAGAAACTATCCTGGCTACGTGTTAGCACGGTGTATTGCAGAGCAAGGGTTTTGGAATCCAAGATCTTGACTGCCATTCAGTGTACACACTGCTCAACTCTAGATAAGCTTCTAGCCTCTGAATCTCTTCCCCAGTTTCTACAGAATGGGGAGGAACAGATGGGTGGGACAGACCACCACCCAGCTTAGGACGCAGGCTTTGTCTCTTACCCCTCCCTATCCATGGTCTGTTAATTACACCTACCCCACAAGGATGGAGTGCTTTCCTTGAGAGCAGTCTATATTGCAGCCTTACTTTTCTCTCTGCCTGGCATTCAGTTACCCCACCCACTAGACTGTGGGCCTCTAGAGCAGGGGTTTTTCCTGTTTGTTTCTTTGAAAATAGTCAAAACAACACAACGTATAATCATTGCATATATTATTTTACCAACTAATTTTATTCTCTCATTAAAAATATATAGGGAGGGGCGCCTGGGTGGCTCAGTTGGTTGAGGCTCTGCCTTTGGCTCAGGTCATGATCTCGGGGTCCTGGGATGGAGGCCCACATCGGGCTCTTGGCTCAGCAGGGAGCCTGCTCTTCTCCCGCCCCCGTCCACCTGCGCCTCTGCCTACTTGTGATTTCTCTCTCTGTGTCAAATAAATAAATAAAATCTTTAAAAAAAAAAAAAGTGTCTCTGGCCATAGGAAACGTTTTTAAAAAGTATATAGGAAGCATGATTTTAAATTTCTGCATCCCTGGAGCTCTCTGGAAAAGCTCAGATGAAAACTTAAAACATTTACTGAAAAGAAAATGTACATATACATTACATAGGCTGGTCCTGGTTTCCAGGACCGTGGCAACCAAGCCTTTACTTTCTAGGATACTAGAAGTTTCCTCTGAAGAATATGATCACCATAAAACAAAGTCCCAAAGATGTCAGCCACGGGCTTTCAGAAAGACTGCTATGCAGATTATTCTGCAGGGAAACAGAAACGTTGAACACCTCACCTTGGCCCTCAGAGCTTCCAATCCACTTGTTAATATAATTTAAAAATTCTGCATGACAGTCCATCTTATGAACGGCCCATTATTTATATAACCGTTGCCCTGTTACTGGACACATAGGTTGCTTCAATTTCTCACTATACTAAATTCTGGGTGATAGGCAGAGATGGCACATTGAATACCTATAAATAATCAAGGAACACTGAACTACCAAGGATGACCAGATGTCTGACAAAAACCTCCAAAATGAAAGCTAGTGGCTTAACCAACCAACCAAAAGACAATTTGGAGGAAAATGATTATACAATGGGAAGAAAACTAAAAACAAAAATAAAGACTATCATTAAAATCTTCCGAGAGCTAAAAGACCTTGCATCTGAAAAATAAGTATAAGAAGCTATACAAATAGAAAATAAGAAAAAATTTAAAAAATAAAAAATAAGAAAAAAATTTAAAAAAGAAAATAAGAAAAAAATAAGTATATGGGGGAGGGTATGTGCTATGATGAGTGCTGTGAAATGTGTAAACCAGACGATTCACAGACCTGTACCCCTGGGGATAAAAATACATTATATGTTTATTAAAATTAAAAAAAAAATGTTAAAAAAAAAATAAAAAAAAAAATAAGTATATGATTCTAGAACTAAAAAACTGAATATATGCATTGAGCAAAAATATGAATAGAAGGAAAACAAAACATTTTTTAAAATTAGACCACGGTAGGGGTTCTAAATTTGCAAATATGGAGAGTCTCAGAAAATTAAAAACCAAGGAGGAGAAATCACCAATGAAATAATACAAGAGAATTTCTTAGCATGAAAGTTTCCTGGTTGAAAGAGCCCTTGTCGGGCTCGTGCACCCAAATGTTTACACAAGCAATGTCCAGAATAGCCAAACTATGGAAAGAACCTAGATGTCCATCAACAGATGACTGGATAAAAAAGATGTGGTATATATATATACAATGGAATACTATGCAGCCATCAAAAGAAATGAAATCTTGCCATTTGCAACAACGTGGATGGAACTAGAGGGTATTATGCTTAGCAAAAGTCAGTCAGTCGGAGAAAGACAACTATCATATGATCTCCCTGATATGAGGAAGTGGAGATGCAATGTGGGGGGTTTGGGTGGTAGGTAAAGAATAAATGAAACAAGATGGGACTGGGAGGGAGACAAACCATAAGAGACTCTTAATGTCACAAAACAAACTGAGGGGGGCCAGGGGGAAGGGGGTAGGGAGAGGGTGGTGGGGTTATGGACATTGGGGAGGGTATGTGCTATGGTGAGTGCTGTGAAGTGTGTAAACCTGGCGATTCACAGACATGTATCCCTGGGGCTAATAATACATTATAAGTTTAGAAAAAAAATTTTTTTTAATTAAATAAAAAAAAAAAAGAAAGAAAGGAGCCCTTGTCAAGTACTCCATAAAATGAATGATTATAAGACACACTAAGACACGTCATTAGGAAATTACAAAATAATAGAAACAAAGAGATGATTCTTCAGCTTTTCCAAGAGAAAATTAAAGATTAGTCGCATACGTCACATTAGGAATCAGAAAGCCTTCTCAATAACTTTTGGAGAGTAGAAGCCAATAAAGTGATATCTGACACGATGAAGGAAAATTTAACTCCAACACAGAATTTGATTCTCATTTATTTATTTTTTTAAAAAAAGATTTTATTTATTTATTTGACAGAGAGAGATCGCAAGTAGGCAGAGAGGCAGGCAGAGAGAGAGAGGAGGAAGCAGGCTCCCCGCCAAGCAGAGAGCCCGATGCGGGACTGGATCCCAGGACGCTGAGATCATGACCTGAGCTGAAGGCAGCGGCTTAACCCACTGAGCCACCCAAGCGCCCTTGATTCTCATTTAAACTATGACCTACACATCCTACCTCTGCAGTAGTAGGCTGGAAGAGTGATGGGTATAGAGGCACCTGGCTGGCTCAGTTGGTACAGCATACAAGTCTTGATCTCGGGGTCATGAGTTCAAGCTTCATATTGGGTGTAGAGATTACTTAAATAAATAAACTTAAAAAAAAGTGATGGATTTACATAGGAGAAAAGTAAAAGTAAAAAGATCTCCAGAGGGCGCCTGGGTGACTCAGTTGGTTGAACGACTGCCTTCGGCTCAGGTCATGATCCCGGACTTTCAGGATCAAGTCCCGCATCGGGCTCTTCGCTCCTTGGGGAGTCTGCTTCTCTCTCTGACCTTCTCCTCTCTCATGCTCTCTCTCACTCATTCTCTCTCAAATAAATAAATAAAATCTTAAAAACAACAACAACAACAAAAAAAGATCTCCAGAAAGAATATCTGGTATGACCTTCTTTGTAGAAAACAATAGGATATTGGAAGGTGTGGGAAGAATTAGCAATTCCTAACTGAGCAGAAAGTAACCAAGTGAAAAAAGGTAAAATTAAACAGAGAAAAAAAAACTAAAAAGAGAAAAAACAAAAACAAAGTTTAAAGATTTTATTTATTTATTTGACAGAGAGAAAGATCACAAGCAGGCAGAGCAGCAGGTGGGGGGGGGCGGGGGGAGCAGGCTCCCTGCTGAGCAGAGAGCCTGATGTGGCTGGCGCTCAATCCTAGGACCCTGAGATCATGACCCAAGCCTAAGGCAGAGGCCTTTGGCCGAGCCACCCAGGCACCCCAAGAAAAAACAAAATTAAAGGCAAACTAATGACATTCAATGACAATGCTCTCCTGTGCAAAATGTTTGTATAAGAGAAACATAAAAACTCTGCTGAGCAGAGAGCACAATGCAGGGCTTGATCCCAGGACCCTGAGATCATGACCTGAGCCGAAGGCAGAGGCTTTAAACCCACTGAGCCACCCAGGGGCCCCATGATGTTGATATCCTGGTCTCACCATCTGGAAAAAGAATGGATGGAGAGGAGGAGCGGGAGGTACAGCCTCCTGGATTCTGTATCTAATAAGTGAAAAAAGAATTAAAGGTACAGATCAGATTTAGGGGTCATACTTTTCTCCTTCCTTTCTTCTCATATCACACATTCAACCCACAGTCTTTATTATTTTTCTTAAAAAAATAATAAGAATCTGACAGCTTCTCACCGTCTCCAGTGCTACCACTTTGGTACAAGCCATTCTCATCTCCTGCCTAGAAAAGTGCAGCAACTTTTTAAGTGATCTCCCTTCTTCCAGTCTATCAACACAGTGGCCAAGTATCCCACTAAAGCCTAAATCCAATCATGTCACTCTTCTGCTAAAAAATTAATCTTTTTAAAAAATATTTTATTTATTTATTTGACAGAGAAGACTTCAAGAGAGGGAACACAAGCAGGGGGAGTGGGAGAGGGAGAAGCAGGCTTCCCACTAAGCGGGAGCATGACACACAGGGCTGGATCCCTGGACCCCGAGACCATGACCCGAGCTGAAGGCAGACACCTAACGACTGAGCCACCCAGGCTCCCCTCAAAAAACTAATCTAACATAATTCTGAGAAAACAGAAGACAAGGAAACATTTCCCACTGCCCCCCCCTTTTTTGGACAAGAGGTAGGATTTATTGGTGGGTGTAAGGAGGAGCAATGCCAAAACCCTCACACATTTCACACTATTTGGCCTTTTTCTGCCCACTGTGACACACCTAGGATCTTCAGTGGTGCACCCAAGGGAAAGCGCCAATTTATTTCATGAAGCCAGCATTACTCTGATACTTAAACCAGATGAAGACCATGCAAGAAAAGTACAAACTATTATTATCCATCATGGACATGCTACAAAATTACTTTAATTGCTCTAAAACTGCAAACCAAATCCAGCATTAAACAAAAAGGGTATTACATCATGATCCTGTGGGGCTTATCCTAGGAATACAAAGTTGTTAACATTAGAAAATCAAGCCATCATACCCACCATCATACCCACCGATTAAGAAGTAGTTGTAGAAAAAATAGTTAACAAAATTCAGCACCCATTCATACTTTTTTTTAAAAGATTTTATTTATTTATTTGACAGACAGAGATCACAAGCAGGGCTGAGAGGCAGGCAGAGAGAGAGGAAAGGAAGCAGGCTCCCTGCTGGGCAGAGAGCCTGACGTGGGGCTCGATCCCAGGACCCTGGGATCATGACCTGAGCCGAAGGCAGAGGCTTTAACCCACTGAGCCACCCAGGCACACCCCATTTATGATTTTTAAGAAATACTATCATCAGTTCGATAAACAATATCTATGAAAATCCTATAGCTAATATACTTCATGGTAAAAATATCTTCCTTCCAGATAAAGAACAAATCAAGAATGACTACTTTACCCACTTTTATCCAACAGTGTACTGGAGGTTCTTAGCTAGAGCTTAAGCCACGGAAAATAAAAAGCCTTAGTTTGGAAAGAAAGAAAGAAAAACGTTTTTATTCACATATGACACAGCAGTTTATGTAGAAAATCCTAAAGCATTTACCACCCCCCGCAAATCCTACTACACCCCATAATGGAATTTAGCAATGTCACAGGATACAAGATTAATACATAAAAATCAACTATATTTCTTTTTTTTTAAATTAAAGATTTTATTTATTTATTTGAGAGAGAGCGCACTTGCCGGGGAGAGGGAGAAGCAGGCTCCCTGTTGAGCAAGGAGACTAATATGGGGCTTGATTCCAGGACCCTGGGATCGTGACTGGAGCCGAAGGCAGCTTCTTAACCCACTGAGCCACCCAGGCGCCCCAAAGCTCAATTGTATTTCTATGTACCAGCAAACAAACACTTAGAAAATGAAATTTTTAGGTCAAAGAAAGACAAATCCCACATGATTTCACTTACAAGTAGAATCTGCAACAAAACAAAACTTAGATTCACCAATAGAACAGACTGATGGTTGGTTGTCAGAGGGGAGGTAGGCAAGGGGTGTAATGGATGAAGGAGATTAAGAAGCACAAACTTGGGGCGCCTGGGTGGCTCAGTGGTTTGGGCCGCTGCCTTCGGCTCAGGTCATGATCGCAGGGTCCTGGGATCGAGCCCCGCGTCGGGCTCTCTGCTCGGCAGGGAGCCTGCTTCCCTCTCTCACTCTCTCTGCCTGCCTCTCTGCCTACTTGTGATCTCTCTCTCTCTCTGTCAAATAAATAAATAAAATCTTTAAGAAAGAAAAAAAAAAAAAAAAAGAAGCACAAACTTCCAGCTATAAAATAAATAAGACAGGGGGATGTAATGTACTGTATAGGGAATCTGTATTATACGGGAATGTTAGTATTATATTAACTTTGTAAGGTCACAGATGGTAACTTGATTTATTGTGGTGACTTTTTCACATGTATACAAATGTCCAATTACTGTTGTACACCTGAAACTTATCTAATATTGTATGTCAGTTATACCTGAATAAGTAAAAGAATAAAAGAATGAATAAAAGAATAAAATACGACTTACAAGTGGCAAATACTTCACATTTTCTACCACTCACATTTCTTCCTGTATTTTCTTCTATCACTCTACAGTCTACAACAATAGATGGAAGGGGCAAAATCCCAACATTTTCTTTCAAAGCCCCAAAGCCTTGCTAATATCCTTATCCTTCCAACTGAAGAGCTAACAAGTAATAAAGAAATGTGATTTAAAATAATCAAGGGGGCGGCACCTGGGTGGTTCAGTTGTGTTTTGTCTCAGGTCATAATCTTAGCTTAGGGTCATGGGTTGGAGCCCTGAGTTCAGCAGGGAGTCTGAGTTTTTCTCTCTCTGCTCCTCCCCCCATATATGTGCAAATGCAAGTGCTCTCTCTCTCAAATAAATAAATAAGTAAATTTTCAAATAAAATAAAATAACCAAGGGAACTGACTGAAGAACAGAAAATTGTTTCATAAATGTAATAAAAGGATAGAGAAAGGAAGGGTACTGGGATAGAGAATATCAGCCAAATCCTCAGTATAAACCCTAGCACAAACATTATTTATTGAGGCAAGTATGATGAAATTGATAACGAAAATCTGTGTCTTTTTTAAAAATTTTTTTTCTTTTCTTTTCTTTTCTTTTTTTATTTTATTTTATTTACTTATTCGACAGAGATCACAAGTAGGCAGAGGGGCAGGCAGAGACAGAGAGAGGGGGAAGCAGGCTCCCCGTTGAGCAGAGAGCCTGGATGTAGGGCTGGATCCCAGTGTCCTGGGATCATGACCTGCGCCGAAGGCAGAGGCTTTAACCCACTGAGCCACCCAGGAGCCCCCAAAATCTGTGTCTTATGATGGCCCACCAAGCCAGCAAAGGGGTCCCAGCCCCTACCCTGGACTCTTCCGGGTTCTTCTGTCTGCCCTGCTTCCCACGCACCAATCTGGGGTCCTCCCCTGTCCCACTTCCCGCGTGCGCCAAGAGTACCAAGTATGCAGAAGTAGAAGGATATAAATTACCCGCTTCGTGCTCAGGGCTCAGACTTCTGGAGATCACTCTCCTCTGAACCCACCGGTGTCAAATAAACCTCCTATACTCCGAGATTTCTGAGTGCTGTTTGGTTCTTCTGTCAGTGATCCAGTTTAGGTTCCATAACAAAACAGCTAAACAAGTTTTACAAGTAGTACTCAGAGGGTCACCTCGCTGGCTCAGTAGGTAGAGCATGCCAGTCTTCTGATCTGGGGTTGTGAGTTCAATACCCATGTTGGGCCTTCAGCTTACTTTATTTTTATTTTTATTTTTTAAAAGATCCTATTTATTTATTTGACAGACAGAGATCACAAGTAGGCACAGGGGCAGGCAGAGAGAGAGGTGGAAGCAGGCTCCCTGCTGAGCAGAGAGCCCGATGCGGGGCTCGATCCCAGGACCCTGAGATCACGACCTGAGCCGAAGGCAGTGGCTTAACCCACTGAACCACCCAGGCGCCCCCCTACAGCTTACTTAAAAAAAAAGAAAGAAAAGAAAAGAAAAGGTAGTGCTCTGGGGAAAGGAACGGAGCAGGATGAGAAAGGGTGGATCAGGGGAGTGTTATGCAGGTTGGATCTTTCTGTATGATGCTTTTCACATGCATAACATTACTTTAATAAAATTATTAGGGGATAACAACCAAGGTATAGGAAAAAACATGACATACTTTCACTAGCAGAGATTACACTATAGCCCAGTTCCTCATTTTGGGGAAATATAAGGATACAGCTCGAGACATACCTGAAAAGAAACCCCCCTGAAATTGTTAACTACTCAGTTAAGTATAAGAGGTAAATAATGAACACCCAGCCCTCTTCAAAGTAGTGTCTTTCACACTTTTTTTTTTTTAAGATTTTATTTATTCACTTGACAGACAGAGATCACAAGTAGGCAGAGAGGCAGGCAGAGAGAGAGGAGGAAGCAGGCTCCCTGTAAAGCAGAGAGGCTGATGCGGGGCTCGATCCCAGGACCCTGGGACCATGACCTGAGCTGAAAGCGGAGGCCTTAACCCACTGAGCCACCCAGGTGCCCCTCTTTCACACTCTTAATCCACAAAGTGAAGACAGTCCCTTAAATTATTTACCCCCTTTATCAAACTGCCCTATGTGCATTTCTAGGTGCTTAAACTTTCCCTGAAATCTCTTCTTCCTATTCTTTTACAGTATATACCTAGGGAACAATCAAGTGCAAAGTGATCTCTCCAGTGGTGGGCACAAGAGTACACTACATTCGGCTAAACAACCGGTACCAAGTGAACGGACACACAAGGAATAATGGTCACAACACATCATTATGCTATCATAGATAATAGAATGCTTATAGAAAGCCATACTGATGAACTAAAAGTCAAGCAATAACAAGCAAATCATCTTTTCAAAGTACAAGGTATCAGAGGAGAGTGCAAACTCAATCCCCCTCTACCAAAAATCATGCAGTCCAGTTTTCCATATTGGAGGGAACCACAGTGGTTGATACATCTACAGTAAAATGACAAATATATGCACAATGTCCACCAAGAACCCACTTACATACTCAGCATTTAGTGGCAACATATAACTAACTAGTTTTCTTGACATCATAAATAAAAGACTCACTAGAAGCACCCACTACTGATATCAAAATATGGAAAACGCAACTAAGCATTAGACTGCCACCACCAATGCCAGAAAAAACAACAGTACCGTTACTCAAGGTATTACACAAATTCTTTTCTTTTCTTTTCAAACACACACCAGGGGAAAGCGCGAACGCAGTCCCCCACTACCACAAATTATGCAGTCGAGTTTCCCACATTTGGGGAAATCGCAGGGGTCAGCACACCCGGAGTGCAATGGATAAGCCTCGCCCTGGGAAAACCACCTTCGTGATCATGGTATCTCCCCTGCCAGGTAAGTATGAGTTGAAAATGTTGCCTGGCACCTCACCCTCAGATTCAAGTGACTTTAAAGATAGGATCACTTTTCTCATGGATCCTATTGACCCCGTTCCTTCTGAAATAGAGAGTCTCCAAATCATAGTTACTAATTAGCAATATTTTGTACATCTGGATATTGCCAAAATCTAAGAAATATATGCCCAGTACAATCACGACCAGCAGTCACTGGGCTTATTTACATATTCCACACCCTTTTTGCTGATCTCATTTAAGCGCATTCTCTTCCCTAGCTACTGGTGCTGTTTGAATGAAATTTAAAGGAAAAGACACGCTACAATTTAAAGATAAACGACATAAATCAGTTCCTTCTTTCAAGGTGTGGGAGCTAATGATGTCACTGATGTCTGGCGCAGTTCAGCAAGCCACATAATTGAAAGATCAAGTCTAAAAAGATTAAATTTGGCAAAACTACATACGGAAATCCAGGGCATGTATTGCTAAGAATAAGCCTTCAAGCACAAGTACAAAATATGTTCTCTTTCAAATATACAGCAAATCACCACCCTTATTTGAAAAAGCTGTTGTATAAACACTAGTTCTAATTCTGAGGCGAGCTAACTAGGGGAAAGCTCATGAAGCGCCCCCTTCTTACATAGACGTTTGGGGAAAGTCCCACGGGTTTGCAGAGCTGGAGTGTGATGATGGTCCTCACAACTGGAAACTGTCTGCTTGACCAGAATGTCTCCCTTCCCAGGCATCAATAAATCGTGTTTCTAAGTATCCTTAACCCCACCCCTCCCCCAGCGCCAACTCCCCTGTGTTCTACACTTCAAGCTGTCATCCATTTCTTTTTCATGGCTGTCTCTGAAATCCAGAACAAGACTACTGGAGACTCCTTCCTACAAGAAACTGCCAAGCCCTCCTTGCCTCATATTAGATTCTTCAAAGAGAGCAAATTCAGTATCAGGCAATGGTCAATAATCCAGTATTCCATATTCACATATGTTATTACTAGTCTTTTTTTTTTTTTTAAGGATTTTATTTATTAACTTGACAGAGAGAGAGAGATCACAAGTAGGCAGTGAGTCAGGCAGAGAGAGAGGGGGAAGCAGGCTCTCTGCTCAGCAGGGATGCTGAGGCAGATGCGGGGCTCGATCCCAGGACCCTGGGATCATGACCTGAGCCAAAGGCAGCGGCTTAATCCACTGAGCCACCCAAACGCCCCTGTTATTACTAGTCTTAATCCTATTCTTCTTTCTTCACTGTAAATTAAAATTGGAGTTTCCAAGTTCCAATAGTTCTTCAATTGTCTCTCCAAGATCACACCAGAATCACCTTATTTCCCAAATATTTTTATTTTACAGGACCTGTCTGGTGATCTCTACCAAAACAAATTAGAGTTTCATATCATTTTTTTTCAGAGTTTTATATCTTTAAGATAATGCTGTTTTTAAAATTCTTTTATTTTATTTTATTTATTTATTTGACATAAAGAGACACAGTGAGAGAGGGAGCATAAGCAGGTTCTCTGCTGAGCAGGGAGCCTGATGCGGGGCTCGATTCCAGAATCCTGGGATCAAGACCCGAGCCAAGGGATGCCCAGGGTGCTCATTAAGTTAAGCAACTGCCTTTGGCTCGGGTAATGGTCCCACTTTTCTGGGACTGAGTGCCACATCAGGCTCTTTGTTCAGCAGGGAGCCTGCTCCCCCTTTGCCTGCTGCTCCCCCTGTTTGTGTGCGTGCTCCCTCTCTGACAAATAAACAAAATCTGGGGGGAAAAAAAGTATAGTAAGAAAAAAAAAGACCTGAGCCAAAAGCAGACACTTAACAACTGAGCCACCCAGGCGCCACTGTTTTTAAAAATCTTATTAAAGAACAGATGAAGAGAGATGAAGAGAAAAAAATATTGGGGCAGAGTGGAGAGGGGACTCTTGTGAGTTGCAACTATTCTTCAAATCTGACCTTCTGACAGCAACCAGTTTGATTTTTACAGATTTTTCTCCCCAAAGAACTACTATATAATATATATGCATACATATCTATATATACACATAAACATATATAGGTATATACGGTCTAATCTATACACAGAATATCTACATTTTATACTGTAAAATTAAAGATACCTTGAAATCTGCCAGGAACCACTCATGTAAGGGAAAAGTGAAATGTCTATGAACTAGACTACGGTTAACATCAAAACAACTCTTAAAATTCAAACTACCATTCTCAGATTTGTGACTAGCAGTGCTTTCTTTATTTCTTTTTAAAATTTATTTATTAGAGAGAGAGCATGAAAGAGAGAGAGAAAGAGCGCGCGCGCGCGCGCGCGCGCGCGCACACACACGCAGCAGGGAGCGGTAGAGGGAGAAGCAGGCTCCCCGCAGAGCGAGGAGCCCGATGTGATGGGGACTCAATCCCAGGATCCTAGGATCACGACCTGAGCCAAAGAAGGTTAACCAACTGAGCCACCCAGGCACCCCCAGCAGTTCCTTAGTTCCTTCGTTCTTTCTTTCAACATTTTATTTATTTATTTGACAGAGAAAGACACAGCAAGAGAGGGAACACAATCAGGGGGAGTGGGAGAGGGAGACAAAGGCTTCCCCTGAGCAGGGAGCCCCATGCCGAGCTTGATCCCAGAACCCTGGAATCATGACCTGAGCCAAAAGACAGATGCTTAACGACTGAGCCACCCAGGTGGCCCCCAGCAGTGCTTTCTTTCTTTTTTTTTTTTTTAATGTTTTAGGTATTTTCAGGGAAAGGAGGATTTTTTTTTTAAAGATTTTATTTATTTGTTAGAGAGAGAGAGCGCACAGGCAGACAGTGGCAGGCAGAGAAGCAGGCTCCCCGCCGAGCAAGGAGCCGGATGTGGGACTCGATTCCAGGACGCTGTGATCACGACCTGAGCCAAAGGAAACCGCTTAACCAACTGAGCCACCCAGGCATCCCCCACCAGTGCTTTCTTAAACAAGAAACACATAGCTCTTAAACCACCCATACTCTTCACAAGGCTAGTTACAATATTTCACAAGAATTTAATTATTACTGGTCTACTTATTTAAACATTCATCTGAGACAGTCTGCCTTAGGGCAAAAAGGTGACTTTCCCTCATGTACAGCCCACACTGGTTAAGAAAGACATTAGTGCTATAATCCTCACAGGAGCCTTGCAAACCTTAGTATCCTCTGAGGAAAGCCACATTTCTTTGATTAGAAAAATATAAGGAAATACATGTTTGTTAAATAATAACATAAGTTAACACAGAAAAAGTGAAGAAGCATTTTAGATTATCTTACAAAGGCTGAAAAACTATTGCCAAACCAGACAACGTAGATGTAGTAGCCTCACAGATTAATCCCATGAACAAAAATGTCAACTACAATAACAACTTTATGAACTGGATCTAGTGGGATATTAAAATAACATACAAAATAACTAAATAGATTTTACGCCAGGAATATAGAACTTAAGTACATAAAAAAAGTATGATAGAAGTAGGCATATCACATAGGTGGGGACAAAGATTGATTAACTCATATAGAGTGCATAGAAAATTGGCTACCACTGAAAAGGAAAATATTACTTTCTTTCTCCTACTTTATCTTAAAAAAAAAACCAAAGTTAAAACATCCAAATTAAATCATAAACCATATGTAGAAAAAACCCAGGTAATTATGTTTATAATTTTGAAGAAAAGTCTTTTTTTCTTATTTAGTTAAGTAATCTCTACACCTAAGGGGCTCAAACTCATGACCTTGGGATCAAGAGTTACATGTTCTTTCAACTGAGCCAGCCAAGCACCTCTGAAGAAAAGACTTTCTAAGCCTGTTATCAAAGTCAGAATTAAATACAAACTTTAACTACATTTGCATACAACAAACATTAACAAAATAGAAAACCTCAAAGTTTAAATACAAATGACCGAATGGGAAGATATTTCAATATACAGATTAGGCAGTATACGGATTAGCCTGTATAATACAATATACATATCAGAGAGGACAGGCAGCATATGGAATCAAAGCATGGGTTCTGATGTCAAAGCTGAGTAGAATACTTGGCCTAAACTAAGCCCAACTAAATATTAGTTGTTGTTTCTGATAATAAAAAAAACATAGACCTGTTAAAAATATATATTTTATTTTTTTAAGATTTTATTTATTATTTGACAGAGAACACAAGCAGGGGGAGCAGCAGAGGGAGAGAGGGAGAAGCAGGCTTTCTGCTGAACATGGAGTTGGATGTGGGGCTCGATCCCAGAACCCTGGAATCATGACTGAGCCAAAGGAAGATGCTTAACCGACTGCCCCTACAAATATATTTTTTTAAATTAAAGTACCTCAATTATATATATATACACACACACACACACATATATATTTTTAAGATTTTACATATTTCAGACAGAGAGAGAGAGCAAGAGAGCACATACAAGACCAGGGGTGGGGGCGGTAGGGTGGAGAGAAGCAGGCTCCCTGCTTAGCTGAGCAGGGAGCCTGACACAGAGCTCAATCCTAGGACCCCGGGATCAAGACCTGAGCCGAAGGCAGGTGCTTAACCAACTGAGCCACGCAGGTGCCTCTAAAGTACCTCAGGTATAAAGTGGGAAAGAATGTACAGAAGTTTATAGCACCATTATTCACAATACCCAAGAGGTGGAAGCAACCCAAGTGTCCATACACAGATGTATGGATAAACAAAATGTAGTACATACACACCATTAAATATTATTCAGATCTAAAAAGGGAGGAAACTGACACATGCTACAACATGGATACACCTCCGGACATTATGTTAAGTGAAATAAACCAGTCACAAAAAGACAAATACTGCATGATTTCACTTCCATAAAGTATCAAGAGTAGTCAGACTCATAGAAACAGAGTAGAATGGTGATTGCCAGAGGCTGAGGGAAGGGGAAATGAGGAGCTGCTGTTTAATGGGCACACAGTTTCAAGATAAATTTTGCAAGATAAAAAAGTTCTGGAGATCGGCTGCACAACATTGTGAAGATGATTAACACTATTGAATTGTACACGTAAAAATGGGTGAGGGGCACCTGGGTGGCTCAGTGGGTTAAGGCCTCTGCCTTCGGTCCAGATCATGATCCCAGGGTCCTGGGGTCGAGCCCCGCATCGGGCTCACTGATCTGGGGGGAGCCTGCTTCCCTTCCTCTCTCTCTGCCTGCATCTCTGCCTACTTGTGATCTCTGTCTAAAAAAAAAAAAAAAAAAGAAAAGAAAGAAAAATGGGTGAGATGGTATTTTATGTGTATTTTACCATTTTTACAAATTAAAAGTGGGAAAGGGATCTAAATGGGATAGTTACAATAAGATACATTTGCCCGATAAAACTATATGAAAAGAATTTTAACCTCTTTTAGTAATAAAAGATAATAACCAGATGAAGTCAATTATACCTCAATAACAAAGGAAAAATAAAAACATTTAAAGACTCCGAAGGCCAGTGTTGGGATGGAGGTGGGAAAACTAGCCCTCATATGCTGTTAGTAGGAGTATAAGTGGTATAAACATTTGGCAGTATGATTCAAAATGAAAATGTATACTCTCTGACCCAGGAATTTTACTTCAAGAAATGTACTTTGAGAGAGAGAGAGAGAGAGAATTATTTCATCACAGCAAAAGCAAAACAAAAGTGGAAATAATTCAACTATACAGTTATAGGCCAGATTAGAAAGATGGGCTTCAGGACAGAATGTATGCAACCACTAATTTTAATTTTCAAATAATTTGTAATTACATGGGAAAAAGCTTTTGACAAATTATTAAGTGAAAAACAAAAGATAAATTTCTTCACAATTTGACCACAAATATGTAAGATAAATACATTATATGAACTTATAGAAGGATTAAAATAAACCAAAATGTTAACATTATTACCTGAGTTAAATAGAAAATTTATGAACCAGTTTTGTTTCCTTCTTTATATTTTTTCTATATTTTGTTTTCTACAAGTATATATTTCCTTTAAATTTATATTTTTCACCATATTTAAAGTACAAAATAGAAAAATATAGGGAAAGAGGTGCAGGTCAATCATCTAATCATCCATTCTTTTAATAAATATTTACTGAGTACCTACTAAAGCCATACATTGGGCTAGGGGCTCTAGGAAAACACCGGGAGTAAAATCCACGTGGTCCTGCTCTACTGAAGTTTTCAATCTGGTCAGGGAGACATATGCTAAGTAAATGATCACACAGAGGCATTTGGTGCCGTGAGAGCCTTAAAAGGGAAACTTGAGTCTTACTAAGAAATTTGGTCTGTATCCTAAGAGTAAAATAAGAAGTGACATGAGCTGAAATACAGAACTGTACTGTAGAAAGAACATTCTGGCTGCAGCATGGGAGAACAGACTAGAGGGGAGAAGAAGACAAGATGCAGACACACCAGCTAAAATGGTCTTGAGTGCCTACAAACAAAATGGTGGGAGCTTTGCCTAGAGGTGGAGGCATGAACAGAATCAAGATATGTTAAAGAGAAAACTGATAGGATTTGTGTATGCATTAAACACCGGGAGCGAAAAGGGAAGGTGTTGAGAATGATTCTTAGGTTTCTTGTCTGTGCATATGGAAAAGATGGATATTCAGGTTATGGAGGTAGGGAATGCAGGAAGAGGACAAGGTTTTGGGAGTGGCCTAAAGAAGATAATGAGTTAGGTTTAAAAAATATTTTTAAAGATTTTATTTATTTGAGAGAGAGAGAGAGAAAGGGGGGGGCAGAGGGAGAAGCAGACTCCCCACTGAGCAGGGAGCCTGATGCAGGCCCCAGGACCTTGGGATCATGACTGGAGCCGAAGGCAGATGCTTATTAACCAAATGACCCACCAAGGTGACCCTGAGTTAGGTTTGAGATAAGGCTGAGTTGGAGGGGCTCCTGAGTGGCTCAGTTGGTTAAGCATTTGCTTTCAGCTCAGGTTATGACCCCAAGGTCCTGGAATCAAGCCCCACCTCGGGCACCCTGCTCATCAGGGAGTCTGTTTCTCCTTCTCTATCTGCCCCTCCCCCACACTCATGTTTTCTCTCTCTCAAATAAATAAATAAAATCTTAAAAAAAAAAAAAAAAGATAGGCTGAGTTGGGGACATTTGCATTGTCCAGTAGGCAATCCGATATTTGCATCTGGAGGTGAGAGAACAGGGCCGGGCTAGAAATATAAATTTAAGAATCGGGGTGCCTGAGTGGCTCAGTCGGTTAAAGGTCATGATCTTTCATGATCTCAGGGTCCCGGGATCACACTCTGTGTTAGGCTCTGCTGTTAATGGGGAGTCTGCTTGTCCCTCTCCCTCTCCTTCTGCCCCTCTCCCTGCTCATGCTTTGTGTCTCTCTTAAATAAAATATTTTGTTTTTTTAAGATTTTATTTATTTATTTGACAGAGATCACAAGTAGACAGAAAGGCAGGCAGAGAGAAAGGAAGCAGGCCCCCCGCTGAGCAGAGAGCCCGATGCAGGGGCTCGATCCCAAGACTCTGGGACCACGACCTGAGCCGAAAGCAGAGGCTTTAACCCACTGAGCCACGCAGGTGCCCCAAATAAAATACTTTTTTAAAAATTAAGGGGAAAAAAAAAAGAACCACCGATATATAGTCACTGAATGAGATAGAGAGAGAGAGAGAATGAGAGCACAAGAGAAGAAAGAGAACAGAATAGTCAGCAAAAGATCAGCTATGGGGTCTTAAAAGAACCTGTAACATTTTAGGGTCAGGTTATGGAAGATGAGCTTCCAAGAGAGACAGAAAAACCAGATGGATATGGAGAAAATAGGAGTCACAGAAATGAGATTTCAAGAGTTTGTGGACAACAAATAAGATCTTGAGTTCCTACTATGTATAAGCTTTGTACAATTGATATTGATACTCCAAATATGTGTGTCTGAGGCTTGAAGTTTTATCAAAATCACCATATTTGTTAATTTTATCTTTCTAATAATCCCATGAATTATTATCTTTTATTTGTAGGTGAGGAAACTAAAGTAACTTGTTGCAAGGCTTACAGTTGGTAATTTCCAGAGATGTGATATAAACCCAAATTTGTATGAATTCAAGGCCCATGCTCATTTGTCCATAGTAGTGCCTCTCAAACTTTTTCATTAAATTGCAACAACAACAAAAAAACACATATTCTTAGGAGGCTTCAGGAGACTATTGAAGTATCCAGGTTAAACCGGATCATTCTTCAAAGTCTTATGATTATTTGAAAATTTATTTTTAGGGCCTCTGGGTGGCTCAGTGGGTTGGGGCCTCTGCCTTCCGCTCAGGTCATGATCCCAGGGTTCTGGGATCCAGCCCCGAGTCGGGCTCTCCGCTCAGCAGGGAGCCTGCTTCCTCCTCTCTCTCTCTCTGCCTGCCTCTCTGCCTACTTGTGATCTCTGTCTGCCAAATAAATAAATAAAATCTAAAAAAAAAAAAGAAGAAAATTTATTTTTATGTTTGCATTTTACAATATGTTTATTTAATATAAAATATTTTAAATGGCTTACCACTTAAATCATTCAATTCTTCCCTCTCTTAAAAAAAAAATGGAGTAGGGGCATCTGGGTGGCTCAGTCTGTTAAGCGTCTGCCTTCTGCTGGGGTCATGTCCTGGGATGAGCCCCGCATCCGGCTCCCTGCTCAGCAGGAAGGCTGCTTCTCTCTCTCTCACTCCCCCTGCTTGTGTTCCTACTCTTGCTATCTCTCTCTGTCAAATGAATAAATAAAATCTTAAAAAAAATAATAAATAAAAAATTTTAAAAATCGGGTGAATTTGACACCACAGGAAGGTGTACCTTCCATAAAAATCCCATAGTTTTTATTTAGTTCTTGGTGCCTGACCTCATAAACCTTGATCCTAGTTTGAAAGGCGGACTATAGAGCAAACTGTATTAAAGAAATCTGAAGAATGATGCAAAAACCGATAATTATAGACAACTCAAGGCCCAGAATAAGATATTAATAACACATAATTATATGACTACGATAGAGTTATCTACTTTCTTAACTCTCCACTGCCAGTGAAACAAAGTTCTAAACACGACTCATTCCGTTGAGTGAGCAAACCAAGTAAAGCACTATCTTTAAATACGTTTACACCGTCTCTTCTTCACCCAAGACCCTGGTTGCTTTATAAGCATGAATTCTCCCTGCGGACATTTATGAAATGCCCACTGTGTGCCCAGATGTGACTCACACTAGTAGTTAAACAAGGTATTGCGTGGCAAACAACCCACATTTTGACCAGTTCTACCAGACTTTCCCTGTCCTACCAAATGGGGGACAAACACTTCTTGAATTCTACCCCCGAAACCCCACCCAAAAGGGGCTCCCAATTTGAAGGTAGTTTGGGGTAGAAGAAAGGGTACTAGGTTTTAATTCCGGCTTGAAGAAAACTATGCTCTAAGCTTCTGTGTCCTTGTTTTCCTCATGGTGCGGTTGTGAGCATTTGAAATGCGTGGGATTTGCTAAAGTGCTCAACATATGTTTCCTTCTTAGATTTTACGTACTTAAAGAGCTCTGATTTGCAATATTTAGGAAGTTCCTTTAAGCTAGGGAAAAAAAAAATTAAGGCTAAGAATCTCACCAAATATAGCAAACGAGTTACTGCCCTAAAGAAATCACACTCACTTAAGCAAAGAAAGACTTCGGAACCCACCTTCCAAACCGCCTCAATTCCCTCAAAGTTCTCTGTTTTAAAAGGGGTCCCTTCTCACGTCTGTACCAGAGCAGGAGCTGTTCCGTAGCCCAATTATTCCCTCTCAGAACCGGGAGCCCACACCCAGCCCACTATGGGACCATCACTTGCTTACTTTTCCAGCTCCTTCTTAAGTTAGGCGGGCAGTGAACCAACGGTCTCAGAAACCACCATGCTTCAGACTGGACTCGCGGGGAAGGCGTGCGTGGGTGTGGGGATTGGGCACTGAGCGCTCCCCGTGGCTGGCTGGGTGTGTGTGTGGGGGGGGGCGCTGGCCCACAATTCCTCGCGCGGCCGAGGGCTTAGGCGAGGGCGGGAAAGGCGAAGGGGGAAGGCAAGGGGGATACCTGACGAGAAAACAGGAAACTGGAGCCCTGTAATGGAGACACCAAATAATTCTTATATGACCGTTTCATACGCCAAACCGGTAACTGGCTGGTGTGTGCGTTACCCCTAGCTGGGAGTAGATCATTCTTACTAATAACCTTGAGGTTCCACTCAACAGGCCAGGGCTTAGGTGTGGAGATGTAGTGTGTACGGCCTGGCTCTTCATCTTACGGTCTCCACCCATCTTTTTACTGTCAGGTTGAATGTTTGGTGGTGAAACACTAAATGGGACTCGTAAGAATCACAACAGAAATGGTACAGACACAAGAAAATACAACACTCCTCCCGAGAGAGGCCAAGCGCAAGGCCTCGTGTAGTCAGGCCAGAGACACCGCCCCTTCCGCCTTACGTCTGACGTCACGTGGCGCGCGCGGGCGGGCGGACGGATTTGGGGCTGGGGCTTGCTGCTGTGGGTACGCGTAGGCGTCCGGCTTTGAAATGCAGCGGGATTTAGTGAGTTTCCCGCTGTCCCCAGCCGTGCGGGTGAAGCTGGTGTCTGCAGGTTTCCAGACTGCTGAGGAACTCCTAGAGATGAAACCGTCCGAGCTCAGCAAAGGTAACGACTTCTGACGGCAAGTTGAGGCACACGGACCGCCGTCTGTGCCGCCTCCATCTCGGTTCTTTCGCCTTCAGGCTTCCACCCACTCTCCGCCAGTTTCTTCTGCCCGAGGCTGCATTTGCGATGTGAAACCGCTCCTTGAATCCAATTAAACATGTGATGGTTAGAGCTGTGGTCCTGAAAACATTTAGTAATTGCTTTCTCTACCCGTGCCTGCTGAATCCTCTTGAGGACTAGCTAATTTATTACCCAAAAGAACCCTGTTAACGTGGATTATTATGTCCAGTATGCTGATGAAGAACAGGTGGTTAAGTAACTTTTCGTGATGACTGGGCTAGGAAAGGTGGAGCTAGGATTGGTACCCAGACAGCTGGTTTAGTTTTAGCTGTTCCAGAATCCAAGGGGCAAAGGGATTACATTTGAGAAATGGAGGATTCGTAATAGGACTAGAGGCAAGAAAGGGAGCAGAATCCCCAGCACCTGGAGAAAGCAACAGAAAGAAGACATTGCTTCTCTCCTGTAATTCGCTGGAAAAACGAAACGAGAAATCCCAAACCTCTCATTCCAGCACTGTAGATTATATATTGGTGGGAACCGCTGAATCATGAGGAATACAAAAATGAAGCTGTCTGCGGCCAGTCTCGCTGTACGCATTACACGAGGGTATGCTCAGAATCGCTCTTAAAATAGGGCAACATTTTAAGTCCTTGCCATTAACAATGGAAAATAAGGAGGTTTCAACTCACCATTAAAGAGTAAATGTTGTAGACCCAATGTTAACTGTTTTAAGTCTTATACTGCATACTGTTTCCCAGCGTTTTTGTGTGCTTAAAATTTTTATTTATTTGTTAGAACAAGCAGGAGGAGCTGCAGAGGGGAGAGGGAAAAGCAGGGAGCCAGATTCGGGGCCCTGGGAACATGAACTGAACAGAAGGCAGTCGCTTAACTGACTGAACCCCATCCAGACACCCCTGTCCCCCAAAGCTTGATGGGCTCTTTTTCTTTCAACAAGTTGGTTTTACAGAAAATAAATGAGAGAATCTGCATGATAATGATAGCTAACAGTTACAGAGCGTTTTGGATGGCCTGAGTATTCTACCCAGCTATTCAACATGTATTGTCTCATTCCCGTTTTACAGAAGGAAAGATCTGAGGCCAAAAAAAAAAAAAAAAAGTAATTCATCCTTACTTAGTAACTTCATAATAAGTGATTCAAACCCAAGAAATCTGACTCTAGAGTTTCCGCTTTTTAACTGAATAGGATTTTCATTTCCTTATCACCATTATTGTCTTTTATTAGTGCCAAATTTATGTTCATATCCTAACCAAATCAGGCACTGTCCTGTCAAACTCATAAGTGATGTCACCCTCACTTTTTTTTTTTATTTGACAGATCACAAGTAGGCAGTGAGGCAGGCAGAGTGCGAAGCAGGCTCCCTGCTGAGCAGAGCCGGCCCCCCCCCAACACGGGGCTCAGTTCCAGGACCCTGCGATCATGACCTGAGAGGAAGGCAGAGGCTTAACCCACTAAACACCCAGGCGCCCTTCACCCTTGCCTTTCATTATTCCTTTCATTAACAGCTTGTTCTGTAAATCGCCATTTTCTCTTCTCAAGCCGTATTGTTTGATAGGAATAAAATTGTATAATTGAGGAAGCATAAGTGTATTATTTTTTTTAAAGATTTTATTTATTTATTTGACAGAGATCACAAGTTGGCAGAGAGAGAGGGAAGCAGGCTCCCTGCTGAGCAGAGAGCCTGATGTGGGGCTCGATCCCAGGACCCCGAGATCATGACCTGAGCCGAAGGCAGAGGCTTAACCCACTGAGCCATACACGGGGCTCAATTCCAGGGCTCTGGGATCATGACCCAAGCTGAAGGCAGAGGCTTTAACGCACTGAGCCACCGAGGCGCCCCTGTAAGTGTATTATTTAAAATATTTGTGCATCAAATAATTGTTCTCATTAAAAAGTTTGGAGTGATATGTGAATTTTTCATGATAGTGTTTCTATGAAAAGTTTTTATTATGAATAATACATGCACATGCACTTCCTAAAGTTAAATCTTCTTTTAGGCAGTTAGAGGCCATTTTCATTCTCTTCTGAAAAGTAATTTAGATGCCTTATTAGATCAAAATAACTGTGACTTCAGGGGCGCCTGGGTGGCTCAGTGGGTTAAAGCCTCTGCCTTCAGCTTGGGTCATGATCCTAGAGTCCTGGAATCGAGCCCCGTGTATGGCTCTCTGCTCAGCAGGGAGCCTGCTTCTGCCTCTATGCCTACTCTATCAAATAAATAAATAAAATCTTTAAAAAAAACAAAAAAACTATGACTTCATAAAACCAGAAGAGATAGTAAAAGGACTGACTGCCAGTTTTGTTTTTTTTTTTTCCAGTAAAGATTTTATTTATTTATTTGAGAGCACAAGCAGGGTGAGCAGCAGAGGGAGAGGAAGATGCAGACTCCCCACTGAGCAGGGAGCCTCATATCTGGCTGGAGGCAGGCACTTAACCAACTGAGCCTCCCAGGCACCCCTTGCCAGTACATTTTTATTTCTACTTCCTGAGATACTCTTCTAGGTACTCAAATGCTTTAGAGGTTTAGGTTTCTGAATTCTGTTTTTGAGGTAATAAATAAATCCTTTAAGTATGTAAAGGCTAAGAAAATATAGATAAATGCCTTTATTAACTTGAAAAATTCAGTAGTTAATGGAATGTTTTATTTTTCTTTTTCTTTACTCTTGGCATCACTCTTATGTAAAAATTAAAATTAATAAAGACAACCCAAAAGCATGTTAAGACTTTTAAATTTCTAAAATCAAGGTTCGAGGTTTTGTTTTGTTTTGTTTTGTTTTCTTCTTTTACTTTCAGAAGTTGGGATATCTAAAGAGGAAGCCTTAGAAACTCTGCAGATTTTAAGAAGAGAATGTCTTACAATTAAACCAAGATATACTGCTACAGCTGAGTCAGGCAAGAAGTGCACAGCACTGGAACTTCTTGAGCAGGAGCATACCCAGAGCTTCATAATTACCTTCTGTTCAGCACTAGATAACATTCTTGGGGGTGGAATACCCTTAACCAAAACAACAGAAATTTGTGGTGTACCGGGTGTTGGAAAAACACAATTATGGTAAAGTAAAATGTTCTCTTCTTAAGGGTAGGCTTAATGACATTTTATGTAAGTAATAGAATGTGGTGCTGTGGGTCTACATTCAGGAGCCCAAAAATGCATGTATGTGCTCTTACTTTTTTGTGTGTGTATGCATGCACACACACAAAAATCAGTTTACCATTTGTGTTACTTCAGTACTGCATCTTTGAATGGTATAATAATTTTGGTATCCAATAATGTTTCTTTTGCAACATTGTAGTGTGATCATTAGGGTAAACAGGTAGTCTTCTATTTTATTATATTTTTGTTACATAATATATATAATATATAGTATAAAATATGAATGTTGTATTTATTATAATGTATTTTATGTGTGTGTATTATAATACATTTATTTATTGCATATTTTTATGAATTCCTGAGGATATATTTGAAGGTAGGTTTAGTATGAGAAAGGGTTTCATTCCCAGAGACCTAAAAACCACTTAAAAAGTCCTTAATCATGGACTTAAATTATGGGTACACCCTCCCCCTAATCCAAATATCAGTTGATTCACATATATTTGGAGCAGAAAGTTAGCCATATCTGTTGCCTAATGGTGGTACCTAATGGGTGGTGATGTGGAGTTTGAAAACACTGCCTGAGATGATTATGATAATGATTTGGTCATTCAGCTTTCTCTTGACAGTATGCAGTTGGCAGTAGATGTGCAGATACCAGAATGTTTTGGAGGAGTAGAAGGTGAAGCAGTTTTTATTGATACTGAAGGAAGTTTTATGGTTGATAGAGTGGTAGACCTTGCTACTGCCTGTATTCAGCACCTTCACCTTACAGCAGAGACACATATGGGAGGAGGTAAGTTAGCAAGTGATCCTCTTTCTCTATTATAAAAGTAAGAAACATTCCTCTCAAGCCTCAGCAGGAAACCATTTGGAACGTGAATCTTAATGACTTGACAGTGTCATAGTATTAAACTCTCAGATCTTTCTTTTTAGACTTAGAAATGCCACAACCTAGACTGGCCTTTTCTTCTCTTATGGCCCTAGCTGCTGCTGCTGCTGCTTCTCTTTTTTTTTTTTTTTTTTTTTTTAAGATTTTATCTATCTATTTGAGAGAGGGAGCCAGAGCAAGCACGAGTGGAGGGAGGCATAGAGGGAGAAGCAGTTTCCCAGCTGAGCAGGGAACCAGAGGTGGGGCCTAGATCCCTGGACCCTGGCATCATGACCTGAGCTGAGCGCAGATGCCCAGCTGAATGAGCCACCCAGGTTTCCCACTGAAGATAGCTTTGAAAAACCATGTTGGAAATATTTAGAACATTAAGGTGACTGACCTTAGGGGGTTCTGAGTAGAATGTAATTGACTTCATGACTGTGTTAAGTTTTTTTTATTTTTCTCATGTAGAAATATTGTTTGATTTTTTTTTAAGAAAACATATAAAGGTAATTTCAATTTAAATAATTTAAATACTCAAAGGTATTTAAGTTATTGCTCTTCTAATTACTTTTAAATTAAATGGTTTCTGGTTTGACTGTTTTAGTTTATTTTTTGGTTGTCCTGTCCTCATTCTTTAGTAATTTAAAAAAACAATACTTTTCGGGGCGCCTAAATGGCTCAGTCATTAAGTGTCTGCCTTCAACTCAGGTCATGATCTCAGGGTACTGGGATTGAGCACAATTCGGGGCTTCCTGCTCAGCGGGGAGCCTGCTTCCCCTCTCCTGTTTACCCTGCTTGTGTTCTCTCTCTCACTGTCTCTGTCAAATAAATAAACAAAATCTTAAAAGAGCAAAAAAACACAATACTTTTCATAAGATGCTTGTATTCCCTTTAAATGAATGTAATAGCTGGATATTTTAATTTTCATATGAGTACTTGGTGTCCTTTTTATTTATTTTTATTTTTTAAAATATTTTATTTATTTGAGAGAGAGAGAGAGAGAGCATGAGAGGGGAGAGGGTCAGATGGAGAAGCAGACTCCCCACTGAGCAGGGAGCCCAATGTCGGACTTGATCCTGAGACTCCAGGATCATGACCTGAGCTGAAGGCAGTTGCTTAACCAACTGAGCCAGCCAGGCACCCCTTTTTATTTTTTTTAGAGATTTTATTTATTTATTTGAGAGTGAGAGACCGAGTGAGCGAGCGAGCACAAGCAGCGGTAAGGGGTAGAGGAGAGGGAGAAGCCGACTTCCTCCTGAGCAGGGAGCCCAATGCAGGGCTCTATCCCAAGATCCTGGGATCATGACCTGAGCAGAAGGCATATGCTTAACCACCTGAGCCAACCAGGTACCCCTAGGTGTCCTTTTTAACTAATCACCAGTATATCTACTGAAAGGCCTTAAAGCTACCCGTGTCACAATGTGTATTTGTAATAGTGTCTTAAAATCTTACTGTGAGTATTATAGGTGTGGCACTGGGATATAAAGTCTTTAGTGATTGCTGTGTGATTAAGCTATTACTTTTTGGTTAAAAATGAACTTTTATATTTGTAATAGGCAGTGCTTTCTGAAATTTAATTTCTTGTGGGTTTTTTTTTTCCAATGTTAAAACTTAAGGACGTTTTAAAGTGCAGTAGTTTTAAACTGGTTTCTCTCTGTAATATGTATAAAACTAAACCATTTTTTCTTTTTAAGATTTATTTATTTATTTATTTATTTGAGAGAGCACCAGCAAGGGGGTGCAGGGGGAGAGAATCTCAAGCAGACTCCCTGCTGAGTGCAGAGCTGGATGCAGGACTCCATCTCCACACCCTGAGATCATGACCTGAGCCGAAATTGAGTCGGATGCTTAACCAACTGAGCCACTTAGGCCCTACCAAAACTGTTTTTTGTTTTTTTTTTTTAAAGATCTTATTTACTCATCTGACAGAGAGACAGAGATCACAGGTAGGCAGAGAGGCAGGCAGAGAGAGAGAGGGGGAAGTAGGCTCCCTGCTAAGCAGAGAGCCCGAGGGGCTCGATCTCAGGACCCTGGGATCTTGACCTGAGCCGAAGGCAAAGGCTTTAACCCACTGAGCCACCCAGGTGCCCCCAAAACTGTTTTTTTTTTTTTTTAAGATTTTATTTATTTATTTGACAGACAGAGATCACAAGTAGGCAGAGAGGCAGGCAGAGAGAGACAAGGAAGCAGGCTCCCTGCTGAGCAGAGAGCCTGACTCGGGGCTCAATCCCAGGACCCTGGGATCATGACCTGAGCCGAAAGCAAAGGCTTTAACCCACTGAGTCACCCAGGCGCCCCCCAAAACTGGTTTTTTAAAAAGTATATAATCTAGGGAGAATCTTACATTGTTTCTACTTAAATATCAAATTATGCTATAGTAATAATGGGAAAAAGTTACCATAAGGGAAAAAGATGCTTCTTTTGAACATTTTCCCTTTAAACTCTTAATTTGCAGTCCTAGTTAAAAAAAAAAAAAAAAAACAAGAAAAGAGAAACTCCATTATGTTACTTCTATTTAATGGAAGCGAATAACTAGAAATATGAAAAGGTAGGCTTTAAAACTCGAGTTGTATATGTGTATAAACAATTTCTAGATAGCCTAGCATGTAAGGAAATAGTGGAGAAGGTGAAAATAAGAGGTCAAGAATTATGTAGTAGTAGTTTATAGTAATTTTGTTTTAATTTTTTTATCTTTGAATTAAAGTGAATAGTTCTCTTATTCAGAGTGAAGCATTTTGTTACTCAAATGTATTGTTTTCCTACAATCACCAATATATCAAAACAAGTAAAACTGATTACTTTATTTAAAGATTGTTTTGTTTATTCTAGAGCACCCAAAAGCTTTGGAGGATTTCACTCTGGAAAATATTCTTTCCCATATTTATTATTTTCGTTGTCGTGACTATACAGAGCTGTTGGCACAAGTTTATCTCCTTCCAGACTTCCTTTCAGAACACTCAAAGGTATGGCTCAAACTACTGAAATGTAGCTAACCTTTGGAATATCTTTGGAGGTGTTTGATTAGCTTGAAAAATAAGTAAATAGTATAGTGGCATAAGCCTATCCAAAAATCTTTCTTCCTTGTCCTACAATTTACTTATATTTATACACATTTAACATATATTCATATATAATTTATGCCCAAAGTAAGAAATTGAAATAATATAGAAAGATGTTCTGTCTCCAGTAATGGTGGAATAGCTTCTAACAAACTATTTAGAAAGGTATAAAATGAAAAAACTTCCCTTCTACTGCTTCCTAGTACCTCTCCCTAAAGTTGACCACTATTCATTGTTTCTTTTGTGTCTTCTCAAAAAAACTTTTATACATGTTGCAATATTTATCCACTCATTTTTAGTATTTGTTAGTGGGATAATACTGTAATATGGTTTTGCACCTTCTATTTTTGCTTAGTGGTTTACATATCTTTCTGTATCACTACATGTGGATAAACCTTCTCATTGTTTTTTTCCAGCTACATATTATTTCATTTTAAGAAGGTGCTTTTGCTATTGGTGGGAATGTAAAATGGTACAGTTGCCTCAAAAAAATCGTATGGTGGTTCCTCAAAAAATTGAAAATAGGATTACCCTGTGACCCAGCAGTTCAACTTCTCTGTTTATCACCAAAAGAATTGAAAGCAGGGTCTTGAAGAGATATTTGTAAACCTGTGTTCATAGCAGCATTATTCATATTACCTAAAACGTGGAAGCAACCCAAGTGTCCATTGAATGGATAAGCAAAATGTGGTATACACATATAATGTAATAGTATTCATCTTTAAAAAGAAAAGAATTTCTGACATATGGTACAACTTGGATGAATCTTGAGGACATTATGTTAAATGAAATAAGCCAGTCAAAAAAAGATACACTGTATGATTCTACTTATATGAGGTGTGAAGAGTAGTCAGACTCAGACATAAAATAGAATGGTGGTTACAAGGCCCTGAGGGGGGAAGGGGAAAATGGGCAGCTATTTTATTTTATTTTTTTAAAATATTTTATTTATTTATTTGACAGAGATCACAAGGAGGCAGAGAGAGAGAGAGAGGAGGAAGCAGGCTTCCCGCCAAGCAGAGAGCCTGATGTGGGGCTCGATCCCAGGACCCTGGGATCGTGACCCGAGCTGAAAGCAGAGGCTTTAACCTACTGAGCCACCCAGGTGCCCCTGGGCAGTTATTTCTTAATGGAAATAGAATTTCAGCTTACAAGATGAATATTCTATGTAGTCTACTACATAAAAAAAATTGGGGGGAAGAGACTAATTAATTTGTTTAATCCCCTTGTTGGTGGTCTTTTAGATACTATTAACAGTGGTTTGGAGATAATCCTTACACATATCATCTTGGGGTACACTTGTAAGTATGTTTATGGGATAAACTTTTTTTTTTTTTTAAGATTTTATTTATTTGAGAGAGAAAGAGAAAGTGAACATGAGCTGGGGGAAGAGCAGAGGGAGAGGGACTCCTCTTGAGCACTGATAGGGGCTCTGTCCCAGGACCTGAGTTCATGACCTGAGCTGAAGTCAGATGCAACTGAGCCATCCAGGTGTCCCTGTTTATGGGATAAGTTCCAAGTATTAGAATTATATTAAGGAGTATGTGAATATTTAATCTTGGTAAATATTACACATGACAGAGACTGTCTTTGACCAAACTTTAGTAAGCCTTCTCTGAGACTTTTTTTTTTTAAAGATTTTATTTGACAGAGAGATCACAAGTAGGCAGAGAGGCAGGCAGAGAGAGCGGGAAGCAGGCTCTCCGCTGAGCAGAGAGCCTGATGCGGGGATTGATCCCAGGACCCTGGGATCATGACCTGAGCTAATGGCAGAGGCTTAACCCACTGAGCCACCCAAGTGCCCCAGTTTTTTTTTTTTTTTTTTTTTTTGGTTAAACACAAATTGCCCTTCAAAAAGGTTGTGCCAGTGGATGAAAAAATGAGATGGAACTATATGTTGACTACAAAAAACCCACTTTAAGGGTGCCTGGCTGGCTCAGTCATATTGAAGTGTGTGACTTTTTTTTTTTAGAGAGAGTATGAGTGCAAGGGGCAGAGGGAGAAAGAGAATCAAGCCACATCAGGCACTGGGCATAGAGCCTGCTTAAGATTCTCTTTCTCCCTCTGCCCCTGGTACGCATGTGCATGCTCGCGCTCTCTTCCAAATAAATAAATAGTTAAAAGGATACTCAGTGTGCCAAGGTACCAAATTTTGGAGTAGCATGTCCTGAACTCCATTGAGTTTAATAGCTTTAGCTTTTTAATTTGGACTTTGATCCATGTTGAGTTAATTTTTTATACATGGTCTGAAGTAAGTGTCCAACTTCATTTTGTATGCAGATGCTCAGTTGTTCCAGCACCATTTACTGAAAAGACTATTCTTTCCCCATTGAATGGGCTTGGCATCCTTGTTGAAAATCGTTGACCATAGATGTGTGGGTTAATTTCTGGACTCTATTAATGTATATGTCTGTTCTTTGCCAGTATCACATGGTTTTGATTAGTAGCTTCATAGTATATTCTGAAATTGGGACATATGAGTCTTCCAACATTGTTATTTTCAAGACTGTTTTGGCTATTCAGGGCTCCTTGCAATTTCATCTGAATTCGATCCATATGAGTGGAGTCTTGTTTATTTCTGCAGAAATGCAGTTGGAATTTTGATAGAGATTCTATTGAATCTGTGGATTTAACCATCGTATAAATTCTTAAAAAAAAAAAAAAGATTTTATTTTTAAGTAATCTCGATACCCAACATGGGGTTCAAACTCAATCCTGTGATGAGTCACATGCTCCACTCACTGAGCCAGCCAGGTGCCTCATAATTCAATTAAATTTAATTAATATACCACTATATTTCATATATTTCTACTGGATGAATTACTGGGTTGTAAATTTTGAAATAATTGTCTAACATTTCTTTCATCACTAAAAGAAAATGAAAATATAGATCTGATTTTTTTTTTTTGGCTTGCACATTTATTTATTCACCAAATATTTATTGAGAGTCCACTTTGGTCAGACACTATTATATAAATCCTTTTAATATGCTGCAGGATTCCATTTGGTAGTATTTTGTTGAGGATTTTTGCGTCTGTTAATTGGTCTGTAGTTTTCTTTACTGGTAATGTCTTTATCTAGCTTTGGTATCAGTATGATACTGGCTTCATAGAATGAATTAAAAAGTATTCCCTGTTTTTTTTGGAAAAGTTGGAGAAGAATTGGTGTAAATTCTTTTTATTTATTTATTTATTTGAGAAAGAGAGAGAGTGCACAGCAAGGGGAGGAGCAGAGGGAAAGGGAGAAGCAGACTCCTTGCTAAGCAGGTTGCCTGATGTGGGGCTTGGGCCTCTGTCCCAGGACCCTGGGATCATGACCCGAGCCCAAGGCAGATGCTTAACTGACTGAGCCATGCAGACATTCCTAGAGTAAATTCTTTAAGTTTTTTATAAAATTTGCCAGTGAAGGGGCATGTCACTCTTGATCTCATGGTCATGAGTTCAAGCCGTACATTGGAGGTAGAGTCTACTTAAAAAAAAAATTCCCCAGTGAAGTTCTCTGGTCCTGGTCTTTTTTTTTTTTACTGTTGGAAGGCTTTTGATTACTGATTCAGTCTCTCCATTGTTACAGATCCATTCAGATTTTCTATTTCTTCAGTCAGTTTTTAAAGTTTATGTATTTCGACAAATTTGTTCATTTTACCCAGGTTATCTAATTTTTTTGCATACAAATGTTCATTACATTTTGTTTGTTTTTATTTCTATAAGATTGGTATAATGTCCTCATTTTCATTCCTGATTTGAGTAATTTGAGTCATTTCTCTCTCTCTCTTTTTTTTCTCTCTCTTTTTTTAAAAAGGATTTATTTGTTTGAAAGAGAGAGAGGGAGAAAGGGTGGGTGCGAGCAGGGGGAGGGGCAGAGGGAGAGGAGAGAATCTCAAGCAGACTCTGTTGAGTGGAGAGCCTGGAGTCCAGAGCCCAATAGGGGTCTCAGTCCCTCGATCATGAGATCATGACCTGAGCCAAAATCAGGAGTCCATGCTTAACCAGCTGAGCTATCCAGCTGCCCAAGTCTTTTTTTTTCTTAGTTTAAAGGTCAGTTTTGTTGATCTTTTCAAAGAATCAACTTTGGATTTTATCCATTTTCCCCATTGTTTCTTTCTTGTTTTGATTATTTCTACCGAATTTTTTAAAAAAGATTTTATTTATTTGACAGAGCTAGTGAGAGAGGGAACACAAGCACAGAGAGCTGGAGAGGAAGAAGCAGGTCCCCTGCTGAGTAGGGAGCGTGATGTGGGTCTCTATCCCAGGACTCCAGGATCATGACCTGAGCCGAAGGCAGATGCCTGGTGACTGAGTGACCTAGGCACCCCTATCTCCACTTAATTTTTATTACTTCTTTTATTTTGCCTTCTTTGAGTTTAGTTTGCTCTTCTTTTTTCTAGTTCCTTAAGGTACAAGTTTTGGATATTGAGACCGACCGATCTTTCTTTTTCTTTCTTTCAAAATATAGTTGTTTAGAGCTCTATATTTCCTGTGGAGCACTACTTACACTGTATTTTATAAGTTGGTATATTGTGTTTTTATATTCATTCATTTTTAAGTATTTTCTAATTTTCATTGTAATGTCTTCTTTGACTCATTCATTATTTAAGAATGTGTTGTTTAGGGTTACCTGGCTGGCTCAGTTGATAAGAGCATGTGACTCTTGATCTCAGAGTTGTTGTTGTTGTTGTCTTTTATTGTTATTTAGGGGTTTTTTGGTTTGTTTTTCAAAGTTTATTTAAGTACTCTCTATACCCAATGTGAGACTTGAACTCATGATCCCAAGATCAAGAGTCGCATGCTCTTCTGACTGAGCCAGTCAGGTGCTCTTGGGGTCTTGAGTTTGAGCCCCATGTTGGGTATAGAGATTACTTTAAAAAAAAAAAAAGGTGTGTTGTTTAATTTCCACATATCTATGAATTTTCCAAATTTCCTTCTGATGCTGGTTTCTAATTCTGTTCCATTGTGGTCGGAGAAATACTCTATATATGATTCCATGTTTATACATTTATTGAGACTTATTTTGTTACCCAACATCTAGGTCTATCCAGGAAAATGTTCCCTGTGCACTTGAGAAGAACATATATTCTGCTCTTGAGTGGAGCGTTTTATATATCTGTTTCTTTTCTTTCTTTTTTTTTTTTTTTAAGATTTTATTTATTTATTTGACACAGAGAGAGGGAACACAAGCAGGGGGAGTGGGAGAGGGAGAAGCAGGCACCTCACTGAGCAGGCAGCCCAGTGTGGGGCTCGATTCCAGGACCCTGGGATCATGACCTGAGCTGAAGGCAGACACTTAACGACTGAACCACCCAGGCGCCCCTCTTTTTTTCTTTTTTATGGTCAACCTTTATTGGTGAGCAGAGAGGTGGTGGGTTAGTCAGGATGCTGGGGAACAACTGGGAGGAGGTTCTGCAGTTGCCATCACAGCATATAATTGCTGTATCTTCTTGATGAATTGAACCTTTTATTATTATACAATTTTCATATTATATAAATTATTTATTTTTACCCTTCTTCATCTCTTGTAACAAGTTTTCGCTTGAAGTCTCTTTTGTCTGATATTAGTATAGCCACTACAGCTCTGTTCAGGTTACTGTTTGCAAGGGAGTATCTTTTTCCATCCTTACACTCTTATTTGTATCTTTGTTTTGTTTTTAAGTTTTATTTATTCAAGTAATATTTACACCCAGTGTGGGGCTGAGACTCATTACCCAGAGATCAAGAGTTGCATGCTCCTCCAAGTGAGCCAGCCAGGTGCTCCACTGGTTTGTATCTTTGGATCTAAACTGAGTCTCTTACAGAAAGTCTATAATTAGATCATTTTTAAAAATCCGTTCTGCCAGTCTATGCCTAAATCTCTGACTTAGGATAATTCAACTTACAAGTTTTTAAATTTTATTTTATTTATTATATTTAAAGACTTTATTTGGCAGAGAGAGATACAGTTCATGTGCACACACAAGCAGGCGGAGCAGCAGAGGGAGAGGGAGAAGCAGGCTCCCCACTGAGCAGAGAACCTGATGCAGAGTTCAATCCCAGTACCCTGGGATCATGACCTAAGCCGAAGGCAGATGTTTAACCCACTGAGCCACATGGGCGCCGTAAGTTCTTAATTTTATAATGGTGCAAAAGTGATATATACTCAGTTAAAACTGTACATTGAATTTTGATCTTTTCCTAGGCTATTGATACTTGATACCAGTACTCTCCCATGATGCTGGACAGTGGCAGTGGGCCACAGGCTTCAGTCAGCCATGCAATCATGAGGATAAACAAGCAATAGTCTTAGAACCATTCTGTACCCATATAACCATTCTGTTTTTCACTTTCAGTACAGTATTCAGTGAATTACATGAAATATTCAGTGCTTTATTATAAAATAGTTTTTTTGTTAGATGATTTGCCCAGATGTAGGCTAATGTAAGTTTTCTGAGTACATTTAAGTTAGGCTAGACTAAACTATGATGTTTGGTAGGTTAAGTGTATTAAATGCATTTTCAGCTTAATATTTTTGACTTGGTGTGGGTTTATTGGAATGTAACCCTGATGTAAGTTGAGGAAGATCTGTATCTTATTTCTCAATTTCTCCATTCCTGCTTTCTTTTTTGTTAGATATTTTCCATAGTACCATGTTGATTCCCTTCTCATTTCTTTTATCATATATTTTTTAGTTATTAGTTGCTCTGGGGAATTAGAATTAACATACTAATTCATAGCAGTCTAGTTTAAATTAATACTAAATTAATTTCAGCAGTATACAAAAACCTGTTGCTGTATAGCTCCATTTATCCCCCTTTATGTTATTGTCACAGATTATATCTTTATACATTGTACGTCCATCAATATAGATATATAGTTATTTTTTAATAGTTGTCTTTTGAATCATGTAAGAAAATAAGAGGAGTTACAAACCAAAAGTACATTAATGCTGAGTTTTAGATATGTAGTTACATTTACTTGTATTCTTTTTTTTTTTTTTTTAAGAATTTATTTATTTATTTGACAGAGAGATCACAAGTAGGCGGAGAGGCTGGCAGAGAGTGAGGGGGAAGCAGGCAGAGAGCCTGATACGGGCCTCGATCCCAGGACCCCGAGATTATGACCTGAGCTGAAGGCAGAGGCTTAACCCACTGAGCCACCCAGGTGCCTCTTACCGATATTCTTTATTTCTGTGTGTGTAGTAGTCTGATGTTTCATTTTCAGCCTGAAGGGCTCTGTTTAGGATTTCTTTTACAGTAGATCTACTAGCAATGAATTCTCTAGCTGAATTATCTTTTTTTTTTTTTTTTTTTTTAATAGGCTCCATGTTTGGCTTGGAGCCCAGCATGGGGCTTGAACTCATAACCCCAAGATCAAGACCTGTGCTGAGACCAATAGTCGGGTGCTCAACCAGCCCTCAGACACCCTGGGACTGTCTTAATTTCTGCTTTATTTTTGAAGAATGCTTTTGCCAGATACACAGTTCTTGGTTGACAGTATTTTTTTTTTCAGCGATGTGTATATATCATCTTATCACTTTCTGGTCTTTGGGAACCACTGAATGAATATATAAATGAATAAACACACACACATATATGATCTGTTTCTTCTTACCGCTTAATTGGTATACTGGTAAATGTTTAGTGACTGGCTTTCCAAGAAAAAAGTGTATGCACATATATACATACGTAAGTTTATTATAAAGTTGCTGATATAAAAGATGTGTAGCACACCATTTACAAATAATAATAAAATGTGTAATACTCTTTATTGTAAATCTCTGTAGCCAGCTGAGTGTTACAGAAAGCTTTCATTGATTTGATTTTTTATTGAGGTTAATTTCACATAGTAAGATTCACCATTTATTTATTTGTTAAGATTCCATTTATTTATTTGAGAGAGAGAGCACGCACACACACACAAGTGGGAGGGGAATGGAGAGGGAGAAGCAGACTCCCTGCTGAGCAGGGAGCAAGACTGACTGGTGGCTTGGCTCTACCCCAGGACCCCAAAATCATGACCCAAGCTGAAGGCAGATGCTTAACTGACTGAGCTCACCCAGGTGCCTCCAAGATTTACCATTTAAAAGTGAACAATTCAGGGGCACCTGAGCGGCTCAGTGGTTAAGCATCTGCCTTTAGCTCGTGTCATGATCCTGGAGTCCTGGGATAGGGTCCTGTATTGGGCTCCCTGCTTGGCAGGGAGTCTGCTTCTTCCTGTCCCACTCCCCCTGCTTGTATGTGTGTGCTTGTCTCTCTCCCTCTCTCTCTCTCTCTCTCTTTCTCTTTGTGTCAAATAAATAAAATATTTAAAAATAAATAAATGAAAGTGAACAATTCAGTGCAGTTAATACATTCACGGTGTTGACAACCACTACCTCTAGTTCCAAAATGTTTTTATCACCCTAAAAGGAAACTCATACTCTTTAAGGAATTGCTCCCTTTCCTCCCTCCCTGCAAAGACCCTGGCAACCACCAATCTGTATTCTGTCTCTATGGATTCACCTATTTTGGGTATTGCATATAAAGGAAATCATATGATACGTGATCTTTTTGGCCTGGCTCTTTTACTGAGCATGATAGTTCAGAATTCATCTGCTTTGTAGCTTGTATCTGTACTTTATTCCTTTTTATGGTAGGATAATATTCTCTTGTATGTATACATCATTTCTGTTTGTTTATCCTTTCATCTGTTGATGGACATTTGGGCTCTTTCTACCTTTTGATTATTGTAAATTGTGGCTGCTATGAACATGTATGTATATACATTTGTTTTAGTACCAGTTTTTAGTTCTTTGGTGCATGTACTTAGAAGTGAAATTTCTGGGTCATGTGGTAATACTGTGTTTAATTTTTTGAAGGATCACTGAACTGTTTTTTCTAGTTGCCAGATAGTTTTACATTCTTACCACCAGCATATATGAGGTTTTTCTTGATTTTAATTTTGCTCTTATGTATCCATATCTGACCTACGGCAAAATCATGCTACCAATGAGCACTTGATTGCTGTCCAGTTCAAAAGAAGTTGCTCACCTTGTGACGAACAAGTACTGTTTTAACATGAATGCTGGTTGAAATTTTTATTTGTTAAGTGTGATGAAAGTGAAACAACAAAGCTGTATTTTTTTAAAGATTTGTTATTAATTTGATAGACAATGAGAGAGAGAACAAAGCAAGGGGAGTGGGAGAGGGAGAAGCAGGCTTCCCACTGGTCAGGGAGCCTGATGCAGGGCTCGATCCCAGATGCCAAGGACTGAGCCACCCAGGGGCCCTGGTGTAATTTTTTTTAAAAAATGATTTTATTTATTTATTTATTTGACAGACAGAGATCACAAGTAGGCAGAGAGGCAGGCGGGGGAGGGGGGAGCAGACTCCCTGCTGAGCAGAGAGCCCGTTGTGGGGCTTGATCCCCGGATCCGGGGATCATGACCTGAGCCGAAGGCAGATGTTTAACCCACTGAGCCACCCACGTGCCCCTAATGTATTTTTTTTTTAATTCAAGTATAATTGATGTACAATATCCTGGTAGTTTCAGGTGCACATCATAGTGACTTGATATTTTTACACATTATGAAAGAATCCCCACAAGATGTCTAGTTACCATGTGTCACCATACAGAAAAGTATGTGTGTATTTCCTTATATGTGGGCTCTCTTTCGCTCCTAGAGGTTCTTATCCAGGACTCAGTTCTGTTGCCTCCCTTTGCATTGACTCCTTCCCTGACACCAATCTAAGTTAGCCTCCCTCTACTTTATCACCTACTTATTCATCATCATTTTACCCAGTTTCGTTTCTTCATAACTCCTATGATTATCAGAAATTATTTGTTTACATGTTAATTGTCCTTTACTCCACTATAACATAAACTCCAAGAAAGCAAGGACCTTGTCTCTTGTTCCCTGCTGCCTGCAACAATGACTAACATATAATAGATATCAGTAAGCACATGCTGAATGAAGGAATGAATACTCTAAATAAAAGATACAAAAATGGGTTTCTTAGACATGGTGTTATCAAATCCTCTTCTTTAGTCTAATCCCTATTAGATAGAAGAATATATAATTTTACAGGGTGGGTTTTTTTGTTTATGTTTGGATTAGTTTCCAATTCTGTTTATTCTTGGATGTGAAGTTTATATATTACGCTAGCTTCACTTTAGGAGCCATTATTTGGATTATATTAGAAGTGGAACTGTCGTGCAAGTGTTTATCATCTCTAAGTGAACCTTCTTGATTGGAATTCAAGACGAACCTGCCTTATGCTGAATTCTGTCTTATAGTAGATTCTATAATGACTAGTTGCCTTATATTTAAAATTAAGGAGAAAAAGTATACCAAGAATTTGAAGTTTTTTTAATTTTTAATTTTTTATTAACATATAATGTATTACTAGCCCCAGGGGTACAGGTCTGTGAATTGCCAGGTTTACACACTTCATAGCACTCACCATTAGAATTTGAAGTTTTTGAAGATGATATAATAATTTAATAGTTGAAGAGTTTTTTAAACATAAAATATCTTGAAGGTAAAATTGAAATACTGAAGAATTTATTTTACTAAGACTTCAGAAGTGCTTTTTATTGGTGTAAAATGCCTCTGTAAAGATTGTGTATAGTGGTAAAGTATAAGAAAATTATAATTGCTTCTTCATGTTGAATTACTTTTTCAAGTTTATAAATTATCAAACCAGAGTACATTTTAACTTTTGGTGATTAATGCAGAAAGCATTGGGTGAATAGATTTATTTTGGAGAGTTAGAAATAGAACTCTGGATTTTACAGATTTTTTTTCCTGCAATGAACATGCTTTTGGGATGCCATTTTTTTAAATTTTATTTTTAATACCAAACCTAATTTCATTATCTCTTCTGTATTTAGGTTCGATTAGTGATAGTGGATGGTATTGCTTTTCCTTTTCGTCATGACCTAGATGACCTAGCCCTTCGTACTCGATTACTAAATGGCCTAGCCCAGCAAATGATCAGCCTTGCAAATAGCCACAGATTAGCTGTAAGTATTATTAGTCAAGAGAATTTTATAATAAAGTCAAGCTTGTATAAAATATTAATGTCTAGAAATAGCAAAATAGAATTTGACTAAAAGCACATAATACACAGTTTTGAATGTAGTTTTTGTTTGACTTTTGGAAAAATTAATTCCAGTCAGAAGTGTTGTGTATCAGTTTTCCTAGAACATAACAAGCATAATCAAGATACCATATTTTAAAATGGATTTGTTTGATAAAGAAATGCCACCTTTGATAATTACAATGTTGGGTTTTATTTACCTAAATATATTTGTTGTTTTTCAGGTAAGCTCTTCTAATGTCCCCATTTTCTTTTACTCTGGGTCTTTTACTATTACATGTTATATGGTGCTAGCTTCAGCAGCACATATACTAAAATACGTGTTGTGTAATCACAGACTCAGAAGATAGAAAAATTACATAGTGTGAACAACCTAGATGTTTGAAGGTAGAGCTAACTCCTCTAGATTTGAAATGTGAGGTTAGATATAAAGATAAGTCGGGGGGCGCCTGGGTGGCTCAGTGGGTTAAACCTCTGCCTTCGGCTCAGGTCATGATCCCAGGGTCCTGGGATCGAGCCCCGCATTGGGCTCTCTGCTCAGCGGGAAGCCTGCTTCCTCCTCTCTCTCTGCCTGCCTCTCTGCCTACTTGTAATCTCTATCAAATAAATAAATAAAATCTTTAAAAAATAAATAAATAAATAAATAAATAAAGATAAGTCGGAAGTGACAAGACAAAAAGGAGTGAGATGACGACTTTTTTTTGTAACAACCTTTTTTTTAACTGCCTATTTGCCATCACTTTCCACTCTGCAACCCCATGTCACCTCTCACACCAATACACACACCTGTCCAGGAGGAAGATGGGAAAAGATCAAGCCACCTAACTTGATTTTCTTGTATTTACCCTGATTAGAGAGTCCTTAGCATATACCTGTAATTCAGCATAAGTACATAAAGAACTCCTCGATAAAATAATTTCAAAACATGTATCTTTTCTTTCGAGTTTTTAGATTTTTTTTTTTTTTGCCATATACTGAAAAGCATAGTGTACTGTGTTTGAATTATTTCTTGTATTAATTTGTAATTTAGCATTCTGTTAATATCAAGGAAGAGCCCCCAGTAGGGGGCACTCAAGACTAATGGGTTGCATAGTTCCTTAAGTTTTTGTTTTGTTTGTTGAACAGAAATAGGTTTATTTTTTCTGATTAAAAAAGTAATGTAAACAGTAACATGGAATACTATGCAGTGTTTAAGAAGAGTAATGTAAATATACATATACTAACACAGAACAAGATATATCCAGATATACAATTAAGTGAAAAGATTCAAGGGGTGCCTGGATGGCTCAGTCGTTGAGTGTCTGCCTTAAAGCTCTGGTCATGATCCCATTGTCCTAGAATCAAGCCCCCTGGCTCCAAGGGGAGCCTCCTTCTCCCTCTCCAGCTCCCCCATGCTTGTGTTCCTTCTCTTGCTCTCTTTCTCTGTCATAAATAAATAAAATCTTAAAAAAAAAAAAGGTAAAGATATTCAAGTCACGTAACAGTGTATTTTATGTGATCCCACTTTTGAGAAAAGTAAAAATTTTATTTATGCATTTATATTTATATATATCAGCAAAAAGCTCTGACAGGATCAAAGTGTTCCTAATGACTACTTCTAGAAATAGGATTTTGTGGGGTTGAGGGCTTACTTTCCCCTCTTTATAAATTCTTCTTTGCTTGATTTTTTGAATTTCCCAGTTACCATATATAGAAGCATTTAGAACCTTTGATATAAATACATGTCACAATTTTATATATACTTCCCGTAAAAGAAGTTCTAAACAATCAAAAGTGTAGAAATTAAGTAAATTACCTATTACCCAGAGATGATTACTCTTGAGTTTGGTGTACCTATTTTTCCAAACTTACTAAGTTTTTTTTTTTTTTTTTTTTAATTTTAAAGTAATCTCTACACCCAACATGGGTCTTGAACTCATAACCCTGAGATCAAAATTTGTATGCTCTACTAACTGAGTCCCAATATAGAATAGTTTTTTAATCACCCCCTTCCCCCTATTATCTTTAAAGTTGGCTTCAGGTTTTCACCATTTAAAAAACTGCAGTCGAGATGGCTGGGTGGCTCAATTGAGTCCTGGGATCAAGTTCTAGGTAGGGCTCCTTGCTCTCCCTCTGCCTGACCCTCCTCCCCTGCTTGTGTTCTCTCTCTCTCTCTCTGACAAAGAAGTAAAATCTTTAAAAAATAAATAAATAAAGATAAAAAACTTTATATATGCTTTTTTGTCCATTTATCCAGTTTTTCCTGAAAGTATTAAGTCAAAGGGATATCTGTTTTTATTTACTTATTTTTTATTTTTGGTAGGGATATCTCTGTTTTTAAGCATTGTTATATATTATCAAATCACTCTCAGAAAGCATGTTCCAGAGTATATTCTCTATAGCAGTGAATGGGAATTTTTGTTTTTCCACCTCTTTACCAACTTTGAGTCTTTTAAAGTCTTTGCCAAACTATGATAGAATCCTTTCAGAGATGCATTAACTTGATTATTAGCAGAAATTTTTTTAACAGCTTTATTGAGATTTAACTAACATACCATAAATTTACCCTTTTAATGTGTATGGTTCAGTGGTTTGTAGTATATTTACAGAGTTGTTCAACCATCATGTCTAATTTTAGAACATTTCCGTCACCCTAAAAAGAAATCCCGTGCCCACTAGCCATCACTCCTCATTGCAACCTCTTAAGAACCCTTAGTCTGCTTTCTATCTGTATGAGTTCATCTTTTCTGGATAGTTTATCTAAATAGAATTGTTCTGTATATGCCTTTTATGTCTTGCTTCCTTAGCACAGTGTTTTCAAGATTCATCCATGTTATAGCATATATTAGTATCCTTTTTATGACTGATTAACTTTGTATTTTTTCAATATATCGTATTTTGTTTATCAGTTGAAGGACATTTGGGTAACAAGTATTAAGGCAGAGACGTTTCTAATTTAAAAGTGATTGTTACTTCACTGTTTTATTTTATTTATTTTTTTAAAATTTTTTTAAGACTTTATTTATTTGACAGAGGTAGAGAGAGAGCACAAGTAGGCAGAGCAGCAGGCAGAGGGAGAGGGAGAAGCAGGCTCCCTGCTGAGCAGGGAGCCCGGTGCGAGGCCCGATCCCAGGACCCCGAGATCATAACCCAAGCTGAAGAAAGATGCTCAACCAACTGAGCTACCTAGGCGCCCCTACTTCATTATTTTAAAGATTCACCCTTTAATACGGTAAACCCAGTGTTTTTGCAGACGTCATGTAATTCTTTTACAAGTAGTTGCCAAAAGTGCAAATTCTGAGTTGGGGATGTTTAACAGTTGGTAAACCGGTACATCTATGTACATTTTCCTCGAGAGGTGTAATGGGTATACTATATCCAGGTTTCCCTCACTATCCAAAAGTAGAGCATTCTAACAAAAACATTTTGTAAGCCAAAAGGTATAAAGCAAAGAAGCAACTACCAGTAATTTGTTTATTGATTTATTTAAGATTTTATTTTTATTTATTTTTAAAAGATTTTATTTATTTATTTGACAGAGATCACAAGTAGGCAGAGAGGCAGGCAGAGAGAGAGAGAGGGAGAAGCAGGCTCCCTGCTGAGCAGAGAGCCTGATGTGGGGCTCGATCCCTGGACCCTGAGATATTGACCTGAGCCGAAGGCGGAGGCTTTAACCCACTGAGCCACCCAGGTGCCCCTTTATTTATTTGATAGACAGAGATGACAAGTAGGCAGAGAGGCAGGCAGAGAGAGGAGGAAGCAGGCTCCCCGCAAAGCAGAGAGCCCAACTCGGGGCTTGATCCCAGAACCCTGGGATCATGACCTGAGCTGAAGGCAGAGGCTTAATTTAACCCACTGAGCCACCCAGGCACCCCAACTACCAGTAATTTATTTGGAAAATTGTTTTCACATTCCTAGACTCAAAAAATAACTTTTCTTAGGTTTTTCTGATACCTTAGGACAGATGTTGCTAATGAATGCACAAAGTAAATCAAGATAGAGCACAGATACCCACAGACAGACACAGCTCAAAGTGCTGGAAGCTGGATGCTGAGTATCATTCCCAGGGGAAGGGGAGCTTAGTGATGCTGCTTGCCCTGCCTGGGTGTACTCTTGCTTCTATGATGTTTCTGTGCCAAACAAATGCTGAATACTGTATCTTTTCACTTTTTTTAGAAAAGTGAAAATCCCCCCCCCCTTTTTAAAAGATTTTAAATTTATTTGACAGAGAGAGACACAGTGAGAGAGGGAACACAAGCAGACAAAGTGGGAGAGGGAAAAGCAGGCTTCCCGCTGAGCAGAGAGCCTGATGCAGGGCTGGGATCATGACCTGAGCCGAAGGCAGACGCTTAAAGACTGAGCCACCCAGGCGCCCCTCTCTTTGGATTTCTTATGGTTAGCGAAAACAGGTACTAATATAGGTCTTTCATAAAAGCAAAGTGGCATAATAGGAACTCTTGAAAAGCAGGGGATATCTGTACTCTATAAACCAGTGCTCTCTGAGAGGATTTTCTGGGAAGATGAAAACGCTCAGTCTGTATGCATGTAACAGCAGTTGCATGGCTATGAGCACTTGAAAAATAGTGCTGCTAAGGAAGTGAATGTCTAATTTTAATTTAATTTTTAAAAGCTGTGTGTGTGCCTAATGGCTGCAGAATTGAATGGTGCACCTCTAACCAAAAAGTGTTGATACAAATAAATATCCCAGTTGCTAGACCTTAAACACTTGGTAGTCTGTAAAGTGTATTCTGCATGTTGGGGATGCCAGTTAGTCATATATTTCAGTTAATAACCTATTTAAATTCCTGTTTAGATTTTTCTAAGATGCCTGATGTGAGATAATACATGGGGAAACCACTGTGGCTACAGGGAAGGGAAACTAGAAGAAAGTGATGTCTAGAAACTAGAAGAAAATCATGTCATCCAGTTTGTGCCTAAATGAAACCTAGATGGAGCACAGATTTCTCCTTTGTAGACAAACAAAAATTTTAGGGTGTTATCACTGCAGTGGGAATAGCCAAACAGCCTTTTCTTTTTCAGTTTTCTTATGGAACTGATGCCTTTTTCAGAGTAGGTATCTTTTCTCATTGCTTTTCATAGAAGGTCTTTATCACTGTCAGCTTGCAGTGTTATCTGTCATATTTCTGGGGGGAAGATCTGGATTGGAAGAATATTTAAAATAACTCTTTCTGGAGAATTTGGGGCTGGGAGGTGCCAGATAATCTTTTACTGTATTCAGTCAACCTTAAACAGTCTTTCTCTACTTTAAAATTACTATCCTTCATTTTGAGGCAAGGGAAACAAAAGTAAAAATAAGTGATTGGGACTACCGCAAAATAAAAAGCTTCCTGCATAGCAGAGGAAGCAATCAACAAGACTAAAAGACAGCTTACTGAATGGGAAAAGATATTTGTAAATGACATATCCAATAAGGGGTTAGTATCCAGAATATATCAAGAATTTATACAACTCAGTGCTTATAGGGTAGAATAAATGTCTTTTGGCTTTAGGGTAGTATAAAAAAAAACCCAGAATTTATACAACTCAATACCCAAAAAGCAAATAATCCAATTAAAAAACAGGCAGAATAGGGGCACCTGCGTGGCTCAGTGGGTTAAAGCCTCTTCCTTCGGCTCAGGTCATGATCTCAGGGTCCTGGGATCGAGCCCCGCATCGGGCTTTCTGCTCAGCAGGGAACCCGCTTCTCCTCTGTCTCAGCCTACTGCCCTGCCTACTTGTGATCTCTCTCTCTGTGTCAAATAAATAAATAAAATCTTAAAAAACCAAAACAACAACAACAAAACCAGGCAGAATACATGAACACATATTTCTCCAAAGAAGATGTACAAAATGGCCAACAGACAAATGAAAAGATGCTCAATATCACTCACCATCAGGGAAATCAAAACCACAGTGAGATACCACCTCACACTGTCAGAATGGGTAAAATGAAAAACACAAGAAACAGCCAAGTGTTGGCAAGGATGTGGAGAAAAAGGAACCCTGTGATCTGTTGGTTAGAATTAACATATGATCCAGTAATTGTACTATTTACCCAAAGAGTAAGAAAACACTAATCCAAAAGTATATATGCACCCCCATGTTTATAGCAGTGTTATTTATAATAGCCAAGATAGGACACCTGGGTGGCTCAGCGGATGAAGCATCTGCTTTTGGCTCATCATGATCCGAGTGTTGTGGGGTCAAGTTCCACATCCCGCTCCTTGCTCAGCAGGGAGCCTGCTTCTCCCTCTGCCTCACCTCCCCCTGCTTGTGCTGCCTCTCTCTGATAAATAAGTAAAATTAAAAAAAAAAAGAAATGCAGGGGCGCCTGGGTGGCTAAGTGGGTTAAAGCCTCTGCCTTCGGCTCAGGTCATCGTCTCACGGTCCTGGGATCAAGCCCTGCATCCCTGCATCGGGCTCTCTGCTCAGCAGGGAGCCTGCTTCCCCCCACTCTCTCTGCCTGCCTCTCTTGACTACTTGTGATCTCTGTCTGTCAAATAAATAAAATCTTAAAGAAAAGAAATCAGCTAGTTTAAAAAAATATATATATATATACACATATTTATGTGTATATATATATATATATATATATATATATATATATATGGAAGCAGCCCAGGTGTCCATTGACAGATGAATGGATAAAGAAGATGTGGTATATGTGTGTGTGTAGATATATATACACATACCCAGACTCTTAACTACAGAGAACAAACAGATGGTTGCCAGAGGGGAGGTTTGTGAGGGAATGGGTGAAATAGGCAAAAGGAATTAAAAGTACACTTATCTTGGTCCTGGGTGGCTCAGTCAGTTAAGTGTCCGACACTTGGTTTCAGCTCAGGTCATGGTCTCAGGGTCCTGGGATTGAGCCCCATGTCAGATTCCGCTCAGCGGGGGTCTGCTCAAGGATCCCCTCCACTGCCGCTTGCTCACTTATTCTCAAATAAGTGAATCTTTAAATAAAGAGTACACTTAATGAGCACTGAGTAATGTATAGAATTGTTGAATCACTATGTTGTACACCTGAACCTAATATAACACTATGTTAACTAAACCGGAATTAAAATTAAAAAAATAACAAAAAAATTACTATCCTTCAAAACATGGCATCTTTTCTATAGGTCACTGTTTAATCCAAAAGAATTAGTACTATTTTTAGCTTTAAAAGCCATCCTTGAGTAAAGCAACACCTATTATTAGCAGACTAGTATAGTTACAATTTTCAGTCATTTGACCTTATTACTGGGTTTTATTTTTTACCATTTCTGTATTTTCTTTATGATTTTAAGTCTTTTCTCATAATTTTTGTCTGTTTCCTATAAAACCAGAAATGGTAATAGTGTATTTGCCACTTTCCTAAAGATGTAAACAGTGAGTTATTTATTAAGTATCTCACACTGTTTTGATTAAATATATTCTAGAGAGGCAACAGTGGTAGGAAAAAAAACAAAAACACCAGACTCAATCTTTCTAAACTTCTGATTTCTCATGTGTTAAACTGGAATAATTGTCTCAAAAAATATTAATAATATTACCTCATTCATAGAGTTATTGTGAAGACTAGATAAGGTAATGAAAGTAAAGCACTTAGTATAGTTTCTGGCATATAGTAAGTACTCAGTAAATGTTTATCACCACTACTGATATTGCTGCTGTTGGTGTGGTGGGTTTTTTTTTTTCTTTTCTTTTCTTTCTTTCTTTCTTTTTTAAAATTTTATTTATTTGACAGAAAGAGACACAGTGAGAGAGGGAACACAAGCAAGGGGAGTGCGAGAGGGAGAAGCAGGCTTCCCGCTGAGCAAGGAGCCTGATGCAGGCTCCCAGAACGCGGGGATCATGACCTGAGCCACCTAGGCGCCCCTCTTTTTTTTTTATTTATTTATTTGACAGAGCACAAGCAGAAAGAGCAGCAGTTGGAAAGAGAGGGAGAAGCAGACTCCTCGCTGAGCTGGGAGCCGAATATGGGGCTTGATCCCAGGACCCTGGGATCATGACCTGAGCCAAAGGCAGATGCTTAACCAACTGAGCCACCCAGGCCCCTTGGTCTGAGTGGTTTCTATTGGCTTATCCAAAACCTAAATTTTATTTATTTATTTATTTTTAAAGATTTTATTTAGTTACTCAACAGAGCATGTGCAAGGGAAACAGCAGGCAGAGGGAGAGGGAGAGGGAGAAGCAGGTGGCATGGGACTCGATCCCAGGACCTTGAGATCGTGACCTGACCTAAAGGCAGATGCTTAACTGACTGAGCCACCTAGGCACCTATCCAAAACTTATATTTTAAAAGTGAGGTTTTTCCAGTGCTCCCAGTTATGAAGTTTTTATACATGGTCTCTTTATACTCTTGTGTATTTATTATCTGTAATATTTTTATTCTCCCATTTTCACAATTGCTCGTCTGTTAAAAATGCTTATATTCAATGGAATCATGTTTTCAGATAACTTATGGGCGAATTAAAAAATTTATCAGAAAAGTTTTCATTACCTAAATATATTTTTCTTGGGGCGCCTGGGTGGCTCAGTTGGTTGAGCAGCTGCCTTCAGCTCAGGTCATGATCCCAGGGTCCTGGGATCGAGCCCCGCATCGGGCTCTCTGCTCAGCGGAGAGCCTGCTTCTCCCTCTCCCTCTGCCTGCAGCTCTGGTTACTTGTGCTCTCTCTCTCAGTCAATTAAATAAATAAAATCTAAATATTTTTTTCTTTAAATTGTATTCAGAACACTAAAATCACAACTATTTCCTTGATAATTTTGGGGAGAGATTCGCCTAATTTTCTCACTCCTTTTTTTTTAGGTACTTTTAACTAATCAGATGACAACGAAGATTGATAGAAATCAGGCCTTGCTTGTTCCTGCATTGGGTGGGTAATCAGAGAAGCATTTTTATTAAGTTTTTTATTTAAGTAATCTCCACAACCAACGTGGGGCTTGAACTCACAACCCCAAAACTAAGAATCACATGCTCTTTCGACTGAGCCGCCCAGGTGCCCCAGATAAGCATTTTAACTTAATACATTTTTTCTATCTCTTTCATGTGATGCTTGTTCAGTACTGGAAGTTCCATGAAAGCAGAGATTGTTTCTGATTATTTGGTGATAAGCCTTATTTTTTTTGAAGATTTTATTTATTTATTTGACAGAGACACAGCGAGAGAGGGAACACAAGCAGGGAGAGTAGATGAGGGAGAAGCCGGCTTCCCACCAAGTAGGGAGCCCAATGCGGGGTTTGATCCCAGGACCCTAGAATCATGACCTGAGCCAAAGGCAGATGCTTAAAGACTGAGCCACCCAGGCACCCCTTCACCAATAAGTCTTGGCATGGAACGCAGTGCCCTTAGATACCCACTCATCCTTTCAGTTATTTAACAACCATTTGTTAAGCATCTATTATTTGGCAACTATTGTGTCAGGCACTGAGCATATAAATATTCATAAGATGACTCTTGCCTTCAGAAAGTCTTAAGCAGGAGGAAGGGTGAATCCATTTAAATACGGATCCCACTACAGTAAACAGACTTATGACTTACTTTAAAAAAAAAAAAAGATTTTATTTATTTATTTGACACAGAGAGAGATCACAAGTAGGTAGAGAGGCAGGCGGGGGGGGGGAGCAGGCTCCCCACTGAGCAGACACCCCGATGTGGTACTCATCCCAGGACCCTGAGATCATGACCTGAGCCGAAGGCAGAGGCTTAACGCACTGAGCTACCCAGGCGCCCCCTTATGGTTCTTTCTAACCTCAGTCATGGTTTTGTTAGGACACAGTGCTTCGAGATTTTTCCTTTTACTAAATTCTTCAAGAATATTCTGTCAAAGGGGCGCCTGGGTGGCTCAGTGGGTTAAGGCCTCTGCCTTTGGCTCAGTCATGATCTCAGGGTACTGGGATCGAGCCCCCATCAGGCTCTCTGCTCAGCAGGGAGTCTGCTTCCCTTCCTCTCTCTGGCTGCCTCTCTGCCTACCTGTGATCTCTGTCTGTTAAATAAATAAATAAAATCTTTTTTTAAAAAAAAGAATATTCTGTCAAAGTTTTTGCTTTTCTTCTGTTAGCCAGCAATATGTTAGTAGGTCTGATGATACAGAAGATTGACAAAGTGTTGACTCAAACTATAAAGTTTTCTGAAAGCAAGTAAAGGGTGATGATCTTCAGTATTTCCACAGCTAGGTAAAAATCTGTTAATCTCAGGATGTTACCCATGTGTACAAGGGGTTTTGAAAGTATAAGTATATTCTCATGTTAAATTAGGTAAAGTAAAACTCTTTTGGTCAGAGGCATTCTGAGAGACTTTTATAACCTTGTCAATAAGGCAATATACAGTTGTTCTGTTTTTATTCCCACCAGGGGAAAGTTGGGGACATGCTGCTACAATACGGCTAATCTTTCATTGGGACCAAAAGCAAAGGTCAGTATAGAAACAAGTTAATAATTCTGAATATTGGGTAAATTACACTAAACATTTATATTTTCTTTGATCTACTCCAGTGGGTGAAATCTACAGTGTCTCATGAATGAAAGCTTTTGTTACCTTGTCCTCCATCACCTAGAGAAAACGTAGAAACATGTTGTTAAACTGCACATTTAGCTAACATAGGAAATTCTTTGGAATATTTAAATGATGGGGTGCACCTGAAATGAGTAGGTGGCCAAGGAATGCTACCTTCTAAAGCTCTTTGAAATCAAGTACCATTTATTAGCCTTGAAGAAGGAGGTGGGTACTCTGTGTTCCTAGAAGGGATTGAAAGAAGAATAAAATTAGGACAAAGGAAAACTTTTGAGGTTAGCTTTAGGACTAATTTATGTGGAAAATAGGATGGCTTTTCATAGTTGCTTAATGTATTTCTTGTATGAAATTGTGTCTATTTTTGTTTTCTTTTGTATTTTGCTATCCTACTTTTGTTACCCAGTTACTTACCTGCCTTTCACAAGTATTGTTCTTTAAAATAAAACTATGACAGCATGAAACCTTTGTATTTGTTTTTAAAGCTGCTGAGCAAGTGAACAAACCAGCTTTCATTTTCTTTAAAACAGGCAAGTGAAAGCTGTGGAGTCTTTTATTCTACACTTCTAGAAATGTCAGATTTATGCCAGCCCCTCTGCTTTGAGATTAATTTGTATAACTGAAAGCAGTTGGTTTGGAAATGCTGTAATGAAAGGAGGAAATTGAGAAAGCATGTGGGCAAAGATGGAAAAAAGGGTTACTTAAATATATATCAGGTCTGGTCAGTGAAATTGTCTCAGTTTTTGCCTACATTTATTTTTGTTCTTCTCCAAACTGAAAAAAAAAATCATGCCTAACCAAATTAGGTTTTCCTTACTCTGAGCTCATGGCAGAATTTATTACACTTACATACATCTTTTGAAACCAGTTCTTGTGGTTTATATCTCTTTTAAAAATAACATTTCTGTGGGGCACCTAGGTGACTCAGTTGGTTGAGTGTCTGCCTTCAGCTTGGGTCATGGACCTGGGGTCCTGGGATTAACCCCTGCATCGGGCTCTCCCTCTGTCTACTTCTCTGCCTGCTTGTGTGCTCTCTCTCTCTCTGGCAAATAAATAAATGAAATCTTTAAAAAAATAACATTTCCAGAGAGCTCAGGTAACTTTTTTTTTTTTCATAACACATAGTGCTTTACAATTGACTTCCATCCCCCAGTTCTGTAAATAAGTCATTGTATTCTGAATCACAAAAGGAATTCTTTCCTCAGCAACAAACCCTTTGGCAATAGTTCTCCAGATGAGAATCTTTTGAACATATTGCTTATACTTTCCCAGATTTAGGTTTTCCGTAAAGTGCATCCCACTGTGTAAATGTTTTTAGGGATTCTCCTTGAACGAGTATATAGTAGTAGTCTTCCACTCTTACTCTACTATTAAATATTCACTAATAGAAATACATCTAAAATATAAAAATATGAGCAAACCAAGATGTTTCATCTTTTAATGCATTCATCAGAAAATGTTTGCCTTCTTTGTCAAATTCTAGAAGTTAGCATTGGTTAAGGTACTCATGAGATCAGAAAATTATGCTCATTTTTTAAGCATTAACCATTTTATGACTTTCAGCTTCTTACTCATCCTTTCCAAGAAATTGGAGAATGGTGTTGAACATTGAATTAGATAGATTTTTTTTAAAGATGCTATTTATTTTTTTGAGAGAAGATAGAGCACAAGTGGGGAGGAGAGGGAGAGGCAAGCTCCCTGTGAACATGGAGCCTGATGTGGGGCTCCATCCCAGGACCCCAGGATCATGACCTGAACCGAAGGCAGACATGTAATCGACACCCAAATGCCCTGAATTGGATGGATTTAGGGAATCTCTGTTCCATAAGTTTTTTCTATATCCCAAACTATCATATTAGGACTGCTTGCTTATGATAGGTATTTCACTGGGCAGTTTATATATAATATTTCATATAATCCCTTCAATAAGTCTTTGAAGGATCTATACCTACATAGAAGTGAGAAGACCAAGTCTGCCCAGAAAGATTAAATGTAATTAATTTATTGAAATTTATTGAAATTTTATTAACTGTCCTTTATTGTGTTAAGCATTGTGTATGTGTATGTATATATATGTGTGTGTGTATATATATATTTCATTTTATTTTCCAAATAACTATGAAATAAGTAGTAATATCCACATTTTATAGTTGACTCTGTAATTATTGAAATTTATTGAAATTTATTTATTGAAATTTTATTGAAATTTTATTAACTGTCCTTTATTGTGTTAAGCATTGTGTATGTGTATGTATATATATGTGTGTGTGTGTGTATATATATTTCATTTTATTTTCCAAATAACTATGAAATAAGTAGTAATATCCACATTTTGTAGCTGACTCTATAATAGTATGTTTCTTTTACTATAATTGTTTTTTCTACAATGTAATTACAGTATTGTGTTGATTGCCAGCAAATCTGAAAGTATAGCTCTTATCTTCGTTTTTAGGTAAAATCCTTTTCTCCAAACTGTCCCCCCCCCCCAAGCTGGGGATATATGATAAGTAATGTGCATACTTTATTATAATCAAAATAAGTTGACCTCATTTAATAGAATTAAATAGTTTTATTCTTCATTGTTTGGAACCAGTTATCTAAAAAAAAAAAAAGAAACCAGTTATCTTTAAGTCATTAGAGTTGCATGAAATCTTGTATGTGTTCTAAAATTTAGTTTATCTTGAAAGGACAAAAATAGAAATTCACACTGGGAAAAAATAGTTATAAAAATGAAACTTCCAGTTTGAGCAGAAAACTAAAAACCTTGATTAGTCAAATTTATATTGAGAATTGAACCTTAGTGTCCTATATTATACTCCAGTCCCCATCTTTCCCCCAAACACCCGACTTTTACCCTTTGACTAACAATGAAATGACATTCCGGCAGTTATTCAAATAAGTACTTTGTCTCTGTCCTGTATATTGTACGGGTTTTCCTCCAGTTTGCATATTCATGATAATATGAGGCTGAGATTGTTCAGAATTATATCATTCTTTGCCAAGAAGATCTGGTGGTAGAGTGGAGTAATATATCAACACCCCCACACAGTGTTTCATATGTGTGCTCAGCTTTAGAGCACAAATTGTGCTTCTGTCGTATTTCTTCCTGACCCAAACTGTGTAGTTCAGCCATATGTTAAGCTTCATTTCTGCTGGGGCCATGAGCCAAGTGATTCTTTGGTTTAGTTTGTTGTTTAAAAAGATTTCTTGAGATGCAGATATGACATATAAAATTATTTTATTTTTACTTAGGAATTTGAGGAAATTTTTCAACCTGAATATTTAATGCCCACTTGATTTTAGGATTTTTAATAAACATGTAAAAGCTTAAAAGCTTATTTACTTTTTTTTTTTTTCAAGATTTTATTTATTTGACGGAGAGAGGATAAGCACAAGTAGGGGGAGCAGCAGGCAGAGGGAGAGAGAGAAGCAGGCTCCCCGCTGAGTTAGGAGCCCAGTGTGGGGCTCGGTCCCAGGACCCTGGGATCATGAGCCAAGCTAAAGGCAGACGCCTAACGAGTGAGCCACCCAGGTGCCCCAAAAGCTTATTTATTTTTTAATAATTTTCTCAGAAAATTCAGATGTATTGGGTATCTTTTTGGATATATGGTGATATTACGACGTGATTTAGATACTAATTTTTCAGGTTAGCTAGTTTTTGTTTTATTGAATCAAAGAGAGTGATGTTTTATAATAAGGCAGGCTAAAATGAGCTATTCCTCTATTTTTCTGTTATATATACATATATATATATATTTTTAACTTTTATTTATTTAAAAAAGTATTTTTTAAGTAATCTCTGCTTAAAGTGGAGCTCCAACTTACAACTTGGAGATCAGGAGTCACATGTTCTACCAACTGAGCCAGCCAAGCACCCCATTTTTTTGTTATATTTTGTATTAAGGATAGAATTATCAACACTAAAGCATTGTAAAAATTTATAATCTCCATCCCTAACACAACTACTCTTATATTACACATTACACAGCAGTTACTTCATTTTTGCCTACAATTGCAATTACAGAGTATATGACATTTTGGATTCTGTTGTTTTTGTCCAAAAGTATAAACCTAAAACATTAAACTAATGGACTGTGATCTCTGATTGCTTCTCTCCCCCTTTTTTTTTTTTTAAGAGTTTATTTATTTATTTGACGACAGAGATGACAACTAGGCAGAGGCAGACTGGGGGGCTGGGGAAGCAGGCTCCCTGCTGAGCAGAGAGCCCGATGTGGGGCTCTATCCCAGGACCCTGGGATTATGACCTGAGCCAAAGGCAGAGGCTTTAACCCACTGAGCCACCCAGGCGCCCCTTCTCTTTTTTTATTTTGAAGATTTATTTATTCATTTGAGAGAGAGAAAGTGAATGTGCACCAGGAGGGAAGGGCAGAGGGAGAAGGAGAGGGAGAGAGTCTCAACCAGGCTCAGCTTGAGCTTGGTCCTGGGGCTTGATCCCAGGACCCTGAGATCATGACCTAAGCCAAAATCAAGAGTCAGATATTTAACCAATGGCACCATCCAGGTACCGCTGATTGCTTCTCTTTTGAATTGTGTCTGAGCAGAGGGGCAGTTTCAAACTTTGAAGAGTAACATATCATGAACCAAAGACAATCTGAATTGTCTTTGAAAACAAATCAGAAATTGCTCCCGCCTCTGTCGTGGAGCAGTCTTCCGGGCTCCCTCTGCAAATGGACTCTGTGGCCTAGTATCCTGATCCCTACACCCATGATCATGTGCTGAGGCTCATGAGGGGTTACTGCCGAGGTTTCCACCAGCCCACAAGCGACTGCATGGCAGCCATCTCCTCCAGCAGCTCACTTGTGGCCACCTGTTACCAGTGTGTCCTGGGTTCCACTTCTGGTAACAGCTCCTGTGCAAGTGCAGCCATCCCTCGCCACCCTGGTCTCGCCAAGGCTGACTCGGGTCATTGGTGGTCAAGGTTCTTTTTTGGGAAGTCCACTCTCCCATTCATGGCTATAGTGTTGGAGTCTCCAGAAGGCTCAGAATCTCCTCAGGCCTCCAGTAGCATGATCACCTGTGACTCGGCTCTGGAAGCCTTGAGGAAGCAGCCTGGTGGCCAGCCTGGAAAAGCCAACACTGGGCCCCAATCCTGATTAGCCATACCAGCCACCAGGCTCATTGAGAAGGTGGTAGGCTCATCAGAGCTCTTCTCCTCCCCTCCCATAAACTAGGCAGTCTACAGCAAGCAGAAGCAGTGGGTTCTTTTATATCAAAACAGCAAAACACCAAAAGGGAAATTGAGAGAACCCTGCTGTTTACTGTCCAAGCCACACTCAAGCCTTCCTGACACCCTGTAACCATGTGCCTTGAACCAAGTAGAAAACAAACTCCAAGCAGCCAGTAAAAATAAATCAACATTACATTGTATGTAAGAAGGTGATTCTTTTAACTCTGAGAGTTTATGATTTTTCTCTAAGTTAGAATCTGCATTTTGTGCAGTTATATCATTGTTTTTTTGTGGTAGGGAGAGGGACATGGTTTTTTTTTTTGTTTTTTTTTTTTTTCGATTTAAATTCAATTAGCCATCGTATAGTACATCATTAGTTTCAGATGTAGTGTTCAACAATCCATCAGTTGCATATAACACCCAGTGCTCCTCACGTATGTCAGTTTTTAAAACTGGTAAATTGTGGGGTGCCTGGCTGGCTTAGTCAGTAGATCATGCAACTCTTGATCTTGGGGCTGTGTGTTCAAGCCCAAAGTTGGGTATAGAGCCTACTTTAAAACACCTTTTTTAAATTAAATTGTAGTGAATTATACATATGATAAAATGTTATGTTTAGTTGTTTAGTGTACAGTTTAGTGACATGAAGTACTTTCACATTATTGTGCAGTCATCACCACCATCCATCTCCTGAACTTTTTCATCTTCCCCAACTGAAACTGCTTCCATTAAACACTAACTGCTATTCTTCCCTCCCCCAGTCTATGGCAACCACCATTCTACCTTCTGTCTATGAATTTGAGTACAATAGGCACCTCATGTAAGTGGAGTGATACAGTATTTATCCTATTGTGCCTGGCCTTTTTTCACTTAGCATAGTTTTCAATGTTCACTGTACATGGTGACAAGAACTTTCCTTTCCAAGACTAAATAATATCCCATTATATGTAAAAACTACATTTTGTTTATCCATCTGTCAGACACTTAGGTTGCTTCTGTCTTTTGGCTATTGTGAATAAGTTATATCAGTTTCAAAGTAATTTTGAAAAGCACTTAAAAAGCTTTTGCTTAGGTGGCACCTGAGTGGCTCAGTCAGTTAAGCACCCAACTCGTGGTTTCAGCTCAGGTCATGATCTCAGGGTTGTGGGATTGAGCCCCACGTCTGGCTCTGTGCTCAGTTCAGAGGTTGCTTGAGATTCTCTCCCTCTGCTTCTCCCCCTGCCCTCTCTCCCTCTTGCTCGCTCTCTCTCAAATAAGGTATACAAATAAAAATCTTTTTTAAAAAATTTTTTTGCGTAGGCCGCCTGGCTGGCTCAGTCTGTAGAGTATAAGCCTCTTGATCTTGGGGTCATGAGTTCGAGCCCCACATTGGACATAGAGATTACTTAATTAAAAAAAATTTTTTTAAATAATTTAATAAATTTTTTTGCTTATATTTGTTGCTTTTACAATATTTGAGCAAGCTTAATAAGAGCTTAGAATTTTATATCTAACTACTTTCAGCTTTCAATTTTATATTACTTTGTAAAGAACACAATAAGATTCTACCTAAACAGACCTTGTTCTGTCATGATGATGATTCTCTGGATATAATCATTTTGAAAGAATCTGTCTTCCTTGCTTATTTGTATTAGTATGATATGACTATGTACTCCTCATTTATATCCCAAGAAATTGTCTAATACTTCTGTCGTGACAAGTAACACAATTACTGCATAAAGTTGGGAAAACAAACAAAAAACCAATCTTTATCTTGTAGTAACAACTTAACTTTTTGATTTTAGTCTTCTAGTAATTTTTCTATATATGTTGATTTACATACTCATAACTGTGGGCTCATACAGCGTAACTTTTACTTAATATATTATTAACATTTTCTTATCTTGTTAAATATTTTTTTCCACATCTTCTGAAGCATCAGTAGTATTTTGTCATGTAGAAATTTATTTGAATTACTCATTGGACATTTAGGTTGCTTTAAAATTCCACTTATATAAACAACTCGTTATTATATGTAATGATTATTATATGCATACATATAGCTATTGATTAAAGGAATCTTTTTGATATTTCTTTGCTTTCTGTGTCCTTAGGGAAGAAAACAATAGAATTGTAGTGAAAAACTTTAAATGTAAATTATTATATCAGTCATCTGAACTAACTAAGATCATGTGTTTGTGTATATTTATTCTTTTTCTCTAAGCAGGTTGGCAACATTGTACAAATCACCAAGCCAGAAGGAATCTACAGTACTGTTTCAAATCACAGTCAGTATTATTTGATTAGAGTGGGGTTTTGGTGTTGGTGGGCAGTAATTATCTGAAGAGAGCATTTACAAATTGCTTCTGTTAACTTCTGTAGGCAGCAAGCATATTTGAGGACAGCTTTCGATGCTTAGAACATTATCCTCAAAATAGTATATATACAGAATATTCCGGTGACAATTGGACTGAAATTTATTCTTAAGAACAGAGGAAATACTTATTTGTAGGCTAATGTGTTCCATGCCATATGTAATGTTAGGATATTAAAAATTTTTAAAGTGGAAGTTGTTAAAGATTTTCCAAGAAAAAAATACTAACATTACCCATTTTAGTCAGTAGATATTATAGATCTGTCATAGCCACCAAATATATCCTGCTTAAAATGTTAATCTTCCTATAATTTAAAATCATAGAACACACTTTTTTGGCTGAAATATGCATATTTATCAGTAGTGTTGAGCCAGATATATTCTTGGCATCTCATTTTTTAAGGACAAGAACAGAAATAGAGATTCTGAAACTGAATTATCAACTCAGTCTTTGTACTGCTTAGGTGCATTTAAAGTATCCTAATTGGAAAACTAAATTTTGAGTATTTAATTGTGAAAATAAATTTGTAAAGCACCTAAGTAATTAGTACATGTTACTTCCTTTTACTCTTCAATAGAGTCACTATAAAGTTTGTTAAGATTTTCTTTTGGAGTGTATTTTTATAATGCACTTCTGTGTGTGTATGTATAAACAATATATAAGTAAATAAATACAGATATAAAATACTCTAGATTTAAAATACTCTAGTACAGCTTTGGCTTGGACACCAATTCAGGAGGTTTAACCTCTGCATTTGCAGTGCTTAATAACTTCTGTCTCAAGAATAAAGTAGCTCTTTTATCAGTAACTTAAAAATATTTCAAAAACCAATTGTTATTTTAGATGTTCTTAAACCATACTTGTATATTTTTTCATCTTCCAGCCCCAGGGATTTAGAGATGCTGTTGTTGCTACTGCATCTTCTTTGCAAACAGAAGGTTCACTGAATTTCCGAAAACGGTCACGAGAATCAGAAGAAGAACAGGAATCCAAAGACTAGTCTTAAAGTATACATATGTGTTGATGCTGTGAGATGTAATATATACAAGTAGTAGACTCTCTATTTTAAAATATAAACACACACTATGGCATATATGAATCAAGAGCATATGAAGTGAATGTGAAAAACACTAAATGAGTATGATTCTCTGAATTTTTCTAAAGCAGTTCTACAATTATATTTTGCCCTGTTTTCATTTTTAGTAACAGCAGAGATGATAACAGGTATTGTATTTTTGCAAGTGTGAAAAGCTGATCTCATGTAGCCAATCTGAATTTACCATTCAGATTGTTTTTTCCTTTTTTCTTTGCTAGTTGCTTAGAAAATCCCAGGAAGAAAAGGTTTTTTGTTTTTTTTTCACATTCCTATTGGGTTTTCCTCTTTAAATGTAGATTTTTTTTTTTTTAAGATTTTATTTATTTGACAGAGAGAGAGTGAGATGGAGAACACAAGCAGGGGGTAGTGGGAGAGGGAGAAGCAGGCTTCCCATGGAGCAGGAAGTTCTGGGCTCGATCCCAGGACCCTGGGATCTTGACCTGAGCCGAAGGCAGACACTTAACAACTGAGCCACCCAACTGCCCCTAAATGTAGTTTTGATAATTTTTAAAAATGACCTGGTTTTGAGCCATCTCTTACTTGACATCATGGCCACCTCAGACCTTTGGTGAACCCCAATACCATTAAAAAGAGAATCAAGAAGTTCATCCACCACCAGGCAGACCGATATATCAAAATTAAGCACAATGGCAGAAACCCAGAGTCATTGACAATAGGGTGCACAGAAGATTCGAGGGCTAGATCTTGATGCGCAAAACTGGTTACAGGAGCAACAAGAAAACAGAGCACATGCTGCCCATTGGTTTCTCAAGTTCCTGGTCCACAGTGTCAAGGAGCTTGAAGTGCTGCTGATGTGTAGCAAATCTTACTGTGCAGAGATTGCTCACAGTATATCCTCCAAGAACCACAAAGCCACTGGAAAGAGCAATCCTGAGGGCCATCAGAGTTACCAGTCCCAATGCCAGGCTGCGCAGCCAAGAAAAAGAACAGACAATTTATGTGCATGTCGTATTTGTGTTAATAAAACCGTAAAACTACAAAAAAAGAAAAAGGCTTGTTTTTAGTATTACAAAGAAAAGCCAGCACCATGAGTCAGCATATTATTGTATTCATTTTAATGGTAGAATACAAATTTTAGATGACCAATCAGATTTTAGTGACCCCAATCCTAATTTAGTGACCCTAATCCCCAGATCCTAAGCCATTGGTTTATTTATTTTTTTTTTAAGATTTTATTTATTTGACAGAGAGAGATCACAAGTAGGCAGAGAGGCAGGCAGAGAGAGAGAGAGGGAAGCAGGCTCCCCGCTGAGCAGAGAGCCCGATGCGGGACTCGATCCCAGGACCCTGAGATCACGACCTGAGCCGAAGGCAGTGGCTTAACCCACTGAGCCACCCAGGCGCCCAACCATTGGTTTATTTTTTATGTTACTTTATGTTAAGGGAAGGACTTGGAGCTGTTACCCTATCTAGAAATTGTCTAGAATGTTCATCTTCCAGAATACTCAGGTTGATAAACTCACAGTTACTTATTTCTACATTTTGGAAACATGGTGTGATCCATTCTAGAATTCTAGATGTATTGACGTTTTCCTTTGAATAATTTAACACTTGGAATAAATTAAAAATTTGGATTCTTGAGTAGTTTTAAAATCATCTAAAAATATTTCGGCACCTGATTCTTCTTAGTACTTCTCCATTCATTCACAAAATTTACTGTGGTTTTCAGTGGAGGAAAATTACTTAAATAACTCAATATTATATACTGTGACAACCATGTTCTCCAGATTTTAGTGATACTTGGTATTTCCTGTCCCAGACTGACCATTAAATTAATAAAATTTTAAAAATATAATTATTCTGGGGACGCCTGGGTGGCTCAGTTGGTTAAGCAGCTGCCTTCGGCTCAGGTCATGATCCCAGAGTCCTGGGATCGAGTCCCACATTGGGCTCCTTGCTCAGCGGGGAGCCTGCTTCTCCCTCTGCCTCTGCCTGCCTCTCTGTCTGCCTGTGCTCACTCTCTCTGACAAATAAATAAAATCTTAAAAAATATATATATAATTATTCTGTAATTGATTATATATAGAATAACCATAGTTTTCCAGGACTTTTTTGAGAATGAAATTAGACACTGCTAACAGTTACACTAGGACAGTGGACATAAATCAGGACCATCCCAAGCAAATCAGGTATTTAGTCATCCAATTATATAAGACTAATTTCAAATGACTACTTTAGTGAAGAATGACTGGTTGTAATTATTTTTGAGGTCTTCAAGGCATTTATTTTTATTATCAATGTAGGCATTATTTAAAAAATTACCTATCATTTTATATTCTCTTGCTCAAATCATAAAATCAAGAGAGTGAGGGGGTTATAAGTGATAAATATCAGTGTTACTAGGCTTCAGAACTATAGAAATCTCATAAAGCATCATAACACTACTTTAAAGAACTATAGGACCCAGAATATAGACAAAGCCAAGTGTACTTCTTTTTGTTTGCAACTCTTTTTAGGTAAACTATGTAAAATAGCCTTTCATGGCGTCTGGTGGTTCAGTTGGTTAGGCATCTGCCTTCGGCTCAGGTCATGTTCCCCGGGTCTCAGGATCAATCGGCCTGTGTCCAGCACTCCATTCAGCAGGGTGTCTACCTCTCCCTCTCCCTCTCGCCTCTCCCCTTCCCTCCTACCCTCTCTCAAATAAATAAAATCTTTAAAATAGCCTTTCAAAGTTGTTGCTATTGCTAAGAAGATAATTATTTTCCTAGTTATACACTTAAATCTTAGTCTACTTGGGCTGCAATAACAAAATACCATAAATTTAAGCAACAACATTTTCTCACAGTGTTAGAGACTGGAAGTCCCAGATCATTGTGCCAGCATGGTGTGGTTCCAGTGAAGCTTGTAGACGGCCGCCTACTTATTCCATGCTCACAAGGCCTTTCCTTGGTGAATGTGCATGGAGAGAGCTTTCTCTCTTCATCTTCTTAAAAAGCCACCAGTCCTATCAGATTAGGACTTCACCTTTATGACCTCATTTAACATTAATTACCTTCTAAAAGCCCTAGCTCCAAATATAGTCACACTGAAATTTAGAGCTTCAACATGAATTTTGGGAAGAGAATTCAGTCTGTAGAAATTCAGGAAATTTGGGGGCACCTGGGTAGCTCAGTCAATTAGGTGTCTGCATTCAGCTTGGGTCATGATCTCAGGGTCCTGGGATCAAGCCCCATGTCAGGCTCCCTGCTCAGTGGGGAATCTGCTTCTCCCTCTGCTTCTCTCCCTTCTCATGCTCTTTCTCAGATAAATAAATAAAAATCTTTTAAAAAATTGTTACTTTTTAAAGAGCCTAATATATATCCTCTTGTGCTCCTCATAATTTTTCTATGATTGTTTTTAATGGTTGTGCATAATTTTAAACTTCTTTTTGGAGTTTGTTATTACTATATTTTTTAGTGTTATAAACAGTGCTCTTAATAAGCATACAAGTTCCTTTTTAAAAGAAATTGAAATGGAAATTGTATTAATTTTCCATTGTTTTGGTAAAAAAAAATTACCACAGATTTAGTAGCTTAAAAGAACACACATTTATTATCTTACGAGTCTGAAATCAGTTTCACAGGGCTAAAATCAAGGTGTCAGCAAGCCTGCATTCCTTCTGTAGGGTGTAGGGAAAATCCATTTTCTTGTCTTTTCTAGCTTCTAGAAGCTGCCTGCATTCTTTGGCTCATAGCCCATCTTCAAAGACACAGTGTAGCATCTTCTAGTCTCTCTCTGTTTCCAGTCTGATTCAATTGCCTTTTTCCAAATCTGTCTCCTGCCTTCCTTTTATAAGGACACTTGTGATTACACTTAGGGCTCAGTCAGATAATCCAGGATAATATCCCTATCTCAAGGCTGTTACTCACATCTGCAGAATCCCTTTTGGCATGTAAATTAGCATTCACAAATTCCAGGATTAGGTTGTAAATGTTTGGGGGGGACCCATTATTCAGCCCCTCAATTCATGTAGTAACATAATTCAAGACATAATGATCTTTTTGTGACAAATTAACACATTAAAGTTTGCAAAGCACTGGGACAGACTTGTTGACATTTTTAACTGTATTCATAGATGGTCATTCCCATTTATGAAAGTGAAAGGGAAAAAAAGGGTATGAAAAGAAATGATAGGGGCGCCTGGGTGGCTCAGTGGGTTAAAGCCTCTGCCTTTGGCTCGGGTCATGATCCCAGGAACCTGGGATCGAGCCCCGCATGGGGCTCTCTGCTGGGCAGGGAGCCTGCTTCCTCCTCTCTCTCTCTCTGCCTGCCTCTCTGCCTACTTGTGATCTCTATCTGTCAAATCGATGAATAAAATCTTAAAAACAAAAACAAAAACATGTATTTTAAAAAAAAATGATAGTTCCTTAGCTTTTTGAAAATTTTATTTTTCAAGGACTGTTTTGGTTTTTTTTTTTTAAGATTTTATTTATTTATTTGACAGAGATCACAAATAGGCAGAGAGAGAGAGGGGGAAGCAGGCTCCCTGCTGAGCAGAGAGCCCGATGTGGGGGCTTGATGGCTTGATCCCAGAACCCTGGGATCATGACCAGAGCCAAAGGCAGAGGCTTTAACCCACTGAGCCACCCAGTTGCCCCTGTTCTTTTTTAATTATAAAATATATGTAAGTATAAATTGTAAGTATAGATTTTCCCCCCAGTCTCTTCTGTTTCAACTCATGATGTGATCTCATGCTACAAGTAAATCAATTAAAATCTCACCACCTGGCTAACCAATGATTGCATGCATCTTTCATTTTGTGGTTAGGCAATGTGGTAAATCCAAAAGATGTATATTGGCTTTTACTACTTTTCATGCCACTGCTCTGATCACCCTTTCTGGTAATTCCTTTATACACATAGATGTATTTGCACACACAAAATAAACATTTATTTCCACAGTATTTGTTATGTCAATTCCATGTTTTGCCATGTCCTGGCCATAGTTTAGTACAACACAGGCCATTAATATTCTACTTTAAATATTACTCATTCTGGGAAGAATAAACAAATACCAGCAATTCAGAATTGCTCTGCTCTGAGAAGCATTTTCCACATTAGTGCACTTAGAAAATAAGTTTGATTTCAAAAAAGTTAATAAAGGTATAAAATATAATGTATAGAATTAAAAGCTCGGGGCACCTGGGTGGCTCAGTGGGTTAAGCCTCTGCCTTCACCTCAGGTCATGATCTCAGGGTCCTGGGATCAAGCCCCGCATCGGGCTCTCTGCTCAGTGGGGAGCCTGCTTCCCCCTCTCTCTCTGCCTACCTCTCTGCCTACTTGTGATTTCTCTCTCTGTTGAATAAATGAATATAATTTAAAAAAAAAGAAATTTTGGACAACCTAATTCAGGATTTTTGTTTTGTTTTATTTTCAGGCTAGAAGCTTAACATTTCAATCCAGTGATTGCTAGAGGGAACCTTACAGATAATCCCACCAGTATCTTTAATGCATAAATCTATAATTTTTCAAACAAGCAAGTAGTTTTTTTAAACTAATTCCTTACTGGTTTTACAAACAATTTATCTTTTTTTTTTTTTAAAGATTTTATTTGTTTATTAGAGCAAGAGAACACAAGCGGGGCAGTGGCAGAGGGAGAGGGAGAAGCAGGCTCTCTACTAAGAAGGCACACGCTTAACTGGCTGAGCCACGCAGGTGCCCCACAATTTATCCTTTTTTGAAGACTTTTTTTTCCCAGAGTATTATAACTTTAATTTGAATTTGGGGGGATATGTAACTTAAAGCATTCATATAGTGCCTTGTGATTTTCAAACACTTTTATATTATTTAATTTCATCCTTGTAGCAACTCTGTAAGGTAGATGGGATAGGCTGGCATGTCTGTTTTCATTCCTTCTATCCATCCATCCATCAAAAGTATAAGATACACACATTTAACAACTACTTGTTGAATGAATATTTCAAATAAGATTTAGAATAAATTCTGTTTTTCCAGTGGTCTAATAAGAATACCACTTGTCATGCATAGGTTGATGTTTCTGAGCACTTTTTATTACTGTAAAAAATATATAATTTAATAATGGTGTTGAAATTTTTGCTTGATTCTTTATTACTATTATTTTTTTAAGTAAACTCTATGCCCAATGTAAGGATTGAACTCATGACTCTGAGATTGAATCATTTGCTCTACCAACTGAGCAAGCCAGGTGCCCTAAAGTATTTTTTCACTTTTAAAAATTGTGATAAAATAGATACAAAATTTGCTATTTTAACCATCCTTAAATATAAAATTCAGTGGCATTAACTACATGCACAGTGTTGTATAGTTATCACCACCTTTTTTTAAGAGATTTTATTTACTTGACAGCACAAATTGGGAGTGGCAGTTGGAGGGAGAGGGAGAAGAGAAGCAGGCATCCCACTGAGCAGGGAGCCTGATGTGTGGGGTTCAATCTCAGGACCCTGGGATCATACCTGACCTGAAGGCAGATGCTTAACCAACTGAGCCACCCAGGCACCCCTATCACCACTGTTTCTAAAACTTTTTATCACCCAAACAGAAACTCTGCATCCTTGAAGCAAAATTTTCCATTCTGTACACTGCCTCCCACCCAACAAACTCCTGGTAATCTCTAATCTGTTTCTACAAATGCACCTATTGTGTATATTTTATGTAAGTGGAATCATGCAATATTTTTCCTTTTGTGCCTGGTTTAATTCACTTAACATGTTTTTCAAGGTTCATCCAGGGTGTAGCATGTATAAGAACTTCATTTTTATGGCTGAACAATATTCCATTACAAGTATATACTACATTTTGTTGATTCATTCATCTCTTGATGAACATTTTTTTTTTTAAGATAGACTTATTTGAGAGAGAGAGAGAGAGAGAGAGCGCGTGTGCGCGTGCATCTGAGGGGAGAGCCAGAGGGAGAGGGAGAGAAGGAGGCTCCACTGAGCTTGGAGCATGCAGGTTTTGATCCTACGACCCAGAGATCATGATCTGAGCCGCAATCAAGAGTTGGATGCTCAACTGACTGAGCCATCCAGGTGCCCCTCATTTGGGTTGTTTCTAATAGTGTCTGGCTTACAAATTTATGCGAGTAACACTTTTTGTTTCCTGAAACTTTTATTGACTTTTATTTATGAAATTTAGGACAGTAGATTTGTCATTGGAATATTTTCTAACTGTTCCTACTAGCTTAAATTTTAACCCTAATAAATTTACTTGCATTTCTTAGATAAGCTATTTTTATTTTCTAATTACTGTATTTTTTTTGTTGATAATGTTCCTACTAAAATGTTTACATCTAGTTGTCAGATTATAATGTGGCAGAAAAAACTAAGACTAGAGTCAGAAGACCTGCATTGTAATTTCAGCTAAGACATTAATAAGCCATGTCAATTTTGGCACCTTTATTTTATCATGCCTTTCTCTTATTTATAAAACAGTATGGGACTAAATGATAGCTAAATTCATTGTTCAAAATTTTGTGATTTCTACTTTTGTAAAGGCATTTTTTTAAAAAGATTTAATTTATTTATTTGTCAGAGAGAAAGAGAAACAAAGCACAAACAGGGGGAGCGGCAGGCAGAGGGAGAAGAAGGCTCTCCGCTAAGCAAGGAGCCCGATGCAGGACTCAGTCCCAGGACCCTGGGATCATGACCTGAGCTGAAGGTAGATGCTTAATTGATCGAGCCACCCAGGCATTCCTGTAAAGGCATTATTAAATATTCAGTTTAAGTGAGCAATACTAAAAAATATGGAAAAGAGTGACATTTACACATTTTTTATTTTCAAAATCAATAATACTAGGGATTTTATTCCAATACATTACATTTCAGTTTTGAGACATAATGTTGAAATGTTCTATTGCTTTAAAAAAAAACATTGAGTTTCAGAAGAGAGGCTGGCTGTTCATAATATGTATTTTTAGTTAACGTCAGTGCCTAAATTTACTGTTACTGTTAAAAATTTACAGAACATTTTGCTCCCTCAGAACTGATTTTGGCATAAAACATGTTGACAAGATTTCGTGTATTTCAACCACATTATAATCCTTTGTCTGTTTTCAGATTTAGTTCATCATTGACATTGGCCTTTCTGTGCTTCAGCTATCCATTTGACTCTCACTATCCATTTGGCTCTCCTTATGTATAGTAAGATGTGAGATTTTAAATATACCATTACTCTGATAATGATTTTATGTGTAGCCAGTTTTATGAGAATATAAAAAGTTGGGTTCTCAGGGACACCTGGGTGGCTCAGTTGGTTAAGTGGCTGCCTTTGGCTCAGGTCATGATCCCAGCATCCTGGGATCGAGTCCCACATCGGGCTCCTTGCTTGAGAGGGAGCCTGCTTCTTCATCTGCCTGCCACTCTGTCTCCCTGTGCTCGCTCTCTCACTCTGTCTCGCGCTCTCTCTCTCTCTCTGACAAATAAATAAATAAAATCTTTTAAAAAAAAAGTTGGGTTCTCAGAAATATCTAAGAACTCATAGGAATAAGTCCTACCTCTTTCAAAATTTAAAAATTAATGCAGATTAAAGACAAAAGCAAAGCAGCAAAGAGAATCTGTATTAAAAAGTCATATAAGCAAAAGTAAAGAGAAAGGCATAATTGGTTATGTAATGTTTGGTCTAATGATAAGTTTTTTCTTTGAGAGAAAAAATGTTTTTCTGGTCTTTATTTTTTATTTGTTTTTCAATTAATTTTTAAAAAGTAATATTTGTACAAGATTTTAAATTCAGTGAAAAGTAATTCTTCTTTCCTCCCCCATCCCTTAGTCACTCAGTTCATTTTTAGGAGGCAGCCGTGTTTACTAGTTTTTTGTGTGACCTTCCACAGCTATTCCATTTATCTAAAATACATTTTTTTCTTTATCACTCAAATTTATACCTTATTGTATTTATCAGTACACATAGAATTTTCTCAATGAAAAAATTGATGTGTGATATTCCCTTGTACAAATATACTGTTGTTCAATCATTCTTTTATTGATGGATATTTAGGTTGATCTGATTTTTTATGAAGAGATAACGAATTGGTGAGAGTGCATTTAAAATTTTGATAAATGTTACCCAGATTATCCTTCACAGAGACTATTAATTTATATCCCTACCAATGATGTTTGAGAGTAATTGTTTTTCCACACCCTGACAACACAGTATTTTCTCTTTTTTTGTCAGTTTGATAGATTTATAGAAATGACATCTCATACTGTGATACTACATTTTCTTATCTTTTTGTGTTGTTTTGTAATTTTGTTGTTCTGGTAAGTGAGGTTGGACATCTTTTCTTTTACTTTCAAGTTACTTTTTTTTTTTTTTCTTTTTTTAAGTAAGCTCTACACATAACTTGGGGTTTGAATTCAAGATCCTGAGATCAAAAATTGCGTGCTCTACCAAACAAGCCAGCCAGGTACACCCATTTACCCTGTTTCTTTTTCTGTGAAGTGGCTGTTCATATTTTTTTGTCCATTTTTCTATTGAGTGGTTGGTCTTATTAATTTGTAAGAATTCTTAACATCTTAAGGAAGGCATTAGGCCTGTATTCCCTGTATTTTTCCCAGTTTTTCTAACTTTTTGCCTTATAAAAGTATGATTTTTATATAGCCAATCTTTCACCATTATTTTGTTTCTGAGTGTTGTCTTCTGTTTAGAACTTCCCACTCCATGATTATTAAATGCTCCCATTTTTACTTACAGAATTTTCAAAAAGTTTTATTTTATGTTTAAATCTTTCCATTTGGAATTTATGTATATGTTAACTGTGGCCTTGAGTCTTGAATTTGACAGAGGATCTCTGGTTAAGGGGAATTAAGTGATATCTTAGAAGGCAGTTTTATGAAAAATGCAAGTTTATTCTAATGTCAGCCAAACTCTAAAGGCAAATTCTGTGGAGGAAAATTATTAGAATATACTAGCAGTTTGGTTAATGCATTTTTCTTTGTGAATTGTAGGGTTTCTTTATTGATATTTATTCATTTATTTATGTATATATGTATGTATGTACAAACACTCTATACCCAGTGTGAGGCTCCAACTCATGAATCTGAAATAGAGATGAACTACTACAGAGTCAGCCACGTGCCCCTTCATTCATTCATTTGTTCATTTATTAAAAGATTTATTTATTTATTTGAGAGAGAGAGAATGGGGAGGGAGGGAGAAAGAGAGAGAGAAACAGACTCCTCGTTGAGCACAGAGTCTGATGTGGGGCTTGATCTCATGACACTGAGATCATGACCCAAGCCCAAAGCAGGAGTCAGATGCTTGGGGCACCTGGGTGGCTCAGTGAGTTAAATAAAGGGCTGCCTTTGGCTCAGGTCATGATCCCAGAGTCCTGGGATCGAGCCCCGCATTGGCTCCCTACTCAGCAGAGAGCCTGCTTCTCCCTCTCCCTCTGCCTGCCACTCTGCCAACTTGTGCGCTTTCTCTATCTCTCTGTCAAATAAATAAATAAAAATCTTAAAAAGAGATGCGGGGCGCCTGGGTGGCTTAGTCGTTAGGCGTCTGCCTTCAGCTCAGGTGATGATCTCAGGATCCTGGGATTGAGCCCTGCCTTGGGCTCTCTGCTCAGCGGGGAGCCTGCTTCTCCCTCTTCCACTACCCAGGGACCCCTGAATCACTTATTTTTAAAAGTATTTTTTTCATGGGTAAGATGTTGGTTAGATTCGAAATGGTAGATAAGGAATTATTTCAAATTGATGAAAAGGAGGATACTGATAAGTAATTCAGTCATGTTTTTTCTTCTCAGCTCCACATTGGTATAATCAACCATCAACCTGACATCTTCACTTACATGTGTAATAAATATTTCAAACTTACGCCCTCAAACACCCCAAGTTTCATTCAAACCAAATATTGAAGATACTTGATTTCTTTCATATCCTCAATCCCACATCCCATATCAGCAAGTCCTGTCACTTATACACAAAATATGTCTTAAATATAGTCGTTTTCCTCACATGGATAACTGTAATTACCTCCCAACTTTCTCCCTACTTTTATTTATCTCCCCTATAATCTGTTTCTATGGTAGCAGCCAAAGGGATCTTTTAGAAAGATAATATATACCAGCTTATGTTACTTCCCTACTTAAAACTCTCCAGTGGCTTGCTGTTGTACTTGGAATAAAAGCCAAACTTTTCACTGATGCTCTAAATTATCTGACTTTTGCTTTCCTTTCCATGCTCATATGATACCATCCATTCCACTTTGGTTCCTATGCTTCAGTTACATGGAACTTTGTTCTTCGAGCATACACAAGTTCATTCTTGATTTAGAACCTTTATACCAGCTTTTCTGGGTTTCCATGTGGTTCACTCCTTGTCTTTCATGTTTAGTTCAGATTTTACCTCCCTGGAGAGGCCTTTCCTGACCGTCCTACACAATGTTGACCTCTCTTCTTTTGCTACTGTCACAATAATCTAATTTTATTCATTACATTTACCACTATCTGAAGGCATTATTTATTAACCTATTATTGAACTCTTCCACTGGACTATAAGCCCCATGAAAGCAGGGATCTTAATCACTAGGATGGTATCCCTGGCACACAACTGGCTTTCAGATATTTAATGAAAATGGAAGTGCAACACTTATAAACTTGGTTATGTTTTCAAGGCTGCCTTGAGTTGCTTAATTTAGATAAAGAACACTATGGAGGAAGAAGCACTTTATGAATTTACTAAAAACTGGACCTCTCATCATTCCTTTCCTTTTCTAACCTGGCTTTTATAGTCACTTGTTCACTACTTTACTGAAGTTGTATTCTCCAAAGTTCAATAAAATTGATGGAGTTGCAGGCCTTTTCCCCTTACAGTCCTCATCTTTTAAGCAACATTTGACACTTTGAAACTCTCTTCCCTTGGCATCTCATCCTCTCCCTGAACTGGAGATCCCTTTAATGTACACTCATATGGTGTTTTTTGATAATCAGCATACATGTTCCCTTCTTAATATATGTGCTGCTGAAGCGAGAACATGTCTCCTACTTAGTAGCTCCCCATTTTCCTTTTGTACAGTTGTGTTTCCCACTCTTCAATTTATGCAGTCTTAGTGGGACTGTAAATTCTGGTGTCGTGCCCCCTCATTAGTGAAGGGTAGGCAGGGAACTCAAGCCAAGTCAATCATGCTCCTGCCTCTCTACTCCTTGAAACTTGAGTGGAAGACCCAGGACTAGGAAAAAATGATTGAAATGCATATATTTTAGCAGCAATGGCTGGATAAGATAGTTGAAGTGACCTTATTTCTCCTGCTTTATTAGCTCTCCCATAAATTTTTTCTTTGTTTAAATCAGCCCCAATTGGCTTCTGTTTATTATGAAAGAATACGTTAAAATGTCCACTTTTCCTTCGGACCTTGGAGAATTAACCTAGTTTACTCATCCGTTACCTACCTCCCCTTGGGTAACCACCAGTTTCTTCTCCACTTCTCTTAATTTTAGAATCTTTCTCAAAGGTCTACTCTCATAACGACTTCATATCTAGTCGGTTGCCAAATTATTACTTCTATAAGAGATATACTTAGTGTCAGTGAGTTTTACTCCAAGAACTTGGAATTTAGAGAAATAAATTTGCTCTCAGAATTATACTATGAAATCTTGAAGAGTCTTACTAACTGTAGCTAACATTTATTGTATGATTGCCGCATGCCGGGGGCTATGCTAAGTCCTTTACATGTATTATTTTGAAATAACCCGTTTAATAACTTTTAGGGGTAAGTATTTTTATCCTCCGGTAAGTTTCATCTATCTGTATTCTTCAGTTTTAAGTAATGGAAGCTTACTGGCAATTTAAACCAAAAAGAACTTATTGTAAAGACATTAAAAAAAAAAAAAGCACAGAAATGGTAGGAAAGCAGAAGAAATCCGCTTGGAAATGCATGATCTGGTTAATTTCAGAGTGTCAGACAACAAGGACCATGAGAATGGTAGGAGTCCACTGAGATGAATGAACTATCACCCTTCTTCTATCCTTATTTTTTGTTCAACATTTAAAGTCTGGGGAGAGAGTATTCTGTTGACCTAACTTAGATCAGTGTCTGACCCCAGAATGTGATAGAATCTGGGAGAACTCACTAGAATTATCTTTGGCTTGTGTAAGAGGAGGCCAGAAATCCTATCCAAACTACATAAAATGGAGGAGAGGTAACTCCCTCAAAGAGAGTGGATACTGCTAGGAAAATGGTATAACTGCTGGGTGACCAAAACCAAGGAATATACATTGCAAATTACAACTTGCTCAAGGTCATACCGTTAGGAAACAGCCTATCAGAAATTCAAAAGAAGTCTAACTCCAGAGCCCCTGCTCTTAATTATATTAATGAAGTGGTTCTCAACTTGGGATGATTTTATCTCCTAGGAGACATTTGGCAGTGTAGATATACTCTGGTCATCACAACTGTAGGGATAGGTGCCATTGGCATTTGGTGGATAGAAGTAAAATTATGCTGCTAAACATCCTAAAATATGCATTACAGCATTCCAACAAAGATTTATTTGGCCCAAAGCATCAAAAATGTGGTTGGAGGGGCGCCTGAGTGGCTCAGTGGGTTAAGCCGCTGCTTTCGGCTCAGGTCATGATCTCAGGGTCCTGGGATCGAGCCCCGCATCAGGCTCTCTGCTCAGCGGGGAGCCTGCTTCCTTCTCTTTCTCTCTGCCTGCCTCTCTGCCTACTTGTGATCTCTCTCTCTGTCAAATAAATAAATAAAATCTTTAAAAAAAAAAAAGCGGTTGGAAACTCTAACCTGAGAAAATATGGCATGGGGCCATATTCGTAAAATGTGTCAGTCAAAAGAAGCCTTGGTAAACACTATGTATGGTAGAAAACAGAGGGTCAAAATGGAGCAAGCTTCTATGTAACTACTCAAGCTCTGTCCAAAGGTTGAGGGTCCTTCTTAGATCGGTCTTGACACCTGATCCTTTAGAAATGATTGCATCAGACTATCTCAGTCTGATGCTAATAAATATCTGAATCATAGTGAGCTCTTATCTGATTTCATGCACATAAGTGATCAACTGGTTAATAAATTGGATCCTAGTTACTTTAGTTTCAGCCAGATCAATGTAAATGTCTGGTCTCGATGGAGGTTAATAGTTCTCATTGTAAATCTGTATGTTATTGTGATTTTTTTTTTTTTTTTTTTTTTAAAGATTTTATTTTTATTTATTTGTCAGAGAGAGAGAGAGAGAGAGAGAGAGAGCACAGGCAGAGTGGCAGAGGGAGAAGCAGCCTCCCTGCGGAGCAAGGAGCCCGATGTGGGACTCGATCCCAGGACGCTGGGATCATGACCTGAGCCGAAGGCAGCCGCTTAACCAACTGAGCCACCCAGGTGTCCCTGTTATTGTGATTTTTATACATCAGTTTCTTTTGAGATTTTTTAGTTAACATCCATCTGTGTAATTAAGGTTGGAACACTCATACTTTTGAACCTCCAAGTTCAAGTTGCTATACTTTGTCATAAATTCATGCAGGTGATTATCACTATGGTAGTCTCTGAATATTCTTTGATACTCTTCTCATCTGGAAGTGGGATGTATGTTGTCCCCTTCTCTTAAATCTGAATGGGCCTATTACTGCTTTGACGAATAGTGTACCAGAGAAGTGGTGTTATTGACTTATGACACCATTTATAAAAGGCTATGCCTCTTTTGTCATATGTACTGGAATACTCATTCTTGGAATCCTGAGCCACCATGTAAGAAGTCTAACTACTATAAGGCCATCACGTTGAAGATGTTATATGTAGGCATTAAAATTGATAGGCCTAGCTGACCCCCCAGTTAATAGCCAGCTTCAGCCCTCAGTTTGGCAACACAGTCAAATTAGCATCTCAAGAACAATGCACATGTTAGTAATTTTTCACTCAGTGTTTTTCAATATAGATGAAAAAGGTATAATCCAAGTGAGTCCTCCTCTTGGACATCTAATCCATTTGAACCTTGAGATGACTTTATACCCAACCAACTGCTATCGACTGTAACTTCATGAGACCTACAAATGAAAACCACCTAACTGAGCCCAGTCAACTAACAGAGCTGGGAAATACTTTGAAATAGTTTCTGTTTTAGCCATTAGTTTTGAGGTAGTTTGTTATGTGCAATAGATATCCAGAACAGCCTCTGAGAGCCTCCCTAGGTGGGTTGCCAGCTCTTTCCAACTTGTGTCTTTAGGTGCTGTCTTAGAATTTCAGATTTTCCTGTATAGTGTCTTTTAGCTTCTTGTGTTCATTTTCATTCCCAGTGACCTCATTCCCTCTGTGTTCTCATGCTTTCCCATTGCCCAACTGATCTGTCAGCCTTCAATCTCTTCAATCTACCCTGCACTCATCTGAAAGAATGTCTATATATCAGATTTTCTTAGAACACAGTTTTTAACATGTTTCTTTCAAATTCAATATTTTTTTCAAAACTGGGAACAGATTATTGTAATTCCATCTTCCAGTACATCTTAGATTTAATCTTGACATTTTCCTATGCCCATAGGCTTTATACCTTAAAGACTCTTGAAATTATTATTATTTTTTAAGGTTTTTTTTTTTTTTTTTTTGACAGAGAGACAGTGAGAGAGGGAACACAAGCAGGGGGAGTGGGAGAGGGAGAAGCAGGCTTCCTGCTGGGCAGGGAGCCTGATGCAGGGCTTGATCCCAGAACCCTGGGATCATGACCCAAGCTGAAGGCAGACACTTAACAACTGAGCCAGCCAGGTGCCCCAAGGCTCATGAAATTATTGGCATATATTTCCAGAGATACAAAATTCCAAAATCTTATATGATAATTTAAAAAGATATTTAAAAAATAATTTTATACATGAAGGACCCAAATTTATTTTGCATAAATGTTTTGATTTGCTGCTTTTGTTCAAATAATTGTTGTATTGTTATTTAGGTTTATGGAGGTTCATCAAATCTTAATAGTCCTCAACTTGCAGGATTACTAGAAACCACGTGTGCTCTACTGGTGCCAGATATGTCATTTATAGATCACTCTTTCATAAGGCAACAAATGGCTTCATATGCCCAAATCATTTCCTTTCTGGAGAAGATACATTGTGTCAGCATGGTTGCCATGTGTGGTAATTGATAATGTCTGTGCCACATGGCTTACTTCTACTCTTGTCCAACACAGCTATTCTACCACCTATGATTACCATATGTTACAGCACTCTAGGTTAATGGAATCGTTTCCATCTTCCCTTCTAGTCACAAATGTCATTGTGGCTCAATTCCATTAGATCCACACTCAACAAAGAATAAAGTGTTCAGAACTCTCTGGGCATAGAAACCCACCTTTGTGAAGTTTTCATATTTAGTTGCCTGCTTCATTTTTATTTTAAAAAGCAGTTGGATTTTTTGAGGAATGCTCCAGAGTGGGTAATGGGCATCTGCTGACTAAAACAGAACATGATCAATATCACTCTCAACTCTTGCATGTATTTACTCTAAGTAAATATATAAAAAGGGACTTAAAGATTAGATGATAATATAGATTTGTTTTTCCACCATAAAGCACTTTTTAGTTTCTGTAAAGTGAAAACTAGTAGCAAAATATTGAAGTGGATTTTTAAAATAGAGCCAATTCATTTTAGAAGAACCCTTAATTACAGAAGGATTATACCACATGTTAGCCATTTACAGTACCTTCATCAGAAATTACCATGAACCCCTGCCTGCTTCCTCTTTCATAAGCATGTTACAATAAGTTCACAAATAATTTTGGTTCCTCAAAGAACTATGCTAGATAAAAACAAAGATTATTATCAGTAGTGGTTAAAACATTAAGAAAAAAGAGGCTCTTTGGGGGACTTCTTTGCTTAAAACCAATGAAATAGTACATGCAGACCTGTTATTACCTAATGTGAATTTTATTTTTGACAGCTTTGGACTATTGCTGCAATATGACCAATTAGCTTGCAATAGAAAAGGAATAAAAATTAATATAGCAGTCATATTTTTGGCAGCAAATGGAGATTATTCTAAAGTTATTGATTTAGAATGGAAAAGATGTAGCTAGGGTATATTGAGGAGAAAGGAGGAAGAAATTCTTATTTGAAAACACTTCCATGTGCTCAGTTTTTTCAGTTGTCATGTATTCTATTGCTCCCTACTGGTCAGTTTGACAACACAAGTGAATTGACATCTTAACAAGTACTTAGACATTAGCCATTCTTCCATTTTAAAAAATATGAATGAAAAATTACACATCCTTATATTTACATTTTAACAGTTAAGGCCTGGCCTTAAACATTTTCCTGGGTACTAGATCTGAGATTGTATTTACATATTTTATTGTTACTATACTTTTTCAAAAATATAAAAACATTTGCTTTATCACTTGAGATATGGCATCAATTTCAAATTGATAGCTTTTTATATTTAGCAATAATAAAATTGAAGATTTTCTGGAGATAATATTTCTGTTTTTTGCCTATAAAGAGATAAAACAGGCATACTTTAGAACAGACAGTGTTGTGTACATTTGCATAACCAAGAAAATATTAACTGAAGATAAGTTGAAATTAATAGATTTTTCTTAGTTACAAGTATCAGTTATTTACCACATGTCAAATATTTTTATTAACTTTAAAAAAATTAATAGACTTTATTTTTTGGAGCAGTTTTAGATTTACCAAAAAAAGGAGTGTGAAGGAGAGAGAGTTCCCATATATGTCCTCTCCCCCGCTCCCAGTTTCCCCAATTATTTAACATCTTATATTAGGTACATTTATAATAATTGAGACAGTAATTGAATTAATTCATTATTAACTAAAGTACATAGTTCACATTAGGGTTCACTGTGTTGTGCATCCTGTGGGCTTTCATAAATGGCTAATGTTATATATCCATCATTACAGTATCATACAGGATAGTTTTTGCTGCTCTGAAAATGTTGTGTTCTATCTATTCATTCTATTTCCCACTTCCCTTGAACTCCTGGCAATTTATCATAACTTTTAATTCTAGGAAATCATTTACCGCTAACTTCAAGTAAGCTCAGTGTTCCCAGAAGCAACTATGAAGATCTAAACTTGCTTTAGTGTCCACTTAATCCTTTTGTAGTTATGTTATATATAAAATACATTTTATAGTTCTTTAAAGTTATATTTGTTACTGTATCACTTGAGATCCAGTTAAGAAATCAGAGGGAATAGAATCAGGAAATTGGTTATACTAGTGATAGAAGGGCTGAAAAGTCGAAAGGGAAGGTAAGACAGTCTTTGGCTGCTATAACAAAAATATCATAAACTGGGTGACTTATAATCAACAAAAATATATTTCTCAGAGTTCTGGAGGCTGGATGGTCTAAGATCAGGGTTCTGGCAGATTCAGTGTCTGGTTATAGAAAGCCATCTTTTTATTGTGTCCTCAGGTGGTAGAAAGGGAGAAGGGTCTCTTGAGCCTCTTCTCTAAGTATACTAATCCTATGACCACGCCCTCATGACATAATCACCTCCCAAAGGCCCCACCTACTAGTGTCACCTTGGGTGTTAGGATTTCAACATATGGATTTTTGGAAAACACAAATACTGGGTCCATAGCAGGCAAGATTAGGAAGCTAGAAGCCACTACCATCTCTAGGCTGATGGACAAATGAAGGAAGTTGATGTTTCTGGAGCTCAGAAACTGCTGTCATAGGCAAAGATTGGAATTTCGATAGACATATTCAGGGGGAGCAAAGTTATCAAGGATATGCAGTAGGCATTAGAACTGAGATAAGGGACAGGGAATAAATATCCTGGTTTTCACCTCTCCTCCCACCTTCCATTTTCCTGCCAATACCTCCCACTGAGAAAATTTCAGCTGGAAGTCAACTGTCAAGGAACCTGGTGAATATAGCTTGAAAGGTTCAGCCTCCCTATAATACAGAGCGAAGGGGGTAGGAGTGATACAAGAACAGAAAGGACAGGGACTAACATATTAATCAATTCTGTTTAATTTTTTAAAAAAGATTTTATTTATTTATTTGAGAGTGAGCAAGCAAGAGAGGGAGGGAGCACAAGTGGGGGAGGAGCAGAGGGAGAGGGAGAAGACTTTTGATTCCATATTGAGCAGGAAGCCTGGGACTCCAGGGTAATGATCTGAGCTGAAGGCAGATGCTTAACCAACTGAGCCACCCAGGTGCCTCTCTTCTCTTTAACTTTTATTTAAAAAAAAATTTTTTTTTAAGATTTTATTTATTTGACAGAGAGAAAGCACAAGCACGGGAGCACAAGCACAGAGGGAGAAACAGGCTCCCCAAAGAGCAGGAAGCCCAATGTACGACTTGATCCCAGGACCCTTGGATCATTACCTGAGAGGAAGGCATATGCTTAACCAACTAAGCCACCCAGGCATCCCTGTGTTTAATTTTTAAAATCAACTTTAGTTTACTTATAATACAGTTACACAAAATGTACATTTTAATAATTTTTTTAAAAATTAGGCATGGAGCCAAACATGGGACTTGAACTCAACGACCTTGAGATCAAGACCTGAGTTGAGATCAAGAGTCAGACACTTGGGGTACCAGGGAGGCTCAGTTGGTTAAGCAACAGACTTGAATTCAACTCAGGTCATGATCTCAGGGCCCTGGGATTGAGCCCTGTGTTGGGCGCCACGCTCAGTGGGGAGTCTGCTTGAGGATTCTTTCTCCCTCTGTCCATCCCCCCATTCCACACACTCTCAAATTAAATAAAAAATAAATAAGTAAAGTTGCCTGAGCCACCCAGGTGCCCTGCTTTAATAATTTTTGGCAAATGAATATATAGATGTGACCATCCAGTCAAGATATAGAACATTTTATTTGTTGTTTATTTTTTTGTTGTTTTTTTGTTGTTTTTTTTTTTTAAAGATTTTATTTATTTATTTATTTGACTGAGAGAGATCACAAGTAGACAGAGAGGCAGGCAGAGAAAGAGAGAGGGGGAAGCAGGCTCCGCGCTGAGCAGAGAGCCCGATGCGGGACTTGATCCCAGGACCCTGAGATCATGACCTGAGCCAAAGGTAGAGGCTTAACCCACCGAACCACCCAGGCGCCCAAGATATAGAACATTTTAATCCCCCACCCCTCCACATTCCTTTTTACTCCTTTGCCATGAATCTCCCACCCCACCTCAGTTGCAAGCAACCACCATAGATTATTTTTGCCTGTTCTAGAATTTCATGTAAATAGTATCATATAGTATGTACCCTTCTGTGCCTGGATTTTTTTCCCTCCGCATTTTTTTGAGATTCACCTACGTTGTGTTCATCAGTAATTTTTTTACTACTGAGTAGTAGTCTATTGTATGAATACACCATGATTTGTTTATTCAGTCACCTATTATGGGTATCTGGGTTATTTCCAAGTTTAAGCTATTACGAATAAAACTATTGTGAACATTTATGTACCAGGTTTTTTGTGTATATGTGTTTGGTGTGCATGTTTTCATTTCTTGTGGGTAAATACCTGGGAGAGGAATTCCTGGGTCGTGTAAGAAACTGCCAAACTCAACAATTCTTTTTTTTTTTTTTTTTAAGATTTTATTTATTTATTTCAGACTGAGAGAGAGGGCGAGCGAGCATGAGGTGGGGGGAGGGGGTGGCAGTGTCAGAGAGAGAGCAGGCTCCAGGCTGAGGAGAGAGCCCAATGAGAGGCTCCATCGCTGGATCCTGGGATCATGACCCGAGCTGAAGGCAGACACTTAACTGACTGAGCCACTCAGAAGCCCCTAACAATTCTTTTTAATTTTATAGATAATCATTACTGTGATTATCCATGAAAGGGCATTGTATATTTCCTTCAAAGATCTAAGGGTTAGAAGGAGAGCAATTCTTACGAAGAAAAAAAAACCCTCAAAAAATTTAAATACTCTTGGTGCATGCACTTTCATAGCTCACTATTTTTTAATAGATAGTAAGGGGATTAGGAAAGTGTAGGAGAAAAGGAACTGAAAAGGAAAGTAAAGCAATGCAAGATAAGGACTAAAAAGACTTCTTGACAATGGCAAAATCATCCTACACAGCTGCTCTGAGATCCCAGCACTGCTGTCAGCAACCTTCTGGCAAAGCTACTCTTTCAAATGAAAGGAATAGGATCCATATTTGTGAAGGAATATCTTTATTAATATAAGCAAACACACCTCTCATTTATAGTAATAAAGAGGTGTGGGCTTTTTTACTCTTAGTAGTAATGTTTCTCCAACATATAACACTTCCCTTTGTTAAGTGAGTTGAGTCATAAATTAATGTCACAAATAAATGTCATCTAGATGAGGGAGGCAACTACATTATAAAGAAGGTGTAGCTTGATATGAATTGTTATAGGTGAAAGCTATGTACTCTTGAACTAAATGATATTATGTCAAATTCTGAGATTTTAAAGTTATTGGAATGTAAAGTTGTGGACATTTAGGTTTGCAGCCTTTAAAGTTTTGTCAGTCTTTTCTAGACATTCTGAAATGGAAATGAACAGGTGGATTGAAAACAAAGACAAATGAGGAGTTTAAAGGCTTTCTTGGCATCTCATAGAAAAGTTGTTCTACACTGGTGATATTTTAAACAAAACACGTATAAATACATTTAGCTTGTCTGGAAACAGACTTATTTATTGGGTCTTTCCATTTACCTCAGAGACAAAAATAAATAGTTATAGAGAACTTATGTGCATTACTCACTATATGCTTTCTGTCATGTATTATTTAATCTTGAACTAGGAGAAAGAATGGATGTCTGTTTTACATGATGCCATAATGTACATTAGTGAGCTCAACCCACTTAATCTTAAAATAACAGTATCAGGTCAGGGATTTAGAATACAGTATTACATGAAAACAGTTGGCAGGGAGACTCCTTCTTCTTCTTCCATTAATAGCCAACTAGAAATGGTATTTCAGACCCTAAATCTAACTAAAACCCAGAAACAATAAATGGAGAGGATGGGGTGGATAATTTGTGAACATGTTTTTCAAAGTAGAGAAAGAATCACTATGTTTTTGCTGAATTATATGTTGCCATGGACATGGCAGTATGCAGTAATGATGCTATCATCTATACAGCTGTATAACAACACAGCTTCTCCTTCTCCCACTCCCCTCAGTAAGGCTTGAAAATAATAGGTTTGTGTATGGTTTGGTAAGAAAATTAGGATCATTTAAAGTCATTTCAGTTTCAATCTAAGAAAGAAAAGGAGGCTTGAAGGATGGGGAAGAAGAGCAAAGAAAATGTATGAAAAGTACATATTATGTAATAAAGTATAATATGTTTTATACAGAGACTACAGAGGGGTGTCTTGGAATGCTGGAAAACTAATGGCTTTGAAGTGAAAAGACCTGGATTTTTTTTTTTAAGATTTTATTTATTTATTTGACAGAGAGATCACAAGTAGGCAGAGAGGCAGGCAGAGAGAGAGGGAGGGGAGGAAGCAGGCTCCCCGCTGAGCAGAGAGCCCGATGCGGGACTCGATCCCAGGACCCTGAGATCATGACCTGAGCCAAAGGCAGAGGCCTAACCCACTGAGCCACCCAGGCACCCAAAAGACCTGGATTTTAGTCCTTGTTTCATCACTTGTTTGTGACCTTGAGCAAAGTCACCATATCTTTATGGCTCAGCTTTCTCATCTATAAAATGGAATCATAATGATAATGATGTCTTCTACCTCGAGATGTTATTGTAAGGATTAAAGGTATGAAAACACTTGTAAACTATAAAGCCTTATAAAAATAAGCCTTTATTAGACATATTGCAAAAGCAAAGAAGAGAAGAGTAAAAGAAAAACGGTTCTAGAAGGCTTTGGAGGCTGATAACCTGGGTTCTAATTACAATGCCATGGCGAGTAGCTTTGAAACCTGGAAGCAGATATATATTAATCTTGTTTCCTGTCTTTAAGAAATGAGGATAACACCACTTTCTTCACTGAATCAAATGAGAGGATATATGCAAAGGAGCCTACCACTTGAAAGGTGTGTGATACCCCTTTCCCCCAAACTACTTATTAAATTAGTGTCACCAACAACAAAAGGTGTTGACACTGCGGTATCTTTCAGCAGATACCTACGCTAAGGCAACGCAGGGACAGATAAGGAAAACTGAGGTAAATCCAATCCAAGTGGGAACCAGCAGCTAGACTTGGAGATGTCTTAGTTCACTCTTACCCAGTTGAGGCTAGCGTATCCGTACAATAAAGATATGTAGAGTTGGAGAGCGGGCGAGTCGAGTGTCCTTTTCGACTCCGCGGGCTCGACGGGAGGGACCCTGAAATTCTTAATTAGAGCCGGTTACCATGGCGACAGTCTCTAGGCAGCGTGGGCTGAGCTCTCGGGAGGGCTGGAGGGTGGGCCGCCGCTGGACCCTGCGCGCGCGCCCGCCAACAACTTTCCCTCCAGACCCGAGAGGGGGCGGCGCGCTCCGCCCCCACCCCCGGGCCGCGCACGTCCGCGCTCGGCGGCGCGCACGCCTGCGGGAGCCCTCTCCAGGCAACCTAGTGCTGATAGCTCGTGCCGGTGCGGCCGTTAACAGCCTTTGCGGGAGCCCGAGGCTCGAGAGCAGCCCCCTCCCCTTCCTGGACTCCCTCCCCGCCCCCCCCCACCTACTTCCCGGTCGGCCCCGGGGCATGAGCAACGATGGCCGGCTGCAGCCCCGAGGAGAAAACTTACCGGCGCTTCCTGGAGCTATTCCTGGGCGAGTTTCGCGGACCGTGCGGCGGCGGCGAGCCCGAGCCGGAACCCGAACCCGAGTCGGAGCCGGAGCCCGAGCCCGAGCCCGAACTGGTAGCGGCTGAGGCGGCCGAGGCTTCGGTCGAGGACCCTGGCGAGGAGGTGGCCACTGTGGCCGCTACGGAGGAGGGGGAGCAAGAGCAGGAGCAAGACCCCGAGCCTGAAGAGGAGGCGGTGGAGGAAGAGGCGGTGGCAGCGGCGCAGGGCGAGGAAGAGGACGCGGCGGCAGCCCGGGGGCAGTCGGCCGTACAGCCGCCGCCGCCGCAGCCCCAGCTGCCGCCTCTACCCCCGCTCCCACGGCCGCTGTCGGAGCGCATCACCCGTGAGGAGGTGGAGGGCGAGAGCCTGGACCTGTGCCTGCAGCAGCTCTACAAATAGTTAAGTAGCGGGGCTTGGCTGGGGGTGGGCCCGCTGTCCCCGCCGCGCCGGCCTCGACGCGGCTCTCTCGGCCCCTCAACTGCTCTCTTTTCCTCTCTTCGCCCCCTCTCCCGCGCCTCGCGCCGCTAGAAGCGCCCTAGCTCCTCGGACTCCGGCGGTCGCTGCGAGCTGCCCACGCCCGCCTCGGCCCCAGCCCTCCCACCGGCCCCGGCCCTCCCGCGGGTCTCGGGCCCCTTCTTCCCGTTGCACCTCGGCCGCCCACTTCTTGCTCCACTTCACAAACGCCGCTTTCCCTTCGTGCTTCGGAAGGTCCTTTCTTCCAGTCTTCCGAGCTCCCTCTTAGCAGCTCCCTTCTTCATCGTGGAGGTTTCCTCCCACCCGGGTCTGTCTTTTCCTAGTCTGAGTCCCCTGTTTGGCGGCGGAGAGACGCGACTCCCTTCTAGGCTGCGATGCGAGGTGCCTCCTGCGTAACCGCAACAACAATGATAATAATACCGGCTTTATAGCCACAGGAGGAGAGACTGGAGTAGGTTTTCCTTCAGGCGCTTGGTGTGGAAAGTGAAGAGATCTTGAGATGGCTTAATCCACGGAAGCCGCAAAGATATTTGATAACTCATAATTGAGGGAGATGGGAAGGAATTGAGAGGGAAGGGTAAGCACATTTTTACGAGCGAGACTTGAGGTGAAAGACAAGAGTCGTAATTCGTTAAAGTGGAAAAGTCAGGCTGGTTTGATAAAATTGCAATCAGGTGCAGTATTTTCAGTCCATTAAGTAGATGGGGTAGGGGAGAGAAAGCAGATGGCTTAGCCACACAGATGAAAGTCTGAAATAGAAAGGTCAAGGCTTTGCCTTTCATCCCAGGTCTGGTTTTTATGGGCTTGAAATAGAAATGGTTTACAGTTGCGTTTCTTTCTAAATGTAATTGTTCTGGAATGACGGAGGAGAATGCTGACAAGTCTTTGAAAATATTGGTAAACCTGAGAGTCTCTTGGCATTCTGCTGATAGTTGTATTGAAAGGTGTTACTCAGGCCCCCCCAAAAAGTTTACTGCTGCAAGAATCACTGCAATTAAGTTCAAAGCCTAACTTAAAAGAAGGGCCAGGAAAGTAAATGTCAGGTTTTCATCCAACCTGACAGACACCTGATCAAATCATTCTTCCCGTTAAAGAACAAGCTTATCAATAGGGGAAAAGCATTTAACCTTTCTGCTGGAGAAGTGGACTGTGTTGATGTCCTATACTTTATAAGCCTTTTAGAATTTAATTTTGAAATGCTATCCGATTACCAAAGTAATAATGCTTTCTGGGAAATATAAAAAATAAAATGGCGTGTTATACCACCACTAGGGATAACCGGTATTAACATTTTAGAGTATTTCTTCCTAGTGTTTGTAAACTGTTAGAGAAAAGGGCTTAGAAATGTCATTTTTAAACACTAAATAAAGACATTTAGAACTTCTGGTTAAAATGGAAATGTTTACCAAAGTGGAGGAATTTATCTGAGCATCAGACTGATCATTTTTTGACAGTTCTTACCTTTACAAATGCAGTGACAATTAAAGAGGCGCACATTTAAACATTAGGAAGGTTCATTAAGAAGAGTCATTAGTTTAGAACAACCATGAACATTTGCCATTCAAAAAGGTTTTTTAAAAAAATGGAATCTATATAAAGATGATAAGGTGGTAAATGTGTTTTTCCATAGGAAAGGAAGCAAAATTAATTTCAATATGCATAAAACTAGAAAAAGATATTCAAATGATAAAATGGCCATTTGAGAACAGAAGTTTGGATTTGAAGTAAAACTAACAAAGTTAGAAAATATTATTTCACCTTAAATCAGAGATTTTATCATTTTTACTATGCTTTGTACAAAAGCTATTAACCTATTTTTATTCAGATATAAAATGGCTGGCTTGTTTATGTGAAGTATCTTTAAGATCCTTAACAGATTAAAAACAAAGAAAACCTTCACTGTGTTAAAAATATACTTTTAGGGTGCCTGGGTGGCTCAGCAGGTTAAAGCCTCTGCCTTCGGCTCAGGTCATGATCCCAGGGTCCTGGGATCGAGCCCGGAGTCTGGGCTCTCTGCTCAGCAGGGAGCCTGCTTCCTCCTCTCTCTCTCTCTCTCTCTGCCTGCCTCTCTGCCTACTTGTGATCTCTGTCAAATAAATAAATAAAATCTTTAAATATATATATATATATATATACACTTTTAAATTAACACTTTTAATTATTTTTTATTTATAAAAGAAAATCATATCAATTAGTCACCAGAGTCAATATTGGAAAACACTGTGGAAGTAGATCAGTTTTCTGTCTAAGCACTTTATTTTATAGATGAGAAAGTGGATCTAAATTCAGAAATGGCAAATTATGTACAAGTAATTCTGACATTTCTCAAAATAATCTCTGAACCAGAAAATTCTCATTTACATATTTGAAATGATGGGTCCTTAAATTTCCTAGGAAATATTTTGAAATAATTCTGATTAGAAATATGTTGAAATTGCTTATTTGGGGACGGTGATTTTCTTTCCCCCAAATATTTTCTCACCCACTTTTCATTTTGGGAATTTGTGATATACTTTAAAAACTCTGCCATGCTTGTCAAAGGAGGCTGAAATTCTTAAATAGAGCTACCTGAACTATATATTCACCAATTTGATAATTGGGACTAGTGTAAGAAGAAAATAACACTGCATTTAATACCAGTTTTATAAGTCTCTAGTGTGTGTTTTCTGTCAGGATTTTGGAAATATACAATATGGAGCTGCTAAATAAACAGATTCTCTGAAGAAAAGAAATAAGGGTGCTTATCTTTTGATTAGTTTTATGTATACACCGGTTGGAAATTAAAACATAGTGAATGTTTTTCTCAATATTTTGCTTCTCAAGAATTTTATAACAAGAACACCAGATATATTTAACATTCTTCATTTTGGTAAACTCAAAGTCAGGGCTAACTTGAGGTAGGCAATTACTTAGGTAAGTAAAGGATCAAGGTTTAAATAGAAAAAATACAGTTATAATTAGCAACTTAAAAATTTTTCAGAGTATTTGGAATAAAGATTTTGCATTAAAAATGGGAAATATATACTTAGATATTTCTCTACCAGATTAAAAAAAACATAACATTTTGAAAGAATAAGAACAACAATTTGAAAACAGCAAAAATTTCCTTGGATGAGAAAGACCTCTGTTGTGGACTATAAATGCCTTTTTAAGGACCATTTAAACATTTTTTCCAGTTTATTAAACATTAAGAATAAATAATAAATGCATGCAGTATTTTAGAACTGTTTCACTGAGTTGATCTATTGTCAATAAGAAACTCCAATGATTTAGAACCTTCAGCTGCTAGTATAAGAGGATCTGTTTTATTTTAAGGTCAAATGTCCCCCAAGAGATTAAAGTAAATATTTTTTAGTGACATAGTATTAGAATTTCTGAGGTTAATGAGAGAATCTCTTTGTAAAGGTAGAAATGAGGTATTTTATAGCTTTGAAATAATTTGCAAATAAGAGTTTGTAACTGATCTTACAGCAAATGTGAATATGAGGCTACATGCATAGGTTACATGGGTCAATATGGTGTATTTTATTTATGTACACTATACTGGGGATATCTATTTGTTTTAATCCAGAAGAAACACATTCTCTGAAGTCTTTACTAGAGTTCTATGTCATTAGATTTTTAGACCAATTGTTTCCTCAGTTATTCATTTAGTCTTTGTTGGTCTTCTTGAGGGGGAGATAGATATTCCAGGAGCCCAGTGAAGTTAAGCAGTTCCAGATAGTAATGAGGGGTGGGAGGTACTTTTAAAATTGCTTGGAAAAGAAAATCTTTGGTTTTAGATACTAATAATTCAGTTACATTGAATTATGTGAATCATTATTAAGTTTGAGATAGGTCAGAAAATGAGTAAACTTTATCTCACTTTTACATATATAAATAGAAAAAATACATGGATGCAACCTTTAAAATATTCATTTAAAACTACATCTTTTTTCTTGTTAAGAAGTAATAGATGTTCTGGGACGCCTGGGTGGCTCAGTTGGTTAAGTGGCTGCCTTCGGCTCAGGTCATGATCCCAGCGTCCTGGGATCGAGTCCCACATCGGGCTCCTTGCTTGGTGGGGAGCCTGCTTCTCCCTCTGCCTCTGCCTACCACTCTGTCTGCCTGTGCTCACTCTCTCTCTCTAACAAATAAATAAATTAAAAAAATTTTTTTTAAATTAAAAAAAAAAGAAGTAATAGATGTTCACTATAAGAAATGGAGAGAATTTTCATTAACAAAAAGAAGAAAAAATTTTCAAGCATTTATTGTTAACCTTTTCAGGTTAAGTTTTGGGGTTTTATTCCTGCCTCTCAGGCTGCTGCTTTTCTTTGAACTTTTAGTACTCCAACTGTCCCTTTAATATTGATATTTCATCCTTAACCTTTTCCATTCTGGTGACTTATTTGTAGTCGGTATCAATTTCCCCCATGACTTTGGTTCCCAACTCTATATCCATCTCTGCTTTGACTGCTAATGGAATAGCTTTACCTGAATATCTAAAAAGCTTCTCAAACTGTTTACCACCCGATTCAATCTTCCAACTTCTTCTTGTCTCCCCCCAAATAAGCAAAACTAAAACCTGATTTTCTTTCTGGTGGGTCCATTCCTGATTTCTCTCTCTCACCCCTCACATTCAATCAATTTTGCCTTGAAAATATCTCACAGATATGTCCCTCTCCATTCCCACTGTTATTGTCATCTTTTCCCAGTCTTACTCTTCACCAATATAGTCTCACCATTATAGCCAAAGTAATTTCTTTTCTTTTTTTTTTTTTTAATTTTATTTATTTAACAGACAAAGATCACAAGTAGGCAGAGAGGCAGGCAGAGAGAGAGGGGGAAGCAGGCTCCCCCCACCCCCGAGCAGAGAGCCGATGTGGGGCTCCATCCCAGGACCCTGAGATCATGACCTGAGCTGAAAGCAGAGGCTTAACCCACTGAGCCACCCAGATGCCCCCAAAGTGATTTCTCTAGAATCTAGATTATGTAGATTGTGTAGCTGTCCCTACTACTTAAATATTTTTACTCTTTTCCCAGAGTTAGCCAAACTGCGAGGTTAAAGGCACAATCCTCCAGACCACCAAGTCTCCCCAAGACTTCTGACCCCAGCTGCAAGGAGTTAGGGTCCAACTACAAAGAGGGAAGAGTCCACCCAAGACCACCCTCACTTCTGACATCAACTGTAAGTTTAGGTGTTTCTCAAAACCACCTCCAGATTTGATAATTCACTAGAAAGACTCACAGAACTCCCTAAAGACTATTATACTGATGGATATTGTTTATTTTAGGCAAAAGATACAAATTTGAACCAGCCAAAGGAAGACATGCATAGGCACAATCTAGGAGAGTTTTAAATGTGAAACTTTCATTGTCTTCAGTATTGAAGACAATGCTCCCCTCCCCAGGGTTGAGGTGTGGTAATACACATAGAGTATTCCAGCCCAAGCACCTCTCCTGAGCTTCAGTGTCCAGAGTTTTTATTGAGACTTATTGCTTGATTGGTTGAACTGAAGGTCAGGCTGATATCACGTGGTCCAGGGGTCTCACATATATAATACTACTATTACTCCAGAAATTCCAGGGTTTAGAGGTTACCTCCCAGGAACAAGGGACAAAGGCTAGACTTCTCTTTGAGCAAGGCCAAATTATTTACTGTATACCTTCATCATTTATCTCTCCATTGCCCCTCAAATAAAATCCAAAGAAGGCCTTATAATCTTATTCCATCAGCTCATCTCTGAATCCCTAAATACCTACTCCCTCCCACTTCTACAGCTCTAGAAACTACACTTCAGCCATTTTAGACTACTAATACACTAGTTTGAAAGTGCTGTGTTTGCTGTTACCTCTGCACCTTTGCATAATAACACACTATTCCTTCTGCTTGGAATATCATGCTTCCTCACCCCCAGTTTGCCCAATCAATCTGTTACCCATTCTTAAGTTCTCCATTTAGCAACATTTTGCCAACTCACAGTCATGAGTTAGTGTCTCTTCCATGTGCCCCTCTAGAAACCCAGGGATTAGTCCTCTTGTAGCACTTGTTTTGATTATTTTTTTTGTCAACAAATATCTATCTTCTACTAGAGCAGGGGTCTTCAAAGTGAGGTATGCCTCAAATAATCCATTGGGGTGAAAGAAGAAAATATTAAAATCTATTTGCATACAAAATATACAAAATATGAAATTGTATGCAGAATATGAAATTGGGTGCTATTAATATTTGATGTATTGATTGAGATTGGCAGTTCTGTATGACAACTGATTTCATGTCAAGTGTGGTAAATGAGGTATACTGATGAAATGCAAGTTTCACAGGTTAGAAGAGTCAACAGTGATATCCTCCCTCCAATTTTCAGAACATTATGAAGTATTGTGATTTACCTGCACTAATGGATCTATTGATTATATTTCCTGGTTCTAACAAAACTAATTCTCACAAATGGATATTTGGATTTAAAAGTTCCTGCAAAGAAATCATGGGTTGAATATATTTGTAAGCGTAAGAAACAACAAAACTTGAGAGTCTATGCTTCCCCCATACTTACATTAGATTTTTTATATTTTTATCTTTAAGTTATTTTTCCCCAGCCCTACATTAGATTTTTTTAAAAAGCTAATATAATCCTATCTGATTAGAAATGAACAAAAATGGATTTATTAAATAGATTATGTGAAATAGTAAAATACAGGTTAGTCAAAGAAATACTGAAATACTACTGATGAGGGGTGCCTACCTCCTCGGTCAATAGAGCCTGTGACTCTTAATCTCAGGGTCATGAGTTCAAGCCCTATGTTGGACGTGGAGCTTACTTTAAAAAAAATATATTGCTGGTAAGAGTTGTGTATGTGCAAATGTGCAGGTATGCATGAGTGTGTATGTACATAACTTATAAATATGTACATACATATACATACATACGTGGATGTGTGTGTGTGTGTGTGCGCGCGCGCGCGCGCACGCTCATGGTTGTCCCAAATATTTTGGTAAGGTGCCTAAGCAAGTGTTTGGAGGCAATTGTATTGGATTATTACCTACACATTTGCCATTGTGTTCCTAAGTTAATAATGAGAGCTACGTAAAGGACACACACAAAAAAATATTTGCTGATCCATGAATGAGCTACGATTTAAAAAAAGATAGTTCTAAAAATAAATACGTGTAGTTCTTACTATTTTATTTTAATTTTTTAAGATTTTATTTATTTGACAGAGAAAGAGAGAGAGCAAGTGAGCACAAGCAGGGGGAGTGGCAGGCCAAGGGAGAGGGAGAAGCAGGCTCCCACTGAGCAAGGAGCCCGACACAGGGCTACATTCCAGGACCCTAGTATCATGACCTGAGCTGAAGGCAATTGCTTAACCGACTGAGCTACCCAGGCACCCCTAGTTCTTACTATTTTATTTTATTTTTTAATAGATTTTATTTATTCATTTGACAGAGCTCACAAGCAGGCAGAGAGAGAAAGAGGGGGAAGCAGGCTCCCCGCTGAGCAGAGAGCCCAATGCAGGGCTTGATCCCAGGACCCTGGGATCATGACCTGAGCTGAAGGCAGAGGCTTTAACCCACTGAGCCACCCAGGCGCCCCAGTTCTTACAATTTTAAATTACTTTTAAAAAAACTTAGTACAAAAATCTAAAAAACTTAGTAAATTTTAATATGTTAAAACTTTTTATTATAGAAAATTTAAAGTATATAAAAAATAAAATAGTACACTTATCACCCAGCTTTAAAATGAATGCTCAGTAATCTAATCAAAATTATGTTGGACATTTTAGGTGTTACCAATTTCTGGTTACTCTAAGAATAGTGTGATGTTCATAATTTTAACAAACTTTAATTTCTGTTAGAGTATATTTCTAGTGTTGGGACTGTGTTAAAAGATATTTACATATTTAAGGCTCTTGATACATAGTTTTAAATGTCCTCTAACAAGGTTTTACTAGTTTACTCTCTAAGCAGATATGTATAAGAAAAAAATTTTGGGTATTATAAAATAATTTAAACATTTACAAAATAGAATAATAAAGTAAATATCCATATACCCATCATCCAGTTTTAACAAATAATCAGGATTATTTTAAGGAAATTATACATTTCATATGGAATTGAAGACTCTGTTTTCACTCTCTTCTCTGAACCCATTCCCTTCTTCCCAGAGGAAATCTGGGAATTCTTGGAATGTACTCTCCTGTTCTGTATATTTTTATATTTTTATTACACATGCGTTTGTATGGTCTCAGTATATGCGGGGCTTTTTAATTTGTTTTTGGTTTTGTAACTAGCTGTCTTGAAAAAATTTCATGTTGTTATATAGAGATCCAGGTTTGGTTTTGTTTTTCATTTTAGGTACTTTATATCATTCCATTGTCCGATTGTACTATGACTTATTTATCCAATCTGTCGACAGATATTTGGATTGTTTCTGGTTTTTTTGTGTATTATACACTATATTAGTTTAATACTAGCTGCTCTAATGGGTAAATCCTGAAATCTCAAAAGCTTAACATAGTGTTCATTTCTTGCTCACAGAGTTAACTTTCAGTGGAGAAGAAAGAGCTGGGTTCTATGGAGTGATTAAGCCATCCAAGCTAATAGAGGGTATGTCACCTTCAGCTTGTGGTTTCCAAGGTTGCTTCAGGCACCAACATCCATTCAGCAGACATAAGAATGGAGAATGGTTTGGAGGTTTTTAGCAGCCAGTCTTTAGAAGGGGCAAATATTCTTTTCACTTTGCATTGACTAGAATGCAGTTCATGTTGGCACCACCTATAGTCCATATTTCACAGCAAACAGGACTGAGAACAACTCTACGCTATGGAGAAAAGAACATAAAACATTGGTGGAAAAACTAGCATTTCTGTCAAAATAATTCTACAGTTTAGATATGTCTCCTTGTGCATATTCATAGATTTCTTGGGTATATACCTGAAAGAGGAATTGTCAGACTGAAGTTACGTACACCTTTACTTTGTTAGATATTGCCAAATTACTTTGTCTAATTTCATAGTAGGAGAGGTTTGGTTTGTCCATGTTTTTGCTATTTGAAGAGGACACCTGCCTAAAAGTCTCAACCAATGCTTTCCAATAGGAGTACAACTGAATCACATATATAATTGAAAATTTTCTCTTAACCACATTTTAAATTCAAAAGAGACAGGTGAATTTAGTTTTAATAATTTATTTAACCCAACATATCCAAATATTATATATTAAAATATATTACCATTTAATATGTAATTGATATTAAAATATTATTGAGTTCTTTTAAATTTTTATACCAGGTTTTCAGAATCCTCCATCTTTTACACTTATAGTATATCTCATTTTGGAATATCCCACTTCAAATGTTTAGTAGCCACATGAGACTAGTGGCTACTAAATTGAATGGCACAGCTTTAGACTTAGTAACAAAAACTTTAATTCTTTAACACATATCTGACATTTAATTTCAAAGTCGTATTTAAATGGGTTCGCCAGTCACTAAATAACATCTTTATTTAGTCTTTGGAGGAATTACAAGCTGAACTTATTTTTCCTACATTTATTTTTTTATTTATAACATTTTATTTATTTGAAAGAGAGAGAATGAGATAGGATGAGAGGGGGTAGGGTCAGAGGGAGAAGCAGACTCCCTGCTGAGCAGGGAGCCTGATTTGGGGACTGGATCCTGGGACTCCAGGATCATGAGCTGAAGACAGTTGCTTAACCAACTGAGCCACCAGGCACACCTCCCCCCCCTTTTTTTTAGATTGTGCTTATTTATTTGACACAGAGAGATACACAGCGAAAGAGGGAACACAAGCAGGGGGAGTGGGAGAGGGAGAAGCAGGCTTCTGGCTGAGCAGGGAGCCCAATGCAGGGCTCAATCCCAGGACCCTAAGATCATAACCTGAGCCAAAGGCAGATACTTAACTACTGAGCCACCCAGGTGCCTCCCCCCCCCCCACAGTTCTTTCTATGACAAGAGAATAATCTGATTCAGAGTTCAATGATCAAATTGTTAACTTCTCACAGAGTATACAGGTGATAGTTTTCTGTTGTGTAATATGTTACCAGAACTTAAGGGCTTAAAACAACACCCATTATTATCTTACAGTTCTGTAGGTCAGCAGTCCAGGAATGTTCAGCTGGGTTCTCTGCTTAAGGTCTCAAGTCAAGACCAGTGTGTTGGCTAGACTGGACTTGTCTGGAGTCTCAAGGGTAGACTGTAACAGTCTATACAGGTTGTTAACAGAATCTAGATCCTTTTAAAAGATCTGAGGTCCTTTTTTCCTTGCTGGCTGTCAGGTGGGGGGCTGATTATCATTCGTAGAAGCCACCCATAGTCCTTTTCAAATGGCTCTCTTCGTCTTTTTTCCCCCTTGGTTTGTTTGTTTATTTATTTAGATTTTATTTATTTATTTGTCAAGTAGCAGAGGAAGCAGAAGGCAGAGGGAGAGAAGCAGGCTCCCTGCTGAGCAAGGAGCCCAATGAAGGACTTGATCCTAGCACTCTGGGATCATGACCTGAGCTGAAAGTGGATGCCCAACTGACTGAGCCACCTAGGCATCCCCCCTTAATTTTCAAACCATTAATGGCACATCAGGTCCTTCTCATGGTTCACATTTCTCTGGCTTCTCTTGTTGCCAACCAGAGAAAGCTCTCTGCTTTTAAGGACTCGTGTGGTTAATATAACACAGTCACAGGAGTGATATTTCATTAGTATCCACAGATTTTAAAGTGGTTAGAGTGGGGAATCTTTGGGGGACCATTTTAGTTAATTCTTCATACCACAGTAGAGAAGCAAGATGGCAGGACATTTTAATTATTTTGTTTAAAGTTTTTTAATTCTCTTCTAAATGAAAGCAAAATACTCTACCCATTTCTTTTTGTCTCCATTTCCACAGGCCTGGTCCAAGTTTTCATCAGCTCTTACTGAGCTGGCAATAGCATTACTCTAAACTGTTGTTTCTCCTTCCACATTTCCCTCCCTTTGGTCAGTTTTCCATACAACAATTGTCTGGCCTCATCTTGACCCACCTCTGCTTGTGCTCAGTTTTGATGTTTCAATCACAGCGGTCTTCATTTACTTCCCCAAATCTGCCATGGTCTGTTCTAAAGGCCTCTGTACTTCTGTGGTTTTTTTGCCCAAGCAACTTTTCTCCTTAACTCCAACTACCCAACTCAACCATTAGGTTTAAAGTTTCTCTTCTTTATAGAGCTGTTTCCTTATCCATGGTCTAAATTAAGTCTTACTTTCAGTTTCCTAGCGTCCTTTACTTTTTCTTTATATCAATTTACCACAATTTAATTTTATATATGTATCTGTATATGTATATATATATGTATGTGTGAGTATATATATACATACATGTATACATTAGTTTAATATGTCTTCTCCAGACTGAAGGCCACAGATAAAGAATATTTTGTTGTTCTTTGTGTATTCAGCATCTGGTAGAAGTTCTGGCCCATAATAGGCAGTTATTTGTTGAGTAAATGAATGAATTGTCAACTTTTTCTCTGCTCAATCTACCAGATTGTTTCATTTCCAGATTTTTATAGGCCTATTCTCCTTCCTTTCTTTCTCTTTGTTATTATTTTCTTTTTCTCTCCTCTGAATGGCAGAGGAGCTTGGCTTCATATTTTATGTTATTTTTGGTATGTTTATTAACATTTTCAACTAGCTTCAGAAATATGTTTACAGTTCTCATTATTAACACTCCACAACTTTGTAAATGAATTTTTTCAGGGACTTAAAAAGAGTTTTTGTGTAATATTGTGAGTTTTTAAAAGAGTTTTTTGAGAATATTGTTCACATGACAAGTTTGAATAAGAAGAAAAAGAATACTGTATAGAGAGTAATGAGCTAGTTAAAAGATTGAAACTAATCTTAATTCCTTGTATTTTCACTTAAGACTTTACCTTCTGATATATAGGTCTGAGGAAGAGCAGTCCATTACTTTTTATTTTAGTTTAAGTCATTAAAAGAAAAAGAATCAAAGGCCAGTGTGCTGGTTAGAAATATCAAACATAATTTTTTTCCTGGTGACTTGATTCCATAATGATGTATAAAATTCGCACAGAAACATAGTTTTTATATGGATTTGAAGTATTTGACCTACTTACCACAAGACACAACGTTTGATCTTTGATCCTTATATAGTACTTTCTTATTCATGGTTTTCTACTTCGTGAATCTAAAAATAAAAACTAAAACAAAATAGTGCTTTTTAATAAGCCTGTTTTTTGAGAAGTAAATTGTGGCACAGCTAATTTCACCTTTGCATAAAAAAACATAAAATGTAATGCTTTTAAGGTGATGTGTATATATATATGGTGTTTTTTATATATATATAGTGTTTATATATATGTGGTGATATATACGTGTGTATATATGTATATGGCTTGTATATATATATAAGGTGATATGTATATATGGTGTTTATAAGATTGTGTTTGAGGTATGTGATACATAAAATCCTTTTTAGGCCAGAACTCTAGAGGGCAAGAATCATGTTGTGAACATGGTCTTATTGAACCTAGCAAGTTATTACATAAATATGAGAGGTGACAGTCATTAAATCAGGCTATCACTGATTTTGCAGTAGAAATGATCTCCGAAGTTTTGAGATTTGATTTCTGGGTATTGTGAATAATTATCAGTTCATAGAGCCTTGGTTTAAAGCAGCTTATAAATACAGTCTCATCTATTACTTGGGTGTGTCATATTCACAATCTTTGTATATACTGTTAGAAGAATAAAAATATCTTCAACTTTTCAAGGTCATGGTAGAAAATATGAATTTGCATTTAAGTGCTCTTTGCCAGGATATTCTCTAATCTTGGATTGATAAATATAAATATCTTTCTATAAGACTTAGTTAACAACGTAAACCTGCAGAGAATCAACACTGTCTGCACCTGAAATAATCGTGGAACTAATAGTGGTTTTAAGCCGCTCCTATTTCTGTTGTTGCTACTACATTTATTCAGAACTTGTCCAAGAACTCTTTTATTTAATATTAGGTTCTATTACTAATCTGTTTTGCAGATGTGGAAGCCAAGGTGGAGGAAGTTTAAAGAACTTTCTCAAGTTTCCACCATTAGGGTTGTCACTAGGACATAAATTAGGCAGACTGACTTGAGAGTTTAAAGCTTTGAAGTTTATTTTGTGATTTTCAAGCTACGTTACAAACATTTTTTTTTTTCGTTACAAACATTTCTATGGGGAAGAATCTCAGTGAAGATTCAATTCAATTCAGTTGCTTGAATTTGAACTGCTGTTGCTTAGTTCAGGCTCTCTCTCTCCCTCTCTGGCTGGGCAGGGGGCAGAGGGAGAGGGAAAGAGAGAATCTTAAGCAGGTTACATGCTCAGTGCAGAGCCTCAAGCAGGCTCAACCTCACGACCCCGAGATCATGACCTGAGCTGAAATCGAGTCTGATGCTTAAGGTACTGAGCCATCCAGGCACCCCCTAGTTGAGGCTCTTATCACTTCTTGTCTTGATTACTTTAGTAGCCTCCCAACCATTAGTCTCTATCCTCTAGTCTAGCCTCACTGGATTTTCTAGCACAATTGAATTCACTGCATTTCTCTAAAGATAATCATGTTATTTCTCACCTGTCTGCCTTTGTAGGTGCTATTTGTAATTCATAGAACATCTACTTTTCCTGGCTAACTACAACCTCCCTTTTGAGAGAGAGAGGGTAGTTGGATTTTTATCTCATCTTCTGCCTAAAAAGTCCATCTTACTTAGGTTTTACCTATAAATAAAGGGCAGTCTAAATTTTTGCATTTAGGGCGCTTGGGTGGCTCAGTCGGTTAAGTATCTGCTTTTGGCTCAGGTCATGATTCCAGGGTCCTGGGGTTGAGTCCCACATTGAGCTCTCTGCTAAGTGGAGAGTCTGCTACTCCCTTTCCCTCTGCCTGCTGCTCCCCCTTTGAGTGTGCTCTGTCAAATGAAATAAAATCTTTAAAAAAACTTTTTTGCATTTGAATTTTCCTGAACTCTTGCTTCTAATGAAAGAAAAGACTGAAAATTAGTGCTGCTTATTAAAAATATAACAGTGTATAGTTCATAACAATGGCAGACATATTACTATTAACTCACTAAGGTGCCTAGAGATATTTTTTCCCATTTTGTACTTGGTAGGTCCTCCGATCTTTTTAGATCTTTTAATTTCAGTATGAATTATTGAGGTAGCCAAGGGCACCTATTTATATAGGTTTAAAAAACTGTATAGGTTTATACAGTTTCAATGCCTACTATAGTACTCATCCACTCAATATTGTATTTCTTTTGGAAAGAAATCTTAAAACTATTTTTTTTATTAAAAAGAGAAATACTTTTGCTCAGGTTGCAGTCTGTATTAACATCATATATTCAGTACGTGATCTTCCAGAAGACAGTGAAGTACATGTTATTAATAAGTAGCAGATTATAAATTAACAGAAAAGAGTGATCACTTGTATTCTAGAAGTGTCGTGGATTACAGTTCCATGGGTCCATATACAGTAACATAGTTTTGGAATAATTATCCTTGTAAAATCATTATTCTTTTGCATACAGCATTAAAAATGGCTCAAAGTAAAGCTTGTCCTTCAGAATCAGAACATCATGTTATATATTAAAATATCAGTTTATATTCAACATATAATGCTAAAAAATAAAACTATCTTTGACTATCAAGGAAAGGAGGTGAAAATAGGACAAATGATATCAGCTTCTAGCATAGTTCTATAAAAATGTATTGAAGTTAAAATATTTTAGAGATCAAATATAAAAGCTTTTTTCTCAGAAAGAACCCTTATACTCTTATTCACCAACTAGTTAAACATTAAATGAAAAAGCCCATTAAATATTACATTAATTAGTATATCTTTATAGTCTTACATAGGTTAAAATTACCAAACCATGAAACTAAGTTTCTTCTCATTTCCCTAAGGATTATAAAGGGAGATTTTAATTAAGCTTTGCTAGGTTAAGAATTTCCTTGGTTTTAAAAAGCGATTTTTTTTTTTTTTTAAGATTATTTATTTTTTTATTTGACAGAGAGGAAATCACAAGTAGGCAGAGAGGCAGGCAGATAGGAAGGGAGAAGCAGGCTCCCTGCTGAGCAGAGAGTCCGATGTGGGGCTCGATCCCAGGACCCTGGGATCATGACCTGAGCCGAAGGCAGAGGCTTAACCCACTGAGCCACCCAGGTGCCCCTAAAAAGCGATTTATTATAACTTTTCTTAAGTCATTATCTAAATCAAGATAGCCTTACGTGTGACTTGGTAGTTTTATGGTCAGTATATACCAAAAATTATGGGTGTTCAATTCCTGAAGCATATATGACCAGCAATATTCAAGCAAGATATTGAAACACTTACTATTTTTTAATATGCATAAGTAACAGTAAATCCTAAAAACAATATGATTAAAGACAGTATCCTTTTTTGAAATTGATATTAATGGAGTTTATTTTCTTTACTTATCACTTGTTTTCCACCTCATTACAAGAAGGATTCCAAGTGGCAAATTAATTTTACTATAATGGGAGTAATATTTATTTAGTCATCAAAAAAATACTAAGTACCTACTATACGCCAAGCACTGTGTTAAATGCTGCTTATGCAGAAATAAAATATATGTTCCTTTCCTCAAGAAGTGTGTGGTTTAGAGGAAAAGGCAGAGAAATTACAGTACAGTACAATGTATCATAAAAATTATTTATTCTGTTATGTATGAGGTGATATACTAAGCACATTATATGCTATTATTTCTATTTTTATTTATTTTATTTTATTATTATTATTTTTAAAAGATTTTATTTATTTTTTTGACAGAGAGATCATAAGTAGGCAGAGAGGCAGGCAGAGAGAGAGGGGGAAGCAGGCTCCCTGCTGAGCAGAGAGCCCGCTGTGGGGCTCGATCCCAGGACCCTAAGATCATGACCTGAGCCGAAGGAAGAGGCTTTAACCCACTGAGCCACCCAGGCGCCCCTATTATTTCTATTTTTTTTTTTAAAGATTTATTTATTTATTTATTTATTTGACAGACAGAGATCACAAGCAGGCAGAGAGGCAGGCAGAGAAAGAGGAAGGGAAGAAGGCTTCCTGCTGAGCAGAGAGCCCGATGTGAGACTCGATCCCAGGACCCTGGGATCATGACCTGAGCCGAAGGAAGAGGCTTTAACCCACTTAGCCACCCAGGCGACCCATATTATTTCTATTTTTAAATCAGAAAATTAATGTTTTCGTAACTCCTCCAGGGTCACATGGTAAGTGGTGGAATCAGAATTTGAACTTCCAAAGCTTGTTATCTTGCTGCCTCTGTATACTGATAAGAGTTAAGACACAGTGATATGGAGGGAACATTTTATGGGAACACTGAGGCAGATGTGCCAATGTAGGACATTAGATTGTGGAAGAGGGATGTTTACATTTTTAGAGATTAGAAGACTAAATAGGAATTAGCCAAAAGGAGGAGGGAGTTGAAAAGCATTCCAACAGAGAGTCTGCCATTACAAAGGCATTGAGATGAGAAAGCATAGCCCATTTGGGACTTGTCTGGCTGACTCTTATTTCTCTGAATAGGGAAGGGTAAACCTCAAGAAAGACCAGAGAAATAACCTGAAAGTCAATTACTCAGTCATTTATTCAGTTAATATTAGGCATTGTAGACTCTGTGTTTACTGTGTCTCTGGAAAGATACTGGAATTTTTAAAAGTAAATAGAAATGCCACAAATATTAAACAAAACGCCCCATAATCAGGAAATAGAAGAGCCTTATACTCTTTCTTCTGCCCTGTAATTTGTTTTGTTTGGCTTCTAGAATAATGGCCTCTAAATTGTAAAATCTCTTTCTCTTTTTTTCTTTCTTGCTTTCTTTTCTTTTTTTTTTTTTCTGATCATTTCCTCTCGTCATGCTACCTGATGACAACATGTGTGGAGATTTTAGAACTGAAGACTGCCTAAAATGTTCTCATTTCAGCTATGCTTAAATCCTATTTTCTTCCTAAAGATTTATGAAAGGATAAGTATATTTCTCTGTATCAGTATCTACTTGTAAACTTATCTTTCAGAGGACAAATAAATACTAAAAGTACTAAAACAGATCCTTTCAGAGACATGTTTAGAGAGATACAAGCACATCAAGGTGCTGGATGGATATACAGGCCAACATAAGACCGTAACCCAGATTAGAAATATAAAATTTAGGAAGTAGGGAGTGGTTTTTCTGAGTCATAAAGTGATGTTTATTATTAGACACATTTATCATTCAGTGAGAGAATTATTAATTTCTGTCTTTCCGATCTAAAGACATAGCCTTCAACACTCATTTCAAATTCAATGTTATTTACAACTAGAATTTACCAGAGGTCAGCTGGGAGTAATTATTCCCTTCCCTGAACTCCCCAGTATTTTATCTGTATCTTTTTAGAAGACATTCAATAATTCCTTCCTTTTTATATGTCATTTATATGCATGTTTTATCTCCAATGTTAAACTGTATGTACCTTCCTTAAAGTAGAATTCATGTTTGATCACAGCACTAAGCTTTGCACATATTAGGCATTCAACTAATATTTAGTGAATTAAAGCATGGCATTCATATCATAAATGAAACCATTAGAGCAGTGTTTCTTATAGTGTTGGACATGAATTACCTGCTTCAGAATCATCTGGAATGTTTTGTTAAAAATGCAGGTTCTTGGGGCGCCTGGGTGGCTCAGTGGGTTAAAGCCTCTGCCTTTGGCTCAGGTCATGATCCCAGGGTCCTGGGATCGAGCCCCACAGCGGGCTCTCTGCCCGTGGAGAGCCTGCTTTCTCCTCTCTCTCTGCCTGCCTCTCTGTCTACTTGTGATCTCTGTCAAATAAATAAATAAAATCTTAAAAAAAAAATGCAGGTTCTTGTGCTCCTGTCCATACAACTGAAGGAGAATTTCTTTGGGTTCCAGGAATCCTGTTTTGAATAAAAACCCTAGGTAATTATGATGCACATCAAAAATTGAGAGCCCACTGCATCAGGGAGAACGTAAGAATCCAAATGAAAATCGAGGTTACATGAGGGGCGCCTGGCTGGCTGGGCACCTGGAGGAATGGGAGAGGGAAAAGCAGGTTTCCCACTGAGCAGGGAGCCCAACGCGGGGCTCAGTCCCAGAACCCTGGGATCATGTCCTGAGCCGAAGGCAGATGTTTAACCGATTGAGCCACCCATACACCCCACTTAAGCTGTATTTACAATAGTAATAAAGATTAGAAAATACCTAAATAATGCTTGTAGAGCACTGGCCCAGGTATTTTGCATATATTAATTCACTTAATTCTCACAACAACCAAATGAACCAGGCACTGTTGTCAACCACACATTCATTACAGGTAAGAAAACTAAGGTACTGGGTAAGAAACTTGTCCAAGTTCACACAACTGGTAAGTGGCTAAGATATGAATCCATATGGTGTAGCTTCATAGTCAGCACTCAGCCACTTTTACAATAATGTTATTTTTTAAACTAGCAATTAATTTGATTTTATCTTAGTCATTATAACGAGCATTTTACAGAAATAAGATGACAAATGTTTCCGAGTAAAAATTTTAACCAGATTCAGCCTACATCTAAACATTATCTTTTATAAATGGCCTTAATACTATTTTTGCTTTTACTGGTTAAATGTAGTAATGTTGATGTTTCTTTACTTAAAATAGTTGGGTGTCAGAAGATTCTTTTAGCAAATCCTTTTGGTGTTTGTGATTACAGGAGATGATCATTTATAGTTTAAAAAAAGTGTGTGGGAATACTTACTTTCAGCACTGATTGGCCCAAGTGAAAGTCCAGTAATTTTGATTTTTGGAAGCTATTGGAATACTTAACAGATTTTTATGAAATGAGAAAGCTAGATAAATTTGCATAGTGATGATTTAAACTTCGTATATATAAGATGTTTAATATATATTCTTTCTGATAAAGGTTACTATAAAGTTTTTCTCTACAAAAAGTGGATTTTTATTGATGTTTCTGTGGTACACCTGAGTAAAATATTTGCTCTTGATCTGTGTGATTTCCTTATTTTTAATTACATAAATAAGTCATTGTAGGTGTCATTAATTGCTTTGTTTCAATAAATGCTGAGGGTGATTTAACCAACTTATAAAAATATCTAAGTTATGAGCGCTATATATTTTATTTATATATTTTATGTACATTTACATATATTTTACACATACATATATTTATGTATTTTACATATACTTATATTACATATTTTATATACTTTACATATATTTATATATATTTACACACATATATACATATTTTTATATATTTACATATACATATATTTATATATTTTACATATATAAAAATATATATTTTATTTTATTAAAAACTTTTAAAGATTTTATTTATTTGAGAGAGAGAGAGAGAGAGAGATCACAAGCAGGCAGAGAGGCAGGCAGAGAGAGAGGGGGAAGCAGGCTCCCCGCTGAGCAGAAAGCCCGATGTGGGGCTTGATCCCAGGACCCTGAGACCATGACCTGAGCCAAAGGCAGAGGCTTAACCAATGAGCCACCCAGGTGCCCCTAAAATATATATTTTATACATATATATTTTAACATGTTAATTTGTGTTTTAAAAAACACTAACTTTGTTTAAAAGGTGTAATTGGATACCACCAGCCTCTGTTATAATAGGGACAGCTCAAAAGAAGAGGAGACCTAAATTAGAGTGAAACCCAGAATGGAAAATAAAGAAGAGAATAAAGGCTTCTAAAAAGAGGAGGTGGGCTACAGGAATCTTGAATAAGAAGATGATGAATATGCTTGATTACATGCCCCCCCCCCTTTTAAAAAGATTTTATTTATTTATTTATTTGAGAGAGAGAGAGAACATGAGCTGGGCGGGGAGAGGGAGAAGCAGACTCCATACTGAGTAGGGAGCCCAGTGTGGGACTCAATCCCAAGACCTTGAGATCATGACCTGAGCTGAAGGCGGATGTGTAATTAGAGCCACCCAGGAGCCCCTACATGGCTCTTATTTTTATTTTTTCACTATGAATTTATATCTAGTAAATAGAAAAGCAGTATGAAGATTGAATTATCTCTGAAACTCTTAAAGGAAGGGTTACTAATTTTGCATGGGAAAAGATCTGTATTTCTTTAACATATAATGTATTATTTGTTTCAAGCGTACAGGTCTGTGATTCATCAGTCTTAAACAATTCATAGCACATACCCTCCCCAATGTCCATCACCCAGCTACCCCATCCCTCCCACTGTCCTCCCCTCCAGCAACCCTCAGTTTGTTTCTTGAGATTGAGTCTCTTATGGTTTGTCTCCTTCTCTGGTTTCATCTGGTTTCATTTTTCCCTCCCTTCCCTTATGATTCTCTGTCTTGTTTCTCAAATTCCTCATATCAATGAGATCATATGATAATTATCTTTCTCTGATTGAGTTATTTTGCTTAGAATTAATAGCCTCTGGTTCCATCCACATTGTTGCAAATGTCAAGATTTCAGTTTTCTGATGGCTGCACACTCTTCCATTTTATATATGTACCACATCTTTATCCATTTATCTGTTGATGGACATCTAGGCCATCATTCCTTAGTTTGGCTGTTGTGGATATTGCTGCTATAAACATTCAGGGGCATGTGCCCCTTTGGATCACTGCATTTGTATCTTTAGGGTAAATACCAAGTAGTGTGATTGCTGGGTCGTAGGGTAGTTCTATTTTTAACTTTCTGAGGAACCTCCATAGTGTTATCCAAAGTGGCTGCACCAGCTTGCATTCCCACCAACAGTGTAGGAGGGTTCCCTTTTCCTCTCCGTATCCTCGCTAAAATTTATCATTTCCTGTCTTGTTAATTTTAGCCATTCTGACTGGTGTGAGGTGGTATCTCACTGTGGTTTTGATTTGTATTTCCCTGATGCCAAATGATGTGGAGCACTTTTTGTGTGTCAGTTGGCCATTTGGATGTCTTCTTTGCAGAAATGTTTATTCATGTCTTATGCCCATTTTCTTGACTGGATTATTTGTTCTTTGGGTATTGAGTCTGATAAGTTCTTTTTTTTTTTTTTTTAAGATTTTATTTATTTGACAGATCACAAGTAGGCTGCTGAGCAGAGAGCCCCATGTGGGGCTCAATCCCAGGATCCCGGGATCACGACCCGAGCTGAAGGCAGAGGCTTTAACCCACTGAGCCTCCCAGGCGCCCCAAGTTTGATAAGTTCTTTATAGATTTTGGATACTAGCCCTTTATCTGACATGTCATTTGCAAATATCTTCTCATTCTGTTAGTTGTCTTTTGGTTTTGTTGACTGTTTCCTTTGCTGTGCAAAAGCTTTTGATCTTGAAGAAGTTCCAATAGCTCACTTTTGCCCTTGCTTCTCTTGCCTTTGGCAATGTGTGACTGAAGTTGAAGAGGTTGCTGCCTGTGTTCTCCTCAAGGATTTTGATGGATTCCTGTCTCACATTGAGGTCTTTTAGCCATTTTGAGTCTATTTTTGTGTGGTGTAAGGAAATGGTCCAGTTTCATTCTTTTATATGTGGCTGTCCAATTTTCCCAACACCATTTGTTGAAGAGACTGTCTTTTTTCCATTGGATATGCTTTCCTGCTTTGTTGAAGATTAGTTGATCATAAAGTTGAGGGTCCATTTCTGGGTACTTTTTTTCTGTTCCATTGATCTATGTGTCTGTTTTTGTGCCAGTCCCATCCTGTCTTGATGATTATAGCTTTGTAATAGAGCTTGAAGTCTGGAATTGTGATGCTGCCAGCTTTGGTTTTCTTTTTCAATATTCCTCTGGCTATTCAGGTTTTCTGGTTCCATATAAATTTTAGGATTATTTGTTCCATTTCTTTGAAAAAGTTGATGGTATTTTGATAGAGATTTGCATTAAATGTGTAGGTTGTTCTAGGTAGCATAAACATTTTCATGATATTTGTTCTTCCAATCCATGAGCATGAAACATTTTTCCATTTCTTTCATGAATATTCTATAGTTTTCTGAGTGCAGATTTTTGCCTCTTTGTTTAGATTTATTTCTAGGTATCTTATAGTTTTGGCTGCAACTGTAAATGGGATAGACTCCTTAATTTCTCTTTCTTCTGTCTTGTTATTGGTGTATAGAAATACAATTGATTTCTGTGCTGTTGATTTTATGTCATGACACTTTACTGAACTATGAGTTCTAGCAGTTTTGGAGTGGAGTCTTTTGGGTTTTCCACATAAAGTATTATATCATCTGCAAAGAGTGAGAGTTTGACTTCTTCTTTGCCAGTTTGGATGCCTTTTATTTCTTTTTTTTTCTTTTATTTATTTCTGATTGCTGAGGCTAAGACTTCTAGTGCTGTGCTGAATAGCAGTGGTGATAATGGACAGCCCTGCTGTGTTCCTTATCTTGGGGAAAAGCTCTCAGTTTTCCCCCATTTAAGAATAATATTCACTGTGGGTTTTTCATAGATGGCTTTGATGATATTAAGGTATGTTCCCTCTATTCCTACACTGTGAAGAGTTTTGATCAAGAAAGGAATCTGTACTTTGTCACATGCTTTTTCTGCATCTATTAAGAAGATCATATGATTCTTGTCCTTTCTTTTATTAATGTATTGTATCACATTGATTGATTTGCAGATGTTGAACAAACCTTGCAGCCCAGGAATAAATCCCACTTGGTTGTGGTGAATTAATCCTTTTAACATACTGTTAGATCCTGCTGGCTAGTATTTTGGTGAGAATTTTTGCATCCATGTTCATCAGAGATACTGGTCTTATGTAATTCTCCTTTTTGATGGAGTCTTTGTCTGGTTTTGGCATCAAGGTAATGCTGGCCTCTTAAAATGAGTTTGGAAGTTTTCCTTCCATGTCAGGTTTTTGAAACAGCTTCAGAATAGGTATTAATTCTTCTTTATTTTTATTTATTTATTTATTTTAAATAATTTTTAAAAAAGATTTTATTTATTTATTTGGCAGAGAGGCAAGCAGAGAGAGAGGAGGAAGCAGACTCCCTGATGAGCAGAGAGCCCGATGCGGGGCTCGATCCCAGGACCCTAGGATCATGACCTGAGCCGAAGGCAGAGGCTTTCTTTAACCCACTGAGCCTCCCAGGCGCCCCTTAATTCTTCTTTAAATGTTTGATAGCATTACCCTGGGAAGCCCATCTGGCCCTGGCTCTTGTTTGTTGGGAGATTTTTGATGACTTCTTCAATTACCTTACTGGCTATGGATCTGTTCAGGTTTTCTATTTCTTCCTGGTTCAGTTTTGGTAGTTTATACATCTCTAGGAATGCATCCATTTCTTCCAGGTTGTCTAATATGTTGGCATATAGTTGTTCATAATATGTCTTATTTTTATCTCTTCAGTGTTGGTTGTGATCCCTCCTCTTTCATTCATTATTTTCTTCATTTGGGTCCTTTCTCTTTTCTTTTTTGATAAGTCTGGCCAGGGGTTTATCAATCTTACTAATTCTTTCAATGAACCAACTTCTAGTTTCATTGGTCTGTTCTACTGTTCTTTTGGCTTCTCTTTCATTGATTTCTCCTCTAATCTTTTTTTATTTCTCTTCTCTGGCTGTGTTTAGGCTATATTTGCTGTTCTTTCTCCAGCTCCTTTAGGTGTAGGGGTTGGTTGTGTATTTGAGACCTTTCTTATTTCTTGAGAAATGTTTGTACTATATACTTCCCACTTAGGACTGTCTTTGCTGCATCCCAAAGATTTTGAATAGTTGTGTTTTCATTTTCATTTGTTTCCATGAATTTTTAAAATTCCTCTTTAATTTCCTGGTTGACCCATTCATTCTTTAGTAGGATGCTCTTTAGCCTCCATGTATTTGAGATCTTTCTAAGCTTCCTCCTGTGATTGAGTTCTAGTTTCAAAGCACTATGGTCTGAAAATATGCAGGGAATGATCCCAGTCTGTTGGTACTGATTTGAGAACTGATTTGCAACCCAGGACGTGATCTGTTCTAGAGAATGTTCCATGTGCACTAGAGAAGAATGTGTATTCTGTAGCTTTGGGATGGAATGTTCTGAATATATTTGTGATGTCCATCTGGTCCAGTGTGTCATTTAATCTTTATTTCCAGGACAGCCTGAGCGGCTGCCCTTAGCTTCAGTTACAATCCCAGGGTCCTGGAATCAAGTCCTATATCGGGCTCCTTGCTCTGTGGAGAGCCTGCTTCTCCCTCTGTCTGCTGTTCCCGCTGCTTGTGTTTTTTCTCTCTCTCTCTCTGCAAATAGATAAATACAATCTTAAAAAAAAAAAATAAAGCCTTTATTTCCTTATTGGTCTTTTGCTTAGATGATCTGTCTGTTTCAGTGTGTGTGTGTGGGGGGGCGGTTAAAGTCCCTTACTATTGTATTACTGTCAATGTGCCTCTCTGATTTTGTTGCTAATTGGCCCACATAGTGGCTGCTCCCATGTTAAGTGCATAGATATTAAAAATTGTTAGATCTTCCTGTTGTACAGACCCTTTAAGTATGATATAGTGTTCTTCCTCATCTCTTATTATAGTCTTTGGCTTAAAATCTAATTTGCGTGATATAAGGATTGCCATCCCAGCTTTCTTTTGATGTCCATTTGCATGATGACCTGTTTTCCACCCCCTCACTTTATAAATCTGAAGGTGTCTTTGGGTCTAAAGTGGATCTCTTGCAGACAGCATATCTATATCAATGGGTCCTTTTTTTTTTTTTTTAAATCCATTCTTAGACCCTGTGTCTTTTGATTGGGGCATTCAGTAACAGCCTGACTGTTACTGAATATTATCTCTGTTCCTTTCTGGTCTATGTTACTTTTAGGCTATCTCTTTGCTTAGAGGACCCCTTTCAATATTTCCTATAGGGCTGGTTTGGTGTTTGCAAATTCTTTTAGTTTTTGTTTGTCCTGGAAGCTTTTTAATTCTCCTTCTATTTTCAGTGACAGTCTAGCTGGATATAGTATTCTTGGCTGTATATTTTTCTTGTTTAGTGCTCTGAATATATCATGCCAGTCCTTTCTGGCCTGCCAGGTCTCTGTGGATAGGTCTGCTGCCAATCTAATATTTCTACCATTGTAGGTTACAGACCTCTTGTCCCTAACTGCTTTCAGGATTTTCTCTTTGTCTCTGAGACTTGTAAGTTTTACTCTTAGATGATGGGGTGTTGACCTATTTTTATTGATTTTGAGGGGGTGGTTCTCTGTGCCTCCTGGATTTTGATTCCTGTTTCCTCCCACAAATTAGGGAAGTTCTCTACTATAATTTGCTCCAGTATACCTTCTGCCCCCTCTCTCTTCTGGGATCCCAACTATTCTAATATTGTTTCATCTTATGGTATCACTTAGCTCCTGAATTCTCCCCTCGTGATCCAGGGGGATCTTAGCTTCTTTATTCTCCATCATTTGGTCTTCTTATCACTGACTGACTCTTCTGGTTCATTTATCCTAAGAGACGGAGCCTCCATTTTTTATTACACCTCATTAATAGCTTTTTTAATTTCAACTTGGTCAGATTTTAGTGCTTTTATTTCTCCAGAAAATGATTCTCTAGGGTCTTCTACTCTTTTTTCAAACCAGGTAATATCTTTATAATCGTCTTTCTGAACTCTAGTTCTGACATCTTGCTAATGTCTGTATTGGTTAGGTCCCTAGATGCCAGTGCTGCCTCTTCTTCTTTTTGTTGAGGTGAGTTTTTCCACTTTGTCCTTTTCTCCAGAGAATAATAGATGAATGAGAGAACAAAATGTTAAAAAGGTAACAACAACCCAGAAAAATACACACTAACCAAATCAGAAGGGACCCAAAACAAGGGGGAAAAAGAAGGGGGGAGAAAAAAAATGATCAAGCTGGTGAATAGAACAGAGCCACATCCTAGATTTTGGGTGTATTTTGGTCTGTTAGAAGAAACTGCATCCCAAAAGAAAAACTTACATATATACAAAAATAAGGGTAAATACAATGAAGGGATGGAATATGACTGTAAACATAAAAATTTAAAAAGATTTTTAAAAAGGAATTGATAAGATAAATTGGTTGAAAAAAGAAAGAGAAAAAAATTTTTAAAAAGGGAGAGAATGTGATCAGGCAGGAGACTAGAACAAAGCCATACACTTGATTTAGGGTATATTTTGGTCTGTTAGAAGAAACTGTATCCCAAAATTTTAAAGAAAGAAAAAATACATATATACCAAAAATAAGGTTAAATACAATGAAGGTATAGTGTATGACTATAAAAATGAAAATTAAAGAAGATTTTTAAAAAGGTATTGATAAGATGATGGTTAAAATAGGAAAGAGGAAAAATTCAAAAAGAAAAAAAATGAAATCTTAAAAATGTAACTTTGAAAGACTAAGGAATCATGGGGGGAAAAAGCCATGAATTCTATGTGCTATATACCCCTAGCGCTGGAGTTCTGCATTTCTCTTTGATTGGTGAACTTGGTGTTGACTGGATGTTCTTGCTGATCTTCTGGGGGTGGAGCATGTTGCAGTGATTCTGAAGTGTATTTGCCTCAGGTGGAATTGCACTGCCCTTGCTGAGGTTTAGGCTAAGTAATCTGCTTGGGTTTGCTCTAGGTAGCTTTTGTTCCCTGAAAGCTTTCCGTACAGCTTTGGAGGACGAGAATGAAAATGGCAGCCTCCCAATCTCTAGTCCAGAGGAGCTGAGAGTTGGGGCCCCACTCCTCAGTGCACCCTCAGAGAAAAGCAGTCAATCACTCCTGTCTCTCTGATCTCTGTCCACTCTCTGTAGTCACCTAGCCTGTGACCAAGCATTTCTATATCTGGCACATGACTTTGTTTGGAGTCTCCAAACCCAGCAGTGTGCTCCTGTGCCACTCCTCCTGGTGGAGGAAGCAGGGGTCTCCCAGATCTGCCACTTGTGGGGTCCCTGCTCGAAGATCAGTAGTCTGGCTTTGCCGGGAATCACAGTTTATGGCAACCCCAAGCTGATAGCCCACTCCTCGGCTCTGTCTTTGCAGCCGGCTTCCCTGCTCTGATACTTGGGAGCTCTGCCACACTTAGGCACCCCTGGTCTTTCTGTGACCCCCGAGGGTCCTGAGGCCACACTTTCCCAGCTCCCAGCAAGGGTTCCACCCCCCGCTTAGCCACGGGAGTGATGTCCCTCCACAGAACAGACTTCTAAAAGTTCCGATTTTGTGCTGCAGTGCTCTCTTACTTGCCAGGAGCCAGCCAATCCCTCCCCCACTTTTATCTTCCTGTATATCACCTTGGATTCACTTCTCTGCACTTCTTACCTTCCTGAAAGTGTTCATTTTTCTGGTCGTAGAATTGTTGCTATTCTTTTCTTTGATCTCCTGTTGAGTTTGTAGGTGTTCAGAATGGTTTGGTAACTATCAAGCTGAATTCCTGGGACCCAAAATATTTAGGTCTACTTCTCTGTCATCTTGTCCCCCCCCACCAACCCCCGGAGGTATTTCTTATACTTTCATCTTTTGATATGTATTTTGTTAATAGTGGAGAAAGAATGAACATTTTTTTATGAGCAAGATTGTTTTCCTCTTAATTTGACACAAGTATGAAACTTACTTTTTTTTTATTTTTATTTTTTAAAAGATTTTATTTATTTATTTGACAGGCAGAGATTACAAGCAGGCAGAGAGGCAGACGGGGGGAGGGACGCAGGCTCCCCGCTGAGCAGAGAGCCCGATGCGGGGATCGATCCCAGACTCCAGGATCATGACCTGAGCTGAAGGCAGAGGCTTTAACCCACTGAGCCACCCAGGCGCCCCTTACTTTTTTTTTTTTTTTTTTTTAAAGATTTTATTTATTTATTTGACAGAGAGACAGAGATCACAAGTAGGCAGAGAGGCAGGCAGAGGGAGAGGAAGGGAAGCAGGCTCCCTGCTGAGCAGAGAGCCTGACGCAGGGCTCGATCCCAGGACCCTCTGATCATGACCTGAGCCGAAGGCAGAGGCTTTAACCCACTGAGCCACCCAGGCGCCCTGCCCCTTACTTCTTTTAAATAAAGGTTTTATTTATTAGAGAGTATGATCACAAGTGGGGTGGGAAGGCAGAGGAGAGGGATAAGCAGACTCCCTGCTAAGCAGGGAACCCTACTCAGGGCTAGATGCCAGGGTCCTCGATCATGACCAGAGCCAAAAGCAAATGCTTAACTGACCGAGCCACCCAGGTGCCCCAACATTTAAGTTTTTAAAAAATGTAAATTAGAGATTTGATTATGCTACTAATGTAGAGTACCGTTTTACTTGATGACTAGGAGGAGTCAAGCATAGCTAAGAGGAGTGCCTAATGAGTACCTTTAGAAGGGTACAAAAGAGATTTAGTAACTATTGAAAGAATGATAATGTCCTATTTTTCAAATAGAATTTAATTTATAGGAAAGTTATTCTATACGAACTTATTCTATATCGTTTCCTACTCATATATAAGCTTCATGAAGGCAGAGGCTTTTTGTTTAGTATCCTATCCTTAACAGCTAGAATACTAGTAAGTTTTCAATAAGTACTGATGAATAAATGAATATATCCTTACAAATTTTTAAAATTTTGTTAAAACATATATGACAATATGTTTTGAACACCATTTTTATTTCTGACTAGGTAAAAGACACATGCTTATGTAGGAATTCTTGAAACTATATGAAAAAAGAGAAAAATTAAGTGTATTTGTGTCACTTAAAATAGCCATTCACTAGGAATATTTTTCTCTCATCCTTTTCTCCTGGTCTTTTTGAATGTAAATATATTTATAACCAACTTGAGATCATACTTATATATATGATACATACAGTTTTGTGCCCTGCTTTTTTTAGTTAGCACTTTCAAGTGAGCATTTTCATTAAATGTTCTTTGAAAACAGAGTGTTAAAAGATTGCTAGGGTCTAAGTGTTGTTTTGCTCAAAATCCACAGTAGTAAATAATTTTACTTTGTGATTAAGACTACATATAAATATTTAATTGTAATAAAAGATTGTAAAACAGTAGTTACTAATGCTATGTGTTCTGATTTTTTTTCTCTATTTAATTTTTTTGAAATAGCCTTTTCACATCCTTTCCTCCAAACTGATTTTGCAAAACAGTAATGAGTTGCAGCCTGAAGTTGGAAAAGTACTGTTCTCTCTTTTTTTTTTTTTTTTTTAAAGATTTTATTTGTTTATTTGACAGGCAGAGATCACAAGTAGGCAGAGAGGCAGGCGAAGAGAGAGGAAGGGAAGCAGGCTCCCCGCTGAGCAGAGTGCCCGATGCGGGGCTCGATCCCAGGACCCCGGGATCATGACTGGAGCTGAAAGCAGAGGCTTTAACCCACTGAGCCACCCAGGCGCCCAGTACTGTTCTCTTTTATCAGTATTCTGTAATTTGGTAATGCCCCTTTTATTTTGACCAATTTGTTTTTTTCCAGTTTTTGGCCAGTGGGTATAAAGGGTTTAAGAGCGTACTTACCAAGTAATTTTACTAAGTAATTTATTTAAATTTACTAATTTACCAAGTAATTCTTGCTGGTTGTAATAAATTGTTGCTACACTCATTCGATGTAAAAGTCTTATTTATCAGTTTGATGTATGTCCTTTTTTTTAAGATTTGTATTTATTTATTTGACAGACAGAGATCACAAGTAGGCAGAGAGGCAGGCAGAGAGAGAGGAGGAGGCAGGCTCCCCTGCTGAGCAGAGAGCCCGATGTCGGGCTCGATCCCAGGACCCTGAGATAATAACCCGAGCTGAAGGCAGAGGCTTTAACCCACTGAGCCACCCAGGCGCCCCAGATATATATCCTTTCATGTTTTCTTCTTCTTCTCCATGCAAAGATGAGGTGTATTCTTAAATTATTAAAGTTCTTTTTATGGCCCCCAGTAGAGTTTTATGACTTACCTTACATTGCTCCTGGACATTTTGTGTTTTTGTTAATTTTCCCACCAGCTTTATTGAGATATAACTGATACAATATTGTATAAGTTTACGGTGTAAAATATATTGATTTGGTGTATTTATATATTGCAAAATGACTTTACGATTTTTCCCTGCATTCATTCATGATCACCATAGTAAGTCTGCTTATCCTCTGCCACCACACAAAGTCAATACGATATTACTGACTATATTCCCCATGCTGTGCATTACATATCCATGCAGTGGCTATTTTTAAACATATATCTTTGTGTACATCTGTATATACTGTAGAATAAATTCGTGGAATTAAGACTGTTGGAATATACGGCACACACAGTAAAAAATCTCATTTAATTCTTCAAATTACCCTTCAGAAAGTTTATATATCAGTTTGTACTACATCTAATAGTATATGAGGGAAATGATTTCCCCATGCTGTTTACACTGGGTATTTTCTTTTTTCTTTTTTTAAAGTAGTGTCATTGACATTACAATATTATATTAGTTTCAGGTGTATAACATAGTGATTTTCCATTTATGTACCTTACAAAATGATTACTACATGTAAGTCTAGTTACCATTTGTCACTACATATTACAGTATCATTGACTATATCTCCTAGGCTATACTTTATATCCTTAGGATTTCTTTATTTTATAACTGGAAGTTTTATGCCTCCTAATGTCCTTCACCTATTTCGCCTATTGTCCCACTCCCTCCCTCTGGCAACCTCCAGTTCTCTGTATTTATGAGTCTCTTTTCTGCTTGTTTCACATGTATGTGAAATCATCTGATATTTTCTTTCTCTGACTTATTTCACCTGCATAGTATCCTCTGGGTCTGTCCGTGTTGCAAATGATAAGATTTAATAATTTTTTATGACTGAATAATATTCCATTGTATGTATACATATATACTCATGCACACACGCATGTATGCATAACTTTATTCATCTATCTATGCACACTTAGATTGCTTCCATTTTTTGGCTATTGTAAGTAATTCTGCAACGATCATAGGGATGCATACATCTTTTCAAATAAGTGTTTTTATTTTGGGGGGATAAATACCCAGAAGTGGAATTGCTGGGTAATATGGTAGTTCTATTTTTACTTTTTTGAGGAAGTTCTATACTGTTTTCTATAGTTGCTATACTAGTTTACATTCCCACTAATAGGGTATGAGGGTTCCTTTTTCTCCAGTATCCTTGTCAACACTTGTGATTTTTTTTTTCCTTTTAACCATTCTGACAAATATGAGGGGGTATCTCATTGTGTTTTTGATTTGTATTCCTGTGATGATTGGTGATGTTAAGCATCTTTTCATGTGTCTGTCAGCCATATTTATGTCTTCTTCGGAGAAATGTCTGTTCAGTTCCTCTGCCCATTTTTTAATTGGCTTGTGTGTTTTTTTGGTGTTAAGTTGTATGAGTTCTTTACATAATTTTGATATTAACCCTTTACTGACATATCACGTATGACAAATATCTTCTCCCATTCACTAGGTTGCCTTTTCGTTTTGGTTGTTGGTAACAGGGATATTTTCAACCTCAGTTTTTGCCAATCTGATGAGCAAAACATATCTGTTCAATTTGAATGTATGGGTTTAGCATCTTCTCATTTGCTTATTGGTGATTTGTATTTCTTCTATGAATGCTTATTTATATTCTTTTGTATTTTTGTATGTATCTTTGTTACTGATTTGTAGGAAATCTTTATGTATAATGGATATTAGTCTCTTGACTGTTATGTGTTGCAAATGGCTTCTCTTAGTCTATATATTATCTTTTGAAACTGTATTTTTTTAAAGATTTATTTGAGAGTGCACACACCTGGGCAGAGGAAGAGGGAGAAAGTTTTGTTTTTGTTTTTGTTTTTTAAGATTTTATTTGTCTGACACAGAGAGAGAGAGAGAGAGCACAAGCAGAGGGAATGACAGTGGTAGAGAGCAGGCTCCCTGTTGAGCAGGGAGCCTGATATTGGGCTCGATTCCAGGAGCCTGGGATCATGACCCGATCCAAAGGCAGACTGTCAACTGTCTGAGCCACCCAGGCACCCCGAGGGACAGAGTCTTAATCAGACTCTGTACCGAACATAGAACCTGGGGCTTGATCTCACAACCCTGAGATCACGACCTGAGCCAACACCAAGAGCGCAATGCTTAACCGTTGGCTGCGCCACCCAGGCGCCCCCATCTTTTGAAACTTTTATGGAATCTTTTTTATATAGAAGTTTGTGTTTTTGTACTTGATCAAATAACTTTTTTTTTCTTTGTCTTCTGGAATTTGAGTCATGTTCTAAAAGGTATAACTAAGCTTCCCCACCTATTTTCTTATGTTTTCTTCAGAATGTTTATAGCTTTTTATGTTTATTCTTTGATAATTAATTTTTTGTATTGGATGCTATTCCCTTTAGCTCATTAAAATTGATATATCTAATTATATTAACTAAGCAAGTCATAATTAGCAAGATTAGTGAGTTTCTGACAGGAGTTCTAATTTTGTTATGATGCTTGCATTGATGGTAAATATAGATGGGTAGAGCATGACCTTAAGATTTATAAGTTGGAGTAAATGTCGATGTTTTTTGGGTAGGAAAATAGTTAACAAAAGTGAAGGTATCTCAGCTGACTTCATGGCCAACCTGGTTTGTTTGAAACATAGTAGTGGGTGTTTGACACATTCTTTATTTGTTGACATTTTCTCTTTTAGAATGTAAGGGGGAAATATGTATGTGTTTGAGAAAAAGTCTTGAAGGATATACACCAAATTATTAGCAATGCTTTTCTTTGGATGGTGAGATTTCAGATATATTTTAAAATTTTTTATATTTATAGCATTTTAATTTTTAATCAGAAATTGTTATTTGTTTAGTTAAAAATAACTTGGGGGGAGGTAAAGTGTACAAGGAAGGATACTACTGCTCTGGATCTGTTTATAGCCTATGAGGAAGAATTGCTTAGTGGGTAGGAATGAAAGAAACCTTTGGAGGCAGAGTGACTCTATCATTATGGAGTTTGTTATAGCTAGGATGGAGAACTCTAGAAATAGTCTCATACTTAACATAGCCTAGATAGTAGGAAGAAAACTTTTAAAAAGTGAACAAAAAATACAGTCATGAGCTTATGACCCCTGTTGAGGAACACTCAGAAATAATTGTGAAATTATACAATTACAGATTTTAGTAATGAGTTTTTAAAAAGGGAAAAGCAACTAAAACTACTTTGACTCCACTTGGAATAATCTTAGCTCAGGTTTGTTTGTTTTTTTAAGATTTTTTATTATTTACTTGACAGAGATCACAAGTAGGCAGAGAGGCAGGCAGAGAGAAAGAGAGGAGGAAGCAGGCCACCCAGGTGCCCCCTTAGTTCAGGTTTTAAAAGGGTATTTATAAGAGATTAATATAGAAAAGTGATATAAACATTTATGTGTCAGAACAGCGAAAATCCAAAATTTAGAGATGTGGGGAATATGCTAAAGATAATTTTAAGGGGCACCTAGGTGGCTCAGTGGGTTAAGCCTCTGCCTTCAGCTCAGGTCATGATCCTGGGGTCCTGGGATTGAGCCCCACATGGGTCTCTCTGCGCAGCGGGATCCTGCTTCCTCCTCTTTCTTTGCCTGCCTCTCTGCCTACTTGTGATCTCTCTCTGTCACATAAATAAATAAAATCTTTTAAAAAAAAGATAATTTTGAGATTTTACAGTTCTATTCAGAAGCAAGAATAAGGAAGATAAATTCCTACTTAATATTAATAACTCCTACTTTGTTTCCATATTTTCTGTCAAGGAGAACATTCTTTATGTTCTAATAAAAAAAATACGTTAGTAAAAGAGAACTCAAGTCCAGTATAGATGAAATTAAGAAAGCATCTAATTGTTCAATATGACTTTGTTTCTTAACCTGAATTATGTCTGAGGATGCCATGAGAATATATAGGTGAGAAAACTAAACTTTGAGGAATTATTGATATTAGGAAGAATGAAAGTGAGCAACAAGTAAGGACATTGACAGTATATTAATCAAATTCAGAAATGACACAAAATTGATAGATTTTTATGCAAGCAATGAGTATAATTAGGAAGTCTGTAGCAACAAGGACTTAGGGTGCCTGAGTGGCTCAGTTGGTGAAGCAAGTGCCTTCATCTCAGGTCATGATGTCAGGGTCCTGGGATCAAGCCCCACATCAGATTCTCTGCTCAAGCGGGGAGCCAGCTTCTCCTTCGGCTGCCCCGACTTGTACATTCTTTCTCTCTCTGTCAAATAAATAAAATCTTAAAGACAAAATAAGGACTAACAGATTGGTTTAGATAAGAAATATAGTATAACTAAATATATAATGCTGATTTGGGTTGAAAAATCAGTTGAAAGAACTGATGAAACATCTAATGGGAACATTTATGACAAAGGGAATGTTACTGTTGGTAAACTTAATGACTCAGAAGCATGTTTTCCCTCTCAAAATTTGATTATTACAGTTTTCTAAATAGCAAAGTTTGGTTAGGCCTCACCTGGCTTGTATTCAGATTTAGATACCCCATTGGGGAAATTGGCATATGTTCAAATGACAGTAGTATCAGCTTTTTGTCATGTCGTGTAAAAGGATTAGACTTAATCTGAGCCCCAAAATAGCTCTGGCACCAAAGATTAGAGGTAGAAGGGTGAATATTCTAGAGTCTACAAAATAACAGGCTGCCTTGAAAGGTAGTAGTATGTATGTGTTGTACTTGAGAAAGGTAATTTACTACCTTAGTAAGTATGCTATAGAGATGTAGGTTTTTTGTTTTGTTTTGTTTTGAAGATTTCATTTATTTAGAGCACACAAGCAGGGAGAGGGGCAAAGGGAGAGGAAGAGAATCTCTAATAGACCTGGCGCTGAGCACAGAGCCTGATGTGAGCCTCAAACTCATGACCCTGAGATCATGACTGAGCTGAAATCAAGAGTTGGACACTTAACTGAGTCACCTGGACACCCCACTATAAAGGGTTTTTAGTTCAAATGACTTTTGAATGGATTGGTTTTGCATCTTTTCATACACCTTTGGCCATTTATATATTTTCCTTGGAGAAATAGCTATTCAAATCCTCTACCGTGTCTTACTTGAGTTACTTGTCTTTTATTACTGAGTTGTAAGAGATCTTTATATATTTTGGACACAAATCTCTTTTAAGCTTATTTATTTATTTTTAATAATCTCTATACCCAACATGGGACTCAAACTCATGACCCTGAAATGAAGGCTCATGCTCTTTTGACTGAGTGCCCCTGGATACAAGTCTCTTATCAGATATATGATCTGCAAATATTTTTTGTGGGTTGTTTTCACTTTATTGATGGTATCATTTGAGCATAAAAGTTTTAAATTTTTATATAGTCCAACTTATTTTTTTTTCTTTTATTGTGGTTTTGACATAGTTTTAGCCCTTGTATTTAGTTCTACAGTCTGAGTTAATTTTCTTTTTTTTTTCCTCAAGATTTTATTTCTTTGTTTGAGAGAGAGATAGACAGCATGAGCAGGGGAAGGAGGCAGAGGCAGAGGGAGAAGGAGAGGGAGAAGTAAGATTCCCTGCTAAGCAGGAAGCCTGATGCGGGGCTTGATCCCAACCTGGGATCATGACCTGAGCTGAAGGCAGCTGCTTAACTGACTGAACCTTCCATATGCCTCTTGAATTAATTTTCATGCATGGAAGGGATAAGGGTCCAACTTCATTCTTTCGCATATGGATATCCAGTTGTCCTAACACCATTTATTGAAATAGTCTTTCTTGCCCCATTGAGTTGTGCTAGCACTCACATTTTTAAAGAAATAGTATAATGTCTGTTTTAATAAAAATATAAAATTCATGGGGCACCTGGATGGCTCAGCCATTAAGCATTTGTCTTTGGCTCAGGTCATGATCCCAGTGTCCTGGAATCAAGCTGCATATCGGGCTCCCTTCTCAGCGGGGAACTTGCTTCTCCCACCCCAGCTCCCCCGTGCTTGTGTTCCCTCTCTTGTTATCTCTATCATAAATAAATAAAATCTTTAAAAATAAATATATATAATTTATAGAAGATGGAGAGAGTAATACGTAAGTCTTCCATTCTTTTTTTTTTTTTTTTAAGATTTTATTTATTTGACAGAGAGAGACAGCGGGAGAGAGAACAGAAGCAGGGGGAGTGGGAGAGGGAGAAGCAGGCCTCCCCACCACACAGGGAGCCTGATGCGAGGCTTGATCCCAGGACACCGGGACCATGACCTGAGCCGAAGGCAGAGGCCCAACGACTTTGCCACCCAGGCTCCTCAAGTCTTCCATTCTTACACAACTTCACTAATTTGTGTATTCTCCTGTAGTCCCCCTTCGATGAAATACAAATTTTGTAGAATTGCAATCATAGTATACTAATTATGTATTTTGCCTTTTTCACTTAATATATGAACATATGATACTTTCCGTATTGCTATATAGATTTCCAAATTAATTATTTTTATTTTTTAAAAAAGATTTTATTTATTTATTTTTGGGAAAGGAACAGACAGAGAGGGACAAGCAGATTCCTTACTGAGTGCAGAGGCCAACACGGGCTCAATCCTAGGAGCCTGAGATCATAACCTGAGCCAAAATCAAGAGTCAGAGGCTTAACCGACTGAGCCACCCAGGCACCCCCAAATTATTTTTTAAAGATTTGTTTAATTGAGAGAGACTGCGCAAGAGAGTACAAGTGGGAAAGAAAGAATCTCAAGCAGACTCTGTGTCCAGTGCAGAACCTGACATGGGGTTCTATCTCATGGTCCTGAGATCATGACCTGAGCCAAAATCCAAGAGTTGGACATCAACCAACTGCACCATGGCTCCTCTTCCAATTTTTTTTTTTTTTGATGTTTCCTTATATTCTATCTGCAGGCTATATTTAATTAGTCCCTTATTTGGAATATTTTGGTTTAGTCTATTATTTAACTAACATTGCATTTATAATCTTTGTGCATGAACTATTAGCCTTCCATTGGATAATCTCCTTAGATAAATTTCTGGAAACATTTCTTCCAAACATGTATGGAAAATCAATTAAAGACTAGTTATAATTTTGATTTGGGGAATTCCGGGTGTGTGTATGTGTTGCTGTTGGCTCATTGAATATAACAATGATACTTCTGACTGGGTCAGGAAATGTGCCAAATAGTTTGTGTGCATAGTTGTGTTTAATTCTCCTACCAAATCTATTACATAAGGGATTCAAGGCTCAGAAAAGTTTGGTAACTTGCCCAAAGTGGTTTAACTAATAAAAGGCAAAGAGGGCATACCAGGCTGTGTGACCCCAAACCACCGGCTCTCAGATTGGGCATAAGCAATTATGATGGCAAGATTCCTTCAGTAGTAAACTGTATTAGGTTGGGGATTTTATGCAGAAGTTCTCTGAATACACATGAATTGTTAAGTATCAATGCATTATTGTTCCAAAATATGTCCTTTTTTTTTTTAAAGATTTTATTTATTTATTTGACAGAGATCACAAGTAGGCAGAGAGGCAGGCAGAGAGAGAGGAAGGGAAGCAGGCTCCCCGCTGAGCAGAGAGCCCAATGTGGGATCTGACTCTTGATTTCGGCTCAGGTCATGATCTTGGAGTCGTGGGACTGACCCCAGCATCTGGCTCTGTGCTCAGCAGGGAATCTACTTCTCTCAACCCTTCTCCCTCTGCCCCTACCCCCACTTGTGTGCTCTCTATCTAAAAATAAATAAATCTTTAGGGGCGCCTGGGTGGCTAAGTCAGTTGAGTGGCTGCCTTCGGCTCAGGTCATGATCCTGGAGTCCTGGGATCAAGCCTGCATTGGTCTCCCTGCTCAGTGGGGAGTCTGCTTCTCCCTCTGCTCTTCACCCCTCTTTCATTCCTCCCTCTCTCTCTCTCTCTCAAATTAAAAAAAAAATCTTAAAAAAATGAAAAATAAAAATAAATCTTTAAAAAAAATTGTTGAAGAAATGGAAAATGAATTAGAAATCTTTAATATTTAAATGTAAAACAAAACTTGATATTGTAAAGATAAATTTTAGTGTTTTGGGGAGAACATGCACAATAGCATTTTTTTTTAATTAAAATTTTTTCAGTGACCCAAAATTCATCGTTTATGCACCACACCCAGTGCTCCATGCAATACGTGCCCTCCTTAAAACCCACCACCAAGCTCACCCAACCCCCCACCCACCTCCCCTCCAAAACCCTCAGTTTGTTTCTCAGAGTCCACAGTCTCTCACGGTTTGTCTCCCCTTCCGATTTCCCCCAACTCACTTCTCCTCTCCATCTCCCAATGTCCTCCGTGTTATTCCTTAAGCTCCACAAGTAAGTGAAACCATATGATAATTGACTCTCTCTGCTTGATTTCACTTAGCAATAGCATTTCTGATCAAGACATCAAAGTCCTGTATAATGTACATTTAATAGTGTTCAACTATTATAGCTATTTCAATTATGGAATTAATAAATGTATTTAGTATTTGAAGTAATTATCTATAATTCAAAATTATTGCTATAGCCTGAAATATGAAGAGGAAAATCACAATTATAAGAATAAAATGATATTTAAAAAGAAACAGTAATTTTGAAATGCTACTAGTCTGAAAAAAAAAATGGCTTCTGTCACATTTAGAGATAGCTGTTTTCTTTAAAGCATGAAAATGCCAGTTCTTTATACAAACTCATTCCTGGTTTCTATTTTTGCAGTCTTTCAGCACATCACTGCATACAATCTTTCTTTCCTTGATTTTCATCCAAAGAGACTATTTCCTCAAGATTAACAAGGCAACTGGAGTTATTTGTATGCCCTAGACAGAATGAGTCTCTTCAGTCTGGTAGAATAGTATTCTTTCATTGAGGTGTAGCTTCAAGAGGGATTCATATGTAATTGTGAAGGAATAATGGTACATTTACTTAGCAGAAGCAGTCCGTTTCACCAAATGCCAGTTCCCTGAATTGCTTCTTTTTAACTAGAGTTAGTTTATCAGTTTTCATGTTAGTAGCATTTAAAAGAATGTTCAATTTGTTTTTACTCTAGTTCCTTGCTGGTGTTGAGACTTTTTCATATTCAAGAATATAATTGCTGTGAATGCATTATCAGTGAAACTTTGAAACTTCAAGCCTCGTTCTTCCTTCCTCTGCTTCTCAGTGTCTGGTGGCAGTAGCAGGGAGTCGGGGCACGCAAATTGAACTTTCCTTTATGTGCTATTACAAAGGCAAATCCTATCAATTAAAGAGTTTAAGTGAATTCAGCCAGTTGGCCTTTAGATAAAATGATTTTGGGTAAATTTACTCATGGCGGATGACCCAGAGCTCACCCAACCAGCCTGATCATTGGAATTAATCCTAAGAGTGAGGCAGCAGGTGCTTCAGTTATGTTGCCTTTGTATCCTCAAAATTTAGAATTTTCGTAACAGACCACAAAATCGACTATCAAACCTATTATATAAAATGTACCTCTGTTTTGAGCTGAAAGATTGCCTGGTAAAAGCAATTAAATGACTTTCTCTCCCTTTTATGACTGTAGACTTTTACATTTCTAGCCTCATATTCTCATTTGAGCTCAATCCTATTATTTCCATGAGAACATAGGAGACATACTCACTGTTCATTTTATCCAAATCACTTAGATAACCACTGTCCAGCAAAATTCAGTAGCTAACCTCTGTCTCATTGTATGATGTATCAAGAAAAGAATCAGCTATGATCCTATAGTGCACTCCTCAACCCCAACTCTGGCAACCACCAGTCTGTTCTCTGTATGTTTTTTTTTGTTTGGTTGGTTGGTTTTTGTTTTTGATTCCATATGTAAGTGAGATCACACAGTATTTGTCTTTATCTCACTTATTTTAGTTAACACGGTGCCCTCAAGATCCATCCATATTATTGCAATCAGCAAGATTTCATTTTTTATAGCTGAATAATATTCTGGAGAGTGTGTGTGTGTGTGTGTGTGTGTTATCACTTTTTCGTTATCCATTCATCTCTCAATGGATACTGAGATTGCTCCAGTGTCTTGGCTATTATAAACCAGTAAATCATGCTGCAATGAACGTGGGGATGCATGCACCCTTTAAGTTAGTGTTTTTGTTTCCTTAGGATAAATACTCAGAAGTGCAATTGCTGAATCATATCTTAGTTCTACTTTTAATATTTTGATGAAACTCCAACCAGTTTTCTGTAGTGGTGCACCAATTTACATTCCCACTGAGACTGTAAAGTGCACAAGAGTTACCTTTTCTCCTTACCAACACTTGTTACTTGTCTTTTTGATAGCTGCCTTTATAGAGAATGTGAGGTGGTATCTCCTGGTTTTGATGTGTATGTTGGCCGTTTGTATCTTCTTTGGAAAAATGTCTATTCAGATCTTCTGCCCATTTTTACCTTTTCTTTTTTTAAGATTTTATTTCTGAGATCGCTTCTCAGCCTTTAAGCTAAAGATCATGTGTAAGATTTTATTTCTGAGAGAGAGAGAGCACAAGCAGGGGAGGGGCAAAGGGAGAGGCAGAAGCAGACTCCCTGCTGAGCAGGAAGCCAGATGCAGGGCCTGGGATCAGGACCTGCCAAAGGCAGACATTTAACTGACTCCGCCACCCAGGTGCCCCTACCTTTCTTCCTCCCCCACCCTTCTTTCTCTTTCTTTCTTTCTCCCCACCTCCCATGGGTACTTGAGTCCAGTGTGGGGCTTGAACTCACAATGCTAAGATCAAGAGTGGCTTAGTCCTTAAGTGTCTACCTATGACTCAGGTAATCATCCCAGTGTCCTAGGATCGAGCTCTGCATCGAGCTCTGCATGGAGTTCCGCATTGGGCTCCCTGCTCAGCAGGAAGCCTGCTTCTCCCTCTCCCATTCCCCTTGCTTGTGTTCCCTCTCTTGCTTTGTCTTTCTCTGTCAAATAAATAACGAGAATTTTTTTTTTATAACTCTAATTTTTATTTTATTTTTATTTATTTGACAGAAATCACAAGTAGGCAGAGAGGCAGGCAGAGAGAGAGGGGGAAGGCAGGCTCCCTGCTGAGCAGAGAGCCTGATGTGGGGCTTGATCCCAGGACCCTGAGATCATGACCTGAGCTGAAGGGAGAGGCTTTAACCCACTGAGCCACCCAGGTGCCCCAATAATGATAATCTTAAAAAAAAAAGAGAGAAGAGTTGACTGCTTAACCAGCTGAGCATCCAGGCATCCCAAAAGTCTTTTTTTCCCTTAGGTAGGCTCCATGTCCAGCATGGAGCCCATCACAGGGCTTGAACTCACAACCCTGAGACCAAGACCTGAGCTGAGATTAGGAGTCAGTTGCTTAACCGACAGAACCACCTAGGCATCCCTCTCTGCCCATTTTTTAAATATTTTATTTTTTATTATTTTTAAAGATTTTTAATTTATTTGACAGAGAGAGAGAGAGGTGGGGGGAAAGTAAGCAGTGGGAGTGGGAGAGGGAGAAGCAGGCTTCCTGCTGAGCAGAGGCCCAATGCAGGGTTCAATCCCAGGACCCTGGGATCATGACCTGAGCAGAAGGCAGATGCTTAATGACTGAAGCATCTAGGCTCTCCCCCTCTGCCCATTTTTAAATTGGATTTTTTTTTTTTTTTTTTGCTATTGAGTTGTAAGAGTTCTTTATATACATTGGATATTAACCCCTTATTTGATAAATGATTTGCAAATATTTTCTTTTATTCTGTAGGTTGCCTTTTGTTGATGGTTTCCTTTGCAGTGCAGAAGCTTTTTAGTTTGATGTAGCCCTGCTTTATTTTTGTTTCTGTTGTTTTTGCTTTTGGTGTCAAATCCAAAAAATTATCTTTAAGACCTGTGAGTCTTGTGGTTCCAGGTCTTCCATTCAGGTCTAACCTGTTTTATGTTAACTTTTGTTTGTGGTGAAAGATAGTGGTCCAGTTTCAGAGTTTTGCTTGTTTGTTTTGTTTTTGCTACCAGAAAGTGACTTTCTTAAAGGTGGGCACTATAGAATTTTCATTCTAGCATACTGTATGGTGGTTCTTGGGTACTTGGGAAGTTTTAATTGAAGAAATGAAATATTCAGCAAACACTTATTGAGAGCTTATTATGTGCCAGACATTGTGGTGTACATAGCATTGAAAAAGGCAGATAAACTTCCTGCTTTAAAGAGGTAGGAAAAGGGTGCCTGGGTGGCTTAGTCGTTAAGTGTCTGCCTTCGGCTCAGGTCATGATCCCAGGGTTCTGGGATCGAGGCCCACATCGGGCTCCCTGCTTGGCAGGAAGCCTGCTTCTCCTCCTACTCCCCCTGCTTGTGTTCCCTCTGTTTCTCTGTCAAATAAATAAACAAAAAATCTTCAAAAAAAAAAAAAAGAGGTAGGAAAAGCAGATACCAAACAAATGTTCTATTACTTGTCTGTGGTAGACATGATCAGTTCCTTCTCTTTGTATATATGCATGCTATTTTTCATGTCAAGAAGCAGAGTCTAATTCTCTTTTTGAATGTGGGCTGTCCTTAATACCTTGACCAAAAGAATGTGCCAGAAGTGATGTTTTGGAACTTTTGAAGCCAGATCTTAAGGAGCTCTGCCGCTTTCACCTGGGTCTTTTTATCTTGAATATTTTATCTGGGGATAATCCTTCTCAAAACCCAACCACTGGGGCGCCTGGGTGGCTCAGTGGGTTAAAGCCTCTGCCTTTGGCTCAGGTCGTGATCCCAGGGTCCTGGGATCGAGCCCCGCATCGGGCTCTCTGCTCAGCAGGGGGCCTGCTTCCTCCTCTCTCTCTGCCTGCCTCTCTGCCTGCTTGTGATCTCTGTCTGTCAAATAAATGAATAAAATCTTAAAAAAAAACAAAAAAACCCAACCACTATTTTATGAGAAACTCAAGCCACATGGAGAGGTCTTGTGTAGGTACTACACAGCCCCAGCTGAGTTCTTATAGCATCAGCTGGGCATGTGAGTGAGCCATGTTGAACATCCAGGCCAGTTAAGCCTTTATTTATTTTAATTTAGTTTTATTTTATTTTATATTTTGTTTTTTATTTAAGAGAATGAGAAAGAGAGAGAGAGACAGACAGACAGCATGGGGAGGGGGAGGGGCAGGAGGAAGCCCAATTTATGGCTTCATCCCAGGGCCCTGGGATCATGACCTGAGCTGAAGACAGAGGCTTAACCCACCAAGCCACCCAGGCTCCTCCCCTCCTAGTTGAGCCTTTAGGTGACTTCATCCTCCAATACTATCTGAATGCAAGGGCACGTGAGAAGATAAAGTGAGAACTACGCAGCTGGGCATTGCCAACCTGAGAGAGAAGGGGAGAGAGAGAGTATGAATTGGTTTAAGCTGATACATTGGTACATTTAGGAGTAGCTTGTTAACACAGTTGTAGATAAACTGAATAGAGAGCATCGCAGATTCCCAGGTTATAATAAAAACAGGAATGAAGGGAAAATCTAATTTAGATGATCATAAAAGGAAGCCTATAATTGTTTAATAATGTCTTGTCTTTCTTGCTCAACTATACGTTTCATGAAGGCAGAGACTATCTGTCCTGTTCTTAGCTCTATTCCTAGTACATGGCGTATGTGCTTTATATCTGCTGTAGTAAGGATGAAGAATTTTTATTAGATTCTCCGAGAAGTCTATAACTCCACAATAGTCAAGAATTATTTCACCAGGGGCACTTGAGTGGCTCAGTGGGTTAAGCCCCTGCCTTGGGTTCAGGTCATGATCTCAGGGTCCTGGGACTGAGCCCCACATCCGGCTCTCTGCTCAGCAGGGAGCCTGCTTCCCCCCTCTCTCTCTGCCTGCCTCTCTGCCTACTTGTGATCTCTCTCTCTCTGTCAAATAAATAAAACCTTAAAAAAAAAAGAATTATTTCACTAGCAGGAAAACATTCCACCTTATGTAAGAACGTTTCATTCTGTTTAAGAACATAATTCCAGGTTTTCCAGATTGATGTAATATGTACACTCAGGACCTGGGTGAATGGGTATTTTCCTTCCAGAAGTCACCGATAAGCACTGAGCCTTTGAACTTTGGGAACTTAATCATAATAGGCCACATCACATACACAGAGGTTAAGCAGGTGATGAGAGGGGCTGATGCCAAGGAACACAGAGGTGGGCATACCTCCTGAAAGAAAGCTAAGGCTCAGATGAAGTCTGTTGTTCTGTCAGTATCCTCTGTCATCCTTACCCATTTTATTTTCCATTACTCCCCACATAAATTTTCTGCCTAATTTAATTTTAATGTGGTCCAGGAAGTAATTCTTCACTCTGGTGTTACCTAACAGTGTTCTTTTTTGCCTGCTTCTTCACCATACACCATTTTTATTCCTACCTCTGCATTTTTCTTTGCTTGTGTCTTTCCCTTTTCCTACATTAGACTTCTCTCTCCTTTCTACCTGTGTATATTTTGGGGGAGCCATTTTAAGTCTACTTCCTCTCTGAGATGTTCCTAGAAGATTCCAGTTTAAGTATATCTCTCCCCTTGTGCTTTTATTTTGCTTTTTTTCTTCTGAGGACATGACACTATATCCTACTTTATACCACAATTAATTGTTTACAATTTTTCAAGTCTTCCCTATGTGTTAGAGTTATAAATACCTTGAGCAATGATCATTTTGCTGTACATGAATTTTACTACCTTTTTAGTGGCTGTTTAATAATTATGCTGGCTTGGCATATACTCTTCATTCTTCTTTTTTTATTCCATTTGAACTTGATTCTCATTTCTTCTGCCTGAACTCTCCTGTTTAACTCCCTGTCTTTACTGTTCTCTCCCTCTTTACTGATCCATATGATCAATTTCTCTTTATAGGTAGGTAAGGGATACAAATATATGTGTACATATGTTTACACCATTGCATGTAATATACTAACACCTTACATTTTATTGTTTTAATATAATTTAATATATATATTTAAATATATATAATATATATGTTATATATATTATATATTATATTATATATATTTAATTTAATATAATTTAAATGTATTTTAAATACTTTTATAAAATACTGTGTTTAATTTTATAGAGTAATAAAGTTAAGCAACTGCACCTGAGATCTAGAATGTAAATTGTGTTAAGTATATTACAATATTATTTGTGCGTATATATGTATAGTTCTACAATTACAGGGTCTTAGTATCCATTTTGTCCACATAAACTATATACTACATTTTAAATATACCTAAGGTTTTCTGTCTTGTTATAATACCTTGAATTATCACAGTTGAAATATGAGCTATTACCACTTGAGTCAATAACAAAATATCATTTTTTTTTCTTTTTTTTAGAGAGAGAGAAAGAGCACACACAAGTATGGGAGGGGCAGAGGGAGAGTGAGAAAGAATCTTGAGCAGGTCTGATGCAGGGCTTGATTTCACAACCCTGAGATCATGACCTGAACAGAAATCAAGTGTTGGATGCTTAACCAACCGAGCCACCCACACACCCCAACATGGTTATTCTTGAGTTTGGTATTCTATATTTATGCTATAAATACTTTTTACAAATGTCACCTAAGGCCAAATCTAGATCAGTTTTAAATTGAGAAGATATAGTTTTTCAGCTGTGTATAAAATTTGGAATGTTTAAAATGTTAAGTGATTGAATATTCTTCAGTAACTTACATTTTGATTTTCTGTAGTATTTTAACTTGACATTAAGTTTATCTTTTGATTCAGTATTACTTTTTTCCCTGCAATGTATATACAATTTTCCAAACATACAGAAGTTGAAGGAATTGAACAGTGAATACCCACAACTGATTCTGCAATTGTTTTTGCTATATTTGCTTTTTAACCTGTTTTATCCATTTATGATCCTTCTAGCCATCATGTTTTTATAGCATTTTTAAATTTTTTTAAGATTTTACATACTTATTAGAGAGAGAGTGAGCATGAGCAGGAAAGGGGAGAAGGAGAGGGACAGACAGACACCCTGCTGAGCGAGGCTCAATCCCAGGACCTGAGATCATGACTTGAGCTGAAGTCAGACGCTTAACTGACTGAGCCACCCAGGCGCCCTTTGGTTGCATTTTAAAGTAAGTTGCAGATCTTGCCCCTAAATATCTAAATAAGCAGGTATTTTCCTACAGTTCAATACTTATTTTTATAAAGTAAAATTTATATACAATGTAATGCATTAATCTTAATTGTATTATTTGGTTAATTTTGACAAATGCATATATTTGATAACTCAAAACCCCTATCAGGATTAGAACATTACTGATTCTGGAAGGTTTCCTCATGTCCTTTCTCAGTCAGTCCCCACCCATATCTCCCAGAGGAACTACTATTTTTTCCTCCATGGATTTAATTTTGCTTGTTCTAAAATCTCATGTAAAGGAATCATACAATACACATGCTTTTGGGGCATCTGGATGGCTCAGTGGGTGGAGCATATAACTCTTCATCTTGGTTGAGTTTGAGCCCCACAGTGGGTATAGAGACTACTTAAAAAAGACACACAATCTCCACAACTGAACCAGGAAGAAATAGAAAACCTGAATAGACCCATAACCAGTAAGGAGATTGAAACAGTCATCAAAAATCTCCGAACAAACAAAAGTCCAGGACCAGACGGCTTCCCAGGGGAATTCTACCAAACATTTAAAGAAGAATTAATTCCTATTCTCCCAAAACTGTTCCAAAAAATAGAAATGGAAGGAAAACTTCCAAACTCATTCTATGAGGCCAGCATCACCTTGATCCCAAAACCAGACAAGGATCCCATCAAAAAAGAGAATTACAGACCAGTATCCTTGATGAACACAGATGCGAAAATTCTCACCAAAATACTGGCCAATAGGATCCAACAGTACATTAAAAGGATTATTCACCACGACCAAGTGGGATTTATTCCAGGCCTGCAAGGTTGGTTCAACATCCACAAATCCATCAATGTGATACAATACGTTAATAAAAGAAAGAATAAGAACCATATGATACTCTCAATAGATGCTGAAAAAGCATTTGACAAAGTGCAGCATCCCTTCCTGATTAAAACTCTTCAAAGTGTAGGGATAGAAGGCACAACCTCAATATTATCAAAGCCATCTATGAAAAACCCACTGCAAATAATCATTCTCAATGGAGAAAAACTGAAAGCTTTTCCGCTAAGGTCAGGAACACGGCAGGGATGTCTGTTATCACCACTGCTGTTCAACATAGTACTAGAAGTCCTAGCCTCAGCAATCAGACAACAAAAAGAAATTAAAGGCATCCAAATCAGCAAAGAAGAAGTCAAACTATCACTCTTTGCAGATGATATGATACTATATGTGGAAAACCCAAAAGGCTCCACTCCAAAACTGCTAGAACTCACACAGGAATTCAGTAAAGTGTCAGGATATAAAGTCAATGCACAGAAATCAGTTGCATTTCTTTACACTAACAACAAGGCAGAAGAAAGAGAAATCGAGGAGTCAGTCCCATTTACAATTGCACCCAAAACCATAAGATACCTAGGAATAAATCTAACCAAAGAGGCAAAGAATCTATACTCAGAAAACTATAAAGTATTCATGAAAGAAATTGAGGAAGACACAAAGAAAGGGAAAAATGCTCCATGCTCATGGATTGGAAGAACAAATATTGTGAAAATGTCTATTGTACCTAAAGCAATCTACACGTTTAATGCAATCCCTATCAAAATCCCATCCATTTTTTTTCAAAGAAATAGAACAAATAATCCTAAAATTTATATGGAACCAGAAAAGACCTCGAATAGTGAAAGGAATATTGAGAAAGAAAGCCAAAGTTGGTGGCATCCCAATTCCAGACTTCAAGCTCTATTACAAAGCTGTCATCATCAAGACAGTATGGTACTGGCACAAAAACAGACATATACATCAATGGAACAGAATAGAGAGCCCAGAAATAGACCCTCAACTCTGTGGTCAACTAACCTTCGACAAAGCAGGAAGGAATGTCCAATGGAAAAAAGACAGTCTTTTCAACAAATGGTGCTGGGAAAATTGGACAGCCACATGCAGAAAAATGAAATTGGACTATTTCCTTACACCACACACGAAAATAGACTCAAAATGGATGAAGGACCTCAATGTGAGAAAGGAATCCATCAAAATCATTGAGGAGAATGGAGGCAGCAACCTCTTTGACCTCAACCGCAGCAACTTCTTCCTAGGAACATCACCAAAGGCAACAGAAACAAGGGCAAAAATGAACTATTGGGATTTCATCAAGATCAAAAGCTTTTGCGCAGCAAAGGAAACAGTTAACAAAACCAAAAGACTACTGACAGAATGGGAGAAGATATTTGCAAATGACATATCAGATAAAGGGCTAGTATCCAAAATCTATAAAGAGCTTATCAAACTCAACACCCAAAGAACAAATAATCCAGTCAAGAAATGGGCAGAGGACATGAACAGACATTTCTGCAAAGAAGACATCCAGATGGCCAACAGATACATGAAAAAATGCTCCACATCACTCGGCATCAGGGAAATACAAATCAAAACCACAATGAGATACCACCTCACACCAGTCAGAGTGGCTAAAATTAACAAGTCAGGAAATGACAGATGCTGGCGAGGATGCAGAGAAAGGGGAACCCTCCTACACTGTTGGTGGGAATGCAAGCTGGTGCAACCACTCTGGAAAACAGTGTGGAGGTTCCTCAAAAAACTGAAAATAGAGCTACCCTATGACCCAATGATTGCACTACTGGGTATATATCCTAAAGATACAAACGTGGTGCTCCGAAGGGGCACGTGCACCTGAATGTTTATAGCAGCAATGTCCACAATAGCCAAACTATGGAAAGAACCTAGATGTCCATCAACAGATGAATGGATAAAGAAGATGTGGTATTTATACACAATGGAATACTATGCAGCCATCAAAAGAAATGAAATCTTGCCATTTGCAATGACGTGGATGGAACTAGAGGGTATCATGCTTAGCGAAATAAGTCAATCGGAGAAAGACAACTATCATATGATCTCTTTGATATGAGGAAGTGGAGATGCAATGTGGGGGGGTTGGGAGGAGGTAGGAAAAGAAAAAATGAAAGAAGATGGGATTGGAGGGAGACAAACCATAAGACTCAGTCTCAAAAAACAGGCTGGGGAGAGGGAGGACGGGAGAGGGTGGTGGGGATATGGACATTGGGGAGGGTATGTGCTATGATGAGTGCTGTGAAATGTGTAAACCTGGCGATTCACAGACCTGTACCCCTGGGGATAAAAATACATTATATGTTTATTAAAATAAATTAATTAATTAAAAAAAATCACACAATCTGGGGCACCTGGGTGGCTCAGTGGGTTAAAGCCTCTGCCTTCGGCTCAGGTCATGATCTCAGGGTCCTGGGATCGAGCCCCGCATCGGGCTCTCTGCTCAGCAGGGAGCCTGCTTCCTCCCTCTCTCTCTCTGCCTGCCTCTCTGCCTACTTGTGATCTCTGTCTGTCACATAAATAAATAAAATCTTTAAAAAAAAACCCCACACACAATCTTTTGTGTAATGCTTCTTTCAGTCAGCATGTTATTGAGATTCATCTGTTTTGTTGTGTGAAAGTAGCTTATGTCTCTTTATTACTGAGTTGTATTCCATCCTATGAATGTACCACATTTTTTTCATTTCTTCTCTTATTGATGGACATCTGAGCTATTTCCAGGTTTTGGCTATTATGTATAAAGCTACTATGGACATTCTTGTGGAAGACTTTTTGTAGATAGATTGTACAAAAAGCATTTATATCTTTTAGGCGAATCCTCAGGAATAAAAATAGTGAGTCATGGGCGCCTGGGTGGCTCAGTGGGTTAAAGCCTCTGCCTTCGGCTCAGGTCATGATCCCAGGGTCCTGGGATTGGGCCCCACATCAGGCTCTCTGCTCGGCAGGGAGCCTGCTTCCTCCTCTCTCTCTGCCTACTTGTGATCTCTGTCAAATAAATAAATAAAATATTTTAAAAAATAGTGAGTCATTAGGTAGATATACATTTAGTTTTTAAGAAACTGCCTGATGTTTTCCCAAGTTGTCATACCATTTTATGTGGCCATCAAAAATGTATGAGGTCCAGTTGGCTCCATCTCTTCACTAACATTTGGTGTTGCCAGTCTTTTTACTTCTGGCTATTTTATGGGTGTATATAGTATCTTGTGGTTTTAACTGCGTTTTACTGATGACTTATGATATTGAGGATCTTTTCATGTGTTTATTAGTCATCTATATAACTTCTTTCATGCAGTACGCATTCAGCTAGTTTGCCCATTTTTAAATTGTATTGTCTGTTTTGTTATTGAGTTATAGGAGTTCTTTATATATTATGGACCAGTGTTTGTTGGATATGTGTTTTGAAAATGACTTCTTTTATTGTTTGAATTGTCTATATTTTTAGGGGCACCTGGGTGGCTCAGTGGGTTGGGCTTCTGCTTTTGGCTCAGGTCATGATCTCAGGGTCCTGGGATCGAGCCCCTCATTGGGCTCTCTGCTCGGTGGGGAGCCTGCTCCCCCTCTCTCTCTGCCTGCCTCTCTGCCTACTTGTGATCTCTATCTCTGTCAAATAAATTTTTAAAAAAATATTTGAATTATCTATATATATATTTTAAAGATTTTATTTATTTATTTGACAGACAGAGATCACAAGTAGGCAGAGAGGCAAGCAGAGAGAGAGAGAAAGAAGCAGGCTCCCCGCTGAGCAGAGAGCCCGATGCGGGGCTTGATCCTAGGACCCCCGGAATCATGACCTGAGCTGAAGACAGAGACTTTAATCCACTGAGCCACCCAGGTATCCCGGAATTATCTATATTTTTAAAATGGCATTGTGAGTGAGCGAATTTTAAAAATTTGATGTTTTTTTCTTTTATTGTTACTGTTTTCCTGCTGCAAAAAACTTTTGTCTACCCCTACATTGCAAAGATATTCTCCTGTGTTTTCTTACAGAAACTTTAAATTTTTTAGCTTTATGTTTAGGTCTTTGATCCATTAGAAATTGTTGTATATAGTGTAAGGTAAAGAGGTTCACTTTGTTGTTGTTGTTGTTACATGGATATCTGGTTGTTCTGGTACCATTTGTTGAAAAGATTTTCCATTTCCCATTGGATTGCTTTAGTATCTTTATTGAAAATCAGTTGATTGTACAAATATGTTTTTTTCCCAGTATTCTGTTTTGTGATCTCTTTTTCTATTTGTATGGCAGAACATACTGTCTTGATTACTGTAGTTTTTTTAAATTAACATATAATGGGACACCTGGGTGGCTCAGTTGGTTAAGCAGCTGCCTTCGGCTCAGGTCATGATCCCAGCGTCCTGGGTTTGAGTCCCGCATCGGGCTCCTTGCTTGGCGGGAAGCCTGCTTCTCCCTCTGCCTCCGTCTGCCAGTGCTCGCTCTCTCTCTCTCTCTCTCTCTCACTGACAAATAAATAAATGAAATCTTTAAAAAAAAATTAAATTAACATATAATGTATTATTTGCCCCAGGGGTACAGGTCTGTGAATCATCAGGCTTACACATTTCATAGCACTTGCCATAGCACATACCCTCCCCAGTGTCCATTACCCAGCCACGCTATCCCTACCCACTCCCCCAGCAGCCCTCAGTTTGTTTCATGAGATTAAGAGTCTCTTATGGTTTGTCTCCCTTCCGATCCTATCTTGTTTCATTCTTAACCTCCCTACCCCTCATGATCCCCCGCCCTGCCTCTCAAATTCCTCATATCGGAGAGATCATATGATAATTGTCTTTCTCTGATTGACTTATTTTGCTTAGCACGATACCCTCTAGTTCCATCCACGTCATTGCAAATGGCAAGATTTAATTTATTTTAATGGCTGCATAGTATTCCATTGTGTGTATGTGTGTGTGCGTGTGTGTTTGTGTGTGTGTGTATATACACCACATCTTTATCCACTCATCTGTTGATAGACATCTAGGCTCTTTCCATAGTTTGTCTATTGTGGACATTGCTGCTATAAACATTTGGGAACATGTGCCCCTTTGGATCACTATATGTGTATCTTTCGGGTAAATACCTCTTAGTGCGATTGCTGGGTCGTAGAGTACTCTATTTTCAACTTTTTGAGGAAACTCCATACTGTTTTCCAGAGTGGCTGCACCAGCTTGCATTCCCACCAACAGTGTAGGAGGGTTCCCTTTTCTCCACATCCTCGCCAAAATTTATCATTTCCTGACTTGTTAATTTTAACCATTCTGACTGGTGTGAGGTGGTATCTCATTGTGGTTTTGATTTGTATTTCCCTGATGCCAAGTGATGTGGAGCACTTTTTTGTGTGTCAGTTGGCCATTTGGATGTCTTCTTTGCAGAAATGTCTGTTCATGTCTTATGCCCATTTTCTTGATTGGATTGTTTGTTCTTTGGGTGTTGAGTTTGATAAAGTCTTTATAGGTTTTGGATACTAGCCCTTTATCTGACATGTCATTTGCAAACATCTCCTCCCATTCTGTCAGTTGTCTTTTGGTTTTGTTGACTGTTTCCTTTGCTGTGCAAAAGCTTTTGATCTTGATGAAGTCTCAATAGTTCATTTTTGAGTTAATTTTTGTTTATGATTTAAGACATAGATCAATATTGGCTTTTTTGCATATGATGCCCAATGTTCCAGCACCATTTGTTGACAGGACTAACTTTCTCCACTGAATTGCTTTTCTACCTCTAAGTATTCCTGCCATCTTGGCCAGGCTGGGTTCTCCCAATAGTTCATTTTTGCCCTTGCTTCTCTTGCCTTTGGCAATGTGTCTAGGAAGAAGTTGCTGTGGCTGAGGTCAAAGAGGTTTGCTGCCTGTGTTCTCAAGGATTTTGATGGATTCTTGTCTCACATTTAGATCTTTAATCCAGTTTGAGTCTGTTTTTGTGTGTGGTATAAGGAAATAGTCCAGTTTCATTCTTCTGCCTATGGCTGTCCAATTTTCCCAGCACCATTTGTTAAAGAAACTGTCTTTTTTCCATTCGACATTCTTTCCTGCTTTGTTAAAGATTAGTTGACCATAGAGTTGAGGTGATTACTGTAGTTTTATACTAAACCTTAAAATCAGGTAATGAAAGTCCTCTAACTTTGTTTTTCTTTTTCAGGATTACTTCAGTTTTCTAGGTCTTTTGCATTTCCTTATAAATTTTAGATCCAGTTGTCTCTTTCTGCAGTATTTCTGTTGTGGATATGGATTGTATTGAATATATATAGATTAATTTAGGAGGAATAAATATGTTATTGAGTCTTCCAATCTACAAACATTGTATGTATATCTATATATTTAGTTTTCAGTGTAGAGGTCTTGTATGATTGTTATTGAATTTATTCCTAAAAAAAATTTTTTTTTAATGTAAGCTCTATGTCCAGTGTGGGGTTTGAACTCATGAACCCAAGATCAGGAGTTGCATGCTGTACTAAGTGAGCCAGCCAGGCACCCCTACTCCCTAGAAATGTATGGTTTTTGGGGGCCCCTGGGTGGCTCATTGGGTTAAAGCTTCTGCCTTCAGCTCAGGTCATGATCCCAGGGTCCTGGGATTGAGCCCCGCATTGGACTCCCCGCTGCTTCCCTTCCTCTCTCTCTGCCTGCCTCTCTGACTACTTGTGATCTCTGTTTGTCAAATGGGTAAATGAAATCTTTAAAAAAAAAAAAAAAAGATTTGTTTAAAAAAAAGTATGCTCGGGGCGCCTGGGTGGCTCAGTGGGTTAAAGCCTCTGCCTTCGGCTCAGGTCATGATCTCAGGGTCCTGGGATCGAGCCCCACATCGGGCTCTCTGCTCCGTGAGGAGCCTGCTTCCTCCTCTCTCTCTGCCTGCCTCTCTGCCTAGTTGTGATTTCTCTCGTCAATTAAATAAAATATTTTTAAAAAAAAGTATGCTCTTTGAAGCTATTATAAATTTTCAAACATTCTATTTTTCTTAATTGTTTACAATTGATATTTAAAAATGTAATTTATTTTTTTATGTTGATTTTATGACCTGCAACATAAAACTCTTAGTTTTAGTAATTGTTTTGTATGTTCTTTAGGTTTTTCTCTGTAAACAAATTATGTCATATGTGGGGAGGCACCATTTTACTTTTTCCTTTCCAATCTTTATTGTTGCCCCCCTGCCCTTTGCCTTGTTGCATTGTCCTTAACTAGCAGTACAATATTGCATAGAAGTGTAAGAATTAATGTGCCTGCTTTGTCTTTAATTTTAGGGGGAAATATCAGTATGTTATCATTAGGTATGATACTAGCTGTAGATTTTTGTACATGTCCTTTGTCAGATTGAGGAAATTCCATTCTCTTCTTAACTTTCTGTGTTTTTATCATGTATGGATATTGAATGTTATCAAATGCTTTTTCTTTATCTATTTATTTATTTTTTATTTTTTAAAAAGATTTTATTTATTTATTTGACAGAGATCACAAGTAGGCAGAGAAGGAGGTAGAGAGAGAGAGGAGGAAGCAGGCTCCCTGCTGAGCAGAGAGCCCGATGCGGGGCTCGATCCCAGGACTCTGGGATCATGACCTGAGCCAAAGGCAGAGGCCTCCAACCCACTGAGCCACCCAGGTGCCCCAGGCAGACACTTTTTAAAAATATATGTCTATTTATTTCAGACAGAGAGAGAGAGAACGAGAATGAGCTGGGGAGAGGGGCACAAATAGAAGCAGGCTCCCAGCTGAGCAGGGAGTCCAGTGTAGGGCTCTATCCCCGGAGCTTGAGACCATGACCCAAGCCGAAGGTAGACGCTTACATGACTGAGCCATATAGGCGCTCCGAAGGCAGACTTAATTGACTGAGCCACCAAGGTGTTGCTGTTATTGTTTTTAATAAAAAAAAATTTTTTTAAAGTAGGTTCCATACCCAAAACTCAACATCGGGCTTGAACTCACAACATTGAGATTAAGAGTCATATGCTGACTAAGCCATCCTGGAGCCCCTTGGGGGGGAAGTTTTTGATAAAAAATCCAGTTTCTTTTCTTTTTCTGTAAGATTGATTGATTGATTTCATGGGGAGAGCTATCCAGGTGTCCCTTGGGGGAAGTTTTTGATAAAAAATCCAGTTTCTTTTCTTTTTCTTTTTTTTTTTTTTTTAAGATTTATTTATTTATTTCATGGAGAGAGCGCGAGCGCACAAGCAGGGGGAGTGGGGGAGGAAGACACAGGCTCCCTGCTGAGCATGGAGCCCAATGTGGGACTCCATCCCGGGACCCTGAGACCATGACCTGAGCCAAAGGTAGATGCTTAACTGATTGAGGCACCCAGGTGCCCCGCAAAACCTAATTTCTTTCTTTCTTTCTTTTTTTTTAAGATTTTATTTATTTATTTGACAGACAGAGATTACAAGTATGCGGAGAGGCAGGCAGAGAGAGAGGAGGAAGTAGGCTTCCTGCTGAACAGAGAGCCCAATGCCAGGGCTCGATCCCAGGACCCTCTGATCATGACCTGAGCTGAAGGCAGAGGCCTTAACCCACTGAGCCACCCAGGTGCCCCCCAATTTCTTTAATAGAGATATGCCTACCAGATTTTCTTTTTCATCTTATTTAAGTTCTGATGAGTGGTATTTTTCAAGGAATTTTTCTGTTTCATCTTTATTGTCAAACTTATTGGCATAAAATTGTTCATAACACTTCTTTATTGTCCTTTTAATGTCTATAGTATTTAGGGTGATATGCTCTTTCATTTTACATACTCATGGTCTCTATTCTCTTTTTTTGATGGTTTACCTAGGATGTTAAAATTTTGTTGACTTTTATCAATTTTATCAATCTTGATGAAGTTCCAAAGGTTCATTTTTACTTTTGTTTCCCTTGCCTTTGGAGACGTGTCTTGAAAGAAGTTACTGTGGCTGATGTCAAAGAGGTTACTTCCTATGTTCTCCTCTAGGTTACTTCCTATGTTCTCCTCACATTGAAGTCTTTCATTCATTTAGTTTATCTTTGTATATGGTGTAAGAGAATAGTCCAGTTTCATTCTTCTGTATATAGCTGTCCAATTTTCCCAGCACCATTTATTGAAGAGACTGTTTTTCTTCCATTGGATATTTTTCTTGCTTTGTCAAAGGTTAGTTGATCATAGAATTGAGAGTCTGTATCTGGGCTCTCTGTTCTGTTCCATTGATCTATGTGTCTGTGCTTGTGCCAGTACCATGCTGTCTTGGTGATCACAGCTTTGTAGAATTTCTTGTTTTTTAATATAGGCATTTAAAGCTCAAAATTGTCTTCTAAATACTGCTTTAGCTGCATCCCACAAATACTGATATGTTTTATTTTCTTTACCATTTAGTTTATAATTATTTTTTCTCTCTCTCTCTTTTAACCTATGGGTTATTTTAAAGTATGTTGTTTTGTTCCCAAATAATTAAGAATTATTTTTGGCTATCTTATTGATTTCTAATTTAATTCCATTGTGGTCAGAAAGCATACCTTTTATGATTTCAATCCTGGTATTTTTTTTCTTTATCTAATTTATTTGTTAAAATTGAAATTATTTTTTTTAACATATAGTGTATTATTGGTTTCAGAGGTATGGTCTGTGATTCATCCCTCTTATATAATACCCAGTGCTTATTAAATCACATGCCCTCCCTATTAATGTCCATCACCCAGCTACCTCATCCCTCTATCCCCAACCCCTCTGGCCACCCTCAGATTGTTTCCTAAGATTAAGAGTCTCTTATGGTTTGTGTCCCTCTCTGGTTTCATCTTGTTTAATTTTTTCCTCTCTTCACCTATGATCCTCTGTTCTGTTTCTTAAATTCCACATATCAGTGAGATCATGTGATAATTGTCTTTCTCTGATTGACTTATTACACGTAGTATAATATCCTTATACTTATTGACTTATTGACTTATTACACTTAGTATAATATCCTTTAGTTCCATCCATGTCATTGCAAATGGCAAGATTTCATTTTTTTGATGAATGTAATGTTCCATTGTGTATATATATAGCACATCTTCTTTATTCATTCATCTGTCGATGAACATCTGGGCTCTTTCCATAGTTTGGTCAATCTTTGTATTTTAAATCACTGTAGAAAATAGTATGGAGGTTCCTCAAAAAATTTGAAATAGAAATACCATATGATCCAGTAATTCCACTCTTAGATATTTACCCAATGAAAATCAAAACACTAATTTGAAAAGATATATGCATCCCTATGTTTATTGCAGCATTATTTAAAATAGCCAAGATATGGAAGCAACCTAAGTATCCTTTGTTAGATGAATGGATAAAGAAGATGTGTGTATATATAATTTAATATTATTTAGCCATAAGAAAGAAAGATCTTGCTATCTGCAACGATATGGATGGACCTACAGAGTATTAGGCTAAATGAAATAAGTCAAAGACAAATACCATATGATTTCACTTACATGTAGAATCTAAAAAACAAATGGATAAACAATAGAAACAGAATCATAAATACAAACTACTAGTTGCCAGAAGAGAGAGGGTTGGGGGCTGGCCAAAATAGGTGAAGGGTATTAAGAGGTAGAAACTTCTGGTTATAAAATAGTCACTCTAGTTTTTTTATATTTCATATCTTTTTCCATCCTTTTATCATCCAATTACCCCTACTGTTTTTTTTTTAAGATTTTATTTCTTTATTTGACAGAGATCACAAGTAGGCAGAGAGGCAGGCAGAGAGAGAGGAAGGGAAGCAGGCTCCCTGCTGAGCAGAGAGCCCGATGTGGGCCTTGATCCCAGGACCGTGGGATCATGACCTGAGCTGAAGGCAGAGGCTTTAACCCACTGAGCCACCCAGGTGCCCCCTTTTATCTCTACCCCCAACATGGGGCATGAACTCACCACCCTGATATCAAGAGTCACATACTCTGTGGACTGAGCCAGCCAGGCACCCCCTAACTGTCCTTTATGATGTATTATCCTGTGTATTATATTACATGCATATTATGAAGTGATGCATTGTTAAAAATTTGCTTTCAGCAATCATTTGTACCTAAAGAAGCTTTAAAAAAAAAAAAAAGATTTTATTTATTTATTTGAGAGAGAGACAAAGAGACCGAGAGAGCATGAGCAGGGAGGGAGAAGCAGGCTCCCTACTGAGTAGGGAGCTGGATGTGGGGCTCAATTCCAGAACCATGAACTGAGCCACCCAGGCACCCTTAGTATTTCTATTTTTACCTTTTTGAAGAAGTTATGAGTTTTTCTTAGTTGCTGCTCCAATTTGCATTCCCACCATAGTGCATGAAGTTTCTTTTTCTGCCCATTCGTGCCAACACTTGCTGTTTCTTGTACTTTTGATCTTAGCCATTCTGACAGGTGTAAGGCAATGTCTCATTGTGGTTTTGATTTGCATTTCTCTGATGATTAGTGATGTTAAGCATCTTTTCATGTCTTTTGGACATCTGTATGTCTTTGGAAAACTGCCTATCCAGAGCTGCCAGTTTTTAAATTGGATTAGTGTGCGTGTGTGTGTGTGTGTGTTGAACTGTGTAAGTTCTTTTTTTTTTTTTTTTCAATTTTATTCATTTGAGGGTGCCTGGGTGGCTCAGTGGGTTAAACCTCTGCCTTCGGTTTAGGTCATGATCTCAGGGTTCTGGGATTGAGCCCCAATTGGGCTCTCTGCTCGGCGGGGAGCCTGCTTCCCCTTCTCTCTCCTCTTACCTCTCTGCCTACTTGTGCGCTCTCTCTCTCTCTCTCTCACTGTTGAATAAGTAAATAAATAAAATCTAAAAAAAAACCCTATTTTATTCATTTGAGGGAGAGCGAGAGCGCATGATCATGAGATAGCACAAAGGGGGGAGGTGATAATGGGAGAGGGAGAAGTAGGCTCCCCATTGAGCAGAGAGCCTGATGACAGGGGGTTGGGAGGAGCCTCCATCCCAGAACCTTGGGATCATGAACCGAGCCGAAGGCAGGTGCTTAACCACCTGCACCACCCAGGTGCCCCTATAAGTTCTTAATGTATTTTTAATATTAACACCTTACCTCAGATATATCATTTACAAATATCTTCTCTCATTTAGTAGGTTGTCTTTTCATTTTGCTGATAAGTTTCCTTCACTGTGCAAAGGCTTTTTATTTTGGTGTAGACCAGATAGTTTATTTTTGGTTTTGGTTCCCTTATCTGAGGAGACATATCTAGAAAAATGTTGCTAAAGCTGATGTCAAAGAAATTACTGTTTATGGTTGTTTTTTTTTTAAAGATTTTTGTATATTAGAGAGTGAGCGAGAGAGAGCATGAATGAGGGAGCAGCAGAGGGAGAAACTGGCTCCCCACTGAGCAGGGAGTCTAATGGCAGGTCCTGATCCCAGGACTCTGGAATCATGACCTTAGCTGAATGCAGATGCTTAACTGACTGAGCCACCCAGGCGCCTCATTTATGTTTTCTTCCAAGAGTTCTGTGATTTAAGGTCTCACGTTTAGGTCTTTAACCCATTTTGAGTATATTTTTGTGTATGATGTAAGAAACTTTAGTTTGTTCAAAGTTTCCAGTTTCATTCTTTTGCATGTAGCTATCCAATTTTCCCAACACCATTTGTTGAAGAGACTTTTTTCCATTGTATGATCTTGTCTCTTTTTTCATAGATTAATTGACCATGGGTTTATTTGTGGACTTTCTGTTTCATTGATCTATGTATCTATGTATCTATGTATCTATTTTTGTATTAGTACCATACCGTTTTGATTACTATAGCTTTGTAGTATATCTTGACATCTGGTATTATGATAATCTCCAGCTTTGTTCTTCTTTCTTAAGATTGATTGCATTGGCAGGGCGCATGGGTGTCTCAGTTGTTAAATCTCTGCTTTCAGCTCAGATCATGATCCCAGGGTCCTGGGATTGAGCCCCTCATTGGGCTCCCTGCTTGGTGGGAAACCTGCTTCTCCCTCTCCCACTCACCCTGCTTGTGTTCCCTCTCTTGCTTTCTCTCTCTCTCTTCATTAAATAAATAAAATCTTAATAAAAAATAAATAACTAAGTTCTCCCATTCCTTCTGCTTGTGTTCCCTCTTTTGTGTGTCTCTCTCTGTCAAATAATTTTTAAAAAAAAGATTGCATTGGTTATTCAGGGTCTTTTGTGGTTTCATACAAATTTTAGTAGTTATGTGTTCTGTGAAAATCGTTTTTGGCAGAGGGAGGGGAAGAGCAGAGTGAGAGAGAGAGAGTATTAAGCAGGCTCCATGGCCAGTGCAGAGCTTGACTTGGGGCTCGATTTCTTTGATTTCATGATCTTGTGATCATGACCTGAGTCAAAATCAAGAGTTGGATGCCTAACTGACTGAGCCACCCAGGTGCCTCTGTTTTTGGTATTTTCATAGGAATTGCATTAAATCTGTAGATTGCTTTGGGTAGTATGGGTATTTTAATATTGGTTCTTCCAGTCCACAAGCATGGACTGCCTTTCCATTTGTTTCATCTTGAATTTCTTTCATCAGTGTTTTATAGTTTTCAGAGTACAGATCTTTCACCTTCTTGGTTAAATTTATTTCTAGGTATTTTATTATTTTTGATGTAATTATAAATGAAATTGTTTTCTTAATTTCTCTTTCTGTGACTCCATTGTTGTACAGAAATGCAACAGATTTCTATATATTTTGTATCCTGTGACTTTACTGAATTCATGCATCAGTTTAGTTTTATCAGTTTAATTTTTTGGTGGAGTCTTTAGGGATTTCTATATATAGTATGATGTCATCACCGTACAGTGAAAGTTTTACTTCCTTGTTACCAATTTGGATGTCTTTTAGTTCTTTTACTTGTCTGATTGCTGTGGCTGGGACTTTCAGTACTATGTTGAAGAAAAGCAGTGAGAGTAACATTCTTGTCTTATTTCTGATCTTAGAGTGAAATCTCTCAGTTTTTCATCAAGTATGATGTTAGCTATGGGTTTTCATATATAGCCTTTATTATGTTGAGATACGTTTTCTCTAAATCTGCTCTATTATGAGTTTTTATCATGAAAGCTTGTTGTACTTTGTTGAATTTTTTTCTGCATTTATTGGCATGATCATATGGTCTTATCTTCTTTTTTGTTAAGAGTTTATTTAGGGATGCCTGTGTGGCTCAGTCGTTAAGTGTCTGCCTTTGGCTTGGGTCATGATCCTGGGGTCCTGTTATTGAGCCCCGCATTGGCTCCCTGATCAGAAGAAAACCTGCTTTTCCTTCTCCCACTTCCCCTGCTTCTATTCCCCCTCTTACTGTCTCTCTCTCTCTGTCAAATAAATAATTAAAATCTTTTAAAAAAATTTTATTTATTTGGGAGAGCGAAAGTGAGAAAGATCACAGAGGGAGGGGGAGAAGCAGACTCACCACTGAGCAGGTGTCCTGATGTGAGGCTTGATCCCAGAACCCTGAGATTATAACCTGAGACAAAGGCAGATGCTCAACCAACTGAGCCATGCAGGCGCCCTATATGGTTTTAGCTTAATTAATTTTTTTAATCCTAATTTTTGATAAGAAAAAGTAGAAAATCAGAGTGGTTTTTGTAAGCATTTTTCTGTTTTTAAGAAAAACCACCTATGGTTTTGTCTTTTTTTAAGTTTTTTTTTTTTTAAGAAATTATTATATGTGTCTAGTTTTGAAACTTTTAGTTTGTTCAGAATTTCCTTTGTGTTTACATAGCCTCCCAAAGGAAATATTAGATAGTGATAAGAGCTATTATAATAGAATAATCACAAACAAGAGCCTAATATGAGATAGACATGTCACCTCTATCAAAATAGTGTTAGACCTGGCCCAAGATAATATTGGACCAGTTAACTAACTTCTCTAAACCTCAGTGTCTTCATCTGTGAAATAATGATAGGGTTATTTCGAGCACTGGGTGTCAAATTATATGCAAAACATACTTAGCACAGTGTCTGGCATATAGCAAGTGCTTATTATCATTAAAGATTTAAAATATATCATGCTGTATTAGTGAACGAAAAATGAGAAAGTTGCTATATTAATTTTAAAATTAGCTCAGGGATTTTCAGTTGCATTTCTTTTATGGGCTATATGTTGATAAACCATAGAAAATGTAAAGATAATACTATAATGATGCAAAGATGATGCTTTTGTCATTTATATATGTATGTATGGTTGGAGCAAGATGAATTGTTCATACTAAGTAGGAAGAACTTTTCTATAAATTGGTCAGGGTAAATGCCACTTGACAGGACATGACAGGAGAAGAAAATCAATAGGATATGTCAAGTGTCAAATAGTATATACCAAGAATTGTATATACTTTATCTTATTAAACTCATTTAACGGCTCTCTGAAAGTCAGGAGTATCTCAGTTTTGCAGATAAGCAAACAAGTATTAGGAATTAATATAACTTGCTAAAGTCACACAGCTTATAGCAACAGATTTGGGATTCATACCAATTGATTCCAAAATCTATGTGTTTTTTTTTTTTTCAAAATCTATGGTTTTTAAAAAAATTTCTCATTATGCTTTATTCTAATGTCTTTGGCCATTAACCTATCTCAGGAAACATTAGGCACCATACTTACTTTCACTGATGAATTGTTCAACTTTCAGAAGTAAAACCATGTCCATTTCCATTTTATAATATACTTTCTTTTTTAACTTCATTTTCTCAGTGTTCCAAGACTCATTGTTTATGCATCACACCCAATGCTCCATGCAATATGTGCCCCCCTTTAATACCCACAACCAGGCTCACCCAGCCTCCCACTCCCCTCCCTTCCAAAACCCTCAGTTTGTTTCTCAGAGTCCACAGTCTCTCATGGTTTGTCTCCCCCTCTGATTTCCCCCAACTCACTTCTCTCCATCTCCCCATGTCCTCTGTGTTATTCCTTATGCTCCACAAGTAAGTGAAACCATATGATAATCGACTGTCTCTGCTTGACTTATTTCACTCAGCATAATCTCTTCCAGTCCTAAAGTTGGGTATTCATCCTTTCTGATGGAGGCATAGTAAAAACATACTTTCTATTCACACATAAATTTTTATGTTTAGAAATATTTTTTTTTAAAGTTTTTTTTTATTAACATATAACATATTATTTCAGGGTTACAGGTCTGTGATTCATCAGTCTTAGATAACACCCAGCACTCACCACAACACATACCCTCCCCAATGTCCATCACTTAGCCACTCCATCTCCCACCCCAATCCCATCCAGCAACCCTCAGTTTGTTTCCTAAGATTAAGAGTCTCTTATAGCTTGTCTCCCTCTCTGGTTTTTGTCTTGTTTGATTTTTTCCTCTCTTCCCCTATGATCCTTTGCCTTGTTTCTTTCTTTCTTTCTTTCTTTCTTTCTTTCTTTCTTTCTTTCTTTCTTTCTTTCTTTTTTAAAGATTTTGTTTATTTATTTGACAGACAGAGATCACAAGTAGGCAGAGAGGCAGGCAGAGAGAGGGGGGGAGGCAGGCTCCCTGCTGAGCACAGAGCGCAATTTGGGGCTCTGTCCCAGGACCCTGGGATCATGACCAGAGCTAAAAGCAGAGGCTTTAACCCACTGAGCCACCTAGGCACCCCTCCTCTGTCTTGTTTCTTAAATTCCAAATATCAGTGAGATCATATGATAATTGTCTTTCTCTGACTGACTGACTTCATTTAGCATAACACACTTTAGTTTCATTGACATCGTTGCAAGTGGCAAGATTTCATTTTTGATGGTTGCATAATATCCCATTGTGTGTGTGTGTGTGTGTGTGTGTGTATGTATGTATATACACACACATACACACATATATGTATATGTATATCTTCTCTTTATCCATTCAGTTGTTGATGGACATCTGGGCTCTTTGGCTGATATGGACATGTTTGCTATAAGCATTGGAGTGCCGATGCCCCTTTGGATCACTACATTTGTATCTTTAGGGTAAATACCCAGGAGTGCAATGCTGGATCATAGGGTAGCTCTATTTTCAACTTTTTGAGGAACTCTTCCATACTGTTTTCTAGAGTGGCTACACCAGCTTGCATTCCCATCAACAGTGTAGGAGTTCCCCTTTCTCTGCATCCTTGCCACCATCTGTCGTTTCTTGACTTGTTAATTTTAGCCTTTCTGACTGGTGTAAGGTGGTATCTCATTGTGGTTTTAATTTGTATTTCCCTGATGCTGAGTGATGTTGAGCACTTTTTCATGTGTCTGTTGGCCATTTGGATGTCTTCTTTGCAGAAGTAACTGTTCCTGTCTTCTGCCCATTTCATAGTTGGGATTGTTTGTTTCTTGGGTGTTGAGTTTGATAAGTTCTTTGTAGATTTTGGATACTAACCCTTTATCTGAATTCCTGTGTGAGTTCTAGCAGTTTTGGGGTGGAGTCTTTTGGGTTTCCTACATGACGTATTATCTGCAAAGAGTGATAGTTTGACTTCTTTGCCGATTTGGATGCCTTTAATTTCTTTTTGTTTTCTGATTGCTGAGGCTAGGACTTCTAGTTCTTTGTTGAACAACAGTGGTATTAGTGGACATCCTTGCCGTGTTCCTGACCTTAGGGGAAAAACTCTCAGTTTTTCCCCATTGAGTATGATATTTGCTGTGGGTTTTTCATATATAGCTTTGATGATATTAAGGTATGTTCCTTCTATCTCTACACTGTGAGGAGTTTTGATCAAGAAAGGATGTTGTACTTTGTCAAATGCTTTTTTGTCAAATGCTTTGAGAAGATCACATGATTCTTGTCCTTTCTTTCATTAAAGTAGTGTATCACATTTGCAGATGTTGAACCAACCTTGCAGCCCAGGAATAAATCCCAGTCGGTCGTGGTGAATAATCCTTTTAATGTACTGTTGGATCCTATAGGCTAGTATTTTGGTGAGAATTTTTGCATCCATGTTCATTGGAGATATTCACCTGTAATTCTCCTTTTTGATGGGGTCTTTGTCTGATTTTGGGATCAAGGTAATACTGGCCTCATAAAATGAGTTTGGAAGTTTTCCTTCCATGTCAGTTTTTTTTTTTTTTTTTTAAAGATTTATCTATTTATTTGTCAGAGAGAGAGCACAAGCAAGGGAAACAGGGAGAGCGGCAGGCAGAGGGAGAAGTAGGCTCCCTGACATGCAAGAAGCCCGATCCCATGTCAGTTTTTTGAAACAGCTTCAGAAGAATAGGTATTAATTCTTCCTTAAATGTTTGATAGCATTCCCTTGGGAAGCCATCTGGCCCTGGGCCCTTGTTTGTTGGGAGATTTTTTTTTTTAAATGAAGGTTTTATTCATTTATTTGACACAGAGAGAGAGACAGTGACAGTGAGAGACGGAACACAAGCAGGAGGAGTGGGATCGGGAGAAGCAGGCTTCCCACTGACCAGGGAGCCTGACATGGGGCATGATGCCACCTGGGATCATGACCTGAGCCACAGGCAGACGCTTAACAAGTGAGCCACCCAGCCACCCCTGTTGGGAGATTTTTGATAACTGCTTCAGTTTCCTTGCTGGTTATGGGTCTGTTCAGGTTTTCTATATCTTCCTGGTTCAGTTTTGGTAGTTTATATGTCTCTAGGAATGCATCCCTTTCTTACAGATCGTCTAATTTGTTGGCATATAGTTGCTCATAATATGTTCTTATACTTATTTTTGTCTCTTCAGCGTTGATTGTGATCTCTCCTCTTTCATTCATTATTTTCTTTATTTGGGTCCTTTCTCTTTTCTCTTTGATAAGTCTGGCCAGGGGTTTATCAATCTTACTAATTCTTTCAATGAACCAACTTCTAGTTTCGTTGATCTGTTCTACTGTTCTTTTGGTTTCTCTTTCATTGATTTCTCCTCTAATCTTTTTTTATTTCTCTTCTCCGGCTATGTTTAGGCTGTATTTGCTGTTCTTTCTCCAACTCCTTTAGGTGTAGGGGTTGGTTGTGTATTTGAGACCTTTCTTATTTCTTGGGAAAAGTTGTAGTGTTATATACTTAGGACTCTTAGGACTGCCTTTGCTGCATCCCCAAATTTTGAATAGTTGTGTTTTCATTTTCATTTGTTTCCATGAATTTTTAAAATTCTTCTTTAATTTCCAGGTTGACCCATTCATTCTTTAGTAGGATGCTCTTTAGCCTCCATGTATTTGAGTTCTTTCCAACCTTCCTCCTGTGGTTGAGTTCTAGTTTCAGAGCATTGTGGTCTGAAAATATACAGGAAATGATCCCAATCTTTTGGTACCTGTTGAGACCTGATTTGTGACCCAGGTTGTGATTTATTCTGGAGAATGTTCCATGTGCATTAGAGAAGAATGTGTATTCTGTTGCTTTGCGTTCAAATGTTCTGAATATATCTGTGAAGTTATCTTGTCTAGTGTGTCTCTTCTTTCCTTGTTGATCTTCTGCTTAGATGATCTGTCCATTTCATTGATGGGGGTGTTAAAGTCCCTTACTATTATTGTATTATTGTTATGTGTTTCTTTGATTTTGTTATTAAAATTGGCTGCTCGCATATTAGGGGCATAAATATTTACAATTGTTAGCTTTTCTTGTTGGATAGACCTTTAATTATGATATAGTGTCCTTCCTTATCTCTGATTACAGTCTTTGGTTTAAAATCTAATTTGCTTGTTAAAAGAATTGCTTTCTTTTGATGTCCCTTAGCATGATAAATAGTTCTCCACCCCCTCACTTTCAATCTGAAGATGTCTTTGGGTCTAAAATGAATCTCTTGCAGATAGCATATCGATGGGTCTTGTTTTTTTTTATCCAATCTGATAGAATGTCTTTGTCTTTTGATTGGGGCATTTAGCCCATTTACATTCAGGGTAACTATTGAAAGATATGAATTTAGTGCCGTTGTGTTGCCTGTAAGGTGACTGTTACTGTACTTTGTCTCTGTTCCTTTCTGGTCTCTGTTACTTTTGGGCTCTCTCTTTGCTTAGAGGACCCCTTTCAGTATTTCTTGTGGGGCTGGTTTGGTGATCACAAATTCTTTTAGTTTATGTTTGTCCTGGAGGTTTTTTTTTATCACTCCTCCTATTTTGAATGTCATCCTGGCTGGGTAAAGTACCTCTGCCTGTATATTTTTCTAGTTTAGGACTCTGAATGTATCATGCCATTCCTTTCTGGCCTGCCAGTTTTCATGGATAGGTTTGCTGCCTGTCTAATATTTCTACCCTTGTAGTTTACAGACCTCTTCTCCCAAGCTGTTTTCAGGATTTTCTTTTTTTTCTCTGAGATTTGTAAGTTTAGATGTCAGAGTACTGACCTATTTTTATTGATTTTGAGGGGGGTTCTCTGTGCGTCTTGGATTTTGATGCCAGTTTCCTTCCCCAGATTATGGAAGTTTTCCATTATAATTTGCTCCAATATACCTTCTGCCCCTCTCTCTTATTCTTCTGGGATCCTAATTCTAATATTGTTTACTTTATGGTGTCACTTATTTCTTAAATTTTCCCCTCATGATCCAGTAGTTGTTTATCTCTCTTTTTCTCAGCTTCTTTATTCTCCATAATTTGGTTTTCTGTATCACTAATTCTCTCTTCCTCCTCATTTATTCTAGTACTTAGAGCCTCCATTTTTAATTGCATCTCATTAATATCCTTTTTTATTTCGACTTGATTAGATTTTAATTCTTTTATTTCTCTGAAAAGGGATTCTCTAGTGTCTTCTATGCTTTTTTCCAGACCAGCCAGTATCTTTATAATCATTATTCTGAACTCTAGTTCCAACATCTTACTAATATCCATATTGATTAGGTCTCTGGCAGTCAGTACTGCCTCTTGTTCTCTTTTTTGAGGTGAGTTTTCCTTTTTGCCATTCTGTCCAGAGAAGAATAGATAAACAAAAGAATAAAATACTAAAAGGGCAACAGCAGCCGCAGAGAAATATACACTAAACAATTCAGAAGAGACTCAAAAACAGGGAAGGGGGGTTGGGGGGTAAGAATATAACCAGACAGGTGAGCAGAATGGAGGATTACACTGGATTCTATGTGTATTTTGGTGTATTTTTTAGAAAACTAGATCCCAAAATTGTATAGAAAGGAAAACTTGTATATGTACAAAAATAAAATTAAATGCAATGAAAGGATAGAATGTTACCGAAAAATAGAAATTAAAAAAAAAAGAAAACAAAGGGAAAGAAAACAACAACAATGACATCAACAAAAAAGGAAGGAGTATAAACAGACAGGTGAACAGAATAGAGCAATACACTATCTCAAGTATATTTTGGTCAGTTTGTCAGAGGAAACTCCATCTCAAAATTGTAAGGAAAGAAAATCTTATATATACAAACATAAAATTAAATATATTGATGGATAGAATGTAAATATAAAGATGAAGATTTAAAAAGACTAACAAAACAGGGGTGCCTAGGTGGCTCAGTGGGTTAAAGCCTCTGCCTTCGGCTCAGGTCATGATCCCAGGGCCCTGGGATCGAGCCCTGCATTGGACTTTCTGCTCAGTGGGAGCCTGCTTCTGCCTCTCTCTCTGCCTACTTGTGATCTCTGTCTGTCAAATAAAAAAAAAAAAGTCTTTAAAAAAAAAAGACTAACAAAACAAAACACCCCCCCCCAAAAAAAAACAAAAAAAGGAGGAAGAGGAGAAAAAAGAGAATATGATCAGCCAGGTGAATAGAGCAGAGCCATATGCTAGATTTTAGGTGTATTTTGGTCTGTTAGAAGAAACTGCATCCCAAAATTTTAAAGAAAGAAAAACATATTTATATAAAAGTAAGGGTAAATACGATGAAGGAATGGAATATGACTGTAAAAATGAAAATTAAGAAATATTTTTAAAAAGGAATTGATAAGTTGGTTGAAAAGGAAAGAACAATTTTTTAAAAAAGGAAAAAAATGAAATTTAAAAGATTAAAGATTAACAACTGAAGAATCATGTGAAAAAAACCATGAATCCTATATGCTGTATTCCCCCAGCACTGGAGTTTTACAGTTCTCATTGATTGGTAAACTTGGTCTTGGCTGGATGTTCTTGCACCACCCTTGTCAGCAGCCAGGCTAAGTAATCTGCTCAGGTTTGCTCTATGAGGCTTTTGTTCCCTGAAGGCTTTCCGCACATCTTTAGAGGGTGAGAATGAAAATAGCCACCATTTCTCAGGAAGCCCACAAAGAAAATCAGGCAGTCACTGCTGTCTTCCTGGTCTCTGTCTGTACTGTGTGTTCACCCTGCCTGTGACAGGGCATTTCTGTCTCAGGCACACAACCCTGTTTGGAGTCTCCAAACCCAGCAGAGTTCTGGAGTGCACTCCCATACCACTCCTCCCCGCCGGGGAGGAAGAGGTGTCTCCTCAGTTCTGCCACTTGTTGGGCCTCTGCTCAAAGAGCTGGGGCCCAACTGTGCATGGATCATGGTTTATGACAACACTAAGCTGAGAGCCCACTCCTGGACTCAATCTTTGCAGCCACCTCCCACTCTGATACCTGAGAACTCTGCCCCACTCAGGCACCCCTGGTCTTCCTTGTGACCCTGGCGATACTGAGACCACACTGTCCCAACGAGGGTTCCATTCCCCACTTAGCCGCCTGAGCAGCACCCTTACCAGAGCAGACTTAGAAAAGTTCCGATTTTGTGTTCTGCTCCATCAATTGCTGGTAGCCAGCTGACAGAGGCTCCCTCCCACCTCCGTCTGTCTCCCCGTACATCACCTCAGATTCACTTCTCTTCACCCCCTACCTTGTAGAAATTGGTTACTTTTCTATTTGTAGAGTTGCGACTATTCTTTTCTTTGATCTCCAGTTGAGTTCGCAGGTGTCCAGAATGGTTTGATAGGTATCTAGCTGAATTCCTGGGACCAGATGAAATTAAGGTGTCCCATTCCTCCACTGTCTTGGACCTAGTTCAGTTGTTTTTTTTTTTTTAATTGCTATAGCTTTGCTGAGAAAATTGATATCAAAAAAGTAAACTATGCAGAAAAAGAGATATAGGTGGAAAAGTTTGTTGTTGACAATATAGGGATAGAACTGAAAGAGTGATAATAAATGGTAAAAAATATAATACAGAAAAAATTCAGTGTGTGTGAGTTTCTAGCCTTCCATTCTTCCTCTGTGTGCTAATGACAGTTCTGCCTTAGCTAATTCAATTTTTTCCCTTTCTTCTCCTTCTAAGGAGGGCTCAACATTTGTCAGACTAGGTCTTGGGGGATTTGTGATATAGAATTGAGAGACAGGGGTGAGGTAGAAAGAGTATGAAAGTAGCCACTGCAGGATAATCTAATCATATTATTCCATGTTTTCCAGTTTGTACCCTGTCATGGTTATATTAAGAAAAAAAAAAAACTTTTTAGTGGAGGTCTTCAAATCTTACAGTGAATGTTGATAGGTTGATATAGCAGCATTAGAAAATGTGTTATATTGATAATTATTAAACTTGGATGCATAAGGAATTACTATGTTATTCTCTCTACTTTTGTATATGTTTGATATTTTTTATAATTAAAAAAATAAGAAAGTGTTTTAGTGAACATACTTGATTTTTAGGCCCCCTCTAATCCTGGAAGTCAGAACTGTATCTTGGATATTATTGTTTTATATTTCAGAATGCTTTACACATAGTAGGTGTTTAATAAGCATCTGAGTTGAACTGAGTATAATATTCAGTTGCTCAATTTTAAATGTAAGTAATGTTTAAGCAGCAGTTAGTATATAAACTGAAAATATGCTTTTTTGGCTAATTCTGTCAAGGTGAGAAAATATTCTGGAATAAGATAGTGATGGTGGTTATAGAATTCTGAATATACTAAAAACCCTTGAATTGTATACTTTAAATGAGCAAACTTTATAGTATGTGATTTATATCTCAACTTAAAAAAGAATGTAAAAGGGACACCTGGGTGGCTCAGTCAGTTAAGCATCTCTCTTTTTTTTTTTTTTAAGATTTATTTATTTATTTATTTGACAGACAGAGATCACAAGTAGGCAGAGAGGCAGGCAGAGAGAGAAGGAAACAGGCTCCCCGCTGAGCAGAGAGCCTGATGCGGGGCTCGATCCCAGGACACTGAGATCATGAGATCATGAGGTCATGACCTGGGCCGAAGGCAGAGGCTTAACCCACCGAGCCACACAGGTGCCCCTGATTATTTTTAACTTTTTAAAAACTACTTTTCTGGCTTTTGAGTTTTATTGTTGCTATTGAGAAGTCAGTTGTCAGTCTATTTATCAGCTACCTGTCTTTTCTCTCTTATAGCCTCTAAAATATTTTCTATGTCTTTGGGGTCTTCTGGTTTCACTACAATCCATATAGGGTGGTCTTCTTTTTATTTGTTATGCTTCTGATTTGTTAGGCTCCCTGACTCTGAGAAACGATGGTCTTCATAAAGCTTGAAAAATTTTTAGCCATTATTTCTTCAGATTTGCTTCCTGATTATTCTGTTTCATTCTTCTGGAACTCTTGAGTAGTTGTATTAAGCATTATTACTTTGCTTCCTGTGTCTTAACTTCATTATTTTATGTTTCCATTTTGAATTTGAATAAATTCTTCAGATATCTCTTCTAGTTCAAACTGCAAATTCTCACTTTAGGTTCATCTACCCTGCTGTTTAACCTGTCCACCAGGTTTCTAATTTTAATTATTATGCATATCCAATTTCTAGAATTTCTATTTAGTTTCTTTTCATATCTGCCTGCTCATTTAGTAGGGTCTTGTTCCTTAGTCATATTTTTATATCCTTTCTTTTCATTAAATGTTATTCTGTAGCCAATAATTCCACTGTCTTTGTGGAGCAGACTCTCACATTTATTATTTCTGCTGACCCTTAATCACAGAAGCTTTTATATATTTTGTGATTTTCTTTTTTTTTTTTTTTAAGATTTTATTTATTTATTTGACAGAGAGAGATCACACGTAGGCAGGGAGGCAGGCGGAGAAAGAGGAGGAAGCAGGCTTCCCACTGAGCAGAGAGCCCGATGCGGGGCTCGATCCCAGGACCCTGGGATTATGACCTGAGCCGAAGGCAGGGGCTTTAACCCACTGAGCCACCCAGGCGCCCCTATTTTGTGATTTTCATAATGAATTTATGTTCATTTATCTCAAGATGATTTTCATAGTTAAGCCAGCATTTTTAGGTGACACGTTAAGAGGGCTTTTTTCAGGGTGGTGGTCTATTTGCCTGAAATGGAAGGTTGGAAATATTTAAGCTAATCAATTGGGAAAAAATAGGAAAAATTATGTATAGCAATATAAAATGGGGCTTTGCCTCTTGAAATAGAAATTTTAGAATCTATTCTTTGCGCTGTCATGGCAAAAGTAAATCTTCTTGGCAGTCAAATATCTTTACATCTTCAAAATCTGCTATTGCTTTTTATACATTGTGCAATCACAGTAAAATTAATAGGAAAAAAGGGAGAATTTTTAAACTGTGGACATCTGTGAAATGTCCTTTAAGTGAAGTGTCTGTAAGATATTACTATTTATTGATTAGCCAGTATATGGTGAATGGATTTTTATTGTTCCTGTCATGGTACAATTTTGTTTTTGCAGTTCATATCATTAGCTGGAAAAGAAAAATAAGAGCTTATTAATTAACATTATCATCCTTTGTGATTAAAAGATGAAGAACTAAAGATAAAGGCAGGACAGACAGATGTTACATAAATCCATATTGGTTTTTTATTTTGTAAATTCCCTAAGAATGAGAATTTCTAATATTATCTGTTCAACATATTTAATGACATTGAATTCATAGCAAAAGATACATTTCATATTAGTTTCACATTTTGTTATAAGAAAATAGTAGAAGATTGAAGTTTCCTTGTTTTTATCTACATGTAATATGCTCACCTCAGGTGATTTACTTACTTTCCTACATGTTTGAGGGATAAACAGCACATATTGTTTAACTCAGAAGGTTTCCTTAAGTCTTCCCGAAGTGAGTGGAATACAATTTACCAAAAATGAACAATAATCTCTTTTTTATTCCCTTCAGTTTCTGTGGCTTAATCTTAAGGACCAAATAATGTTGCCTTTTTTTTTTAGAGTAGTAGTTACAATAATTTGTGATATGGCAGTGATATGAGAAATATTTTTAATCACTGCCTGTAAGCTGTAATGTTCATTATTATTCTCAGGTTATTCCCTAGTTTATTCTTTCCTCCCCCAAAGGAAGCCAAAGTTCTTTTATAGCAGAGACAGTTTTCTCTTTTGTTTATCTATCCTCTTTTTGTCAAACTTCAGGTCTATATAAATCTCCCGCTTATTTGAAATACTTGTACAATGGAATTGTTTTAACCCATTTCTCATGAAAACTTCATACCTTGGTATTTCTCTTTATCATAGAAAAATTGTGTACATGGTAGAGAAAAGCCCAATTTAAGTTGACTTAATGAAACCTCCGTATTTATGGAAAAGTCCTAAAATGTCTTTCTGGGTTGTTTGCTTTTTGATAAATCAAGATTATTCCTTATCCCAATGAAAACAGATATAGAAGACTATATTGTAATTAGCTAATCCTATCATTCTTGCCAGGATTGTAGGGGCTGGTCATTGTGAACACATTCTGCTGCCAACAGCTGAGTTGGAACATTGTGTTTATTTGTGAGAGGATTTGAGTATGAACAATTTTCTAAAGATTAAATGAGAGAATGATTCTGTTGATAAACCTGATGAAATCATTAATCTTGATAAATTATAGGGAGGAATTAACATTTTAAGTATTGAATATCATAATGAACATTGTAGAAATTGAAAATTCTGTATTTCATTTACAAGAGTTTTTCCAGCTTCCCTCTTGCTTTTTTTGAGCAGTGGACGGATGTGCTGAAGGCAACCTAGTTTGGTGTGATAAGCAACAGATTGGAACATAGAGCAGAACTAAGTGAATGATGTCATGAAGTCCAATGTATATTCACTATGTACAAAGAACATAGATAGGTACTGTAGGTAGGAAGGAAGGTTGAGTTGGATATAAGGATGAGTATGAAATCATGTCTGTCTGTCTGTCTGTCTTTCAGAGAGAGAGAGAGCAGTGTGGAGGGGCAGAGGGCAAGGGAGAGAGAGTCTTAAGCAGACTCTGTGCTGGGTGCCAAGCCTGACACAGAGCTCAGTATCATGACCTGAGTCAAAACCAAGAGTTAGACACTTAACTGACTGTGCCACCCAGGTGTTCCAAAATTTTTTCTTAAATAATGTAAAATCTAGAAGGATAAATAGATCACTGAGTAATAGAAAATAAAATGACACAAATGTTAAATAGTGTTTGCAGTTAACATGTTACAGAATAATGTAGGAAAGAGCAATGGAGATTGATTAGAGACCCAGAGAGAGTGTCACTAAGAATGTGACATTTAAATTGATTCTAGCAAAAGAGTAGCATTTGGACAGATAGAGTATATTGAGAATAGGAGTGTGAGGATCGCATTTTAAGGGATTGGTAAATATGGAGGCATGCATGGCTAAAGCCCCAAATTTGTGAAAGGTTAGAAGAGAACATAAGGCCAAATAATGTGAGTGTTTAATTTTGACTCTGTAATAATACTGACAACAACTAACATTTCTCTAATATTTTTGTGCATTTACCTGAGACTTACAGTAACAGCTATGGGAGGTATCGCTGCCATCCACATGTATACATGGTTTTCTGTGATATAGTGGAAAGATCTGGATCTGAAAGTTGACTTTGTCACTTAAACCTGCATGACCTTAGACACTTTACTTGGTATAACTGAGTATTAGTTTTCTCATCTATCAAATATTAATATCTTCTTCATTAACTTGTTTCAGGGCTGTTGCATAGGCTGTGCAATACAGTATTCCAAGGGTGGCATTTGTACAGGCCAGGGATTGGTGGTGTATATGTATGTATGTGTGTGTGTGTGTGTATACACATAAATGTGTGTGTGTATATATGTATATATACACATACACATACATATATATACATATATGTGTATATATATATAAAATTTTATTTTATTTTTTTATTTTTTAAAAACTATTTTATTTATTTATTTATTTGAGAGAGAGAGACAGAGTGAGAGAGCATGAGAGGGGAGGTCAGAGGGAGAAGCAGACTCTCCATGGAGCTGGGAGCCGGACGTGGGACTTGATCCCAGGACTCCAGGATCATGACCTGAGCCGAAGACAGTCACTTAACCAACTGAGCCACCCAGGTGCCCTTATTTTATTTTTTTAAGATTTTGTTTATTTGAGGGACGCCTGGGTGGCTCAGTTGGTTAAGCAGCTGCCTTCGGCTCAGGTCATGATCCCAGCGTCCTGGGATTGAGTCCCACATCGGGCTCCTTGCTCCGCAGGGAGCCTGCTTCTCCCTCTGCCTCTGCCTACCACTCTGTCTGCCTGTGCTCGCTCGCTCTCTAACAAATAAATAAATTTAAAAAAAATTTTTAAAAAAATTAAAAAAAAAAAAAGATTTTGTTTATTTGAGAGAGAGCGAGTGAGCACAAGAGCAAGCAAGGGGAGGGAGAGAGACAGGTTGACTCAGCGCTGAGCACAGAGCCTGACACGGGGCTTGACCTACCAATCCTAAGATCAAGACCTGAGCTGAAATTAAGAGTCAGACACGCAACCAGCTGAGCCACCCAGGAGCCCATAGCGAGATTTTTCTGTAAAGGGCCAGATAGTAAAAATTTTAGGCTTTGCAGGCCACGAGGTATCTGTCATAACCTCTCAACCCTGCTGTTATAAAACACGAACAGCTATAGACAATATGTAAACAAATGGGTGTGACTGTATTCTAATAAAATTTCACTTATAAAACAAGTTTTGGGCCAGACTTGACTGCACAGCCCAAAGTTTGCTCACCCCTGACATAGACCAGGGTGTGAATGGTACACCCTTGAGTTTTGTAATTCTTTGGCACAGGTGTTTTTAAGGAATCAATTACATGAGCTATAAGAAATATTTATTTATAGGTCAGAAATATTTTTACCTTAGTTCATGTAGCTGCTAAATAAAAAGTCCCTCCTCTTTCCTCTCTTCCTGTCTGTCTGTCTATCTGTCTATCTATCTGAAGATCTCTATGCCTCGTGTGGGGCTTGAACTCACTACCCCAAGATCAAGAGTCACGTGTTCTACCAAATGAGCCAGCCACAATCTTCTCTCCCCTCTTGAAGTTCTTGCCATTGATTTATTGGATAAACCACTTAAACCTTTGCCTTCAACTTCAGAATTTTCAGTAGAAAAATAGAAACTTCCCTTCTACCAAATTAACTATAATTAGGTCTGTGAGTTAACGTGAAAAAATATTGTTTTGAATTCCTTCAAATCAGTGTTAACTGGAAATTATGGCTCAGACATTGTAACTGAGCACCACTGTATTCAGGAGTCTTAAACACAATGTGATAGGGAGCTTGACTCTGGAAAATAGTACGGAGTTCCCTCAAAATGTTAAAAATAAGAACCACCCTATGACCCAGCAATTGCACTACTAGGTATTTACTCAAAGAATACAAAAATACTGATTTGAAGAGACACATGAGCACCCGATGTTTATAGCAGCATTATCAGCAATAGCCAAATTATGGAAAGAGCCCAAATGTACATTGATCGATGAATGGAGAAAGATGATGTGGGATATATAAACTGGAATATTACTCAGCTATCAAAAGAATGAAATCTTGCCATTGACAATTATATGGATGGAGCTAGAGTGTATTATGCTAAAAGAAAAAGTCAGAGAAAGACAAATACCATATGATGTCTCTCATATGTGGAATTTAAGAAACAAAACAGATGAATATAGGGGAAACGGGGGAAAAAAGAGAGGGAGGCAAACCATAAGAGACTTACTTATAGAGAACAAACAGGGTTGATGGCAGGAGTGGTGGGTAAGAACAGGTTAAATGGGTGATGGGTATTAAGGGGGGCACTTGATGTGATGAGGGCACTGGGTGTTCTACAAAAGTGATGAATCACTAAATTCTACTTCTGAAACCAATATCACACTGTATGTCAAATACCTAGAATTTAAATAAAAACTTGGAAAAAAACCCGGGGAGCTTGAAGCCTAAATTGATGGTCCTGATTCAGGATCTCATATGATTTATGTTCTTTTGTGTAAACTAGAATTTTTTCACCTGGAAAATATATATCCTGCTTTCGCATATGGTAATGGTACTCTTCCGATTTTGATCCCCATCACATAGTTTTTGTCAGACTCCCAGTGTATCATTCTTTTTTATTTTTAGGATTTTATTTGAAAGAGAGGGGGCGCCTGGGTGGCTCAGCGGGTTAAAGCCTCTGCCTTCGGCTCAGGTCATGATCCCAGGGTCCTGGGATTGAGCCCCACATCGGGCTTTCCACTCAGCGGGGAGCTTGCTTCCTCTTATCTCTCTGCCTGCCTCTCTGCCTACTTGTGATCTCTGTCTGTCAAATAAATAAATAAAATCTTTAAAAAAAAAAAAAAGAGAGAGGGAACATGAGCCAGGGGAGGGGCAGAGGGACAAGGAGACGCCCAGCTGAACAGGGAACCTGATGGGGGGCTGGATCCCAGGACCATGAGATCATGACCTGAACCAAAGTCAGGTGCTTAACTGATTGAGTACCCAGGTGCCCCTGCCACTGTATCATTCCTGAAGTAAAGCTAATAATTGAGAAAAACCATATAGTCTTCTAGAGATACCCATGAGCAGGGAAAGTATGGGTTTTCTCTTGCTTTTACTTAGTTGTAATTTTCTTAATGCTATTTTTTTTTAAGATTTTATTTATTTATTTGACAGAGAGAGAAAGATCACAAGTAGGCAGAGAGGCAGGCAGAGTGGCAGGGGGAAGCAGGCTTCCCGCTGAGCAGAGAGCCCAATGTAGGGCTCGATCCCAGGACCCTGAGATCATGACCTGAGCCGAAGGCAGAGGCTTTAACCCACTGAGCCACCCAGATGCCCCAATGCTGTTCTTCTCAAAGAATATTTTTTGAGTTGTTTTTTCCCTCAGTGTTTTGAAGAGTTTTTGTATCAGATTATGTAAATCAAATGTTGATTATCTACTAGGGCTGATTTTGACATTGCTTTTGGGTCTCGGTTTAGGGATAATAAGTTAATTGCTCTTTATAGTATATTATATGTTAATCATTGTTGTGAGAAGATAATGATGTTAAATTGCCATACATAATTTTGTTCCCCACTCAGTGTTAAAAGACATTTTTTGTAGTTATCATTTTAACTACGGAATAAAGGATTTCCTATTTACGTTTGAAAATATTTCCTTCTCTTTACTCTTTGTAATAATATTATATACATTCTACCTGTGTTATTTTTTTAACACTTTTTATTGGGTAAAATACATATAACATAAAATTTGCCATTTTAATTATTTTTAAGTGTACAATTCAGCGTCATTAAATGCATTTATAATATTGTGTAACTATCACCACTATCTATCTCCAGAACTTTTTCACCACCCCAAACAGAAACACCTTTACGCATTCAATAATAACTATCCATTCCTCCCTTTCACCCTGCCCTGGTAACCTCTATTCTGCTTTCCATCTTTTTTTTTTTTTTTTAATTTTATTATTTGACACAGAGAGAGGGATCACAAGTAGGCAGAGAGGCAGGCAGAGAGAGAGGGGGAAGCAGGCTCCCCACTGAGCAGGCAGCCCGATATGGGGCTTGATCCCAGGACCCTGAGATCATGACCTGAGCTGAAGGCAGAGGCTTAACCCACTGAGCCACCCAGGTGCCCCTCTGCTTTCCATCTTTATGAATTTGCCTCTTCTGGGTACTTCATTCACATGAGCGGAATCATGCAATATGTGTTTTTTGTGTCTGTTTTATTTCACTTAATATAATGTTTTAACGGTTATCCATGTCCTGCCAGGTATCAGACTCATTTTTTAATGGCGGTATAATACTCCATTGTATGTGTATGTCACATTTTGTTTATCTATTCATCTGTTAATGGACACTTGGCATTGTTTCCACCTTTTGGCTAGTGTGAATAATGCTGCTATGAACCTTGGTGTATAATTCTTTGGGGTCTATACCTAGGATTGGAATTGCTAGATCATATGGTAATTCTGTGTTTAACTTTTTGAGGAACCACCAGACTTTTTCACAGTGATCGTACCATGTATTATGTTTTAACAGATAGTTTTAGAAGACTTTTTATTACCTTATTTTGAAAATGTTGGGGCACCTGGGTGGCTCAGTGGGTTAAAGCCTATGCCTTCGGCTCAGGTCATGATCCCAGCGTCCTGAGATTGAGCCCCACATCGGGCTCTCTGCTCAGCGGGGAGCCTGCTTCCCCTTCTCTCTCTGCCTGCCTCTTGGCCTACTTGTAATCTCTATCAGTCAAATAAATAAAATCTTAAAAAAAAAAGAAAATGTTTACTATTTTCATTTTAACATATGAAAGTTCCTTGGAGTTTTACAAATGTGTTACCATTTGGGGGCAATTACATTTTTAGACCTGGCTTTTTAGTATTTTTCTCTTCTTCATCTCTCTAAATTTGAGGTATTTTTTTTTTATTTTTTTTTTTAAAGATTTTATTTATTTATTTGAGAGACAGAGATCACAAGTAAGCAGAGAGGCAGACAGAGAGAGAGCAGGAAGCAGGCTCCCTGCTGAGCAGAGAGCCTGATGTGGGGCTCGATCCCAGGACCCTGAGATCATGACCTGAGCTGAAGGCAGAGGCTTAACCCACTGAGCCACCCAGGCGCCCATAAATTTGAGGTATTAAATACTGATTTCTTTGTCCTGCATTCACTGAGAAACTAGAAAAATTCTTAAATTCAAGCTACCAAAACATGCTATAAATAAATCATGCCACATCTCAAACTGGTTAACACTAAGGATTCCCAAGCATTCTTTTTTTTTCCCCCAGTGTTCCAAGATTCATTATTTATGCATCACACGTAGTGCTCCATGCAATATATGCCCTCCTTAATACCCATCACCAGGCTCACCCAACCCCCACCTCCCCTCCAAAACCCTCAGTTTGTTTCTCAGAGTCCACAGTCTCTCATGCTTTGTCTCCCCCTCCAATTTACCCCAATTCACTTTTCCTTTCCTTCTCCTAATGTCCTCCATGTTATTCCTTATGCTCCACAATAAGTAAAACCATATGATAATTGCCTTTCTCTGCTTGACTTATTTCACTCAACATAATCTCCTCCAGTCCCGTCCACGTTGATACAAAAGTTGGGTAATTATCCTTTCTGATGGCTACATAATATTCCATTGTATATATGGACCATGTCTTCTTTATCCATCAGTCTGTTGAAGGGCATCTTGGCTCTTTCCACAATTTGGCAATTGTAGCCATCGCTACTATGCACATTGGGGTACAGATAGCCCTACATCTGTATCTTTGTGGGTAAATACCCAGTAGTGAAATTGCAGGGTCATAGGGTAGTTCTGTTTTTAATTTTTTGAAGAATCTCCACACTGTTTTCCAAAGTGGCTGCACCAACTTGCATTCCCACCAACAGTGTAAGAGGGTTCCCCTTTCTCCACATCCTTTCCAACACTTGTTTCCTGTCCTGTTAATTTTGGCCATTCTAACTGGTGTAAGGTGGTATCTCAGTGTGGTTTTGATTTGAATTTCCCTGATGGTAAAATGATGAATTTTTTTTTCATGTGTCTGTTAGCCATTTGTATGTCTTTGGAGAAGTGTCTGTTCATGTCTTCTGCCCAATTTTTTACATGATTATCTATTTTTTGGGTATTGAGTTTGAGGAGTTCTTTATAGATCTTGGATATCAGCTCTTTGTAGTGTCATTTGTGAACATCTTCTCCCATTCTGTAGGTTGCCTCTTTGTTTTGTTGACTGTTTCCTTCACTGTGCAGATGCTTTTTATCTAAAACCTGTAATAAAAAACTCCATTTTCCTTATCTCCTAGAAAATACTTGACTTTCCTAAGAAGAATAAGCTCTATTTTTTTTTCTGAAGTTAAATCTGTACTGGATCTAGTCTATTTTCCATACCTTACTTAAAAAGTAAATATTACTAAACAGTAAAAAAAAGGAGGCAGAACTTAGTTGAGTTTTATTCATACCCTGTGCTAGGTTCTTTGAACACATTCTCTAACCCTCGCAACAGCTGTGTGGGGTATAGGAACTCTTATTATTTTTATTTTTCAGATGAGAAGCTTGAGGCACACAGAGAGGTTAAATAAGTTGCCTAAAGTCACACAGGTAGCAAGTAGTATATTTAATTCAGACCATCTTTATCCAAAAGTGTATTTTAATGACTACTTGTTTGTACTGACAAAGATAAATACATCTGCATTTCTGTCTTAAAGAATTTATTTAAAAAAGATGAACTCAAACCACATAACATTGTAGGGATGCAGGCAAAAAAGATCATTGGATTTTAATTACAGAAATTTGAAGGCTGCCTATTTCCATATACAGCCTTTAATTAGTGTAAACTTTTAATATAGTCGCCCAATTCACTATTTTCTTGGTATTTCATGCACTGGCAACCCACATATGAACCAATGATAATCAGGCCACCTAGATCCTGGGTAAAATTTATACTGATGGTTACCATCTCCATTTTGTATTTTGTCATTTTGCAGTGGCTTTCTCTTACTTCCTTGAAACTTTCCTTCTTCCTGGAAAGATCTCTTATATAAATACCATAAGGACAGGAATCTTTGAGCATTGCCTGATATATAAGTGTTCATTAAATCTTTGGTGAATAAATATGTAAAAATCTGTTTTGTTTATAAATCCTTATCAAATAAGGTGACAGAATCTTATACTGTAACAATTGTTATAGTTGCTGATCTGTGCCCCCTAATTTTCCATAGCCATTCTTCTAACTACATGTTTTTTCTTGAATATGTGAGAAACAATGTAACACAGTGATAAAGGACATGGATTTTGGTGTCAGACTTGAAACTAATTCTGGCTCCCCTTACTAATTATGTGACCTTTTCCTTAACCTTTCAAACCTCTAGTTTCTCATCAGGAAAATGAGGTTAGATAATAGTGCCTACCTCACAGGATTGCTGGGAGGATTAAAGAAGATAGGACATGTGGTGTGCCAAGCCAAACACGGGACCTGTTTTAACGTGGGTTAAATGTTCTTTTTCTATGTTGTATTACTTGGGATTTAGCTGTTTAAGACATGTTCAGTGTCCTAAAGGAGTGATCCTATTAGGCTACAGTAGGTAATATGTATATACATGACTATAAATATAATACAAAATGTGGTGCCTGAGTGCTTCAGTCGGTTAAGTGTCTGCCTTTGGCTCAGGTCATGATCCCAGGGTCCTGGAATGAAGGCCCACATCAGACTCACTGCTCAGTGGGAAGCCTGCTTCTCCCTCTCCCTCTGCTGCTCCCCCTGTTTGTGCTTTCTCTCTCTCTCTCAAATGAATAAATAAAATCTTAAAAAAAAACACAAGATATCTGAATAAGTTAGAATGAATGAAATAGAGACTGAATACATAGTAGTGACTATTTAAAAAATCTATTTTTGGCAAATAAAAATTGATATATTTAAGTTATACATCATGTTTTGATATATGTATACACTGTAAAGTAATTACTATAATCAAGCCAATTAACATATCCCATCACCTCCCATAGTTATTACTTTTGTGAGTGGTAGGAATACTGGAGATTTACTGTCATCAAATTTCAAGTATATAATACATTATCATTAACAATAGTCAACATGCCAGACAGTAGTTCTCCAGAATTTATTCTTCTTATAACCGAAAGCTTGGACCCTTTGATCAGTATCTTCCTCTTTCTCCTACCCCAGCCTCTGGTAACCACCATTCTCCTCTGTTACTCTGACATCAGTTTTTTTTTTCATATTTCGTTTAGCATGATATCCTCCAAGTTCATCTGTATTGTTACAAATGGTAGGAATTCCTTCTTTTTTTAAGGTGGAATAATGTTCTATGTGTGTTTTGTGTGTGTGTAACATTTTCTTTATCCATTTATCTATCCACAGATGCTTAGGTTGTTTGAATATTTTCACTGCTATGAATAATGCTGCAGTGAACATGGGAGTGTGGATAACTATTCAGGATAGAGATTTTATTTCCTTTGGAGGTATACCCAGAAGTGGGGTTGCTGGATCATATGGTGGTTCTTTTTTGGGGGGAGGGGATTTGGGGAAAGAGGGAGAGGAAGAGAGAAAGAATATTAAGCAGGCTCCATGCCCAGTGCAGACCCTGATATGGGACTTGATCTCAGAACCCTGAGATCATGACCTGAGTCAAAATCAAGAGTCAACCAATTGAGCCACCCAGGCACCCCAGTAGTTCTATTTTAAATTAAAAAAAATTAAATTGAGATATAATTGCCATATACTGTTGTGTTGGTTTTAGGTATATAGTATAATGATTCAATATTCATATATATTGTGAAATGAGGATCACAATAAATCTGGCTTTTATCTGTCATCATACAAAGTTACCTCTCAGGATTTACTTTTTTGGCAGCTTTCAAGAATGCTTTACAGTATTTTTTTTTTAAGATTTTATTTATTTATTTGTGAGAGGGAGTGAGAGAGTGAAAGAGTGAGCACAGGCAGGCGAATGGCAGGCAGAGGCAGAGGGAGAAGCAGGCTTCCCCGCCAAGCAAGGAGCCCGATGTGGGACTCGATCCCAAGACGCTAGGATCATGACCCGAGCCGAAGGCAGCCGCTTAACCAATTGAGCCACCCAGGCGTCCCATGCTTTACAGTATTATTGGCTGTAGTCATGCTGCACTTTACATGCCTGTGACTTGTTTCTCGTAGAGCTGGAAATTTGTACCCTTTGACCTTCCCTTGTTTTGCCCTATTCCCAATCCTCCTCGCATCTGGCAATCACCAATCTATTCTCTGTAACTAGGATTTTTGTTTGCTTTGTTCATTTGTTTTGTTTTTTTAGATTCCACATATAAGGGAAATCATAGAGTATTTGTCTTTCTCTGAATGGCTTTTTTTTGCTTAGCATAATTCCCTCAAGATCTATCCATGTTGTTACAAATGGCAAGATTTTATCTTTTTTTATGGCTGAATAGCCATGCACATGCACACGGCATCTTTATTCATCCATTAATGGACACTTATGTTGGTTCCTTATCTTGGCTATGGTCAGTAATACTTTGATGAACATACGGGTGATTCTGTATTTTCATTTTCTTCAGGTGAATACCCAGAAGTGGAGTTGGTGGATTATATGGTAGTTCTATTTTTAATATTTTGAGGAATCTCCATATTGGATTCCATGGCAGCTGTTTACAGTTTAAGTTTACAGTTTACAGTCCCACCAGCAGTGCATGAGGGTCTGCTTATCTCCACATCCTTGTCAGGACTTGTTATTTCTTGTCTTTTTGATACTAGCCCTTCTGATTGGAGTGAGGTGATAATCTCATTGCAGTTTTGATTTACATCTCCCTGATGATTAGTGATGTTGAGCATCTTTTCATGTGCCTGTTGACAATCTATATGTCTTCTTTGGAAAAATGTCTATTCAGATTCTCTGCCCATTTTCTGATTTCACTGTTTGGTTTTTTGCTCTTGAGTTGTATGAGTTCTTTATGTGTTTTTGGATATTAAGCTCATTTTGGGTATATGATTTGCAAATATTGTCTCCCATTTATTAAGTTGTCTTTTCATTTTGTTGATGGTTTTCTTTGCTATGCAGAAGCTTTTTAGTTTGATATGGGCCCACTATTTATTTATTTATTTATTTTTAAAGATTTTATTTATTCGTTTGAGAGAGTGAGCGAGAGCACATGCATAAGCGAGGGCAGGGGCAGAGGTGGAAGGAAAGGGAAAGAATCTCAAAGAGACTCCCCACTGAGTGCAGAGTCCATTGCAGGGTACCATCTTTCAGGTGCCCCTTTAGTTTCATTCTTTTGTATGGAGTTGTCCAGTTTTGCCAATACCATTTATTGAAGACATTGTCCTTTCCTCATTGTATTCTTGCTTCCTTTGTCATAAATGAATGACCATATATACATGGCTTTATTTCCAAGTTCTCTGTTTTTTCTGCCAATACTATACTATTTAATTTTTTTTAAAGATTTTATCTATTTATTTGACAGAGACATAGAGAAAGAGCACAAGTAGACAGAATGGCAGGCAGAGGGAGAGGGAGAAGCAGGCTCTCTGCTGAGCAGGGAGCCCAGTGTGGGGCTTGATCCCAGGCCCTTGGAACCATGACCTGAGCCAAAGGCAGACGCTTAATCAACTGAACCACACAGGCGCCCCAATACAATACTATTTTAAAAACTTTTTATTGTTATAGTTGACATATTATATTCATTTCAGGTGTACAACATAGTGATTTGATAATTGTATACATAATGAAATGCTCACCATGATAGGTGTAATTACCCTCTGTCACCATACACAATTATTTTTTTTCCAAAGAAAAGAGATAGTTTTAATTATGTAGTTTTATAATTAATTAAATAATATTTAAAGGCATACATGGACAAGTCTTGCTCTCATTTTCCTTCTACCCCCATTCCTGTTTCTTCATATTCTTCTAGTATACATGTAAGCAGGTTCAGATAAACATTATCTATAATATTATTGACTATATTCCCCATGTATATTTCTAATCCCCCTGATTTATGTATCTTGTAACTGGAAGTTTATACCTTTTAATCTCCTCACCTATTTTGTATCCCCCACTCCCCTCCTCTCTGGCAACTACCAATTTGTTCTCTGTATTTCTTGGTTGTTTCTGTTTGTGTTGTTTTTTAGATTCTACATTTAAGTGAAATATGGTGCTAGTCTTTTTTTAAAAATATTTTTATTTATTTGAGAGAGAGAGAGAGAGCATGAGTGGGCGGAACAGAAGGAGAAAGAGAGAGTCCCAAGCAGATTCTGTGCTGAGCATAGAGCCTGACACAGGACTCAGTCTAATGACCCTGAGATCTTGACCTGGGCTGAAACCCAAGAGGTGGCTGCTCAACCAATGGTACCACCCAGGCACCCCAGTATTAGTCTTTCTTTGACTTACTTTGCTTAGCATTATAACTTCTAGGTCCATCCATGTTATTATGAATGGCAAGATTTCTTTTTTGGGGGCAGGGACTGAGTAATATTCAGATCTTGCGCAGGGCATCAAAACAATGTTTAATTAAATTTTTGGGGTTTTGTTATTTTTGAGTGGTGGTTGTTTTGGTGTTGAATTGTAGCAGTTCTTTATATGTTTTGGATATCTACCCCTTACCAGATATATTATTTACATATATCTTTTCCCATTCAATAGGTTATCTTTTCATTTTGTTGATGGTTTCTTTCACTGTGCAAAAGCTTTGTAGTCTGATGTAGTCCCAGTAATTTCATTTTGCTTTTGTTTCCTTTTCCTGATGAGACAGATCCAGAAAAATATTGCTAGGCCATTGTCCAAGAGATTACTGCCTATGTTTTCTTTAAGATGTTTTATGGTTTCATGTCTTACATTAGGTCTTTAATACATTTTGAGTTTATATTTGTGTATGGTGTCTATAATGTCCTATGTATCTAACAGTCTAAGTTGATAGCAAGTTAAATTTGAACTTATTCCAAAACTCTACTTTTTTACCACCTTCCTCCAGTGTTTGTTTTTGATGGCACGTTTTAAAAAAAAAATTTATTTTATATATCCCTTACCTAATTACTGCCCCGTGTGGATTGTGTGTTTCTGCCAACTCTGTTGGGGCAAGTGGAGAACATAGGATGCAGGGTATGCTCCCTGGTTTCAGTGATGCAGTGGGAGAGTGCCTTGTCTGCATGTGTCCACCTGCTTTACCAAGGCTGCAGAAGAATGCTGTACCCACTCATGTTCACTGGCCCTAGCCAGGAAGCAGGGGAATGTTGCAATAGCCCCTACTCATCAGCTTCAGCAACACAGCATAAGATTCCACAGTTAAGTGAGATAACACAGTATTTGTCTTTTTGTATCTGATTCCTACGTTTAAGTCCCCTTTTCAGTGGGTGCTACTCAGGGACCAGAATATGGTGCATCTTTTCATACATACTTTGTGTTTGATTTAACTTGCTTTAGGGCAGGGTGAGTACTTTCCCAGTGTAATAGAAATGGACTCCCTTGACTGAAGAGCGAATATTAGGGCCTCAGGAAACTAGCAGAAGAGATGGAAATAGAATAATAAGTGCAGTCTTCTTCAACACTGAAGGGAACTTATTTTGAGAGTTGATGAGATTGGTGAAAGTGTCTTTCTAGGCTTGCTAACTCTTTACTAACTTACTAACATTATTGTTTGCTAGAGCTGAATTGTGTTAAAACTCTCCTTTCCCAAATTTCTCCCTCATTCTGTTTGAAATTATATCAATTATTCAATATTTAGGTATCTTTTACTATGAACTAGTTTAATCAACTGGCATTTCTGGTAACTGACTGAAATACATCAAGGTAATGAGATTTTGAAAGGATGTTAAAGAGAAAATTTTAGGAGATTTTGAAAGGATGTTCAAAGAGATAATTTTAAAGCATTTACAGCATAAGCTGTGGATGAAGGCAAGGTTCAAGTGGGAGTTGAAGTGGCATTGGCAGTGTCAGCTAGAGTCCGGCAGGCAGAAAACAAACGTAGCCCAGAGAGAGATGAGGTTTACCAAAAGGAGAGATGGGAAGAAAGATATAATAATGGAGGTAAGTCAGTAACAATAGCAATGAAAGTGAAAATAGATCAAAGGAAGGAGGCACTGAATCATTGCACTGAATAAACAAGTATGTGAATTAGGAGCAGGCATTATAAAACATGAACAGCAGTGTGGGGTGTTTAGTTAGCTAAAATATAATTTTTTTGGAAAGAGAGTCCCAAATCTCTCTCTCTCTCTCTCTCTCTTTCGCCCTCTCTCTTTCTTCAAAGCAAGAGAGAATATGAGCCTGCTTCTTTTTTTTTTTTTAAAGATTTTATTTATTTATTTGTCAGAGAGAGTGAGCACAGGCAGACAGAGAGGCAGGCAGAGGCGGAGGGAGAAGCAGGCTCCCTGCTGAGCAAGGAGCCCGATGTGGGACTCGATCCCAGGACCCTGGGATCATGACCTGAGCCGAAGGCAGCTGCCCAACCAACTGAGCCACCCAGGCGTCCCCTGCTTCTTATTTTGTTATGGGTTTAGCAAAGTTATGGTTAGAACAACTTCTAGGTATTTGCTGTATTGTTAATAGATAGGAAGAATATCAAAGTTGGAGCCAGTTTCTATTCCCCTTCTGTTCTGGCCTTGTACTGTGATTAAGTGTTTCCTAAAATGACAGTGTGTTTACATTCCTAAAGGTGTAGTCCATAGGTATTTGTAAAAATGTTCTTTTATTTATTTTTTTTAAAGATTTTATTTATTTATTTGACAGACAGAGATCACAAGCAGGCAGAGAGGCAGGCAGAGAGAGGGGGAAGCAGGCTCCCTGCTGAGCAGAGAGCCCGATGCGGGGCTTGATCCCAGGACCCTGAGATCATGACCTGAGCCGAAGGCAGAGGCTTTAACCCACTGAGCCACCCAGGCGCCCCAAAAATGTTCTTTTATTAAGATAGTTCATATTTTAAACACCGATTGGTCATGAATAGGAAGTGTGAAAATTTGAGTTTAATACATGGTTCTTTTCTGGAATATAGTGTGCTTTTTTCTGTAGGGAAATTCTAACAAGCATAAGCTTAAGCCTCTGGTTGATAATCAAAACTATATCAGACAGGTCTGCCATACTACTACCAGGACTTGCTGTTGGAAAATACAGATTGTAATTGATTCTGTTTTTCAGGGTCTGTAACAGCCACAGGCTGTCAAAGTCAGTGCCCTACCGTTTCAGTCACTTACAAAATGTTGAGGCATCCAAATGCTGTGAAAGAAGTATGTTAGAAGAGCTGAGTTCCGATTATTCTTGCTCTTCTTGTCTGACCTAGGGCAAACCCTTTTAGCCTAGTTTTTTCTGATTTTCAAATGAGAAAAATTCTCTTACCTATGTCAAAGCATTATTTATGAATGAGCTAATTTGTTGTATGTGAGCATTTTTTTAACTATCGGGGCAATACATAAAAATAAAGTTTTATCCTCCTTCTGTTATCCAGGGAGAATTGTTTCTAGTTGAAGACAAGCTTAAATGGGCATTATTCCTGTCCTATAAGCACTTCTGACAAATTGTAAAAGTAATGGGAAAATAATCATGTGGCTACTTGAATGAAAGACGGACTGACTTGAAATTCCAGGCACAGGAATGGTTTCTTAGGATTGTGATTATGCTATTCTCTGAATGATTTAGGTGAAAGGGAGACCTCATTTAGTAATTAGATATACTTTATATCAAAATACAACTGTAATGAATATAGGAGAATGGTTTTTATGCATTTGTAGTTATATTTTGGAATTTGGAAATAACATTGCCACTATTATTTGGATTGCCTGTTGTTTGGTTCTTAATTTTTTAAAACATATGAATTATAGTTGGGGAAAGAAGTTTGAAAGGAGATGATCATGCATATAGATGAAAAATCTCCATCCAGGGAAGAAAATGTTTGTAACAGTTATCATTCAGTACATTTATTTGTACATAACTTGAAACTTTTTTTCATGTGGATAAAAACTATAGGTTGTTCCAAATATAGCAGTCTTAATCTGAGTGATCTGTTGAGCCAACACTATCTGAGACTTTGTAGCTTGGGCACAGATCCTACCTAAGAGGCTTCTAATCAACTGCTGTGTGCTGCAGAATAAACCTTTTATTTTTAAATCCTCAAAAACTCATATTAGTGAAGACAGGCATTTCTCCAGTCTCATTATCATTAGTCATTTTAATAGAACCAACATCTTAATAAAAAAAAGAAAGAAAGGATTGTGTTGTAAAATAATTGTTCTATTTTTTTCTTAATGAATTTAGGTTGTCTTAGCTGCTGATAAATGTTTTACTTAAATGCTAGTGTTTACTTCTTTGTATTTTTAACTATGAAGAAAAGAAATTGGGCGCCTGGGTGGCTCAGTGGGTTAAAGCCTCTGCCTTCGGCTCAGGTCATGATCCCAGGGTCATGGGATCGAGCTCCACATCGGGCTGTCTGCTCAGCAGGGAGCCTGCTTCCTCCTCTCTCTCTCTGCCTGCCTCTTTGCCTACTTGTAATCTCTGCCTGTCAAATAAATAAATAAAATCTTTAAAAAAAAAAAAAGAAAAGAAATTAATTTTAAAATAAGCATATTTTAATTTTAAAAAAGTTTGACAGTTTAGAAAGCTTTGTGTTGACACTGATATTTCTTCAGGAAAGAATGCAATGAAAATGCAACAATTTGGGGCACCTGAGTGGCTCAGTGGGTTAATGCCTCTGCCTTTGGCTCTGGTCATGATCCCGGGGTCTTGGGATTGAGCCCCGCATCGGAATTTCTGCTCAGTGGGGAGCCCGCTTCCCTTCCTCTCTCTGCCTGCCTCTCTGCCTACTTGTGATCTCTCTCTCTGGCAAATAAATAAATAAAATCTTAAAAAAAAAAAAGAAAGAAAATGCAACAATTTTCCATCTTGACTTATTCTATATAGTTTACAGTAAATTTCTGTATTTAAAATATAGAAATGTTTTACTTTTAATGGTCCTGACATTTTTCTCAAGTTTATTCAGAGCAAATGAAAATGCTTTAGTGTCTTATAAAGCAAATTTAGTTGGACAGATCCAGCTGTTGCATTTATAAATAGCTACAGATGTCTGCAGCAATAAAAGGTTTACTTAGGTTGTTATGGCAACCAAAATTCAGCAGAACCTCAAAGATAAGCTATTTTGAAGGAGAATACATTTAATCCACTTATACAGTAAAAATTATAGCTTACTATCATTTATATTGCAAGAGAAATTAGTTTCAACTTGTCAGTGTAACTTTCCTTAATGTACAAAAACTTTTACTGATTTGTTGTTTTTATATACTTTTAAGGAGGTTTTCTTGTAGTGGTGATAGATTGTGCTGACCCATTTAAATTCTCTGTCTTGGTCCTTTTTGTGATGAGTTGAATGTTTATTTGTCTGCTGGCTAGGATTGAGGGTGCATTTTTGTGTCCACAGAATATAGCAAAGCCTACATTGGGCTTCAAGTCCATGATTTTATACTAATGCTTTATTCTCCTGTGAACTAACCAGTTTAAATCTTTTTAATGCCATTGAAATAAGTAGATCTTTTCAGAGATTGTTACACAGTAGGTCTGGGGTAGAACATGAGAATCTGTAGAGTTTTAAAATAATTTTTATTTTTATTCAATGTAGTACATGGGCACAAATTTTTTGGTGGAGTGGAACAATATATTACTGTATATGTAAAGCTTATAATAAAAGAGTCATCTTTTATCCTATTCTCTATACCCAAATCCTCCTTAGAGGATTTATAGTCATTTTATAGTCATTTCTTCTGGGATTTACCTTTATATATCCAAAGAATTTTTTTTTTAAGATTTTATCCATTTATTTGACAGAGAGATAAAGAGCACAAACAGGGAGAGCAGCCGGCAGAGGGAGAGGGAGAAGCAGACCCCTACTGAGTAAGGAGCCTGATGTGGTACTGCATCCCAGGACTCCAGGGTCATGATGCGAGCCAAAGGCAGATGCTTAACTGACTGAGCCACCCAGGTGCCCTGCTAAAGAATGTTTCTATTTCTGTCTCTTGCTTTCTCAGTTTTAGGCATTAACTCTTTGTTTTCTACTCTAGAAAGTGAAGATTAAATAATTTCATATAACTACTGTTACCACTTCCCTCCTTTCCTCTGACTCCCAATATAATCATACCACAACTTTGGTTATAGGTTGAGAGTTGAATCTATTACTATAATAAAGAAAATATAATTTTTAAAAACTTTTCTTTTGGAACACCTGGGTGGCTCAGTTGGTTAAGTGTCCAACTCTTGATTTTGGTCTAGGTCATGATCTCAGGGTCATGAGAGCCAGCTCCGCATGGGGTTCTGTGCTGGGTGTGGAACCTACTTTAGATTCTCTCTGCCCCTCCCCCACCATGCACTTGCATTTTCTCTCTTTCAAAAATAAATAAAATAAAAACTTTTATTTTAAAATAATTTTAGACTCACATAAAAGTTCCAAAAATGGGGACACCAAGGTAGTACAGTTGTGTGATGATTCGACTTTTGGTTTCCCTTTGGATTATGATCTCAAGGGTCACTGGATCCAGCCCCATATTGGGCTACATGCTCAGTGCAGAGTCTGCTTAAGACTCTCTCTCCCAGGGCACCTGGGTAGTTCAGTGGTTAAGTATCTGCCTTTGTCTCAGGTTATGCTCCCAGAGTCCTGGGATCAAGCCCAGCTTCGGGTGCCCTGCTCTGCAGGAAGCCTGCTTTCCCTTTCCCACTCCCCTTGCTTCTGTTCCCTCTCTCGCTGTGTCTCTGTCAAGTAAATAAAAAAGATCTAAAAAAAAAAAAAGGACTCACTCTCCCTCTCCTTTTCTCTCTCCCATCTGTGCTTGCACCTCTCTCTCTCTAAAATAAATAAATCTTTAAAAAAGGTTGCAAAAATAATACAGAGAATTCACATGTACCCTTTACCCAGCTTCCCCTAATGACAGTAGGTTAGATGTCATCAGTACAGGTGTGGAAAAAAAAGCAAGGTCTTTGCTAAGCCTACATTTCAACAAATAAATGCAAGTAAGGGAATAAAAAGTCCAAACTCAAATTCATATGAGTACAAATGGATGCAAATTGATTACTACCTGCATCTGTGTGTATACGTTTTGTTAAGATACTGAAAATAGGGGGTACCTGGATGGCTCGGTTAAGTGTCTGACTTTAGCTCAGGTCATGATCCCGGGTCCTGGGATCCTGCCCCATGTCGGGCTCTCTGGTCAGTGGGGAGCCTGCTTTTCCCTCCGCCTGCCACTCCTCCTGCCTGATCTCTTTCTCTGACAAATAAATAAATATAATCTTTAAAAAAAATACTGAAAATAGGCTGAATAAACTATATAATCACAGTATAATTATCAGAATAAAAACTAGTATCAATAAATACCAGTATAAAAACCAGAAAACAGACATTGATACAATGCTATTAACTAAACTACAGACTTTATTTGGATTTCATTAAATTTTACACACATTCCTTTAATTAATTTATATTTTTTTGAGATAGAATGCAGTCAATGCAGAGCCCGATGTGGGATTTGATCTCATGACCCTGAGATCATGACCTGAGCTGAAACCACACCAAGGGTCAGATGCTTAACCAACTGAGCCACCCAGGTGCTCCATTACATACACTTCTTTAAAAAAATATTTTCCTGCTGTATAGTTCTATGAAATTTTATCACATATATAAATTCATATAATTATTACCACAACTAGCTTACAGAAATCCCCAAAGAAACTCCCACATGGTATCCTTTTATAGGCATAACCCAATTATAACCCCTGGCAACTGCTGATCTGTTTTCTATCACTATAATTTTATCATTTTAAGAATGTTACATAAATGGGATCATGTACCATGTGACCCTTGGAATTGTTTTTTTGTTTTGTTTGGCTTTTTTTTTTTTTTTTTCATTTCAGGATAGAATTTAGTGATTCATCAGTTGCGTATAACACCCACTGCTCATAACATCAAGTGCTCTCCTCAATGCCCATCTCCTTAATACCCAGTTACCCCATCCCCCCATCCACCTACCCTCCAGCAACCCTCAGTTTATTTCCTAGATTTCAGCATCTCTTATGGTTTGCTTCTCTCTCTATTTTCATTCTGTTTTTCCTTCCTTTCCCTATGTTCATCTGTTTTGTTTCTAAAATTCCATATATGAGTGGAATTATACGGTATTTGTTTTAGGATTGTTTTTTGTTTAACTCAGCATAAGCCCTTAAGATCCAGCTACATTGTTATGTGTATCAATAGTTCATTTCTTTTTATTGTTGAATAGTATTCCATTGTGGGAATTTATCATAGTTTTTTATCCATTCATCCACTGAAGTTTTTTTTTAAGATTTTATTTATTTGACAGAGAAAGTACACACAAACACAAGTAGGAGGAGCAGCAGGCAGAGGGAGAGGGAGAAGCAGGCTCCCCACTGAGCAAGGAGCCTGATGCGGGGCTCGATCCCAGGACCCGGGATCATGACCTGAGCCAAAGGCAGACACTTAACTGAGCCACCCAGGCACCTCCATCCATTGAAGGTTATTTGGGTTGTTTCCAGCTTTGACTATTACACATAAAGCTACTATGAACATTCATATACAGGTTTTTGTGTGAACATAAGTTCTTAATTCTCTAGGGTAAATACCCAGGAGTGTGATTGCTGAGTTGTGTTGATGTTTGTTTAATTTTATGAGAAACTGCCAAACAATTTTCCAGAGTGACAGTACCATTTTATATTCCCACAAGTAATGCATGAATTTGATCTTATTGTTCCATGTCTTTATTTTTTTAAGATGTTATTTATTTGAGAGAAAAAGAGAGAGAGCACACAAGCAGTGGGGCGCGGGTTGGGGTGCTCTATCCCAGAGATCATGACCTGAGCTTAAGGCAGACGCTTAATCAACTGAACCACCCAGGCACCCCTTGGTCCATGTCTCTAACTGGAATTTGGTATTTGTATTTGTTTCCTAGGGCTGCCATAACAAATTAGTACAAACTGCGTGGTAATTTATTCTCTGACAATTATGTAGCCTAGAAGTCAGAACTCAAGACATTGGCAGGGCCATGCTCTGAGGAAGAAACCATCCCAGTATTTATGCTAGCTCCTAGTAGCTGTTGGAAATCCTTGGTGTTCCTTCTGTTGTGGCAGCATAACTCCAATCTTGGCCTCTGTCTTCATATGCCCATCTTCCTTTATGTATGTGTCTGCTCTGTGTTTCTGTGTGTTCATATGATCTTCTTATAGGGACATCATTCATTGTATTTAGGGCCTACTATAATCCACTATAAACTCATCTTAATTAATTACATCTGCAGAGACTCTCTAAATATCACATTTTAAGGTTCCAGATAGACATAAATTTTCAGAGGACAGTATAGAACCCAGTACAGTATTGTCAGCATTTTTTATTTTAGCTGTTCCGATAGGTGTAGAGTGGTATCTCATGGTGGCTTTAATTTGCATTTCTATGATAGCTAATGTTCTTGAACATCTTTTCATGTGCCTCTTTGCCATGCATATATCTTCATTGATATAGTTTTAGCTCATTTTCTAATTGGGATGTTTATTTACTGTTGAGTTTATAGAGTTCTTTTTTTTTTAAGATTTTATTTAGGGGTGCCTGGGTGGCTCAGTGGGTTAAAGCCTCTGCCTTCGGCTCAGGTCATGATCCCGGGGTCCTGGGATCGAGCCCCGCATCAGGCTCTCTGCTCAGCGGGGAGCCTGCTTCCCTCTCTCTCTGTCTCTGCCTGCCTCTCTGCCTACTTGTGACCTCTGTCTGTCAAATAAATAAATAAATAAATCTTTTTAAAAAAATAAAGATTTTATTTATTTATTTGACAGACAGAGATCACAAATAGGCAGAGAGGCAGGCAGAGAGAAAGGGGGAAGCATGCTCCCCGCTGAGCAGAGAGCCCGATGTGGGGCTCGATCCCGGGACCCTGGGATCATGACCTGAGCCAAAGGCAGACACTTAACAACTGAGCCACCCTGGTGCCCCAAGGCAGAGCAAGTCTTAAACAGACTTTGTGCTGAGGGCAGAGCCCAATCTGGGGCCTCAATCTCATGACCATGAGATGAGGTCTTGAGTTGAAACCAAGAGTCCAATACTTAACAGACTGCACCAACGAGGCACCCCTATGTATAGTTAAGTCTTAAAAGGCATAGAGTGATTTCTATCATTTTCTTCTTTTTTTCCCCCAAATTCTTTTAGCTATTCATTTCTTTGTGTTTTCCATGTATATTTTAGAACGAGCTTGTCTATAAACTACAAAATACACGGTTAGGATTTTGAGATGAATTGTATTTAACTAATTTCAGATCAATTTTGAGAGAATTGACATCTTTCCTATGTTGTCTTGCACTTAATGAATGTGCTGTGACTCTGCCATCTATTTCTTTCATCAGCATTTTGTAGTTACCAAATCCTGGTACAGTATTATTAAAGAAGCTTTATTATTCAAATCTGATCAGATTTTCCACTATTTTTTTTCTGCCTTCGCATTTTATCCAGCATCTCATGTTTTATTTAGTTGTTATTTCTCCTTAGTCTCTTGCAGTCAGTAGCAGTTGCTCAGCCTTTCTCTTCCTTTCATGATTTTCAACAATATTCTGCCTTTAGTACATCATGTCAAAGGATTCATAATATTGGTATGTCTTATTACTGGTAATGTTTCCTTGATGAGTTGTTTAATTTGGGATTAGCCAGGTTTCTCCACTATACTTCCTTTTTTTTTTTCTTCTTCAAGTTTTTATTTAAATTCGAACATAGCTTAATATTAGTTTCAGGTGTAGAATTAAGGGATCCAACACTTACATACAACACCCGGCACTCATAGCAAGTGCCCTCCTTAATCCCCATCACCTATTTCACCCATCCGCCCACCCACCTCCCCTCTGGTAACCATCAGTTTGTTCTCGATAGTTAAAAGAGTCAAACTCTCAGTTTTCCTCTCTATTCCCCACTTTGCTCTTTTGTTTTGTTTCTTAAATTCCACGTGAGTGATATCATATGGTATTTGTCTTTCTGTGACTCACTTATGTCACTTAGCACGATACTCCCCAGCTCCAACCATGTTATGGCAAATAGCAAGATTTCATCCTTTTTTATGGCTGGGTAATATTCCATTACAGAGAGATGTGTGTGTGTATATCTATATCTATATCTATATCTATATATATATATATATATCACATCTTCTTTATCTATTCATCAGTTTTTCTTTTTGTAGTTAATAAATATATCCATTGTAGCTTTTTAAATTGGTTTTCTTTTATGACCTCTCAGTTCATTTACTTCATAAACAGTTGCTGAGCATTTATTTACATTAGGCCTAATACTGAGAGATCCACAGCCCATATTTAAGATTAGTTATCTTTAATTTTTTTGTCATCTAAGCACCTATAACTCTACTACATAATGCTTAGTTGTTGTTCATTGTTTGCATATTCTTTCATGTACTTTAATTTTCTCTTTTTATTATAAATCTGGGTTCTTATATATTCTAAGTCTGAAGTAGCAATTAAAGATGAAGTATTTGAGATTAATTGTTGATATGCTTAATGCATTTATATTCAGAAGCATAGTTATTTGAGTTTTAGAGCAATTTTGATCTGGTTTGAGAATTCATTTAATTTGAAAATTTTTACAAATCTAAATTTTTTAACATGTTTTATTTTATAATGTAAAAATTTTAAGCTATTTTAACTTTAGGTTTTTATATATTTTTTAGTACATGGAAATATACAAATTTGAAATTATAGTTAAATATGTTAAGAACGACACTAATAGATTTGGTTTAGGAAACCACTCCCTGAGATGCCTGGGTGGCTCAGTCAGATAAGTATCTGCCTTCAGCTCAGGTCATGATCCCAGGATCATGGGATCTAGTCCCACAATGGGCTCCTTGCTTAACGGAGCAAGGAGGGGAGCCTCTTCTCCCTCTGCCTGCCTCTCCCCCTGCTTATGCCTGCTCACTCATGTGGAATTTAAGAAAGAAGGCAAATGGTCATAGGGGAAGAGAGGGAAAGATGAAACAAGACGAAACCAGAGAGGGTATTGTCACAGTGTATTATTTAAAATTTCCAGTTTTCAACAAAAAAAAGTATAAGACATACAAAGAAACAGGACAGCATGAGCCTTACTCAGGGAAAAAAAACAATCAATAGAAATTAACTCAGTTGTTGTACTTAGCAGATAAAGATTTTAAAAACCACTATTATAAATGTGCTCAAATAATTAAATCATTAAATAGAAAGTAAAAGAATCAAATCGAAATTCTGGATTTGAAGATTACAGTAACTGAAATAAGTTCAATAGAGGGGCTAAGAGAGGATTTGAGATTGCAGAATGAATTGGTGAATTGAAATAAAGAACAAGATAAATTACCCAGTCTGTTGAACAGAGAACAAAAGACTGAAGGACAATGAACAGAATCTTAGAGACTAGTGAGACAATGTCAAGTATGTGTCCATACAAGGAGAGAAGAACAAGTGTTTAAAGACATAACAGCTGAACACTTTTTTTTTTTTTTAAAGATTTTATTTATTTGAGATAGCGAGAGTGAGTGAGAGAGAGCATGAATGGTGGGGGGGAAGAGTAGAGGGAGAGGGAGAAGCAGGCTTTCCACTGAGCAGGGAGTCTGACTTGGGGCTCGATCCCAGGATTCTGGGACCATGACCTGAGCTGAAGGCAGATGCTCAAATGACTGACCCACCGAGGCACCCCTAAACACTTTTTAAATATGGTGAAAAACATTTGTCTGCAGATCTAAGGAGCTCAGTAAACCTCCAAACCCCAGATAAGATAAACAAGGAGAGATCCACACTTAGATGCTTCATAGTCAAACTACTAAGAAACAAAGACAAACAGAAAATCTTGAAAGCTATGAGAGAAAAAATGACTCATGTACAAAGGAACAACAAAATATGTAACAGCTGACTTCTCTTTAGAAATGGTAGAGATCAGAATGGCATATTCTTTTTTTTTTTTTTAAGATTTTATTTATTTATTTGACAGAGATCACAAGTAGGCAGAGAGGTAGGCAGAGAGAGGGGGGGAAGCAGGCTCCCCACTGAGCAGGTAGCCCGATGTGGGGTTTGATCCCAGGACCCCGAGATCATGACCCGAGCCGAAGGCAGCGGCCTCAACCACTGAGCCACCCAGGCGCCCCCAGAATGGCATATTCTAAGTACTGGGGGAAAAACACTGTCAACTAAGATTTTCATATCTAGCAAAATTATGAAATAAAGATATTCCCAGATAACGACTGTGAGAATTACAAGGATTACCAAAAGAAGTACTTCAGTACTTTAGACCACAATTCACATCCATGGGAATACAAATACCAAGAATGGTAAATATTTAGGTAAATGTAAAGATGGCATAAATTTATTTTATTCTCCTTTCTTCTCATTATCTAATATAAAGTTGTATAAAACAATAAAACAATAAATTATATATATATAAATTATATATATTGTATAAAACAATAATTATACTGTTTTCTGAGTTTATAATGCATATAGATATAGATATTGTATATATGACAATAGTAGGACAAAGGAGGGTAGAGCAAATGGAGCTGTATTATAGCCAATTTCCTATGTTTTACCAGAATTAAATCAGTATTAACATTAAGTAGATTGTGATAAGATACGTATCAAGATTTCCAAAACAACAAATTAAGACAAATATGAAAATAACTCAAAAGTATAGTTTAAAAATCAGATAAAATGATATGGTAAAAAACTAACATAAAAGTAGACAGTAACAGAGGCAGTAACAACAGTAACTCTATGTAAGGCATAGAGAAAACAGGTAGGAAACATAAATCCAAACATTTCAATAATTACATTAAATGTGAATAGACCAAACTCTACAATTCAGAGGGTAGGTGTTTTTTGGTTTTGTTTTGTTTTGTTTTGTTTTTTTAATGAAAGTCATTTAGATACCCTGGAAGAGGTATTCCTGAATTATGGTGCTTCAAATACTAACCAATTTCCCTTAGATTATGGATCCATGTTTCTCATAATAGGGAGTGATAAGAATGTGCTATTTGCATGTGAGCAGGACAGTTCATTAGTCAGGACTATCTTGTAAGTTATAGGATATTTAGCACCCTTGAATTCTGCCTATAAATACCAGTGACATTCCCCTCCTCTCACCACCCAGCTGTATTTTAGTAGCAAAAACTAGCCCTCCACACAGACATTTTCAAATGCCCAAAATTTCCCACAAGGGGGGGGGAGCATACCACATCCCCTCTTACCATACAGTTTAACCCCCAACATTATTGGAAAGCAGTAGAGCAGATTTAAATAAACCATCTCACTGTACACTAAACTATTTTAAAGTAAATCACAGACACTATAATAAAAAGGAGGAAAAGAACATATGTAAAGTCCTGGGAACAAAATAGTTTGTTGTGCTTGAGGACCTGAAAGGAGACTTATATGACTAGAATATTAGCAGATTAAGAGGAAGGTAGCGCGTGATAAGACTGAAGAGAGAGGGAGGGTTCAGACTTTACAGGACCTTTATGACCATGATAAGGTTAGATTTTATTTTATGTGGATTAGGAAGTCACAAGGATTGTGAGTGACATGATTTATTTATTGCTCAGGTAGACCTGTATAGCAATGGCTTTCAATATTTTTTTAAACTTCAGTCTACAGTAAGTGATATAGTGTGGCTTAGTACATACATACACATGTGCCCAGACACACAAATACAACAGAAATCACAGTTTTATGAAACTTAGTACATGTGATAACTTTGATATTTATATTACTTTTTTAAAAATATTGTTTACATGAGCACTAGTGTTATATGGAAGTGTTGAATCACTGTATTCTAGTACACCCAAAACTTATGTTATACTGTATGTTAACTAACTGGAATTTTATTTATTTATTTATTTATTATTTGACTGAGAGCAAAAGCAGGGAAGAGAGTCAGAGGGAGAGGGAGAAGCAGGCTCCTCACTGAGCAGGGAACCTGATGTGGGGCTCAATCCCAGGACCCTGGGATCATGACCTGAGCTGAAGGCAGTTGCTTAACCAACCAACTGAGCCACGCAGGCACCCCTAACAACTGGAATTTAAATTAAAACTTAAAAAAAGGTAAGGTGGATATACTCATGGGGCTACCCAAGACAAGCCTGGAATGATGCCTAATAAAGCAGAGAAGTCTGCTGTTGGACAGAAGAAAACTGAACGAAACTTCATGGAGAGCCCAAGTCCTCCTCCAGCTGAGGGAAGGAAGAGCATGGTTCGGCTGTGAGTGAAATGGGAAGGAAGGGGACATCCCATCCCTTAGGCTCAGCCATGTCCTTGGAAGATGATGACCCCAAAGTCACAGCAATGTCTGTGTTGGGAGAAGCACCAGATAAACTGCCAATAACATTGGAAATCTGAAATCAAAACATCAATTAAAGAGGGAAATTTGAGTCAGGTAGGCATCCAAAGCTTGATTTTGGCTCCGGTCATGATCTCAGGGTGGTGAGACCTAGCCCTGCCTCACGCTCTACACTGGAGCATGGAGTCTGCTTAAGTTTCTCTTTACCCCCTCTCAAAAAAAATTAAAAAAAAAAAAAAGAAGAAGAGGGAAATTTGACAGTTTGGACAGAAATATGAAAGAATCATCAAATTGCTTGAAGGAGTACAAGTTCTCCAGAACTGCAGAAAAAAAGTGTCATATATGGCATGAGGAAGCAAGCACGATTTAAAAGACTTAACAAGGCACCCTGGAAAGGTACTAGAAAAACTAGAATCTAAGCACTTTCTCAACAAAGATAATCACACCCTAAATTTATAATCCCATTATTGAAATGACCAATGAGCAACCAGAACCAGTTTGCTGTCCTATAAGGCAACCAGATAATGTTGACTCCTCTTAGCACGGGTTAGTCAAGAAAATTGTCTTCTTTTTTTGAGAGTAAGAGCATGGAGGGGAGGGGCATAGGAAGAGGGAGAGATAGAGAATCATAAACAGGCTCCATGCCTAGCATGGAGCCCAATAGGGGGCTCAAACTCGTGATCCTGAGATCATGACCTGAGCCTAAATCAAGAGTTGGCCACTTAACTGACTGAGCTGTCCAGGTGCCCCAAGAAAATTGTCTTCCTGAGGCTAAGAAAAAGCAATGAAGTTTGGTGTTCTAAATTTGTTAGTAAAAGCCGGGCATTTGCCTTAGCAAAGCATTTAAAAGGAAAAAATAAAAATGAAAACATTGTTCAGTAAACTGATTTTTATAACCCATAATGAATTATGACCCTGTATTGGAAAAATATGGTTAATATGGTGTGTGTGAATTATATATATTTTTTAATTTTAGGGAAGCCATCACTGAAAAATTATGAAGGGATTTTGAAGATAAATAAAACAGTTCAAATATAATATTAGGTTTATGTGTCTCTATGGTGTTAATACCTGATACACTGGTAATTTGTTCTAGCACAAAGGCCATAGGCATTCAGTGATTCTAAAGAGGAGTGAGTTAAGAATGTCTCTCTGGTCAATCGGAAAAAATTTCTGGGTCAAATATCTTCAATTCTGCCTCAAATAAGGAAATTGTCTCTGAAAGCAAGAGTTGACCCACTGTGTTCTAAGTATATAAGAATACAATATTTATTTAGATTCTATATTTGTATCCTTCTTCCTGACCTAACGGGGATCTCATAGGTAATATAAAAACCAGTAAATTACTTCATTATATCAGTTATTTCATTTCACACTTTTTATTTATTTTTTTTTAAAGATTTTATTTATTTGACAGAGATCACAATTGGGCAGAGAGGCAGGCAGAGAGAGAGGAAGGGAAGCAGGCTCCCTGCTGAGCAGAGAGCCTGATGTGGGACTCGATCCCAGGACCCTGGGATCCTGACCTGAGCTGAAGGCAGAGGCTTTAACCCACTGAGCCACCCAGGTGCCCCTCATTTCACACTTTTTAATTGGATTATTTGTTTTTTGGGGTGTTGAGTTTTTAAAATTCTTTATGTATTTTGGCTATTAACCCTTTATCAGATATGTCATTTGCAAATATCTTCTCTCATTCTGTAGGTTGTCTTTAGCTTTGGTGATTGTTTCCTTTGCTGTGCAGATTTTTCATTTTAATGTAGTCCCAGGAGTTTATTTTTGCTTTGATTTCCCTTGTCTCAGGAGACGTAAATAGAAAAATATTACTACAGCTGATGTCACAGAAGTTATTGCCTGTGTTCTCTTCTAGGATTTTTATGGTTTCAGTTCTCACATATAAGTCTTTAATCTATTTTGATTATGGTGTAAGAAAGTGGTCCACTTTCATTCTTTTTCATGCTGCTGTCCAGTTCTCAACATCCTTTGTTGAAGAGACTTTCTTTTTCCCATTGGATATTCTTTCCTGCTTTGCTGAAGGTTAATTGACCATGAAATTGTGGTTCATTTCTGGCTCTTCTATTCTGTTCCATTGATCTATGTGTTTATTTTTGTGCCAACACCATACTGTTTTGTAATATAATTTGAAATCTGAACTTGTGATTACCTCTCGTTTTGTTTTTCTTTTTCAAGATTGCTTTGGCTATTTGGGGTCTTCTGTGGTCCCATACAAATTTTAGGATTGATTGTTCCAGTTCTGTGAAAAATGCCATTGGTATTTTGATAGGAATCATATTAATGTATAGTTTGCTTTTGGTAGTATAGACATCTTAACGATATTTATTCTTCCAATCCATGAGCGTGAAATGTCTTTCCATTTGTTTACGTAATCTTCAGTTTCTTTCAATAAGTGTTTTATAGTTTTCAGAGTACAGATCTTTTGTCTCTTTGATTAAGTTTATTCTTAGGTATTATTTTTGGTGGAATTATAAGTGGAATTATTTTCTTAATTTCTCTTACTGTGGCCTCATTATTGATGTATAAAAATGTGACAGGTTTCTGTATCCGGCAACTTTGCTGAGTTCATTTATAGTTCTAGTAGTTTTTTGGTGAACTCTTTGGGGTTTTCTATATATAGTATCATGGCATTTACATATAGTAAAACATTTACTTCTTGCTGATTTGGATCCTTTTATTTCTCTTTGTTGTCTGATCACTGTAGGTAGGACTTCTAGTACTGTGTTGAATAAAAGTTGTGAGACTGGACATTTTTGTCTCGTTCTTGACCTTAGGGAAAAAGCTCTTAGTTTTCCCTATTGACTATGATGTTCACTGTGGGATTTTCATATAGGGTCTTTATTATGTTGAGATACATTCCCTCTAAACCTGCCTTGTTGAGAATCTTTATCATGAATATATGTTGTCCTTTGTCAAATGCTTTTTGTGCATCTGTTGAAATGATTATATGGTTTTAATCCTTTCTCCTATTGATGGACGTATCACCGTTGATTGATTTGCAAATTCTGAATCACCCTTGCAACCCAGGACAAAAATCTCACTTGATCGTGGTGAAAGTTTTTTTGATGTATTTTTGGATTTGGTTTGCTAGTATTTTGTTGAAGATTTTTTCATCTATGTTCATCAGAAATATTCGCCTATAGTCTTTTTCTGCAGTGTCTTTATCTAGTTTTGATATTGGTTAATGCTGGCTTTGTAGACTGAATTTGGAAGTTTTCTTTCTCTTCTCTTTTTTGTTTGTTTGTTTTTAAACACTTTATTTATTTATTTGTCAGAGAGAGAACAAGCAGGGGGAACAGCAGGCAGAGGGAGAAGGAGGCTCCCCGCTGAGCAAGCCCCCACCCCACCCCTGCCACCATGTGGAACTTGATCCCAGGACGCTGGGATCATCATCTGACCTGAACATAGATGCTTAACTGACTGAGTCACCCAGGCATCCCTCCTCTACTATTTTTTGGAATAGTTTGAGAGGACTAGGTATTAGCTTTTTTTTTTTTTTTTTTTTTTTTTTTAATGTTTGGTAAAATTTGCCTGTGAAACTGTCTGGTCCTGGACTTTTTTTTGTTGGGAGTTTTTTGATTACTGGTTCAATTTCATTGCTGGTAATGTGTTCAAGTTTTTCTGTTTGTTTTTTTTTTCTGTTTTAATTTTAGTAAGTTATGTTTCTAGGAATTTATCAATTTCTTATAGGTTACCCAATTTGTTGGCATATAATTTTTCATAATACTCTCTTATAATTGTATTCCTGTGGTGTTGGTTGTTATTTCTTCTCTTTCATTTGTGATTTTGTTTATTTGAGTCCTCTTTGTGTGTGTGTGTTTTGATGAATCCCAATTTTGTTGATACTTTCAAAGAACCACCTCCTGGTTTCATTGATCTGTTCTATTTTTTTTTTGTCTTGTTTTGTTTTGTTTTAGTTTCTCTACATTTATTTCTGCTCTAATTTTTGTTATTCCCTTCCTACTGCTGGTTTTAGGTTTTGTTTGTTCCTCTTTTTCTAGCTCCTTTAGGTGTGGGTAAGGTTAAGTTGTTTATTTGAGATTTTCCTAGCTTTTTGAGGTAGGCTTGTTTTGCTATAAACTTCCCTCTTCTAACTGTTTTTCTTGCATCCCAAAGATTTTGGATTGTTGTGTCTTCATTTTTCCTCTGTTTCAATGTAATTTTTCATTTATTCTTTGATTTCTTGGTTGACCTTTCATTGTTCAGTAGCATGTTATTTAACCTCCATGTATTTGTGCTTTTTCCAGAATTTTTCATATGGTTTATTTCTAGTTTCATAACATTGGGTCAGAAAAGATGTTTGGTATGACTTTGATCTTTTTGAATTTGTTGAGACTTGTTTGGTGGCCCAATATGTGAACTATTCTAGAGAATGTTCTGTGTGCACTTGAAAAGAATGTGTGTTCTGCTATTTTAGGATGGAATGTTCTGAATATATCTGTTAAATCCATCTGGTCCTGTGTCATTCAAAGCCACTCTTTCCTTGTTGATTTTCTGTCTGGATGATTTGTCCCTTGATATAAGTGTGGTGTTAAAATCCCCTACTATTATTGTATTACTTTTGATTAATTACTTTATGTTTGTTATTAACTGTTTTATGTATTTGGGTGCTCCCCTATTGGGTGCATAAATACTTAGAATTATTATATCTTCTTGTTGGATTGTCCCCTTTATTATTATATAGTGTCCTTCTTTGTCTTTTTTTACAGTCTTTGTTTTAAAGTCTCTTTTGTCCAATATAAGTATTGCTTCTCTGGCTTTATTATAGTGTCCTTCTTTGTCTTTTGTTACAGTCTTTTTTTTAAAAGTCTATTTTGTCCAGTATGAGTATTGCTGCTCTGGAGAAATGTTTCTCCATCCCCTCACTTTCAATCTGCAGGTGTCGTTAGGTCTGAAATATGTCTTTTGTAGGCAGCATATAGGTAGATCTTGTTTTCTCATTAAACACTTTCTAAATTTAAATATTGGTAGGAAATAATATTTCTTCTTTCCTGAGTATCAGTTTCCATAACTGCAATTACCAAAGAGCTGATTCTCTTCACACAAACATATATTAAATATTTAAGATTAGACCTAAAGGAGTTCAGAAGGATCTGGCCACATGAGGTGTGTGGGTGAAAAGGTCCAGAAACAAGGGTAAAAGCCCTTGAGGTAATAGAGAGCTGCTATGGCAGTTGAAGCTTTGTAGATGAGGAAGAGGGTAACCGGATATAGAGCTGGAGAAGTTAGGCAGGAGTCAAATCAGACCCTCATAGGCCTTTGTTACTTCTATAGGGAATTTGAATTTTTTGTTTAGAGCAAGGAAGTAACATGATCTGATTTACCATTTAAGAGATCAACTCTGGCTGCTATGTGAAGAAAGGACTATAATTCTAGCAACAAGTTTTAAGAACTATGTATAAATTAGAACCTTAAAATTCAAATTGTAAACTCTATAGGTAAATACCTGGCTTCTATTCTGAAGCTCTTTAGTAAAATTTCCTCGAATAGCACATAATAGATATTAAAAAAAAAAAAAGATAGGAGCACCTTGGGGCTCAGTGGGTTAAAGCCTCTGCCTTCGGCTCAGGTCATGATCCCAGGGTCCTGGGATTGAGCCCCACATTGAGCTCTCTGCTGGGGAGCCTGCCTTCTCCTCTCTCTCTGCCTGCCTCTCCGCCTACTTGTGATCTCTGTCAGTCAAATGAATACATAAAATCTTAAAAAAAAAAAAAGATAAACAGAGGTGCCTGGGTGGCTCAGCTGTTAAGCGTTGGCCTTCGGCTAAGGTCATGATCCCAGGATCCTGGGATTAACCCCCATGTTGGGCTCCCTGCTCAGCAGGGGAGTCTGCTTCTCCCTCTCCCTCTGCCCTTGCTTGTGTGCTCTCTCTCTCTCTCTCTCACTCTTTTTCTCAAATAAAATCTTTTAAAAAAACTGTATTTTATATAAAAGTAATAAAGCATGAATAGATAAAGCTAAAGTACCCTTTATCTTCTCCCCCCATCTTTTTCTCATTCCCTTCTTTGTTCATAAAAGGCAACCTCTTATGAATATGGTGTATATCCTTCTAACTCATAAAATGAATATTTCAAAAACAATAGAACTGCCTTCACCTTAGCTGATTATAAATACAAAGATAGAAGTTCTGAAAGACTGCTCTAGAGATGAACTTGAGAAACAACATTGTTCACCAAGTAGCTCAATAACTACCTAGTATATGTGTTAAATAACATATGCTTTTGGGGCACCTAGGAGGCTTAGTTGTTTAAGTATCCAACTCTTTTTTTTTTTTTTTAAGATTTTATTTATTTATTTGACAGGGAGAGATCACAAGTAGACAGAGAGGCAGGCAGAGAGAGAGAGGAGGAAGCAGTCTCCCCGCTGAGCAGAGAGCCCGATGCGGGGCTCGATCCCAGGACCCTGAGATCATGACCTGAGCCGAAGGCAGAGGCTTTAACCCACTGAGCCACCCAGGCGCCCCTAAGTATCCAACTCTTGATTTCGGCTCAGGTTATAATCTCTGGGTGGTGAGATTGAGCCCCACATTAGGCTCTTTGCAGGGAGTCTGCTTGTGATTCTCTTAATCTCCCTTTTCCTCTCTTCCTATAATAAATAAATCTTTAAAAATTAATATATGCTCCTTGTATTGATATTAATTTGCCTAATTAGCAGCAGGCAACTTTTTAAAAAACGTTGGGGAGGGCCCTGGGTGGCTCAGTGGGTTAAGCCTCTGCCTTCGGCTCAGGTCATGATCTCAGGGTCCTGGGATCGAGCCCCACATGGGCTCTCTGCTCAGTGGGGAGCCTGCTTCCCCCTCTCTCTCTGCCTGCCTGTCTGCCTACTTGTGATCTCTGTCAGTCAAATGAATAAATAAAATATTTAAAAAAAAAAAGTTGGGGAAAAGAACCCATGCAAGAAAACAGGCTTTCATTCTGCACAGCAAAGGCAACAATCCACAAAACTAAAAGGCAATCTACAAGGGAGAAGATATTTGCAAATGACTTATCTGATAAAGAATTAGTATCCAAAATATATAAAGAACTTATAGGGGCACCTGGGTGGCTCAGTCATTGGGCATCCGCCTTAGGTTCAGGTCATGATCCTAGGACTCTGGGACAGAGCCTCACGTCGGGGGGGGAGGGGGTCCCTGCTCAGCAGGAAGCCTACTTTTCCCTCTCTCACTCCCCTGCTTGTGTTTCCTCTCTCATTATGTGTGTGTCTCTCTCTCTCTGTCAAGTAAATAAATAAAATCTTAAAAAAAAAAAAACTTATAAACCTCAATACTCCCCAAAACAAATTATCCAATTAAAAAGTGGGCAGAAGACATGAACACACATTTCTCCAATGAAGACATCCAGATGGCCAAGAGACATATGAAAAGATGTTCAGCATCACCCATCATCAGGGAAATGCAAATCAAAACCACAATGAGATATCACCTCATACCTGTTAGAATGGGTAAAATTAAAAAAAAAAAAAAACAGGTGTTGGCAAGGATGTGGTGGGATCTTGTGCTCTTGTACTATTGGTGGGACTGCAAACTGGTGCGGCCGCGCTGGAAAACGGTATGGAGGTTCTTCAAAAAGTTGAAAATAGAACTACCCTATGACCCAGTAATCGCACTACTGGGTATTTACCCCCAAAATACAAAAACACTTAATTCAGAGGGATACATGCACCCTGATGTTTATAGCAGCATTATTTACAGTAGCCAAATTATGGAAGCAGCCCAAATGTCCATTGATATATGAATTGATAAGATGTAGAGTGTGTGTGTGTGTGTGTGTGTGTGTGTGTGTGTGTGTAATGGAATATTATTTAGCCATTAAAAAGGATGAAATCTTGCCATTTATGATGACATGGATGGAGCTAGAATATAATGCTAAGTGAAGAGTCTGAGAAAGGACAAGACCATATGATTTCACTCATATGTAGAATTTAAGAAAGCAAACAAAGGGGAAAAAGAGGCAAACTAAGAACCTGACAACCATAGAGAACAAACTGATGGTTACTAGAATGGAGGTGAGTGGGGGCATGAGCACAATAGGTGATGGGGATTAAGGAGTACACACATCGTGATGAGCCCTGGGTGATAGATGAAATTATTGAATCACTATATTGTATACCTTAAACTAATATTAACATTGTACATTAACTCTACCAGAATTAAAATAAAAAAAAGAAAGTAAGCTTTAAGGTGACCGAGTAGCTCAATAAGTAAGTAACAATATCTCAGTAACTAAATACACATTGAAAATGTGTTAAAAAAAAGTGAGTCAGTGGGTTTTCCTCTCTTGCTCTCAGCTGAACCTGTAGTTACATCTCACAAATTTACTGATCTTTGTTCAGTTCTTTTTTTTAAAGATTTTATTTATTTATTTGACTGACAGAGATCACAAGTGGGCAGAGAGGCAGGCAGAGAGAGAGGAGGAAGCAGGCTCCCTGCTGAGCAGAGAGCCCATGTGGGGCTCGATCCCAGGACCCTGAGATCATGACCTGAGCCGAAGGCAGAGGCCCAACCCACTGAGCCACCCAGGTGCCCCTCTTTGCTCAGTTCTAATAGAGGCAATACTTTTTCACTGCTTCAAAATGAACAAGTACTATATATACTGTATTTGTTAATCACAGTGTTTCAGGTATTGCCATTTTGAGTCCCACATGGAAGGACAAAGTTCATTTTGCTAAAATTATAATCAATTCTCTAAATATAAGTTATTTTATAAATACCTATATTAAAAAAGCTTGGTTCCTAGAACATAATTTAATAGAATCCTGTGCATCTTGTTTTAAACACTCCCGCAGGGGTGCCTGGGTGTCTCAGTTGGTTAAGTATCTGCCTTTGGCTCAGGTCATGATCCCAGGGTCGTGGGATTGAGCCCCATGTCAGGCTTCCTGCTTGGCAGGATGCCTGCTTCTCCCTTTCCCACTCCCCCTGCTTGTTTTCCCTCCCTCGCTGTGTCTCTCTCTGGCAAATAAATAAATAAAAATCTAAGAAAAAGAACCCCAAAACAGAAATACTCTTGCGATTTTCATCGACAATCATAGTTGACTGAACAAAGAACTATATTTAGTACCTTATTTGGAAGTTACTGTAATTAAGTCTGTTTTAGTTCTAATCATTACTAACACCATGGATAGTACAAGGAAGAGGGAAAATGCAGCTCATCAAAGAAAAGACCCATGAGATGAGATACAGCCAGTTTGAATCCTAATGAAAAATTCCGAGGGTGACAGCACATCTGCACTGTCATTAATGAGAGCTGTTGTACAAAGGCCTTATCTGAAGAGAGGAACTCCATGGAGTACTCATGACTTTACATCTCTTCAAAGAAAAAAAAAAGTTTATTTTACAGTTGTTGTTATACCTTGTTAAACTGCATAATGAGTACCATAGTTTGTGATTTAAATGTGTCATGTCCTTTCTGCACTACCCAGAGAGGAGTCCATATAGCGTTGTTCTGGGTTCCATACATGACTTGAAAAGAAACTTTCACAATGATCAGAGCCCTTAATGTCCTGCAAGTGAGGGAGAATGTCTTCAAATTCCTTGCAGCTGGAACCCACTTAAGTGGCACAAACCTCAATTTCCAAATGGAACTGTACATCTTCAAGAGGAAAAGTGATGGCATATATATCATAAATCTGAAGAGAACCTAGAAGCAGCTTCTGCTGGCAGGTCATGCCATTGTTGCTGTTGAAAACCTGACTAATGTCCTGTCATCCTGGAATACTGGCCAGCAAGCTATGCTGGAGTTTGCTGCTGGCACTGGAGCCACTGCTGTTGCTGGGCACTTCATTTCCGGAACCTCCACTGATCAGATCCAGGCAGCTTTCTGGGAGCCACGACTTCTGGTGGTTACTGATCCCACGGCTCACCCCCAGTCACCGCAGAGATTATGTTAACGTGCCCACCATCGCTCTGTGTAAGACTCTCCTCTGTGTTATATGGACATTGCCATCTCTTACAACAAGGGAGCTCACACAGTGGGTCTGATGTGGTGGATGCTAGTCAGGGAAGGTCTATGCATGTGTGGCACTGTTTCCCATGAACACCCAATGGAGGTCTTGCTTGATCTGTGTTTGTCGAGAAATCCTGAGGAGATTGAAAAAGGAAGAGTAGATCACTGCTGAAAAGGCTGTGACCAAGGAGGAATTTCAGGGTGAATAGACTGCTCCTGGACTTGGAAGCAGCTGACTGCTCTCAACTTAATATCACAGACTGGTCTGAAGGTGAGAGGTGCCCTCACTGCCTTCACAGCAGTTCCCTACTGAAGACTGGAGTACTCAGAGTGATTTGCAGCTACCACTGTTCAGGCTACTAAATGGGTAACAACCACTGAGAGTGGTCTTAAGCTGCTCTTCCAGACTCTTAAACAAAATGGAAATAATGTTGATGGAAAATAAGCAGTTTTTAAAAGTTGGAAAAAATGTATTATAGACATGAGTTTTTATTTTACTTCAAAGATTTTGTTTTTGCCTTTGGGAAGCACTCAAAATGCTGTTCATGGGGCACCTGGGTGGCTCAGTGGGTTAAAGCCTCTGCCTTCGGCTCAGGTCATGATCCCAGGGTCCTGGGATCAAGCCCCGCATCGGGCTCTCTGCTCAGCAGGGAGCCTGCTCCCCCCCCCCCTCTGCCTGCCTCTCTGCCTACTTGTGATCTCTGTCTGTCCAATAAATAAAAAAAAATCTTTAAAAAAAAATGCTGTTCATTTAGTAGTAGGTATATTTGTAGTTTGTAGCATGTCCTATAAGATTTCATCTCTAAGAACACAGGGTGTCTGGTTGGCTCAGTAGAGCATGAGACTCAATATCAAGGACGTGAGTTTGAAGCCCCACGTTGAGCATGGAGCCTACTTTAAAAATTTTTATCTCCAAAAATAAAAATGTTATATTTATTTACAGATATAAGATTTGTATAAGATAAAATTTCTACAATCTTGACTGATTTTTTTAAAGGAATTTTTTTTAAAGATTTTATTTATTTATTTGACAGAGAGAGATCACAAGTAGGCAGAGCAGCAGGCTGAGAGAGAGGGGGAAGCAGGCTTCCCACTGAGCAGAGATCCCAACTTGGGGCTTGATCCCAGGACCCTGAGATCATGACCTGAGCCAAAGGCAGAGGCCCAACCCACTGAGCCACTCAGGTGCCCCAAGGAATATTATTCTTATTATCCTTAACTTTTTAATTGAATTTTAGAGCATTTTCCTTGCATTTATAGACAAAAGTCTGTGGTCTTCATTTTATCAGAAAATTAGGAAACATTTTTCTATATTTAATTGCCATGTTGCTTTCAGTTTTTGGCTTTCCTGCAGATAACCAAAATGTCAGTCAGTCAGGGAATTCTGTAATCTGAGAGTGATATTTTGAAATCTGCTATAGTGGTACAGTGATATATTTCTTGATCTTTTCACAGAAAATTGTGAAATACTGGCAAGCTAAAAATATTTATTTATTCATGGGTAGGCTACTCTTATTTCTAGTCTTCTTCCTAAAATGTAAGGAATTAAAGTTTAAACTTTTACTTACAGAATAAGTCAGAAACTGATACCTAATCAAAAGGAAGATAATTAAGACATTATAATGATAGAGAAAGCTGAAGAGTTTGTAAAATTATTAGATGTTTTAACAAAGTGGGTGGTTAATATATATCTCCCAAATGAAATTTGTGCATGTTGAATTAAATGACTACTTAATATTTCTAAAATCTATGGTATTTGAATTTAAGATATTTTAAATAGATACAATGTGTTTTGCCTTTTAAAATTTGACAATACAGGGGCACCTGGGTGGCTCAGTGGGTTAAGCCTCTGCCTTTGGCTCAGGTCATGATCCCAGGGTCCTGGGATCGAGCCCCGCATCGGGCTCTCTGCTCAGCCGGGAGCCTGCTTCCCCCCTCTCTCTGCCTGCCTCTCTGCCTACTTGTGATCTCTCTCTCTCTCTCTCTGTTAAATAAATACATAAAATCTTTAAAATTTGACAATATAGTAAAAATTACAGAACCAATACAAGTAGCCTTGGCACTTCATTAGGGAATGTGAAGTTTTTTCTTTTTTTAAAAGATTTTATTTTTTATTTTTTAAATTTAAACTTACTTAATATATAGTATATTATTAGTTTCAGAGGTAGAGTTCAGTGTTTCATCAGTCTTATACAATACCCAGTGCTTATTACATTATGTGTCCTCCTTAATACCCATCACCCAGTTACTCCACCCCTCCACCCTCCTCCCCTCCAGTATTTACTTATTTGAGAGAGAGAGCGAGAGGAGAAGGAGCAGAGGGGGAGGAAAAGGGAATGGGAAAGAATCTCAAGCAGACTCTATGTAGAGCCCCAAAGCAAGGCTCAGTCCCATGACCTTGAGATGATGATCTGAGCCAAAAGCAAGAGTCAATCGCTAAACTAATAAGCCACCCAGGTACCCCACTATTTTCTCATTGTTAATGAAAAAGATGAGATTTTTCCTAAAGGAAAAGAAAAATGGGTAAATTCTCTTATTTAATTTCTAGTTTTCAAATTATTGAAATAATTAAGTTTCTCTTAATTAATTTCTAGTTTTCAAAGGATAAATAGCTGGGTCATGTGTTACATTTCTAAACTTACCACTTCCCCACCAAAGAGATAAATACATCATCATAGTGATTTATAGACTGCTGGAAGTTCTCCGTTCTGTGTTATAGAAAACCTCAATGTTTGAACAAATCATATTTTAAAAGTTTGTTTTGAAATTTATTTTAGGATTTTTTTAAAAAAAATTATATGTCAGAAAGAGAGAGAAACAGAAAGTAAGCACAAGCAGGGGGAGCAGCAGGCAGAGGCAGGCAGGGAGCCCTATATGGAGCTCCCTATATGGAGCTCACTCCCAGGACCCTAGGATCATGATCTGAATGAAAAGCAGAGGATTAACTGACTGAGCCACCCAGGCACGGGCATCCCAAAATAAATTAGCTTTTTAGAAGATTTGGGCTTCAACTTTATCCCTACACACATTTTCTGTACTCTTGGACTTAAATGGAAGGTTAGTGTTTTCTTAGTTAACAGGATCAGGAATATGAAAGATCCCGCAGAATTTTAGACCAAAGTGTAAACATAAGAACTTTGCCAGAATATAGAGCAGTGAGAGTCTGTGAAAAAAAATTTTTTTAGATTATTTATTTATTTATGAGAGAGAGAGAGAGAGAGAGAGAGAGAGAGCGCGCGCGCGTGCGCGGCGCGCGCGCGAGGGAGCGAGCACGTGTGCAAGCGAGCACATGAGCAGGGGTGGGGGCAGCAGGAGAGAGAAAAGCTGACTCCCCACTGAGCAGGAAGCCCAACCCAGGTGGTCCAGTAGGAAAGAATCTGGCGCTGTCTCCTGAGCATGTAACCTTTTGGCTAGAATCAGACTTCTTAAAGGTGTAATTGTAGAGAGAATAATTCTCTAGAGATTCTGTTGTGAGAGTTGTCTCTTTTTTTTCCCCCCTAAGTTGGTGATAGTCTACTGTTTTTGGCTATTAAACATATATATGTAATATATAAAGGTATTTATTTTACTTTTGTAGATTTTATTGTCTTAACTACTTTGGAGGTGACTTTAATGTACTGAACAAGTAGAATGTTACACAGCAAGTAAAATCATTATTATTTAGTCTTGTTTTGTTTTTGAGATTCTAATTAAGGAAAATGTTCTCATCTCGTGAGTATTACACCAAACCTTTTTTATTTTCCTTTCACTTCTTCCCCTTCTTTCCTCTCTTTAAAAAATTACACAAATGGGGGCTCAGTTGATGGAGCATGTGACTCGATCTCGGGTTGTGAATTTGAGTACTACATTGGGTATAGAGATTGCCTAAAAATAAAATTTTAAAAAATTACACAAATGTAACATATGAAGACATTTTCATTGTAAAAAATTTTTAATGGTAATAAATATATATAATAAAAAGCAAAATACTCCCTTTCCTTTTTTCTCCTCAATTCACTCCCCTATCTAGAAATTACCATTTTGGGGACACCTAGGTGGCTCAGTTGGTTAAGCAGCTGCCTTCAGCTCGGGTCATGATCCCAAGGTACTGGGATAGAGTCCCACATCGGGCTCCTTGCTCAGCGGGGAGCCTGCTTCTCCCTCTGCCTCTGCCTGCTACTCTGTCTGCCTGTGCTCACTCTCTCTGACAAATAAATAAATAAAATCTTAAAAAAAAAAAATTACCATTTTGATGTCTCATTCCACATCTTTTTTTGTGTGTATTTATATACTATTTTAGATATGGAGGATTTTAAGATATATATATATATATATATAATTTTTTTTTTTTTGGTGCAAAAAGGTGGTTTTATTAAAGCACCGGGGACTGGACCGTGGGTGGAAAGACTAAGATTATTTTTTTTTTTTTAAGATTTTATTTATTTATTTGACAGAGATCACAAGTAGGCAGAGAGGCAGGCAGAGAGAGAGAGGAGGAAGCAGGCTCCCCGCTGAGCAGAGAGCCCGATGCGGGGCTCGGTCCCAGGACCCTGGGATCATGACCTGGGCCGAAAGCAGAGGCTTTAACCCACTGAGCCACCCAGGCGCCCCTAAGATTATATTTTTAAGTAATCTTTATACCCACCAGTGTAGAGTTCAAACCCCACAGCCCTGAGATCAAGATCAAGTTACATGATCCACTGACTGTTTTATATATGGTTTTATATATAGAAGGATATGTTATTATGTTTCCCCCCCTTTTATGTAAATGGGGTCATACCAACTGGGTTTTTAGCAGCTTACATGACTTTTCACTTAATGATTCATTATGGAGATCTTTCCGGATTACTACTACCATAACCACTTCATAGTGTTCCATAGAGGTTTATTTAACCATACTATATTGATTGGACATTCAGGGTTTTTGTTTGTCAACGAAATTTTCAGATTTTTATTTTTGCCTTATTTTCTTTCTCTTTTTTCCTCTCAGCTAGGTTTGAGAATTTCAACTTTATCTTCCTCTTAGATTTCAGTTTTTGCTATTACATTTTTAATTTATAAAAGTTCCTTTTTGTATTTATTCCTTTTTTATTGTTGAGATATAATTGACCTATGGCATTGTATTAGTTAAGAAAACAGGTGAACATATGGGAAGGGGGGGAGAAAGAGTGAGAGAAACAAACTATCAGAGACTCTTAACAGTAGAGAACAAACAGAGTTGATGGGGGGAGGTGGGTAAGGGATGGGATAGATGGGTGACAGGGATTAAAGAGGGCCCTTGTTAATGAGCACTGGGTGTCATATGTAAGTGACAAATCATTAAATTCTACTCATAAAACCTATTATACTCTATGTTAATGAGCTAGAATTTAAATAAAATTTGAGGAAGAAAAAATCCAGAAAGGCCCTATTGTATTAAGTTTTAGGTGTAAAATATAATAATTTTATATTTGTATGTTTTGCAGAATGATTACCATAAAAAAATCTAGTTAACATCCATCACCATATATAGTTACAAATTTGTTTCCTTGTGTGAGAACTTTAAAGATTTATTCTCCTACATTTTAAATATACAATACAATATTAATAACTGTAGTCACCATATATCCCCACAACTTACTTGTTTTATAAGTAGGTGTTTGTATCTTTTGGCCATCTTAATTCATTATGCTCACCCCTTGCCTCTGGCAATTGCCAATCTGGTTTCTGTGTCTTTGAGTTTGGATTTTTTGGGGGATGCAGGGGTGGTTAGATACCACACATAAGTGAGATTATATGGTATTTGTCTTTCTCTGTCTAACTTATGTCACTTAGCATAATGCCGTGAAGGTTCATCCATGTCATTGCAAATGGAAAGATTTCTTTCTTTTTTTCTTTTTTTTTTTGGTTGAATATTTTCCTCTGTGTGTGTGTGTGTATGTGTGTGTGTGTGTGTATCACATCATCTTTATCCATTGTCAGTGAACACTTAGGTTGCTTCAGTGTCTTGGCTATTATAAATAATGCTGCAGTGAGTTTGGGGGTGCATGTATCTTTTTTGAGTTAGTGTTTTTGTTTCCTTTAGATGACTACCCAGAAGTGTAACTGCTGGATCATGTGGTAGTTGTAGTTTTAATATTTTAGGTAAACTTCATACTATTTTCTGTACTGGTTGCACCAGTTATCTTTTCTCAACATCCTTGTGAATACTTGTTATTTCTTGTCTTTTTAAATAGCCGTTCTGACAGTTGTGAAATTAAATCTCATTGTGGCTTTAATTTGCATTTCCCTGATGATTAGTGATGTTGAGCACCTTTTCATTTACCTACCTGACATCTGTATGTCTTATTCAGAAAAATATTTATTCAGAACCTCTTCTTACTTTTAAAATCGGATTTTTTTTTTTCTGTTGAGTTGTGTAAGTTCTATATATATTTTGGATATTGGCCCCTTATCATATATATGATTGCAGGTATTTTCTCCTATTCAGTAGGTTGGCTTTTCATTTTGTTAATGGTTTCCTTTATAGTGCAGAAGCTTTTTAGTTTGATGTAGTCCTACTTGTTTATTTTTGCTTTTGTTGCCTTTGTTGTCAAGTCCAAAAAATTATCACTGAGACTGATGTCAAGGAACTTATTACCTATGTTTTCTAATAGGACTTTTATGATTTCAGGTCTTACATTCAAATCTTTAATCCATTTTGATGGATTAAAGAGTTAGTTTTTATGTACTGTGTTAGATGGTGTCCAGGTTCATTCTTTTGCATGTGGTTGTCCAGTTGGCCCAACACCATTTATTGAAGAGACAGTTCTTTCTCCATTGTATATTCTTGCCTTCTTTTTTGCAAATTAATTGGCCATATATGTGTGGGCTTATTTCTGGACTTTCTATCCAGTTTTATTGATCTTTGTGTGTGTTTTTATGTAGGTACCATACTGTTTTGATTATTATTGTATTATAGTTTGAAATGAGAGTACATGATTACTCCAGCTTTGTTCTTCTTTATCAAGCTTTCTTTGGCTATTTGGGCTCTTTTGTTTTTCCATACAAATGTTGTAATTGTTCTATTTCTGTGAAAAATGCCATTGGAATTTGATAAGGATTGCATTGAATCTGTAGATTGCATCTGTAGATTGAGTCTGTAGATTGCATTGAATCTGTAAATTGCTTTTGGTAGTATGGACATTTTAACAATATTAATCCAGTCCATGAGGGTGGAAATCCTTCCACTTACTTGTGTTTTCTTCAACTTCTTTTATCAGTGTCTTATAGTTTTTAGTGTACAGGTTTTTCAGCTCCTTGGTTACATTTATTTCTGGGTATTTCATTCTTTTTGATACAATTGTAAAAGCCATTTAAAATTTTTTTTAAAGATTATATTTATTTATTTGACAGAGAGAGACGTAGCAAGAGAGGGAACACAAGCAGGGGGCATGGGAGAGGGAGAAGCAGGCTTCCCGCTGAGCAGGGAGCCCAATGTGGGGCTTGACCCCAGGACCCTGGGATGATGACCTGAGCCAGACGCTTAATGACTGAATCACCTGGGTGCCCCTAAAAGGCATTTAAAAAAATTTCTCTGATAGTTCTTTGTTAGTTTATAAAAATCAACAGATTTTTGTGTATTGATTTAGTATCTTGCAACTGTACTGAATTCATTATTAGATCTAACAGTTTTTAATGGAATCTTTAGGGTTTCTTACACAGAAGATCATGTCATCTCCAAATAATTTTATTTTTTTAAATTTGGGTACTTTTAATTTCTTTTTTTCTTGCTTAACTGCTCCAACTCAAACTCAGTATCACATTGAATAAAGATTAGGGTGCCTGACTGGCTCAGTAGGTGGAGTGTGCGCCTCTTTTTTTTTTTTTTTTTTTAATTTTTTTATTTTAATAAACATATAATGTATTTTTATCCCCAGGGGTACAGGTCTGTGAATCGTCTGGTTTACACATTTCACAGCACTCATCATAGCACATACCCTCCCCAATGTCCATTTCCCCACCACCCTCTCCCATCCCCCTTCCCCCCCGCAACCCTCAGTCTGTTTCTTGAGATTGAGTCTTTTATGGTTTGTCTCCCTCCCAATCCCATCTTTTCATTTTTTCTTTTCCTACCTCCCCCCAAACCCCCCCACCTTGCATCTCCACTTCCTCATATCAAAGAGATCATATGATAGTTATATTTCTCCGATTGACTTATTTCGCTAAGCATGATACCCTCTAGTTCCATCCACGTCGTCGCAAATGGCAAGATTTCATGTCTTTTGATGGCTGCATAGTATTCCATTGTGTATATATACCACATCTTCTTTATCCATTCATCTGTTGATGGACATCTAGGCGCTTTCCACAGTTTGGCTATTGTGGACATTGCTGCTATAAACATTCGGGTGCACGTGCCCCTTCGGAGCACCACGTTTGTATCTTTAGGATATATACCCAGGAGTGCAATTGCTGGGTCGTAGGGTAGCTCTATTTTCAGTTTTTTGAGGAACCTCCACACTGTTTTCCAGAGTGGTTGCACCAGCTTGCATTCCCACCAACAGTGTAGGAGGGTTCCCCTCTCTCCGCATCCTCGCCAGCATCTGTCATTTCTTGACTTGTTAATTTTAGCCATTCTGACTGGTGTGAGGTGGTATCTCATTGTGGTTTTGATTTGTATTTCCCTGATGCCGAGTGATGTGGAGCATTTTTTCATGTGTCTGTTGGCCATCTGGATGTCTTCCTTGCAGAAATGTCTGTTCATGTCCTCTGCCCATTTCTTGACTGGATTATTTGTTCTTTGGGTATTGAGTTTGATAAGCTCTTTATAGATTTTGGATACGAGCCCTTTATCTGATATGTCGTTTGCAAATATCTTCTCCCATTCTGTCAGTTGTCTTTTGGTTTTGTTAACTGTTTCCTTTGCTGTGCAAAAGCTTTTGATCTTGATGAAATCCCAATAGTTCATTTTTGCCCTTGCTTCTGTTGCCTTTGGCGATGTTCCTAGGAAGAAGTTGCTGCGGTGGAGGTCAAAGAGGTTGCTGCCTGCATTCTCCTCAAGGATTTTGATAGATTCCTTTCGCACATTGAGGTCCTTCATCCACTTTGAGTCTATTTTCGTGTGTGGTGTAAGGAAATAGTCCAATTTCATTTTTCTGCATGTGGCTGTCCAATTTTCCCAGCACCATTTGTTGAAGAGGCTGTCTTTTTTCCATTGGATATTCTTTCCTGCTTTGTCGAAGATTAGTTGACCATAGAGTTGAGGGTCTATTTCTGGGCTCTCTATTCTGTTCCATTGGTCTATATGTCTGTTTTTGTGCCAGTACCATACTGTCTTGATGATGACAGCTTTGTAATAGAGCTTGAAGTCTGGAATTGTGATACCACCGACTTTGGCTTTCTTTTTCAATATTCCTTTGGCTATTCGAGGTCTTTTCTGGTTCCATATAAATTTTAGGATTATTTGTTCTATTTCTTTAAAAAAAATGGATGGGATTTTGATAGGGATTGCATTAAATGTGTAGATTGCTTTAGGTAAAATAGACATTTTCACAATATTTGTTCTTCCAATCCATGAGCATGGAATATTTTTCCATTTCTTTGTGTCTTCCTCAAGAGTGTGCGCCTCTTGATGTCTGGGTTACATTGTGTGTAGAAATTACTTTTTAAAAAATCCTTTAAAAATGGTGAGGAGACTGAGGCTTGGAAAGAATTAGTAAGTTATTTAAGTTAACACAACAGGTCTAGGATCCTAAATGAGGTTGCTTGACCCCAAGTCCCACGCTACTTCTACTACTGCATACTACTTAAGGTCCCCTTATAAGGACTGCAAAGCCCTTTGAGTAAAAGACCTCTTCCATGTCAGGTAGGAAGACTGTGCTTAGTCAGCCTTTATACCATATAGTGCAGAGTGCCTTCGCCCACTTTATGTTATTAGAGCCTGTTAAGTAGCCCCTCATCTGTGAAAACTGGCATGCTTTTCTTCCTGATCTTAACAGAGAAGTTTTTACTAGTCTTTCACTGATGAGTATAATGTTAACTGTGGACTTGTCGTATATGGCCTTCATTATGTTTAGTATGTTCCTTCTGTACCCACTTTATTGAGAGTTTCTATCATAAATGGATGTTGAATTTTGTCAAATGCCTTTTTTGCATCTATTGAGATGATCATATGATTTTTATCCTTTATTTTGTTAATATGATGTATCACATTGATTGATTTCCAGATGTTGAACCATCCTTCCAGTCTAGAATAAATCCCACTTGACATGGTGTATGAGTCTTTTAATGTGTTGTTGAATTTGGTTTGCTAATATTTTGTTGAGGACTTTTCCATTTATGTTTATCAGGGATATTGACCTGTAGTTTTTTCTTTTCTTGTGGTGTCCTTGTCTGGTTTTGGTATCAGGATAATGCTGAACTTGTAAAATGAGTTTGGAAGTATTCCTTCCTCTTGTTTTGTTTAAAGTTTTACTTTAGTGTCTCTTGGAAATATTTTTTTCTTAAGGTTTTCTTTGCATGGTTTCTTTCTACTAGCCTGCTTTGAATTCTTTTGTTGCTTTTGGTTTCTATCTTCCACATACAGGCTTCTTTTTGGTATCTGATCATTTTAGCTTTCTGTATTTATGTGGCTAAAAGCTGATTGGGAAGCCTAAGCACGTAAATAGGACTTGTCAAATTTGAGTTTTATTGCAGGATAATTTGGTTGGGCCATTTGTTAGGGAAATTTCTGATTTGGATTCATCAAAGAAGAGTTTTCTAATCTGCTGTCTAGTTCGACAGAATGGGGGAAGAGGCCTGCTATATATATATATATATACACACACACACACACATAGTGCGAGGTGAGGTGTGGGGGGGCAGAGAGAGAGAGGGAATCTCTAGGAGACTCCACACTGATCGATCTCATGACTCTGAGATCATGAACTGAGTGGAAGTTGAGAGTCAGATTCTTAATCAGCTGAGCCACCCAGGCACCCAGCGCCTTCTTATCTTTGAATTCAGCATTCACTTATGCATAAAATCACTTAATCTCTTGTTTTTTTTACTATGGTACTTATGCCCTCAACAGTGCCTGGTATCTCCTAGTCAAGAGACCCCTGTTTTATCCTCTCTAGGGAATAAGCTGTAGACTTCTGCCAGAATTGGGGTTAGGGAAATATAACCACTTAGGAACGTAGAACCGAAGGAGGGGATTTGAGGATCCACCAGCTTCCTAAACAGCTTTCACCCGGCTTTTCTTATTTTATTGATCTCATTTGCCACTCACCCCCAGTTCTACAAGTAGTGTTGCCAGTTTTTTTTTATTTAGAGAATTCTTTGGTATACATTGGGTTTGTTCTCAGCTTTCCTCACTGTTGGTTTAGAACTTGGCTTTCTCTGTCCTGCTAAGTCACTTGCCACTCCATCATCTACTTTGATTACTTTCTTCTTCTTCTCTTTTGGTTATGTATTTTTAAAAATTCCCTTTGCCATTATTTTAGTAGGGTTTCTAGAGGGAGCGGATTGAATGTGTTCAATCTGCCCTCTAAACCTGGAAGTCTCATAGTATTTCTTCAGTAGAGGGCAGCAATATGTTGTTGTTAAGAGTGTGAGTTATGGCACCAGACTGCTTGGGTTTGAACTCTGGGTCTGCCACTTCCCAGCTGTTAGATTAACCTCTACCTTCCTAATTTTCCTCATCTTTAAAATAGGGACAATAATACCTATGTTCTACAGTGACCAAAGAATTAATTAGATAATTAATTAAAATTATTTAAAGCACTTAGAGAATGCCTATCACATATAGTATGCCCTTAAAAAGTATTTGCTGTTACTATTTTCTTTCCTTTCTTTTTCCTGCAACTCCCATTAGTCAAAAGTTAATTTCACTAGACTGATACTAAAACTATCTTTGCTTTCATATTTTCCATTTCATGTTTAATTATACTTTCCTGGGAATTTTTATAACCTCTGTTTAATGCCTTATTTCAGCAATCATTTTTTTTTTAATTTTTATTTATTTATTTATTTATTTAAAAGATTTTATTTATTTATTTGACAGACAGAGATCACAAGTAGGCAGAGAGGCAGGCAGAGAGAGAGAGACAGACAGGGGGAAGCAGGCTCACTGCCAAGCAGAGAGCCCGACGCGGCGCCCGATCCCAGTACTCCGGGATCATGACCCGAGCCGAAGGCAGAGGCTTTAACCCACTGAGCCACCCAGGTGCCCCTCAGCAATCGCTTTTAAATACCAAATAGCTCTTTTAATATCGGCTTTTAATCTTTCATGATTTCCTCACATGTCGATGACCCTTGGTGGTTTGCATATATTTTAAACTCATTAAATGCTCTTTAGAAATACGAAGGCTTATTTTAGCTAAAGCTTGCTTTTGAATGTTAGGATAGAGACATGGTCATGTGTCACTATGAGGAAGACTTCTCTCTAGGATTGTTCATTTTCCCCAGAAAAGACCTTTCCAGTTTTTTCCTGGGCAGTTAAATGCAAGTGTTCTGAGGTGGTGTTGGGGTTAGGGGTGGGGTGAGGTACAGAAATGGTTAGAAGAATTAAAGTCCTGTCTTTTGGTATTTCAATAAATGCCTTTCTTTTCGGTTCATATCACCTTTACTCTCTATGCTGCCCAGTGTGTCCCCAAGTCTAGAATATTTCTTTTCAATGTCTCTAGAAGATAAATTTCCATTCTTCCACCAGGGCTGGTGTGTGTGCACTTAGCTGCTGGCAGTCTGTGTGTAGGAAAGGGAAAGGGAATCAACAGTTCACATACATAGACTTTCGTTCTATTTTTTCACTTTGTGCTTCTGCCCCACACACTTGGTACTTCCAAGGTGTGAGCCTTTCCCAGGTTCTTGGTGGGGTGAATTGACTCTCTTCTCATCAGTATCCGCAGAGGTTATACCTTCTTTCACCCTGATAAATCAAGTACCACTACTCTATTTGCTCTCCCTTTTCCAGAAATGTATTAAAATATTGTATCCATTGTTGCTTTCTGTTTGCTTTTTCCTTGTGGATTTAAACCTTTTAATTTATTTTGCTGTCATTTTATAAGGGGAGAAGTAAATGTGTGTGCCTAATCTACATTCTTTTAATCAGAAATCATCAAATGAATGTTATTTTAAAAATATTTTATAATTGCTTTTAGCTTAGTTATATAATGTATTGGCAACATCTAACACACCTTTGGAAAAAAGGAACAGCTTTCTTTAAATGTAGAGGCTGGCTGTTATAAACTATACTCTCTTCTTTATAAGCAAGTGGTAGTGAACAAACTAAGGTTATAGGACCCAGTGGAAAGATTCCCACAGCCAGGGCAGGTTTCTCTACCTACAAATAATTCACTGGTGCTTGACTTTTCCATTTCTGTCAGGAATAGATTTTACTGAACCACAATTCTATTTCCTTTTCTTCCCCTTTTCCTCTTACCAGCTCTAACTACTGGCATCTATTGAAAACTCTTTTCTGATACATAAGAAAGATAGGGTTTCACCTGGGCACACTCTAAATAATATCTGGTATATCCATATAATAAAATACTGCTTTTCAATAAAAAAGAAAGTGATATGTTTATACAATGAAATACTGTTCAGCGATAAAAAGGAACAAACTATTCATACATACTTTAACATGGGACATCTTCAAAATGTTATACCAGATGAAAGAAGCTGATACAAAATGTTACATAGTATATTTATTTGAGAGAGTGACTGAGAGACCACAAGTAGGGGACGGGCAGAGGGAGAGGGAGAGAAGCCTGCTTCCCCCACTGAGCAGGGAGCCTGACACGGGGCTCGATTCCAGGACCCTGGGATCACGACCTAAGCCGAAGGCAGACACTTAACTGACTGAGCCACCCAGGTGCCCTTGTTTGTTTGGTTTTTTTAAAAGATTTATTTATTTGAGAGAGAGCACTCATGAGTTGCGGGGAGGGGCAGAGGGAGAGAATCTTCAAGCTGACTTCCCACAAGGCATAGGGCTCCATCTCATGACCTTGAGCAGAACCAAGAGTCCGACACTTAACTGATTAGACCACCCAGGCACCCCTTTTCCACTCAGTTTTGCTGTTCTAAAAAATTATCTATTAAAAATGTAAAGTGTAGGGGCACCTGGGTGGCTCAGTGGGTAAAGCCTCTGCCTTCGGCTCAGGTCATGATCCCAGGGTCCTGGGATCGAGCCCCACATCGGGCTCTCTGCTCAGCGGGGAGCCTGCTTCCTCCTCTCTCTCTGCCTGCCTCTCTGCCTACTTGTGACCTCTGTCTGTCAAATAAATAAATAAAATCTTTTTTTTTTAAATGTAAATTGTAATGTAAATTTTCTGTTCTAAAAAATTGTCTATTTTTTAGACAATTTTAAAAAGAAGACAATTTTAAAAGAAGAATTACAGTTTAAATTATAAAAATATAACCATCATATATATAAAGCTCTTTGTATACTAGCTAGCAAAAAAATTTTTATTCAAGTATAATTACAATGTTATATTAGTTTCAAATATACAATATAATGATCTGACAATTCTAGGGGTGCCTGGGTGGCTCAGTTGGTTAGGCATCTGCCTTTGGCTCAGGTCAGGATCTCCAGGTCCTGGGATGGAACCCCTTATCAGGCTCTCTGCTCAGCAGGGAGTCTGTCCCTTTCCCTTTGCCCTTCCTCCCTGCTTGTACTCTCTCTCTCAAATAAATACATAAAATCTTAAAACAAAACACCACAACTCTATACATTTCTCAATGATCATCAAGGTGAGTATACTGTTTCACCCATCCTCTCATCCACCTCCCTTCTGGCAACCACCAGTTTGTTTGCTTTTTGTCTCTTTTTGCTTTATTTGTTTTGTTTCTTAAATTTCACATATGAGTGAAATCATACAGTATTTGTCTTTCTCTGACTGACTTATTTCACTTAGCATAAGACCCTCCAGGTCCATTCATGTTGTCACAAATGGGCAGTCTCATCCTCTTTTTATGGCTATGATAATACTCCTCTACGTGTGTGTGTGTGTGTGTGTGTATTTGTCTTCCTTATGCATTCCTTACCTATTTGTCTATTGATGGACACTTGGGTTGCTTCCATATCTTTTCTATTGTAAATATTGCTGCAGTAAACAGAGGGGTGCAGATATCTTTTTTAATTAGTGCTTTCATTTTCTTTGGGTAAATACCTAGTACTGGATTACTGGATCATATGGTAATTCTAGTTTTAGTTTTTTGAGGAACCTCCATACTGTTTTGTACAGAGGCTGTAGCAGTTTGCATTCCTACCAACAGTGTATAAGGTTTCCTTTTTTCTACATCCTTGCTAATGCTTGTTATCTCATGTGTTTTTTATTTTAGCCATTCTGACAGATATAGGTGATATCTCATTGTGGTTTTGATTTGCGTTTCCCTGATGATGAACGATATTGAGCATCTTTTCAAGTGTTTTTTGGCCATCTTTATATCTTCTTTGGAAAGCTGTCTATTCAGGTCCTCTGCCATTTGTTAGTTGGGTTATTACTTTTTTTTTGGGGGGGGGTGTTGAGTTGTAGAAGTTCTTTATATATTTTGGATACTAACCCTTTATTGGATATATCATTTACAAATATCTTCTCTCATTCAGTAAGTTGCCTTTTCATTTTGCTGATGGTTTCCTTCACTGTGCAAAGGCTTTTTATTTTGGTGTAGGCCAAATAATTTATTTTTGCTTTTGTTTCCCTTGTCTGAGGAGATATATCTAGAAAAATGTTTCTACAGCCAGTGTCAAAGAAATTGCTATGTTTTCTTCTAGGAATTTTATGGTTTCAGGTCTCACATTTAGATTTTTAATCCATTTTAGTTAGTTTTATGTATGGTGTAAGAAAGTGGTCCAGTTTTATTCTTTTGCATGTAGCTGTCCGGTTTTCCTATCACCTGTTTGTTGAAACTGTCTTTTTCCCATTGTATATTCTCACCTTTGTTCTCATAGAATAATTGTCCATATAAGGCTGGGTTTATTTCTGGACTCTTTGTTCTGTTGATCTATATGTCTATTTTTGTACCAGTGCCAAATTGGCTGTCATAATAGGTAGCAAATTGAGGTATAATTATTACAACATTAAATTATCAGTTTTTAGATTAACTTATAAGGTTTCAGTTTTATTGACCTTATACGTGAGACCTTTTAAAATAATTATTTGAATTCATTTCACTCAGTCATCAGTTCACCAGATGTTTAGTGAGTATGTTTTCTGTGCCAGGTTCTATTCTAGATCCTAAGGATACAGTAGTGAACAAAAAGGAGACCTCTTCTTTTAAGGAAATTTAAGTTCTTTTTTTTTTTTTAACCTTTAAGGGAGAGAGAGAGAGCACGTGGGAGGGGAGAAGTGGAGGGAGAAGAAGAGGGAGAGGAGCAGTCTCCCTGCTGAGCACGGAGCCCAACACAGGGCCTGATACCACAATCCTGAGATCATAACCTGAGCCGAAATCAAGAATCGGATGCTTAACTGACTGAGCCATCCGGGCACCCTGGAAATTAAGTTCACTTAATGAGTGAAGACAGAAAATAAACACTTAAATCTATCAGTAAGGGGTTTTGATAACTGTTGTGAAAAAAAAAAATAAAGCAGGATAAGGGACTAGAAAATGATGACTAAGGATGCAAAGGGAGTTTCCTATTTTTTATGAGGTGATCAGGGAAGGCCTCTCTGATAAGATTAAGAAGAAATCTGAAATAAGCTAAGGAGTGAATGATACCTGGACGAAAAGCTTTCTATTTCTAGCTGAAGGATTTAAAAAGTGCAGAGATGGGGGCACTTAGGTGGCTCAGTCGGTTGAGTATCTGACTCTTGATCTCAGCTCAGGTCTTGATCTTAGGGTCATGAGTTCAAGCCCCATGTTGGCTCCACATATGGAGCCTAGTTAAAAACAAACAAAAAAAATGCAGAGATGGTGAGGTGAGAGAAACAGCAGAGAGATTTGTGTGACATGGAGTAAGGTGAAAGAAGGAAAATATAAGAAGTATAAGAAGAGAATTAAATCAAGTAGGGCCTCATAAGCCATGGTCAGGATTTTGACTTTTTCTCTGAACGAGATGGGAGTATAACAGAGGGTTCTGAACAGAGGAAGGACATGGTCTGATTTACATTTTTAACAGATCACTCTAAGTGCTATGTGGAAACTAGAGTATGTAGAAAAAAGGAGAGCAGTTAATAGGCTAATGCAATTGTCCAAGTGAGAAATAATGCTGACTTAGACCAAGGAGGTAATCTTGGAAGCAATAAGAAGTGGTCAGGGTCTGAAGAAATGATAGGATTTGTTTTATGTGGTATATGAGAAAGAAAAAGAGTCGAGGATAAATCCAAGGTTTGTGGCTTGAGCAATTGGAAGAATGGAATTGTCATTTCTAAGATGGAGAAAACTTGATGAAGAACAGGCTTAAAGGGAAAATCAAGAAGCTGGTTTTGGACAAATTAAGATTATGGCATTTATTGAAGTGTTAATATTGACTATGTGTGGTTGGATATAAGAACCTGAAGCTCAGGGGGCGTCTGGGTGGTGCAATCAGTTAAATGTCCAACTTTTGGTTTCAGTTCAGGTCGTGATCTCAGCGTCCTGAGATCAGGCCCCAGGTCAGGCTCATTACAGAGTCTGCTTGAGTTTCTTTCCACCTTCTTCTGCCTTCCCCCATCATGTGTACACACACTCTCTTTCTAAAATAAATAAATCTTTGAAAAAAACAATCCAAAGCTCAGGAGAGTGGTGTGACTGAAGATAACAAAATTAAGCATTATCTATAAATAAATGATATCTGTGGAATTGGCTTTCTAATTACTATCTGTACATACAATGAAAACTTGTGTTTTAAACAATGATTTTCATCCTCATTTCTTACCCATTTTTTTTTATTAGAATGTGAAATGGTAGAAGACTTTTACCTGTTAGCATTGTCAGTCTCAACAGCTTCTGAAAGCTGTCTTCCCAAACTACAAATGGATATTTAAAATGTGCAATACGTAACTCTTAATTGTTGGACAACTGAGTATAATTTTAAGAGGTGCAGGCCATTCAGTGAGGATGGGAAAGATAGCATTTTGATCTTAATTAATTAGTTATTAAGATTTTATTTGTTTGACAGAGACAGCGAGAGAGGGAGGGAACACAAGCGGAGGAGTGGGAGAGGGAGAAGCAGGTTTCCTGCCATGCAGGTACCTAATGCAGGGCTTGATCTGAGGACCCTGGGATTATTACCGGAGCTGAAGGCGTGTTTAACGACTGAGCCACCCAGGCTCCCTGGCATTATGAACTTAAAGTGTGACTTTTTAGACAGATATGGGTTTATGGTATCATTCTCAGTCATGACCTTAGTGTCTATATGTTCTTTTAGGTACATTTTATTTTATTTAAAGATTGTATTTATTTATTTGGCAGAAAGACAACAAGAGAGGGGACACAAGAGGGGAGTGGAAGAGGGAGAAGCAGGCTTCCTGCTGAGCAGGGATGACTCGATGACTTGATCCATCACTCCAGGATCATGACCCGAGCAGAAAACAGACACCTGGGGCGCCTGGGTGGCTCAGTGCGTTAAAGTCTCTGCCTTCAGCTCAGGTCATGATCTCAGGGTCCTGGGATTGAGCCCTGCGTTGGGCTCTGTGCTCAGTGGGGAACCTGCTTCCTCCTCTCTCTCTCTCTGCCTACTTGTGATCACTATCTGTCAAATAAATAAATAAAAATCTTTAAAAAAAAAAAAAAGAAGAAGACAGACACCTAATGACTGACCCACCCAGGTGGCCCTCTTTTATGTACATTTTAGTTTTTCATTTTCTCTATTCTAGTGAAATTTTTAAATTATATACCTCACAAAGTTATTGGAATCATTATTAAAGAAAATGGTAATGTTAAAAAAGTCTTGGGGCACCTGGGTGGCTCAGTCATTTGGGTGTCTGACTCTTGATTTTGGCTCAGGTCATGATCCGGGGTCATGGGATCAAACCCCACGCATTGGGCTCCTCACTCAGAGGGAGTTTGCTGAGTTTTACTCCCTTGCTCTCTGCTTCACTCTCATTCTCTCTCAAATAAATAAATCTTTTTAAAAAAGTACTTATAAAATAATAAACAGTATACTTTGTTCTACTTTTCTCTAAAGATTAACCATATAGCAACATGACTGTTTAGGGATATTACCTGCTTTTTTTTTTTCTCTTTATTATAATGAGCTAATCTGTGTGTGCAGTCGTCCATGGTTTTTGCTTGTTGGAATTGCTTTGGCAGAGTAACAGTTCTGTTAACTGAGGAAACCTTTAATAATCATCTCAAGAGGGGTGCCTGGGTGGCTCAGCGGGTTAAAGCCTCTGCCTTCGGCTCAGGTCATGATCCCAGGGTCCTGGGATTGAGCCCCAAGTCGGGCTCTCTGCTCGGCTTGGAGCCTGCTTCCCCCTCCCTCTCTCTCTGCCTGCCTCTCTGCCTACTTGTGATCTCTGTCAAATAAATAATAAATAAAATCTTAAAAAAAAATCATCTCAAGAATTTTTTTCTTGGGCGCCTGGGTGGCTCAGTGGGTTAAAGCCTCTGCCTTCGGCTCAGGTCATGATCCCAGGGTCCTGGGATCGAGCCCCGCATCGGGCTCTCTGCTCAGCAGGGAGCCTGCTTCCTCCTCTCTCTCTGCCTGCTTCTCTGCCTATTTGTGATCTCTGTCTGTCAAATAAATAAATAAAATCTTTAAAAAAAAAAAAAAGAAGAATTTTTTTCTTCTGCACAGTTTCTACCATACTCCTTTTGCCATTATCCATAATAATGCCTTGTAGAAATAACTAAATCAGAATTATGCCACATATGCTTCTGTAAATTTCTACTCCATCTCTTAAGTGGTTACCAGTATATTAGCTATCTGTAAGTGAGGTCTTCTTTGCCCTACTGGGAACCTCAAAATACCTCGTAATACCATGCTATTTAAAGTCTTTAAAGACTATAAGTATATATAATAAGCTGTCAGTTATCTTCATTATAGTTGATTATTCATTACTTATTCAAGATAAGGTACTATGCTGTGTATATCTAATAAAAATAGTGGTTCCTATAAATAAATCTTATTCAAGGGATCATTTTGTTAACTAGTGAATGCACACACGGTTGAATCAAATGCAGTTGATTCTCATTATTCAAAGTGGTTGTGTTCTGTACGGTCACCATAAACACTGAATTAGTGAGTACTGAAACTATCTTTCCTAGGGGAAATACGGAGTTAGGTTCCTGTGAGCCTCTGGTCACAACATTTTTGTCAGCTAGTCAGTACAACCCTGTTTTATGTGTGTTTCTACTTAAAGGTCCTTATTTAATATATAGTTGATTCATTAACACTGAATGCACAGCACCATAATTCATGCCTGAATGAAGGTTATCAAATGCATATATTTTCTCCATAAGGTACACCCCAGCCTTCGTATGCTTAGGAACACTAGATAGATAACACTATACTTAGGGACTAATTTGAACAGCAAAATCATCCACAAAAAGCACAAAAAATGAGAAAAACATAGCACTACATAGACTGAAAGGGACACTTGTTTACATTAGGAAAGCTCAAACAAGAAGGTAAGAGTGTTGCCTTGTTTGACCTCTGCTGGGAATGTGTGCTTCAGGTAACTCAAGTTGTTCATCTTTCTGTGTATGTCCATGAATGACTACAAGAGTACTGACTTCAGGGTTACAAATAAATTTTAGTGAGCCGGTGGTTTACTTATACAGACTCTATGAATAACGGGGAGACCAACTCTTTACATATGTATTTTTTAATTCCTGCCTGAAACATATTTCCTTCTATTTGTCGACCTTCTACTTACTATTCAAGTCCCAACTCAAATGTTACCCTATCTCTGAAACCTTTCCCAGCAATCTTAGACGGAATTAGCATTCCCTCCAGTACTCACTGAGTGATCTCATATCACTTTGTATATTCCTTTTTATAGCATTTATCACATTTTATATCCATTCTTTATCAGGATTCTTTAGATGGTGAGCTCCTTAAGAACAAGGTCCTTTTCTCATCCATCTCTGTATCCTTAATACTTAACATAGGGTCTGTCACATAGTTGAATTTAAATAAATTTCAAATGAATGAATCAATTAACCTCTCTGCAAATGGATTTATATGTATTATTTTAATGAATGTGTCTTAATTAAAAATTATAGACTGGGGCATCTGGTGGATTAGTCAGTTACACAACTGTAGACTATATGACGTGGAAATAGTACACATTTTTTACACCAGTGAACATCTCTTATTATCTCTATTTTTGTTGATTCTTTTTTTTATTTGGATGAAGCTGCTTTATTTGGAAAGGAATGAATAATGAACCAGATAATCAGTTTTCCATTACCTTTTAAATTTTCTATTCAAAGACTTACTGAACACAGCAGTGCACTAGACTCTGTATCAAACTATCCTGATTCTAAACTGCAGAGGAGAAAGTTTATACTCAGGTAAAAATTAGGATACATGTCAGAGTTTGATTTGAAGTATTCCAAAAATATAGACTGGTATTGAAGAAGTAACAAAGCAAACACTCATAGGCCTATGACCCTCTTTGTCACATTTACTGTTTGGCCATATTTATTTAAAGATTTTTTAAAAAAATCATTCTTAATCCAAGCTGAAGGCCCCCTACATATCCTTCTTTAATCTTGTGCCTGCTATTTCCTCCCATTGAAGCCACTTCCCTGAATTTGGTATTTATCTTTCCCAACTAAGCCTGAAATGGGTGGATTTAAAGATGCTAGGAATCCTTCAGTGTTTTTGTTTGTTTGTTTGTTTTAATAAATTACCTTTCATTTAGCCTCATATATGGGATGTGAAAGTGTTTCTGAAAGGAGCCATCAGTCTCTGTCTGTGTCTAGGCCTTTCTAGGCAACACTTAATGAGATTGCTTTTTCTTTCCCACTCCTGCAGATGTTTTGTTTGCAGTCCCTGAATCCAAATTGTACATTTATCTTTCAGCAGTATACTTCTTAATGATGATGAACTTCTTATTGACAGCCATAATCAGTTCTGCCCATAATGCCATCATTGTTTTCCTTCCAAAAAAAAACTTTATATTTCAAAATGCAACCATTTCAATCATTCTGTTGTAGGGGTTATGAAGCACAAATAATATAAATAACAAATGATGAAAAAATGTATATTAAAATATATTAGAAACCTACAGATCTGTATTGTGTTCAGTTGTATAAGTTATATTACAAATTCATTTATGCAAGAAGTATAAAATTATTTTATTTCCCATAAATTAAATTTGACTTTGAATTGCCCAACCTGGTAAAATGGGAATTCAAATCAGTCATTATGGGAGTACATGGAGAAGAATGAGGTTTTCTTCCTTTCCTTTCTTTCTCCTGCCTGATTCAAGAATCTGAGTCTGTCAAAAGAAAAAGGGAGTGGGCCCACTTCTCTGCAGTTTATCACTGTCATGACTGATATCTTTATTAAATAAGCCTACGTATTCCTTAAAGTAAGATGACATTACTGATTTTTGGCCAAACTTGTTCACAAGAGTCAGATTTTGAGCCCTTGGGACATAGAAGGTAAGTTCCCAAGATGCTCCATGTAACTATTTTCCTCTGGGCATTATTTCCTTGAAGCATTGCCCAGGAGTAGAATTCAGGTCTCTGCTATTCCTGATATTGCTGAACTTTTCCCATTCCCTGACATCCCTCAAAGACTTTGCCTTTAACTCAAACTTCCAAAAAGAAAAGTTAGAAGGCAGATTATTCATGAGTAACTTCTGTTTTCCACTCAGTAGCTCAGATCTTCTATAATTAATGGAGACCAAAGACCTGGTTACCTCTTTAGAAGGAGGGAAAGGGGAAAAATGAGTGGAGAATAAAATGCAAATTAAAATCTTAATAAATCACCCTGAAACTCTTACATGCAGATCCAGAGACTACACATGCTACCCCATCTTTATGCCTAGGGCTACTTCTGAGTTCAGTTTTTATTGAGCACTTGTAGGAAGAGGCTCTAGATTATTATAGGTGGATCTATATTTATGAATAATTTAAATATGAAAATATGACTAATAAAATGAGCAACCTGGATATTTATCTATTTGCTATAAACTCAGAATAAAGCGTCTTGTTGCATAGGCTTTTTCTGTCAGTTTCTTTCTTTCTTTTTTTTTTTTTTCTTAGCTGAAGGCAGATGCTTACTAACCAACTGAGCCACCCAGGTGTCCCGAGACCTCAATTATTAATGCTACAAATACCAGAAATAATTTTTCAGCAAATATGTAAAAGGACCTGAGTACCACAATAGATATTTTCTCTAAGGAAGTAAATGGCTTGTTTCCTTTGCTGGTAGAAGCCAAGTCTTAAATATTAACTTGCTCACATTTGTCACCACAAACACAATGACTTTCTCCTTATGGCCAAGGTGCCATGATGAGTGTCACTCAAGCATGTATCTCTCTACACAAGCTCTGCTTTGCATTTACTTTCCCTCACTTTCTTAAAAGGTAATCTAAATATCTCCCAAATAATAAATGTCATGATTATGTGTTTTCAGGAGACATTAAAGAAGAGCAAAGTACCACAGAACTATAATGAGTCCTAAAAACCAGATCTGATAATATTATTATGACTTGTACTTGAATTTGAAATCATTTCAACAACACTCAACAATCATTATTGAGACTCATACTACTCTGAGAGCTGAGATAGAGAATGAAGTTGAATATATGTCTTTACCCTGAAGGATCTTGAAGACTAATGAAAAATATATGAGTAAATCAATAATATGGTATAATAAATGAAAAAGATGCTACGAAAGTATAAAAACGGAAAGAAAGAAGTCAAAGAAGGCTTCTTGAAGAAGGTAATGCTATTTAAATGAGATTTTAGAGCCCAGAAAGGGTTGTTGACTAAATAAAGAAGAGTAGATCAAAGTGAGGAAGTGGCATCTGTGAATTTGTGTTAACCTAAAACAATATAACACATCATTACATCTCTGCTGTGTATGTGGTTTCATATGGCTGGAGCAAAGTGTGCATGAGAGGAATTGGTTGAAGGCAGAAAGACAGCATGAGCCAGATAGGCTAAGTTAAGGTATTTTGGGGCCTTTTGCCTTCTGCTCCAATAATCTTACCACTGAAGATCTCCTTAGAAAAATAAAACCTAGAAGAAATTTATTATAATGCCTTCTTTTACTATTTTGTTAAACTTACCTTAACTCTTATATAGCTAATTGTAGGTTCCTATAGTGCTATCATATGGAGGAATTATTTCTTAGCACCATAGTGACATTCAGTAAGAGCCACCTTGATATTTTATTACCTTGTTGCTAATTTATCTATTACTTTATATAACATATAATTTTATCAAACTACTGAACAAGTGTGTTATAAAGTAATTGAAGTCACGGTGTTAGTCAAAGAGAGGAAAAAGTGAAGAAAAGCAGTTAAAAGAATGATTTTTTTAATTAAACAGCAGGATCAATTATAAACCTACACTATGAGACCTATACACAAAATTTATGTGAATACTTGAGAGTTATTTTGAATAATTGGTCATTGTACCCTAACCATTTGATTACCCTTTGTATGTTGGACAATGTAGCATTCTACAGCTAAACAAATGCCAGAAACATCTTGGGTACTGTAGAATATTTTGAAACAACATGTAAATATATAGAGAGATGATTTCTTGATAGGAGCAATTTTTTAAACAAACGCTCAGGATAGTTGAAATGATTTTATGTTAGACTTTTCAGTAAGTTTCTATGAGAACTGAAAAATAGACTTCTTTCATAGTTAATGGTGTTATTAGACATCGGATTATCTCGGCTTTCCAGATTAACTGAGTACCAAGTGGAGAGAAATCAGTAATATTCTCTTGACTTTCTTGAAGTGCTTTCAGATAGTTGTTAATCAACAGAGAAACTTATTATAAGAACAGGGCACCCGGGTGGCTCAGTTGGTTAAGCAACTGCCTTCGGCTCAGGTCATGATCCTGGAGACCCAGGACTGAGTCCCGCGTTGGTCTCCCAGCTCCATGGGGAGTCTGCTCCTCCCTCTGATCTTCCCCCGTCTCATCCTCTCTCTCACACTCTCTTTCTCAAATAAATAAAGAAAATCTTTAAAAAAAAAAGAATAGTAAAATATATCTTTTGCTTTTCAATCCAGCAGAAGATAGCAGTAGCACAGAAAATCTTAAACACAGGAAAATGAACACAAGGGGAATCCTCTACCAATCTCAATGGATTAGGAGATGTGTGTTAAAAAAAAAAAAAGAGAGAGAGAGAAAATAGAAATGGTTTAGATAATACATCTCTAATGTTTTGAAACTGTACATGCTTGTATGCCACCTCCCACTGATCTCCACTCTGTTGTTTTCTTCTGAATATTATGCATTTTCCCCTCCACCTGATTATTTTAACAGTAGCTCTAGCAATCAGGTACAGTCAAATGTCATATAATAAAAATCAGTTACAACTGGGAAATATTTTAGAACTTAAGCCACTGAAAAAACTGATACGATTGTGTCTACCAAGAGGGCTTATGGCCTTTGTTCTTGTCCAAAAGAAGCAGGGTTAATGTCTTTAGCGTATAACAAATAGTGTGCCCACTTTTCTCACTGTAGCTAGTGGGAAGGTAAGAGAGACCATAGATATGATGTTGTTTAAACTAGATAAAATGGTAAACAATTTAGATATAGTGAGAAACTATTAAAATCCTTAGGGAACAGAATAAAAATTGATAGCTCAACTAAATTTCAAAAAATGTTTATGTTCTTCCTTTTACATTTCATATGTATTTTAGGTAGAACAACAACAGCTAGAGTTTTTATTCTTATATATACTATGATTTTTATAATGAACAGTATTTTTTTTTAAGATTTCAGTTATTTATTTGACAGAGATCACAAGCAGGCAGAAAGGCAGGCAGAGAGAGAGGGGGAAGCAGGCTCCCCGCCGAGCAGAGAGCCCGATGCAGGGCTCGATCCCAGGACCCTGGGATCATGACCTGAGCCGAAGGCAGAGGCTTAACTGACTGAGCCACCCAGGTGCCCAGAACATTGATTTTTTTTTTTTTTTTAGCCTTCTTTTCTAATCTATCTGTTTAGAACTATGTATCTTTTTAAAAGATTTTACTTATTCATTTGTGAGGGAGAGACAGTGCATGAGCTAGGGGAGCAGCAGAGGCAGAAGCTGAGCAGGGAGGCTGACCCAAGCCAAAGTCAGACACTTAACCATCTGAGCCCAGGTACCCCTAGAACTATGTTATTTCTTTTACTATGGCTTTAGCTGTGTTCCACAAATTTTGGTGTATAGCATTTTTAAAAAAGATTTTATTTATTTATTTGACAGACAGAGATCACAAGTAGGCAGAGAGGCCAGCAGAGAGAGAGAAAGGGAAGCAGGCTCCCCGCTGAGCAGAGAGACCCATGTGGGGCTCAGTCCCAGGACCCTGGGATCATGACCCGAGCCGAAGTCAGAGGCTTTAACCCACTGAGCCACCCAGGCGCCCCCCCCAGCGTTTTATTTTTTAAAATAATCTCTACACCCAACATGGGGCTCAAATTCACTACCCTGAGATCGAGAGTCAGCCAGGTGCCTTGGTTTATATTTTAATTCTCATTAATCATATTGCTTTCTATTTTCCCCTGTGATTCCATCTTGAGCCATGGGTCATTTGTAAGCAAATTATATAATTTTCAACCAAATGGTGATTTTCTCCTTATCTCCTGAATATTGACTTTTAGTTTAAATTCACTGTGCTATGAAAACATACTATGTGTGATTTATAACTTCTGAAGCCTGAGTGAGGTGAGGAGAATATCCATGTAGAGGGGCAGTTTGATGCCAGGTGTTGAGGGTATTTGCATGGACAGGTATCTATGTAGAGAGATGACCCAAGTAGGGTAAGGAGGACATCTGTGCAGAAGGATAGCCTGGCATGGGGGCGGTGGGTGGAATATTTGTGTAAGGTCATAGAAGCAGTAGCTCTGTTTGATTGGGGATGTCAGAGCCCAAATGGGGGAGGAACGCGTCCACACAGGGAACAATTTGGCATAGGTTGTGAAAGAGGGCATTCTGCCATTGATTGTCAGAACCTGAATAGGGTAAGGAAGATGTCCAGTTGTGGCAGTGGTCTGGTGGGGGTTATCAGAACCTGAGTTTGGGAAGGTGGTAGCATTATCACATTATAGATGTTAGAGGCTAAACTAGGGTGAGGAGAGTATTTGCAGAGAGTAAAAGTTATATTGGTCAAGTGACGGGTATTGGGGTCTAAGCAGGGTGAGGAGATCACTGGTGCAGAGTAGGGTGGGATGATGGTAGTGGGGAATTCATTACATATAGAAGGATTGCTTAAATATGTAACTAGGGATAACAGGAGCCAAGTTTCTTAACTGTGGGAATAAAAGATATGGAAAGGAAGAAACCTAGAATGGCTTTGTAGTCTTAAATTAGAATTAGAGATATTAATGTGAGCATGTAGTTTTCTGTATCTTAAGAGGTATATGCAGAAATAGAGATGGAAATGTGCCTGTGTATATTTATCTATTTGTGTGTGCACACAAATACATATAATATACATATATGTATTTTCATACATGTATTTTTTAGCTCTGTCTACTGAGAAGGGCTGGGATTAATTCTATCCAAAATCAGTGAACACAACTATTGTCAAAATACGAGTTTTTAAGTACCATTATCCACTTAAAGAAACCAGAGTTCTTTGGAATTATTGCTGAGTCCAAGCTGAGGCGAAGGTATACAAGATGATTCAGTAACATCTTGAGCCTGAAAGTAAAAAGGTGCTCAAAGAATGCTAGAAAGATGTCAAAAAGGCAGAAATGGCTATTTTGAAACAAGATCAGGCAGTTTTTTGTAAAATTAATCAAATGTATACCTAATCAGTATCCAACTTTTTTTTTTTTTTAAATTTATTTGACAGGCAGAGATCACAAGTAGGCAGAGAGGCAGGCAGAAAGAGGGGGGGAAACAGGCTCCCCGCTGAGCAGAGAGCCTGATGCGGGGCTCGATCCCAGGACCCCGGGATCACGACCTGAGCCGAAGGCAGAGGCTTAACCCACTGAGCCACCCAGGCGCCCCAGTATCCAACTTTTGTATCTTCAAATATTGCCTCTTCCTCAATGTTTCTTCTCTCCTTTTGGAAGTATGATTACATGTTAGACCTGCTCTTTCTGTCATCCATGTGTTTTAACTCTCTTACATTGTTCATCACTTGCTTGTTTGTGTTGCATTATGGAGAATTTTTTTCCCCAGATTTATAGTCCAATTTACTAGTATTCATTTCAACTGGATTTATTCTGCTCTTAGACTGATTCTTTGAGTTTATATTTTTTATTTCTAGAAATTTGGTTTGATTCTTTTTTTGATCTTTAATTTTTTAAAGATTTTATTTAAAAAATTAAAAAGTTTTTAAAAAAGATTTTATTTATTTATTTGCCAGAGAGCGAGGGAGAGAGAGAGAGAGCACAAGCAGGGGGAGTGACAGGCAGAGGGAGAGGGAGAAGCAGGCTCCCTGCTCAGCAGGATCATGACATGAGCTGAAGGCAGACACTTAACCAACTAACTGAGCCACCCACGCATCCCAGATCTTTAATTTAAAAAAAAAAAGATTTTATGTATTGGGGCACCTAGGTGGCTCAATCAGTTGGGTGTCCAATTCTTGGTTTCATCTTAGGTCGTGATCTCATGGGTTGTGGGATCAAGACCTGTGTGGGGCTCTGAACTCAGTGGGGAGGCTGCTTAAGACACTCTCCTTCTGCCTCTCCCCCACCCCCCACTCATATGCATGCTGTCTCTCTCTCTCTCTCTCTCTCTTTAATTTATGTATTTACAAAGAGATTAAGAGTGTGCCAGGGGCAGGGGGAGGAGCAGATGGAGAGGCAGAGAGAAACTTAAGCAGACTCTGTGCTAAGCACAGAGCTGGACATGGGGATCGATCTCAGGCCTGAGCCGAAATCCAGTCTGCCCCATAACTAACTGCACCACCCGGGCACCCTCGAGCTTTAATTTTTAATTATTATATTTTTAACTTTCAATTCAAGTATAGTTAATATACAGTGGTGTATTAGTTTCAGGTGTACAGTATAGTGATTCAATAATTCTGTGCTTTGCTCAGTGCTCTTCATGGTAAGTGTACTCCTAATCCTTATCACCGATTTCACCCATTCCCCCCACCCACATACCCTCTGACAACCATCAGTTTGTTCTCCCTAGTTAAGAGTCTGTTTTTTGCTTTGTCTCTTTTTGTTGTTGTTGTTGTTGTTCATTTGTTTTGTTAGGTCTTTTATTTTTTAAAACATAGTAAATGTAACTCTTCTATAGCCTGAACCTAGTAATTCACATATCAGAGTTTGTGGTTCTGCTCTCTCTTGTTTCTACTGGCTGTCACTCATAGTGACTTTTTTCTTTGTGTGCTTTGTAATTTTGACTGTGAACTGTAATTTTCCTTGAAACTTTGTGTGAAAATTATTTGAGGCCTAGGATGAGAACTAGATTTCTCCAGACAGGATTTTGAGTTTGTATCTGTTGAGTGCTCTAGTGATATTACCAGTCTAGGACAACTTTCAACATTAAATTCTTAGCGTGAAATGAAATAAGTCAAGCAGAGAAAGACAATTATCATATGGTTTCACTCATATGTGGGACATAAGGAAGAGAGCCCAGGACCACAGGGGAAGGGAGGGAAAACTGGGAAAAAATCAGAGAGGAAGACAAACCATGAGAGACACTGGACTCCAGGAAACAAACCGAGGGTTACAGAAGGGAGAGGGATGGGAGGATGGGGTTACCGGTTGATGGGTATTAAAGAGGGCATGTGTGGTCATGAGCACTGAGTGTTATACGTAACTAATGAATTGTTGAACACTACATCAAAAACTTATGATATACTGTATGCTGGTTAACTGAACATAAAAAAATAAAATGCAAAAAATAAAAAAAATTCTTAGCATAAAGTTTTTCAGACTTTACAGAGGATATAAATATGAATTGTAACCCTTTGTATAAGACACAATGAGATTATGAATCTACAAGGGGATTTTTTTCAAAATTTAACATGATGCATATTAGAAATATATAAGGGTGTGGGGCGTCTGGGTGGTTCAGTTGGTTGAGTGACCAGCTCTTGATTTTGTCTCAGGTCATGATCTCAGGGTGATGGGATTGTGCCCAGAATCAGGTGCCACACTCAGCACAGAGATTCTCTCTCTCCCTCTACCCCTGGTCCTTCCCCAGGACGCTTGCTTTCTCTCTCAAATAAATACTTTTTTTTTTTTTTTAGAAATATGTTAGGGTGCATGTATCTTTTTTAATTAGTGTTTTTGTATCTATTAGGTAAATACCCAGTAGTGGGATTACTGGATCATATGGTAATTCTGTTATTATTATTACTATTATTATTTTATTCAAACCCTGTGTCTTTCAATAGATCATACCGAGGGATTTATTTTTAGTTTTTTGAGGAACCTTCATACTGTTTTCCACAGCGGCTACACCAGTGTCTTCCCACCAACAGTGCAGAAGAGTTCCTTTTCCTCCACATCCTCTTCAGCGTTTGTTTCTTGTGTTTTTGATTTTAGCCATTCTGACAGATGTGAGGTGATCATTTCATTGTGGTTTTGATTTTCATTTCCCTGATGAGTGATTTTGAGCATTTTTTCATGTGTCTGTTGGCCATCTGGATATCTTCTTTGGAAAAATGTGTGTCCATCCATGTCGTCTATCCATTTTTAATTGGATTATTTGTTTTTTTGTGTGTGTTGCATTGTATAAGTTCTTTATATATTTTGGATGCTAACCTCTTATTGGATATACCATTTGCAAATATCTTTTCCCATCCAGTAGGTTATCTTTTTGTTGATTGCTTTCTTTGCTGTGCAGAAGCTTTTTATTTTGATGTAGTCCCACTAATTTATTTTTGCTTTTGTTTCCCTTGCCTCAGGAGGCATATCTAGAAAAATGTTGCTACAGGTTATGTCAGAGAAATTACTTCCTGTGCTTTTTAGGATTTTTTCAAATGTCCAATTTTAAATCATGTAATCTTTTGGCAAGTTACTTATACTTTCTTTGCTTCAGTTTCCTCAACTGTAGTAGTATCTATCTCATACAATTGTTTTGAAGATTATATGAGAGGTGCCTGGGTGGCTCAGTTGGTTAAGCGTCTACCTTTGGCTCAGGTCATGATCCCAGGATCCTGGGATCAAGTTCCATCCCTCTGCCTACTGCTCCCCCTGCTTGTGCTCTCTCTCTCTCTGTCAAATAAATAAATAAATAAAATCTTAAAAAAATAATGTTTCTTTAAAAAAATTATACGAGTCATTAAATGGGAAGCACTAAAAGTAGTGTTAACTGTTAGTTGAACATTCAGTGGAACATTGTAAAAGTTTAATGAATATTCATTGTTTTTTTTTTTGCACTGGAGGGAAAGAGAAAGCTGAACTTAAGAGATAAAGTAAAACATATTTTAAAGGGCGCCTGGGTGGCTCAGTGGGTTAAGCCGCTGCCTTCAGCTCAGGTCATGATCTCGGGGTCCTGGGATCGAGTCCCGCATCGGACTCTCTGCTCAGCAGGGAGTCTGCTCCCCTCTCCCTCTCTCTGCCTGCCTGTCTGCCTACTTGTGATCTCTCTCTGTCAAATAAATACATAAAATCTTAAAAAAAAACCCATATTTTAAAGAACTAACAAGTATCATCTCTTAGAAGAAACTTTCTTAGCTATCTTTGATATTTCTATGTGTGGAAAAGTCTATCTTACATTTTATCTGTTTAACTGGTGTATCCTTCCCAACAGACTAACATTTTCAAGAGGAGAAACCCTATCCTATTCATTAACTCATTCATTCATTCAGTCAGTCAACAAATATTTCAGTAACATCTATATGTCAGTACCAGGCACAAGAAAGATCTGAACTTGCATTCCAAAGGAGGAAGCCAGAAAATAACCCAGATAAATATGATGATTACATATTTTGATTAAAGCTATACAGAGCGGAGGTTAGGTTGCTGGAGTGGCAGAGCACAAAATAGGTCTTCAGTAACTTCTTGAACTAGTATATAAGTATAGAGGATAAGAAAAGGTGAGTTAATAGTTGTTAAGTATTTACTGTAAGCTACGCATAGCTTAGATTAACCAAACACTACAGCTCTGCACAGTAAGTACCATATATTAGTTGTATCATCTAATTCTCACAATAGCCCCAAAAAACCCATTTTATAGATGATTTTTGCAGTTTGTAAGGTTTGGAGCAGCGGTTCTCACACTTGGTCACACTGACAAGATTTTTTTTTTTTTTTTGAAGATTTTATTTTTATCAGAGTGCAAGCAGGTGGAGTGGCTGGCAAAGCAGGCTTAGGGAGAGGCAGGCTCCCTGCTGAGCAAGGATTCCCGATGCAGGACTTGATCCCAGAACCCTAGGATCATAACCTGAGCTGAAGGCAGCTGCTTAACCAACTGAGCCACCCAGGCATCCCCCCATTTTACAGATGAATAAAGGCTCAGAAGTTTAAATGACTTGTTCAGGGTCACAGGCAGTAAATATCAGAACACAGATTTTAATCCAGAATCAAAGCTAATGCTTTTATTTTTCCTTTTTTAAAAATTGAAATATAATTAACATATATACATTATATCATTATAATATTGTATGGGGGCACCCGGGTAGCTCAGTAGGTTAAGCATCTGCCTTCAGCTTAGGTCGCGATCCCTGGGTCTTGGGATGGACCTTTTAATGGACTCCCTATTCAGAGGGGAGTCTGCTTCTCCCTCTCCCTCTCTCTCCACCCCCTAGCTCATATACTTTATCTATGCTCTCTACCTCTCCCAAATAAATAAATAAAATCTTTAAAATATATATTTTTGTGTGTATATATATGTTATTTATATATAATACATGCTTTTATTTTACCTTTTTAATGGAAGCATAATTAACATGTTATATTATCATATAATAAATATTTTATGTTATATATTATAGTTATATATTATTATAAGATATATAATATATGGTTATATATTATATAACATGTGTATATTATTATATGTTAATTATGCTTCAACATGTTATATATTATATTGTTATATATTGTTATCCACTGTTATTATATATTATACATATAATATATAATGTCATAATATATTATAACATATAAAGATATATATTATATTACATTTATATTATAAACATATATATAACATGTAAAATATATATTATATAATACATAATTATATGTTGATTATACTTCAACAAAAAAGTAAAAATAAAAACATGTATAACATATCTATATGTCTATATATACACACAGAAACATATATTTTAAAGGTTTCATTTATTTATTTGAGAGAGAGAGAGAGCAGATAAAGTACATGAGCTGGGGGGTGGGACAGAGGGAGAGGGAGAAGCAGACTCCCACTAAATAGGGAGCATATCACAAGAGCTGAAGATACGTTAAGCACCTGAGCTGAAGGCAGGTGCTTAACGTACTGAGCCACCCAAGTGCCCCCATACGATGTCATATTAGTTCCAGGTGTATAACATATTGACCTGACAGTTCTGTACAATACTCAGTACTCACCACAAATAGTGTAGTCACCATGTGTCACCACATAGTGTTATTACAATATTATTGACTATATTCCCTATGCTGTACTTTTCATCATTGTGACTTTTATTACTGGAAGCCAGTGCTTTTCTCCTTCTTCTTTTTTTTTTTTATTTTTAAGATTTTATTTATCCATTTTTTTTTTTTTTTTTTAAAGATTTTATTTATTTCTTCAACAGAGATAGATCACAAGTAGGCAGAGAGGAAGACAGAGAGAGAGAGGAGGAAGCAGGCTCCCCGCCAAGGAGAGAGCCAGATGCGGGGCTTGATCCCAGGACCCTGGGATCATGACCTGAGCTGAAGGCAGAGGCTTTAACCCTCTGAGCCACCCAGGGGCCCCTATTTATCCATTTGACAGACAGAGATAACAAGTACGCAGAGAGAGAGAGGGAAGCAGGCTCCCCGCCGAGTAGAGAGCCCGCTGCGGGGCTCGATCCCAGGATCCCGAGATCATGACCTGAGCTGAAGGCAGAGGCTTTAACCCACCGAGCCACCCAGGAAGCCAGTGCTTTTAATTACGATATAAGAGCTAGTAAATTCTCCTAGACAACAGCTGATTTGGGAGAAGGTTGATGGTATAACTATGAGAAAGACCTTTTGGATTTGGGGCAGAACTAAGTCTGTTGAAGATTAAGCCTATAAAGAAGATTCAAAGTGCAAAAATACCAGCCAGGAGGAAAAAAATTTACTGGCCTTGCAAGGAGTAATTCTCCCCTCCTCCTATCACCTATAGATTGGGACTCTACAGTTCTGCCACTTGCTCTGTATAATTAATTGGGCAAAATTCTTAACCTCTTTCAACTAAAACTTCTTATCTGGCAGGTAGAAATGATAATACCTACCAAACCTAATCAAGTACAATCCTGTATACAACTTGTAAATTGGAATGGTGTTTTAGTTAATGGACATACTACTGCAGGGTTCCACTGGGTTGTACATTTTTCTGTGCTCCACAGTACAGAAAGGGATCATCCTAGGGTTTGTGTTAGCCCTTAGTAAATATTAGTTGAATAAATGAATGACATTCATCAGGCTTTTTAGCTATTATAATCTGCAGGAAGAACATGTAAACTGGCAGAGCTTTGTTAGTAATTTCAGTTATCTTGACAGTTTTGAGTTCACCTGAGCTGTACTGTATCTTGGATCTCAACTGTATTAAAATAATTCTTTGCTTTTGAGAACCCATTTTATTTCATTTTTAACAGTCTTTCCTGGTGCTTAAGCAGTGTGGTAAAGAGTGGGAATATGATAATAGTGGAAGCATTTGGCTTGCTGAAGAAAGAATACTTTGGGTTTGTGATGCTTAGTTGTCGGTACAGATGAAATACCGTGCCAGACACTGTACAGTATTGTTAGAATTTCTAGGTTTTAATATGACCATCAGAATTAAAACTAGTTTCAGGCTTTGGTCTTTCAAGTTAAATCTAAAACTAAAGAATAAAATATGATTTGGCATTATTATTGTTGGGATAACATATGCTACTAAATCTGAGAAATTTAAGATATAGAACACTTCATATTTAAAAATATCATTATTTTCAAGTTGTGTATTTTCAAGTTTCATCTCCATAATGTACATATTTTTAAAAGAAACTTGTTATCCTGCTTTGGCCCTGATCATATTAACATAAATAATTTTCTCTACATTTATTCCATTTTCATTGAAACACAGGAACTAGGAGAAAACCTTTAACCACCTTCCTGTGTACTACAGAATAGTATAGGCCTTACTAAAGAATGGAGTGGGCCTTAGGACCAGATAAAATAAGTAATAAACTACACATGATATTAAGGGGGTGGTTTGAGGGCTGTTCTGTTCTATTTTTAAGTACTTCTACTAGTTAATAATGTTATCTAAAATTATAACACCAGAGGTTTATTCCTTTGGTTTAAGGTTTTGTTCTTGTTAAGATGCAGACATTTGGGATGCCTGGGTGGCTCAGTCGTATAAGTAAACCTTGACCTTCGGCCCAGGTCATGATCCTAGTGTCCCGGGATCAAGCCTCTCATCAGGCTCCCTGCTCACTTAGGAGTCCGCTTCTCCCTCTCCCTCTACTCCCCTCTTTCTCTCTCTCTCAAATAAATAAATAAAATCTTTTTTGAGAAAGAGTGAGAGAGCATAAGCAAGGGAAGGGGCAAAGGGAGAAGGAGAAACAGACTCCTTGCTGAGCAGGGAGCCCAAAGTGAGGCTGGATCCCATGACCCTGAGATCATGACCTGAGCCGAAGGCAAAGGCTTAACCCACTGAGCCACCCAGGCGCCCCCATACATATATTTTTTATTAACATATAGTGTATTATTTACTTCAGGGGTCATATATATTTAATCATTATGTCTTCTTAGTCTCTGTGATAGTTGCTTACTCTTTCCTTGTTTCCTATGACCTCAACAGCCTTAAGGAGCCTTAAGGAGCTCTAGCCAGCTGTTTTATAGAATGTTCTTCAATTGGGTTTAATCTGATAATGTTTTCCAAATGACTAGACTGGGGTTATAGGTTTTTAAGAATACCCAGAAGTTCATTGCCCTTTTCCAGGAGGTGAAGATAACTCCATTCTTGCCTTGAGGGATGACTTACTTCCAAATTAAAGAGTATAGAGAAACCTGGCAATATGGTTTTAACCCAGTGATTAATATTACCAGTGGTAAGCTATGTTGATATGATGTGATGAGTTGAACAGATTTGGGTATAGAAATAACACGTGAGAAGATGTGATTTTTGTAAAAGTTTTGTCCACTACGATTTTCCATAGACTATTAAGAAGTATAGTGGTTAAGTTAATTTAAATCTGTAGTAAACTTAATTAATTAATTTAAAAAAATATTTTATTTATTTATTTGACAGAGACATCGAGAGAGAGAACACAAGCAGGGGGAGTGGGAGAGGGAGAAGCAGGCTTCCCGGCTGAGCAGGGAGCCTGATGTGGGGCTTGATCCTAGGACCCTGGGATCATGACCTGAGCCGAAAGCAGAAGCTTAACAACTGAACCACCCAAGCGCCCTTATGATTTTTTTTTGAAGATATTATTTATTTATTTGACAGAGATCACAAGTAGGCAGAGAGGAAGGCAGAGAGAGAAGAGGAAGCAGGCTCCCCGCTGAGCAGGGAACCCGATGCGGGGCTCAATCCCAGTTCCCTGGGATCATGACCTGAGGTGAAGGCAGAGGCTTAACCCACTGAGCCACCAAGGTGCCCCTGATTTTTTTTTTTTTAAGTCATCTCTATGTCCAACATGGGGCTCAAATTCATGACCCTGAGATCAAGAGTCACATGCTGTACCAACTAAGACAGCTAGGTGCCCCTATGATTTTATGTTTTAATATCTATTATACCTATCTCACAGGGTTTGATAAGGGTAACCAAAATAATATATGTGAAAACCGTTGGAAACATAGAGTATCATACAAATATGTGATATTTATATACCACTAATTAGCTAGTTAATAGAGATTCATCCAGTAACTATAAAAACTGTCTGTATTCACTGAAAATTAAAGGGTACACCTGATATGTTGAGATTTTTTTTTCTGGTGAGACCTAGAGTTTATTATTATTATAATTGTTACTATTTTTGTTGTCTATTTATGATTCTTTCCCTATCCAACAATTATAATACTTTTTTTGTATAGCATACATTCTCCTGTTTCTTCCAGTCCATTTACTTCTGTGACAGTTCTTCCTAAGGCAAGATCCAGAGATGTTGCTATGGTTAAGGTTATAATTCAGCATTTCCATTAACGAGACGCCTTTCCAAAAACCGTTTAAAAATGGACAGTAGCTCTCTGCAATCAGATTCACTTAGCTTGATGCCACTACTCTTGGTTTAACTTCAGCAGCCCAGAACCAATTTTATGGTGACTTCAAAAGAGAAGCTAGAACTGGAAAGTAAAATTATTTCAAAACCTGCCATAGTGTCTACTGTCAATTATTTCTTCCCATTACGAGATTAATATATATTCTGTACCATTCTTCTGCAAAAAAAAAAAAAAAAGAGTTTTACTATTCATCTTTTTTTTCTCTTTTTTACATTTTCTTCAATTTCATTTACTGATCTACCAGATCATTTCAAAATCAAATTGTAATATTGTTTTCTGGTTTCCTAAGGGGTAGCATTTAAAGAAAATTGCAGCAAATTACTCTATCCTTAATCTGAATTTTATTTTACCACTGTGAACAAAGGCATTTTCCTAGATATTTTTCATATAATTCCTGAAAATAATTTCTCAGATCTTTCTCAGTATCAAAAGCCAGGCTGAGGTTCGCATTTTGTCCCTGGTTGCTGTGTTTTGTTACTTACCCTGACAAGCATTCCTATTTCCTTTTTTTTTCCTTTTCCCTAGTTTATTTTCTGAATTTAACAGTGGAGAATCCATTTGACTGTGCTCACAGCAGGTAATAAGTACTGTGGTAGTCACTGGATTGGTCTCTTTGGATGGTTGAAAGAATGAGAGGGTAATTAAGCTTTTCTGGAGCTGTCAACTGTATTGGGGGTTTGGTGCCTTTTTAAGTCTTATTTAAAAATAGTTTCTTCAGAAACTGAATTATTTAACCAGTAGAATTCCTGAGGGCATATTCCTTTATCTGGTAAGATTACTTAGATGACTGAGATTTGTATCAAGTAGAAGAAAACCCTCTTTTATGTAAGGCTAGGATTAATACTGTACTATCTCATTCTGAATTACAGTGTTAAATTGATTTTTTTAAAGATTTTATTTATTTATTTGACAGAGAGATCACAAGCAGGCAGAGAGGCAGGCAGAGAGAGAGGAGGATGCAGGCTCCCCGATGAGCAGAGTCTGATGCGGGGCTCGATCCCAGGACCTGAGATCATTACCTGAGCTGAAGGCAGAGGCTTTAACCCACTGAGCCACCCAGGCTCCCCAAATTGATTATTTTCAATGGAATGCTTTTTTATCCCCTAAATAATACATACTTTTAAAAAATGGAGGCTTCTAAAAAACTGAAGAAACATTTATTCAGATACTTTTAAATATTCAGATACAGCCATGATCTTTGCTTCTTGAACCCCAAATCTAAATCTAGATAAAATACAGAAAAGCCGTTTTTATGAGCTATAGTTATGATGTCTAAAATATTATCTAAGTAAACTGGGATGTTGTTATCTCTAAGACCCAAGCTTTCTAATTGAACCATAAAGGAGAGAGAGAACTATAACCACTTCTAGTCAACATAGTACTGGATATCCTAGTCAAAACAGTTAACTAGGAAAAGGAAATAAAAGGTATACACATTGGAATGAAAAAGTAAAATGATCTGTTTGCAGATTAAATGAGTGTATATTTAGAAAACCCTAAAGATCCATAAAAAAAAAAAACCTATTAGGACTAATAAATAAATGAATTCCACAAAGTAGCAGGATACAAAGTGAACACATAAAAATCAGTTGCATTTCTATACACAAACAATGAATAATCTGAAAGGGAAATTACAAAAACTATTCTATTTAACATCAAAAAGGATAAAATAGGTAGTAATCAAGAGGGAAAGACTTGTATAATGAACTATAAAATATTGAAAAAAAGAAGGCATGTAAACGGGAAGACATCCCATGTTCATGGACTGGAATACATAATATTGTTAAGATGTCAATATTCACCTAAGGTGAAATACATATTCAATGCAATCCCTATCAGAATCCCAATGATGTTTTTGCAGAAATAGAAAAATCTATCATAAAATTTATGTGGAATTTCAGAGACCCCAAATAGCCAAAATGATCTTGAAAAAGAAGAAAAAAATGAGAGGACTCACACTTCCTGATTTAAAACTTATTATAATACTACAGTAATCAAAACAGTGTGTTACTAGCATAAAGACAGATATATAGAACAGTGAAATAGAATATAGAGCCCAGAAGTGAGCCCTTACGTGTATGGTCAAATTATTTTTGACAAGGTTGCCAAGACCTTTTAATAGGTAAATGACAGTCTTATTAACAAATGGAGCTGGGAAAACTGGATATCCATATATACAAAGGAATGAAGTTGAACTCATATATAACAGTGTATATAAAGTTTACTCAAAGTGGATCAAAGACCGAATGTAAGACCTACAAATGTAAAAGTCCTAAAACAAACAAACAAACAAACAAAAACAGCCAGCCTAGGGCAAAAATCTTCATGACCCTGGATTTTACTGTGATTTCTTGGGTGTGACTCCAACAGCATAGGCAACAAAGGAAAAGACAGTAAAAAGACAGCCACAGAATGGAAGAAAATATTTGTAAATCCTATATCTAATAAAGGATTAATATCTAGAATATATCAAGAACAAGAACCCCTTAGCAAAAAACAAATTCAATTCAAAAATGGGCAAAGGGGGGCACCTGGGTGGCTCAGTGGGTTAAGCCTCTGCCTTCAGCTCAGGTCATGATCTCAGGGTCCTAGGATCGCGTCCCACATCGGGCTCTCTGCTCGGCAGGGAGCCTGCTTCCTCCTCTCTCTCTCTCTGCTTGCCTCTCTGCCTACTTGTGATCTCTCTCTGTCAAATAAATACAATCTTTAAAAAAAAAAATGGGCAAAGGACTTGAATAAATGTCTTCAAAGAAGATATACAAATGACCTATAAGCACACGAAAAGATGCTCGACGTCATCAGGGAAATAAAAGTCAAAACCACAGGGTGCCTGGGTGGCTCCATGGGTTAAAGCCTCCACCTTCAGCTCAGGTCATGATCCCAGGGTCCTGGGCTCGAGCCCCACATTGGGCTGTCTGCTCAGCAGGGAGCCTGCTTCCTCCTCTCTCTCTCTCTGCCTGCCTCTCCACCTACTGGTGATCTCTGTGTGTCAAATAAATAAATAAAATCTTAAAAAATAATCAAAACCACAATAAGATACGACCTCACACTGGTCAGAATGGTTAAAATTAACAACTCAGGAAACAACAGATGTTTGTAAGGATATGGAGAAAGGGGAACCCTCTTACATTGCTGGTGGAAATGTAAACTGGTGCAGCCTCTCTGGGAAACAGTATGGAGGTTCCTCAAAAAGTTAAAAATAGAGCTACCCTCCAACCCAGCAATTGCACTACTAGGTATTTCTTCAGAGGATACAAACATAGTGATTCAAAGGGTTACATGCACCCCAGTGTTTATAGTGGCAATGTCAGTAGCCAAATTATGGAAAGAGCCCAGATGTCAATCAACAGATGAATGGATAAAGAAGTAATGTTTGTATATATACATATATATACATGCATGCATTCATACACACACATCAATCGAATGAAAGTAGAATGGTGGTTGCCAAGGACAGGGTTGGGGAGGGAATGGGGAGTTATTGTTTAATGAGTATAGAGGTTCAGTTTTACAAGGTAAGGAGAACCCTGGAGATGGATGGTGGTGATGTATTTAACACCACTAAACTATTTACTTAAAAAGATAAAAATGGTAAATTCTATGTTGTGTGTTTTTACAATAATAAAAACTTTTTTTTTTTTTTTTTTTTTTTTTTTAAGGAAACAGTGGGAGTAGAGAAAGTAGAGGCAGCAAGTACATTGCTTTTTTGAGTTTGGTTATAATGAACAGCAGAGAAAGAGGATGTTGCCCGGGGAAGTGAGAGGCTGGTCAAGAAACTTGTATTTTTAACATTAGAGACAATTTATACTGTTGGGAATACTTACAGAGTGGGAAAGTTGATAATGTGAGAGAAAATAATCTCAGGAGTAATATCCTTGGTTATTGATGGGGATGGCATCTAATCAGATAAGTGGAAGAAATGGGCTTGGAGCATGGGCAGTTTTACCATCGTAATGGAAGAATTTATGGTTATGGGTGCACATAGTTTGGCAGATTTGGTGATAGGACCTTATGTGAGTTCTAATCATTTCTGTTTTCTCAAAAATTAGGAGAGGGAAGGAGGAGAGAGTGAATTGATTAAGAAAAAAATACAGTAAGTTGTTAACACTAAGGCCCTCCTAAAGTTAGTGGTCATAAATTAAAGGCAGACCCTGAGTTCCAAAGAGCACAGTGGAAGGGTTGAGGAGGTTGGAGAGGAGGGATAGTCTGGTTCATTTTAAGGGACATGCAGAGTTATTGGAGATGAGAGACTGTGATATAAGGGATTATCTGGGGGATCTTGGGTTCTTGTGGTGACCTGAGCTACAGGACATGATGGGATTGATTCTTTTTTTTTTTTTTTAAGATTTTATTTTTATTGGGGTGTCTGGGTGGCTCAGTCAGTTAAACATCTGCTTTCAGCTCAGGTCATGATCCCAGGGTCCTGGGATCCAACCCCACGTTGGGCCCTGCTTATCGAGGAGCCTGCTTCTCCCTCTCCCACTGCCACTGTTCCTGCTTATGCTCTCTCACTCTCTCTCTGTCAAATAAGATTTATTTTATATTCTGAGAGAGAGAGAGAGATAGTATTGACAGTGGGGGTAGGGGCAGAGGCAGAGGGAGAGAGAGAATCTCAACCTGAATGTAGCTTGATGTGGGGCTCCATTTCATGACCTCAAGACCACAGCCAAGCTGAAATCAAGAGTTGGATGTTCAACCAGCTGAGTCACCCAGGTGCCCTGATTGAACGGATTCTTTTTTTTTTTTTCTACTTATGTAAGTTTATTTATTTTTATTTATTTTTTTATTATGTTCAGTTAGCCACTGTATAGCACATCATTAGTTGTGTATAACACCCAGAACTTATCACAACACATGCCCTCCTTAGTACCCATCACCCTGTTACCCCATCCTCCCCCACCCCTCTGAAACCCTCAGTTTCTTTCCCAGGGTCCAGAGACTCTCATGGTTTGTCTCCCTTTCTGATTTCTCCCCCTTCAGATTTCCCTCCCTTCCCCTATGGTCCTCCGTGCTATTCTTTATGTTCCACATATGAGTGAAACTATATGATAATTGACTTTATCTGCTTGACTTACTTAAAGCAGATGATTCTCAACCCTAGCCACATGGTTACCTAGGATTTCTAAATAGCTCATATAATAAAAGCTGCCAGGCTTTCTGGTTATGCCATTGTTTGATTTATTTTATTTATAAAAGTAATACTGTGTTATGATTAAAAATTCAAATAATACAGAAAAGTATAACCATTCCCTAACTTTTCATTCCTACTACCCAAATGTAATGGTCCACTTATTTAAAACTATGTGTATATGTCGGGACGCCTGGGTGGCTCAGTTGGTTAAGCCGCTGCCTTCGGCTCAGGTCATGATCCCAGGGTCCTGGGATCGAGTCCCGCATCGGGTTCCTTGCTTGGCGGGGAGCCTGCTTCTCTCGCTGCCTCTGCCTGCCTCTCTGCCTGCTTGTGTGTACTCTCTCTCTCTCTGGCAGAGAGAGAGGGGTAAGGGGTAAAAAAAAAATTTTTTTTTAAATAAAATAAAATAAAACTATGTGTATATGTTAACATCGAAATCCCTTTTAAAAATAGTAATACCATTCTCTTAATAATATATCTTGAGGGACACCTGGGTGGCTGAGTTAGTTAAACCTCTGGCTTTGGCTCAAAGTCCTGGGATCGAGCCCCATGTCAGGCTTCCTGCTCAATAGGGAGCCTGCTTCTCCCTCTCCTCCGCACTCCTGCTCTCTCTTTCAAATAAATAAATAAAGGGAACTGGGTCTCTTAGTTGGTTAAGCTACTGCCTTCAGCTCAGGTCATGATCCTGGAGTCACAGGATTGAGTCCCCCATCAGGCTCCTTGCTAAGTGGAGAGCCGGCCTCTCCCTTTGATCCTCCCCACTCTCATGCTCTCGCTCTCTCTCTCTCTCTCAAATAAATAAATAAAATCTTTAAAAAAAGAATAAAGAAAATCTTAAAAAATATATAAATATATATAATATATATTATATATAATACATATATATTATATATATTAAATATATAAATATATAATAAAATCTTAAAAAATATATATATACACATCTTGGACATCTCTCTGCAGCAGAATGTGTAGATTTAACTTATTCTCTTTAATGGCTGCATTGTGTTCCATTATTTCATCAGTGACCTATTGGTAGGATATTTGGATTGTTTTTAGGTTTTTGCTGCAGTGAATATCTTTAAATGTATGTCTTGGAGTAGTTTTATCCTTGTATCAGTAGGATAAACTTCTAATGCTAGGTTATAGCATTAGAATACTAGCTCTTTTAAAATACATTACTTTATAAATACTAGCTCTTTTAAAATACATTACATATACCCATATCGCTTTTCAAAATATTTTCATCAATTTATATTCTCATCAATAGTATATGGAGTATCAGTTTCTCTATATTCTTCTTTCCTCCCTCCCCCAAGTAGGTATTGTATAGTAATATTATTTTAAGTGGTTGGTGTTAATCTAAATTCAAAGTAATTAACTTACTTGTTTCTAGTAACAGAACAGAACTAGTAAACAGAACTAAAAGAGAGGGAGAGTACTACTGCTTTATAATATTAAGTCCTTTTATTTATTTTTATTTTTTATATACTTGAAAAATGTATTTACATATAAGTATATGTTATATATATGTATATGTGTACATGTTAATATATTTTTATATGTATATACATATATGTACATGTTATATATATACAAATACACACACATATATGGGTTTTTATATGTACTATCTAAAATTTATTATAAACACAATCAAATATTAATATACCTTTAGAGACTACAACCAATTAATTGTGCTGCCACTCTTATTTGGTGTGTGTTTGTGCTCCTAATAAACTTTGCTGTTTCTATTTAATTGAAGAGTAGCTTGAGATTTTAGAAATCGATTTCTGAACAACTATTACTGTTTACATATTATTTGGAAATTGGATTGTCTTCTATATAACATAACAAAAACAAGATAGAGAAGAACAGCTAGGTGTTAAGACCGATATACGTTTGCAACACTAAATACAACTTCAGATTTAAAATATTTACCTTAATTAAAACCTCATTTTCTAGTACAATTGACTTTATAATAGGTAAATGTTACCAACTCAAATGTATAAAATAAATATATACTTAAAAGCAAGTTATTTTAATTATAACATGAAAAAATAACTCTTGATTTTAAAAATGTTGATTAACATCAAATCAGATTTTTTTTTTTAAGATTTTATTTATTTATTTGACAGACAGATCACAAGTAGGCAGAGAGGCAAGAAGCAGACTCCCTGCTGAGCAGAGAGCCCGATACAGGGCTGGATCCCAGGACCCTGGGATCATGACCTGAGCCAAAGGCAGAAGCTTTAACCAACTGAGCCATCCAGGCACCCCAAATCAGAGATTTTTGTGCTTTCCTTTTAAGGCCTTAAGTTACAATTTAGTTTTTTTTTTCTTTTTTATTTTTATTTAAATTCAGGCAGCCAACATATAGTACATCATTAGTTTTTTTGGTTGTTGTTTTATTTATTTATTTGACAGATCACAAGCAGGCAGAGCGGCAGGCAGAGAGAGAGGGGTAAGCAGGCTCCCTGCTGAACAGAGAGACCGATGTGGGTCTCGATCCCACAACACCGAGATCATGACCCCAGCCGAAGGCAGGGGGTTAACCCACTGAGCCACCCATGTACCCCTACATCATTAATTTTTTTTTAAAGATTTTATTTATTTATTTGACAGACAGAGATCACAAGTAGGCAGAGAGGCAGGCAGAGAGAGAGAGGGGGAAGCAGACTCCCTGCTGAGCAGAGAGCCAGGTGTGGGACTCAATCCCAGGACCCTGGGACCATGACCTGAGCCGAAGGCAGAGGCTTTAACCCACTGAGCCACCCAGGCGCCCCTACATCATTAATTTTTGATGTCGTGTTCAATGACTCATTTAGTTGAGTATAATACCCAGTACTCATCACATCATGTACCCCCTCAATGCCCATCACCCAGTTACCCCATCCCCTGAGCCACCTCTGTTTACACAACCCTCAATTTGTTTCCTGGAGTCAAGAGTCTCTCATGGTTTGTCTCCCTCTCTGATCTAGATTGGTCAGAATATATGGCCTTGTAATAAATAGCTTTGCTTTCAAATATATTTATTTTTATACTATAGAGATGTATTACTTACTTTTAAACTAGCTATACAGTATTTTTGGTCTTTTGGACTCCTGCAGGTACCTTTACAAAAATAATGGAGTTTTTGGTGAAATGTTTGAATTGCAGTTTCTTCACTGTCCTTAGTTCCCCAAAATAGATACATCAGGCACTTTTGTTACTAGAACATTGTCACCTCGAGTACATTTACTTCTTGGTTTAACATTGAGTAGTACTTTTTTCAAGATTATACTTTGAAGATCATTTTAGAGTTGGATGATAAACAGCTAAGGTTAAAAGTATGGAACAGAGATATATAGATGCTAGAAAGGAGTGGTAAGAGTACTGTAATTCTACACTTCACTGCATGTATAAGTGAAGTACAGTGTGATTAAAAGACTGGTTCTCTTGAATCACAGGTCAGTATTCTTTCTAATCTCAATAGTTCCTGCTTGCATATTGCTTTCCTGCTAGGGCTGCCATTAAACTTATTAGCAAAGGCCAGGATCTTAAAGAAATTAGTCTGGAACTAAAAGAAAAAAGTTTGATAAATACCAGATTTTAATATGAAAGTATTTACACCATTAGTGTTGTACTGTAGTAGTTTTCCAGGGCTCCTACAGCCAAGTGTCACAGACTTGGTGGGTCAATTAACAGAAATGTATTTTCTCATGGTTTCTGTTTTTCTCATGTTCTTTCATGTTTTCCAAGATCAAAGTCAGCAGAATTGGTTTCTATTGGGACCTTTTTCCTTGGCTTGTATAGGTGGCCATCATCTCCTTGTGTCTTAACATTGTGTTCTCTCTACCTGTATGTGTCCAAAAGTCCTCTTTCTTATAAGGACCCAAGTCATATTGGATTAGGTCCACTTTAATTAAGTAAAATGAAGTCCTTACCTCTTTAAAGACCCTGTTGCCAAAAATAGTTACATTATAAGCTACTGGTGGTTAGGATTTCAACATCTGACTTTGGGGCAACACAGTTCAGACCATAACATATACTACTACTGATACTAATTCTTTAGCTAGGTAAGATTTGGAGGCCCACATTTTTCTTTGTTTTATTTTTAAGCTATTGCATAGTGCTTGCTGTGCTCAAGGAACTAAAAGTAAAAAATTCTAAAGGTATTTTGGGGCCTCTTCCACTGATTTACCATGAATACAACTTCATAGAAAAAGTTTTAAAGAGTAGCCTGTGTTGGGGCGCCTGGGTGGCTCAGTGGGTTAAAGCTGCTGCCTTCGGCTCAGGTTATGATCCCAGCGTCCTGGGATCGTCCCGTATTGGGCTCTCTGCTCAGCAGGAAGCCTTCTTCCTCCCTTCTCTCTCTGCCTGCCGCTCTGCCTGCCTGTGCATGCTCTCTCTCTCATTCTAACAAAAAAATAAATAAAATCTTAAAAAAAAAAAAAGAATAGCCTGTGTTTATTTTTAAAAAATAAAGGTTATCTTTAAGGTGATATAAAGTTTGCTATCTTCATAAGGCTACGATGATGAAAATAATATATCTTTTAAGTGGAACCACTTTTAGGTGTTCACACTTTGTAATTTCATTTACCTTCAGTAATTTTTCCTTTACTACATCCTTAGTCTGATAATGAGTTTACTAACTCAATAGTTTACATAGATTTGCAGTTCTGTAACATTTCTTGACACATACTGCTGCTGCTAAGTTCCATGATCAAAAATCTTCCTTGTTTTATGTCATATTTTCCCCTCATATGACCACCTGAAACATTTTGTTTTCATGATACGATATCCTCTATTATTTTTTCTTTTCTATCACTGTTTTCTATCCATAGCATCCATTCATGATTTAAATGGCTGTTTCTGCTTTAAACCTAAGATTATCAGATTTATCAGATATTAATTAGTTAATGTGTGACCTTTGTTTTTGTGCTTACTTGGAAATATCAAATTTATATGGCCATGCCCATTAATATAGGTATAATAAAAGATTGTCCATTAACTATATGTTTGCTTTTTTAAAGTAGGATTGCTTTGTTTGGCAAGAAAAAAAACAGAAACAAGAAAGCCTACTAGTATGGAAAAATTTGCTATTCAGATTAGAAACATTCTGATACTGTTATCGGGACTATCTGACATTTGAGAGAAATTGTATTTATTATTTCTAGGTATTATCATATTACTTATTATATTAAGTCTTTAAAAAAGATTTGATTGCAAAGTAAAATCTCAACAAGGTACCACTACATAGGCACCAGAATGACTAAAATTAAAAGAACTGATAACACCAAATGCTGATGAAGATGTGGAACAACCAGAATTTTATACATTGTCAGTGGGCATGTAAAAATGTATAATCATTTTGGGAAGAGATCTATAGTTTCTCTATACACCTACCCTATGACCCAGCAATTCCACTTCTTCTTAGGTGTTTCCAAGAGAAATGAAAACATATGTCTACAGAATGACTCACTCAGGAATGTTTATAGCAGTTTTATTCATCATAGCCCCAAACTGGGTATAGCCCATATGTCCACCAACAGGAGAATAAATAAACTGTAGTATATTAACACAATGGAAAGCACTCAGTAATAAAAATGGGATGGATTATTGATGTACAGGAATATGGCTGAATTTAGAATACATTTTGCTGAGTGAAAGAAGCCTTGAAAGAGCACATGTTATATGAATCTGTTTATATGAGGTTCAAGAAGTAGTACAACTAATCTATGGTTGAGAAAGGTAAGAACAGTAGAAGACTGGGAGTGGTGATTGACTAGAAAAGAATGAAGGAACTTTCTTGAGAAATGGTGATAATACTGTATCTTGACAGGGACTTCTCAAAATTTGGTGAAAGTACATATATGATTTTGTGTATGTTATTACATGTGAATTTTACTAAAACTTGTAAATAAATACTAAATTCTAGTTAATTATATGCACATTGAAGTGTTTAAACTTTTTTAAAAAGATTTTATTTATTTGAGAAAGACAACAATCAGGAGCTTGGGTGGGTGGAGCAGAAGGAGAGGGCGAAGCAGACTCCCCAGTGATCAGGGAGCCTGGGAGAGGGCTCCATCCCAGGACTCTGAGATCATGACCTGAGCTGAAAGGCAGACATTTAACTGACTGAGCCACCCGGGTGCCCCTGCATATTGAAGTGTTTAAAGGGGAATATATGCTAGGGACGCCTGGTGGCTCAGTCGGTTAAGTGTCTGCCTTCAGCTCAGGTCATGATCCCGCAGCCCTGGAATTGAGTCTCGAATCCGGCTCCCTGCTCAGCGTGGAGCCTGCTTCTCCCACTGCCTGCCTCTCCCCCTGCTTGTGTTCTCTCTCTCTCACTCTCTCTTTCTCTCTGACATATAAATGAATTAAATCCTTAAAAAAAATAGGGTGGGGAGTATACTGATATCTGTATGTTGCTTTAAAATAAAAAATAAGGCGGATTGATGAATGGATAAATGAGTAGCAAAATACTAATGGAAGAGTCTAAGTAATTGGTATTTTAATGTTGACTGTAAAATTCTTTTAACTTTTTTGTACATTTGACAACTTTCATAGTGAAATATTAAGAAGGGAAAAAGCATTTGATACCCAAAAGCAGTTGCTTCCTTATTTACTTCACAGAGTAAAGCAAAGTAAGCAAAAGCCTCTATTATGTTTCTGGCTGCATGTAAGTTTTCACAGAACTCATATGAAATACTGCTGGATTGTGTGTGTGTTTCCAGAAGAAAATTTAATCTGATTTACATACTTCTAGGTACATTGTTAACCAAAATGTGGCCACTGAGAAAATTTAAAAAGATCAGTCAGCGTCCTGTCTCTAGCTGGTCCAGAATTGCAAAATAAAAAGTTCCACATTCCTTATTCTCTATACAAAACACGTTTTTTAAAATGAAAGTTCTGGGGGCGCCTGGGTGGCTTAGAGGGTTAAGCCTCTGCCTTCAGCTTGGGTCATGGTCTCAGGGTCCTGGGATCGAGCCCCACATCGGGTTCTCTGCTCGGTGTCCCCCTCTCTCTCTGCCTGCCTCTCTGCCTACTTGTGATCTCTCTCTCTGTGTGTGTCAAATAAATAGATAAATCTTAAAAAAAAAAAATGAAAGTTCTGGGACGCCTGGGTGGTTCAGTGGTTTAAGCCTCTGCCTTCAGCTTGGGTCATGATCTCAGGGTCCTGGGATCAAGCCCCACATCGGGCTCCCTACTCAGCAGGGAGCCTGCTTCCCCCTCTCTCTCTCTGCCTGCCTCTCTGCCTACTTGTGATTTCTGTCTGTCAAATAAATAAATGAAATCTTAAAAATAAATAAATAAAAATAAAAAATAAAATGAAAGTTCTAGGGAGCGATACATAGAACACTGATGGAGTTCTTTATGTTATCATGTTATTTTGTTTATATACACCATTGAGAAATAACTTGTTTATCTAATCTTAACTCATCATTTCAAATTCTGATATGTTTGCGAGGTCTTAATAAAGGGATAAATTGTTATCCTTTTCAACATCAGACGTTTTTCCTCCTACCTCTGTCCTAAGAATTTACTTGAGGTTTTATCACAATTTATAAAAAGCGAGTACTGCCAGGCCATTTGTTGGAATTACTGTGTAATTATGTGTGATTAAAATAAAGTAGGGGGGTGCCTGGGTGGCTCAGTGGGTTAAAGCCTCTGCCTTTGGCTCAGGTCGTGACCCCATGACCTGATCGAGCCCCGCATAGGGCTCTCTGCTCAGCGGGACTCTTGCTTCTCCCTCTCTCTCTCTCTGCCTGCCTCTCTTCCTGCTTGTGATCTCTGTCTGTCAAATAAATGAATAAAATCTTTAAAAAAATAATAATAAAGTAGGAAAGGGGCAGCTGGCTGGCTCAGTTGGGGGAGCCTATGACTCTTAATCTTGAGGTCATGAGTTCCAGCCCCATGTTGGGTATAGAGATTACTCTAAAAATAATAACAAATAAATTAGGGAAATACATCACAGCTTTTCCTCCTCAGTGACTTATTTACATTTTGGGTGTATTACATTTGGTTTTGAACATATGTTAGCTATGGAGACTAGAAAGGGCTCTACAATTTGCAGCAGGTTTTGCCTGGCTTGAATTTTCCTTAGGCTTTTTGGAATAATTGAGGGAGGAGGAAGGTGAATTATAAACACCTCATAAATTTTTGGCCGATTTGATATTAACTCTCAAAATTGCTTAGTTGTTAAAAATGTAAATTTAAATAGGATTTCTAAATTCTGCCCAAAATACATGCTACAAACAAAGATTTTAAGTTTACAGAGAATAATCTGAGGGCAAAACGTCTAATACAAGGTCATAGGATAAATTTGAATAGCATAGAATCTGAGTTTAGAATGGATTTCTGACATATCAGTTTTTCTTCTGGAATCACTTCTTTCCGTAATTTATAATGCTTCATAGTTGAATGTATTTGACTCAACTCGTTGAATATGCATTCTTTCAAGAAAGTATCATTTTATCTTGTTTACTCAAGAATCAAGATAGAGTTAATGCATATGTCTCTGTATTGTGAGAGTAATTATCACTCTCTCTGAAAAGCAGTTCAATCCCCGTTAAAAAAATAAGGGCTCACTTAAGGTTTTTAAATAGTAGAAAAATGACATTGTCTGCTTCTCTCAGAAATCACCAGTTGGAAAAAGGTAGAAAAATGCAAACTCCATCTTCAGTAAGAGTAGGGAATATCTCTAACACCAAATCACAAAATTGAGTAAGGGCTGTCAAAATGTAACAAAGGCCAAATGAGTTTGAGAAAATGATGAAAAATTTGCCTACATTTGCAGATCTCCGTAAAAGCCAATAGAATAAATGCTCCAAAGGAGGTGGTGTGCCCTGAGGAGCAAAAATAAACAATTTTGGAAATATTCATTTGCTGCCAACAGAAGTTCTCAATGTCTAGTTTAGTACCACAAAAGGGGAGAGGAGAAGCTGGATGAGGAATTGGAAATATACTGTGTTTTTCTTAAATGTGAAGAAAGCAATGTGAGGAAAGAGACCCTGTTATGAACAACTTGCAGTTGCCAATCTGTTGGCTGGGAAGAAGTTAAGAATAAAATACAGCCATACATTGGAGAAATTGTGGGTTTGGATCCAGACCACCACAATAAAGCAAGTATCACAATAAAGTAAGTCAAAATTTCTGTTTCCCAGTGCATGTAAAAGTTATGTTTACAATATACTGTAGTCTATAAAGTGTGCAATAGCATTATGTCTAAAAAAACACCTAGGTATATACCTTAATGAAAATACTTTATTGCTGGAGTGCCTTCGTGGCTCAGTGGGTTAAAGCCTCTGCCTTCGGCTCAGGTCATGATCCCAGGGTCCTGGGATCGAGCCCCACATCAGGCTCCCTGCTCACCAGGGAGCCTGCTTCCTCCTCTCTCTCTGCCTGCCTCTCTGCCTACTTGTGATCTCTGTCAAATAAATAAAATCTTAAAAAAAAAAAAAAGAAAATACTTTATTGCTAAAAATACTAACCATCATCTGAAGTTTCAGCAAGTTGTCATCTTTCTGTTGGTAGAAGGTCTTGTCTTGATGTTGATGGTTGTTGACTGACTAGGGTGGTGGTGGTTGAGGGTTGGGGTTGCTGTGGCATTCTTAAACTAAGACAACAATGAAGTTTGCTATATTGACTGACTCTTCCTTTCACAAATGATTTCTTTGTAGCATGTGATGCTGTTTAATAGCATTTGACCCACAGTAGAGCTTATTGGAAGCAGCAAAAAGAATATTCACTTCTGAAAAACATAGTAAGATGCAGTCCGGAATTGTGATGCCTCCAGCTTTGCTGTTCTTTTTCAAGGTTGCTTTGGCTATTTTGGGTCTTTAGTGGTTCCATACAGATTTTAGGATTGTTTTGTTAAGCTCTGTGAAAAATGCTGTTAGCATTTTGATAGGGATTGCATTGAACGTGTAGATTGCTTTGGGTAATATAGACATTTGAAAACATTTGTTCTTCCAATCCATGAGCATGGACTGTCTTTCCATTTCTTTGTGTATTCAGTTTCTTTCATAAGTGTTTTACAGTTTTCAGAGTACAGATCTTTCACCTCTTGGATTAGGTTTATTTCTAGATATATTATGGTTTTTCATGCAATTGTAAATGGGATCGATTCCTTAATTTCTATTTCTGTTGCTTCATTTTTGGTGTATAGAAATGCAACAGATTTCTGTACCTTGATTTTATATCCTGTGACTTTTCTGAATTCATGTATGAGTTCTAGCAACTTCGGGGTGAAGTCTTTTGGGTTTTCTACATACAGTATTATTTTGTGAAGAGTTAAAGTTTGACTTCTTCCTTGCTGATTTATTTCTTTTTGCTGTTTGCTGAGGCTAGGACTTCCAGTACTGTTTTGAATGACAGTGGTGAGAGTGGACATCCCTGTTGTGTTCCTGATCTTAGGGGGAAAGCTCTCAGTTTTTTCCCATTGAGGATGATATTAGTTGTGGGTCTTTTGTAAATGGCCTTTATGATGTTGAAGTATGTTCCCTCTATCCCTATTTTCTTGAGAGGTTTTTTTGCAGGAAAGGATGCTGTATTTTGTCAGATGCTTTTTCTGCATCTATTGAGAGGATCATATGGTTCTTATCTTTTCTTTTATTAATGTGGTGTATCACATTGATTGATTTGCAAATATTGAACCACCCTTGTAGCCCAGGAATAAATCTCATTTGATCATGGTAAATAATCCTTTTAATGTACTGTTGGATCCTGTTGGCTTGTATCTTGAGAATTTTTGCTTCATTGTTCACTGGGGATATTGGTCTGTAATTCTTTTTAGTGGGGTCTTTGGTTTTGGAATCAAGGTAACGTTGGCCTCATAAAATGAGTTTGGAAGTTTTCCTTAAATTTCTATTTTTTGGAACAGCTTCAGAAGAATAGATATTAATTATTCTTTAAATGTTTGGTAGAATTCTCCTGGGAAGCCATCCAGCCCTGGACTCTTGTTTGCTGGGAGATTTTTTATTACAGATTCAGTTTCTTTGCTGGTTATGTGTCTGTTCGAATTTTCTATTTCTTCCTATTTCAGTTTTGGTAGTTGATATATTTCTAGGAATTTATCTGTTTCCTCCAGATTGCTCAATATTTTTGTCATATAATTGCTCATAATATTCTCTTAGTCATTTGTATTTCTGCAAAGTTGGTTGTGATCCTTCCTGTTTCATTCATGATTTTATTTATTTGGGTCCTTTCTCTTTTGGATAAGTCTGGCTAGGGTTTATCAGTTTTGTTAATTCTTTCAAAGAACCGGCTCCTAGTTTTGTTGATCTGTTCTTTTTTTTTTTTTTTAATTTCTATATCATTTACTTCTGCTCTAATCTTAATTATTTCCCTTCTTCTGCTGGTTTTAGTTTTATTTGCTGTTCTTTTTCCAGCTCCTTTAGGTGTAAGATTAGGTTGATTATTTGAGACTTCTCTTGCTTGTTAAGGAAGGCCTGTATTGCTATATACCTCCCTCTTATGACCGCCTTTGTCCTGTTTTCATTTGCATTTTCTCCCATTTTTAAAAAATTTCTTCTTTGATTTCCTGGTTAACCCATTCGTTCTTTAGTAGGATGTTCTTTCACCTCCATGTATTTGTGGTCTTTCCAAATTTTTTTGTGTGGTTGATTTCAAGTTTCATAGTGTTGTGGTCTGAAAATATGCATGGAATAGGATCTCAATTTTTTTTGTAGTGGTTGAATCCTGATTTGTGATATAGTATGTGATTTGTTCTGGAGAATATTCCATGTGCACTCAAAAAGAATGTGTATTCTGATACTTTATGTGAATGTATCTGTATGTATCTGTGAAATCCATCTGGTCCAGTGTGTCATTCAAAGCCCCTGTTTCCTTGTTGATCTTCTGCGTAGATGATCTGTCCATTGGTGTAAGTGGGGCGTTAAAGTCCCTTACTATTATTCTTTTTTTTTTTAAAGATTTTATTTTTATTTATTTGACAGACAGAGATTACAAGTAAGCAGAGAGAGAGAGGAGGAAGCAGGCTCCCTGCTGAACAGAGAGCCCGATGCAGGGCTCGATCCCAGGACCCTGGGATCATGACCTGAGCCGAAGGCAGAGGCTTTAACCCACTGAGCCACCCAGGCTCCCCCCTTACTATTATTCTATTATTATCAGTGAGTTTCTTTAAGTTTGTTATTATTCGGTTTATATATTTGCTGCTCCCAAGTTGAGGGCATAAATATTTACAACTGTTAGATCTTGTTGGATAGACATATTTATTATGATATAGTGTCCTTCTTCATCTCTTATTATGGTCTTTGGTTTAAAATCTAGTTTGTCTGCTATTAAGTTGGGCTATTCCAGCTTTCTTTTGATGTCCACTAGCATGACTGATTGTTCTCCACTCCCTTACTTTCAATCTGGAGATGTCTTTAGGTCTAAAATAAGTCTCTTGTAAGCAGCATATCAATAGTCTTATTTTTTTTTTTATCTATTCTGACATCTGATGTCTTTCAATTGGTACGTTTAGTCCTTTTACATTCAGAGTAATTATTGATTGATATGAATTTAGTACTATTGTATTACCTGTAAAGTTGCTGTCCCTGTAGATTTCTTTCTAGTCTTTGTTGCTTTTGGTCTCTTTCCTGCTCAAAGTGTCCCCTTTAGTAATTTCTTGTAAAGGTGGTTTGGTGTTCATGAACTCATTTAGTTTTTGCTTGTCTTGGAAAGTCTTTATCTCTCCTTCTATTCTGAATGAAAGCCTTACTGGATAGAGTATTCTTGGCTGCATATTTTTCCCATTCAGCATGTTGAATATATCAGGCCATTCTCTTCTGGCTTGCCAAATTTCTGTGGACAGGCCTTCTGCCTACCTTTCATGTCTGCCCTTGTAGGTTAAGGATCTTTTGTCCCTACCTGCTTTTGGAATTTTCTCTTTATCTTTGTATTTTGCAAATTTCACTATGATAAGTCTTAGTGTTGACCTGTTTTTATTGATTTTGAGTGTAGCTCTCTGTGCCTCCTGGACTTGAATGCCTGTTTCTTCCCCCAGATTAGGAAAGTTCTCTGCCAAAATTTGTTCAAATAATCCTTCTGCCCCTTGTTCCACTCTTCTCCTTCTAGGGCTCCTTTGATACAGATTTTATTGCGCTTTGTGGATTTGCTGAGTTCTCTTAAGTCTATATTTGTGATCTAATAGTTTTCTTTATGTCTTCTTTTCATCTTCATTATTTTCCATAATTTTATCTTCTGTATCACCTGTTTGATCCTCTGGTTCTTCCATCTTCATTGTTATTACATCCAGTGATTTTGCTTCTCAGTTACAGTTTTTTTTATTTTGGCGGAATGAGTTTTTAGGTCTTTTATCTCTGCAGCCAGAGTTTCCCTAGTGTCTTCTTTGCTTCCTTCAAGCCCAGCTAATATTCTTATGACTGTTGTTCTAAATTCTTTGTCAAATATATTGCTTATACCTATTTTGAGAAAATCCCCGGGTGTGATTTCTACTTGGTCTTTCTTCTGGGGAGAATTCTTCCATCTTGTCATTATGTCCAGGTTTCTGTCTTTTGCTTTTATGAAAGCTTGTTTTGTTTCATGCTTGTGAGGAAGGGGTCATACACTGTCCAGGGCCTGGTGCTTCAGGAAGTGTTGTATGTGCTGTATGCACTCTGTTGCTGTGTTTTGGTTGCTCTTTCCCACAGGTCAGTCCTCTACAGAATTCCTCCTTGCTTGCAGTGGGGAGTGTTTGGATCTTTAACTAGATGTGCTTTGATTTGTTTGTTAAGATAAGCCCGATTTGGGGTGGGGGTGGGGGGGAAAGAAACTGTAAGCTTGATTCCAAAGAAAAAGAAAGAAGGAAAAAAGAAAAGAGGGGGAAAAAAAAGTCTGATCCAAAAAGTGAGAAAAGGAAGCAAACCAACAAATGAACAAAAAACTATAAGCCCGATTCCAAATTAAAAAGAAAAATATGTATATGTAAAATAATAATAAAAAAATAAAAATAAAAAATAAAAAAAGAAAGCCTGGTCCTATTTCCACCAGAACTAGAGCTGAGGCTTTGAAGCACTCTGTGATCAGTAGATTTGGTACATGCAGGGGCCTCTGTTGTTCTTCTGAGAGAGAGGCCCACTGCACAGGCTCCCAGTTAGACCTGCTTTAGTAAGATGCCCCTGCCCAGGCTCAGAGGAGCAGGGTTTGGTCTAAGTGACTCCAGCTTCTACTAGAGGCACTATGTTTCTTTCTGATACTTGCTGGGAGTTGGGGGATTAAGGGAGGGTGGAAGATGGCATCATCCCGCCCTCTCATCCGAGACAGGGGATCTTGGGGCCACTGCTGTTCAGGAGGTCCTCACAGAAAAGCAAACAATCTCCCCTCTTGTGGCCCAGGCTTCTGTCAGATCCCTGCCCTCAACCTGTCTGTGCCTGACTGTGGGCATGCCCAGCACCATAGTTCTCTTGTGTTTTACCTCTTGCCATGGACTGGGATTCAAATCTCCAAATCTTAAAGGACCTGACAAGGTGTGGACCTGCTCCCCTCCCCCAGGGAGAGCCCTGCAGTGCTGCACCTCACACTGTTCTGTCCCAGAAAAGAAGCCACATGGCACACACATGGTGGCTGGCATCTATGATGAATGAAGCACTGCGAAAAGCTGTGACCAGGTCATCTGTCTTCTGCTCTCCTCTGTCCCCTGCTGTTGAAACAGTGCTCAATGATGCTCAGTGGGCCTTTTGTCCTTTTCCAAATATACTCCAAGAGGGGGAGCATTCTCTCCCAGTGTGACCTAGGGAACACCCACACTACAGTGTCTTCTGGAACCCTACATGCTGCTCTCTCTCCTGTTCTGTCCCTCTCTCCCTGACTTCTCTCCAGGAAAAGGGCTTCCTCCCTTCTGCGGCACTGTGGCTTTTCTCTCCCCCAGGTCACATCTCTAGACCTGGCATCTGCCACATTCTCCCTCCAAATGTGCAGTTTTCTTAATCCTCAGATCGATTTCTTAGTTGTTCAAAATGATTTGATGTTGATCCTAGCTGTGTTTGGGGGATGAGGCAAGTCCAGGGTCTCCCTACTACTCCCTGCTTTCTTAACACTGGTCGATTATTTCAAAATATTGAAGTAGAATTCCTATTAAAAAGCCACAAATACTTTTGAAGTTTAAATACATTATCTCTTATTGAGAGGGACTAAAGTCTAAGATAAGTGAGGTGTTGGCACAAACTGTTTGAGTTGACAACAAAAGTGTAAATATGACCATAATTTCCTTTTTGCCAATGGTTATCACCTGTTTACTGATACCAGCCTGTTTCATAGCCTGCATGTAAGACTTCAGCATTGTTAAATGGAACACTCTTTCATAAATGTATTGACTTTCTTCTCTTAAGGAACATTCATTCTAAGGAGTTAGGGAATGGCTTAAACATGTATAAATCGGAAAACAGAAGTTTATTCATTCAGCAAATATTGGTCATTGTGTGCCAGACACTGATCTGGGCATTAGACATCAATCACCAGAAACAGATAAAAACATTTGCAGTCAGGTGGGAAGAGGAATGGAGACATAAACAATAAACATAATAAGAAATGTGTGTAGTATATTAGAAAAGTATAAAGGCTATGCAAAAAGGAAAATATTTACAATAATGAGAGGAATTACAAGTGCAGGGGGCAGAGGAAAAACCATCAAAGGAGACTGAGAAGACAGAATCCTAAGAGTTACATTAAGAGAGTGTGATGATCTAGAAGCCTAGAGAAGAAAGTTTATCAAAGTGGAGGGCATGATGAGTGGATAGGAGCCAGTCACTTAGCTCCTCAATGAGTTGGATGGGAAAAGAGATTAGAGGTTTTAGCAACAGGAAGTTCACATTGGTTGTATTGACAAGTTTCAGTAAATTTGTGCTGTTTAAATTCCTTTTGGTCAGAGAGGAAGGATCCCAAGAAAGACAGTTACTACTAAACTTTCTTCTTTCTGTGGTCTTGTGGTCCTAGTGGTATTTTGACCTTGGGTAAGTCATTGTGTAGCATCTAGATTGCTGTTCACAGAAAACTTAGGATACTGTTGTTTTTGCTTGAATGTCAGCCTGGTCAGTGTGAACAAATGGCTATTACGATTACACTGAAAGCAGCAGTAGAGACTGAGATTTCTGTTGTGAGAACCCCAACTCAGAACTGCAGGAACTAGTCATTTGGTAGGTATCATCATTTAGATTCAGAAGAGCTAACTAAGAGAATCTGTGATGTGTGGGCATTACAACCCGTTGACTCCAGGTGGCATTCCTCGAGATTGCTGTAGAAGTAAAGAAAATAGCTTAGAGAGGAAAAAATTCAGCCCTGATTTTAACTGTTTAGTCCACTGAGAAAAAGAATACCAATTCAGGTGGAGACTTTGCCTTTTTAATTTTAGTTTAATGTGTTATTCTAGATTTAAAATACATATGATTAACTTGGTGGTGTGTGGGGGGGGTGCTGGTAATCAGAAATTCAACATTTAAGTGACTGTCACCCTAGCAAGGGTATACTGAGCAGACAGAATCATCATAACATGTGGGCCGAGATGAGGCTGCTCTAGACAAGTCTCTCAAAGTTAATTGATGGAAACTTCCCACCTTCAAGAATTTTTTTTTTTTACCTTGGCAGTGCTTTGCCAAGACTGCTGAAACACAGCTGTGGGTGCTGTGCCAACACCCACATTGCCAGTGTCAGGAAGGATGTACTTTTAAACCTCTAATTTATCTAATAATGTCTTTAGTGATTGTGTAGGTTTGGCATTGTGATGAAAATGCTTCCTAGCCTGGTTTATAATGAGAATTCAGTTTGCAGCCTTAAAATGTATATTGTCTTGATATGTGTGTGGAAGGTACTAGCAAGTCAACTTAGAAAAAGATCTAAAATACTATCCTGTCCATCTAAGGGGACTTATTTATGCATGGTATTTGAAAATGAATGCAAAGTAAATGTTTTTATGCCAAAATAATTTATTGTGTTTTCTGCTCTGTACCAAGATGGTGATATACAGTGCTAGAAGAAAGCTACCTTTCAGATTCAGTTCCAGTCTGACTCCTTTTCTTTTCTCTATTGGAAACTGTAGATTGGACTCTTGTCGGCCTATAGAATGGAGATAGGAGAATAAGCTCTTGTAAATAAGTATTTTTAAACAGGTAGGAAATAGTACTCTCTTGTTTGAAATATTAAACTTTGTAACCAGTTGATGACAATATTTTTTTTGTTTATGGTATATGTATGGGTCTTTAAGAAAACAAGCAACACAATATCTGAAGGATTCTTTCCTAACTAGTAGACTCACTGCAAGAATTGATTACAGAGTTCAGCTTATGAAGCTTGACAGAGTCTGAATTTTTGCCTTACAGTACATAACATTGAGAAAGTCACTATACACAGAAGTTCAGATATGCATCCAGTAACATAAATAGCTTTAATGAAGTGGCATGATTTATTTATGTGACTAAACTTGGAATTAAAACTGAGTGGACCCCTAATTAATGATATTTCAACATTGTACAAAGCTATGAATATCGTTCATGTATGGCTTAGATTTAAACTAGACAAGGATTTATTTTTACCTATGAATATATAAAGTCTATACTTTGATGCCTAAGCAAACAAGAAAGTAATAAATTGGTATGCATGAAAACACGTTTCCCTTTGTTCTCAGGATGTGAATTGCTTGAAGATAGGCATGGTAAGCACTTCAGAAATATCTGTTAACATATATAAATAGCAAAGGATCTTTCTTGGACTGTATTTGAGGGCCTTAACATGATTAATTTGACTTTAAAAGAGCCAGTCTCTTAAAATAATACACACTGCAAAAGTTAAAAAAAAGTTGAATCCTACTCTACTTCAGCAATGTTCTTGAGGTAATAACAATTTTAACCGCAATTCTACAAACTGCTGTGAGTTTTGGCCATTCTCTGGTACTTGCTCTGCAATACATTTGCCAAACTTTGAGACCTTCATGCATCAGCATCGTAAATGCTTCTGTCCAGGGCTGTATGAGAAATGATGAAAGAAAGCAGTTTACTATGTTATTATCATGTTAGTCACTCCTGGTAATTCTCTTAAGAATGACAAGCTCTAATGATAAGCTTTTATTTGACTTGTATCAAATATTCACTGATGTGACTGCTTTAAAATATATTTGCAATTCTGGTTTTTCAGAAATAGTCACTTTGATTTCAGAGTCAAAATCATAAGAACTTATTCATGCTAAGTGTTACAGTTTTCTGACAGGTAGAGATAGCTGATGTGGGTGAAGTGTCTAGCTAGATGTTTTATATCTAGCTATTAGTCAGCTAATCCTCCTCCCTACTTCACTGAAAATATTTTCATTCTGTGTGACAAAAAGTAAAAAATTACATTAACTGTGACTAAAAATGTATTGCAGGTGACACATTAATGAGACTAATGGTTCTTCCCTTATTCTCTAAAGTTTTCATATTCTTACCTTTGGTGAACCTAGATTCTAGGTATTTTACTAATTACACTGAAGATGTCTTTTTCTTCCTTGGTAGTGAGAGGAATTCTAGGGAATATGATTACAATAGAGGTTTTTAGGTAATTTTAATATAAATTTTGAAACAAAAGGACCAAGTAAATCTTGTAACTATATACTAAAAGTCCAGTTATGCAAAATATTTGGATGTCTCCAGTTAGTCAAAGTAAAGCATGATAGAAAGTTAAAAAACGGGGCGCCTGGGTGGCTCAGTGGGTAAAAGCCTCTGCCTTCAGCTCGGGTCATGATCTCAGGATCTTGGGATCGAGCCCCACATTGGGCTCTCTGCTCAGCGGGGAGCCTGCTTCCTCCTCTCTCTCTCTCTGCCTGCCTCTCTGCCTACTTGTGATCTTTGTCTGTCAAATAAATAAATAAAATCTTAAAAAAAAAAGTTAAAAAACAAGCAGTGTTGAGTTTATTTAGGTTTATGAAGAAAAATTTAAACTTATCAAAAACTCAGTTAACTTAGCATGAAAGGAGAAATGGATAGCATTTGGATTTCAAGGGATGTCATCAATTTATTTCATAATTGCTAAAGGGCAGTAGCTTTCAAAAAAATTTTTTATCATAATCAAGATTCAGTATATACTTATAGGTGTATACAGAGTACTTAGCCTTACCTCATATACCCTACTTCCTATTTTTTAAAAAAGGTGGCTGGTATCGAGCCCCACTTCAGCCTCTCTGCTCAGTGGGGAGCCTGCTTCTTCCTCTCCCTGTGACCCTCTACCCCTGGCCTGGCTTGTGCTCTCTCTCTCTCTCTCAAGTAGATAATCTTAAAAAAAAAAAAATGCTGGTCACATTCATAAAATTCATTTCATGAATTTTATGGGTTGTAACCTACAATTTGAAAAATACTGATGAATGATGATAATGATAATTTTCCTTTTTTTTTTTTTTTTAATCCTTGAGGACTTCAAATATAAACATTGCCATTTTATTTGTTTCTAAACCACTCAACCACTCACTTTCTTGGTCTCACCTAAACCTTATTATCACAAATACTGCACTGGCTCCAAAATCCTATACACAGGCATCCTATTCTCAGACTACAATACTTCATCTTTCTAGGTTGTGTGCCCAAGTACTCCCACTAGTTGTTTAATTACATTTAGACCACCTGATTTACCATTCATGTCTGTTCTTTCTTAACCCATTTAACGTTCATGGTCTAACACTGTAATCACATGCTTAAAAAGATACCAAATTTCAATGTTTCTTCTTCACTTGTTAATACTCACCTTGCAAAATCCCAAACCTTAATGAATTAGGCAATTCTTTTTACCAACACGTCTTCCAGCGCATGGACATAGATGGAGAAAATTGTACAACCAGAAAGACTGGTTTTATTTAAAAATTGTCTCAGTCTTTTAGCAGTGACAGTCCTCTCTGACATGACTGTTTCATACCTACTTTCTCTTCATCCCTCCTGCCCTATATACTTGTATCCTCACCACCCAGTTGATAACCTAACGCATTGGTTCTCACAGTGTGGTCCCTAGCCCAGCAGCATGCACCTCATCTGGAAACTTGTTAAAAATGAAAATTCTGAAGTCATCCTTAAGACCTAGCGAGTCAGAAACTCTGGGGATGGGGCCCAGCAATTTGTGTTTTAACAAGCCTTGATTCTGATGCCTGTAAAAGTTTGAGAACTACTGATCTAACCCCATACTTCATTGAGAAGCCATTCTCCAGAATGGAAGCTCCAGAGATGGGTTATTTTTGTTTTTGTTTTAAAAGTATAGTTGACATACAGTGTTAGTTTCAGGTAAATCACACAGTGAGTCAACAATTATACATTATGAAAAGCTCGCCATATATAGTAACCCATCTGTCACCATACAAATTTAGTACGATATCGACTGTATTCCTTATGCTGTACTTTTCATCCCCATGACACTGATTTTATAACTGGGGGTTTGTACCTTTTAATCCCCTTCACCCCTTCCCAATTCCCTCTCCACTGGCAACCACTACTTTGTTCTTTGTATTTATGAGTCTGTTTCTGTTTTTTTGTTTGTTCATTTGTTTTTTGGATCCCACATATAAGTGAAATCATATGGTCCTTTTTCTGACTTATTTCACTTAGGTCCATCCATGTTACCGTGAATGGCAAGATTTCATTCTTTTTTATAGCTAACTTCCTATTGTATATATACCACACCTTCTTTATCCATTCATCTGTGGATGGACATTTAGGTTATTTCCTTATCTTGGCTGTTGTAAATGGTCCTACAACAAACATAAGGCTGTGTATCTTTTTGAATCCGTGTTTTGGCTTTCTTTGGGTAAATCCTCAGAGATGGAATTACTAGGTTGTATGAGATCTCTTAATTTTTTGAGGACACTCCATGCTGTGTTCTGTAGTGGCTGTACCAATTTACATTCTCGCCAACAGTGCATGAGGGTTCCAAAGCAGGAGTTTTTGTCCTTTTTGGTCATTTGTATCCTGAGCACCAGAACAGTGCCTCAAACACTGTAAGCCTCAGTAAGCTACTGTTGACGCAAACCTTTAGATGGGAACTCTCTGATTTTCCTACTAAGAAATCTAGAAACCTCCCTGCATCTTTACCCATTTTCTGCCTTTCTTTTCCAACTGGTGAAATGTTCCTTATGCTATCAAAGGTCAGCAATTTCCAGATATGTTTTGGATCTCTCCTCTTCCTGCCTTCTCAGGAGCTTCACTCCTTTGGTCATCCCCCATTTCCTGCATTATCTTTCAGTCGTTCTCTACTAGATTATTTCATTTAGTAAACAGTCACATTCTATGCCATTCTAAAATAAGAACCGGCCCTGTCCTCAAATGCCCTTTCAGTTACTGCCACACCTCCTTGCCTCCCACTTACCCATTCTAATCTTATTTTCACCTCCACTATTCAATGTTCTTAACAAAGTCAATGATTTTTTAAACATCTTTATTGAGATGTAATTCACACAGCATAAAAGTTACCCATTTAAAATATACAGTTCAGTGGTTTTAGTACATTCATAATTGTTTAACCATCACTAACTACAGTCCGAGATTCAGAACATTTTCATACTGCAAAAAGAAACCTCCTACCCATCAGCAGTTACTCCCTATTCAACTAACCTCTCTGCCCTAGGCTACTGCTGCTATACTCTGTTTCTGTAGGTTTGCCTATTCTGGACTTTTTATATAAATGGAATCATAGAGTATGTGGTCTTTTGTGACTGGCTTTTTTTTTTTTTTTTACCATTTTATTAAATCTCAACTTTTATTTCAAACTTAGTGTTTGTTTTATAAGGAGAATTTGGTAAACATAGAAAATATCAAAAAGACATTAAGAATTACCTCTACCCAACATCTCACTCCCTCCCTTGCCTAAGAGGCACATGAAGTCCTTTCTTCCCTTATCTAATTTCATTTCCAGTGGTCAGACTTTTATATTAAATCTCACTTGTGTGATATGTGGAAAGATTTCACTGAAAATGCTTTTTTTTTTTTTAACCACTGTACTAGATAACTTTCTTTTCTTCCCCAAACCACTCCCTATACATCTCAGCTTTGATCCTTGTCCTGGGTGCCTTCTTTGTTCCCTGTTTTTCAGTTTGCTTCCCCTTTGGAAGGCACTAGCAGAAGTTAAGAAGATGGGAAGAAAGTAAGGTCAGGGTGTTTGTTAACTGGGCTTCTTTCACTGGGCTCCTGTGCACAGGCTTGACATTTCTAGTGTGGACTGCTGTGTCTCTGGGATCAGAGGCTGCTCCTTCCTCCCTTGTGATTTCAGGCTTAGAAGTTGTGTGACTGGCTTCTATTGCCATAATATTTCTAAGGTTTATCCACATTGTAGCATGTATGAATATGCTGCTTTTATTTATCCATAATCAGTTGATTGGTTGGTTGTTTCTCCTGTTTGGCTATTATGAATAATGCTGCCATGAACATTCAGGTACATGTTTTTGTGTTGATGTATGTAAGGGGAATTGCTGGGTTATGTAAGAACTTCAGCATTTTAAGGAACTGCCAAAGCAGCTGTACCAGCTACCAGAATATTGTTGTGGCCTGTTTTAGAAAAACAATCTGCCAAATCTGTTATTTTTTTAATTTTAATTTTATTTTTTTAAAGATTTTAATTATTTATTTGAGAAAAAGAGAGAGAGAGAAAACAAGTGAGAGCATAAGGGCAGGGGGAGGGAGAAGCAGACACCCTGCTGAGTAGGGAACCTGATGCTGTGGGGCTCAATCCCAGGACATGGTGATCATGACCCAAGCCAAAGGCAGCTGCTTAACTCTCTGAGCCACCCAGGTGCCCCTGCCATGTCTGTTCTGGCCACATAATTCACATCCTTCACACATACACACTCCCCTGACTCCCACCCCCCCTAAAGTCTCCCAAAGTTCCATCCCTTAACAGCCTCAGGCTCAGGCTAGAGGTTTAGGAACTCAGTGAGATCAAGTGCAGGTGAGATTCCTTGGGTATAATTTCTTGATGAAAGCTCCTTCGGTATAATTCCACTTGATATAAAAATGTGGTGACTAAAAGAAGCAAACTATCTGGGCACCTGGGAGGCTCAGTGGGTTAAAGCCTCTGCCTTTGGCTCAGGTCATGATCTCAGGGTCCTGGGACTGAGCCCTACATCCAGCTCTCTGCTCAGCGGGAAGCCTGCTCCCGCCTCCCCACCTCTCTGCCTGCCTCTCTGCCTACTTGTGATCTCTGTCAAATAAATAAATAAAATCTTAAAAAAAAAAAAAAAAAGAAAACTATCTAAACCCTTCCTAGAACTCCCCAACATACAGTGGTGAGGCGTGAGATAACTTTCCTATTCTGAAAGGGTTTGGAAAACAAGAGGCAATTCTCTTTTTATAATTTCTTCCTATGTGATGCAGTCTATTTCAGTAGTCTTAAATATCATCCATAGATTCATGACTTCCGAATTTTCTATCATCTCTGAGCTCCACACTACAATGTCTAATAACTTTCACTTCATTTGATACCTTCATTAGGGTATCTCAAAGGTATTTCCAACTTAACATGCTTTAAAATGAACTCTTGTTTTCTTCTTTACCCTTTGCTTCCCACAAACCTGTTCTTTTCCTGGTTTTTCCGTCTAGGTGAATGATGCCACCATTCACCTAGTTGCTTAGACCAAAACCCAGGACTCAGCCTTCTTTTCTTTTATTTCTATATTCTAATAATCAGCAAGTTCTGTATTTTCTTTTTTTAGAATATACTATTTTTTTTTTTCAGTTTCACCTGGATTACAACAATCTCCTTATTGGCCACCCTCCTCATTCTTTCCGAATTCCTTTGGCACAGCAGTCAAAGTCATATTTTAATTAATATGTCTGGGTATGGCATGCTCTTGCTTACAACCTTCAGTAGCTTCCCAGTGCACTTTTGAGTGAGATCACTTTCCTTTCCATGATCTATATGGTTCGTATAACTGGCTGTTGCCAGTCCCTCTGACCTTACTCCCTGCCATCTTCCCTCTTTATCCACCATACTTCATCTTCTCTGGGCTTTTTTCAGTTCCTCACACATACCAAGCTCTCAGAAAGGATCTGTACACATGCTATTTTCTCTGCCTGGAATATTCTCTCCCAGCTTCCCACATCCACAGAACCGAATCTTTCTTATCCTTCAAGATATGGATTCCTGACCATCCCCCTTCTATAATTCTGTACCCTGTTTGTTTCTTTTATAAAACATCCCAATTTTAAGTTGTGTCCTGTTTGTTTACTTATTTATCATCTGTCTCCCTAACTAGATTTTAAGCCCTACTGGGTCAGAGGCCATGTCTGTGTACTCACCAGTGTATACCCAGAGCCAAGGTAGAGTGTATAGCACATAATATGCACTCAATAAATATGTGTTGAATAGTGTTTAAAGACACAATTTTGTTTTGAGACAGATATGTTAATAATTGGTAATAATATCAAATGTATTATTTCCTAATTCTTACTGAAATAGGCCTTTTTTATTTCAGTAATTGCCCTTCCTTTTTGGCTGCTGCTTTAGCCAGAGCCACATCAGACGAAGTCCTTCAGAGTGATCTTTCTGCACATTATATCCCAAAGGAAACAGATGGCACAGAAGGGACTGTGGGTGAGTACCTTTTCTACATTATTTTTTAAAAAATATTAAAATAGTCTCATGTATAGTAACCCACAGAGAATGTCTACACATATGAAATCTAATTATGTTTACCCACTTGTTGATTTTATAGTGGTAGCAAGAGAAAAAAAATGCATGTATTTCAAACTAGTCAATAAAAGGAGGGAAAAAGGGACACCTGGGTGGCTCACTCGGGTTAAGCCCCTGCTCGAGTCATGATCCCAGGGTCCTGGGATTGAGTCCCGCATTGGGCTCCTTGCTCGGCAGGGAGCCTGCTTCTCCCTTTGCCTGCTGCTCCCCCTGCTTGTGTTCGCTCATGCCCTTTCTCTCTCTCTGACAAATAAATAAATACAGTCTTTTTTTTTCTTTTTTTTTTTTAAAGATTTTATTTATTTATTTGATAGACAGAGACCACAAGTAGTCAGAGAGGCAGGCAGAGAGAGAGGAGGAAGCAGGCTCCCCGCCCAGCAGAGAGCCCGATGCAGGGCTCGATCTCAGGACCCCGAGACCATGACCTGAGCCGAAGGCAGTGGCTTTAGCCCACTGAGCCACCCAGGCGCCCCAATAAATACAGTCTTTAAAAAGAAAAAAAAAAAAAGGAGGGAAAAAGAAAAATACAGGTATATTTTGAAAATGTGATGATAATTGGAGCAAGAAATTAATTTAACAATATTATCAGAATATGGTCTGATAATATCAGAATATTAACAGAATAAATAAATGCCTAGATAAGTGGAAAGAGTAAAGTGAGAAGTGTGAAGACACAACAGAAAAGATGAGAGAGGGAGGGGAGAGAGTTTGAGCAAGACATACTTCAAATATTTAGCTTACCCTTAAGAATCCAAGTAAAAAAAAATCATATAAAAATTAATCAGTTGTAATAAAACTTCTCATAATTATATTAATTTTTTTAAAGATTTTTTATTTATTTTTTTGACAGAGATCACAAGTGGGCAGAGAGGCAGACAGAGAGAAAGGAGGAAGCAGGCTCCCTGCTGAGCAGAGAGCCCAATGCCAGGCTCCATCCCAGGACCCTGGGATCATGACCTGAGCCAAAGGCAGAGGCTTAACCCACTGAGCCACCCAGGCGCCCCTATTAAATTTTATTTCTACCAATAATAAGTAGAGTTCTACATGACAACTGTGTAATATGTGATTTAATTGTGTGGATCACTGTACATCTTTTTTCCAGGCAAATCAAGAAGCTTTATTTATTTATTTGTTTGTTTGTTTATTTGTTTATTTATTTTTAAGGGTTTTATTTATTTGAGAGAAAGCACAAGCAGAGGGAAGGCAGAAGGAGAGGGAGAAGCAGGCTCCCCGAGGAGCAGGGAACCCGATGTGGGCTTGATCCCAGGAACCTGGGATCAGGACCTGAGCCCAGGGCAGATGCTTAACCACTGAGCTTCCCAAGCTCCCTTAAGAGGCTTTATTAATGAAGGTGTATTTATTAACATATTAGGCTTATACATATTTGACAGGATCTAAGGAAATAGCAGTTTTTGTAAAAATTAGGAATTACTAGGGTGCCTAGGTGGCTCAGGGAGTTAAGCCTCTGCCTTCGGCTTAGGTCGTGATCTCAGGATCCTGGGATCGAGTCCCGCCCGCATCAGGCTCTCTGTTCGACAGGGAGCCTGCTTCCCCTTCTCTCTCTGCCTGCCTCTCTGCCTACTTGTGATCTCTGTCTGTCAAATAAATAAATAAAATCTTTTTTAAAAATTAGGAATTACTACTCAAAATTGTTAAGGAATTTTAATATTTCACTTTGTTCTATTTTAAGCATTTGCCTTTAAACATGGTGCATAAGGAACAGAGCATATATTAATGAGTAAGAATAACGAGATCCCAGAGAACTTGAGGCAGATATAGAAGTAAATATATCTGTTCTTCCTCTATCTTTCTAGATCATTTTTTTTCTAGATCATTTTTGATAGGAAATTGGCAAGAAAGGAATTCCTTCTCTTGTTTTTACTGAGAGTAATTGATTTGCTTGGAACCAAATTGCTCCAGAGTCAACTTGGATGGAATTCCTGCTACAGAGCATTGGTCTTTCCTCTGGTACTGATGCATGGTGTGAAAGCCCTGTAATGAAAGATGAGGGAGACGAACTGGGCTTCACGGCAGCCTGGGCGGCAGCTGACTCAGCTCCAGCTCGGTACAGTGACATTAACGACTAATGAGTAATTTACAGCTGCGAGGGGGTGGATTGTTACTTGGGACAATTTTCTCTTTTTTCACACCCTTTTTTATTTTATTTTTCCATTTCAAGCAGCAATTATTTATATACTGATGTTCTACACTCCCTGCAGAAGGAGAATACTTAACGTAGCAAGACTGAAGTGTAGCCCTGCATGCCGGCTTAGAACTGAACCCCCATAAGATGGCAAAGTGAGATGAAGTTTTTTTTTCTTTTGGTGGTATCATTGGTCATTCTGATTTTCTATTTTTTCAAGAGATTACCCAGTGTTGTTTCCTTGCCAGGGCTGTGATTCAGAATGATCTATTGTAATTCTAACTCTTTGCAAATCCTTAATCTCTTTAACCCAAATCCCTCAGTTTGAATTGCACTGAGGAGAATCTCCCGGGGGCAGACAGGGTTTATCCGGTATGCCAGAGTCGGAGAGGAGCATACTGGGTAAAGCCTGCACCGCTGGTTTCAAGGCACTCAAGTCCCCACTGAATGCCTTTGCCTCTCAGTTGTTTCCAAAAATAGACTTAAAAAAAAAAAATCCTTAACCTAAAGTTCTTTTCATGTTTATGTCATCTCTACCAGAGTGTTTGCTAAACAACCTTGTATCTCTCAGTACAAATTTAGTTTGGCAGATATAACTCCTCTTCAGACAACCTAAAATCAATTTGAAATATCCCAATGTAAAAATTAAAAACAAGAAGGGGAAAATTGTCACTAACACAGAGGAAATTAAAAGAAATTTTTTTTAAAAAGCCTTTATTTATTTGTCAGAGAGAGAGAGAGAGCGAGCACAAGCAGGGGGATCCGCAGAGGGAGAGGGAGAAGCAGGCTCCCTAGTGAGCAGGAAGTCCCATGTGGGACTCAGTCCCAAGACCCTGGGATCATAACTTGAGCCAAAGGCAGAAAGACACTTAACAACTGAGCCACCCAAGGCATTCCAGAGGAAATTAAAAGAATTATGAAAACTTCGTGTAAATAAATCTGAAAACCTGGGTACTTTCTAGAAAAATACAAATTGACAAACTTAAGAAGAAAGAGATTAAGATTGTCAAGGAGCTTTCTTCTAAAAAAGGACAAAGAGTAGATGATTCTACTGGTGAACATGTTCAAATGATCAAAGGTAGACAATTCTAATGGTTTTTTAAAATGAATTATCCAATTGCATATGGAAGGAAAATTTTGCAAAACATAAAACTGATACGAAAACTTGCCTGAAATAAAGCTAAAGAGGGAAATGAAAGATCAATCTAAGTATCAATTTAAAAAATCCTAAGTAAAATATTTGTATATTCTTACAATAGTTTATTCATTCATTTATTGAGGGCCTACCATAAGCTTCGCACTGTGCTGAGACCATAAACAAAACAGAAAAAATATAAAGTCCATTAGGATAATTGATATATTAAGGTCAAAAGAAAAACACCAGAATAATCTCAAAAGATGCCCAAAGAAGCATTTGATAAAATTCAATTACCCATTCCTAATTTTAAAAGTATACATAAAAAGTAGAACTAGATGAGTACATCTTGTACTTTGTAGGACAAAGTTTGGCTCAGACCAAAATCTAGTATGTATGCATAATGTGTACTTAAGAATTTTTTGGTTGCAAGCAACCACTAACACAACTCAGACTAGCTTTAACGAAACAGAATTTATTGGCTACTCTTTAACATATGGGCTACACAACTAGATTCAAGGCCTCACATGATTCATCTTAACCTAACATTTCTCCAAATCTCAGCTGTCTTCCTCCTTCCTTCCTTTCCTTCTTCCCTCCTTTCCTTCACCCCTTCACTCCCTCCCTTTCTCTCTGTCTCTCTCTCTCCCTCCCTCCCTCCATTCCTTCTCTTTCTCCCTTTTTTTCTTTTATCAAGTTGGCTCTACATCCAACATGGGGCTCAAACCATGACCCTGAGATCAAGAGTCATTTGCTCCACCGACTGAGTCAGCCAGGAGCCCCTCTTTAATTTTGATTTTATTTTCAGGCTCCATGTGGTGGCAAGATGACTGCTAGAAGCACTAGGTCATCTGCCCAGGCTCAAATCAAGCAGGAAAGTAAGAGTAACTTCACTCAGTTGCTCTTACATAAATCGCAGGATTCACTCTAACCAGCCCAGCTTGGATTATTTCCAATTCCTGAACCAATCAGTATAGCCAGAGGAATGTGGTTGTCTTATTAGCTAGACCAGATCCACATGTTTTATCCCTAGATGCACATGGACTGTGAGTAGAGAAGGAAATGTCCCTGGTAGAAAGAGGAATGTTTGCTAGGTGGCAAGTAACACATTAAAGCAAAGTTCTGACTCAAAATAGGTAATAAAGCAAAATAACTAGGAATAAATTCATTAAGAAATATGACGATCTTGGGACACCTGGTTGGCTTATTTGTAAGAGTATGTGACTGGGTTGTGAGTTTGAGTTGTGAGTTTGAGCCCCACATTGGGAACAGAGATTACTTAAAAAAAAAAAAAAAATCCTAGATCCTATGTTAAAACCCTACTGAGCAACATAAAAAGGATTTAAATTAATGAAATAATATAACTTGTTCCTAGATAAGACTCAATATGAAAAAGACATCAATTTTTTTTGCAAATTACTCTATAAATTCAAGATGATCCCAAAACAATAGCAGCAGATTTCCCCCCTCAAATTTGGCAAAATAATTAAAAAATTCATCTGGATGAATAAACATGTCAAACTACCAAGTGACATCTTTTAAAATTAATAGTAGGTAGGAAAGCTAATCCTCCTGATATGAAAACATGTTATAAAGTTATGATAGTTATAAAATAATCGCACCACTGTAGAAATAGATGGAGCGATCAGTGCAACCTATAGAATAGATGATAAAAAAGCATACATTTTTTAGTAGTTACTTTATGTAAGTTTGCATATCCATTTATTCAGTAAACATCTAATGAGCCCTTGCTATCTGCTAGGTACTGAACTATGACTAATCAAGTACGATTAAGACACAATCTGTATCTACGGTCTAATTTGGGAAATGTAGAGCATGGGTGTCAGAGTCAGACAGACCTGTGACTGAAATGGTTTTACTTGTTTGTGAAATGTTCCAGAGACAGAGGACGTAGCAAACACTTAATAAATGTTATCTATTGTTATAAAATGTGGCAAGAGCTATAGTAGATGGTGTGATGGGAACATAAGGGAAGAAGCAACTGGGAGGGGATAGGAACAGATATACTGGTTTACTAAATATTAGAGGAAACTGGTGTTGCCTCCCCTAACCAGTTGAATCTACCCAGCGCTGCCCCCAAAGACAGCACAGTGATGGAAATGTTCTCTACCTGCATTGTCCAGTGTGGTAGCCATTGGTCATATGTAGTTACTGAGCATTTGAAGTATAGCCAGTGTGACCCAAACACTGAATTTTAGGTTTTACTTAATTTTAATTAATTTAAAGTTAAATGGCCACATGTAGCTAGTGAGAAACCTTACTTGACAGTGCAGGTCTATATAGTAAGAGTAATATACAAGCCAAAGAATGATATAATGGTTTCTATTATTTGGGAATCTGAGAACTATCCTGACAGTTAATATCAGTGATTTGTTTCACCCCCCACTCCACTCTCCCTCAGTGTTTCCAAAATCAGTTGTTTTGCAGTCCTCTGTTGTGATTGAGTCAAACTTACACCTATGCTGCTGCAAAGACCAGTTGGGTTGGAGTGCTACAAATAGGTAATTGCTGGCTGAAAGAGATCGTTTCTGGCAACTGGTGCTTTAAAAAATAAAGACTGAAGTTTGTCAAAACAATAAAAATACTAGCTTGTATTTTTCCCTCTTATACACACCTTCTCAGGTTCCCCTTGTATAGGCACCTCCCCAGGTGGCATTTGCTCGCTGAACTTCCTTTCTCTTTTAAATATACCCTTGATTTTCAGTTATATAAAAATGTCAAGGGGGATAGAGCCAAAAACATGGTTTACCAACTTAACACTATGTTAATGAGAAGAAAGGCAACTGAAAACCTTGAGATAAGCTTTCTGAATATAGTCACTGTTGGAAGGATTTTGTATAAGAAAACAGGTAAATGTAGTTGCAGATTAAAGCAACAGCAGGGAAAGAAACAGAAAAGTTCCTGGGCCATTCTAGAACACAAAGTCTCTCTCCTGTGGGATCTGTGTTCTAGAGCAGAGGAGTCATGTGCAGCCATTGCCCATCTGGTACACGTTTTCTCAGGCTGTCAAGCTATATCCGATTTAGTAAAGTGAAAAAAATATAAGAATTTTTGAAGAATTCAAAATCTTTTTACCTGAGATGTAGGAATCTCTAAAATACTGGCTTGAGAATACTTAATCTCCCCTTGGTTATTTAATAGCTGCAACTTGAGTAGAGGACAGCTGGAGCCGGGGTGATGTGAGATACAGTCTCTTCAACACTGGTCAGTGTTGCCTAAAAGGTTTACACACCTGTCCATCCATTGAGGGCTGCAAGTCAGCCTCCCAAGTCAGCTTATCTACTCCACTTGATAGGTCAAGTAGTAGACTTAACAGTCTTAAGCTGAAGAACCCTCTGGTTATCATCTCCTTTGTTCCACCCATAGACAGAGTTTTTTTTGTTTTGTTGTTGTTTTTTTAAAGATTTTTTTTTATTTGACAGATCACAAGTAGGCAGAGAGGCAGGTGGGGGGGGGGAGCAGGCTCCCCGCTGAGCAGAGAGCCCAATGTGGGGCTTGATCCCATGACCCTGAGATCATGACCGAGCCGAAGGCAGAGGCCTAACCCACTGAGCCACCCAGGCGCCCTGACAGAGTTTTTTTGTTTTTTAAAGATTTTATTTATTTGATAGAGACATGGCGAGAGAGGGAACACAAGCAGGGGGAATGGGAGAGGGAGAGCAGACTCTCCACTGAGTAGGGAGCCTGATGTGGGGCTCAAACCCAGGACCCTGGGATCATGACCTGAGCCAAAGGCAGAGGCTTAGCAACTGAACCACCCAGGCGCCCCTGACGGTACTTTTTTCCTTAGAAAAGTACTTTTTTCCTTAGAGACTTTAAAAAAAACTTTTACCACATTTGTTAACCTTTAGCTAAACTATTTAAGCGATTGCCAAAAACTTTTAGGGAACTGGAAGGAGGTAAAGGGAGAGGTCAGAAAAAAGACAAAGACAAAAAAAGTTTATCAAACTCTCATTCCTGTAGTTGGTAAATAAATGATGTTTTCATAGGTCTTTCATAATCCAGTTGGTTGGATAACTACTGTTCATCTTTCAGTCATTCATTTTCTTTTTAAAGATCTTATTTATTTATTTGACGGAGAGAGAGAGAGCACAAGCAGAGGGAGCAGCAGGCAGAGGGAGAGGGAGAAGCAGACTCACCAGTAAGCTGGGAGCCTGCTGTGGGTCTAGATCCCAGGACCCTGGGACCATGACCTGAGCCAAGGGCAGACACTTAACTGACTGAGCTCCTCAGGCCCCCCTTCAGTCATTCTTCTAAGCAGGGGGAGCTTGGATCTCCAGATGATAACCACGGCAACCAACGAAAAGGGAACCAGTGCTCAGAGAACTTTGAGGGTTGGAAGAAATCCAGTTTAGGAGTAGATTCAACCCTGGACAGAGGTTTTCTCCTCATGACATAAGAATATCATAGTGGCAGCTGCTGGGTGATGATTTTCTACTGGATCGGTTGTCATTTTCTCTCTTCAGAAGCAACATTTCATTTCTCTTCAGGAGGAACTTCTATTGAGCAGGAACTTGATGAAGGTGACCTACTTCTGTCTTTACCAAGCAGGCAAGTGAAAAGCAGCTTTACAAGGCTCTTCACTGGGGGTGTCTGTGTTTCTTTTACAGAGATTGAAACAGTGAAATTGGCCCGTTCTGTCTTCAGCAAACTGCACGAGATTTGCTGCAGCTGGGTGAAAGACTTCCCTCTCCGCAGGAGACCCCAGCTGTATTATGAGACGTCGATCCATGCCATCAAAAACATGCGCAGGAAAATGGAAGACAAACATGTCTGCATTCCTGACTTTAATATGCTCTTCAATCTAGAGGTAAAGGGCCCTTCTCAAGAGTCAATGAGATTTTTAAAAAAACACCTTCACAGTCTTATTTTTCTATAAGGAGAACTTCTGATATACCTCTAATAGTATCCCAATGGTTTGGAATAGGACTGAAGACAGAGGGGCACAAGTTTGCTTGCATCAGACAATAGAAAAGAAACTACTTTATGTTATTTTGGTTTGTTTCTTTATTTTTAAGTAAGCTCTACACCCAGCGTAGGGCTTGAACGCCTACTCCAAGATCAGGAGTCACATGCTCTACTGACTGAGCCAGCCAGGTGCCCCGATTTTAGATTATTTGAATAGGTAATATATTCATACGGTTCAGATTGGAAAACAAAAATCTCTCTTTTGTCCTTGTTGTCTCGGACGCTCAGTTCCCTTCCATGAAGGCAAGGGAAGTTACTATTTTTTTGTGTAAACTTCCAGAGCTATTCTATAAACATATAAGCATCAAAGAAAACTGCCATGCCTCAATAAAGCTGTTTTTTAAAAAGGAAACTGCAGTACAATCAGATGGTGTTTATTAAGTTCCCACATTACTATGTTGTTGAAGCAACGTAAAACAAACATAAAAGGATGACTTTAAGACTGAGACAGTTTTCTGATTTACTGTGATTCTCTTTTTAAAATCTCAGTTTCTGAGATAAGGAAAGTAGATGGAATTACATTTCATGAATCTCTGTGACTGACAAATTGGATCATATGAGCCCTGTCAGCTTAATAACCATTTTCTTGTTATCTTTCTCTTCTTTTTCTATTAACTGTATTCTGTTAGTGCCAACAGAGGTAGGTTTGTTTCCTCTGCCTGTCACTTGCTTCTTTTCTTCACTCAAGTCCATAACTTAAAAATTACAATGTAGTAATTTATACAAAGCACAATATTTCCTTTATTTAGCAGCTAAATTTAAATTTTAGCTAACTGTCAAGGTCTGATAAGCAGTGATGGTAGGTTGGTAATTGGTGCTTATGTTGCAAAGATAGATCAGCTTTGTTTCCAAATTCCTTTAAAATACGTGAATATCCTTGTTTCCAACTGCTACCATGCCCATGCAAATGTAACCTTAAAGGTTAACTTTAATGTGACAAACAATCCTTCTATCACTACGCCCATTTGACTATTATACTCAGATCTGAGGGCATTGTTAATGTTCCTTGACCTGGTTGGTTTTCATTTTGCTCCAAAATCAGCCCAAAGGCCTAACTCAGAAAGGAACACCTTGCTTTAGAGAAACAGTTTTGAAGGCAATTTGGCAACATACTTAGAACCTGTATATTTTCACCACCGTTGATCTGGTAATTTCACTTTTAATTTTATATCATAAGGACACAAACACAGGAAATTCTTACATATATGTTTTGACATAAATGTCTTACATAACAATTTCAGTAATAAACTAGAAATGATCAAAGTCATAGGGAGTAACTATAATATGCTCATAAGATGTACATATTCATTTCAAATGTCTGAGTAATAATGACATGGGGGGAAATGCTAATGATATGCTAAATGACAAAAAGGATTAAAATTTTTATGTATAGTATAATTCTAATTTTGTTTTATCTAAAAAATTTATATATGTAGAAAAAAGACTGGTTATCTATGAATGGTGGGATAATATAGATTTCTTTATTAGTCCAAATAAACAATACATCACCTTTATAACAGGGAAAACTTTTTTTTTTTAATTTAAAAGGTACACTAACTTTTTTAAGGGGTCCACTTGGCTGTCTTCTGTTTCTTTGGATGCTATATTGTTTAAGAATCTCCCTACCAATCTCACATTGTTTAAAGTTATACTCTCATGGCCTCAAAAGGGTATTATTGTTCCCTCCTTCTTTGTGATGATCCCACATCAGTTCACTCATCATTTAAAAACTGCTTGGATATGCTGTTTTTCAATTTTACCCTTATCCTGCCAACTGAGTTGTTTAAAAATGAGTACTACCTTAGTATAGGTAGAAATTCTACATATCAGGACTTTTTTTTCAAGATAGTTCTGTTTAATTAACTAGTTGCAATGTCTGTGTTAATGTTGATTTCATAATATTTGGGTATTTTTACTCTATGGACATTTATATTTGGTACTTTTGTAAATGTAGTATACCCTTTAAAAAGAATATTTTCTGGGATGCCTGGGTGGCTCGGTTGGGCATCTGCCGTCAGCTCGAATCATGATCCCAGGGTCCTTGGGATTGAGTTCCACATTGGGCTCCCCCTGCCTGCCGCTTCCCTCTGCTTGTGTTCTCTCCCTCTCCCTGGCAAATGAATAAATAAAATCTTTAAAAAAAAAAAAAGGAATATTTTTAAAAATATTTTATTTGAGAGAGAGGGAGGAGCAGGGGGAGAAGGACAAGCAGAGACCCTGCTTGAGTGCAGAGCCCAACACAGGGCTTGATCCCATGACCCTGAAATCATGACCTGAGCCAGATCAAGAGTCAGACCCTTAAACAACTGAGCCCACCCAGGTGGGCCTAAAAAGAATTTTTTCAAAACACAGATATGCCTGTTGTTTTAGTAGTTCTTCCAAATCCCTAGCTAACAGGTGAGGGAAAAAGCACAAGAAAATTACCTGATTTACTTTGTATATTTGATTTCCTTTGAATGACAGGGCTCAGTTCCTAGAGCCCAAGGATTAAGTCAAAGCTTGCCCATGAAAATGATTACATACTGTTGCCTAAAGGGAGTCCAGGACTCCAGTGAGCGTTCAGTGAGCTACAGATCTCCTAGGTAAGTTAGATCTGAGATGTACACACTGGAGTTGAAGATAAAGAAGCAAACTACTTAATGGCTTAAATGTAATATTGTGATTAGGCTTCTTTTGTCAAGACACCATTGGTTTAGAAGATCCTCCTCTGGCAGTTGCCTCAGTGCTTCAAGCAGTGAATGGCCCAGAAAGTGTGAAGCTAAATCTTGGTTAGGGGATGAGGCAAATGGTTATAGGGCATTTGGACATCTGATGTGCTTTAAGTTTGGCTAACCAGTTTAGAGACTCTGTTATTTATAGTGAGTGTTCAATGTGACCATGATTTATGAAGAAGATATTATAGTTTAGAAGTATCTGTATGCTTTCATTATCTCTATTTTTTTTTTATTTTTTTTCCTAAATTTTATTTGACAGAGAGATCACAAGTAGGCAGAGAGGCAGGCAGAGGGAGAGGGGGAAGCAGGCTCCCTGCTGAGCAGAGAGCCTGTGGGGCTCGATCCTAAGACCCTGAGGTCACAACCTGAGCCTAAGGTAGAGGCCCAACCCACTGAGCCACCTAGGCGCCCCTGTCTCCATATTTTAAACAACCTAACATAATTGGTCTTGGGCTGAAGGCCAATTATTTCCTATTGTTCTCAGTTTCTAATTTTATTAGAATACTTTCATTTTGAAAAAAATACACAATCCAGAACAGCTTTTGCTCTGGATTCCTCGTCATCCTTTCCCTTCCCTCCCCCCTTCCCACAACTTATAACAGCAGTTTTGAAGCAACTGCCTGTGGGTGGTTTCCATGGTACAAGACGACAACTTTCACTGACAGGGCACTTCAGCCTGAGCTAATTGGCTACGCTGTGTTGCAGTGTTGTGTGCGTAAACACAGATGCCCCAGTACTGCAGGTATGTTAGCGGGCGATCAGGCATGTTGAAAAAGCAGCACGTTGTCTCCTTGTCTAGGTGACGGGTGCAGCAGAGAAGGAGAATGAGCTCAGTACAAGGGACTGGGTCATTTGAGTCAGGCTGTGCCTCACTTCCTTAACAGTTTCTCTTTTTCTGCTGACAGGACCAAGAAGAACAAGCCTACTTTGCCGTGTTTGATGGCCATGGGGGAGTGGACGCTGCCATTTATGCCTCCATCCACCTGCACGTTAACTTAGTCCGCCAGGAGATGTTCCCCCATGATCCTGCGGAGGCCCTGTGCCGGGCCTTCCGGGTCACTGATGAGCGGTTTGTGCAGAAAGCAGCCAGGGAGGTATGCCGTTCTCTCAGAAATTCCAACCACAAATGTACTAGCTGAGCTCACCTTGGCCCGTAGTTCAGGGGCTATTTTGGATCTTCTCTTCTGGGGCAGGCATTATTTAAAGTTCTTTCAAGCTGTATTCTTGACCCACAATATTGGATTCTGTTGTAGTTCTAATTCCCTCTTCAGGGTTTTAGTGGGGCAATATGATGTGCTGTAGAGAAACTCCTCTAAGTTATGATTTTCTAGAAAGCCAGTCCCTTGCTGGATTTGGCAGGTGAGTTTTAGCTTGCTTATTTACCAGTGCCTGTCAGCTTCACACCAGGACCATCTCTCTAAGCAGACTTTTGCTGACAAAATCTGGATACGGTGATTAAAACAATGGACTAAAAAGGAAACAGGAGCTGGATTACTCCCATACGTTTGGTTCTCAGTGGGTTGGCAGTGTTTCACTGTGTATCTCTTGAGGGAAAATTTGCTTGGAGAGCGAATCCTTAGATGATTCTTGAACTGATTTTTCTTTATGGGAAGAAAAGTCAGAGCTCATGTCCTAGTTTCTTAAGGTTAATCAGACCTAAGGTTTTTACTCTGAATGAGTGACAGGGGCTCTATATTAAGATCTAAAAGTAAAAATTTTGATCTAATTATCATTCTGGGCATTAGTATATGATTAACTACAGTACTCTATATTCATTTCTAACTGGGGCCAACAGCAAGATAATAATTTTTAATTTTTAAAAGTAATTACAGAATTATTATACATATAAAAAATAACACTCCCGCCCTATGAATTAAACATTAACTGTTTTTGAATAGGACTTGGAAAGAGCGAGGTCATCACTTAATCCATTTCTTTGATTTCATTGCTAGACTACACAGCAGCAGTGGTGCTTGGAATCAGTGAAACAATACTTCAGAACTATTTGGTATTAAACAAGGAAAATATTCGGTATTTTCCCACCTATACCCTAGGTTTAGGTGAATATGCAAATCCAACAAGTGACCACTAGGGTCTACATATACAGGTGGGGCTAGAAAACAGGAAGGGTTGTTGACCTCCGACTGTCCCAGAGTCTTGAGGGCTGGTATTGCTCTGCTCTGCCTAACTTGGAGCCATTGACTGTCATCATTTTGACTGAGGACAAGATCTGGCTCCCGAGAGGTGATCTGTAATCACCAGCGTGAAGCTAAGAGAATCACTCTGTCGTCTTCTATCCTTTTTTTCCTCTGTGTCGTCAAAATGATGACTTTTTCCTCTGACCATGTTCACCTCATTTGCTTTGCCAATGATCCTAGTGTCTCTCGGTCTTGCCAATAGTTCTTTTGAATAATTTAGGTTTGTCTCAGCAGTTACTTTTCTCCTCCTTGTGCTCCCATGTGCTGCTAACTGCTGGGAAGAAAGCAGCTATTCCTGTTGCGAAGCAGCCCTGCCTCCTGTTCTCGGCAGGGCATATGCACTGAAGTGTCTGTATCATGTGTTCCAGGGGCTGAGGCTTTGAACATTCTGTGTGGGAAGACATTTTATTGGTGGGTGAGGATTTTTAACAAACTTTCCCTATATAGGGAAAACGAGAAGTTGTTTTTCTCATTGGATACAAGGGGCCTTTTACCATCCTTGACGCATTGTTTCTAATTTAGGCCAAGTCCTTGGTAACAGAAAGTCATGTTTCTTTGGTGGTGACTCATGTCAAATGGAGATGTCATTTTAGTGTAGTAGTATCAGGAGCATTAAGTATGCTGCTACTGAGCTATTGTAGAAAAGTTTCAGGCTGTTCTTTATGCAGTGTTCCAAAGCAGAGGCCCCTAAAATTATCGTAGGTGATTTTTTAAAAATATAAGCAACTTAGCATCCCAGGGAGTATATGTTATCTCTTGGTTCCTATCTTAATATTCAGAGTATAGGAGCATTTGTTGTGTCCCAGTCAGATCCTTTGTAACGTTAGGACCCTCCCCCTGTACATATTGTAGGTCAGTAACAAAACAGAGACCAGAACATGGAAATCTTTAAGGGCTGCTGTAGTGGGCTGAGCGCTGAACTGGGAGGGAAAAGAATTTCAGTTCCGTTTTATGTGGTAATGAGTTACCCACCCTTGGAAAGGTCACATAGCCTGCCATAGTTTTCTTACCTGTACATAAAATGAAATGAATAATCATCCCTGCCTTGCATATCATGGAAAACATGGATCGGATCTGTGCATGTGCACATTCATATATACACATAAAAATGCAGAGAAATAAGAACTGCTGTTTGTTGTGAAATCAAGTTATTAATAGTCTAGCCCCCAACTAAAAGTTTGTGTTAACTACAAATTGCTTGTCAATGAGAATTTGAAGTCTGTTTATTTTTACTGACTCTAGTTTTATGAAATTACTTTCAGAGTTTAAGATGTGGGACCACAGGAGTGGTGACTTTCATCAGAGGGAACATGCTCCATGTGGCCTGGGTTGGGGATTCCCAGGTCATGCTTGTGAGAAAAGGGCAAGCTGTTGAGCTAATGAAGCCACACAAACCAGACAGGGAGGTAAGTGTGCTCTGTTCTGGGAGGGCGCACGCCACAGAGGCGGGTTTCTAGCTATTAATTAAGATTCACTTGCTTATTAGGATTATCACCATTATCTGAGCAACCATGCCCACCTTACAGAGGAGTAATAGAGAACCTTTTCCGGAAGCTGATGAGTATTTAATCTGTTGTTTACTGTTAAGGTAGATAAATAAATCCTGAATGCAATTATTTGCTTCTTTCTATTGCATTGCTGTTTAGGATGAAAAGCAGCGAATTGAGGCTCTTGGAGGTTGTGTAGTCTGGTTTGGTGCCTGGAGGGTGAATGGAAGTCTGTCGGTCTCCAGAGCTATTGGTAGGAAAAACCAATTCATTTTTGTTTCTCCAAACTGTCCTCTTCTAGTTCATTGTCTCATATTAATTCTGCTACAAAAAGGGAACCTGAGATGGTCATTTATATTATCAGAGTGCTTATTATTGTTTAAAGTAACAATTAGATAATGCCTCTTTTAATTATTTGATCAACCTATTCATTTATATACTTAAATTCCATTATTGAAAGGGAACTATATTAAGAATTGCAGAATTTACTAGTTTCTTTTTTTTTTTTTTTAAGATTTTATTTATTTATTTGACAGAGAGAGATCACAGGTAGGCAGAAAGGCAGGCGGCGGTGGGTGGGAAGCTGGCTCCCCTCAACCCCCCGCCCAAGCAGAGAGCCCGATGCTGGGCTCGATCCCAGGACCCTGAGATCATGACTTGAGCCAAAGGCAGAGGCTTAACCCACTGAGCCACCCAGGCACTGCTCTTTCTTTCTTTCTTTTTTTAATGGAAGCCTTCAATCTTTGGACACAAATCTGCTTAAAACTACGGTGATCTCCATTTCACCATTTTGGATCATATTTAACTTAATTCAATTCAGTATTTTCAAGAGAACGGAAGGCTCCTCTCCGTATATTTTACCTTGCTTCTATCTTTGTTTTCACTGAATTATAATATGACATAAACATTATACTTTTTAGGTGAAAACAATTTTTTTTAAAATGTGGTAATATAGTGATTTGCCAGATAACCCGAGGGTTTCAAAGAATCTGTCTCCCTGGGACCTAAATTCTTTAAGAGACGGGAAAGTCAGTGAAACTATCTAAAACAAGAGAGTAAACAGCTGAGCTGATTGGACAGAATGTAAGGGTGTAAGTTCAAAGATAGTCCTGTTTCCATTTTTGTTTCACTTTGGCCCCTGGGTTTATGATATTTTAGGTTTTGTGGCTTAGCTTCATTTTCTGTTTTTTAAAAAGCATAAATCAGTGTGTGTGTCATTACACGTGATATGCATGCATACTACAGTTCTTCATTCCCGCCTCCTAAAGGAATTAAATGAAGTAGTTTGACATAGGGATAATATGGATAAATGGAATTCACATGTAATCCCCCAATTTTGCTTATCGTTACCAAAATATTCCAGAACATTAACAAAATCTCAAAGGATTGATTCAGTTTCACCAGTGATAGGAGTTCCTCCCACTCTTTGGGAAGGTGCTGGCAAGCTGTGAAGTGGCCCAAATGTGAGCAGCAGAAGGCTGAGAAAGCGAAAGCTGAAAGATCCTGCAAGTGCTTCTGAAAAAAATGAGGGTTCGTTTTTATCTCAGACTGAGAGTTATTACAAACTCTGGACTAAGATCCCAGAGGGGAAATTTCTCATTTCTGAAACACAACCCCCATGTAGAATTATTTCTAACAATTCCTCTTGATCTTATAGTCTCTGTCAGAGTATCCAAAGGTATCTTTAATGCTTGTCATAGAACCAACTTTACTAGAGCATACTTGCCTTTTCTTGCTTCTAAAAATATAACACACGGGGAAACTAAAAGCAAAGGGAGCATGTCCTTGAATAAGAGATGGACTAAGAGAGAAAGCAGCAGACTCCATAGGGGAAGTGGCTTTTAGGTTGGATGTGGAAGATAGCGTATAGGGGAGGAAATTCCAGGGGCAGGGGAGTACAATGCATGGGCATCTGAAAGGGGACACCATGTTTTAGGCAGCAGCATGTACAAGGGGCTAGGGCAGAGGGTAGGAGTAATCAAAGTAAGTGCTGGTGCCAGACTGTGAAGGGGCTTATGTGCCAGGCTCTGAGTAGTCTTAGACTCTACCGGGTAAATAAGCGGAGATGCCACATGATCAGACTCATAAGGCATTTGTAATGATGGTATGAAAAAGACTAGAGTAGAAAGCTTAGATGAGATCACTCAGGTGCCGTTTACACCGTTTCTTAGAGATGAAGGCAGCTCAAGAGGGATACAGAGGTGGTATAAGTTGATCAGACAGAAGTTGAGTTTGTGGGGATGGAGGAAAGCGGATTTCCAGGTTTTCGACTTGTGTGACCAGGAAAATGATAAAGTATTTGTAAAAAAGTAACAGCTGTTTGTGGGGTGGGGAGGAGGGTAGATGATGAGTTCATTTTGGACAGATTTTACATCCTAGATACTTGTGTGATATTTTAGGAGAGAGAATTGATAAGCAGCTGGAAATACACATCTGAAGATGAACAGAATTCTGAGTTGCAGATAAGAGATATGGGAACTCATCCCATTTTGGCAATAATATTAGCAGTCTGTGAAGTGCTATTATATATATTAGTTGAAATTACAGGCTCAGATGGCATTGCCCAGAAAGAAGGTGTAGTGTGATGAGACACCAAGGATGAGACTCATTACTTAAGGTAGAAATACACACTGAAGTCATGCTCTCTAGGTTTGAATCTTGGCTTTGTCACTTTACAAGCTGTGGGCCTTGGGAAATTAATTTCTTTGGTAAAGCAGGAATACTAACACTAAATGGCTCACTGAGTTTTTGTATACTACACAGTATACAAATGGTACACTATGCACCCTACTCAGAAACCTGCCTGGCAGTTTAGCACATGATGATTAGTACTATTAGTAAGTGAAGGAGCCAGTGACGAAAATCAAGAAGGGATCAGAGATCTACAAGTGGGCTCTCTCAGACACTAGGAGAAGAGGGTTCCTAGGAGTAAGTGGTCACAGGGCCAAGTGCTATAGAGGTCAGGTGAGAGGTGGGTTAAAAAAGACATGGAATTTTGAAAACAGAAATTAACTCGTAGTGTAGGAGAGAAATGTTTTGGATTAGTAGGTGGGAAAAAAAAACCAGAAAAATCAGGTGACAGAAAATGACCACTAACACAAAAGAACATGTATAGATTTAGTTTCTTGGGCAATTTAGTGGTAAAGGAAATAGTGTGGTGGCCTGAGGGAAAGAAAGGGTCACTTTTATTTATTATTTTTGTTTTTAACATAAGGAGTTTGGATCAGAGTATGTTTGTAGGATAAAAGATGAGAGCAAGTATAAGACATTAGAGATGAGAGCGACAGAAGCCAGAGTCTTCGAGAGTCAGGTCCCAGAGCACAGGTCAGCTTTGAGAAGGAAGAGCAGACCTCTCCTCCTGACAAAATGGTAGGTGATACAGTGAGTCTCTCTAGATTAGAACAAAAGGGAGGGGTAGGAATTGAGGGAATTTAGGCCTGATAACCTTAATTTTCTTTGAAGTGGGAAATTAGGTCATCTACCAAAATCCAGTAGCTTAATTGGAAGAGAGAGGTGAAGAATGTGAGAATAAAATCGGGACCTAAACAGGGACAAGAAAAAGGACTCCTGAGCAGAGTTCAACTCTACTTAGAAAATAAGTGACACTTAAAGCTTTCAAATTGAAAAAGCTTTTCAACTGTTTCTCCTCACAAGCCCTTCAGATTTATGATTCCAAGTTGACAGAGGCATGATACATTTGCTAGCATATGGAGAGAGGAGGTTGAAGATGAAAGGATGCTGCCATTTCTACCATGAAATGGATAATCATGCCCTCCTACCAAATTTGGGGGCGAGATGTCATGAATTCGACATCCAACAGTAGAGCAGGTGAAAAGTCAGAATTTTGGCAGGATTTCCCTGTGCAAATCTTTTTATGTTCTGTTCCAAACAGTTGCAGTAGCCTTTTAATTGAAGCACTAAAACAAGATTTTCGGGAACAGTATGACTCAGATCACATTTATTTTCGGAGCTGGGATTCAGAAAATAATAATGATGATAATAACAGTCAGGTGGAGTAAGGGATGGGGAAATTTAGTAAAGTGGATTGATTGGTGGAGAACACTGAATCTCATGATTGAAGTTTTGACTGATGCCTCCCAGTAGCCTATGAGAGCTGAAGTATGAAATTGATGGACTCAAAACCATGTTTGAGGGAAGATGGCTCTGGCAGCTGTATGAAAAAGACTAGTTTCTTATCTAGTATCTGTCGTTCTGAGTGTCCCATCATGAAACCTACTGGATAGGGCACATGGCCACATATCCACACCAGTTCTAGCAGTTATCTCTAGGGTGCCTACTGAGTTTTGGGGGCCTACTGGAGGATTAAACAGGGATGGGAAATGTCAGAGAGAACCTAGAACAGATACCAGAAGTGGTGATGACAGAGCCAGATAATTTATGTATAATTATCTTCATTTTATCATCCCATAGTCCAAAAGCTATTTTAGTATTACAGAGAGGACGGTAACTGATGAGGGCCTACAAGTAACCAATGCTAGGATTTGGATCCAGGCAGTCTGACTCCAGGGCTGGCATCTTTAACCACTAAGCTATATGCCATTACTTTACAAATGATAAAGCATTTTATAAATTTGAACTACTGTTTCCTAATTATGGTACTCTAATCTAAGAATTATTGCTAAATGCTGTTTTCTATGTAAAAAAGTAGTAAATGAGTATCCCTTGTTGTACTACTAAGCTATATGGTTACTTAATAGGCTAGGGACCCTTTGGCTAGGCTCTCTCCAAGTGTCCAAAGGAAAACAATGAATGTAGAGTCAATGGATCTGGAAGTGCTCCAGATCTGAAAAATCCAGAATGCACTGGAGATGATCTTCTGTCTGATAGACAGGAGACCTTAGGCCCACACTAGGCTAGGTTTCTATCTCCAATCCAAGCACCCCATATATAGCTACACATCACTCCTTAACAGTTGCCTCTGTGTCTTTGCTTAATGCTATTTCTTTACCCGAGGGCCCTTCTCTGCCTGCTGACTAACTTATCCTTCAAGGTCCAGCTCAAATGTCATTCTGTAAGTGGATGAGCTAAACAAAGGAGAAATAATGACCCAGCAGGGCCTTGGGAGTTCTCACAGTTGTTCACAAGTGGAGGATGAACAACAGCAATAAAGACGGTGGCGCGCAGGAAGAGGGAGGGTGTTGATCAGAGACAAATGAAGACAGTCCCTAAGAGGAGAGAAATGTGGTCATACATTTTCCAGTTATTCTCTAGAAGTTACAGTAAAGCAGCATTAAAAAGTAGATAGCAAACTTGACTGGGAACCGAGAGACTTACGTTGTAGTTCTCGTCTGAATATTGGGATGACTTTTCCTGGCTTGACGGGAATTGGACTTGATCTTTTAAGATCCCTTGTAACTCAAACCTTTCTCTGTGCTAGCAGCATAAAGCTATTAATTTGAAAACAAGGACAGAAAATTAAGTATTTAAGAGAATAACCACAACTTTGTTTTTTAATGTGGATTTGTTCTCAAATCTCAATTAAATCAAACTTTACTATTAGTAAAAGAAGTAAATCTGTTAACCAACAAAATTTTTCTATGTAACACTGAGTTTTTCAATACAGCAAAAAACTTAGATTTGACATTTATTGCCATGCTCAGCTAAGCCTAAGTCATAGCTAGAGACACAAGATGCAGAGTGTAAGCTATTGAGAAATTAAGCCCAGTGAATGGCAGTTATTTAAGAGTAAGGAGTGAGCAGCATCTCATTAACAAAGAATTCAAGCATTTTATCTGAAACTCGTTTATAAATTCTTTCCAGTAAATTCAGATCACAATCCAGTAAATTGTGATCAGTCACAGCATTGGCCATAAACATTCTTACATGCAAGGTAAACCAAAATCTGACCTCCTTTCTAATTCCCACAGGAGACGCTGAACATAAGCCATATATCTGTGGGGATGCAGACTCTGCCTCTACTGTTTTGGATGGAACTGAAGACTACCTCATTCTGGCCTGTGATGGCTTCTATGACACCGTGAACCCTGATGAGGCAGTGAAAGTTGTGTCTGACCACCTGAAGGAGAATAATGGAGACAGTAGCATGGTTGCCCACAAATTAGTTGCATCAGCTCGTGATGCTGGGTCAAGTGATAATATCACTGTTATTGTGGTATTCCTGAGGGACATGAACAAAGCTGTAAATGTTAGGGAGGAATCAGATTGGACAGAGAACTCTTTTCAAGGAGGGCAAGAAGATGGTGGGGATGATAAGGAGAATCATGGAGAGTGCAAACGCCCTTGGCCACAGCACCAGTGCTCAGCACCAGCCGATCTAGGCTATGATGGGCGCGTGGATTCATTCACTGATAGAACTAGCCTGAGCCCAGGGTCCCAAATCAACGTGCTGGAAGACCCGGGCTACCTAGATCTCACACAAATAGAAGCAAGCAAACCTCACAGTGCCCAGTTTTTGCCACCAATTGAGATGTTTGGTCCTGGTGCACCAAAGAAAGCAAATCCTATTAATGAGCTAATAATGGAGAAAAAATCAGTTCAATCATCATTGCCTGAACAGAGTGGTGCTGGAGAGTTTCCCTCTTTTAATTTGGGTTCAACAGGGCAGCAGATATACAGAATGGAGAGCTTGTCTCCTGTCTGTCCTAGGTTGGAAGATGAACAATTCAAATTCCTGGAAAAGAGAGTTTCCAGATTGTCTCATTTACGCTGTCGTTATTCAAAGAGACGGCATGGATTCACGTTTAACCCAAAGTTGTATTCATTTATGTCTGCTCAAGAGCCTTCCCACAGAATAGGCACTAGTCTGTCCTCACTTATTCGAAGTGGGAAGAGAACTAGGATGTTCAGAAGTCTTCTGCCGTGGAGGCAGAATATTTGGAAAGGACCTAGTGCAAACATGATGAGGAAGCTCAGCAAGAGTAATGATATTCCAGACCCAGGTGTCCCCTGGAGCTATAAAATATAACCCTTCCTCGTTCGAGTAGGCCAGCTAGCTCTCCCCCAATAAAAACACCACTATCAGAGTAGAAACAAGGTAGACATTTCTGAAATATATGTGCTTCATTATGAAACCATGGATGGCTCAATTCTTAAATGTAAATAGATCTCTAGGAAACTCAAAGTAGTGTTTTCAATCAAAAAAAAAAAAAAGTATTGGCGGTTTCACTAGCAAAATTATACAACTGGTCCCTGTGATGTGTCTCCACACCTACATATGACCCCCACTTTACTATCCCTTCACATCACTAGTGGAAGCTTGTGAGTTAGTTATTTTAGTCAGGCTATCTAGTGTCAAAATCTCAATGCAGGTGAAATCTGGTTTGATGTGCCTAATATATCTATGGAAAACTTAAAGCAGAATCAGATGTAGTTGGGGGATGTTCCTCAAAAGACTGGGGACTATGAGGGAAACCCTCCCCCTCTTTTTTCGGTTGGTAAAAGACCAAAAGCCATATGGGTTTTAACTGGTTACAATGAAAGTAGAAAACTAGTTTCAAAGTGTCATTATTTTCTGACTTGTGAGGAGGTATACAGTCAAAAAGATTTACTAATTTTTTTTCCTGTAACATAAAAGATTATAAAAATTTTCTGAATTAAAAAGTACTTCCTAGGGCTGTGTAGCTATTTGGGAGTTTCATAACCTGTTATGGTGCTTTGGGCGGGATTTTTATTATTTGTCATTTTAGAAGACCGCTGTCAACTGGTTTTAACCTATGATGCTATGATATTTTTCACTGTACCTTCATCTCAGGAATAAAACTGGTTTAATGGAGATGATGTTAGGTACAAATATACTAGAATCAAGTTGCCATTTAAAAAGGAAAAATCAAATAGTATTTCTAAGTTCACAGACAGCAAGGGCATATACTACTACAAAATAAAAAGTGGTTTTGGAGAATGAAAAAGACTGGTTTTAAGTTCTCTAGCATTGTTTCCCCCAAGGGAATGAAGTAACTGGTGTGAAAAAGGTTGAAAGTACTGCCTAAAGTGAGCCCAGAGGCCAAGTGCAAAGGAGAAGGCAGGTAAAGGGAGACCAATGTCTATTTAGTTATGAATGGAGAAAGCTCCAGTCCTGCTACAGGCAGCTTCAGACTGCAGAGAGGACTCTTTCTCATTTCAGTAGTTACTTACATTTGATAATTTGAAGTTGTCTGCTTTTTGCCATTTCTGTAGTTTCAAGCTAGAAGCATATCTTCAACTAACAACAGCAGATAAACTAGTAATCAGATTCAGTCAGCAAAGCAGCCTCTGATTCTCTTGAGAATCTTGAGTATCACCACATGACCTCTTTTCCTCCCCTAGTCAACTGTGGACCAGCCATGCCAATGGATAAAAGCTGCCCCCTCACTCACACCACTGGGGGGCACCAAATGCTCTTGCCGAGAAATGTCCACTGCCTGTGTTTTTACAAAATAATACAATTACTTTATGTTCCCCAGGCCCAAAATGGAAACTCAGATTCCTAGACTTTAAAAACAAAGGACTGTAGCATATTCTGGAAGCCAGTATAGCTATAGCAAATACACAAAAACTTCAAAGATCAGATTAATCTGTAGATTTTATTTTTAACAATTTTGGATATAAGTGGAGATTTTCAGTATTTCTCTTGATTTTGCAGTCATTTATTCTTTTTCTCAAGTCCTGTGACATGTGGCTGAGGAGGGAATAAACGTGGCTCTTTTCACCAGAATCCTTTCACCAACCTGATGTTTGACCCCCATACACGGACCTCACTCACATCTGTCATTTTCTGAAGCCTAGATCTTGTTAACAACCCATCAGGTGCAGTGTCAGTTTCAGATCAAATTATCTAAGGAAACAAGAAAATAGGCAGAATATTGGTACATATTACAATCCAAAGCACTTACCTAAATTAAAATTTTTGAAGATTTTCTATAGTTGTCCATTGCTACTGTTTTTGATCAGAAGAAGGTGAAAGGAAAGATACAAATGATAGGTTTCTTCCAGTGGGGAAAAATGGTTGGATGAAACTCAGATGAATACAGACCACATCTTTAAGGGTCTGAATTCTGTAGATCTGACTATATAAGCAGTGTTAATTCCATTTTTCATACCAGTAGCCCTCTAGAAAATAAAGCAAAGTAGTTCTATAGTGTGGTCAACTTATAAACCAATATTGTGAAAAATAGCAACTATTCATTTGTTCACAACATGCATATTTATAGAGTAGTTAGGTACCATTTGTAAGGTAAGTCCTTTAAAATTCTATAATATTAAAGTAGTGGTTATTGGTATGATATATGCTGCTCTTGGTTCTATAAACTAGGTAAAAAAGCAGTGCTTTGTGAAATGCAGTGTTATATCTTAATGCCACTGGTGATAGAAAGTAGTTCCCTTCAGTTCAGATCCTGTGCCCTTATTTGCTGCTTGCTAATGTAAGCAATAAGTACCCCTCTAACTAATGGTATCTACACATTCTGTAACTTGTATTTAATGATGGTGTATCTGGTGACTGTAAAAATATTAGACAGTATAAAAGTATATAATATATATTAACTGTTAATGCTGAGGTAATAGTCTGTGAAATACGTGTTTTGTACTTTTACTAATTGTGTAATTGTGGTGGTGAAAATCCTACACTCAATCCTTAAGAGTGACGGTATCCCTTTTTCAATTTAACATGATCTGCATCAATTTGTTTGCCTGCTACAGTGTTAGAATAGGAAATAGTAAAACAAATACAAACAAGAAAGTGTAGTACTCGTTAGGGAAACAGACTTCAAGTTACCAAATGAAGTCATTACAAACTCCTTGTACATTCACTGTGAGTTTCAAAGGGAATCAGTCCCTAACTTAAAGGTTTCCTTTGTTCACTTTCTAGATGTGTACTTTTGAGGGATATCTGAGGTTTAGCAACATTACAGCACCAAACACTGGGGAAATTAATCCCACTTACATCTGTGCTAAAGAGGATGGTGGAAACACATATGTATATACCTTTTCTTTACCTAGAAGTGCCATCCACTGTCCTTGAATTAATAAGATTAGTTTCTGTTGCATTTAACTAGGAGGATCCTTGAAAGTAACACCTTTTCCAAGGACAATGTCAACAATGTCAGTGTCAACACCGAGTCTGATTCTGACCACATTTATAGTGGTATAATGTCAATGTGGTGGTATAGTGTCACGCCGCATCTTCATGACAACCATACTCCATTGTTGGAACACTGTGCCAGTAAGAAATGCAACATCTGATGGGCAGATGAAAATGATGCATAAAGAAGTTCAGTGTTTACAGATAAAACTGCTGTGGTTCAAGAATTTCCTTCCCCATCAAAGCCTTGCCAAGGTTTTGTGAGAAAGTGACCTGTAAATTATTATTTTAGTGTTTAAATATAATTTATTCACTCGACCATTCTTGCCTACACAAGGCCATAAAGGGGGATACTATAGCTTAGGTCACACCATTGTTTCAAACAATTTTTCTTTGAGTCATAAATTAGCAAAAGAACATACTTTTTTTACCTTTTAAAATCATGTCATATTAATGGACAAATTACCCACTCTTCTGTTCTGACCTGTGAATAGCTTAAATGTTTTTCTTTCCAAAGTAAGATACCGCCAGTATTATCACATGACTATTTTCCAGACAAATGGTACTGTGTTGAAAAATAATTACTTCATCTAGCAGCATTTTATCTTCTATTTTGAAGACTATTTATTGTACTAATTAGGAAAAAGCAAATAAGACAGGGAACTCCAGACTGACACAGCAGTTGTTCTGGAAAAGGAAATACTCTAATAAACTCTGATGTATTAGATAACCCACAGATACATCATTGTTAACTCTTACTCTAGGTGCTCTTTGGTGAGAGATAGGCTTTGTTCCCTTGTTCATGACATTTCTCTGCAAAGAATTCTCTATGGAGTGAAGCAAATGAAGTGAATCATTTCTTACCAAGTAAATTTATCAATTTACAGACCTGCTCTACAGCTCACTTTTGAGTTAAGTTGTAATCATGAGTGGTCCTTCATATTTTATTTATTAAAACTGTTTATTCAGGTAAGATGTATGTTGAAATTCTGCCAATACCTTAATAAAACCCAGCAATTTAAACCACATGTCATTTGTCTTTTTTATTCAAAGGAAAGATAATTTACTTAGTGCTAAGGTTAATTATAGCAATGATGAACCTCAAACCAAGCATAACTCCTAACCTAGATTAATTCAGACTCTGCAATACAGGTCTCAGCAGGAGGAAAGGCCTGCCATTTTCAGGTGTAAAAACAATTCACCAAACCATCTACTGCCCTACACAAGATGTGTCACTTTCAACAAAATATATAAAGCCATATGAAAACAAAAAGTGTGTTCTGAAGACTGAAGAAATCATCAGAACCAGACTCCCTTAATACGACAAAGCAATCTTGAGAAACAAGAACAAAAAGTATCACAATCATAGATTTCAATATCTACTCTAAAGCTGTAGTAATCAACAGAGTATGGTACCGGCACAAAAACAGACCTAGTAATCAGCCGAACAGAATAGAGAGAGCCCAGAAACCCACAAGGTCAATCTATGACAAAGGTAAAAGTACACAAGAGGGAAAAGTCAGTCTCTTCAATAAATGGTGGTAGGAAAACTGGACCGCACACTTTACATGATACACAAAAATAAACTCAAAATGGATGACATACCTAAATGTGAGACCTGAAACCAAAAAATCATCTCCTAAAAAACAAGAAGTAGAAACAGACCCGTAACTACAGAGAACTGATGGTTGCCAGAAGAGAGGGTCGTAGGGACATGGATAAAGGGGAGTGGGAGATACAGGCTTCCAGTTACGGAATAAGTCACAGGGATAAAAGGTACAGCATAAGGAATACAATCCGTGGTATTGTAATAGCGTTTTATGGTGACAGATGGTACTGTCACTTGGGAGCATAGCATACTATATACAGATGTTGAAATCACTATGTTGTAATATCAACTAGACGTAAAAAAATACACAACTCTGGAAAAAAAAAACCCAAAAACAAAAGAACCAGACTCTTATGACAAAGGTTTAGGAACAGAGAATTTAAAATAACTATGGCTAACATGTTATGGAAAAGATCACCCAAGATCTTATGGGTGATTTCAGCAAAGAGAAACTATAAATAGAAATGCTGGAAATGAAAAACACAGATGATGAGTGATTTGGACTGGCTAATCAGTGGATTGTACATTGCCAAGGAGAAAATCGGTAAACTAAGATAAACCAATGAAAATTACCCTAACTGAAAAACGCGTGTACATGCACACGCACGCACATATACACACACAATGAAGGAAAAACGAAGACAAAATAGACTCAGAGCAGAACATATGTAAGGTCTGCAGAACAACATCAGTCTAACATATGCATAACTGGAATCCAAGAAAGAGAATAGGGCAGAAGAAACATCTGAAAGATGGCTGAGAATTTTTGAAAATTTAATGACAAACCTCAAACCATAAATCCAAGAACCTCACAGAATACAGAGCAGGATAAACACCAAAAATACACACCTAGGAAAAAGAAATCCCTTCCAGATGGTTTCACTGGTGAATTCTACCAAATATTTTAAACACACATTTTTTACAATTACAAAATACACAATTTTATACACTCTCTTAAGATTTATTTTGTAAGGTCAGCATTACTGATACCAAATCAGATGAAGACCGAAAAACCAAACTACAGACAAATATCCCTCATGAGTACAGATGCAGAAATTCTCAGCAAACGATCAGCAAAACCAGTATCACTTGTTAGAATGGCTAAAATAAAAAAATGCTGACGGGAGAAGTGTTTACAGGATGCAGCTAGAACCCTCATATGTAGTGCTGCTGGTGATGTAAAATAGCACTGCCGCTTCTGGAGAAGTTCAGCAGGTTCTTACGAAGTGAAGCAGTACGTACAATGTAACTCACTGAAATGAGTTCTGACATCAACTACCTGGAGTTAGGCCAAATTTCACAGTTTAAAGGCAAAGTCCTCTCACTTCAAGCACCAGCTGCCAAGTTTGGGGGCCCCAGGCCACCCTCATTTCTCACAAATGACTACAAATTTGGGGGTTCCCACCATCCCCCCTCAGGTTTGAAAGTTTGCAAGAACAACTCACAGAGCTCAGGGAAATACTCTACTTACAGTTTTATTATACAAAAGGATATATATCAAAACCAGGCAAAAGGATGGACATATAGAGGTCTAGAAGAGTACACGTGTGAAGGTTCCTTGTGATCAGGCATTTTATCCTCCCAAAACAATGGATGACAGTACAGAATACTGTCTACCATGGAAGCTCATCTGAGTTTCAGTATCCAGAGATTTCACTGGGGTTTCATAAGGTAAGTGTGACCGACTCACTGGCAATGAAGCTGAACTATTCACGTTGATACAAAGTGACTATAGCCCCAATCCTCTAATCCCATGATTAGTTCTTCTACTGTTCCAGCCCCCACTCCCTGTCCTGAGTTATCTCATTAGCATAAACATTCAGGACCCACCATAAATAACAAAGACACTTCTATCATTCTGGAAATTCCAAGGACTATAAGAGGCTATATCCCCGGTGCCGGATTCTTTATTACACACATATCCAGCAATCCCATTCCAAGGTATATATTCCTCTAGAGAATGAAAACACTTTCACACAAATGTTTTTAAGATTCATAATCACCCTAAACTGGAAATAACCCAAACATCCTTCCAAGGGTAAATCAACTGTGGTATACCCATATAGGGAAATACTACTCAGTAATAAAGGAATAAAGTACTGATTCACACAAGATGAAACTTAACTGCATTTTGTTAAGTCAAAAGCTATCTGCTGATTCTAGTTAAATGACATTCTGGAAAAGGGAAAACTAAAAGATCATGACTGCCAGCAGTTGTGGGGGGTACCAGGGAGGATGTGCCTCGTGTGAGGGAATTCTGAGGTGGACTGAACTGTCTGATGTAGTATTATGGTGGCAGATACACACGACTCTCTATCTGGCAAAACCCACATATATTGCACTATATCTCAAAGACTGAACTTTAATGTATGTAAATTTAAAGATCAACCAGGATATGTGGGGAGAACAAAATGCAGACTATAACAGATGAATCTTACTTTATTACAAATGAATCATATAATCACACTGAAGAGGATGGTGCAGAAAGGAACTAATGTAACTCTGAACCTTAGGACCTAAATAACTTTAGGAAAGTGTCTGACATGATACTGAAGGCTAAAAAAAAACAACTGTATGCCAACACTATACTCAGTTGGTAAAATTTGTTCCTCACAAGGGTTATAGGTCAGCAGTGGAGAAACTGCTTGGTTTTTATGTTACAGTTGAACAAATAAGTAAGTAAACAGTAGCTAATGAGAGCCAAGCTGTTAGAGAAAGATAAATAAAAGGGGAGAATAAAATGAGCACTGTGGAGTTGGGACTGGTATTGTAGGCACCAATACAGACTCCTGGTTTATCTTCATAAAACATACTTACACAAACATGCAAAGATATATAGAGCTGTGTTTGCATGAGTAAGTATATATGGTGGTTTCTATTCTAACCACTGAGAGGACCTAAAAGCAGTGACACTCTAGTAACAGTAACCACACCTAAACATCCAATCTTACTTTCTAAATACCACTGTCCAGGAAAAAAAAAAAATGGGTCAGAGAAAAGGAGAAAAGACCAGGTAAACTTGCAGCACCCAGTAGGGGGAGAGGAGGGAAAGAAGGGAGGGTGGGAAGAAGGATGGAACATACCAAAAGGATACAAAAGCGGACTTGAATTTCTGGTAGCCAAAACTGGGACAAACTGAACTGTAAAATAATAATATTAGATCATAAAGAATAAAATAAGTATCTACACCAAAATCATACTAATAAATAAAGGGTTGTATAAAAAAAAAAAACTAAATGGGGAAGAAGGGACAACTTTTCATTACAGAAACCCAGTGCATAAGAAATTAGAGAAAGAGAAAATCATTAGAACACTGCAGTAATAACTGTTGTAGGCAAGATCCACTGGTGGGTATTAAAATTAGTAAGAGAGAAAACAGAAACAGAATATTTGCATAGTCTCAAAGCATTTGTCCCCAATATTTAGTAATTACAAAGGGAAAAACCATAAATAGTGGGAATCCTGGCAGACATCACCTTGACCAAGTAATCAAGATTGACATCATCAAAAATAAATATCTGCATTATACAGCCCCTGATATAAGGCACTGAGAAGGGAACATCACCTCTGTGGTAGCCTTTCCAATAAATGCTTAACCTCAGTTAAATATAAGAAAATAGCAAACAAACCCATATAGGGTTTTATTTTATTCTATAAAATAATTGATGTCTTTAAAAAAACGTTAAGGTCATGAAAGAAAGTAAAGACGAGGAACTGTCATAGACAGGAGGACACTAGGGAAACACGACAACTAAATGCACTGTGGGATGCTGAAGTGGATCTTGGAACAGAAAAAAGGCATTAATGAAATAACTGGTGAAATCAGAACAAATTCTGCAATTAGTAGTACTGTAAACAAGACTAATTTCCCAGTTTTGATTACTGTTCTACAGTTACAGAAGACATTAACAAAAGCAGAAGCTGAGTAAGCTCGGTAACAGGTATATGGGAATTCTCTCAAGATTTCTGTATCTCTTTTGGTAACTCTAAAATTATCTCAAAATAATAAATAAAATTATCTGAAAATAAAAGTTAAAAATTGGACAGTTTTTAGTTTTTTAATTATTAGGTAAAAAAATGCTGGGTTTGGTTCAAGTGTGATGAATTGAAAAATGTACTAGGACCAGCAATTCACTCCATCCTTGTGAGTGGTGTTGAACCTTGAAAGAATCACCTACCCTCCCCGAACTGCATGGTTCTGTCAAACGGGTATGACACTCATGTCATCTACCTCAAAGGTTACTTAAGGATTCACTGACACAGTTGGTCAAAGTTGTCTAGAAACAGTATGTTTGCGCACAATGCAAGCAGTAACTACTACATCCTTAGGCCCAAGAGAACACATTTATTAAGAAGAAATTTTCCACAGGGCACTTGGGTGGCTCAGTCGGTTAAGCATCTGCCTTCAGCTCAGGTCATGATCCCAGGGTCCTGGGATCGAGTCTCGAATCCAGCTCTCTGCTTGGTGGGAAGCCTGTTTCTCCCTCTCTCATTCCCCCTGTTTATGTTCCCCCTCTCTCTGTATCTCTCTCTGTCAAATAAATAATAAAATCTTTATCGCTTCTCGGCCTTTGGCTAAGATCAAGTGTAATAATAAAATCTTAAAAAAAAAATTTCCAGGAATAAATGTGAGATAAAAGTACTAAATACTGGGGGCACCTGGCTGGCTCAGTCAGTAGGGCATGTGGCTCCTGGTCTTGGGGGCAGGAGCTCAAACCCATGTTGGCAGTAGAATTTACTCAAAAAACAAAACAAAACTGAATACTCAAACAAGGTAATGGTGGAAGGAAAGACTAAGAACTACTATGCTCTTTGGCTAAAAGGGTAAAAATATAAAGAAGAAAAAAAGGAAAGAGCAAAAGAAAAGATGGGAACTGTTAGGATACACGAAGTGCCAGAAAGTAGCAGCAGAGCAGAGGAACTCATGAAGCACAGACTGCAGGTGATGACGGTTACAAGGAGGGGTGGTGAATGGGAGGGATCGATTTTGAGCCAAATCTCCTGCAGACCAGATCATGAACAACCAATGGGGAGAGGGAAAAGGAACCTTTTCCTATGACTTCTTCCCTCACTCACAGCTACCAACAATCTAGCAGAGCCAAAGCAGGCACACCACACCAAGGAAGAGGGAAAACACAAGGCTTCCTGGCACCACTGAGGAATCTGGTGCAGACTTCACATATAACAAGGCTAGAAACTGGGAAAGGAATTCTGTTTTTCAAAGATCCCACTACTAAAAGCCAAGGGGTCCTTCATCTTTTAAGAAATCTTTTGGTCTTTCAGGTTTATGATTCTGTAAGGGGATAGTAGCTACCCATCACCCCATACCACAAAACAAAGCACAAAAGAACTAATCAAATGTTTTATCTTTTTGACTTAAAAATCATGCTTTTTAAAAGCCTAAACCTCTATACTAAAAACACATGAAGTTCCCATTAATATCAACAGAGCAAAGGCCAGCAAATTTTATCTGTGAAGGGTGTGAGTAAGTATTTCAGGCTATGGGACCAATGCTTTCCTTAGCAGCTACTCTACTTGTAGCGTACAAGCAGCTACTGATAATCCATAAATGAATGGATGTTAACTGTGTTTCAGTACCATTGTTTACACAAACAAAGAGCAGTAGGGATTTGGCTCAAGGACAGCAGTTTGTCTACCTAGAGAGAATGCCAAACACTTGTTAACTGACTCCCAAAGATTTTCTTCAATGGACTGTAAGAATTTATATAAACGGCATATTTTTTTTTAAGATTTTATTTATTTGACAGAGAGAAAGATCACAAGTAGGCAGAGAGGCAGGCAGAGAGAAGGGGGGAAGTAGGTTCCCCACCAAGCAGAGAGCCCGATGCGGGGCTCGATCCCACGACCCGAGCCCAAGGCAGAGGCTTAACCCACTGAGCCACCTGGGTGCCCCAAGCTGCATGTTTCTTACTATTTTATAATTCTCAAACAACATGACTTGAAGTGAGTTGGAGCCCAACAAAAGAGACATGATTTTCTTTACCACAATAGAACTGCTTCTGAGTACTCATTCTGTCCTTTAGTTACCCTACTAGTTTCTTTTTGAAACAGGTTGGTAAAACCTGTTGTCAACTTTAATTATGAAATAGAGGATTTTATACCAGGAGAGCAGGTTCAATATTTCTTTAGAAACTTGCATTTTTTTGCTTTTCAAGAAATAGATTTTATTCTTAAATATGGAATCAGAATATGGTACAAATAGTTTCCTAAAATACACGAGAATATGCCAATTAAGCTCAAAATATTTTCCCTCCAAAGTTTTTGTGCAAGTATAAAGAACTAAATACCTTCAAATTTTCCTGCAGCTGTAACAAACAAAAATAATCTTGATGATGTAGTGAATTCAAATTCTACCAAATTAAAAGGGTCTCAACCAGCTCTCAATTCATCTAAAATAAGGGCAGTACTCCTGATTGTTTTTATACATAACTTGAAAGCATAAGAAAAGCCAGAAAAATACTCAAGATCCAAATATATCACAGTCCAAATACCACTATCCCATTCTAGGGAATCCACAAACTAAAAAAACCTCAAGATCATGAAAATTAAGAGCAAAGGTTAACAACATTTGGATTTAAAAAAGTGTACCTCCTCCCAATAAAGTCAGAGGGATACCTCAAAATGCTACTATATAGATTAATGACCCAAGAGAAACTCCTGATTAAATCACCCATGCTAAAAGCATTTACAAGTAAATTTCCCCAAATGCATAGTCTTTTCTCGGGCTTTTCTTAGTTCTTAACCACATGTAGTTTTCCATATTTTGAAAACAACAGAATTATAAAGATAAATGGGAAAGCACTGAGTTCTATATCAAATACAAGTTTAAAAAGAGAGCTGGCAATAGCGAAAGATTCAAAGTAGTCAATCATATTCATGCTTGTGGATTCCAACTGATGAGTCTCATTTTAAAAAATCTACTAATCAATCCTTAAAATGGTTTGCCCTCAACAGTAGAGATGCAAAATTCTTATAACTTCATCCATTACAATGTAGTACAGGGCTAAGAGAAAGTTGGATTTAAAAAATTATCTCAACAAAATGCAATCCATCTAACAGACACACAGAAATGTGTTAAAGAATGTATCAGAAATGCCTTAGAATCTTATTGCATGATAAACTACCTAACAACTACACAACAGCGTGCCAAAACTTAGCATGTTAGTAAGCGAATCCTAAATTTTTACTTCTTACATTATAGTTATATAATACTTATATGTATATGTATGTATATATATACACATATATGTATATATATAAAACTTCTTACATTATAGTACTTAAATATTCCCAACTAAAAAGTACCCATATATATTACCAAGAGTCTAAGTCAGTCTCTTAATTTCCCCACACATTTACCAATGTCTATACAGCTTAACAGCCTCTATCATACACAGGCAATGTGAATAGAAAAAAGAAAAAAAACAAAAAACCAAACAACCCAGGAGCTTCCTGTCTCACTTTAATAAACTGCAGAGGCATGATATTTTCTCAAGTTAATTTTATTAACAAAAGTGCGAACCGTTTTGAACAAAAGCAAACCATGAATCACAGCATTTGGCAAGACATTAGACATGGGAAATAAGTAAAATAGAAGTAGATGAGGCGCCTCTCACATGTGTATCAGATTCATGCTTCTTCAACAGTCTTACCAACTCTTAGTGTAACGTTCACAAATAGTACCGTGGCTCAAACACAAATGCAGGAGCACGGTGGGAAGTCTGGCAATTATTTTGGGGTGATTGAGCATGAAAGTAAACATTATACCACAGTTTCATGTAAACCATTGTGCAGTATGTATGAATCTTTAAATGTACTGACCCTGAAACCAATGTCCAACTAATGAAAATAAAAGAGAAAAGAGGGTTTTAAAACACTTCTTGCACTATAGTTGTTTAGTAAAAGGTAGGAAAAAAAAGAAGTAATTTTAAATGATCTTTCATGTGTTTGTATGACTGGGAAACAACCAATTCACATGAACTTCGCTCATTTAAAATTATATTTGTAAAAGTTCTACAACAGAAAGATTATGTGCCAATAATCAGTGTGCCTGCACTTGAACAAACAAGAATAGGTAAATAAATCAACTTTAGTCAGCCAACATACTCCAAAGAGGAGAGTCAGCCTAGTTTTGCTTTAGATAATCACATAAAGTATCTACAGGGCAGAATCTACACAAAGTCATTTTTCTGTTTCCTAATTTACAGGCATTAATGAAGCTATAAACTATTATTAAAACCCAAAACATAAAGGTGGTCATTTAAACACAACTGAGCGTCTAGCCACGGACAGAAGAGCACTGACGATTAGCAGGACACTGAGCGCATGCACTGGCTCTTGGTACACTGTATGGCAGTTAATCACCTTTCTAGGGTAGTAGACAAACTGCCTTTTATGAATATACTAATTTACTAAGTTAATTGAGGACTACACTGCTAATTCATTACATTACATAGAATTCTTTCTCCCACGCTGTTAATTTTTTCCTGTGTACTAATGTCACATACTACAAATTATACTACTACTTTCTGAAGTTTCAGAGTTACTATTTCAGGTAGAGATGATGAAAAAAATAAGACTAATCTGATTATCTGACTGATGACAATTTGAGCACCAGCTACAGCAAATCTCAGGGGCAAGGTAGCTTGCAAGTCAGTTCTCTTGATTTGAAAATTACCTTCCACCGCCTCCGTCAGTATTAAAGCTGAGGTCTTCAGGGCCTATTTGTTCACCATCAGGAAAACTGGAATGCGTATCTAAGATAAAAATTTAAAAGCAGATAACAGTTTTTAAAAACCAGTAGTTTCTTTTCCATGTCCGTAAATGATCTTACCAAGCATATTATTTAAGCAATAAAGATGTACTGGGTGGTAGATAAACCTCTGTCTTCAAAGCATTTGCGATCTGAGGCAGGTATAAGCAAGTACAAAGGGAAAATAAACAAGAAAAAGTAAAATGTGTAATACCCACAATTAGAATAGGAAAGGCACTGCCTAACTTTGTCCTCCTGGGGACACTGTGGGAGCAGCTGAAGAAGGGAAGAGGAAATGAAGAGATGTACATACTCTGAAGACTAATTCTGTAAACATAAAATGTATTTTAAAGCAAATTAAATTGTACATGCAAGTACCACTACAAGCCCATCAGCACTCAAAATAACTTGCCCAAAATTTGGCTGCTTCTTTCAGAAACAGAAAATTACTAAAAGCGTAATACTTAAAAATCATCCAATGCTTAGCTCTGTTTTGAAAAAGACACTAGAATACCAGGGAAATCTGTAAAATTTTAAAGCTGACGACCAGCATGAGCCTGACAATGTTGTCATTCCAGCAAATCTTGCAGAGAATGCTCAGAGTGATCATGAAGGTCTCTGGATAAAATATTGACAATGGTGATGGATGTTAGCTAAACTTACTGTGCTCATCATTTCACACTGTATATGTAATATCAAATCATTAGATTGTACTCCTAAAACAAAACAAAGCAAAACAATGACTTTCTCTCAGTAAGTTTTATTCCTAAAACTATTTTGGGAGGAAGAGGACATTTTAAAAAATGATGCTTCCATCAACTAAACTCATTTCTAAGAAATCAGGAGAAATCTTTTGAAAAGTTACCTCATTAGCTAGGCTAATAACATCTAATAGCATCTGAACCCTCCCCAGGGGTTGACAAATATTTCTATACCAGGGCATAAAGTAAATATTTAGGCAACTGCCTCTGTTGAAAAGTCTTCTCAGTTTTGTTTCTGTTTTAAACAACTCTATGCACCCCAAAAAGCTACACTCAGGTCACAGGCTGTACTAACGCAGGCTGCCGAGCCCTGCTCCGCCAAGTAGCAGCCGGCAGGTGTCTGACCAGCCAGAGAGTACCAAGCAAATTGTTCTCAGGGTTCACCATATAGTTTACCCCACAGAATGTTTTCTCACACATGACAGTAATTAAAGAAAAAAAAGCAGCAGAAACAGCAAAGAAGCAGCAGCAGCAGCGACAGCGGCAGAAGAGACCTTTTATTAATCTCTGCAAAAGGACACCAGGTGCTGCACCTTCATCTGGGGGCTGCGCCATGTAAGAGTCGTCGAACCCTCCCATGCTGGCGTGCTCTTCCTGCTCCTCGTTCTCAGTGTCACATTCAATATCGCTGTCACTACTCATCCCTGGCAGGAAAGAAGGGGAGAACGTGTTTCTGACAAGAAACCACTGTAAGTGAAAGGAAAAGGAAGTCTCCTCATCTACCCACCCGAGATTCCTAGTAATTTTCCATTGGATCCCAAGCCAATGCAAGACCCCAAACAAATAAAGAAATAACCACGCTGACCTCAGTTCTCTTTAGTTATTTAGAGCAGTGGTTTTATTTCTGTTCTCAAAGATTAAAACTGCCCTTTCTACAGTGTCTGCAAGTAGTAATTTGAGACCAGTATTAACTTCATTATACCGAGAATTTTTTTCCAAAGCGAATAGTTTTTTCTAGAGACTCTGAATCCTGATTCAATATAAATGTTGTTGTTTCTAGCCTAAAACATATAGAGACACATTTATACTTACGTGTATATGTGTGTATAAAAAATACCAGTAATTCAAGCAATAAATGAGGTATTATCCCATTTGGGCCTCTAATTTTGTTCTTATGTATATCACTTGATTTTTAAAAGAAAAAAAATCTATATAAAGTACTTCTGTTTCAACAAGACAGTGATCAAGAAAATCTGAAAATCTTTCTGCTACAAACCCTAGAAGCTAGAGAAACCCCAAATGCTAGAGAAAATATGAACTTAAGATAAGGAAAACTAATGGGTCAGATGCTACCACAGCCCCGAAGAATATGATGTGACCATCCTTAACGTTTCCTTGGACTCACCAGAGAAAGGGAGTTGAATGACTGAAACTTCACTACCTGCATAACGCTGACATTTCTGGTGAAAACAAACAAACAAAAAAAAGCTGGAATAGAAAAAGTGCCTTCTGAATAAATACAGTCTCTTTGTCTGTTTCTGGTGGACTCAGCTCATCTCAGAATTCAAACTAAGGCCTGTGTGATTAATTTAGGTTTGGGATTTAAAGATTCAAATCTCAGGAAATTAACATAACAACTGGTCAGGAGCTATTGTTATTTAAATAAAGCAAATGTAAAATCTCTAGAGGGAAGGTTCTAGGTAAGATGGAATAAGCACATTCCTTCCCATCTTTCCCATGGAAGAAAGCTATAAAACCTGTATAGAATGCATGAAACAGCTATTTTTTTTAAACATCTTCTTTTTTTTTTTAAAGATTTTATTTATTTATTTGAGAGAGGGACAGTGAGAGAAAGCATGGGCGAGGAGAAGGTCAGAGGGAGAGGCAGACTCCCCGTGGAGCTGGGAGCCCGATGCGGGACTGGATCCCGGGACTCCAGGATCATGACCTGAGCTGAAGGCAGTCGCTCAACTAACCGAGCCATCCAGGTGCCCCTTTAAACATCTTTTTTAAAGATTTATTTGTTTGAGAGAGAGAGAGAGCGAGAGAGCATGTGCATGCACACCCAAATTAGGTGGGGAAGGAAGATGGGCAGAGGGAGATCCTCAAGCAGGCTCCCTGCCCAGTGCAGAGCCCCACACAGGCTTGATCTCATAACCTAGAGATCTTGACCTGAGAAGAAATGAAGAGTCAAACGCTCGAACAAGTGAGCCACCCAGGAGTCCCATAAAGCAGTTATTTAAGGACTCTGAAAGGTAAATAGGAACAGGCATATTGATGTACACCAGAACTTGAAGTGCTACCAAACTGAGAGATTTAACCCAGAATCTCATAATATATTAAAAATACTCAGGATACTATCCCAAATTACTTCAGCATATGAAGACCCAGGTAAAGACAATCAGTAAACATCAGTGAACACTCTTGAAGCACTAAAAAGCAAACAAGCAAACAAAAAACACCAGTCTGGAGGGAAGCTTCCACAATCCTTATAATAACTCATAAGAATTATCACAGTTGGGGAAGAAAAAAGAAAAGATTTTTTTTAGGGGTGCGGTAGGTGGGACAGAAAAAGAATCTCTGAAAGGTATGTTCCAATCAAAATTTACAAAACAAACACTCGAAATAAGGGTCAAGCAGATATATAAATAGAAGGATATTCATAAATTGAAATAATGACCTGTTAAATGTGGAAAAGGGAAGGATGCATTTTTTAAAATTACTACACAAAAAATAAAAATTAAAAATTACTACCCATACTTTCTAGAAATGAAAGATATAGTCATTGGAGTTTAAATATTAATAGATGGATTTAAATAAGATCGAAAAAGAGGTCAGCAAATTTAAAGAGAGAACCGAGGAAATTAAACAGAATGTTTAAAAAACTGGAGATGAAAATCATAAAAAGTGGTTAAAATTTAAGGGAATAAATGGTAATACTTCCAATTGTGTCAAATAGACTGCCACAGAGACAGGAAAAATAACAAAGGAGAGACAATACATTAAGAGAAAATGGCTGAGAATTTTCCAGAATTAATGAAACTCATTCTGAAATGAATGAAAATAAAAATACAACATATCAAAATTTGGAGGATATGGCTATAGCAGTGCTTAAAAGGGAATTTATTAAATACTTACATTAGAAAAGCAAAAGCTCTCAATGATCAAAGCATCTACATTAAGAAACTAGAAAAAAGAGCAAATAAAGTCAAAGCAAATAAAAGGAAGTAAAGAATAAATAAAGTTAACAGGAAAATAACATAAAAAGAAATCAATGACACAAGAAGGTAGTTCTTTAAAAAGATCAACAAACTTGAAAAGTTTCTAGGCAGGTTAAGGAAGAAGGGAAAAAAACTACTAATATCAGGAATGAAAGAGGTGACATCACAACAGATTCTACAGACATTAAAATAATAAGGAAACAGTATAAATAACTTGATGCTCATGAAATCAAGAATATAGATGAGATGAACAAATTCTTTGATAGATACAAACTACCAAAGGTCACTCAGGTTAAAAAAAAAAAATGTGAATAGGTATTTTTAACTACTAAAGAAATAGAGCTTGTAGTTAAAAGAATTTGTAACAAAGAGAACAGTAGCCCCAGAGGGCTTTAGGGGTAAATTCTTCCTCTTCTGTTTTCAAGAGGAGTTTGTGTACTACTACTTTTCCCTTAAATATTTAGAAGACATAGGCTGGATGTAGATATTTCTGAAATCTCCTTGTTCGGCAAAGAAAAAAACAAAAACAAAAAACAAACAAAAAACCCACCGCTTTCTTGCTATAAAAAGCCAAGTGTGATACTTAGAGACAAAACCAGCTACTTCCACAAAGCACCACCTCCACCTTGTGGCCCTTCATGGAACTGTTGCTGAAAATCCTAAAAGCCACTTGAATTGACATTTCTAGGCACAGGCACCAGTGCTTCTGAATTCCAGACAGATTCACAAAGAAATGGAATTCTCTGGACTCTCAGGAATTACTCAAATCTTAAGTTATTCTTTAAATTCATTTTCAAACTCTTTACTCATTACAGATCTTTAAAAAATTTATAGTATTTAAAAAAATTGTAGCCTACATTGAATATTCAAACACTAGAAAATGCTGCGAACATTATTGAGTAGTATTCAAATAATGTAACATTTAGAACTCTTAACAAGGCTTACAGCACTACATACAATCACACGTTGAAATGCCAATTTGGGAATTACTTTGCTTCCCAAACTTCCTATTTCTTGGAATGTCACTCATGGGATTCCTATGAAGTGTAGCATAAATTTATTTATACAGTAGCAGACAGGGCCCCGAACACATATTAGGGAGGTTCCCTAACTTTGTGAATGTAATGACAAAGAAAAATTGGTCTCCTCACATCTAGCTTAGTAGCTGGCCTACTGAGTCAACAGGTCCTGCACAGCCCCTTGCCTTCAGTAAGTGGGAGGAAGTAAATACACATAAAGTCAAACACCTGAAATCAAACAAGCGGATGTCACAAGCTATTTGCTGTGCCTTGCCTCATATATTGCAATGTCTCCCCACTAATACCTAAGCAAACTAGTTATTTTACCAACTCTAAGCAGTCTAAATATTGCACTTTTCTTAACCTCACCAGAATTTGTCAGTAGGTTTTCACACAACTGGCTGTCACTGATAGTAACTACAAGATACCATTAAATGTAAGATGCCACAGAGATGTTAATGTGGAAAACAAAATCTGCAACTTACAGTAAAAGCTGAAGTAGAGTATTTCTGTATCAATCATCTACCACATTTTTTGAGCATCCCCTGTAAGCTACGGCTGTTAGTACAGCACTTTATTTCTAACTCCCTTATTCGCAGGTGCTCACATTTCAGACGCTGGGGAAACACGAACCACCTGATGCAACAGACGCTACTACTTCACCTGCCTTGCTCCTTTCTAATATGGAACCTCACTACTGTCCAATTATCTCCCCTCTTCCATGTGGCCATTTGGAATGGGTCAAGGAGGGAAACCAAATGTTGAGACTTTGCCAAGTTTTTTTTGCCAGTGACTGAGATATAAGAGGATGTTAGGAAGTTGTTAAGGTGCTCTGACAAAGATTTTCCCTGTTGATAGAGATATATAGAATGAACTAATCCTCCGGTATTCCCAGAATTCTACTGGCTCTATATGAAGTTTGAAATGGCAGCAACCATCTTGCCATCCTGAGGGAGGCTAAGCCAATTCACTGAGAATGGCAGTGTGAAAGATGGGGGGAAAAATGAGTTCTTGGGGAAATTAAACAGCTGTTTTCCAACCCTGAAACTGCCCTATCAGTTAGGTGAGACTTCATCTTAATACAAGAGAGTATATATCTTTTTTTTTTTAAAGATATTATTTATTTATTTGACAGAGAGAGATCACAAGTAGGCAGAGAGGCAGGCAGAGAGAGAGGAGGAAGCAGGCTCCCCGCTGAGCAGAGAGCCCGATGCTGGGCTCGATCCCGGGACCCTGGGATCATGACCTGAGCCGAAAGCAGAGGCTTTAATGCACTGAGCCACCCAGGCGCCCCTATTTCATTCCTTTTTATAGGTGAATAATATTCCTTTGTATATGTATACTACTATATCTTTGATTTAAGCCAGCTGATTTGAGTTTTTGTAACTTACATTAAAATCTCTCTCTTTTTGGGGGGTGGAGGGTAGAGGAACAGAGAATCTAAAGAGGCTCCACACTCAGCATAGAAGCTGATGCAGGGCTTGATCTCATGCCCTGAGATCATGACCTGAGCCAAAACTAAGAGTCAGATGCATAAGTGACTGCACCACCCAGGTGCCCCAGGCACCCCCTCTATTAAAATCTCTTAACCAGGGGCACCTGGGTGGCTCAGTGGGTTAACACCTCTGCCTTCGGCTCAGGTCATGATCTCAGGGTCCTGGGATCGAGCCCCATATCGGGCTCTCTGTTCAGCAGGGAACCTGCTTCCTCCTCTCTCTCTCTGTCTACTTGTGATCTCTGTCTGTAAATAAATAAATAAAATCTTAAAAAAAAAAAAATCTCTTAACCAGCATCCCAAAAGGGATCAGTTAGGGTGTAGCATCAGACTTTGTATTCCTCTTTTAGATAGGGTGCCATTAAGATTTTAACAGGCAGGGGCGCCTGGGTGGCTCAGGGGGTTAAAGCCTCTGCCTTTGGCTCAGGTCACGATCCTGGGGTCCTGGGATCAAGCCCCGCATCGGGCTCCCTGCTCCGCCGGAAGCCTGCTTCTCCCTCTCCCTCTCCCCCTGAAGAAAAAAAAAAAAAAAAGAAAATTTTTAACAGGCATACCATGGCTTTTCCCTAGGATGAGTGTATTGACATTCTTGACTTAATCAAAACGAGATCTGTGCTACTTAAATAGGAACTCAATCAGAGCACACTCTCCAGTCTTAGACTGAACAGGAAGACACTGATCTACTTTAGGGGTTCTGCAGGGAGGGTATCAACTGGCAGCAGCAGCAGGGATGGGGGTGGTGTCAAGCTTTTCATTATCAAGCCATTAAACACAAGATTAACACCAGGTTGTCCCAGATGGTCCCACTTAGGAAAAGGCCTGCTGATGCCTGACATGTCTAAGAAGTCATATTTCATTGATGTGCACAAACATTTAAGAGAACCACCTTAGGAGTCCCAAATTCCCTGTAACAAACAACAAAGAAACTTTATTTTAAAGTTTCTTCAGACAGATGTGACAGAGACACCACAGACAGACTTACCTATAGGCATCTGACACAGAAAATTTTCTCTTAGGAATTCTGCTCAAATAGAGGCTTGTGTTTCCCAACCATGGATACAAGACAAACCTACTCAACTTTCTACCAAGGCTTACTGGTGTGAAAAACAAAGGTTTCTTGAGAATTGCTTCCTGTTGATAGAATAATATGACTACATCTGTGAGTAAGGCCCCATTCTCCTTCACAAAGTAGATTCCAAAAGGCTCAGAGCTCCTGCTGTCATCCACTATATTCCCTTCTTCCAGCCTTCTCAGTAACTTCTTAGTTAGGCTTCTCAGTGCCTACCCTGGGACTCTAATGGTAAACAAGCTGTTTAGACACCAATGAACCACAAAGTTGTACTTCTGTGGCACTGTTGATCTGCATGTTTACAGCAAGTTTTCTCACTCAGCTCTAGGTTCTTTATATCATACTGTTCCTTATATAAAAGAAAATTTCTTACTGGGTCACACGGACCACTTAACTCTAAATCTCAGTGTTTCAAGTACATGGTAGATCCTAAATGTTGCCAATGGCTTTCTCTAGTTTATGACAAGCTGTCAAAGATTAGCTCTAAGTAAGAAATGAAACTGATGTCAAAAATTTTCAGGGTGGGGGGGCGCCTGGGTGGCTCAGTGGGTTAAAGCCACTGCCTTCGGCTCAGGTCATGATCCCAGGGTCCTGGGATCGAGCCCCGCATCGGGCTCTCTGCTCAGCAGGGAGCCTGCGTCCTCCTCTCTCTCTGCCTGCCTCTCTACCTACTTGTGATCTGTCTGTCAAATAAATAAATAAAATCTTTAAAAAAAAAAAAAAAATTTTCAGGGTGGGGCGCCTGGGTGGCTCAGTGGGTTAAAGCCTCTGCCTTTGGCTCAGGTCATGATCCCAGGGTCCTGGGATCAAGCCCCCCATCGGGCTCTCTGCTCAGCGGGGAGCCTGCTTCCCCCTCACCTGCCTCTCTGTGTACTTGTGATCTGTCAAATAAATAAAATCTTTAAAAAGAAAAAAAAAACTTTCAGCGTTCTGGGTGCTGCGATAATGTGCATTTATGAGTTGAAGGCTGAAATTAAGTCCAAATCTCACCAACAGTGATTTAACATGCTTCTTGCCAGTTTCCCTGCCCCTAGAGTTCCACATCCCCTCTCCCCAATCCAAATCCATTCCCTACAACACAGCTAAAATAGGAATTTAAAAACACAATTTTATTATCTCACTTTTTGCTTAGATCCTAAAGGACAGGGGCACCTGGGTGGCTCAGTGGGTTAAAGCCTTTGCCTTCGGCTCAGGTCATGATCCCAGGGTCCTGGGATCAAGCCCCGCGTCAGGCTCTCTGCTCGGCGGGGAGCCTGCTTCCTCCTCTCTCTGCCTGCCTCTGCCTGCTTGTGATTTCTGTCAAATAAATAAATAAAATCTTTAAAAAAAAAAAAAGATCCTAAAGGACAAAGTACAAATTTTAGCTGGACACACAATGTAATTCTTCATGATCCGTCCTCTGTTTCTACTCTGGCCTCAACTTTCACTAGTTTTCACCTGGCTAATTTGTACTCATCCCTTAGGATGATCTTTCTTTCATTCTTTTTTTTTTTTTTTTAAGATTTTATTTATTTATTTGACAGAGAGAGACAGTGAGATAGGGAACACAACAGGGGAAGTGGGAGAGGGAGAAGCAGGCTTTTGGCTAAGCAGGGCTCCTGACACAGCGCTTGATCCTAGGACTTGAGGATCATGACCTGAGCCGAAGGTAGATGCTTAACGACTGAGTCACCCAGGCGCCCCTTAAGATACCTTCCTAAGGGTGAACCACGTTAGTAAAGATGATAGTTAAGAGCACTGGCTCTGTGCTCAAATTCCAGCTTTTCCATCTACTAACTCTGTGATTTTGGGTAAGGTAAGTTACAACTCTAGGCTTCAGCCTATTCATATTATAGGTGAGATAATCAAGATAATGAAGTAACTACCATGTAGAGCTATGTTGAGAAAACAAGATAAATCTGGGAAAGTCTTTAGCAGTCTCTAATATATAATGAGGATTTAGTAAATATTACCTATTAGTTTTATTATTCCATACCTGTTCTTCAAGCACCCTATACACTCTATCTATCACAGCACCCATCATTCTCTGTTGGCTATTAAACAGTGTGACACCTGACTGATGGTTTTCAATTGCTCTCCCTGCACCCCTCCCGCCACCCCAACACATATACCCACCAACATATCTGAGAACTACACCTTGTATCCATTTGAAACTGTGATCTACTCTGACACCTGATTCTTAAGAGAGTGGTCATCCCTGGTTGAGTCATTCAATTCAACCAGTGGTTCTCAACTGGTTGAGATGGCAATGATTTTGCCTCCCAGAGAATGTTTTTGATTACTGTGATTCAGAGGAGGTACTGTTGGCACCTAGTAGTTAAAAGCCAAGGATGCTGCTAAACATCCTACAATGCACAAGGCAGCCCTCTGGAACAAAGAATCATCTGGCCCCAAATGTCACTGGTGTCAAGTTAAAGAAATCCTGAACTAAACAGCAAGTTCAGGAATTACTTTTTCACCAGCGTCAAATGCCATGAACAAATTAGAAGCAAATTAGAACAAATCAGAGGCAAATTAGAAGCATTTCGTATATGCTGCATGAATAAAAGGGGGCTGTAATTCCAGCATATGCTACAAAAATTTAAGCCACTACAATTTGTAATCAATATAAATACATTGAAACTAGTTAATCCCTACAGGTCCTTTCTTTTTTTTTTTTTTTTTTTTTTTTTTTTTTTTTTTATTTGACAGACAGAGATCGCAAGTAGGCAGAGAGGCAGGCAGAGAGAGAGGAGGAAGCAGGCTCCCTGCTGAGCAGGGAGCCCGACGTGGGGCTCGATCCCAGGACCCTGGGATCATGACCTGAGCTGAAGGCAGAGGCTTTAACCCACTGAGCCACCCAGGTGCCCCCTTACAGGTCCTTTCTTAAAGACTTTATTTATTTATTTATTTATTTGTTTATTTATTTTGAAAGATTTTTATTTATTTATTTGACAGACAGAGATCACAAGTAGGCAGAGAGGCAGACAGAGAGAGAGGGGGAAGCAGGCTCCCTGCTGAGCAGAAAGCCCGATGCGGGGCTCGATCCCAGGACCCTGAAACCATGAACTGAGCCCAAGGCAGAGGCTTAACCCACTGAGCCACCCAGGCGCCCCTATTTTTTTTTTTTTATTTAAGATTTTATTTATTTATTTGACGGAGCTCACAAGTAGGCAGAGATGCAGGCAGAGAGCGAGAGGAGGAAGCAGGCTCCCACTGAGCAGAGAGCCCAATGGGGGGCCGGATCCCAGGACCCTGAGATCATGACCTAAGGCAGAGGCTTTAACCCACTGAGCCACCCAGGTGCCCTTTCTTAAAGACTTTAAATAAAAATATTTGTATCTTAATGTTTTAACAATCAAGACTTCACTTTAAAAATCCTTTTAATTTAATCTCTTCTACTGAAGTAATGCTGGCTGCCACATGAGCATCAACCTAGAGGAAAGTGTTAAGTATTCTTTAACTGAAAAACCTAAAAATGCCACCACCCACACACCCTCTCACAGGGCAGCCAGAGGTAAATGGTGGCACCTGAATATTTGCTTTGAGCTACAATTCAGCAATCATTAAAATTCAAATGAGTGCAGAAATGAAAGGTGGCAGTGTTTCAGAGAAATGGGAAAAAAATTTCAATGCCGAATATTATTAATAAAGTTGACATCCTTTTCAGCTAACATATAAAGGACCCAACAATGGCAAAACACATAGTTTTGGTTTTGGTTTTTTTTTTTTTTTTTTTTTAAAGATTTTATTTTATTTATTTGACAGAGAGAGACACAGCGAGAGAGGGAACACAGCAGAGGGAGTGGGAGACGGAGAAGCAGGCTCCCTGCGGAGCAGTGAGCCGGATGTGGGGCTCGATCCCAGGACTCTGGGATCATGACCTGAGCCGAAGGCAGACGCTTAACGACTGAGCCACCCAGGCGCCCCTTGGTTTTTTTTTTTTTTTTTTTAAACACATAGTTTTATTTCAAAATATATTCTGGGGCACCTGAATGGCTCAGTCAGTTAGTTAAGCATCTGACTCTTGATTTCAGCTCATATCACCACCTCAGGGTCCTGATATCAAGCCCTGTGTCAGGCTCTGCACTCAGTGCAGAGTCAGCTTGTCTCTCTCCCTCTGCTCTTCTCCCCCTCCCAACTCACGCATGCTCTCTCTCAAATAAATAATAAAATCTTAAAAAGCAAAAACAAAAAAAAAAACCCAAACACCTCTGCTACTCAATATTACAAAATGTCTCCTATGCTTTTAGATAAAGAATGATACACCTGGAAGAACACACAGAATACTGAAAATGTAACTGCGAATGAAGGGCCAGAGTTGAAGTCCTTCACCATAAAGGATTTTTTAAAAATAATGGTTCGACTTTGGGATAGTTCTATATTTTACAAATTTTTTTTTTAAAGATTTTATTTATTTATTTGACAGAAATCACAAGTAGGCAGAGAGGCAGGCAGAGAGAGAGGACGAAGCAGCTCCCTGCCGAGCAGAGAGCCCGATGCGGGGCTCGATCCCAGGACCCTGAAACCATGAATTGAGCCCAAGGCAGAGGCTTAACCCACTGAGCCACCCAGGAGCCCCAAATTTTACAAATATTAATCAAGACTGACTTTAGGGTGCCTGTGTGGCTCAGTCAGTTAAGTGTCTAACTTCAGTTTAGGTCATGATCTCAGGCTCCTGGCTCAGCAAGGAGTCTGCTTGTCCCTCTCCCTCTGCCTATCCCCATTCCACCCTCGCCCCCCCACCAACCTGTCCTGCTCACGCTCTGTCAAATAAATAAATAAAATCTTAAAAAAAAAAAGACTGACTTTAAAAGACAAAGTACTTAACACTTAATATTATAATTAGTTGCTTTATGCATTCTCCCTAAGCCCACGAACATATCTAATCTCATCTTTGCATATCTAGCAAATTGAATGCCTGTCATGTAGGTGGCTTAACACATTTATTGAATGAGCAGATGAACTATCTGCAGATTCCTCCCACCAACCTGTAAACCTCCCTTCTAAGTAAGACATGTCCTTTTATGTAGTCAGTCACCCACTTTGCCTTCCTCTGTGCTCAATGTCCTAGTAAATCAAATGCAGTGGTTTAATAAATGCTGTATTCAGATCAAGCATGTTGGATGGTAAGCATACTGGATGTCTCAATAACTTTTTGAACTACTCCCCAACACCAACACACAAAAAAATCACTATTCCTATTCCCACCTCCCACCAACTTTATCATTCCATACCTTCCTCAGGCGCAGCTGAAGCTCCTTCAGGTAGTACAGGTTGTAATTCCCCAGTTTCAGAATTATTTTCCAAATCAGTCATTTGCATTCCTTCCAGACGACCTCCTTTAGCATTAGCCCTCAAGGGAGAAAACAACCTGATATTTTTTTATAACTAGTCAGTGATACAATATATATTTTCTTCTTGTCCTGAAACTGAGCATGAAACTAAGTACGGTATATGGCATTGGTGTTTAATACTAATTTCCAAGTATTGTTTTTTAGAAAGTTCACGAATAGACCCACAGTAAAAGATTAGAAAATGATAGATTGTATCAATGTCAGTATCCTGATTGTGATATTGTATCAGTTTTGCAAAATGTCATCATTAGGGGAAACTGGGTAAAGTGCATAGGATTTCTATTATTGCTTAGAATTGCATGTGAACATCTAATTATCTCAATAAAAATTTTGATTAAAAGATAAAAATAGAAGTCCTAAATAATATGTTCTCATTGACATGGAAAGACTGCAGATCTATTACTGAGAAAATATGGTGTAAATTTTGTATTAAAAAAGCTATACAGTCACAGTTGCTTAAATATGCATAAAAACTGAGAAGACACAGCATATATAAAAAATTAAAAACAGCAGGGATATGTGTGGACAAGGAGCTGGAAAACGAAGCAGATGGGAGACAAAGATGAGAGTAATTTCACTTAATATTCTTTTTTACTTCCATTTTTGAACCACTTATTATTACTATTTAAATTTTTTGCTTACAAATTACTTTAAATCAGGCAAGGAAAAAAAGACACGTTAGAAAACACCACATAAGCCAGGCTAGCAATATATTAACTGTAAAATGAGGGTAATAGCTAAGAGCTGCAGGTATTTACAGAGGATTTTACAGTCTAGAAAAAAGTCTATGTTCATATACATTTAATTGTTATGACTAAAGGCAGATATAAATATCTCCAAAACAAAATATAAAAGCTAGTTGTAGCTTCAACCTGAAAGGAATATGTATAAAATCAGGGTAGGTAATGGGAAGGACTAGACAATCCGAATAATTGCAACACTTTTCCACTGCTTAAACTAGAGCTAAAACAAAACTAAACCATACCAACTGTTCTTTTACATTTGGTAATTATCCAGACCTTCTAACTGTTTAAATGAGGTAAACTTAGGGATGTTAATCTCTCTCTAATTCAAAGTTTGTTTTTTTTTTTCCCCAAAGTCTCCCAGGTAGAACTATTCCATTGTTTAAACTTAGAAATATATTTAATATCCATAAATAGGTCAGCAGATGGATAGTAATGGCTCATCTAGCACATTCACAGATAATAAATTCCATAACCACTCTATCTTTTTAATGGATGGAAGTTTAACTGACATGGCTGGGATTTGAGTTTATGTTTCCTGGGCGAGAGATAAAGGTCACAACTGCCATACAGTATATCCTTTTGAGAAATTCCAACTCTTGAGTTTCAAAGACATTTTCATAAGAGAAGAGAAAATAGGTGAGATTAAAGTACAAAAGCAGTGTTAAAATAAAACTGCCAGAAGTGCTTTGTTACGTACAAAATATGTGTATAAGACCTATGGCGTAATACAGCCCAGCACAAATGTCTTTGAAAAGTGTGGCGACAGGGAAAAAAAAAAGGCAAAAGTTGGGGCGCCTGGGTGGCTCAGTGGGTTAAAGCCTCTGCCTTCGGCTCAGGTCATGATCCCAGGATCCTGGGATCGAGCCCCGCATCGGGTTCTCTGCTCAGCGGGAGCCTGCTTCTCTTCCTCTCTCTCTGCCTGCCTCTCTGCCTACTTGTGATCTCTGTCAAATTAAAAAAAAAAAAAGAAAAAAAAAAAGGCAAAAGCTGACACATACATCAAAAACTCACAAGGCAGAATTCACACAAGGTTACACACTTCAGTGAAAATGATCTCTAATATAACTGAATGTCTGATACTATCTCATTTCATTCCATTAAGGAAAAAAGGTCTCTGATACTTTATGGATTTTAATACAATAAACTTTGTCCACTAAAAAATTAACAAAGTGGAAATTTATTTTATTCATTACAATGTAGACTTAAAAAGTGTCAAACAAAGCTATTAGCTATTATTCCATTACATAAACGAAAGAACTTACCCCAAGGTGACCATTTTCCTCCTCTTCTCAACAGCAGGTAAACCATTGAAAACTGCAACCACAACAGCATCCGAATCCAAAGCTTGACACTGCCGGTCTTCAGATTTCGGCAAAATATCACTGATGGTGCCATGCGTTAAGGCTCGGGGAGAACTGTGCCTGCTCCCAGACTGAGAGCTTCCTGGAGAGCCTACAGAAAAGAAAGGGGATTCTCAGAAAGAAGCCAAACAAAAGCTCTTTAGTCTCTCCACTTTAGAATAGCTCACTACATAAACATTTTTAAACTGCAGGAAAACTCAAACCAATTAAAAAATTTATCCCAGTTTTTTGATGCCAAATATTTAAAAATCAAGGAATCCAGATACGCAGTCTAATGGCTGGATTTTCTTTTTATTTTTTTAAAAGATTTTATTTATTTATTTGACAGAGAGAGACACAGTGGGAGAGGGAACACAAGCAGGGGGAGTGCGAGAGAGAGAAGCAGGCTTCCCACGGAGCAGGGAGCCTGATGCGAGGCTCGATCCCAGGACCCTGGAATCATGACCTGAGCCACAGACAGACACTTAAGGACTGAGCCACTCAGGAGCCCCTAACGGCTGCATTTTCTAGGGATGGGTCTGTGTCTGTTCTCTTGTGAGATCAAGGAACTTTTGAATCAAGTTTCAGCATCATTGGTGCCTTTAAAGGTCTAAACCTATGTACACCATGAGATCAGTTTTAAATAACAAACACCTACCCATGAAATTATATTTTAATCTCTCCAAATTTACCTTCGGATAGAGTTTGACAGTCTCCCTTTGAACGGCTATTTTCCCCAGAGTCTACTGCTCTTCTAAGTGACAGACTACCTGCTATACTGGACCGAGCTGGCTTGGGTGAATTACTCTTCTTATTTGTGGCTGAAAGACATTAAAAAATATTTCCAAATGAGATAAAATAGCACAAAACTCACTACACAGGCAGTCATAGGAAGGCTAATCTTATGGAATGTATTCTATCTACTGTGTCCAAAAAACCCAGGACAATCTGGTCCCAAATGGTTTATTTGGGGTTTTACGCAATAAGTATTCCTACTTTGCTACTTGTGGAGCAGACTTAACAAAACCAGAAAAGTATCAGTAAACTCCAAAAGAAAAACCCTACCAGATATGAACTCCAATCTCAATGCCAAAGTATTAACACGAAAAATAAAACCCCCCAAACACTTGAAAATCATAAATTACTGGATTAATAAGAAAATCAATGAATTAGAAATAAATCACAAATACAATACACAAGATATTTTTGGCTAAAATGATAATTAGGAAAAAAATGTATAGCCTTATAATGAGTTAGAAAAAAATGAAGCTAAGTGGCCTAATATGCACAGACTCGAGAAGTTAGGAAAAAAAGAATAAAAAGAAATAAAAAGAAAGCAGAAGATATGCATTTAAAGGTAATAAACAGGATCAACAGGACACAAGACCAAGAACTGATTATCTCTTTACAGACCAGCAAAGCACAATTCAAGAATGCAATTAAGAATTCCATTTACAAATAGCATTAAATAGAACACTTAAGAAAAAATATAATAAATTTAAGACTTTCACATTAAAAACTATCACACACTGCTTAAAGACAATAAGTACGGAAATTTTTGAATCTTTCCAATACATGCTTAATTTAAAGAAAAAAAAAAGATGGGGAAAAATACTGTGTTCATTGATCAGAAGACTTAATATTGTTAATATGGCAATACTCCCGGGGCGCCTGGGTGGCTCAGTGGGTTAAAGCCTCTGCCTTCGGCTCAGGTCATGAGCCCAGGGTCCTGGGATCGAGCCCAGCGTTGGGCTCTCTGCTCAAGTGGGGAGCCTGCTTCCTCCTCTCTCTCTCTCTCTGCCCGCCTCTCTGCCTGCTTGTGATCTCTGTCCGTCAAGTAAATAGATAAAAATCTTAAAAAAATAAAATAAAATAATCTAGCACTGTTTAAAAAAAAAATGGCAATACTCCCAAAACTGATCTACAAATTCAACACAATCCCTATAAAAATTCCAACTGTCTTTTAAAATTTTTATTTTTAATTTTTTTGAAGAGAGAGAAAGGGGGAAGGAGGAACAGAGAGAGAAGGCAAGAGACACTCTCCAGCAGACTCCCAGCTACTCAGCTACTCCTGCTCAGTGAGGAGCCCGCTGTGAGGTTCAATTCCATGACCCTGATGATCATGACCTGAGCCAAAAATCAAGAGCTGGGTGCTTACCTGAGCCATCCAGGAGCACTGAGTGTCTCTCTTTTTAACTGCAGAAACTGATAAGCTGATTCTAAAATTCATATGAAAAGATCTAGAAGACCCAAAAACATCTTGAATGGAGGACTCAAACTTCTGATTTCAAAAACTTGTTGTAAAACTATGCTAAACCAAGACTGTGTGGTATACTGGTGTAAAGACAAAAATATTGATCAATGGAACAGAACTGAGAGTCCAGAAATAAACCATTTATGGTCAATTAATTTTTGGTAAGGCCAAGACAACTCAACGGACAAGGGGAAAAAAAAGATGGACAATAACAAATGTTGGCAAGGATTTGGAGAAATTGGAACCCTCAACTGGGTTCTAATTAGGAATGTAATTGGGAATGTAAAATGGTACAGCTGCATTGGAAACAGCTATGGCAGTGCCTCAAGAAGTTCCCCTATGTCCCAGCATTCCACTTCTAAACATATTCCCAAGATAAATAAACATGTATGTCCGCACAGAAACATGTACATGAATATTCACAGCATTATTCATAAATAGCCAAAAAGTGGAAAAACACTACATGATGCCCATCAAATTTTGAGTGGGTAAACAGAACATGGTAGACATATACAATGAAGTTATGATTCAGCCATAAAAAGGAATGAAATACATGCTACCACATGGGTGACCCTTGGAAATGTTATGCTAAGTGAAAGAAGCCAGACATAGAGGCCTCATATTGTAGGATTCTATTTATATAAAAAGTCCAGAAGAAGTAAAATCATATAGAGAAAATAGACTAGAGGTTACCAGGGATTAAGGGAAGGGAAAAATGAAGAGTAAGTGTTCACGGGTATGAAGTTTTTGGGGAGAGGGTGATGAAGATGTTGTAGACAGTGTTCTAGCTAATTGTGGATAATGGTATCATTACATGATTTTGTGAATATATTAAAAACTGTTGAATTGTACACTTGAAAAAAAAGATGTGAGAAAAAATTAAGACCAATTTTTCCACTGCAATGTATATATAAATCATAATACGGTCCTTAACCAATAATCCACTGTTAATAGACTATTAAAATAGAAACAAAGGCAGAATTTAATGTAATAAAAAGGTAGAAAAGAGTAGATGAAATGTATCTAAGAACTAGGTCTTTGAAGAGACAAATAAAATGGACAAGTTTCTAGCAAGTCAAATCAAACAACAAAATAAGAAGACAGATACAAGCAAAATAAGAGAAAAAGTTTAACAACCAATATTCAGAGGACTTTTTAAAATTTAAGAGACCAGAATAAGTGACTTTATACCAATAAATTTAAATACCTAATAAAATGAGTAATTTTCAAGGAAAATTAATTATGGAAACTGGTTTAAGGAGAAATAGGAGACCAATAAACACTTTTTTTTTCCTTTAAGGTTTTATTTATTTATTTGACAGAGAGCGAGAGAGCACAAGGAGGGAGAGCAGCATTGGGAGAGGGAGAAGCAGGGATCCACTGAGCAGGGGGCCCTATGTGGGAGTCGATCGGGCCAAAGGCAGATGCTTAACCACCAGAGCCTCCCAAGGCGCCCAGAGACCAATAACACATTGAAATTAAACAGGCTGTTAAAGTTCTGTCCCTGAAAGAACTACTAAATGGTTTTATGAATGAGTTTCATTAAACTTTTAAATAGCAGACAGGATGTTAAAACACAGAAGATACTGGGAGATGGAGAGGAGCAGTGAGTGGGGGGAAATTGGAGGGGGAGACAAAACAAGAGAGACTGTGGACTCTGAGAAACAAACTGAGGGTTTTGGAGGGGAGGAGAGTGTGGAGTTGGGTGAGCCTGGTGGTGGGTATTAAGGAGGGCACGTACTGCATGGACCACTGGGTGTGGTGCATAAACAATGAATTTTGGAACACTGAAAAAAAAATTAAATTAAATTAAAAAAATTTTTCATAGCATAGAAAAGGACAAAGGCTTCTGAATTTATTCCGTAAGGCTGGCATAAAATTGGAATTCAAATGGGTTAAGGATAATGTAACAAAAATACAACTCAATTTTACTTATGACTACAATAGTCAAGAATGCTAACTAAAATATTAGCAGGAGTGCCTGGGTGGCTCAGTGGGTTATGCCTCTGCCTTCAGCTCAGGTCATGATCTCAGGGTCCTGGGATCAAGCCCCGCATCAGGCTGTCTGCTCAGCAGGGAGCCTGCTTCCCCACTCACTCTCTGCCTGCCTCTCTGCCTACTTGTGATCTCTGTCAGATAAATAAATAAAATCTTTAAAAAAAAACCACAACAACTCAAAAACAAAAAGCCAAAAGTGCCCAGGGCACTGGGTGGGCTCAGATGGTAGATGCTGTGACTCTTGATCTCAGGGAAAATATAAGCAAATGCCCGATAAACACTATAAAATGTTCAACATCACCGATAAATGTGAATCAAAAACACAGTAAGACAAGAAAATACTACTACACACGCATTCGTATGGCTATTATCAAAGACAAAACAAAACCACAAAATTTTAAGTGATGGGGAAGATGTGGACAAACTGGAGCCTTTGTGCACTATTAGGTAGGAATGTAAAATGGTGCAACCTCTATAGAAAACTTTACAGCAGTTCCTCAAAAAATTAAAAACTGAATTACCATACGATCCAGCAATTCCACTTTTATGTATATATGCCCAGAAAAATGGAAAGCAAGGTCTTGAAGAGATGAACACCTAATCTCATAGCTGCATTATTCATAATAGCCAAAAAGTAGGTGCCAAAGGATGTGAATCAAAGGATGTCCATCAAAGGATGAATGGATAAACAAAAAGTGGCATATACATACACACACAATGGAGTATCATCTAGCCACAAAAAGGAAGAGAATTCTGACACATGCTCTATTACGGATGAGTCCTGAAGACATTATGCTAAGTGAAATAAGCAAGCCACAAAAGTAAGTTTGTACTTATACAAGGTACCTAGAACAATCAAATTTATAGAGACAGGCAGTGAATAGTGTCTGCCAGGCACTGGGAGAAGGAAGAGTAGAGAGCTATTTATTGTTTAATAGGTAGAGAGATTCAGTTGTGCAAGAGAAAAGGAGTTCTGGGGATAGATGGTGGTGATGGTAGCACAACAATGTGCATGTACTTTATCCCACTGAACAGTACTACTTAAAGAGGTTAGGACAGTAAATTCTGTTTAACAAATCGTAGTAAATTTCTTTTAAAAATTGAACATAGAATTATCATATGATTCAGGAATGCCATTCTGGGTATATACCCAAAAGAACTGAAAGTAGAGACTCACATAGATATTTGCACACCCATATTCATAACAACATTAATCACAATAGCCAAAAGATGGAACCATTGTAAATGTCCAGCGTGGATGAATGGATAGACGAAATGTGGTACATACATACAATGGAGTATTATTCAGCCTTAAAAAGGAATCAATTTCTGATATAATTTCTGACACAATAATTTCTGACACAATGTGGATGAATCTTAAAGATACTATGCAAAATATTATGCAAAAGTGAAATAAGTCAGACATAAAAAGACAAATATTATATGGTTCCACTTATGTGAGCTATCTAAAATAGTCAAATTCATAGAAACAGAAAGTGGAATAGTGGTTGCCAGGGGTTGGGGTCGGGGTGGAGTTATTATTTAACGGGTACAGAGTTTCAGTTTTATAAGGTGAAAAAAAGTTCTGTGACTGCATAGTGGTGATGGTTGTACAACAGTGTGAATGTACTTATGCAAAAGAACTAAACACCTAAAAATATCTATAATGGCAAGTTTTTTGTTAATGTACATTTTACCACAGTAAAAAAGACATAGGTTAAAAAAAAAAGCATATATGCTTAAGAAAGTGAAAACATGCAGAGACAGATAACAGCAAACTCTTTTTTGACTCCACACCCTCTCCAGGTACCACCCAACTCATCATGAATCTTCTTGAAGGAGCTGTGCAATAATGCTCCAGTTTCTCATTGTGTGCACGCTTCTACACTCCTCCATGGGAATGATTTTTAAAAGGGCCACACATACTTCAACTCAGTACCTCTCAATGGTACAACCATTCCACTTCTTTCTTGAGATATTATCCCTTCTAATTTTTCTCCTCCCTTAATGATTAAATTCTTCTCAATTTCCTTTACTGGACTCCCCTTCATTACCTAAGGCCTTTAAATGTTAAAGTGCCCCAGAGGCAAAACTTCTCTTCTCCATTTAAACTTCCTCCATACCTTTAAATAGTATCTGATACTGTTGACTCCCAACTGTTTATATCCAGCTGTGACTACACATGTTTCAGATTTATGGACCATTCACCTGCCTAGAAGACATTTTACTAGGATAACTAGGAGACCTCTCCAACCTAACATGTTTAAACAAGAATTCCTACCTTCCTATCCCCCAAATTCCTCCCCAAACCCCATACCAGCTTTTCCCTTACTTGATTTGCATCTAAATTAATGATAGTACCAGTCACTAAGTTGCTTGGGACAAAAACTTAATCATTCTTAGTTGTTATTTTTTTTTTCCTTTCCCTAAAACACTGTCCAGCCTTTCTTATCAGGGTTGTGGAAAAGAACTGAGCCCTCTTGGTCCTAAAAATATCCATTGTTAAGTAATGAAGTGACTTTTCTTCTATGCATTTGGAATAGTAATAGTTATGTACCATCCTTGCAAGAATTAAAAAGGTGGGAACCTCAGACAAGAAGGGCTGCTAGACTATGAGCAAGTCCACCTACCCACTGTAGTAACTCCAGAATAGGCCACCATATTTCACACACACTATAGTTGTAGGCTGTTTCACAACTCCCACTCAACCCCTTTCAGACCCTTCTCCACACAACAAGCAAGTAATCTTTGTAAAAGGTAAATCAGATCATAAATGCCATCCCCCAGTCCCCATTTTCATTCTCTAGAAATTTCCTCTTAAAATCAGAATAAAACTCCAACTCCTTATCCAGGTCTTACACATCCATACCTGATAGAGACCTTGCCTACCCCTCTGACTCATCTCCTAGTATTCTCCCCGTTTGTTCATCATATTCAACCATACTGGTATTCTTTCAAGCTTTCAAACATGCAGAACAGCAAATCCTTTATCAGGGACCTTGTGTTTTCTGTTCTGTTTACCCTGAACAACATGCCCCACAGATCTTTGCATGGCTGCCACCTGCTCAACTTTTAGGTCTCAGTTCCGATGTTGCCTTCTCAGAGACTTACTCTTACCACCCTAACCTAAGCAGCACACTCCTCATCTTCCCATCCCATTCCTCTGTTGTTTCCTTCACAGCACTTTTTACTAACTGAAAAATATGTTTACTTGTCTACACATGTTAATGTCCGATTCCCACCATATGAATATATGAAAGCAAGATCCAAGGGGTTAAGGATTTTGTCTTGTTTACTGCCCAGCACAGAATATGCAACCAAGAAATGATAGCTCTTTATAGTAGAAAATACACAGTAAGTTTTGAATGGGAGAAAAAGATGTATATATAGTTTAAATTCACTGTAAGAAAGACGTTTAAATATTATTATTCTGAAAATAACCCATTCTCTAGCTTCCCAAATGACACACAGAGAAATCACACTAAAAGGATCCACTTACAGTTTCGTATGTAACAACCAGCAACTGATGACTTTGCCAAGAGCTCCATTCCCAAATCCTGTAATCTGCCAGAGTTTTCAGTTCCACAAGTAGCCAGAGCTGCCTGGTCAGCAGAAAAAAGGCTTGCCTGCATGTCTCCAGAAGCAGCATTGCTACCTTTGATTTCTGAAAGTGTATTCTTTACATCAGTTTTCATACATCGAACTTCAGCCATCTGAGTTTTGAGTCTTTTTAGCATCTTTAAATCAGAGGGAACTCGCCACATTGCCTGCTGCTTCCTTTGGTCTTTATCTTTTCGAGAATATGAGGCTTTAGAGAGAAAGTTACAAGTCATGTTAATATAGACTTTAACATGCATTATAATGTTAATATGTGCAAACCTGAGGTGTAAAAAAGCTAAGGTGCTTTAGGTGATATTAATAATAAAAGCACGCATTAAATTCCATTAATGAAAATAAAGATAGATACAAGTACCCTAACTTTACTCATACCTTCGAAGTTAGAATCTGGGTCACATTATAACCCTCAAATCTGAATTAGTTATTTAATTCTAAAAGTTTAAATAAGCTACTCTACTAACTACACTTTATTCTTTATGCTTCTCCATTTTTCTCAAATTTCCTACACCGAGCTTTTATCTTCATAATTGAAGAAAACCACCCCCCAGAAGCCAAACTGCCAATACATAGTACATACAAATACATATATTCCAACTAAGTTTAAAAAGTTGTCCAATGTAGTTACAGCTATTTAAGTGCCATGGAACATCATAAAAGAATGGTTTCCCGTCACGGATTCTTTGCAGTCTCTAAAGTAACAATGTTTTCTCTCTTCCCAGAGAAAGTAGCTGTTTTTCGACCCACCCTCCTACCCCACAAATATTAAAAGGAGAGGCATATTTTGAATATCAAAGAACATAACAACTGACTCAAAGCAAAAAGAAACCAAGCCCTACAAACAAAAAAATGGGGGACCAATAGGCACTAACTAGACAAAGAACAAGTCCTTATTAGAAGGAATGATACCTGAACTTGCCTACGTATTCCAACAACCTTCTACCATAAAAGAGGAAGTACAGTAAAAAGTAGACACTGTAGCGTGTTCAATAGCCATTCCCCGACTTCTAACTTGCCAAAAGGACTCAGATTGTGTTCAGGCATCAGGTGGTAGGCAGCAATGTGCTCAAGGAGGTTAGATCCCTTGTTTGCTCCGGGGCCTATGGGTCCAGGAATGGTTTAATAAGCTCATTCCTCTGACAGTGTTTAGGGAGGGTACATGACTCACTTCCACACAAAAGTCTTCTGGGAAAGATTCTTCTATCTTAATAGGAGATTTTGTTGTCTTTGTTTATTTAAGAAACATCCATAAAGAGCTTACTGAATTAAATTAAGTCATTTAATTCTCTCATATCAATCCTCTGAGGTAACTAAATTCTATTTTTATCTTCATTTTATTTTATTTATGGAGGGAAGAGGCAGAGGGAGAGATAGAATCTTAAGCAGGCTACACACTATGCATGGGGCCCAACATGGGGCTTGATCCCATGACCTGGCCAAAATCAAGAGTCAAACACTTAACTGATGGAGCCACCCAGGTACCTGTAAAAAGAATTTTCTATAAATGAGGTAAGTAAGGAGAAATTTTAGAAACCCAGAATTTGGTCTCAGATCTACCATTTAATTGCTGGAACTTTATAAAAGTCCACCAACTTCTGAGTCCATTATTTATTTGTAAAACAAAGACAATAATATACACCCAACAGGGTTGTCACAAGGCTCAAAAAATTCAATGTTTATGAAATCATTCTGTGGTGTAGTCCTCATCCAATCCCTCTCCATCAAGATGTCAGAAATGTTTTCTAAAACTCAATCAGGTATTACTTTCCTGCTTAAAATCATTCATGCAAGCACCAGCACGGCATCTGAGGCCCTTGTCTCTCAGTGGCTTGATCTTCACCTCTACCCCAAATGTATCAGTATTACTTGCAACTCTGTAATACAAAGGCAATGCCATATCCCACTTCTATACTTTACACACATTCTATTCCCTTCTCCCTCTTTCTGTTAACCCAAACCAGAGGAAATCTGAAATGTCTACTCCTTTAGGCACCTAAACCACCAAGAGAGGCATCTCGTCTTCCAAATCAATTCTTCCCTAATTATTTATAGTACTTGGAGTATACTTCTATTGCAGCACTGTCACATTAGAGTAAGGAAGACAAACATAGACTGTGAACAACTTATGGTGGAGATTATATCTTAGTGATCTTTGTGTTTCAGGCCAAACAACTTATAGCACAAAATACTCAAAATGTTTGGCTAAATAAAATCTTGCACCCGACATCTACATGGACTTAAATATGAAAATCTGTATTAATCCACATGGTTCAGTTTATTATTACTAGAAATGGACAAGGATTTTATTTTATTTTTTTAAGAATTTATTTATTTATTTGACAGACAGAGATCACAAGTAGGCGGAGGCAGGCAGAGAGAGAGAGAGAGAGGAGGAAGCAGGCTCCCCACCGAGCAGAGAGCCCGATGCGGGGCTCGATACCAGGACCCTGGGATCATGACCTGAGTCAAAGGCAGAGACTTTAATCCACTGAGCCACCCAGGCATCCCTGGACAAGGATTTTAAAAAGTAAAATTTCCAGAAAAAAAAAAATTAATCAAACCTCCTTCATCTGATAGGCAACTACTCAGCCTGTTTCAAATGCTAGGCATTGTGCTGGGCAGGGAATACGATAGTGAACAAGATGAATCCTTGGCCTTTGCCCTCAAAGCTCACAGTCCAGGTGGAAAAGTGAAAAATAATTTCAGTACCATGTGATAACTGCCAACACAGGAAACTGTAATGAGATCTTATACCATAGGAACTTGACAATTTAATTTTGCACTGAAAATAAGCCTTTCTGAATGCGCCAGGTTACAAAGTTAATTAGAATTGAGTCTTGTCTATAACAATTCTTTCATATCGTTCAGTTATGGCCTTCAAGATTGACAGTTCTCTAAACCTTCTCCTCCAAACTTCAGTATCTATCAATGGCAACACTATTCTGGTCCGCTAGACTTCTTCAGTCCTCCTTACCACATTCCATTCCACTGCCAAGCCTTATAACTCTATCTTTACGAGATTCCAAATATTACCACTGCCATGCTACAAGTAAAATCTTAATTATATACAGAATAGATTACTGGGGGCACCTGGGTGGCTCAGTGGGTTAAAGCCTCTGCCTTTGGCTCGGGTCATGATCCCAGGGTCCTGGGATCGAGCCCCGCATCAGGCTCTCTGCTCGGCGAGGAGCCTGCTTCCTCCTCTCTCTCTCTCTCTCTCTCTGCCTGCCTCTCTGCCTACTTGTGATCTCTGTCTGTCAAATAAATAAATAAAATCTTTTAAAAAAATTTAAAAAGTTTAAAAAAAGTAATAGATTACTGTATTCCTTAGAGGTTAAGAAGAACTTCTATAATGTCAGAAGATTCTGAAGACCCTACTTCAGATCCATCTATTTTTGAGCATATGATGATTGAGAAAATATTTAGAAATGTATGAATTTGTCCTCTGGGGCAACACCTTCCACAGAATAACCCCACCTGACTTTCCATTTCTCCTTACTACTACATGTACCACAAAATCTGGTTCAACTATATTATCTATCATTCATACCCTAATGTCTCTTAAAATGCTCCTTTTACAGTACAGTGATTAAGAACATGAACTTGCAGTAAGTCTGGTACATAATAGGTTCACTCAATATGTACTGAAAAAGAGGGGTGCCTGGATGGCTCAGTGGGTTAAGCCTCTGCCTTCACCTCAGGTCATGGTCTCCAGGTCCTGGGATCGAGCCCCGCATCGGGCTCTCTGCTCAGCAGGGAGCCTGCTTTCCCCCCTCTCTCTGCCTGCCTCTGCCTACTTGTGATCTGTCATATGAATAAATAAAATCTTAAAAAAAAAAAAAAAGAATGAGAGGAAAATAAAGGACTACTAAGAACAACTCTATGACAACAATTCTTTTTAAAAGTTTATTTATTTATTTATTTATTTGAGAGAGAGCGAGAGAGGAACACAAGCAGGGGGAGTGGGAGAGAGAGAAACAGGGTTCCCACTGAACAGGGAGCCCAATGCGGGGCTCGATCCCAGGACCCTGGGATCATGACCTGAGCCAAAGGCAGATGCTTAACGACTGAACTACCCAGGCGCCCCTGACAACAAATTTTTGAAAACCTAGATGTAATGGACCAATCCTGAAAGACAATCTGCCAAAAATAGAAGAAATAGATAGTATGAAGAGACCTATATCCACTTTCTATTATCTTCAAGAACAGAAGTAGAGGGAGTACTTCCAAACTCAATCTATGAGGCATTAATCTAGTATCAAAACCAAAGACATTACAAGAAAACTGCAGACCAGTATCTCTCATGAAGAGAGATACTAAAACCAAGGTTGCCTGGGTGGCTCAGTGGGTCAAGCCTCTGCCTTCAGCTCAGGTCATGATCTCAGGGTCCCAGGATCGAGCCCTGCATTGGGCTCTCTGCTCAGCGGGAAGCCTGCTTCTCCCTCTGTCTCTCTGCTTGCCTCTTTGCCTACTTGCAGTCTCTCTCTGTGTCAAATAAATAAATAAAATCTTAAAAAAAAAAGAGAGAGAGAGATACTAAAACTCTCAGCAAAATATTAGCAAGTTGAATCTAACCATGTATAAAAAGAATTATATACCATAACTAAGTGGGATTTTTCCCAGGTATGCAAGGCTGGTATGACATTCAAAAAATCAATAAATGTAATCCATCACATCGTATCAATAGATGCAGCAAAAGCATTTGACAAAATCTAATCTCCATTCATGAATTAAAAAAAAAAAAAACAAAAAACTCTTAGTAAGCTAGGAATAGAGGAAAACATCCTCAACCTGATAAAGAATAGCTACGAAAAACCTATAGCTGGGCACCTGGGTGGCTCAGTGAGTTAAAGCCTCTGCCTTCGGCTCTGGTCATGATCCCAGGGTCCTGGGATAGAGCCCCACATTGGGTTCTTTGCTCAGCAGGGAGCCTTCTTCCTCCTCTCTGCCTACTTGTGATCCCTATCTGTCAAATAAATAAGTAAAATCTTAAAACAAAACAAAACAAAACAAAAACCTATAGCTAACACCATATTCAATGGTGAAAACATTGAAGCTTTCCTACCAAGATCAGGAACAAGGCAAAGATGTCCCTATTTACCACTCCTTTTCAACACTGTATCAGAAGTCCTAGCTAATACAGTAAGATAAGAAAAAGAAAATGAAAGGTATATAGGCTGAGAAGGAAAAAATAAACAAAGAACCAAAATAAACATTGAAAACCAAGCAAGCATTTTAATAAAAAGGAGGCTGGATCTTTCTGCAATATTAGCTTTTAATATCCTCTCACAGATATGTTACCTTCAATTGGTTTCCAAGACTCCATTTTCTTGGTTTTTCTCCCTTCCAAAGGCTCTTTAATGGGGTTCCTTTTCCACACACTCAGTAAAAAGAGATGTTCACCAAAATCATGTCCCTGGCCCTTTTCTCATTAAAATTTTCTTAAAACACTCTCTTCTACAACATCACTCATCAACAGGGAAATACAAATCAAAACCACAATAAGATACCACCTCACACCAGTCAGAATGGCTAAAATTAACAAGTCAGGGAGGACAGATGCTGGCGAGGATAAGGAGAAAGGGGAACCCTCCTACACTGTTGGTGGGAATGCAAGCTGGTACAACCACTCTGGAAAACAGCATGGAGGTTCCTCAAAAAGTTGAAAATAGAGCTACCCTACGACCCAGTAATCGCACTTCTGGGTATTTACCCTAAAGATACAAATGTAGTGATCCGAAGGGGCATGTGCACCCGAATGTTCAAAGCAGCAATGTCCACAATAGTCAAACTATGGAAACAACCTAGATGTCCATCAACAGATGAATGGATAAAGAAGATGTGGTATATATGTACGATGGAATACTATGCAGCCATCAAAAGAAATGAAATCTTGCCATTTGTGACAACGTGGATGGATCTAGAAGATATTATGCTGCATGAAATAAGTCAATCAGAGAAAGGCAATTATCACATTATCTTCTGACATGAGGAATTTGAGAGGCAAAGTGGGGGGCTTGGGGGGTAGAGAAGGAAAAAATAAAACAAGATGGGATCGGGAGAGAGACAAACCATAAGAGACTCTTAACCTCAGGAAACAAACTAAAGGGTTGCTGGGTGGAGTGGGGTAGGGAGAGGGTGGTTGGGTTATGGACATTGGGGAGAGTATGTGCTATGGTGAATGCTGTGAAGTGTGTAAGCCTGACGATTCACAGACCTGAACCCCTGGGGCTAATAATACATTATATGTTAATTAAAAAAAAAGATATGCATTTTTTTAAAAGATTTTATTTATTTATTTGACACAGAGAGAGAGATCACAAGTAGGCAGAGCAGCAGGCAGAGACAGAGGGGAAGCAGGCTCCCTGCTGAGCAGAGAGCCTGATGTGGGGCTCGATCCCAGGACCCTGAGATCATGACCTGAGCCGAAGGCAGAGGCTTTAACCCACTGAGCCACCCAGGCGCCCCAAGATATGCATATTTTTTAAAAAAACCTCTCTCTTCTACAATCTTACTTCCTTAGTTTTAATTATCTAGTATTATCTCCAAGCAAATAATTGCCTATATTCCAGTTGTTAATTTTTAGCTATCTACTAAGCACCTCTACTTTGATATCCCACTGGCATGTCAAACTCAAGATATTTAAAGACTTGGTCATCCTCTCTACTATTCCCCCCCACTTCCGAGTCATCAGTATTTTGATCACCTGGATTTGAAACTCAGGTCATTTCATTTATATTAATTTTTCATAGAAAACTAATTTTTGGATAACTGAGATATTCTGTTTACAGTTTGCATTCATTTTTCCAATGACACTGAATATTTTTCAAAAATATGATTTTACCTCTTTATAAAATATGCATGGCTAAATTAGAATTTTTCAGATATAACTGCATTGTTGGATTCTTTCCCCCTTTTTTTTTTTTTTAAAGATTTTATTTATGGGGCACCTGGGTGGCTCAGTGAGTTAAGCCTCTGCCTTCGGCTCGGGTCATGATCTCAGGGTCCTGGGATCGAGCCCCACATCAGGCTCTCTGCTCAGCGGGGAGACTGCTTCCCTTTCTCTCTGCCTGCCTCTCTGCCTACTTGTGATTTCTCTCTCTCTCTCTGTCAAATAAATAAATAAAATCTTAAAAAAAAAAAAGATTTTATTTATCTATTTGACAAGGAGAGATCACAAGTAGGCAGAAAGGCAGGTAGAAAGAGAGAAGTGCGGGGAAGAGGCTCCCCACCGAGCAGAGAGCCCAATGCGGGACTCGATCCCAGGACCCTGAGATCATGACCCGAGCCGAAGGCAGAGGTTCAACCCACTGAGCCACCCAGGCACCCTTGTTGGATATTTTCAAACAACTCTGACTGTTTTCTCTTTGGGATATACTCCTAGAAGTGAAGTTACAGGATTAAAGAACAGAGGTATTTTAAATCTAGTGAAAAATTTCCTTCAGGGGCACCTGGGTGGCTCAGTCAGTTAAGCATCTGACTTTTGATTTCAGCTCAGGTCATGATCTCAGGTTTGTGAGACTGAGCCCCATGTTGGGCTCTATGCTGGATGTGGAATTACTTGAGATTCTCTCCCTCTCCCTCTGCTCTGCCCCCTACTTGCATGCATTTGCACTTTCTCTTTCTCTCTTTAAAAAAAAAAAAAAAATCCAGAGTGCCTGGGTGGCTCACTCGTTTGGTGTCTGCCTTCGGCTTGGGTCATGATCCCAAGTCTGGGATCAAGCCCCACATAGGGGTCCCTGCTCGGTGGGGAGCCTGCTTCTCCTCTCCCACTCCCCTTCCCTCTCTCACTGTATCTCCTTCTGTCAAATAAATAAATAAAATGTTTTTAAAAATTCCTTTAAAAAGGTTAAGCCAATGTACACATCCACCTGCAGAACCATAACTTGTCTGTTTCACTATATCTTTGTAAATAATACAGGTTATAATTTAAGTAACACCTTTGTCAAGGTGTTTTTTTTTTTTAAAAAGCTATTTCTTGGGGCGCCTGGTTGGTTCAGTTGGTAGAGCATGTGACTCCTGACCTCAGAGTTGTGCGTTTGAGCTCATGTTCGCTGTAAGGATTATGTAAAAATATAATCTCCAAAAAAAAAAAAAAAATTTCTTTGTTGATCACAAGAACTATGTGTGATTTTCATTTTCTTTGTAATTTTCTGTATTTTCCAAATTTTCTACATTAAAAATACCTAAGAATAATGTAAAATTATATACAATGTGATAAATTTCATAAAACTACAAGTACAAAACAAATGTACTTGGGTCACAGATAAAAGGCAAGTATTTCATAACATGACTGAGGACCATCTTTCAAATTAAGGACCCAGACTTCCAAGAAGTATACCTTAGAAAGAAGAGGCCTAAATAATCCAGGTTCCCATAACCCCCAAGTAGAGCATCTCTGTGTGTTTTCTACACTGAAGCTCTGCCTCAGACTTTGAAAAATGAGTTTTGCTGCTTTAAAGGAGCATCAAGGGGCACCTGGGTGGCTCAGTGGGTTAAAGCCTCTGCCTTCAGCTCAGGTCGAGATCTCAGGGTCCTGGGATCGAGTCCCGCATCGGGCTCTCTGCTCAGCAGGGAGCCTGCTTCCCCCCCCCCTCTCTCTGCCTGCCTCTCTGCCTACTTGTGATCTCTGTCTCTCAAATAAATAAATAAATAAATAATCTTTAAAGGAGCATCAAAATTACTGTTCTTTTTTTTTTATTTTTTTTAAATTATTTTTTTTTTAATTTTTTTTTTTTTAATTTATTTATTTGTCAGAGAGAGAGCGAGCGAGCACAGGCAGACAGAGTGGCAGGCAGAGGCAGAGGGAGAAGCAGGCTCCCTGCGGAGCAAGGAGCCCGATGTGGGACTCGATCCCAGGACGCTGGGATCATGACCCTAGCCGAAGGCAGCTGCTTAACCAACTGAGCCACCCAGGCGTCCCAAAATTACTGTTCTTAATCACTGATATTTGATTTGTGTTATATTAAGAAGGTAGGAAAATACGGAGTATATATTAGAAAGTTTCCTAACAAAAATGGTTTTTAAAATGTGGCATTTCAAGTTAATCCTTAGCTATTCAAAATGACTCTGCCTAAGAGCTTCAAAAGGTCCAGGTTTGACTATACATCTAATGTGTGTGTGTATACATCATATTACAGTAATACAGATATAACTTCTAACAACCTTTGTAAATAAAATAATGATGCTAACTGGTATACATTTTTAGGCTACAGAGAATCAAAGCATGAAACCACCTTTTTCTATATTTAATTTAGACACAGTTCCACTTAGAAGTTAGGGTATTCATGCAAAATTCTAAGCCCATTCACAAAGAGGACAACTGCGTTTCATACAAATCAAACTGTCCATCAGACACGATGTAATGCCAAACCATATACAAACATTCTAACAGGCATTGACATTGTTGCACAAAACACCACTGAACAATAATGACCAAAACTTTAATCTGATTAATATAAATGTCAATTTTATGACATATAATGAAAATTCAATTTGCTACAGAAACGTCCTGTGTTCCAGCATTTAAATGAGACACTTGGATTAAAATCAAGAATTCTTCTGAAGAATCACAGAAAAAAGTGAAATTATTGTTAATATTTTACCTGTGGGCTGCAAAAGTGAAGCAGGTGGGCGAGGCTGTAAGCCCCACAAATTTTCCATACTACTCCGGTCCTTAAGGTCCAACAAATGTATTAAAATTAATGGATCAATATCTAATAAACTACTGGTAGCAGCAGAGCATAAATGTGCTCTTCTTGACATTCTGCTACTGGCACCCACGTAGCCATGGTTACTACCTGCAAAAGAAATAGAGATGTAGAAAATGCATGCTACAAATCGGCACAATTTTAAAAAAAAGAAAACTGGTTAGTGTTGTTTGGATACTTGTCTATGGACCTATCTTTTAGGAGTTGGTATGTCACATTGAGAAGAAGCAGAAAGGAGAAACAAGATTGCCTGAGAGGTGAACACAAGCATAGTGACTAAGCACTGGCCTCATTACTACCCAGAGTTCAGGAGGAACCCTCAACCCCATCCTTAGCCCTAGAAATAAAAAGGTATTTTTATAATAAAAAGCATACACAATATATGCAAGGTGAGAGTAAAGAAAAAGAGAGTATGTCCTATAATCCAGTGGTCTTGAAAGAAAGACAAATCTTCATATCACAAATCCCTAGGAACTAGACACCAAAACAGTAATCTTCTTGTGGAGTTTTCAGACTGAAACTGATGGACAGGATAGACACCTGTGAGCAATGTCATATCTGTATCAACAACAGTAGACTAAGCTCCTTAAGCTAAAGAAACCATTTGACTTTTCTCCAGTGCCTAGTACAATATCTAGCAAATATTACGTTTGGAAGTGGTGGTTAAGATGACCTCCTTCAATAAAATTATTTAAACATAGTCTAAAGAAACCTAAATTTAAAAATGTTATATGCAACAGTCTTAAAATAGATAATATAAAAATAACACAAAATAATCAGGTTCTGCCTATTCATGAGTGTTTCAAAGAGATCTAAAAGAAAGTAACTTAGGAGAAAAATTCTAATTATTCAGAAGCTTCAAGCCAATTATTTACTTATATGTGTTTCATCTATATTCATATCCTCACCTTTTCCAATTTCTTCCTCTTCTGAGGATATCATCCCACTGCAAATTTTTCTTCCCAGATTAGGTACCCCCTGCAACTCCTTTTAAAAACTAGCAGAAAACTCCCCTTTTCCTCAACTGCTACAAATGCTCAGTGCATCCAAGTGAGGCACTCACTTCATCTGGTGACTAGCATCACGCTTGGCAGTGTCACTTGGTGTTCACCTGCACCACAGCCTTCATCTCAGGCGCTCACCTGCTCCTACTTAGCACTCATCCTGCAACGATGACGAGGTGACAGCCATGGAGGATAAGATCAGTGTCCTCATTAAAACAGATGGTATAAATGTTGAACCTTTCTGGCCAGGCTTGTTTGCAAAGGCCTTGGCCAATGTCAATATGAGGAACCTCATCTGATACTTAGGGGCTGGTGGACACCAGAACACCAGGAGGTCCTGGCCCCTCTATTGCTGCTGCCCCAGCTGAGGAAAAGAAAAACAAAGAACTGGAATAAAAATAAAACCAATAAAAAACTATCCGCAACAAGAATAAAATATCATTGTGGATAGATGGAAAAAAAAAAAAAAGAAAGTGGAAGCAAAGAATAAAGAATCTGAGGAGTCCGATTATGACATGGAGTTTGGTCTGACTAAACCACTATAATGTGTTCAAGAAAAAGCTAAATTCTAAAAAAAAAAAAAAAGAGAGAAGAAAAAAGGCAGAAAACTATCCCCTCTCCACCCTGATACTGTCTTAACCCTTTTCCTTTACTACGAAGTTTCCAAACCAGGCTGCATTTGAGAGGAGTTTTAAACATTACAGATTGCTAGCTCTCCCACAGATGCCTGAGTAAGATCACTGGAGTGGAAATGAGGATCTTCTTCTAAAAAGCTGCCCCGGTGGTTCTAACTGGACAGTAAGCTATTCAGTAGCCCCATGTACTGTATCTATTGCCCTGATATCTGGTTCTTCTTTAGAAACAGAAGTTGCCCATTTTTCCACACTAAATGGGCCCATTAAACACTAGCACTAAACTCTTCCCATTTCTCAATGCTCTTCCAGGCCTTACTTTCACCAACCAACAAAAACTCCTTTCATTTGTAGTGTAGGCCCTTTAGCTACTCCCTCCCTCCCATGTTCCCATCCCTTCTACTCACTATCCACCGGCATCAAAGACTTGTGCATCTATTTCCGTTTCCCTTTCTCAGAGTGGATATTGCCATCATTCTGGGTGTGTTGTGTAGGTCTAAGTATACAACCTAATAAATGCTCACAAAGTAACAGTACCCCCATTTCCCCCCATGTCTCCTAAAATTGCTCACTAACCTTTCTCTCCAAAGGTAACCTTCATCCTGAGTTAAATACCATAATTTTGCCTGGTTTTGAACTTTATAGAAATGAAATGATACAGTATGTGCTCTAATATCCTGCTTCTTTGTTCAACATTTATATTGACGAGATTCATCTATACTGCTGCATTCATTTTCATTATTGCTGTGTGGCATCCCAGTATATGAATATATCCCCATTTCTTTATTCTATGTGGAAAGAATTTGGGTTGCTTCTAGTTTTTAGCTGCTAGGAATAAAGATACTGAAATTCTAAGTAGATAAACTGCTCTTGAAGGTCACGTGAAAACAATACAAAAACACCTCATAAAAAGGCAAATGAATCAGTGACAGGTTCCCTGCCTCCTAAACCAAGCCCCAACTAAAATGTTACACTGATCTACCTAAGTTCTTCATTTTATCACAGTGCCTGTATGCAGGAGCATGACATTCAAGGTCCTACACAGTTTAGTCCTAAATCAGCTTTTTCACATCTTTTCCTTTGTTATAAATTACAGTCATTTTTCTTAAATTAAAAAGGACACATACATACATACAAGGAGAACACCTAAAAAAGAATGATACTTTTGTAAAAATCTACTGGCAAGCCTTGCCTCACACAAAAGTATGTGTGTATGTTCAGTTTTAACACGTACTGCCCAACCATTTTCCAAAGTAGTGGTACCAATTTTCATTCCCACTGGCAAGGTATGAGAACTTCCGTCTCTCTACATGCTTGCAACATTTAGTACTGCCAGTTTAAAAAATATTTTTATATATTACCTGCTACAGTGGGTGTGCAATGGTATCTTACTAGATTTTTATTTGGTACTTCCTGAAACAATAAAGAAAAATGCAGAATCTCTTAGATCTGTAGGATCTCATCAAATGTACCAAAATACATATAATGGGAATCACAGAAGAGCAAAGAGAAAAAATACAGATGAAAGAAAAATGGTCGAAAATTTTCAACATATGATGAAAAATACTAATCTAACATATCCAAGAAGCTCATCAGCTCAACAAACTATATGTAAGACAAACCAACTCAAGAGATCCACACTGGGACACACCATCAATCTGCATTTCTCTGATAAAAGAGGTTGAGTACTTTTTAAAATGTGCACTGGCCATCTGGATAGATTCTTCTGTGAGGTGTCTATTCCAGTCTTTTATCCTTTTTTTTTCACCCAGGAGGTAGTCTTATCTTTTTCTTATTGATTTACAGAAGATTTTTATATATTATAGGAAGTGTTTTAGAAACTTTTTTTTAAATTAAATTTTTTTTATTAACAGATAATGTATTATTAGCCCCAGGGGTACAGGTCTGTGAATCGCCAGGTTTACATATTTCACAGCACTCACCGTAGCACATACCCTTCCCAATGTCCATAACCCAACCACCCTCTCCCTATCCCCCTCCCCGCCGACAACCCCCAGTTTGTTTTCTGAGATTAAGAGTCTCTTATGGTTTGTTTTAGAAACTTTTAATTTATTCTGATTAATAAAAGTTGGTTGTTTTTTTTTTTTTTGAAGATTTTATCTATTTGTTTGACAGAGAGAGAACACAAGTAGGCAGAGCAGTAGGCAGAGGGAGAGGGAGAAGCAGGCTCTTGGTCTAGCCTGGAGCCTGAATCAGGGCTCGATCCCAGGACCGCAGGATCATGACCCGAGCTGAAGGCAGCTGCCCAACGACTGAGCCACCCAGGTGCCCAAAAGTTATGTTTTTTGAAAGAAAAAAATCAATGCATCTTTCGACAACAGACTACGCACCTGAGATCTTCTAAGCAGTTAGATATTATGAGTCTGAGGTCAACACATGATTGTCCCACAGGTCTCAAAATCAACACCAATCAAACTGAATATATTATATTCTGCTCCTGGACTATCTTATATAAGGGGGCACAGCCTAACCTAGAAACCTTAAGGAATCATCCCCACATATCCAACAAATCCATCCCTTCGAGTTGGATTCCCAAGTCCTATAAATTCTACTATTTAACATCTTTCAACAAATTTCATCTCCACCCCTACTTCTCTTGCCTTATCTTAGGCCCTCATAATTTTCCCTCCTGAAACATTTCAGTAATTTTCTAACTGGTCTTGTCTTTTAATTCATCTTCCACTTTGTAACCAAATCTGACCACACTTCTAAAGGGTCTTTAAAAAAGACCTTTAATGACTCCACAGAATAAAGTCCAAAATCCTTTACCTAGCAGATGAGACTTTCCATTATCTGATTCTGCTTCTTGCTTACCAATCTCACATTGGCCTGCCCCCATATAAAGACTCAATTATTTGAAGTTTCCAAAAAGAACAATGCTGCATCTTTTCCCTGGAATGCCTTTGCTCTCTTATCTCATTACTTCCCTGCTCCTCTAATGAACTCTTAGCTCTTCTTTCAAGAACAAAATCAAGCATCACTCCCTTTCTAAAGCCTTTTCACCCATTCCTAATAAGCTATTCTATTTTTGGAGTCACCCTGTATTTACATTTATAATCACAAAGTCTGTTAATGACTAGTGCTACACTCTCATTTTGGAGATGATGCTCATTCATCTCATAATTCCCAGGGAACATAATGCCTGATATCTAGTGGGCATTCATTAAACATTATTGGATTAAGTGATCTTAAAAATCCTTAACCTGAGGGATGCCTATGTGGCTCAGTCAGTTAAGCATCTGCCTTTGGCTCAGATCACGATCCTAGGGTCCTGGGATTGAGTCTCACACTGAGCTCCCTGCTCAGCAGAGAGCCTGCTTCTCCTTCTCCCTCTGCTTGCCACTCCCCCTGCTTGTGTTCTCTCTCTCTCTCTCTGACAAATAAATAAATAAACAAAATCATAAAAAAATCTTTAACCTGAAATAAGTAACAAATGTAATAACCTACACACTGTCAATTTACAAGTGTGCTATACTGCTAGAATCTTTTAGTTCTCAAGTTTTAGGATGTTTCATAAACCACACATGTGAGGCAAATATAAAATAGATGTTTCCTATTCACTGGTCAACTAGCTAATGTTCTAGATTAGAATGATACTTGTTGCAGGTGCCTGGGTGGCTCAGGTCATGATCCCAGCATCCTGCGACTGAGCCCCACATTGGGCTCCCTGCTCAGCGGGGAGCCGGCTTCTCCCTGTCCCTTTGCTGCTCTCCCTGCTTGTACTCTCTCACTTTCTCTGTCAAATAAATAAAATCTTAAACAAACAGAATAATACTTTTTATTTAGAATGATCTCTTGTAACAAAACAAAAACAAGTGAATAAGCAATTCCTGAAAGAAGAGGCACCTGAATCATTATTATTTTGAGCTACAGCCTTACTTAATACAATGTATACAATGAAATTAAATAAATATTATTTTACTTCATACCTAGATTCTGTGTAAGAAAGATCTTCTATTTAATGGGCAACTTAACATCTTAATTGACATAATTCTTAAGATGATAACATGGTTCTGAAATATGAATCACAACAGGCTTGAAATGGACCTTCCATAATTAACATATAACAAGATGCATATTATTTCTTGCCTCAGAGCTTCATGGAGCTCAGCGAGAAAAGGGAAAATGGGCAGCTAAACAAGCAATTGTAGTATTAACATATATTCTAATAGGTTAATTTGAGAGAGCAGAAAAAGATATGCAGGGCACACAATTGAGAACAGCTTCCAGGAATAAAATACAACTAAACTGAAGAAGAAACAGGAGTTGACTATGTCCAGCATGAGAAGATAGAAGGAACATGTCAGAAAGCACATTTGAGGGGAAGCATATTTCTTTCCTCCAGGCTAAAAAAATGACACAGGGGAGTGTGAGAGAGGTAAAGCTAAAGAAGTGAGTAGGAGCCACCATATGAAAGGTCTTCTCTACCATTAGCAAGTTTGGACTTTATCCTTAAGTAAATGGAATCCAATAAAGAATTTGAATGTAGAGAAGTGAGGGGCAGACAGGTGGCTCAGTCATTAAGCATCTCCCCTCAGCTTGAGTCATGATCTCAGGGTTCTAGGATTGAGTCCCAAGTCAAGGTCAGGCTCCTTGCTCAGCGGGAAGCCTGCTTCTCCCTCTCCTACTCCCCCTGCTCATGTTCCCTCCCTCACTGTGTCTCTGTCAAATAAATAAATAAAATCTTAAAAAAAAAATAGAGAAGTGACATGAATAGATACAAATTTGAAGGAAAAATACAACTCAATTGAACTCATGCTGTGGGAAACAGAATGGAAGGGATTCCATTCTTTGTATCCCTTATATCCATTCTTTGTATCCCTTATAGGGATACAAGGAATCCAGACAGGGGGCTGTTTTGAGACAGTGGCCTAGACTAGGAATGGCATAGGAATGGGAAGTAACAAATGAATTCATGCACTGTTTAGGAGGCAGAATCAACAGATTTGTGTAATGTATTACACTTGATCTTAGCCAAAAGGCCAAGAAGTGATTTGGGTAATGTATTAAATGCAGAGTCTAAGCAAGAGGAAAAGGCAAAGAATGTGTACCACTATCAACACTATCAACCACTAAGATGATGAGCTTTTAACTGACAGGCAGGATGGCATAAAAATATAATGACTTCTGGGGCAGCTGGGTGGCTCAGTGGGTTAAAGCCTCTGCCTTCGGCTCAGGTTATGATCCCGGGGTCCTGGGATCAAGCCCCACATCAGGCTCTCTGCTCAGCAGGGAGCCTGCTTCCTCCTCTCTCTCTCTGCCTGCCTCTCTGCCTACTTGTGATCTCTGTCTGTCAAATAAATAAATAAAAAATCTTAAAAAAAAAAAAAAAAAAGACTTCTGTTTGTGAGATGCTGAGTCTAATAACATCAAAACCAGACTGCTACATGGGTCTGAAAGTCATGAGAAAAATAAAGGCTAGAGATAGAACTTGGAGAGTAATCAATATATAGACAGAATTGAAATACAAGCATAAATGAGATCACCTAGACTAAAGTGAGGAGTAGGAAGAGTACAAAGTATGGGTGGAAGTTGAAATGCTGAAGACTAATGTTTAAGAGATCTTCAGTGATCCAAACATGCTACAGAATATGCCAATGTTTGTACTAAGGGCAACATCAATAAAGTAGAAGCAGTACAAAGTTAGCTTTTAATTCCTCCAGCCAAGAATTCACATGTTTAAATAAATGGGTCCATGGGGTGCCTGGGTGGCTCAGTGACTGGGCATCTGCCTTTGGCTCAGGTCATGATCCCAGGGTCCTAGGATCAAGCCCCACATCAGACTCCCTGCTCAGCAAGGAGCCTGCTTCTCCCTCCCCTCTGCCTGCTGCTCCCCCTAATGTGCTTGCGCGCTGTCAATTAATAAGTAAAATATTTAAAAAACAGACCCAAGAACACAAAAGTAACACGCAGTATTTGAGTCACTTCACTCCAAGAGGAGCAGAAGCAGTGTGATCTGGCAAAAAAAAAAAAAAAAAAAATGCAGTCCAAGAAAAAGATGATGTGAAGCTCTAGCCTGGCTCTACCAACAACTACTGTGATCTAGGCAATTAAATCCCAAGTTTATTCCACGCATAAGATGAGCTCTCAAAAGGCCCTCTGTGGGGCACCTGGGTGCCTCAGTCGGTTAAGCAGCTGACTGAGGCACCTGATTTCGGCCAGGTCATAATCTCAGGATCATTGGGATTGGGCCCCGTGTCGAGCTCCGTGCTCAGGAGGAAGTCTGCTTGGGATTCTCTCCCCTTCCCTCTGCCCATTCCCCCTGCATGCATGTGCACACACACTCTCTCTCTCAAATAAATGAATCTTAAAAAAAAAAAAAAAAGTCCTTTTTAAGTCATATTCCATAAATCTTTTCAGATTATTCTATAGTCAAATTAGATATACAAACAAGACATATATCATAAAAGGATAGTTATATGATCGTAGAGAAGACCTTGGGCTTTGGATTTAGATAAACCCAAAACTCTAATCCCTCTCTTTCATTTACTAAATTGTGAATGACAGCAAGTTGCTTAATTTCTCTACAATCTGTGGCTATAAAAAGCAGATAATATTAAAATCTATCTTACAGAATGTGGTAAGTTAATGAGATAAGGTACACATGAAGTGCCTTTGCACAATGCCTGGTACATAAGAATACTTACCAAATGTTAGCTATTATTACTGTTTCAAATACACTCTAAGATATATACAGACACACACACAAACAGTATACATAGCACTTCCAATACCTTGGGCCATGTAGAGCAGTTGCTGTCATATATTAAAATATGATACAATTAGAGAATAGAAAAGAAAAGATGCAAGCTGGTGCATCTTGGCCTCTGTACCTGGTGGTCCTGCAGCAGCTGCATCTTCCATAAGTTCTCCCTCTTCTAATTCCATGTTGTTGTATTCCACATCATTTTCTCCAGACCTAAGAACATACAAAATTCATCATTCCTATAGAGTAAGAACAATTAACATTATCTGTCACACCTCAATGAATTTTTTTAACAGTAGTGCATAGCTGGGGCGCCTGGATGGCTCAGTCATTAAGCATCTGCCTTCGGCTCAGGTCATGATACCAGGGTTCTGGGATGGAGCCCCCAGTCAGGCTTCCTGCTCAGCGGGAAGCCTGCTTCTCCCTCTCCCACTCCCTCTGAATGTGTTCTCTCTCTGTTATTCTGTTAAATAAATAAATAAAATCTTAAAACAAAACAATAGTGCATAGCTTTCTCCTGTGAAATAAGAGAGGATATATTTCTCAGTACAAAAATGAGGAAAAAGACTTTTGTCTTTATCGCATGTATGGGTAAAGTTCATGTTCAAACTACCTTTTAAAAATATTAAGGTTGACAACATTTAGTTTTTAAAATAGAAAATCTGAGAACCACTATAAGCAAAAGAAACTATAGCTTCAAAGAATTTGAACTTAATGGTAAGAAATCAGGCTTAAAAACTACATTTTAAGGTTAAAAAAAAAGAAAAGATCAAATTACTAAATATGATTAAATACTATTTTCTTGGGGCACCTGGGTGGTTCAGTCAGTTAAGCATCTGTCTTCAGCTCAGGTCATGATCTCAGCATCCTGGGATGGAGCACCACATTAGGCTCCCTGCTCACTGGGGAGTCTGCTTCTCCCTCTGCTCTCACCCACTGGCTTGTGCTCCCTCTCTATCTAAAATAAGTAAAAATCTTAAAATACTTTCTTTTTCTTTTTTTCTTGAATAAAAAGACTTACTTTGTATTTGGGTAGAATGGTTTCATATTACAAAGATGTCGATTCTACCTAAAATCATCTATACACTGAATACAATTCTGATCCAAATATTAATATGGTATTTTAAAATCTAAGTAATTTAGGCCAAATGATTCTAACATTTACAAGGAGAGGTAGGAACACAATCTCTGGAATAAGCTTGCCTGGTTCAAACCACAGCTTCACCACAGACTATCCATGTCACCTTGGGCATGTTTCCTAATCTCATGCCTCAGTTTCCTCATTTTGTTTTTTTAATTATTTTTTAACATATAATGTATTATTTGTCCCAGGGGTGCAGGTCTGTGAATCGTCAGGCGTACAGATTTCACAGCACTCACCACATCACATACCCTCCCCATGTCCATAACCCAACCACCCTCTCCATACCCCGCCCTTCCTCGGGCAACCCTCAGTTTGTTTTCTGAGATTAAGAGTCTCTTATGGTTTGTCTCCCTCCTGATCCCATCTTGTTTCATTAAAATATATATTTTTTAAGATTTTATTTATTTATTTGACAAAGAAGTCACAAGTAGGCAGAGAGGCAGGCAGAGAGAGAGAGGAGGAAGCAGGTGCCCCCTGAGCAGAGAGCCCGATGTGGGGCTCGATCCCAGGACCCTGAGATCATGACCTGAGCCGAAGGCAGAGGCTCAACCCACTGAGCCACCCAGGTGCCCCTCATTAAAATATTTTAAGATGATATTTCAGAAAGAGGGTGTTGCCTCCTACTATAGTCTTCGAAGTATATATTACCTTCTTTTATTTTTAATTGAAAAATTTTTGTTTATTTCTTTATTTAAAGTAAGTGCTATGCCTAGTGTGGAGCTCGAACCCACAACTGTGAGATCAAGAGTCCCATGTTCAACCAACTGAGCCAGCCAGGTGTCCCTCTATTACCTTATTGTAATGACAAAGTACTACATGTAACAGCAATAAATCAGTGCTAGTTTGGGGTATTTAAAGAAGTCACAAGATCAATTTGCAACTTAAGGAACTCTACAGACCCACTCAATTGACACTGGTAAAAATTATTTTTATAAAAAAGTCATCTAGAGTCTCTGGAAATGGTTCTAAGAGCATACACCAAATAAAAAAAAAACTCATCAAGAAAATGTGCTAAAATCTGGTAAACACAGTGAGTCTGAAGTACTTAAACAGGAACTCAGACTATTTGCTGCTGCTTCTCCTCCCAATTCAGTAATACAGAAATTCCGCTCTAGACTGGTAAAGCCAAGACCATCAGCCTCTCAAGAGAAGGGCTATATTTTCCAGGAGGGGTAAAACATCAGCGTTTCTCATCTTGCCCCTAGCTAACAGTTGCTAAGACTAAGGTCAGGTAAATGCGGTCAAGCCCGGGGATACCTTTCTTTAATTCAGATCCAAGGCTCCACCTTGGGTATAGCATACTGAGAATACTGGGGCCTGAATGACTATGCCCCAATTCACTCATAAACAGAGGTCCTAGACATGAGAAGACAAGCTGAGAAGATCTCAGGGTACAGTCTCTAACTCCTCCCCACTACTACTAAAACGGGAGAAATTAGCACACCTTTGTTCTCACTCTGACGTCAGAGCTCTGATTCAGAGATTTTCCCTGCAGGAAGAAGCAGGCGGAAAAAGAGCCACAGAGAAATATACAGCATAAAAAAATACTCTTAAATGGAATCCAGAAAAAAAGAATTACACATCATGGCAGAGAGAGATTTATCTCAGGAATGCAACACTGGTTTAAAATCCAAAAATCAATTAACATAACATAGCATAAAATATATCATGCTAATAGAATAAAGAAAACTACATAATCATCTGAATAGATACAGAAAGATAATGTGACAAAATCCAACACGCTTTCATAATAAAAGCATTCAACAAATCAGGACTAGAAGGGAACCTCCTCAACCAGATAAAGAGTACCTACAGAAAACCTACAGCCAACATCATACTTAATGGTGTAATTTCTAAGATCAGGAACAAGACAAGGATGTCCACTCCCACCAGTTCTATTCAACATTCTACTGGACAGTCTAGCCAGTGAACTTAGACAAGAAATAAAAAGCATCTAGTAAGGGGGTACCTGAGTAGCTCAGCAGGTTAAGTGATTTTCCAATCAGATCATGATCTGAGGATCATGGGACTGAGTCCCACACTCAGCACAGTCTGCTTGAGATTCTCTCTCCCCCTCTCCCCCCATTCACACACGAGTATGCTCTCTAAATAAGTAAATCTTAAGCATCCAGTAAGTGAAACTAAGTCTGTTTACAGAAGTCATTGTATATAGAAAAACTTTAAAAATTCACTAAAAAACTATTAGAACTAGAGGCCCCTCTGGGTGGCTCAGTGGGTTGAATCCTCTGCCTTTGGCTCAGGTCATGATCCCAGGGTCCTAGGATCGAGCTCCACATCGGGCTCTCTGCTCAGCAGGGAGCCTGGTTCCCTTCCTCTCTCTCTGCCTGCCTCTCTGCCTACTTGTGATCGCTGTCAAATAAATAAACAAATAAAAAACTGTAAGAACTAAAAACTGAATTGGCAAGGTTAGAGAATACTAAAATCAACTGTATTTCCATATACTTGCAAAGAACAATCCAAAAGGGAATTTCTAAAAAATAAGTTAATTAGAAATTCCACTAACAATAGTATAAAAATAATACAATGCTTATGATCATATGATTTAATAAAAAAGGTTTTAAACATATACTCTGAAAACTATAAAACATTATTGATTAAAAACTTCTGCTTTGCAAAATACTCTTTAAGAAGAAAAGACAAGAGTGCAATTAAGAGGAAGATGGTGGAAGAATTGGAGGATCCTAGGTTTGCCTATCCCATGAATACAACTAGATAACTATCAAATTATTCTCAATACCCTAGAGATCAACCAGAAGACTGGCAGAACAAAGTCCACAACTAAAGGTAGAGAAGAGGTTACAGAGAAAAAGGTAGGAGGTACAGGGATGCAGTTTGGGAGAGAAAAAGACCCTGTGATGGGGAGGGAGTGACAGTTGTACAGCACACAGACCAGCACACAGGGAAGCCCACACGGGGAAGACATCCTCATAGCAAATGACTCAGAAAGTGAGAGAGGGCCCAATTTTGTGATTTCCTGCAACCAGTGCACTTAAAGCCTAAAGTTCTAAAGGTCAGCAGGCTGGGCAAGGATATAGCCCAGAGGGTACTGGGGCTACTCTTAGGAGAGAAGGCAGGCAAACAGCCCATGAACATACAGCGTAGAAACAGCAATCTAAGCGTATCTGGTGCACACGGTGGGGAAGTTATTTGCTCACCTTGGTGCCTGTCCCAGACAGGCAGCATTCACTAAGTGACCCCTCCAGGAACAAAGAAACTGGCTGGTGCCATTTCCTTCTCCAGCCCCTCAACATAAATAGAAAGCCACCTGCAGGAACCAGTGCAGCACCAACACTTGCCACCTAGCTTGCTTACAGCAAGCCCCCTACCCTAGTGCTCTGGAAGAACCACTCTTCCCAGTCATGCTTCCCTCAGTCCCAGTGCAAGCACCCTCCCCGACACTAAAAGCCCTGCCCACACCATGCCTCCTGACTATGGAGTCTTGCCAAGCCTCGGTTCCAGTGATGGTGGCCAACAGGTCTCATTTCACAAGAAGACAAGAGCACACCTAGTTAAAACATGCCGCATTCATAGTTAAAACATGGCACATTCAGGCCAGGGACCAAACACTACCCACAATAGACAAAGAAAGCATCTGCAGACAACTGGCCTGAAGGAAAGCACCCATGACACAACAGTAGAGTGCATGCAGTACACAATGGAGACACTCATGAAAGCACCAGGCCCTGGGGAAGAGGGGACACCACAATGCAGGGCACTGCTGGACCTCTTCTTCACAAGGCCATTACCCTCAAGAACAGGAGACACTGCTGACTTTCCTAACACACAGAAACAGAAACACAGACAAATGAGAAGACAGTGGAATTTGTCCTAAATAAAAGAACATGACATAGCCAGAGATCTAAGCAAACATTTAAGTAACATGCCTGCTGTAGAATTTAAAGCAATGTATACTCCCTGGACTTGAGAAAAGAATGGAGGACATCAGTGAGACCATTGACTCAGAGATAAGGAATAACGTATCAGAAATAAAGGGCTCAGTAAATTAAATGAGAAACATTCCCAATAGAATCTGACAGAATGAAGAATAGACTGGAAGAAGCAAAAGAATGAATTAATGACCTAAAAGACAAGAGTAACAAACAGTAATAGAACTTAACAAAAGAGAAAAAATAATTATGCAAAACAAGAACAGACTTAGGGAATTCCGTGACTCAGTCAAACATAGTTACATTTGTATTACAGGAGTACCAGAAGAACAACATAGAGAAAAGGGAGCAGATAACTTATTTGAAGAAATAATAGCTACAAACTTCCCTAGCTGGGGGAAAGAAACAGATTTCCAGAACCAGGAGCACAGAGAACTCCCATCAAAATCAACAGAAACATATCCACACCAAGACATATTATAATTAAAATGGCAAAATACAAGGACATGTGGGTGGCACAGTTGGATAAATATCTGCCTTTGGCTCCGGTCATGATCTCAGGGTCCTGGGACTGAATCACGCATCACCATCCTTGCTCAGTGGGGAGCCTGCTTCTCCCTCTGCCTGCTGCTGCCCTTGTTTGCGCTTTCTCTCTCTTTCATAAATAAACAAATAAATAAATATTTTAAAAGGAAAAAAAAGGCAAAATACAGTAATAAAAATATATATTAAAAGCAATAAGCCAACGGGTGCCTGGGTGGCTCAGTGGGTTGAGCACCCAAGCCCTCATTTCAGCTCAGGCCATGATCTCAGGGTGCTGTCATCCAGCCCAGTGTCGGGCTCCAGGCTCAGTGTGGAGTCTCCTGGAGATTCTCTCTCTCCCTCTGCCCCTCTTCTTGCTCATGCACTCACCCTCACTTTCTCTCAAATAAATAAATAAATCTTTAAAAAAAAAAAAAAAAAGGGCAGCAAGCCAAAAGAATACAGTTCTATACAAAGGAAACCCCATAAGGCTATCAATAGATTTTTAAGCAGAAACTTTCCAAGTCAGAAAGGAGTGGCAAGATATCTTCCAAGTGCTGAATGAGAAAAATCTGCAGCCAAATACTGTATCAAGAATTCAGAACAGAAGGAGAGATAAAGAGTTTCTCAGACAAACAAAAACTAAAGGAGTTCATAACAAGTAGTCCTGCAAGAAATATTAAAGGTGACTCTGAGTAAAATGGAAAGACTGAAAGTGACAGTCTAAAGTTAGAAAACACAAGAGCAGTAAAAATTAGTATTTCTCATTGGGGAGGGTACATGCTATGGTGAGTCCTGTGAATTGTGTAAGACTGATGAATCACAGGGCTGCACCCCTGAAATAAATAATACATTGTATTTTAATAATAATAATAAAAAAGTATTTATGTGATATAACACATAACAGTAAAAGTGTGCAAAAAGAAATGAGTATTTCTGTAAAAAATCAGTCAAGAAACTCACAAAAGGATAAAATATGACACCATACACCTAAAAGATGGGGAGGAGTAAAGAATGTGTTCAAACTTAAATGACCATGAACTTAATACACACTGCTATAGGCAGAAGATGTTATATACAAACCTAATGACAAAAACTGTTAATAAATATGCAAAGAAAACAAAGAAATCCAAATATATCATTAAAGAAAACCAGAAAACCATTACAGAAAGACAAGATCAGAAAAAATCTTGAAAAACAACCACAAAACAAGTAATAAAATGGTAACAAATACATATCTGTCAATAACTACTTTGAACATAAATGGACTAAACACTACAATCAAAAGACAAAGGGTGACAGAATGGATTAAAAAAAAGACCCATCTATATGCTGCCTACAAGGGACTCACTTTAGATCTAAAGACACCTGCATATTTAAATGGGGATGGGGCGCTTGGGTGGCTCAGTTGGTTAAGCAGCTGCCTTTGGCTCAGGTCATGATCTCAGGGTCCTGGGGTTGAGTCCCACATGGGGCTCCCTGCTCAGTGGGAAGCCTGCTTCTCCTATCCTCTCCTCTCCTCTCTCCCTCTCTGTCAAATAACTAAAATCCTGGGGGGAAAAAAGGTACAACTAACTAAATAAATAAATAAATGTGTGGGGATGGAGGGGCACCTGGGTGACGCAGTTGGTTAAGCGTTCAACTCTTGGTTTCAGCTCAGGTCATGATCTCAGGGTTGTGAGATCAAGCCTCACATCAGGCTCTGCACTCAGAGGACAGTCCCCTTAAGACTCTCTCCAGGGATGCCTAGGTGGCTCAGTTGGTTAAGTGTCTGCCTTTGGTTCAGGTCATGTTCTCGGGGTCCTGGGATAGAGCCCCATGCTGGGCTCCCTACTTAGCAGAGAGTCTGCTTCTCCCTCTGCCCCACTCCCTTGCCTATGGTCTCTCTTCCTCTCTCTCAAATAACTAAATAAAATCTTAAAAAAGAAACTCCTCTCTTCATCCCTCTCTGCACCTTCCCCCGGCACTCTCTCTCTCTCTTTCTCTCAAATAAATAAATAAATGTTCAAAGTGAAATAGAGAAACATTTATCATATAAATGGATGTCAAAAGAAAACCAGAGTAGCAATCCTTACAACGGACAAAATAAACTTTAAAACAAAGATTGTAGGGGCGCCTGGGTGGCTCAGTGGGTTAAAGCCGCTGCCTTCGGCTCAGGTCATGATCCTAGCGTCCTGGGATCGAGCCCCGCATCGGGCTCTCTGCTCAACAGGGAGCCTGCTTCCTCCCTTCTCTCTCTGCCTGCCTCTCTGCCTACTTGTGGTCTGTCAAATAAATAAATAAAATCTTAAAAAAAAATAAAACAAAGATTGTAGGTGGCTCAGTTGGTTAAGCGTCTGACTCTTCATCTTGGCTCAGGTCATGATCTCAGGGTCAAGAGACGGAGCCCCAGGTTAAGACACTAAGCCCTGTATCAGACTCTGCCCTGGGTGTGGAGTCTGCTTAAGATTCTCTTTCTCTCCTCCTGTTCCCCCACCCTCCCTTTCTCTCTTTCTTGATAAAGAACAAAACAAAAACTGTAATAAGAAACAAAGAATGACACTATATAATAAAGGGTACAAGCCAACAAGCAGATATAACTGTTATATTTATGCAGCCAACATAAAAGCACCTAAATACATGAAACAGTTAATAACAAATAAAGAAACTAATGGATAATAATACCATAACAGCAGAGGACTTTAGCTCTCCACTTCCATCAATGGACAAAATATCCAAACAGAAATCAACAAGGAAACAACGGCCTTGAATGACACACTGAACAAGAGGGATTTAAAAGATTTATCAGAACATTCCATCCTAAAACACAGAATATATATTCTTGTCAAGTACACATAGAACATTCTCCAGAATAGATCACATACTAGACCACAAGACAAGCCTCAACAAATTCCAAAAGATCAAAGTCATAGCAAGCATCTTTTCTGACCAGAAAACTACGAAACCTGAAGTCAAACGAAAGAAAAAATCTGTAACGAGCACTAATACATGGAGATTAACATGCTATTAAACAATGAATGGATCAACCAGGAAATAAAAGAAAAAACTAAAAAGTTCATGGAAACAAATGAAAATGAAAACACAACAGTTCAAAACCTCTTGGACACAGCAAAAGTGGATCTAGGAAGAAGCTTATTAGAGCAACAGACCAACCTCAAGAAGCAAGGAAAATCTCAAACTAACCTTACACCTAAAGGAGCTAGAAAAAGAACAAACAAAACCTAAAACAAGAAGGAAGGAAAGAAATAATAAATATTAGAAATAAACTATACAGGGGGCGCCTGGGTGGCTCAGTTGGTTGGGCGACTGCCTTTGGCTCAGGTCATGATCCTGGAGTCCCAAGATCGAGTCCCGCATCGGGCTCCCAGCTCCATGGGAAGCTTGCTTCTCCCTCTGACCTTCTCCCCTCTCATGCTCTCTCTCACTCTCAAATAAATAAATAAATAAATAAATCTTTAAAAATAAATAAATAAATAAATAAATAATACAGAAACTAGAAAACAACAGATCAATGAAATGAGCAGCTGATTCTTAAAAAAAAAAAAATCAATAAAATTCATAAACCTCTAATCATACTTATCAAGAAAACAAGAGAAAAAAGCCCCAAATAAATAAAATCACAAGGGGCAACTGGTTCAAGTGGTAGTGCATGCCAACTCTTGATCCCCGGGTTGTCACTTCAAGCCCCATGTTGGGCACAGAGCCTACTTAAAATAAATACATACATACACACATACATAAAATAAAAAAATTACAATGAACGAGAGAAGAAAAATAACAATAAACACCACATAAACACAATTATAAGAGAATATTATGAAAAGCCATATGCCAACAAATTGAGCAACCAAGAAGAAATGGATAAATTCCTAGAAACATATAATCTACCAAAACTGAAACAGAAAGAAACAGAAAATTTGAAGACTGATTATCAGCAAGAAACTGAATCATTATCAAAAAACTCCCAACAAATGAAAGCCTAGGACCAAATGGCTTCACAGGTGAATTATATCAAACATTTTAAAGAGTTAATATACCTATACTTCTCAAACTATTCCAAAAATAGAAAAGGAAGGAAAACTTCCAAATTCATTCTATGAGGTCATCATTACCCTGATACCAAAACCAGATAAAACCACCACAAAAAAAGAGAATGACAGGGGGTGCCTGGGTGGCACAATCGGTTAAGTGTCTGACTCTCATGGTTTCAGCATGTCTCTTGGTTTCAGCTCGGGTCATGATCTCAGTGGTCCTGAGATGCAGCACCAGCCACATCTGGCTCTGCACTCAATGGGGATTCTGCTTGAAGATTCTCTCCCTGCCCCTCAAGCATGCATGCTCTATAGTAAAATAAATCTTAAAAAAAAAAAAAACCCACGGGACAGCAACTCTAATGAATACAAATGCAAGGCCAGTAACTCTAATGAACACAGATGCAAAAACCCTCAACATAATACTAGCAAACCAAATCCAACAATACATTAAAAAATCACTCACAACAATCAAATGGGATTTTTTCCCCCCTGGGTGCCAGGTGATTCAATATTTGCAAGTCAATCAATGTGATACATCACACCAATAAGAAAAAGGATAAGAAACGCTACCATTTCAATAGACACAGAAAAAATACTAGGGAAAGTACAACCACCATTCAGGATAAAAACCCTCAAGAAAGTGGGTATAGAGGGAACATACCTCAACATAGTTAAGGCCGTATCTGAAAAACCCACAGCTAACATCATACTCGATGGTGAAAAATTGAAAGCCCTTCCCCTAAGGTCAAGAACAAAACAAGGATACCCACTCTGATAGTACTGGAAGTCCTAGCCATAGCAATCAGACGACAAAAAGAAATAAAAAGCATCCAAACTGGTAAGGAAAAAGTTAAACTGTCACCATTTGCAAATGACAAACAATACACAGAAAATCTTAAAGATTCCAGCAAAAAACAACTAGAAGTAATGAATTCAATACAGCTGACGGACACAAAGTTAATACAGAGAAATCTGCTGCATTTCTATATGCTAATATTGAGGCAGCAGAAATAGAAATTTCTAGGAAAACAATTCCATTTTTCATTGCCCCCATAATAATAAGATACCTAGGAATAAACCTAACCAAAGAGATGAAAGACCTATACTCTGAAAACTATAAAATACTGATGAAGAAAACTGAAGATGACACAAAGAAATGGAAAGATACTTCATGCTCATGGATTGGAAGAACAAATACTGTTCAACTGTCTATACTACTCAAAGCAATTAAAATACCAGTAGCATTTTTGACAGAACTAGAATAAAAAAATCCTAATATTGTATGGAACCACAACAGACCCCAAAAAGCCAAAGCAATCTTGAAAAAGAAAGCAAAGCTGGAGGTATCACAATTCTAGACTTCAAGTTACATTATAAAGTTGTAGTAATCAAAACAGTATGGTACTGGTACAAAAACAGATACATAGATCAATGGTACAGAATAGAAAACCCAGAAATAAACCCACAGTTATATGGTCAATTAATCTTCAACAAAGCAGGAAAGAATATCCAATGGCAAAAAACATCTCTTCAACAAATGGTGCTGTTGGGAAAACTGGACAGCAACAAAAGAATGAAACTGGACCACTTTCTTACACCATACGCAAAAAATAAATTCAAAATGGATTAAAAACCTGTATGTGAGACCTGAAACCATAAAAATCCTGGAAGAGAAGACAGTAACTTCTTTGACATCAGCCAATGCAATTTTTTTCTAGATCAGTCGGTCTTCTAAGGCAAGGGAAACAAAAGATAAACTACCAGGAGTACATCAAATTAAAAAGCTTTTGGAAGAAAACAATTAATAAAACTAAAAGGAAACTGACGGAATGGGAGAAGATATCTGCAAATGACATACTGGATAAAGGGCTAGTATCCAGAATCCATAAAGAATTCATCAAAATCAACATCCAAAAAATAAATAATCGAATTTAAAAATGGGCAGAAGACATGAACACACATTTCTCCAAATGTGGACATACACATGGCCAAAAGACACATTGAAAAGATGTTCAATATCACTCATCATCAGGGAAATGAAAATCAAAACCACAATGAGACATGACTTCACACCTGTCAGAATGGCTAAAATAAAAAACTCAAGAAACAGAGGCGCCTGGGTGGCTCAGCTGGCTGGGTGACTGCCTTCAGCTCAGGTCATAATCCCAGAGTCCTGGGATCGAGTCCCTCATCGGGCTCCCAGGTCCACAGGAAGTCTACTTCTCTCTCTGATCTTCTCCTCATGCTCTCTCTCGCTCTCTCTCTCTCTCAAATAAATAAATAAAATCTTAAAAAACACACAGACACACACACAAAAACCCTCAAGGAACAAACAGATGGTAAGGATGTAAGGAAAAGGGAATCTTCATGCACTGTTGATGGGAATGCAAACTGCAAACTGGTGCAGCCACTGTGGAAAACAGTATGGAGGTTCCTCAGAAGTTAAAGGTAGAACTACCCTATGATCCAGCAATTACACTACTGGGTATTGACCCAAAGAATACAAAAACATTAATTCAAAGGGATACATGCATCCCTAATATTTATAGCAGCATTATTTACAACAGCCAAGATATAGAAGCATCCCAAGTGTCCACTGATGGATGAATAAAGAAAATGTGGTACACACACACACACACACACACACACACAATGGAATATTACTTAGCCATAAAAAGAATGAAATTTTGTAATTTCAAACAACATGGATGAAGGTAGAGAGAATAATGCTAAGTCAGACAGACAAATATCATGTGATTTCACTCATATGTTGGATTTAAGAAAAAAAATAATCAAGGAAAGGAAAAAAAATAGGAGAGAGAGAGACAAACCAAGAAAGAGTCTTAACTATAGAGAACAAACTGACGTTTACCAGAGGGGAGAGGGGTGGGGGGGGAATAAGTGAAATAGGTAATGGGAGGGAGGGAGATATTTACAGTCTCAAAAAGTATGTCCCCACAGGATACTTGTTAATTACAAAGTGAAAAATTCAGTAATTTGTAGAGAAATCTGGCAGACATTAGCTTAACCAAGTAATCTAAATTAGTCAATTGTAATGGGACAAATAAAAGACATGTACCCTCCTGCTACTCCCTTGTATGATCCTCTGAAAAGGCTCTATCATCACTTCTCCAGTATTCCTACCTTAAGTGCATAACCTAAATTTCATTTTGAGGAAACACTCAGAGGACTCGCAAATTGAGGGACTTCCTACAAAATAACTGCTCTTTCTCAGAAGTGTCAAAGTCATAAACAAAAGATGAAAAAAATAAAGATTAAGTGACCCAGATTAAAGAAGATTAAGACTAATGGAATTTAACTAAAAGCAACATGTGAGGGGCGCCTGGGTGGCTCAGGGGTTTAAGCCTCTGCCTTCGGCTCGGGTCATGATCTCAGGGTCCTGGGATCGAGCCCCGCATTGGGCTCTCTGCTCAGCAGGAGCCTGCTTCCCCTTCTGTCTGTCTGCCTAGCTCTGATTTCTCTCTGTCAAATAAATAAAATCTTTAAAAAAAAAAAAAAAAAAAAAAAAAAAAAAAAAAAAGCAACATGTGATGCTGGATTGGATCCTAGACCAAACAAAGGAAATCAATGGCAAATTTTTAAATGATCATAGATTATAGTATTACATCAATGTTAATCCTGATTTTGATAACTACACTACAGTTACATAAAAACACAGTTCTTTATAAGGAGTACACAGTGAAAAGTATATTCACCTTATCTTGAAGTCTCACCAAAAAAAATAGAGAAAAGAGGAATACAAAAGAATATTAACATTTGGGGAATTAATCTGGGCAAAGGGAATATGGGAACTGTTACTTAATATTTTTTTACTTTTCCTAAATATGGAATTTCAAAATTAAAAGTAAAATGAAAAAACTAAATCTCATTTTGGAGATGAGAGGAAAGAAACTGATTGTCTTTCCTTCAAGCTCCTTCTTTATATGATACTTAGTAGCAAGTAAAAATGCTGAATATCCCCACTTTAAGGCCTAATTAGTTAACATGCTTCATTACCACTTAGATGCTTTGTAGTGGTAGTTAAGGGGAGACACTCACATAGTTTCTTCATCAATGTCATTTTCTTCTGTGTTACTTGTTGCTGTGGAACTGGCAGAGGAACTGCTGCCATCAAGGTGATTCACTTCGTCCTCCCCAACAAGATCCAGATCCAGATCTCCATCGGAGAGTTCATGCTAGATCAAGGCAAAGGAACAAGACTTCCATCTCAATTAGTTTTACCCAGTTGATCATCTGATCCAGCCGATGGACCAAGCCCCCAAGAAGGATGTAATCATCAGAACTCTGCTCCTGTCCAGAGGCAGCTGAGCCCTTTAGGGAAAACCACACAATATCTGATTCTGCTAATAACTTACTGCTACCATTTTCAGCTAGGCCTTCAACGTCCCTGGAAATGCTTCATATATTCCTTGTCAGCGGCCAGTAATGCTCTTCACAGGTAACATTTCAAACCATCACTTCTCTATTTATGTCTAACCTCTAATATCCTCAAGGACATCGTAAAACTATCACCTATCTGCACAGAAAAACATATCAGTTATTAAGTGTAAAACCCCCAAATCTTAGCTGCCCTACCTGCAAATCCCACCATTCCTTTAATTCATCTTGTCAAAGGTTAACTGCTTCACTTGAGTACTCCACTCCAACCACTCTTATCTATCTCCTTAAATAGTTTGTCTTGTCAGTACCTTAACCTTACCTCTCTCCGCACTGGCTCCTTCATTTTAATACGTACTTGAAGTCTCCCATCTTAAAAATAACAATTATAAAAACGAAACAAAACAAAAAACACCTTGTTTTTGCATCACTGTCTGATTTTAAACAATAATAATTACTTCTTGAATTCTTATTCTGGTTATGGCTTAGCTGGGATAAAACTGGGCTATCCCCGAAATCCTAAATCATGCTACCTACATATGCAAAAATAAGGTACTTTACTAGTTTTTGTGAATGAAAATAGAATGCATTTTTTAATTCCACTATTTATATAGTTTCCAGAATGTACATCAGTTTATTTTGTAGAAGGTACACTTTTCTACAATAAATTATAGAACTGTGCAACACTTTGATTCAACAACTTCTGACTTACTACTATTTACAGAAGAGCATACACTGGTAATGAAAATAAATGGACAAGACTTTTAGTACACTAATGCATAAAAGTATAGAGTACTTTATATACTCTATATTGGAAATCATGATCTTCTCTTATAAAACACAAAATGAATCTAAAACAAGTCTTATTATTACATGATAATTTTTTAACTTGGATTTATTTATTTATTTATTCTTAGAGACAGAGAGCATGAGAGTGGGGGGAGGGACAGAGGGAGAGGAGAAAAAGAATCTTAAGCAGACTCCCCTCTGAACACAGAGCCCAATGTGGGGCTCTACCTGACCCCCTGAGATCATGACCTGAGCCAAAGTCAACAGATAGATGCTTCACCCACTGAGCCACCCAGGCACCTCTTACATGATAATCTTCATTCTGAATCTTCTCTTCCTCTTCTTCATCCTCTTTGACCTCTCTTATAGAAGCTGTAGTAGGACCATCCTGGAGAAGCATATCGGTGCATGACACAGACTTCTTAGCACGTGTCTCAGGAGTATCATCATTTTGGGGGCTAAGATGATTATCTGGTGGTGACAAATCTCTTGATTTCTGAGTTCGAGACAACTCAATAGTAAGTCTCTTAAAATAAACAATAACAGCACAAACAAATATGAGTCAAAAGCAGTGTTTCACTGGCACAGTAAAAACATTTTAAGTAAAAAAATATATATCCAGATGTCCTAAAACCATTCTTCAAACCATCCCTCTCAATCCCTCCTGGTTTTATAGAAAAATCTATGGCAAAAAAGCCCTGCCCCTTATTTTATTCTCATTTTGCTTTTCATATCCAGCCTAAGCTACATATACAATAGCAAACTGTAGAGTAAGTACAAGCAGTTTTAAACAATATACTTATCCTGAAAATTTCTCCAAGTATGTACTCATTCGTACTTTCCTCCCTCATCTATTAACCATTCTCAGCACTCCCGTCCTTCCACTCCATTTCAATTTCCACTGGCAGAAAGAAACATTCCTTATATAATTTAGTTTGCCACTATAAGATAAAACTCCTTATCTGATCCTACCCCGGGCTCAATTCAGCAACAGTGAAAATTCAAGATGGGATAATGTTTAATTTTTCTATAGCTTAGAATCCTTTAAATTCAAGATAGCATGGAAAAGAGAAAGATTCAAATCACTGAGAGAAACACGAAAAGTTTACCTCAAATGAGAGCAGCACTGTCCAAAATATAGCTTTATACAATGATAAAAATGTTATATACTTGCAATGCCCAATACAAGCACTTAAAATGTGGCTACTGCAACCAAAGAACTGAATTTTTAATTTTAATTAAGTTCACACAGCCACATGTGGCTAGTGGCTAATTGAACTAAGAGTGCAAAATTAGAGGCTCAAAGATGGTATGTAGATGGGGAATAAGGTAACCGGACTTTTCTACAAAATTACAAAAGAAGAATATCCAAAATCTAATTACAAGTGTAACATGCCAGTAAGACTATGAATATGAAACACTAAACTTGTATGTTTTTTGGTTACCTTTTTTTCTTTTTAAAGATTATTTATTTATTTATTTGACAGAGATCACAAGTGGGCGGAGAGGCAGGTGGGGTGGGGGGGTGGGAAGCAGGCACCTCGCCAAGCAGAGAGCCCGATGTGGGGCTCGATCAGAGGACCCTGGGAATGTGACCTGAGCCGAAGAGAGAGGCTTTAACCCACTGAACCACCCAGGTGCCCCTTTTGGTTACCTCTTTAAGGTTATTTATTTGTTGGATGTAGCTAGTTTGTGCAGCTTCCAATTGAGTAATATACCAATGCTGGTCCCGGCATTTTTGAAAGAAAGTTGGTGAACGAACCTGAAACCTTAAAAGAAAAGCTGCACATGAAACATGATCCAAAAAGTAAAATATTATCAACCAACACTGAATCTGTAACTATAAATTTTATAAAAGTTTTATAAATTTTATAAAAATTATAATTTTAAGTTTATTTGATTACAATGCTAAAATTCAACATGAACTCAGAGCTGCTGGTTTATTTATACATATAGTTTACAAATTATAATGACATAACGTCCTGAAAACTTATCTTTAGGTCAGTTGTCTAAACACAAACTACCCTTTTCTAGAAGTAACACTACACATCATGGGTAAACTCCCAAACTACTAAAGCATATTTATTATAATAATCTAGATCAAATACCATGTTGATCATGAGTTGGGAAGAAGACCATGCTATGCAAGAAAGAGGAAGCTAATGCTTTCTTTCCCCTTTTCTTGCTTAGGTCAAACCCAGACAAAAATAGGCAAAGTCTGTTTTAGGCTGCTCTTTTTCTTTCCCGCTTTCATCTCATGTTCCTGTATTTCTTCCTCCCCAATAGAAAAAAAAAAAAAGTCCCTTAAAGGGCCAACTACCTGGAACTGCTTTACTCTCCCTCAATGAGTTGCATGCTCTAAATAACCTATATTCCTATCTCCTCCAGGTAGCAGCTTAAAATCAGCTCTCCATCACAATATGGCATATTTTAGCTTGGGTCAGGGAAAAAAACAAGTATATTAAAGGATTTTAATAGATGAATAATAGCATCTCAATCTATTCAGAGTTATCTGTACTTTCATTTTTATTTATTTATTTTTTGGTGGGCAGCAAAACAAGGTTTATTGAGCAATAGCAAAGTGAGAGTACAAAGCTTCCAAGGAGGGAGGGGACCCAAAGGGGATGCCCCATCCGTACTTTTAAAACCCAGATACTTACTAATGCAAAAAACCTATACCTATGTCAGAAAAGTGAACTTGAGTCTATTCATAGTGGAAAAATCTACAGCAATATGAAAAGAGGTTTCTAAAGAATGGAAGAGTCCCAAGAAGCAAGACTAACTTGGAAACCTACAAATCATCCTTCCAGTCTTGCCACCCTTATGTTAAATATCATTCCATTTTTTGTAGGATTTTACTAGCTAGTATAGTAGTCTACTGACCATCACCTAGAGTTATCTGCAGCAGATAATGATGTTCAGGCAAAGATACTCATGCACTGGAGGATAGAGATTATTCACTTAACCAATCTCCTAAGGGGATGCTGCCCAGTCAGTGTCCATTGGTAAGATTTTCACAAGGACATTATCTTTGAATGACTAATGAACTATAGTCAATTCTGAACATTAACGTGTCATTAAAACAAATGCAAGCATCAGGTAACATTCCTTAACTTTCTGATTTAAAAGGAGAATAAAATACATACTCATTTATATGTAGTTACAGAAAAACCTTAACTTATTTAATTATTTGTCAGAAAGAGAGAGAGAGAGAGCACAAGCAGGGGGAGCAGCAGGTAGAGCACACAGAGGGAGAAGCAGGCACCTGGCTGAGCAAGGAGCCCAGAGCCCAATGTGGGACTTGATCCCAGGACCCTGGGATCATGACTTGAGCCAAAGGCAGATGCTTAATGGACTGAGCCATCCAGGAGTCCCTGTTTTTTTGTTTGTTTGTTTTAAAGATTTATTTATTTATTTATTTGACAGACAGAGGTCACAAGTAGGCAGAGAGGCAGGCAGAGAGAGAGAGGAGAAAGCAGGCTCCCCGCCGAGCAGAAAGCCCGATGCGGGGCTCGATCCCAGGACCCTGGAATCATGACCCAAGCCGAAGGCAGAGGCTTTAACCCACTGAGCCACCCAGGCGCCCCTGTTTGTTTGTTTTTTAAAGTATACTCCAGGGGCACCTGGGTGGCTCAGTGGGTTAAAGCCTCTGCCTTTGGCTCGGGTCATGATCCCAGGGTCCTGGGATCGAGCCCCTCATCGGGTTCTCTGCTCAGTAGGGAAGCCTGCTTCCGCCTCTCTCTCTGCTTGCCTCTCTGCCTACTTGTGATCTCTGTCAAATAAATAAATAAAATCTTTAAAAAAAAAACTTAGGGACGCCTGGGTGGCTCAGTTGGTTAAGCGGCTGCCTTCGGCTCAGGTCATGATCCCAGTGTCCTGGGATCGAGTCCCACATCGGGCTCCTTGCTCCACGGGGAGCCTGCTTCTCCCTCTGCCTCTGCCTACCACTCTGTCTGCCTGTGCTCGCTCGCTCTAACAAATAAATAAATTAAAAAATAAAAATAAAAAATAAAATAAAATAAATTAAAAATTAAAAAAAATTTTAAAAAAATTTAAAAAGAAGTACACTCCAGGGGTGCCTGGGTGGCTCAGTCATTAAGCATCTGCCTTCGGCTCAGGGTCCTAGGACTGAGCCCTGGATCAGGCTCCCTGTTCTGTGGGGGGCCTGCTTCTCCCTCTCCCACTCCACCTGCTTGTGTTCCCTCTCTAGATATCTCTGTCAAAAAAATAAAATCTTTAAAAAATAAAAAAATTTAAAAAAATAAAGTACACTCCACACCCAGTGTGGAGCCCAACTCGAGGCTTGAACTCATGACCCTGAGATCAAGACTTAAGCTGAAATCAAGAGTTGGACATCTAACTGACTGAGCCACCCAGGCACCCTTTAAGTAACTTTCTAGTAAGTATATATAAAATTTCATGAGAATCTTAAATTGAGACTTAAATTTTCAGCAATCTCTCATTAAATAAATATTATGAGTAATAAGATAATTCAGAGCCTCCTCTCCACAAATCCTATAGCAACTTATTTTCTACTGCTATTATAGCACTATCTTGTAGAATAAATAGGTTTTTTTTTCTAAGATTTTATTTATTTATTTGACAGAAAGAGAGATCACAAGTAGGCAGAGAGGCAGGCAGAGAGAGAGAGGGAAGCAGGCTCCCTGCTGAGCAGAGAGCCCGATGTAGGGCTAAATCCCAGGACCCTAATATCATGACCTGAGCCGAAGGCAGAGGCTTAACCCACTGAGCCACCCAGGCGCCCCAGAATAAATGGTTTTATCTGCCCAATTTATCTTGAGTTTCCTGAGAATAAAATCGATGCCTTATTCTTTCCTAATATTAACCCAGTGCCAGGCACAGACTCAGTCAATGTTGCTGAATAAGCGATAATAAAACATCAAAACAGGACTCTGTTCCTGTCCTAATATTCAAGTCTATCAGGAAAAGTTTTGGTATAAATAAGGACGGCTTAAAAATAGAGACTAGAAGTTGGGCTACACTGAGTTAAAAAAGGGAAACTCTATCACACAGACTACCACCAAAAGATCCACATTACTATGACTCCAATAAGGGGAGGACTAAGGCTTTGGGAGGTTGGTCACAGTGATCGTTGAATAATTTTGCAATCCTCTCTACAGTTAAAGTGTGGAATAGCAACAAATTATTTTTTTGGCAAATAATTTTTAAAAATACAAAAACCCTGAAAGGTTATAAAATGGAGTTAAAATAATTCCCCCAAAGACAAAAACATGAATCTTTTTTTTCTACACTGAAAATGCAATAATCTTTTTTCACTTCTTTATTCTCCCAGAAAGGTTATGAAGAACACATACTAATAAAGTTTAATATAACAGCAACTCATACACCACCCTCTAGACCAAAGACTCAGAGTAAGAAATTTAAGAGTGTATCATTGACTTCCAAGGAAAATAGCTTTGAAAATTGTTTTGATAGAAGCTTAAAACTGTTAAAACACTGTTCAAAACATAATTGGATCTAACTTTTTTAATACTCAAGTTCTCATTTTCATCATCCAAATTAAAATATCATGTAATGGGGGCACCTGGGTGGCTCAATGGGTTAAAACCTCTGCCTTCGGCTCAGGTCATGATCTCAGGGTCCTGGGATTGAGCCCTGCATCGGGGGCTCTGCTCAGCAGGGAGCCTGCCCCCCCCACCGCCCCCACCTGCCTCTCTGCCTACTTGTGATCTGTCAAATAAATAAAATCTTAAAAATAAATAAATAAATAAATAAATAAATAAAATACCATGTAATGATGTTCCAAAATGTCTGACTTGTAAAGGATACAACATTAAACAGGGCTGTTGTGGTTTTATAGTTAGCATTTACATTGTCCTTTCTTGCAAATAATACCCCAACTACTATCAGTTTGTTTTCATCAATTTTCATCTCTATTTCCCTACTTTTAATTTGCTATTATCTAGAAAGGACTAAAATTATTTTGTGAGTTTAAGCTTGTAAAACCAGTCACGCAAATATATGATGTCAAGTGAAAAAAATAAGCACTTGATCCCTATTTTTGTATTTCCAAATGCTAAGGTTAACAGAAGTTCACTAACTAGATGTCAAACACATTTCCAAATTATATTACTAACTACACAGGGCTCCTGAAATGAAATAGTTAAAAACATAATAAGATTACAGTTAAATTTCAATAATCATCTCTGTTAAATGAATAAACTTTTTTGAGACAGCAAAAACACATGCACATAGGTGAGTAATCAGGGAGGGACAAAGGAGGGGGGGCGGATCCTAAGCAGGATCCACCCTGGGTGGGGCTTGATCTCACAACCCTGAGATCGTGACCTGAGCCAAAATCAAGAGTCAGATGCTTAACCAGCTGAGCCATCTAAGTAAGCACCCCAAATAAATAAACTCTAAAATAAAGTTCTGATGCCATTATTACCGCATGATAAAAACATTATCAAATGTTTCTTATTACCTTAAAATCACTGTATCATTCTGTCGATTCAAGTATCCTTCATTTGCAAGTAAATCTAAACGGAAAAATCTATTATAACCCCAGCACTCTCCAACTTCAAAGTCAGATGCAAATTCTCGAATGATATTTTTAGTAGGATCATTGCAGGATTGATGAACCATCTCTACACGATATTCATATCTAAAATTGAAAAATAAACTATTAATACAGAGTTAACAAACAAGAAGACAGACATATCAAAACATTAAGTAGGTCATTAAGTTATTACCTGAGAATATGTGCTCGCTTCGGCAGCACATATAAGTTATTACCTGAGAATAAACTTATCGATATGTACAGTCACTTTTCTTTCAGAAATGACTGTATCATTTATAAAGACCCAGTTTTGTGAATGGGCTACCACAACATGATTGGCACTAGGTCCTTTTTTCCTTTTAAAAATGTTTACCAATATAGCAGGTAAAGTACCACCTCAAAAATAAATAAATTTTGTATAAAACTACTTTCAAAGTTACTTTTGTTTTAGCAAAGCTATATATTTTTCCACATATTCATTACCTATATTTCCTCACATATAAATATTCTGCCATTTCCACTAAGGTTCACCCCATGCAATTATAAGGTAAATAATAAATTTTTAAATACTATATTATTCCAATTCAAGTTTGAATTAATTGTGCTCAGAAATTCAAGACAAAAAATAAAATTAAAAAAAATTTAAAAAAAGAAATTCAAGACTACAAAATTTTCTAACTGAAAACAAGTATACACTGAGAAATCCAATATACTCAGATTTCTGTAACTTTTATTACATTAAACTCCAATGTCTTCAAACTCATTTTTACTAAGAAAGCACTGTTATTTAAAGAAGATTAAAAAATGAAAAAATAAAGATAACCAGAAGGAACACTCAACAGTAGCCATAAAGCTTTCCTTTTTGGTGGAGATACATTTTTAAAAGAAAACCACAAAAGCTTACAACCTGCTATTTCTGCTGGCAAAAGTAAGTAAAAAAAACTGCAGCTCTTTACCTATAAATGTCAGATGTAAGAATTTCTTTAAGTACTGTCAAATGATTTTTATATTAATATCATTCACAATACATTATCAAGATTGATGGCACAAAGAACTAACCAATACATAAGTTGTGATATTTTGTCCACTTCGATTTTAAGGAAGTCATGAAGCTAGCTCTGTAGTATAAAAGGTACCATTAAACTTCCAGAAATAAACCCCAACATCCATGCACAATTGTTTTTGACAAGGGTGCCAAGATCATTCAATGGGGAAGAAAATGTCTCCTCGACAAAAGAAGTGCTGAGAAAACTGGATAGCCAAAACTGGATAGTGCAAAAAGAATGAAGCTGAGCCCTTAACTAATTCCATATACAAAAATCAACTCAAGGGGCGACTGGGTGGCTCAGTGGGTTAAGGCCTCCGTCTTCAGCTCAGGTCATGATCCCAGGGTTCTGGGATCGAGTCCCATCGGGCGCTCTGCTCAGCAAGGAGCCTGCTTCCCCCCACCCCTCTCTCTGCCTACTTGTGATCTCTGTCAAATAAATAAATAAATTAATTAATTAATTTAACTCAAAATGGACCAATGACCAAGTATTAAGGGCTTACAACTACAAAGCTCTCATAAGAAAACACAGGGGTAAATCTTCATGAATTGAACGAATTTGGCAATGCATTCATAGATGCGATTCCAAAAGTATGAACAACAAATGGCAAAACAGATAACTTTACAAAAATTTAAAACACTATACATCAAGGACATTGAGAAAGTAGGACAAACCTAGAAAATGGGAGAAACTACTGTCAAATCCTACAAATCATCTGATAATGATTTAAGCATTCAAAATACATAAAGAATTCTTATAACTCAACAACAAAAAGAAAGCAACCCCATTTAAAAATGGGCAATGGACTTGAATAAACATTTCTCCAAAGATATGTAATGGTCAATAAGCACATGAAAAGACTCTCAACTTCACTGATCATTAAGGAAATGCAAATCAAAACCACAATGAGATACCACTTCATACTCACTGGGATGTCTCTAAAATACAATTAAAAATGGAAAATTATTAAGTGTTGGTGAGAATGTGAAGAAATATGAACTCTCATACGTTGCTGGTAGGAACACAGAATTGTATAGCCACTGTGCAAAAGCTTGGCAGTTCCCCCCAAATGTTAAAAATACAAAATTACCATATAACCCATCAATTTCACAACTAGGTATACATTCAAAAGAAAGAAAAACACATGTCCATACGAAACCTTTACAGCAGGATTATTTATAACAGCCAAAAGTTGGATACAACCCAAACTGTCCATCAAAAGATGAATGGGTAAACAAAGCATATACATAAAATGGGATATTATTCAGTCATATAAAATAATGAAGTTCTGGTATACGCTTTACATGGGTGAACCTTGAAAACACCATGCTAATTAAATAGAAGCCAAACACAAAAGGTCCCATTGTAGGATCTTTTATATGAAAAATTTAGAATAGGAAAATACACAGAGAGGAAAAAAAGGAGTTGTAGTTATCTCATATAGGAGAAGAAAGGAATAGGGAGTGTTTACTTAATGGGTATGTAGTGTTCTGGGGTGATAAAAACATTCTGAAACTAAAGAGAGGTGATGTAATGTAAATGTAATGTAAATACACTAAATTCCACTGAATTGTATGTTTTAAAATTGTTAACTATGTGTTATGTAAATTTCACCCCTAAAAATTAATTTTTCAATTTTTAAAATGAGTAGTGAAAAACTCAAAACACATAAACCATCAAGAATATTGAAAATCTGTGTGTGGGGGGGGAAGACACATTAATGCCAGTTGTCAAATATATCCAGAATCAAAATAGATTAAGAGTTTAATATCAATATAAAAAAGTGAAAAGTCACTTTGTATGAAAAACCATATAATGTTTAAAAAAGATCATTCTTTCACTGGCATTAGTTCTTTAAAATCATGACAGATACAGACCTATGTTTCCAACAAATGTGGGAATTAATCCAAGTTAAATTAGTTACAAAGCATCTCAACCCCAATCTTAGATAAAACTAAAACCCTAAATTTGAATATTCCAACTTAAATTCTTAAATATGACAACTGTTAACTTAAAATTTTTAGTATTATTACATTTACTCTCTCAAGGAAAGTTCAACACTTTCTTTAAGCAACTCAAAGAAATTTTCCTTTTAGTCTAAAACAAGGCAATCTGCAAAGACTATTAAAAGTCAATTCCAATAAGTGAAACCATATGATACTTGACTTTCTCTGTTTGACTTATTTCACTCAGCATAATCTCTTCCAGTCCTGTCCATGTTGCTACAAAAGTTGGGTATTCGTCCTTTCTGATGGAGGCATAATACTCCATAGTGTATATGGACCACATCTTCCTTATCCATTCATCCGTTGAAGGGCATCTTGGTTCTTTCCACAGTTTGGCGACCGTGGCCATTGCTGCTATAAACATTGGGGTACAGATGGCCCTTCTTTTCACTACATCTGTATCTTTGGGGTAGGGTAGATGGAGAGGAGAAGGGAGTTGAGGGAAATTGGAAGGGGAGGTGAACCATGAGAGACTATGGACTCTGAAAAACAACCTGAGGGTTTTGAAGGGGCGGGGTGGGAGGGTGGGGGAACCAGGTGGTGGGTATTAGGGAGGGCACAGATTGCATGGAGCACTGGGTGTGGTGAAAAAACAATGAATACTGTTACGCTGAAAATAAATAAAAAATTTAATTTAAAAAAATAAAATAAAATAATGTTGCAATAAAAAAAAAGTCAATTCCAAAATGTCACTCATATGCAAATTTTCTCTGAAAGCCTATACATGTGTATGCTAACACACCTGTAGAAAGATACTTAAGCATAATGAAATTATGAGAGTACCTCTGCAGCATCCCAGGTGATATTAAAATCTACTAGATAATGACACAACGATTTAAGTTCTTATTCCATATTTTGGCAGTTAAACTACTGTTCAACTCTAAATTCCAAAATTGAATGACATTTTAATATTAATGAAGAGGTACTCAAACTCTTCTCTAGGCTTACTGAAGTGTTAAAGAGAATTAAGAGATAATAAAATGTCATTTTACCAGAATAGAAAGGTCTCACGGAGGTATTTAGATAATATCTAACAAATATACAAATCCTAATCTTTTTTTCAACCTTACTCTCCTGAGTAATACTTCATTTTCATTGATAATGTTATGGTGTTTGCAAGACCATTGTAAACTTTAAATTCCTGAAGTGTATATGGTCAACAATAAAAGCAAAGAGATGAAATCAGTACCAAAGGCAACAAAAATATCACAAAATCTACATTATCAGTAAGACAAAAAGGAGAAACTTCCTAAGACAAGAAACAGAGGTAGATCAAGAAATAGCTTAATCAAGAGACAAGGAAATGCCCAAGATTTAATGGTAGCAACAGGGACATGAACAAAATCCTGCAGTCACTGAGATTCTTAGAATTCTGCCCATAATCAACCACCTTCCAACCAAAATGGCTGATTTCAGAGAATCAAACAGAGCCCAGTACTTAACAACAACAATACAGAGACTAAAAAAAAAAAAAAAAAATTGGTTAAACAGACTGCTGCTAAATAATGCTGATCTTGAGTGAATAATTCAACTAAACCATCACTGTATTACCATCTGTGAAATGGGACTAATAATATAACCTATAGCTCACAAGATGGTAAAGCAAAGTGAGTTATATAAAGCACAGTGCTTGGTGCAAAGTATATATTTAGCAGTTAGCTGTTACGACAACAATACAGGTGAGTCCACTGTTTCAGATCATACAGGACATCTGAAGCAGAGCTATAACTAAAACATATTTCCAATTTTCTTCCTGTATCACTAACATTACTCATAGTTTGACTCACCAGTAGTGGCAAGAATATTCTGCATTAGGGTTAGTCTATGCCAGAGGTTGTTTAAGTGTAGTTCACGTGCCCCTGGGGGTCAGCTCCTATATGATCCTTTTAGGGATCCAAAATGTCAAAACCATTATCGTAATATTAAGTTGTTTGTCCTTTTCATGTGGACATTTGCACTAATGGCACAGAAGAATGGTAGTTAAAGATGTACCAGTAGTGGGGTGCCTGGGTGGCTCAGTCAGTTAAGCGGTTGCCTTAGGCTCAGGTCATGATCCCAGGACACTGCCCACATCAGCCTCCTTCCTCAGTGGGGAGCCTGCTTCTCCCCTCCCTGCCACTCCCCCAGCCTTTGCTTGCTCTCTCCCTCTGTCAAATAAATAATTAAAAAAAAAAAATCTTAAAAAAAAAAGTACCAGTAGTCATTATATTATTCAGTGCTACACACTTTCAGACAGGGAAAAAAATGCCAGTGTCTCTCAGGAATGCCTTTGATGATACAATAAAATTGTTAACTGTTATCAAACCTCAACTCTTGGTATCACAAAATGGGAAACGCTATACATAAAGTACTTGTTCTGCATAGTGATGTACAATAGCGATCTTGGGGAAATAACTGAGTTGCAAGTTCATTAGCCACATTTTTTTGGTGAAACATCAAATGAAAGAAAAACAAACAATGGTTATTCAGCTGTAGATATCTAGCAGACATTTTCTGGACCAAATTAACTAAGGAAAAAACCTGCCAGTATTGGTTGTCAATACACAGGTTGACAAAACACAAGCTTTCACATAAAAAATCATAATTCTGAAGAATCTGTATGTGCTACATGAGCTTAAAAGCTTTCTAATACTTCAAGACTCTCCTGATAAAAATGGTAGTATCAATGAATGTAATTCTTTGATATCACACAATGAAATGTGTCAAATGCATATTTAGCAAACTATTATTTTCCAAATGATCAATAATACATGAGCAAAAGATCCATTCAAAGTACAGTCCAACAGTTTTTATTAAGCTTTTTTTTTTAGTAAACAGCTTTGTTATACTTACAAGTATAACAAAGAAAGCTGCACATATTTGAAGAGTATGATTTGATATAAAGTATACAATCTGGTAATTTATATGTGTATGCATATACACATATATATACCCATGAAACCATCACCACAATCAAGAGACTACTGAGAGATACATCCTCTCCCAGTTTCCTCTGCCTTTTATACTTCCTTCCCTCACCTTTTCCCTCTACCTAATCCCAGCCTTGGCTGTCCTTCCGTCTCCAAACAACCTGCATTCTGTTACTACAGATCAGTTTGCATTTTTCTAGTTTTACCTAAGTAGAATCATATACATGCTCTTTATCTGTCTAGTTTCTTTCATGAATAATTTAAAAGGTATTCATGTTGTTGCTTGTATCAATAGTTCATTAGTTTTTAATGCTGAGTGGTATTCCATTGTATGGACACACCAAAATTTATTTATCCATTCAGCTGTTGATGGAAATTAGCGTTGATTCTATTTTTATAAACAATGATGCTGTGAATATTTGTATAAAGGTCTTTGTATGGACATACAGTTCGGATAAATGTCTAGGAGTCGTTTATCTGTCATGGAATAAGTGTATGTTTAACTTGTTAACAATCACCGAATAGTTTACAAAAGTGGTTTTATCATTTTACCTTCCCAGGAGGAATGTTTAAGACTTCAAATTTCTATATATTCTTGCCAAAACTTGGTATGATCTTAATTTTAGCCATTCCAATGAGATATAGTGGTATCATATCATTTATAAATTTTCATTTCCCTAATAATTAACACATTAGGGTATATTGTTATCAGACTGATTGTAAATTTCTATTTCCCTAATGACCAATGCTATTAATCATCTTAAATTGGCTTATTTTGCCATCAGTATATCTTCCTTAGTGAGGTGTGTGACACATGTTTTGTCCATATGGAGAAGGGAGCTTGTTTTTTTATTGTTGAGTTTTGAGAGTTCCTTATATATTCTGGATAAAAGTCCACGCAATTTGAAGAAGAGAACTTTATGGTTTTAATGAAATCTAATAAATGTATTCTTTTATAGACTGTGCTTTTGGCTTATAACTAAAATATCATTGCCTAGCCCAAAGTCACAGATTTGTTTTAGAATTTAAATCTAGGATTACAGTCAATTTTCAGTTAGTTTACATATGTGATATGAGCTATGGATACGACTTTATGCTTTTTGCGTACAGATATCCAAGCACCAAGACGATACTCCCTTCACAGCATCTTTTTCAAAAATCTGTCCTTATGAATGAGTTTTTTTTTTTTAAAGGAGTGTTTTCTTTTTTTTTTCTAAGATTTTATTTATTTATTTGACAGAGATCACAAGTAGGCAGAGAGGCAGGCAGAGAGAGATAGAGGAGGAAGCAGGCTCCCCGCTGAGCAGAGAGCCCGATGTGAGGCTCGATCCCAGGACCCTGGGGTCATGACCGGAGCGGAAGGCAGAGGCTTTAACCCACTGAGCCACCCAGGGGCCCCATGAATGAGTTTTTTGCTGGATTTGTAGTATATTCCATTTACGAATTTTTCTAACCTTATGCTAATACTATGCTATATTAAGTTAATACTGTAGCTTTGTGGTCTTACTCATGTAGATTTAGTCATCAATTTTGTTTTGATTTCAATGATTTTCTCTATTTTTCAGTTTTTATTTTGTTGCATCCTCCTTTGATCTTTTTTTTTTTAAGATTTTATTTATTTGACACAGAGAGAGAAAGGAGAGAGAGAGTACAAAGTACGCACAAGTAGGGGGAGTGGCAGGCAGAGGGAGAGGGAGAAGCAGGCACCCCGCTGAGCAGAGTCAAATGTGGGGCTTGACCCCAGGACCATAGGATCATGACCTGAGCTGAAGTCAGACACTTAACCAACTGAACCACCTAGGTGCCCCGTATTCTGCTTTTAATATTTGTTTCCTTGCTTCTGCTTCCTTTCCAACTTTTTCTTCTTTTCTCTAGTTTTTTGTTTTTTTTTTTTTCTTTTCCCCTGAAGAGGGTGGCCAGGGGATGGAGAGAGAATCTTAAGCAGACTCCTTACCCAGTGTGCAAGGCTGAAGTGGGGCTTGATCTTACAACCCTGAAATCATGACCTGACCCGAAATCAATCAGCTTAACCAGCTGAACCAACCAGGTGCCCCATTTCTCTAGTTTTTTTTTTAAAGTAGATCATTGATTTGAGACCTTTCTGCTTTTCATTTACCAGCTGATCCTTGAACAATGCAGGGGTTAGGGACACTGATCCTCACGTAATCAAAAATGTGGGTATGAATTCTGACTCGCCGAAAATTTAACTAATAGGTCACTGTTGACCAGAGACCTTACATAACATAATCAACATAAACAGTTGATTAACACGTATTTGGTATGTTATATGTCTTATATACTATTTTATTATAATAAAGTAAGTTAGAGAAAAGAAAATGCTAAGAAAATCATAAGGAAAAGAAAATACATTTTTAGTAATATACTATATTTATCTTAAAAATCTGCATATAAGTGAATCTGCAGTTCAAACCCCACACATTCAAACACATGTTGTTCAAGGATCCATAGTAAATTGGCATTTCTTACTATAAATTTCCCTCAACTTACTACTTTAGCAGCACACTACAAATTCTGATGTTTTCATTTTCACTCGGTTCAATATACTTTTAAAAAATCCCTTATGATTGGGGCACCTGAGTGATTCAGTCAGTTAAGCATCTGCCTTCAGCTCAGGTCATGATCCTAGGGTCCTGGGATTGAGCCTAGTGTCGGGCTCCTTGCTCAGCAAGCAAACCTGCTTCTCCCTCTCCTCATGTGTGTTCTCTCTCTTGCTCACTCTCTCAAATAAATAAAATCTTACCAAAAAAAATCCCTTATGATTTCCTCTTTGAACTAGAGTTATTTAGAAATGTTTTATTTCCAAGTATTTCAGATTTTCAAAATACGTTAATATATAAATTGATTCCACAATGGCAAGAGAAGATACTTTGAATGAGTTGAATTCTTTTGAATTTATTGAGATATGTTTTATACCCCAGAATATGGTCTCTCTTGGTAAATGAGACTGTTTGATCAGTCTATAAATGTCAGTCAGGACAGGCTGGTTGATAATGTTCCAATGTATATCCTTGATGATATTCTGCCCACTTGGATCAATTAAGAGAAGAGCTTCTATTTCTCCTTGTACTTCTCTCAGGTTTTGCTTCGTGTATTTTGAAGATCTGGTTCTGGGGCATAAACATAAGTAAATGTTCACAACTGTTTTATGTCCTCTTCATTAACTGATCTTTTATCACTATGAAATAACTTATTTATCTCTGGTAATACTTGCTTTGAAATCTAACATATTTTTGGCTAGTACTAGTATGATATATCTTTATATTTAAAGTGTGCTTCTTGTGGGCCACATAAACTTGAGTTTTGATTTTTTAGGCAACCTGACAATCTCTACCTTTTAACTGGGTGCTAGACTATTTACATGAATACATTTTGGTATTTGTCCCAACTATTCATTACCCGTTAACTTTTTCTTCTTTAAGTATTTGTAATTCCATTTTATCCCTTTGTTGCTTTATTAGCTATATGTCCTTGTCACTTTAGTAGCGGCTTTATAGTTTATGGTCGTGGTAGGCTGAATATTACCCCTTACCCCAAGATATTCACATCCTAATCCCTGGAATGTGTGACTGTTACCTTTTATAGCAAAAAATGGGGAGCATACAGCTGTGATTAAGCTAAGATCTTCAGATAAGGGAATTATCCTAGATAATCCCCATAGACGCTAAATGTAATCATGAGTGTCATTTTAAGAGGAAAGCAGAGAAAGATCAGACAAAGGAAAAAAAAAGACAAGGCAGTGTGATCAAAGGCAGAAATAGGAGTGATATGGTCACAAGCCAAGGAATAATGGCAGCCTCAGAAACTAAGAGTCAAGAAATGGATTTTCCCCTAGTGCCTCTGTATCTTGTACAACCCTACTGAATACCTGATTTGGGGCTAACAATAGTTTTTGGATTTCTGGACTCCAGAAAGTATAAGGGAAGACAATTTATTTTAAGTTGCTGTTTGCACTAATTTATTATACAGTAGTATATATCTTTAAATCATCAGAGTCTAGAGCTTTTTTACCATACCACTTCACATACAGTGTTAGAATCTTCTATTTCCATGCTCTACACCATTTTGTTATCATGTACTTCAACCAGCACAAGTTATTGCAACAAAGAGAATATAGAAGCCAATGCTAGGATCCAATTGTCTTTTTTAAAGCCATATATTAAGAGATTTCCAAAAAATACCAAACAAGTTTTCTTACCAAATATTATTTTGCTTTAGAAAAATAGGTATCGTTCACAAAAATGTTATGTTAGTATTCAATAGGTTTATTATTTTTAAGTGAACTTACAAAATGTTTTAGTTAAGGAAATTTTTTTAAGTTGTTTCAGTTTTAATTTCTAACTCAGAAAATATCAACATTCAATAACCCATATTAAAAAAAAACCTCTTTGGGGGTTTGCAATAAAATTTAAGAGTATAACATCCTGAGACCATATAGTTTGAGAATTGCCTGTCTGTGCCACCATAGTATGCCAGGGGATGCACAGCAGCACACATCTTAACAGACACACTTTGGTAATTAACAATAGTTAATAAAAAATCCTAAGAGAAATGTACGTAAAGACCCACTAAAATTTGTTATTTAATTGCATGTCTTACTTGGAAGTTTCAGGTAAGCCAGCTGACAGTTCCAGAAACACAGATAAGTAGTAACCACGAACAACTCCATTTCCATCCTGAAAAAAGGAAAAAGAGTCAACTATATTTCAATAACTAAAAAAAAGATGTTACACAAACTCTAGATCAACTCAAACATAAAAAACTGAGCCACAACAAAACAAACACAAATTACTATGTCATATTTGGATTGGGAAATACTTCTAAGTTTAAAAGCAGCGGCAGAGATAATAAAATGCCCAACAGATATGAGTCTATAACTTAACTCTTTTGTACATTAAAAAAAACCATGAAAATATTAAGGCATTCAAGCTAAGGAAAATGTTAACAAGTATGATAAGCATTAAGAGTTCTAACATATACAAAACTCTTAAATATCAGCTTCCAAGAAAAATGAAAACACCAAAGAAAAATATGGAAAAAAAAAAAAAAAAACCTCTACTAGGCATGAGACCAAAAAAACATATATATATTTAAAATGAGTAAAACAGAACTAGGTAACACTTGATGTTGAAAGTGATTAAACATTATTTCTATATAATGTTTATGTTAGGATTCCACATAAAAGTCTGTCTGAAGATAAAGAAGTTGTGTAAATTTCGGTTAGAGATGTTTAGAAAGATACTAATTTCCCTCTTTCTCTATTTGCTCATATGCCTACCTTTTTAAATGACTATCATCATTGTAACTACATATATAAACAACTATTTCCCCATCCAGACTGTGAGGACTGAGGGAAGGATTCTTACTATTCATCACCAGTGTCTACTGGGATATGACCACAGAGGAGTACAAATACCTATTAACTCCTTCATTTCTAGGCTACTTTGCTCCAAAAAGTTCTAAGGAAGCTTTCAGGGTTAGACAAGGTAATTGTTCAATAAACACTAAATAAACAACAAATAATCAGTTAAGTGAAAAAAGCCAGAAACAAAAAATTATATATTGTGTGACCCCATTATATGAGATTCTGGAAAAGCAAAACTATAATGACAAAAACAGATCAGTGGTTGCAGAGGGGCCAGGAAGGGAGAAAAAAAGGGATTAGTTTAAAAGATGAATTGGATAAAACATTTGGGGGTAATAAAAACCATGACTGTGGGACGCCTGGGTGGCTCGGTTGGTTGATCCACTGCCTTCGGCTCAGGTCATGATCCCAGCATCCTGGGATCGAGTCCCGCATCGGGCTCCTTGCTTGGCGGGGAGCCTGCTTCTCCCTTTGCCTCTACCTGTGCTCGCTCGCTCTCTCTCCCTCTCTCTCTCTGACAAATAAATAAATAAAATCTTTAAAAAAAAAAAAAACCATGACTGTGGTAAACACCTTATGAGTATATATACACGTATCAAAACTCATCAAAATTAGTAAATTTTATTGCATATAAGTTTTATCACAAATTGGGTGCCTGGGTGGCTCATTGGGTTAAAGCCTCTGCCTTCAGCTCAGGTCATGATCCCAGGGTCCTGGGATCGAGCCCCGCATCGGGCTCTCCGCTCAGTGGGAAGCCTGCTTCTCTTCCTCTCTCTCTCTGCCTGCCTCTCTGCCTACTTGTGATCTCTGTCAAATAAATAAAATCTTTAAAGATTTTAAAAAAATAATAAAAATAAAAATCAATAATTCTTATTCAATTGACTGGAGTTTTTTCTTCTTCTAAATTATGCTACTAGAACAATTTCCCTAGAATAAGTTAACAACTAATAAAAAGGAATAAACATTTTTCCTCCTGATCTTTATCAGCTAATATCAGAAAATTTTTTATTTTATTTTTATAATTTTAAGGAAACTGTTTTACTATCTTATGTACGTGCCAGCTACACCTCTAACAAAATACTAGCTTTAAGATTTTTCAAAAGGCAGAGGATTCTATATATATACCTTTTTTAAGATGTAATTTATTTGTCAGAGAGGGAGAAAGAAAGAAAGTGTGCATGTACACACAAGCAGGGGGAACAGCAGGCAAAGGGTGAAGCAGGCTCCCTGCTGAGCAAGGAGCCCGATGTTGGCCTCAATCTCAGGACCCTGGGATCATGACCTGAGCCAAGACAGATGCTTAAATGACTAGAGCCACCCAGGCATCCCAAAAGGCAGAGGATTCTAGAAAGAGTGCAGCAATGGCAACATAATTTATGCAACTCTCTAAATCCAAACAGAAAACTAACAAACAGAAATAATTGGACAAAAAACCCAAAAGCTCACAAAGAACATTTACAACAAAACTAGATGATAGATCATCTCCACAATCCTCAAAATACAAGTAGATAAAGATATATTAGTTACAACCATTAAGACCTGTATGACATAAACATCTGCATGAGAGAAAAGAGAGGGAAGCTATGGGACATCTAGTGAACAGGTAACAGGGAAACCACAAAATGGCAAAGAGCCACTGAAAAACCTCACAAACCAAATACAATAGTTGAAAATGGAATGAGCTGCTCAATGGATTACCAATGGAGCACAAAGGAGCCTTACATTAAAACTCTGAGAATTAAATGCAGTCAGGTCACTCTAATCTTTTATAAATGAATATACAGGGCCCTTCACGACAGGTCCTAAGATTACAAAGAAAGTACTAGAAATGAAGATATAATAAAAACAAAGGAAGGAGAAGGGCAGAGCCAGGGCATTGCTCAGAGAGCAAGGCATCATATTTATTGTTGATTGCCTTATCACACCAGATATCCCCATGCAAATGAAATTTGGTCCCTGCTTCATATACAAAAATTGAATCAAAATGGATCAAAGATCTAACTTTAAGTCCTAAAACTATAAAACTTTTAAAGGAATACATAGAAGAAAAGTTTCATAACATTAAATTTGATAAGGATTTTCTGGCTATGAAACCAAAAGCAAAGACAGACAAATTGAACGACTTTATAATTTAAAACTTCTGTGCATCAAAGATGGAAAGAATTAAAAAGGATCTTACAGAATGGGAGAAAATACATCTAAAACAGATATCTAGGGGCACCTGGGTGGCTCAGTGGGTTAAAGTCTCTGCCTTCAGCTCAGGTCATGATCTCAGGGTCCTGGGATCGAGCCCTGCATGGAGCTCTCTGTTCAGCAGGAAGCCTGCATCCTCCTCTCTCTCTGCCTACTTGTGATCTCTGTCAAATGAATAAATAAAATCTTAAAAAAAAATTAAATTAAATAAAATAAAAAACACAGATATCGAACAAGGGGTCAATATCCAGAATGTATAAAGAAATTCCACAACTCAACAACTAAATTTTCAAATGCGCAAGGACTTGAGTACACATTTCTCTGAACAGGATATACAAATGGTCAACAAGCACATGAAAAGATGCTCGATGTTAGTAATCAATAGGGAAACACAAATCAAAACCAAACTATTACTTCATGCCCATCAGAATGGCTACTAACAAAGAAACAGAATCACAAGTATTGATGAAGACAGGGAGAAACTGGAACCCTTGTGCACTGTTAAAAGTGTTCATCAAAAAATTAAAAACAGGGGGCACCTGGGTGGCTCAGTGGTTTAAGCCGCTGCCTTCGGCTCGGGTCGTGATCTCAGGGTCCTGGGATCGAGCCCCGCATCGGGCTCTCTGCTCAGCGGGGAGCCTGCTTCACTCTCACTCTCTCTGCCTGCCTCTCTGCCTACTTGTGATCTCTCTCTGTCAAATAAATAAATAAAATCTTTAAAAAAAAAAAAAAAAAAAATTAAAAACAGAATTATCATTTGATTGAATTCCACTTCTGTGTCTATAGCCAAAAGAACTGAAAGCAGGATCCTGAAAAGATATTTGTAAACCCCTGTCCACAGCAGTACTATTCACTACAGCCAAGAGGCAGAAGCAACCCAAAGTGCCAATGAACAGATGAATGGATAGGGATGCCTGGGTAACTCAGTCAGTTAAGCATCTGCTTTCTCCTCAGGTCATGATCCCAGGGTCCTGGGATCAAGTCCCACATCGGGCTCCACGCTCAGCAGGAAGCCTGCTTCTCCCTCTGCCTGCCACTCCCCCTGCTTGTGCTCTCTCTCTCAACTCTGGTAAATAAATAAATAAACTTTAAAAAAAAAAAAGATGAATGGATAAAGTGCAGTATATACACTGGAATGTTATTCAGCTTTAAAAAGAGAATTCTCAGAGCGCCTGGGTGGCTCAGTGGGTTAAAGCCTCTGCCTTCGGCTCAGGTCATGATCCCGGGGTCCTGGGGTTGAGCCCCACTTCGGGCTCTCTGCAAAGCAGCAAGCCTGCTTCCCTTCCTCTTTCTCTGCCTGCCTCTCTGCCTATTTGTGATCTCTGTCTGTCAAATAAATAAATAAAATCTTTAAAAAAAAAAAAAGAATTCTCAGACATGCTATAAAGTAGATGAACTCTGAGGGCATTATGTAAGTAACCAACCATAGAAAGACAAATACTGTATGATTCCAGATATATGGGATCTCTAGAGCAGTCAAACTCACTGAAACAAAAAGAGTGGTGGTTACGAACGAATAAGTGGATGGAAAAATGGGGAATTATTGTTTAATGAGAGAGAGCTTCAGTTTTGAAAGATGAAAAAGTTCTGCAGATGGGATGCATAACAATGTGAATATATTTAATACTACAATGTATACCTAGAAATGATTAAGATGGTAAATTTTATGTCAAGCATTATTTGCCAAAATAAAAAGAGACTAACGACACATCCTTGCAGGCAATAAAAACACTCTAGAAAAACATACTCAAAGATCAAAATTGTAACCCATTTCAAAACGATGTAAAAGACACTAATAGTGTAACAGCCCACAGGAAGGGAAAAAAAAATATGACATGAAGAATAACACAAACCAGAATTACAAAAACCCAGAAATGAGGTGATAGAACTAAAAATTAGAAATAAAATTAAGAAATGAAGACTGACTTAAAAAGAAACAGGAGAGCAAATAAGCAGAATAGTTTTTATGTTAAAAAGACAAGTGAACAAAGGAAAATTTTTCAAATGAAAAAGAAGTGAAAAGTTAGGAAGACTAGAAAGAAAGTGATAAATATTGAAGACAGGAAAAGATTCAAAATACAGATAACAACAAGTCCCAAGGAAGAAAACCAGAGAAAGGAACATAATAAATACTTAAAGCTGTAATTAAGGAAACATTTTCTTGAAGGGGGTGTAGGGAAAAAAGATCTAAATCTACATACTGGAAGAGCCTAGTATGTATCAATGACCCCAAATAACTAAAACATGTAATAGTAAACTACTAGACTTAAAAAAAGATTATTTGGCCCCCTAGACAATATTAGTGAATGCCTTTTAAGGATTAGTTCATAATCAGATTTACCTACAGAAAACCGAATTAAATATCTGAGATACCCAACGAAAGAAAACATAAGCTAAGAATTTTTTTTTTTAAAGATTTTATTTATTTATTTGACAGACAGAGATCACAAGTAGGCAGAGAGGCAGGCAGAGAGAGGAGGAAGCAGGCTTCCTGCTGAGCAGAGAGCCCGATGCAGGGCTCGATCCCAGGACCCTAGGATCATGACCCAAGCCGAAGGCAGAGGCTTTAACCCACTGAGCCACCCAGGCGCCCCGAGCTAAGGATTTTCTATCAAGCAATATTGGCTTCAGAGTATAGAACACAAACTGTTTTCAAAATATAAAAACTCAGAGAACAAGATTTGCACATCAAAACTCCTATCTAATGTGGCAGAAGTGGGGGAACAAGGGAGTATAAACACACAAAAAAATTTTAAGCAATTCTTTATAATCAAATTGATGGTAGAATTAAGAGTTCCTATACTGAGATATTTGTGGCTATAAGGAAAAATAAAGCAAATGAGAGATTATGAAATGATTATGAGATATTTTAATCCTACAGTTTCCAAAGGATTTGAGAAGAAGGGTTTCTAGAATGGAAGGAGACACAGGTGTAATATAAAGAGATTAAGTAAAAAAAAAAAAAAAAAGTCCTTATTTGAATTGTAAATATGAGCATTCACTCAAGAGCTATTTTATCTTTAAGTACATACATGTATCCAAAAAAACCCCGATAATCAATTACATAGCAATTTTAAAGTGTTCATAAATATTTTTTCTCTGCTGAGGTCCCTGGAGCTTATCCAATTCCCTTTTATCCATGCCCCCATCCAGTTTTTCTCTAACTATATTCTTTGGCCTAAAAACAAACAAAATAACAAAACAACCCTATAATGTACATGACTAATAGTGAACTTTAATGTAAACTAGGACTTTGGGTAATAATATGTCAATATACATTCATCAACTGTAACAAATGTACCACTCTGGTGTAAGATAGATTGATAATGGGGGAGAATGTAGGGCCATGGAGCATATGGAACTCTCTGACTTACCACTCAATTTTGAGGTTTAACTTAAAACTGCTCTAAAAAAATAAAGTCTATTAAATAAATTTTAAATAAATAAATAAATGCAGATTTCCCCCTTTACAAATACCCATATACATTTCTCAATGTATTTCCTACTTCTGTTCACTAAGGAGGCCTAGAAACTGTGACCAACTTGGTAGAAATAAGCATCCCTAGCAGTTTGGTCTTGAAATACCATTTCCCACTAAAAGGAATCAGGGCTCTTTGAATAAAGCGGCCAATTCCAGATACGGCATAGTAAATGGACAAGATGAGCCTAGAATATTTTGCCATGGAAGAGAATAAGAAAGCTAACTACCAGAGTCACTACGAGGTACTTTTAGGGTCAGAGCAAAGTAACAAAGAAGCCAACTTAAGGAGATCATATACGTATAAATCTTTAAGTTCACAATGACATTAAAAAAACTTAATGGCTCACTTCCAGAAAATAATAAGGAAAACGTAAATATCAGGAACAAATCCTGTTTCTTCTTTATGAACTATAATAGTGGTTAACCAAATAATAAATAGGAAGCAGCTCTTAGAAACATATCTTTATAAAACTATTACAACTAATAAATGAAAAACAATGAGAATCACTATTTTACAACTCCCAGTTAATTAACAGGTATAGGCAATGAGCATTGATAGCAGTCAGTATCACAAAAGAGATGCAACTAGACATGATGTGATAAAAGAACAAAATACTGCTTATACCCTTGCCACCAAAATCAACTATACATCTCATTCTGCCACTGCATCCAGCTGCCAATTTACAAAAAATACCTTGGTCAAAGAAACACACTGAAATGCACCATGAGTATGTAATCAGCATATATGTATTTTTGATGGCTTTCCCTATCCAAATTTTATTTTTATTTAAACAATGAATTTTAGGGGTGCCTGGGTGGCTCAGTTGGTTAAGTGGCTACCTTCAGAATTTTACACATTTCTTCTAAAGATAAATGTCTTCCTAGAAGCGAGAGAGAAAATTCAGTAAGGGCAAGGTTCAGACTGTTCACATTTAACTCACTTTTTTGGTACTTAGTAATATACCTTACCAAAAAAATTATCATTAATTCTTTACTCCACAAAAAAGTGAACCAGTGAATATTTCTCTACCTGTTATATGGGATGCTGCCTAATTCATGAATTACTTAATAAAACCATGGAAATCGTCAAATTATAAGAAAAAAGGGGGGGGTGCCTGGTGGCTTAGTCATTAAGCGTCTGCCTTCAGCTCAGGTCACAATCCCAGAGTCCTGGGATCCAGCACCGCAATGGGCTCCCTGCTTGGAGGGAAGCCTGCTTCTTCTTCTCCCACTCCCCCTGCTTGTGTTCCCTCTCTCGCTGTGCCTCTCTCTGTCAAATAAATAAAATCTTTAAAAAATTAAAATAAAAAAAATTAAAAGTTAGGGCACCTGGATGGCTCAGTCAGTTAAGCATCTGACTCCTGATTTCGCTTCAAGTCATGATCACAAGGTCTTGAGACGGAGCCCCATGAAGGGCTCTGCACTGGGTATGGAGATTGCTTGAGATTCTCTCTCTCCCTCTGCCCCTCCACCCTCTGCTTGTTCTCTGGCTGGCTCTCTCTCTCTCAAAAAACAAACAAACAAACAATAAAAAAGTGAACCAGTACACTACAGAACCCTGAAAGAAAGACCTTGGTTTCAAAATTGATTAGAAACATGAAAAACTTACTGGGTAAACTTTTAACCTCCAACAAAGTCCTGAAACTTGAAGAGGTGGACTGTAAACAGGGTCTGCTCGCTGACGCAAAGTGCTGAAGTAAAAGAAAACCAACCAAATCCCAAGATCAAAACCGTTGTGAAATAGCAACAGGCAAAACCAAACTCCAAGCATTTTGTTACTTATTTGCAGTTCTAAACAAGTAAATGAAGGTGACTGAACAAATCAAGATTCTGCTGTATATTTTTATATATACTTACATCCTTAAAAAAAGAAAATTTAATGATACTGAAATATTCAGCAGTAACTTTTCAGTTTCAGGTTTAAAAACCCTCAAAAGTGCGACATTCAAGGGGCACCTGGGTGGCTCAGTTGGTTAAGTGCCTGACTTTGGCTCAGATCATGATCTCAGGGTCCTGAGATCAAGCCCCACTTTGGGCTCCATGCTCGGCTGGGAGTCTGCTTATCCCTTTCTCTCTCCCTTTGCCCCTCCCGCCCTCCTGCTTTGTGCATGCACATGCATACATGTGCTCTCTAATAAAATCTAAAAAAAAAAAAAAAACCCACAAAACTGTGACATCCAAGGGAAAAGGAAAATATAAAAATAAAACTAAGTGTCCTGAATTTAGTTACCACCTCAACAAGCAGTCTTTCACCATTAAAGAAAAAAAAATGTGATTCTCTCCCACATCCTTGTGGTACAATTTTATTTTTTTTAATATGGAAAAACTTAAGAAATGTGCAAAATCATAATATATGTGGGGATAGCCTCAGAAAGGTTCTAGTCACAAAATTATCCCATAAGAAAAGACAAATGGGAAGTGGTATAAATTCTCAGTTTAGCCTCATACTGATGGTTATCAACTCCTGGAACTTCTCTCCCCAAGGAAAAGCCTTTTATTTCTTGGTTCTCCATTCCCAAACTGTCTTTGAAGACAAGCCCCTTAAGACCTTTGTGTTTTAAGATCTTTGCTTCTAATCTTAGAGAAAAAGCAATAAAAGCTAACAAAATAACAATGCAAGTTACAAAGCCTACGAACTTCTTATAATTATGTCCTCTCATTCATAATTTCTCACTGTCAGCTAAGATAAATGGATTTAAATGGACTTCTTCCCACCCCTCTTATTTCTGAGGATGGGTGGCAGGGGTCAACGACCTTTATAAACCCCATTGCCCCACCTTAGCAAAAGCTAAGTGGACCCTCTTCTTTAAAAAAAAAGGTTCCTTCTCCCAGACTATAGAGAACCAACCTGTCTTGAAGATATAATACAATCCAGACAAATGACCTATATGTTTCTAATATGAAACTTGTTTATTCTAAGATTACACACTGAGTGACACAGTTCATTAGGTATGTATCCTACCCAGGAATGACGATACCTTCCTGGCTCGCTCTTATGCATACATACAGAAAACCTCAGCTGTCAAAAAAACTCTTACCTGAAATTCTCTAAAACAAAAGTTGCTGAATCATAAGATGGTACTAATTCACTAAAAAGAAGGAAAAGGCAAAAAAATTATTTGGCTTATTAAGTTTAAATTTTCATTTATTTAAAAACCAAAGTTAAGTCTCTTGGTATCTTAAAAATGTTGTTAAACTAAGTCCCTAGGAAATATTTTTAAATCCTTACTGAACATTAACACTAAATCAAATGAATTCATAAACCACCAAAGGCTGACATCAAAAGTTCACAATTAGAGACCCAACAAATACTTTGTAAACAGTTGGGGTGTTTTTTAAAGGCAATATACATTTAAGTACTAAAATTAACATAAGAGACTTTCAAAAGTACTCATGAGAACAGGAAAAGGAAAAAATGGATGCTTAGGCTGAGAGTCTAAAATATGAAACAAATATAAACAGGTTTTAAAAAGTCAAAAGAAACAGCAAAAGACATCACAATAAATCTCCAAACTTCCTTCTCTAGAACAAATTATGAGGAATATTGATATTTTCAAATAAATTCTTAACTACTTTAAGAATATTTACTAGCAAATGAATTTATACCATTTTATAGAATAAGAATAATCAATCACATAGGGGCAAACAGAGTGGATGAACAACATTAACAGTTTTTTGGCAAGGCAAGATTGCTGCAGGCAACTTTAATTCCACAGTCTTCTCTGAAGAGAACTGAAGTATATATAACACAACCACAGGATATACCCTTAGATCATGTGAATAATCTGTAGCACCATCATTCAAACGCCTCAAAAGTTAGAGTCAGTAAAACATTTATAATAAAGACACTAACACAGATAGTATAATATACAGTATTGTATATTTAATAAAAATTATAAATTTACCAAAAAGATATACTGCAAGCCATTTCACTGCATTCTCAGATATATCTTCTAAATTTCAATTCATGAAAATTTATTACCAAAATAAGATACAAAATAACATCCATAGCATTTTCACATTGTGATGGTCCCTAAAGAAATTAGTGATTTGCCACTGACAACAGCATAGATTTTAAAATATATGTTTGGGGGTGTGGGGGGCTCAGTGGCTCAATAATTTGAGTGTCTGGCTCTTGATTTCAGCTCAAGTCATGATTTCAGGGTCATGAGATTGAGCCCTGTGTCAGGCTCTGCAAGGGATATGGAATCTGGTTGAAATCCTCTCTCTCTCCCTTTGCCCCTCCCCCAGTCCTATAAGCACACGCTCTCTAAAATAAATAAATCTATAGAATATATATACACATTATTTTTTATTTTATGGTAAGTATGTACAGACAAACAGCTCATATCTTTTTGATAGTAAGTAGATGAAATCTGTCCTGTAAGAATTAACTATATAGCTACTATCCTATTATCAAGGACCCCTAACCATATCCCTAGGCAGCTATTAAATTTTCTTAGAAGACTCACATTCCTCATTCCCAGATGTTTGCTTGGTTAATCTTTATTATTCCTTAGAAGTCACAGACCACTTATGGAGGTCTGCTCTAACTTCTCTCCATTATACACTCTCCTCACACTCAATATACACAAACCCCAGTTGGTAGGACCAATGTAACTAGTACCTAGGAAGCCTACCTGGAACCACAAACCTAATCAGAGCTCAAGGTAGTCTCCCCAGGATAGTTTTCAAATTTGGTCAAGTCATGGTATGTTTTGGTTACAATTTCATGCAAGTTCCAATCATACCACCAAATTCAAAACATCTTTCATAATTTTTTTCCACCATCTCCTTAATGTCCAAAGTGATACATTTCCTTTGTTGTTGTTTTGTTTTAAGACCAGTCTACCATCATATTCTTATCAGTCATTAAGAGTCAAAAGGGTTCACCAAAACACAAAATAAATAGAAGATGACATGTTTAACTCAGAATAGCGGGGTGGAAAGCTTAGAAGCTAAAGAGCTAGAATAGATAGCTAAAGCTCACTAACCAAGACAGCATAATACAGCCTACCCTAGCTCTCACTCACTGAGAGAAAATGATCACATTCAGAGAACAGAAAACATCTACCAATTCTAGGGTACTGTGATATACTACGTAAGTATAATTTTTAGGGAAACTTTCTGAAAAATAACATTGTTAAAAAATTAGTGCAGGCGCCTGGGTGGCTCAGTTGGTTAAGTGACCACCTTCGGCTCAGGTCATGATCCCAGAGTCCCAGGATCAAGTCCCACATCGGGCTCCCAGCTCCATGGGGAGTCTGCTTCTCCCTCTGACCTTCTCTCTCAAGCTCTCTCTCACTCTCTCTCTCAAATAAATAAATAAAATCTTAGGAAAAAAGTTAGTGCTATGGGGCAGCATTAAGCAGTATGTATTATACAGTTGACCCTTGAATAACACAGGTTTGAATTGTACAGGCTCACTCATAAGCGGACATTTTTCAATACAGTACTTACAGCAAATATACTGTCTCTTATGTTTTTCTCTTCTTTAGCTTACTTTGCTATAAGAATATAGTATGTAATACATACAACACGCAAAATATGTGTTAATCAACTTTATGTTATCGATAAGGCTTCTGGTCAACAGTAGGCTATCAGCAGTTACGCTTTTGGGGAGTCAAAAGTTGTATGTGGACTTTTAAATGCTCAGGGGCAAGTATCCCTAACTCCCACATTGTTCAAAGGCCAACTGTAACTGAGTAACAAATATTAGATTTTAATATATAATTCGCTACTATTTAATATGCAATGTATTCTTCCCTGTCTCCTGAGTAGCACCTACAAAGGTACTAAACACATAGATGGTCTTAAATAACATTGTACTCTTCTTTGGTTAATTTTTTTTTTTTTTAAAGATCACGTGTAATTTTTTAAAGATTTTATGTATTTATTTGACAGAGATCACAAGTAGGCAGAGAGGCAGGCAGAGAGAGAGGAGGAAGCAGGCTCCCTGCCGAGCAGAGAGCCCAATGCGGGGCTCGATCCCAGGACCCTGGGATCATGACCTGAGCCAAAGGCAGAGGCCTAACTCACTGAGCCACCCAGGCGCCCCTCTTCTTTGGTTAACTTTATTCTCCATTGTAGCTCCACCATGAATTATGAACTAATGGAACTTAAGGCAATCCAGCTCCATGATCACAAAGCTTAGGAACATTCACCACTGCCTTTGCACAATTAAAATTTGATCTATAACTTAATGTCAATAAATGTTGGCCTTTCTTATTTGGAGCTCCACTGTGCTCACTCAATGCATCAACAGATGAACACCTGCTTCCTGTATACTGCAACCCATGAACTGAGTTTCTATTAAAAACTACAGTTAAGTTACAAGCCAAAATTTCCAGTAGAGCAGTAATAAGCATCACTAGGGGAGAGAGGTTCCTAATGTGAACTTATCCATGGGAAGCTCCTTAATTGTCATACTTTCTTGTTTTTTAAATTTTTGGTTTTCTCTTTACTGATATTCCTCCTACCTTCCTCCCTTGCTCCCTGCCTTCCCAATTTCAGTCCCTTCTTCTCACCCAAAAAAGAAGGTAATGAAAAGGAAGCTGGAGTTCTGAGCCACTTGGGCAGTTGGGGAACAGAAAGCAAAATAATCACGGGGTGTTAGAGAGATTGACAAGTCTAATGCAGAGATGCCTGCCTAATGAGCTGCTGCAAGCAGTATCAGCATAGGAGTTTATCCATATCTACAGTTCCCAACTTTAGTGCAGGATTACTCAGGATGCCCAAGATTCATTTTCTGGACACCACCACCAGATTGTCAGGGAAGAGACCTAGAAATTTGCATTCTGAACACTCCAGCTAGTTCTGATAAGTGATCCATGCACTATACTCTGAAAGGAAAAACATTTACCTTTATATATAGTATTTACGTCAAATGGTTCAGAAAAGGTATTCTTTAAAACTGAAATGACTGGGGCACCTGGGTGGCTCAGTGGGTTGGGCCTCTGCCTTCGGCTCAGGTCATGATCTCAGGGTCCTGGGATTGAGCCCCGCATCGGGCTCTCTGCTCAGCAGGGAACCTGCTTCCCTCCCTCTCTCTGCCTGCCTCTCTGCCTACTTGTGATCTGTGTCAAATAAATAAATAAAATCTTAAAAAAAAAAAAAAAACTGAAATAACTGACCATGTTATCAAGGAGGCAACCTTGGGATACTGGTGAACTTCCTTAGTTCACCCAAATCTACTTAAAGATACCAAATACCAAGGCCTTTTAATGATTTTCAGTGCTTGATTAAAACAGAATATTATACCCAGTTTGTTAATTCAGAGAGCACTGAAGACTTATTGTCAGTGAGAACTACCTGAGTTCTGGTTGTCAAAAGAATTTTCCCTTCTGATTACAGGATCGGTTATAACTGGTGGTGTGGTCCGGTTATGCCAGTGATTCTAAACCAGGGGCAGTTTTGCTCCCAGGATGCATTTGGCAACGTCTATAAATATTTCTGTCACAACTGTAAAAGGAAAGATGCTACTGGGATACTGCTAAACATCCTACAATAAACAACGTAGCTCCCTCAACCCCAGGAATTATCCTGATCAACAACCTCAAGGTTGAAGAACCTTGGCTTGCACGATACAGTCTAGTACCATCAATGCCCTGTGGCCATCAGAGGGCATCACATATTAAAGAAAAAGGGCAGTTAAACACATTAATATTTTTAAAACAAAGGCTATTTCCTAAAGGTACCACAGCTCTCAACATACTAGAAAAACTTGGGAATATTCCATAAGCCATCTTTAAAGTCTAAGATGGACAAAAATCTGTCATACCAATATATTGCTATCTGAGGCAATGGTTTAACCTCTCATCATAAGAATCAACTACGGAGATTTATAAAGAACAAAATATAAATGTCTTAGTATACCCTATGTTATAGACTGAATTGTGTCCCCTAAAATATGTACATCGAGGTCCTAACCCCTAATGTATTTGGAGACAGGACTTTTAAGGTGGTAATTAAAGTTAACTGAGGTCATAAGGGTGGGAGGGACCTTAATTCAATGCAGCTCATGCCCTTAGAAGAGGAAAAGACACCAAACACTGATCTCTGTGCTTGAGGAAAAAGGTCTTGCAAGGATACAAGGAGAAGGTAGCTGTCTGCAAGTCAGCAAAGAGGCCTCATCAGAAATCAAATTTCCTAGCAGCCTGATCTTAGACCTCTTGCTTCCAGAACCGTGAGAGAATAAGCTTCTGTAGTAGTAACCACCCAGTCTATGGTATTTTGTTATGACAGTCCAAGCAGACTAATCCATCTGCAGAGATTTTATTTCAAGTGACCTGAAGTACGAGCCAGCACTGGTAATTTTCAAAAGAATCCCAACTGAATATACAGCTAATGTGAGGAACCACTGCCCTAATACCACATGCTTGAAAGAATATGCTGTTTAAAAGAATTCTAAGACTGCCCCAAATAAAAAACTACAAAGATGCATAGAATGCAACCAACTGTTTCCTCCCATTACCTTTTAGGATATGAAGGTAACATCATGTCACCTTCAGAATCTTATGGCATTTCATCTGAGTTTTGCTTCTGGCAACATAATGTGTTACAGTCCCTGTGTAATGCGATTTAAGTACACTCAAAAGGTTAAAAAAAAAATGAACATACTACATCATGGATAGACCTTGACAACATTAAGCTAAAGAAAGTAAGTCAGAGAAAGACAAATACCATATGATCTCACTTATATGTGGAATGGAAAAAAGGGGTCAGAAGGTATAAACTTCCGAGTATAAAGTAAGTCTTGGGGATGGACTGTACAGTACGGTGACTATAGTAAATAACACTGTACTACATATTCAAAAGTTCCTAAGAGAGTAGATCTTAAAAGTTCTCATTACAAAAAAAAAAGTCTTTTGTTTATGGTCAGAGATGTTAGACTTATGTCATTATCAAGTAATATGAAGCTACTGTCAGTTATACCTCAATTTTAAAAAATGAATAGATACTAATGAAACTGAATTGGGATCAGTTCACCTTCTACAGAACAAACTAACTCCTAATTCAAGATCCTCTATAACCAAGTGTAAGTCTACCAGTACTTTTTAAACCAGATTTACATACGTAAATAAAGTTCACCATACCACATCATTATAAATAACACCTTAAAAAACTATAGAGTTAAGAAAAACAACATTCTTTTGAAACAAGTATATGTATTTGTACATAAACTTCAGATGAAAATCAAGTTAAAAAACTATACCATACCTGGTAAAGTCTGGTGGAACAGGAGTGGTAACAAAGGATGCCATGGGCTTTCGATGAACTTGCTGAAACATCATGAGGATCTCTGAGCTCTTAGATATCAACTCACTCTTACTACAAGACCGCAACTGTGTGAGGAAAAAAACTGAATAAACAAAATTAATATTTAATGGCATCTCAAATTCCTTAATAAAGAATAAAAATAGAAATTATTTCAGTTATTCTCTCCCTGCCTTTCCCTCTGTCACTCCCCACTGCTCGTGTGTAGTCTTTCTCTCTAAAATAAATAAATCTTTAAAAAGAATTATTTTGGGGCGCCTGGGTGGCTCGGTGGGTTGGAGCCTCTGCCTTCGGCTCGGGTCGTGATCCCGGGGTCCTGGGATCGAGCCCCGCATCTGGCTCTCTGCTCGGCGGGGGGCCTGCTTCCTCCTCTCTCTGTCTGCCTCTCTGCCTACTTGTGATCTCTGTCTGTCAAATAAATAAATAAAATCTTAAAAAAAAAAAAAAGAATTATTTTGGTTATATGCTGAAAAAAGTGAGAAAGAAAAACAGAATGACTTTCAAAGTGGTTTTAAGAATTAAGAATCTACATAGGATCTAGGTTATTTCCATTCTAATAATAAAGTCATTGAAGAAGCATATTTGATTTTAATGCATTTTTCGTTCCTTACGTATTAGCATAAATCCAACTTCAAGCAACCACAAATATATTTTAGACTGGCATAGTGAAGCTATTATGTATATTAACGAATAAACCTCTATAGATCAATAGACTTCAAACAAGGATTTTTCAAATCGCATTCTAAGAGGGAGAGAAATGTTAAGATGTAACAGACCGGAAGAAGTTTTAACCTATATCAATTTGGAAAACACCACTTTATATAGTGCCAAAGGTAAAACAGAGAAATTCAATTTTAGTAAAATAAATATGGTAGTTAAAAAGACTTTCTATTCAAGACAACCAATTTGAAGTCCAAAATCTCTCATGCACTAATTATCTGACTTTCAGAGTCTGTTTATCTGTAAAACTGGAATAATAGTATCTACTACTGCTTGCTTCACTGGGATTGTTACAACAATCATGAAGCTGTATGTGAGAAAGCTTTATAAACGGTTACAGACTAAACTGTGTCTCCATCAAACTCGTATTAAGTCCTAACCCCTAGTAGTTCAGTGTAACTGTATTTGGAGATAAGGTCTTCAGAGGACACAGAGAAAGTAGCCGCCTACAAGAGACACCTCAGGGGAAACCAAACCTGCTGCCACTGATCCTGGACTTCCAGCCTCCAGAACTGTAAGAAAATACATTTCTGTTGTTTACACCTCCTAGTTTGTAGTATTTAGTTATGGATGCCCTATCAAATTTATATACTATCAAATACCATATAAATAATATTTATAACACTCACTACAACCAGGTTTGTAACTTTAAAATGATAAGTTCAGGGGCGCCTGGGTGGCTCAGTGGGTTAAGCCGCTGCCTTCGGCTCAGGTCATGATCTCAGGGTCCTGGGATCGAGTCCCGCATCGGGCTCTCTGCTCAGCAGGGAGCCTGCTTCCCTCTCTCTCTGCCTACTTGTGATCTCTCTCTGTCAAATAAATAAAAATTAAAAAATAAATAAATAAATAAAAAATAAAATGTTAAGTTCAAAGCTCATGAAGAATAATGACTGGTATCATGAAAATTATCAAAACTTATATAGCTTGTATTCAAATATTTATTGAATGCATATTATAAATATCATTCCTTGATCCCATTTCCTTCTAAGATAATTCACTTAAATGAAGTTTATTATTGCTGTACACATATTTCCACATTATGTTTAGCAATGTTGTTTTTAGACTTCACATAAATACCATCAAGCTATGTCATGATATAGCCTACATTTTCCACTTACCATTGTTTGAGATTTGTCTACTGACATTTAAAAATCTACTCATTTCAGCAGTTTTAAAGAGAATATCATTGCATGAATATAACATAAGTTATTTTTCTCTATCAGTGAACAATTGGGTTGTTTTCCATTCTTTGTTATTAAAAATAACTCCTGAGTGAAGATCCTTGTGCACAGTTCCCTATACAAATATGCAAGTTTCTCACATTATGTGTTGATATAGGACAAGAATCCCAACATTTTTTTTTTTTTAATCCAGGAGTATGTTGGTTATTTGGGACCCTTGTTCTTTCGTATTAATATTAGAATTCTACCAAATTCTGAGAAAATTCATGTTCAAATAAAGATGGAACTACAACTTGTAGAATGACACCAAGAGAACAGTATATTTGTAATATTGAACATTCCCCTAGATAAATATACTACAGTCTACAAAATGTAATAGGCCACATTATGAAATGTAACTATTTTATGCACTATTAAGGGGAAAAAAGTCAGTAAATCATGGCTATATCAACTGTTAAGATGCATCCCATTTCAAAGACAGTATAACATATATCTGAGAATCAATGAAATACAGGGTATTTCTTCATTCAATTCTTGCCTGTTTTATAACAGTTCTACAAATGTCTTCAACAGGGGTGCTATGGTTGGTTAGGCGTCTGTCTTGAGCTCAGGTCATGATCTTCAGGTCCTGGGATAAAGCCCGGCATTGGGCTTCCTGCTCAGCAGGGAGTCTGCTTCTCTCTCCCCTCCTCCCACTACCCCTTCCCACTGCTCATTCTCTCCCTAACAAATAAAATCTTTTTAGGGGCGCCTGGGTGGCTCAGTGGGTTAAGCCTCTGCCTTCGGCTCAGGTCATGATCTCAGGCTCCTGCGATCGAGCCCCACATCGGGTTCTCTGCTCAACAGAGAGCCTGCTTCCCCTTCTCTCTCTGCCTGCCTACTGTGATCTCTCTCTGTCAAATAAATAAATAAAATCTTAAAAAAAAAAAAGTCAACATCTTTTATTAAAATTATTCAAAATTCATTTTTGTTACTATTAGGAATGGGATTTTTTTCAATTAAGTTTTCTAGCTGATTATTTCTGATATATGAAAACACTATTGATTTTTATGTCTTGCTTGTACATTCAGCAGCCAAGATTAGCTCACTAATAAGGTGTAAGTTATATACTTTCTATGTAGATAACCACATCCTCTGCAAATACTGAATTTTATTTCTCCCTTTCAATATATTTATATATTTATTGCCTTAATTTAATACATAGGACCGGGGCCTGGGTGGCTCAGTCAGTTAAGTGCCCAGCTTGTAGTTATGTTCCAGTCATGATCTCGGGGTCATGGCATCAAGCTCACATCAAGCTCCACACTCAGTGGGGAGTCTGCCTGAGATTCTCTTTCTAAAATAAATAAATCTTTTAAAAAGAATATACAGGGGGCGCCTGGGTGGCTCAGTGGGTTAAGCCTCTGCCTGCAGCTCAGGTCATCATCTCAGGATCCTGGGATTGAGCCCCACGTCAGGCTCTCTGCTCAGTGGGGGAACCTGCTTCCTACTCTCTCTCCCTGCCTCCCTGTCTACTTGTGATCTCTCTCTTGCTCGCTCTCTCTGTGTCAAATAAATAAATAAAATCTTAAAAAAAAAAAAAAAGAAAGAAAGAAAGAAAGAAAATACAGGACCAGCACACTCAGAAGTGAAGCAATGATAGGAAGCAACCCTTGATTCTTTATCAGAGAGATTCTCAAGTTTTACCATTTAGACTGTTTCCTATAGACCCTTAAAATAAAGTTACTGTTGGGGCCCCTGGGTGGCTCAGTCACTGGGCATCTGACTTTGGCTCAGGTCATGATCCCAGGTCCTGGAATCAAGGCCCGCATCACGCTCCCTGCTCAGCGGGAGGCCTGTTTCTCCCTCTCCTACATCCTCTGCTTGTGTTTCCTCTCTTGCTGTCTGTCAAATAAATAAATAAAATCTTTTTAAAAATTTTAAATTAAAAAACATAAAGTTACTGTAGTTCCCTTATTCCTGGTTTGCTAAATAGTTTGGTGATGAATGAGAATCAAATATAATGTTTTAAAAATTATTATCCTATTCATTTCTATTTACATATTCATGTGGCTTTGCCCTTTTATCTTAAGTTATAATCAGGATTTTTCTGATAATGAAACATTTATTTCATTCCTTTGATTAACCCTACCCAGTCCTTTTTTTTTTTTGAAGTTTTTTTTTTTAAGGATTTTATTTATTTATTTGACAGAGAGAGAGAGAGATCACAAGTAGGCAGAGGGGTAGGCAAAGAGAGGAGAAGAGGCTCCCTGCTGAGCAGAGAACCTGATGTGAGGCTTGATCCCAGGACCCTGAGATCATGACCTGAGCCGAAGACAGAGGCTTAACCCACTGAGCCACCCAGGCACCCCATTTTTAAGATATTTTTAAGTAATCTCCACCCCCAATGTGGGGCTCAAACCCACAACCCCAAGATCAAGAGTCGCTCCACCTACTGAGCCAGTCAGGCACCCTGGTCTTGCTTTCTTATTTGTTTTCATAAATATCCTACTGATTTTTGTCTATTATTTTTAAGATTTTGTCATTTAGTTTTCAATAAAACTGAACTTTAATTTTCTTATATTGTTCTTACTACAACTTGTTATTAATGTTACATTGTCTCAAAGAATGGTATGTAGTACTTTTGTATTCACTAAGAAAAAATTACTTATGATAGGCAACAGATATTTAAAGATTTGGTAAAAATTTTCCATTAGTCTGAATGTTATGCCTTTTCAAGGAGAAAATATACAGATGGCAACTTAAGTGCCCCTTTTGATCTCAGGTCAGGTCTTGATCTCAGCGTTGTGAGTTCAAGCCCCACATTGGGCTTTATAATGGGTGTAGAGCCAACTTAATAAATAAAATAATTAAATTAATTATATACTCTTAAGTGACTCTTGATAATTACAATCTCCTAAAAATTATCCTCTTCATGTAGTTTCTACCTCAATAAAGTTGCTCATATTTGTAAAGCACATAGTAAGCACTATGTAAATATTTACTTTCAAAAATTATTTTTATTACTATAGTGATTTTATCAAAATCTTATAATTCCATCAGTATCTGATTTTTGAGTTTATCCTAGAATACAAAATCATAACTGTCTTATCTTCTTATCCTTATGATAGAATGTTCCCTTTTTGTCAGTGTTACTTTTCATCACTAGTAATGCTTTCTCCCCCACTTTAATTTCCTCATCATTTCCTAGATCTAGGTCTTATTAAGTAGTTCATTGTAGGATTTTTTTTAAAGTTCAGATTAATCCATATACTTAACATTAAAAAAAATTCAATTCAAGAATGACCCAGGGGCGCCTGGGTGGCTCAGTGGGTTAAAGCCTCTGCCTTCGGCCCAGGTCATGATCCCAGGGTCCTGGGATCGAGCCCCACGTCGGGCTCTCTGCTCAGCAGGGAGCCTGCTTCCCCTTCTCTCTCTGCCTGCCTCTCTGACTACTTGTGATCTCTGTCTGTCGAATAAATAAATAAAATCTTTAAAAAAAAAAAAAAAAAAAAAAGAATGACCCAAACTGGGAACAAGAAACTGGTAAGACAAATAGAATACAAACAGCAAGATGTCAGACTCAAACTTCACCACATCAATAAGTACAATGAATGTGAACATCCTAAACATCCCAGTTAAAAGTCAAAGATTGTCCAACTGGATATAAAAGACCAGAACAAATTGTACGCAGCCTACAAAACATAGATTTTAAATACTTAGAAACAAATACATTAAAAATAAAATGTCAGAAAAAATATGTCATAGTTACACTAAAGATGAAGTGGCTTTTTTAAATCAAATAGATTTCAAAGCAAAAAATGTTATGAGGATAAAGAAGGTCATTTCACAGTGATAATGGGAACAATTAATCAAGAGAATACAACAATTCTAGATTGTTAGGCCCCTAATACTATGGCTTCAAAATATATGAAGCAAAAACTGATAGAACTGCCAAAAGATAAGACAAATACAAAACTACTGCTGAAAATGTCAAGAGCCCTCTCTCAATAATAAAACAAGTAGATAGAAAATTCATAACAATACACTAGACCTACACAACATCACCAACCACCTTAACCTCATGACATTACAGAAATATCTGGAAACTAACATTTCTGAATGACCCATGGGTCAAACAATAAATCACAAAGGAAAAAAGTATTGTGAACACAAATGTCTCAAATCAGTTAACGCCAGCTCCCATCTTAAGATTTTAGAAGAAGTAAATAAAACACAAATAAAGCAAAGAAAAAAATTAGATCAAAACAAAAATCAATAAAATAGAAAACAAAAACAATAGAGAAAAACCAAAAGCTACATCTGAAAATACCAACGAGAATAGATATCCTGTAGATAGACTGATCAGGGGAAAAAGACAAAAACTACCATCATCAGGAAAGAAAGAGGTGATAACACTGCATTCTACAAATGTTAAAGGATAACAAGAGAATATCATGAATTTTGCACCAATAAATTTGGCAAATTCACATGAAATAATTCCTTGAAAGACACAAACTACCAAAGCTCACTCAAGAAATAAGTACTATAAGGGCACCTGGGTGGCTCAGTCAGTTAAGCATCTGACTCTTGATTTTAGCTCAGGTCATAATCTGAGGGTTGTGAGACTGAGTCCGCTCCACAGTAGGTGTGGAGTCAGCTTAGGACTGTCTCTTCCTCTCCCTCTTGCCCCTCCTCACCCCATGATCTCACTCTAGAAAAAATAAGAATAAGAAATAAGTAATATAAACTGCTTTGTATCAATTAAAGAAATTAAATTTGTAGTTGAAAACCATTCCACAAAGAAAACAAGGCCCAAATGTCTTCACTGGTGAATTCTCTCAAACCTCTAAAGGAACCATAACCAATTCTATTCAACTTCTTCCAGAATACTGAAGAGGGCATAGTTTAAAATTCTTTTGAGGCCATCATTACTTTAACAACAAAGCCAGACAAAACACACTGAGAAAAGGAAATTATCGTCTAATATCCCTCAGGCACAAAAAATGCAAAAATTCTAAACAAAATCTTAAATCCAGTAATGCATTAAAAGGACAATACATTGGGGCGCCTGGGTGGCTCAGAGGGTTAAAGCCTCTGCCTTCGGCTCAGGTCATCATCCTAGGGTCCTAGGATCGAGCCCCGCATCGGGCTCTCTGCTCCCCAGGGAGCCAGCTTCCTCCTCTCTCTCTGCCTGCCTCTCTGTCTACTTGTGATCTCTGTCTGTCAAATAAATTTAAAAAAAAAAAAAAAAGGACAATACATTAACCAAACCAGGGTTTTTTTTTTGTTTTTTTTTTAATATTTTATTTATTTATTTGACAGACAGAGATCACAAGTAGGCAGAGAGGCAGGCAGAGAGAGAGAGAGGAGGAAGCAGGCTCCCTGCGGAGCAGAGAGCCTGATGCGGGACTCAATCCCAGGACCCCGAGATCATGACCTGAGCTGAAGGCAGAGGCTTAACCCACTGAGCCACCCAGGCGCCCCAAACCAGGGTTTTTATCTCAGAAGTACAAAGTTGGTAAAATAGTTTTTAAAAAAGTTAATGTGACGTCTAGGTGGCTCAGTCAGTTAAACAGCTGCCTTCAGCTCAGGTCATGACCCCAGGATCCTGGGATGGAGCCCCCACATTGGCTCTTACTCAGAGGGTAACCTGCCTCTCCCTCTGCCTGCAGCCCCCTTGCTTGTGCACACTCTCTCTGACAAATAAATAAAATTTTTTAAAAAAGTTAATCCATTTAAAGAATGAAAAAAGAAAACCATATGATAATCTTAATACATGCAGAAAAAGAATTTGACAAAGTCCAACATTCATTCCTAATGAAAATTCTCATCAAAGAGGAACAGAATTCCAAAACCTAATAAAGAATATCTACAATAAGGGTGCCTGGGTGGCTCAGTTGGTTGAGCATCTGACTCTTGATCTCAGCTCAGCTCTCCATCTCACAGTTGTGGGTCTGAGCGCCACACTGGGCTCCACAGTGGCCATGGAGCCTACTTAAAAAAAAAAAAAGAGAGAGAGAGAGAGAGTATCTACAATAAACTCACTCCTAGCATCATGTTTACATCAACATTATACTGAAAAATCTGGTCAGTAAAATCTGACAAGGAACTAAATAATAAGCAGATCAAAAAGAAAACTGTCCATATTTAGAGACAACATGCTATCTGCAAGCAACCCCAGGAATCTACAAGACAGCTTCTAGAACTAATTAATTTAGCAAGATTGAAGGTTACAGGATGAATATACAAAAATCAATTACACAAGCACAAGAAATCAGAAATTAAAATTTTTTTAAAAACACCATTTACTATAGCACCAAGAATTCTGAAATAATGAATAAATCGGACATAAAATGTGAAAAACTTGTATCCTGAAAACTACAATACACTGCTGAGAGAAATTACAAAAGACCTAGAGTCTCCATGAATAAAGACTCAGTATTAAGATGTTACATATTCCTAAACGGATTTACAGATCCAATGCAATTTCAATCAAAACCCCTTAACTCTTTGGTACAAATTAACAAGCTGATTCTAAAATTCATATAGAAATGCAAAGAACCTGCAAAGAAATGCAAAGCAACTCTAAAAAAAAAAAAAAGAAGAAGAGTGAAGCTGGAAAGCTAACGTTTCCTGTTTTATTAAAAAGCAACAGTAATGAAAAGAGCGTAGTGCTGTCATTAAAAATACATAAATGGAACAGAGTCCAGAAATAGACCAATGGTATATAGAGGGACAACTAATTTTTTAAAGGGATGCAAAGACAATTCAGTGAACAAAGGCTGGTCTTCAACAAATCATGGTGGAAAAAATGGGTAACAATATACAAAAACTTAACTACCTTGGATTCATACCTCACATTAAAAATAAATAAATAATTTTTAAAAGACCATAAGCCTATTGTAAAAGCTAAGACTACAAGTTTTCTGCAAGAAAACACAGGAAAAACTTTTTATGATCTTGGATTACCTAAAAATTTCTTAACTATGACACGAAAAGAGTAAGTTGATAATTTACACTTCATTAAGATCAGAATAGATACTTCAACAAAGAAAATATACAGATGGCAACTTAAGTTCAAGAAAGGCTGCTTAACATCATTAGTTATAAGACACATGCAAACTAAAGACATAACAAAATGCTATCACACTTCTATTAGACTAGTTAAAATACAAAGAATTGAGTATATTATGTGTTGGCAATAATGTGGAGGAACTGGTACTCTCATAGACTACAGATGGAAATAAAAAATGGTACACTCACTTCAGAAAATAGTTGGCAGGCACTAAAAAGATAATCATACACCTACCAATTTACTAAGCCATTCTAGCTTAGGCAGACCAAAGAGAAAAGGAAATATATGTCCATATAGAAATTTGTACATAATGTTCATTACAACTTTATGTTAACAGCCAAAACAGGAAGCAACCCAAATGACTATAAACAGTTGAACAGAAAAACAAAATGTGGCATATGCATTGCAATGTATGTGTATATATATTACAAACACACACACACACACAGAGCACCTCGCTGGCTCAGTCAGAAGAGCATGGGACTCTTGATCTTGGGGTTGTGAGTCTGAGCCCCACATTGGGTATAAAGATTATTTACATAAATAAATATTAAAAAAAAAAACAAAAGAATACCCATAATTAAAAAGGAAAGAAAAACTAATATATGAACTACAAAATGACTTCGCTGACTGAAAGAAGTGAATTATATGATTATATGATTCCAATTATATACAACTCTAGAAAATGTAAATTAATCTGTGATAGAAAGCAGACAAGGGGGTTGCCTGGGGAAGGAATTGTGGGGAGAAATAGATTTATAAAGAAGCACAAAGAAATTTGGGGGGGATAACAAATATGTTCACTATCTTGACTATGGTGACAGTTTTACAGGTATATACTTTATCAAAATTTAACAAGTTACACACTTTGAATACATGCCAATCACTGTTATTCTTCAATAAAGTTGTTAAAAAAAAAAAAAAGGGCACATAGATCCCCAGATCCCTGCCCCTATTCCACTATAGATGGTTTAAATTTGTTCCAACACTCTAGCAGAAAGGTGCTAGTTTATTCTCTGGAGGGAAAAAAACCATCTCTGGAACAGGGGAGCATGCACAATTAAGAATGAGAATATTAAAAAGAAAAAAAAGAGTCTTTAAATAAAAGTATGTACTGAATTCTATTAAGCTGTCAATCAAGTATAAAGACTGAATGAAAATATTTTTTTCATAAATTTTTTCAGACATGCAGTCTCAAAAAACTTATTCTGAGGGGCACCTGGGTGGCTCCATCAGTGAAGCATCTGACTCTTGATTTCAGCTCAGGTCATGACCTCAGGGTTGTGAAAATGCGCCCTGCGTTAGGCTCTGCCCTGCGTTAGGCTCTGCATTAGGCATGGAGCCTCCATAGGATTCTCTCTCTCCTCCTGCTCCCCCACTCCCACCCCTCACTGTTGCTGTCTCTCTCTCTCAAAACAAAGAAAACTGTGTCCTGATTAACCTCTCAAGAAAACTAAAGGAGGATATGTGATACCAAAACAATTAAGTAAAGCAAAAGAGAGGAAGCCATGGAAATCAGGAAACATGTAATTTGATCCAAGAAATAACTAAAAAAGGGTACCTGGGTGGCTCAGCCAGTTACATATCTGCCTTTGGCTGGGGTCCTGGGATTGGCCTGGCGTCCAGTGGAGATGGGCTCCTTGCTCAGTGGGGAGCCCATCTCCTTCTTCTCCCTGCTTCTCCCTCTCCCTTTGCCCCCCCCCAATTTGTGCGTGCTCTCTCTCTCCCCCAAATAAACAAACAAAATCTTAAAAAAAAAAAAAAAAAAAAAAAAGGAAATGGAAGAAAGTAAATGGAATCCCCAGGATGACAATTAAAAGAATAACCTGAGGAAATAGCTAGGTATCAAAGAGAGAAATTCAAGAATTCCAAAACCAAAAATAAGACAGAATATAGCAAATATTATCTAACACTATACACTTTATTCATTCCCTATGTAATTCATCCCCACCTACCCCATTCCTTTTTTTTTTTAAGATTATATTTATTTGTCAGGGAGAGACAGAGCACAAGCTGGGGGAGCAGCAGGCAAAGGGAGAAGCAGGGTCCCCGCTGAACAGGGAGCCTGACACAGGGCTCAATTCCAGGACCCTGAGATCATGACCTGAGCCGAAGGCAGATGCTTAACCAACTGCAACACCCAGGGATCCCCTCACCTACCCCATTCTATGGGGCAGACATTTTTGCCATTTTGTCTACTGCTACGTTCTGAACACCTAAAAAAATGCCAGCTATATATTTGGTACTTAATAAAAATTTCCTTAACAGAAATGTTAAATAATTGCATTCCTACAAAACAGAATAAATCTTGTTAATTTTATCCTGTTCCCAAAGATGATAGAGAAAACTTGAACAGAATCAGCCAATTCCTATTTCATAAAAATTCCTAACATAGCACATAGATCTCCTAATCTTCTGGTCTTCCATAATCCTGTCCAAAAATGAATTTTTTAAAAACCTGTGGACAGACTTTATTTCATTACATTTATTATTTCATCACCTGGTGCTCTACCTCCTGAAGTAAGGATTCCAAGAGCTCTGTTTCCTGTGTTAGAGATGTCTTCTGACCTATTTTAAAAACAAAACACCAACACTCAGGCTCATTACTGGTTAAGAATGAAATTAACTTTCATTGAATATAGTCATTAATAAGGAATCAATTTCAAGTAAATAAAGCTTCACTACAGCTACCCTAAAAAATTTTCCCAGAGCTTCAGAAGGTTCAATCTAACATTGTAGTAGCTCTTGACAAGGGGATTTCACAATCAATCCTAACTACAATTTTATACAAATTGCAATTCAGGTCTATGAAATTCATCTAGGAATACACAATGACAATATATTCTGTAAGGAAATTAATGTTATTATTTCTTCCAAAGGAATCTAAATATCTAGAAAAGTACATTTTTTACTCAGTCAACTCTACTGAAGTAATTCTTTCCCAGAATTTAATGGCTTAAAAAGAAAAAAAAAAAAATGCCTAGACAGAAATAGTCTCAAGAGGCTGGAAACACACAGGAATAAGGAATTATTATTACAGAATAACTAGAGAAGGAAGAAACCACTTTACATGGTGGGGGGGGGGGAAGATGATGACAAGGCAGGCATGCTTGCCAAATCAGGCCATTTTCTTTGTAAATCACTAGTCTAAAGAGCTAGAAGCATACATAACCATGAGTTTAGTGGAAATTATATCAATTACATGTAATGTTATTTGATACAGAGTAACATTTAATAGGTGGAACTTTTACTTTTGAAAGCAATCTTTTCCTAGCCTATTAACAACTCACCAACCTTTCTTTACTCTTTCAAGAATGAATCTCAAGGATGTTCAAAGCACCACATATTTCAACAATATAGGAACACACTCACCCATTAGTGTTATGAGTTTATTCTTCAGCTGTGTGTCTAACCGTGCAATCATCATTTCCACTGCATTCCTAATTTCCCGAACACGCTCATCTTTTGCATTTCGAACAGCTTCCACATTTCTTTCCTAGAAGATAAATAGGTACAAAAAAAAAAAAAAAACCCACACAAAAAAAACTGAAGAATTTTTAAAACAAAAGCAAACAGGCATTACTGCAATCACTGCAATTATTCTTAAAATCAGTTGATTTCCTCTTAAAAGGTGAAACCCAATAATACTTTTTAATTACTTATGTGTCATAGGAAACTCACTGCTTTAAAAAACTGTGCACTGAAATGAATCAGGAACAAAACTTTTAAATGTAAACAAACATAATAAAGTACATGCTCTTTTAACAGTGAAAGATATTAAAAAATACTGGTTAGATACCATATACAAAACACATACTCAAAGCCCCAATCATATCTCTGATAAAAAAAAAACCATTATTCAAAAGTAGAAGTATATACTGATGCCAGGATCACATCATGCAAAACCCTGAAACAAATGAAAATTTTCAAAAGCCGTATCTACTCTAGTTTACAAAGTTTTAAATTTTTTTCAGAAGACTGCAGTAGTACATTGCAGATTTCATAAAAGCATACCACCAGAAGTAGAAAACAATCTTTCCTATACTCATTGTTATTATAAATACAAACAATGAGAATTTCAATGCTAGAACACCCTCCCTACTGACCAAATTATGTTGCCAAGAGAAAGTAATAGAAAAAAAGGTAGAGAAGTCCGAAGAGAAGCCATTCAACTTGTTTACATTCTAAAATTACTTTGTAGGTAGCATATATGCAACTCATATATTACTTTTTATATAAGAAAGGTTATAGAACAGTGGTTTGAATCTTGATTCCTGAAAGGGTAAAATGAAGACATCTTAAGTTAGGGATGGTCCTCAAACCTCATTAGTTATGACTACCATTCTGGCAACTTTAAACGAAATAAATTCCAAAAGTATATTCAGTACTTAAATGTTTAAAACTTATTACATTACATTTCCCCATATAAATAATATTACAAATGGTAAATACCTCACCAAAGCTATTTGACCCATAAAGTATCTGAAGAGTAGGGTTAAATATTACTCTTTCAATTCCAATGAGTTCTAATTCAAAACATCAGAAATAGCTCATTCACTGGTAGCAAAAACACCCCCAAAAGCTGAGGGTCCAAAGAATGAATGACATAATGACTTTGCAAAAGTCAATGCTGACTGTTTAGGAGTCAATTACTGACTCTGTATCAAACAAACTTATTTAACACATTCATTTTCTATTTCTGCCTAAGAAAAGGCAATTCTCTGGCTCCAAATGTGGAACAGGCCAGGAGTTTGGATACATATTCCTCAGCTAGTTTGAAGTTGGTGCAAAGGACTATAAATGAATCTTACAGATTTTCAAATCTTGATTTCAACATAATTGATTCATATCATAAAAAATATATATTACATAGGCTAGACTATAAAATGGAAAATGATCTTTCAGAAGCAGTCTTACCACTTCTTGAACTAGGCTGATCAGTTCCATGAGACGCCGACGAAGTTTAGCTACCTCTTCATTCACTTTAGTAACATGCTGCTCATAAATTTCTGCCAAAGGTTTAAAGGTATGTCCACCATGCTATTTAAATTAATAAAAATAGTTTTAGAACATTTTCTTTTACTTCAACCAATTATACTTCTTTATCAACACTCCATGGGTATTAATAAAGTGGTAAGTATTTTCAAAAGAAATTTTTTTGGCTGTCTTTACTGTTAAAATCAAGGAGAACTTACTTAAAATCACTTGGCCTATGTAGGAAATCCTTAAAGATTGCAGATGAAAAACTTTAGCAATAAACATTTACACTTAATCTAGAAATCTATACTCATCAGAAAGAACCAAAATCTTTAACCATGGCTCAAACCATCTGACACAACTTTATTTGCCACTCTCTTCTTGGTCAGCACTAGCCTTTTTCATGTTCTTATAGTTCTTTTCACTAGGCCTTTGCAAAATTAACTCCTTCCTGGATGACTGGGTGGCTCAGTCAGTTGAGCATCCCACTCTTGATTGCAGCTCAAGTCATGATCTTGAGGTCATGAAATCAAACCCCGCATAGGGCTCTGTGCTCAGCATGGAGTCTGCTTGGGATTCTCTCTCCCTCTCCCACTTATGCTATTTCTCTCTCTCTAAAATGAACAAATAAATCTGAAGGAAGGAAGGGAGGGAGGGAGAAAGGGAGGGGAAAATGGGAGAAAGAGAGAAAGGGAGGGAGGGAGGGAGGAAGGAAGAAACAAACTGCCTATTAACAGTTAAGTTCTTACCAGAACTGTCTTGTCCAACCAAAGCACCCAACCATGGTCTTGAAGATAAAAAAGATGTAGATTTTTGCCTGTCCACTTAAATATGAAAAAGAATATTTCCATTGCTTCTTACTAAATATTTATGTTAATATTAATATTAACATATTATATATAATATATATGCATTAATTATATTAATAAATATTAACATAATTAAATATGTTAATATTTAAGTACTAAATTGTAAGAATTCAATTTTTTTCTACTTATCACATTAGTTTTCAAATCTTAACAGAACACTCTCTGAATTGAACTCTACTCAACCAAGATGCCTGTCATTCTCTTCCTAAAATATGCTAAAGCCCAAAGAATGATTTTTTTTTTTTTAAAGGTTGGCTCCATACCCAGCATGGAACCCAACCCAGGGCCTGAGCTGAGATGGATGCTTAACCGACTGAGCTACCCAGGGAGGCACCCCAAGAATGATCAATTCTTATTGCTAACAGATATGTCTAGTTGTCTAGCAACTTCTGCTCCCACTATAACTAACTCTCCCCACCAAGAACTTACTATGTTTATTTTCAAGCCTATTTACATTAATTGTACCTATTACATAAGTATACAGTTTAATTAAGTATTAGTTAAACAAAAGATAGAGCTGTGAAATAAAAAGCTGTTTGCAGGAAAACTAACTTGAATGTTTTAGACCTGATAAAAGGTATAATGCCTTAAAAAACTACTTTCGAATTAGAATGGACAGAGGAAAAAAAACCCCATAAGGATCCAAATGTTCGCATTCGTATTATTTCACAATATTGAAAGTTGTTGTTCCATTTTAAAGAAAACCAAAACTGGAAATTGTGGCCAGGACATACCAACTGGCCTTTGATCAAAGATAAGACTTTGATCCTACAACAAAAGATTTGCAAATGAATACACATTTTATATGTTTTCAATTAAAATATTTATGTAAGTGGTTACACATTCCACATCAACATCTCCTACAAAGGAAGGCTGTGGTATGATACCTCTGCTATAAATCAGATGCATTTAAATTTCATTCTATAAGCACAGTAAAATATTACTTTCTGTCTAAATCAAACAAGTATTTCTAGCTAAAAGTAATATGCTAAATTTTTTCTGCTCACCATTCCTCCCCAAAGTGCACACTGATGGCAGATACACTTCTTACAAGTCCAGCAAAATACACTAAGTTTTTCATGGTGATTTTCACATCTATATATTATGAAAAGAAAATATAGTTTAAATAAATTAAATTATAACATAATTACTTCAACAAATTCCAAAGATTGGGAAACAGGTCAATTTTTTTTTAAATTAACAAATAATGTGTTATTTGCCCCAGAGGTACAGGTCTGTGAAACATCAGGGTTAAACATTTCACAGCACTCACCATAGCACATACCCTCCTCAATGTCCGTAAACCAGCCACCCTATCCCTACCCATCCACACCCCCCAGTAATCCTCAGTTTGTTTTGTGAGATTAAGAGTCTCTTATGGTTTGTCTTCCTCCTGACCCCATCTTGTTTCATTTTTTCCTTCCCTACCCCCAACAACCCCCTGCCCTGCCTCTCAAATTACTCGTATCAGAGAGATCATATAATTGTTTTTCTGATTGAGGTCAATTTTTTTTTTTTTAAGATTTTATTTATTTGACAGACAGAGATCACAAGTAGGCAGAGAGGAAGGCAGAAAGAGAAGCAGGCTCCCCACTGAGCAGAGAGCCCGACGCAGGGCTCGATCCCAGGCACCCCAGGACCATGACCCGAGCCGAAAGCAGAGGCCCCAACCCACTAACCCACCCAGGCGCCCCAAGGTCAGTCAATTTTAAATGATTATATCTCGGGAAACAATATAAAATGCATTCCATTCTTCTAGAAATTAAGCTAAAAAAATCACATGTACATACAAAAATTTTAGTATTGTTTCATTAATTTATAAAGACTTGACAATTGTGAAAAATGCAGATTAATTAAATAATGCATAAATAGATCATTTTCTTACATCACGATAGATAAGTTCTATCATAGTACATTTTGAGCAAATCACATTAGGCTATACCTACACGAACATGTATACATATACAAAATTTGCCCCACATACGGCCAATGCTAACAATAATCAAGACACATGGAATTGTATAATATGATACCGTATCCTCATAAAAAATGAACAACTCAATTTTAAATGAGTTTCCCCTTAAAATGGATATCCACAAGTAAAACATGAATTTGCATCTGGTTATGAAACTAATTGTATCCTCCCCAAATTCCTATATTAAAGCCCTAATATAAATTTATTTAGAGAGCGGGCCTTTAAGATAAAGAGGGTTAAACAAGGTCATAAGGGTGGTATCCTAGCCCAACAAAACTGGTCTGTCCAAGAAGAGAAAGGTAACAGAAGTGTGCACAAACAGAGAAAAGGCCCTGTGAGGACACAGTGAGGAAGAGCCTTAATCCAAGTCAAAGAGAAAGGCCTCACCAGAAACCAAACTTCCAGCCCCAAAACCATGAGAAAATAAATTTGTTATTAAGCCACCCAGCCTGTGGTATTGTTATGGCAGCCCTAGCAGACAGAACCCTTTAGCTTTTATCATATGCAAAATTTAACTCAAAACAGGTCATAAGACCTAATCAAAGATAAGACTTTGATCCTACAACAAAAGATTTGCAAATGAATATACATTTTATATGTTTTCATATAATGTAATTCTTAGAAGAAAACACAGGAGAAAAGCTTTATGATACTAGATTTCAAAATTATTTCTTAAACGTGACACCAAAAGCACAAGCAACAGAGCCAAAAATAAATTGAACTATATCAAAATTTAAAACTTCTGGGGTGCCTGGATGGTGCACTCAGTTAAGCATCCAACTCTTGGTTTCAGCCCAGGTTGTGATCTCATGGTGGTGAGATTGAGCATTGTGCTGGGCTCCGAGCTCAGTGAGTCTGCATGAAAGTCTCTGCATGAGAATTCTCTCTCCCTCTCCCCCTCTCACTTGTGCACACCCTCTAAAATACATAAATAAATCTTTAAAAAATTAGAACTTCTATACATCAAAGGACACAATAAACAAAGTGAAAGGGCAATCAATGGAGGAAGAGACCATATTTGCAAATCACATATCTGATAAGGAGTTAATATCCAAAATATATAAAGAACTCCTACAACTCAACAACAGAAAAACAACAACAACAACAAAAAACCCAAAAGCACAATTAAAATATGGGCAAAGGACTTAACAGACCTACTTCTCCAAAAATGTACAAATAACCAATAAACATTATGAAAAATGTTCAACATTCAAATCATCAGATGAATGCAAATCAAAACCACAAGGTATTTCCTCATACCCATTAGGATGGCTACCATGAAAAAAATAAACAAGTGTTGGCAAGAAGGTGGAGAAACTGGAATCCTATACACCGTTGGTGGGAATGTAACATGGTGCAGCGGCCATAGAAAACAGTATGGAAATTCTTCAAAATATTTAAAACAGAATTCTATATAATCTAGCATTATCACTGCTGGGTATATATCCAAAAAAGGGGTGTGTGGCTGGCTCAACCAGTAGGGTGTGCAACTCCTGATCTTGAGCTCCATATTGTGGTGTAAAGATTACTTATAAATCTTAAAAAAAAAAAAAAAGGAAAGGAAAGGAAAGAAAAGACAAGCAAGACAAAGAAAAAATTGAAGGCAAGGTCTAGAAAAGATGAACACCCATGATCGTAGCAGCACGGTTCACAATAGCCCAAAACTGGAAGCAATCCAAATGTCCATCAACAGATGGATAAAACAAAATGTGATAAATATACATGATGGATTATTAATCGGCCTTAGAAAGGAATGAAATTCTGATACAAACTACATTATGTAAAGTCAAGGAAGACAGTAGCAAAAACACAAAACTCTATGATTTTACTTACATGAGTAATCTAGAATAGTCAAACTCACAGAAACAGAAGGTGAAATGGTGGCTGCCACCATTGGGTTGGTAGAAGGAGAAATGGGGAATTATTGTTTAATGGGTAGAGAGTTTCAGGCTTGCAAGACGAGTAAGTTCTGGGGACTAGTACACAATGTGAATATGTTTAACACCTACTGAACTATAAACTTAAAAATGGTTAAGTAAATCTTATACAACGTGTATTTTAATACACTTAAAAAAAACCTGGGGCTCCTAGGTAGCTCAGCTGGTTAAGCATATGCCTTCAACTCAGGTCACAATCCTAGGATCCTGGAATCAAGCCCCATATCGGAATCCTTGCTCAGTAGGGGGCCTGCTTCTCCCTTTCCCTCTGCCTGCTGATCCCCCTACTTGTGCTCTCTGTCAAATAAATAAACTCTGTTGCCTATAAAAGACACACACTGGGGCACCTGGATGGTTCAGTTAGTTAAGCGTCTGCCTTTGGCTCAGGTCATGATTTCAGGGTCCTGGGACTCAGCCCAACATTGGGCTCCCTGCACAGTGGGGAGTCTGCTTCTCTCTCTCACTCTCCCTCTGTGCTCTCTCTCTCTCAAATAAATAAATAAAACCTTAAAAAAAAAAAAAAGGAAGCTACACTGTTGCATTTCTGAAAAAGCTTCTCACTATGGGTGCCTAGGTGGCTCAGTAGGTTGAACGTACAAATCTTGATTTCAGCTCAGGTCATGATCTCAGGGTTGTGAGACTGAGCAATGTGTCAGGCTCCATGCTCAGTGTGGAATCTGCTTCTCTCCTTCTCCCGTTCCCTCTGCCCCTCCCCCTGTATGTTCTAATAGAATAAATAAATTTTTAAAAAAGAAAAAAAAAGCTTCACTAATGAATTACACAGAGCTCAAATACCTTAACAGGTCTACATTTTATATTTCTCATTTGTAAGTAATCTGAATACCAAAAGAAAATAAAAGTATAAAAAACCCACATATTAGATACTATCTGGAAGCTCATTTAGCCTGATTTCTATACTACCAAATTTAGAACACAGCTTTTACAATATAGGAAATTTATCAGAACAATTCTTTATCGGTGGCCCATATACACCTACAGCAAACCAAGAGAAGAGGGGCCAGCAGGCCTCTAGAAGTTGCACTGCCCTTATGAGAGGCTCTCATAAAAGAAGCCAATCAAGAGTTAGAAGGGTCTTTCAAAACAGTGATACCCACACCATGCCAGAAGAAAAATACTTAAGTGTTCACCTATAAAACAAAAGAGAAACTGTCAATAGTGTCATTAAGATAACATATGGTAGGGGTGCCTGGATGGCTCAGTGTTGAGTGTCTGCCTTTGGCTCAGATCATGATCCCACGGTCTTGGGATGGAGCCTAGAGTCTGGATCCCTGCTCAGCAAGGAGCCTGCTTCTCCCTCTCCCACTCCTCCTGCTTGCGTTCTATCAAATAAATAAATAAAATCTTAAAAAACAAAACAACATATGGCAACATCTATGAAATACTTGAACAAAGAAATTGAGGCATACTTGTCCTTTTCATTTTCTTCATGTTTGGTAAGACTGCAGAGTTGAAGAGTATCAAGCTGCTGTGTTACTTCTTCTGCCCAACGACAGTTTACTAGTTCTCGCAGCTGGAGTGGAGCACTGGAAAAAAAAATATGTACATATACTCTGATTCAAGACTTTGAAACTGTTTTTTAATATAAACACATTCCACAGGTAATAATGTGAGATGATGAGTGTTAATTAAATCAACAGAGGGAAACTTTTCACAATGTATACATAATATCAAATCATCATGTGGTACACTTTAAGTATCTTAACAATTTTATTTGCCAACTACACCTCAAAATATTAAAAACACAATTACCACAGAATCCAGCAATACCATTTCTGGGTATATATACAAAAAAATTGAAGGCAGTTCTAGAAAAGATGAACACCCATGATCACAGCAGCATGATTCACAGTAACACCCAAAGTGGAAACAATCCAAATGTCCATCAACAGATGAATGGATAAATGAAATGTGATACTGGGGCACCTGGGTGGCTCAGTGAGTTAAAGCCTCTGCTTTCGGCTCAGCTCATGGTCTCAGGGTCCTGGGATAGAGCCCTGCATTGGGCTGTCTACTCAGCAGGGAGCCGGCTTCCTCCCTTTCTCTCTGCCTGCCTCTCTGCCTAATTGTGATCTCTGTCTGCCAAATAAATAAATAGATAAAATCTTTAATAAATAAATAAATAAATCATTCTTTAAAAAAAAAATGTGATACATGTACATGATGGAATATTCATCAGCCTTAAGAAGGAATGAAACTCTGACCTATGCTATAGCATGCATAAACCTTGAGGACGTCATACAGAGTGATGGAAGATAGTCATAAAAAAAGAAATTATCAAACAAACACATTCCTCAAAACAGAGCTAACAATCATTCATACCATATTACTACTAAAATAACAACAGACTCAATGAAAAGTATGGTTTGCAACTTATTTTTACCTTAATATGTCATTTACAAAAGAGATTCAGAGTACAGACTGAATTCTCAATTCCTCAGTCTAAAATTATACTGTCCAAAATGACAGCCACAAGTCACACGAGACTATTCAAAATTCAGATTAAGGGTGCCTGAGTGGCTCAGTTGTTTAGCATCTGCCTGCGTCCTGGGATCAAGCCCCATATCAGGCTCCCTGCTCAGCGGGGAGCCTGCTTCTCCCTCTCCAGCTACTCTGTGCTTGTGTTCCCTCTCTTGCTATCTCTGTCATAAATAAATTTTTTAAAAATCTTTTTTTTTTAAAGATTTTATTTATTTATTTATTTGTCAGAAAGAGAGAGAGAGCACACAAGTAGTCAGAGAGGCAGGCAGAGGTGGAGAGAGACGCAGGCTCTTTGCCGAGCAAGGAGCCCGATGTGGGACTCGATCCCAGGACTCTGGGATCATGACCTGAGCCAAAGGCAGCGGCCTAACCCACTGAGCCACCCAGGCGTCCCTAAAAAAATCTTTATAAAAAATTAAAAAATTAAAATTAATTAAAATTAAATAAAAATAAAATTTCATTGCAGTCACACTAGACAACTTTCAAGTCTCAACTGCCAGTGTTTCTAGTGGAATTGGACAGCAATGCTATAGAACATTTCCATCATTACAGAAAGTTCTATTTGATAGTGCTGGTTTTCTTAAGAGTTAATATGAAGGAGTGCTTGGGTGGCTCAGTAGGTTAAAGCCTCTGCCTTCAGCTCAGGTCATGATCCCAGGGTCCTGGGATCGAGCCCCGCATCGGGCTCTCTGCTCAGCAGGGAGCCTACTTCCCCCTCTCTCTGCCGGCCTCTCTGCCTACTTGTGATCTCTGTCAAATAAATAAATAAAATCTTTAAAAAAATAAAAAAATTTCAGAAAGAGTTAATATGAAAAAAGTAAACAATAAATGAAAATGTGCAATCAAATGAGGTGAAGAGGTAGTGTAAACACAAAAGAAATATAAGTAGCTAAATGTTTTGAAAAATGCTCAGTTTCAATAATTTAAAAAGGGTATTAAAAACGAGATCCCTTTTTTCATTTAATGGAATGACCAAAAAGAGACTGATAATCAGTATTGGCAAGAATGTGAGAAAAAGGCAATTTTGTATCTATTATTAGGAAGGAAAAAATGGTAAAAACCTTTCTTTCAATGTAATCTGGCATCATTATATGAAAAAACCAAAAATGGAAACCACCTAAATGTCTCTGAATATAAGCATAAGAAAATCAACATATAGTCATAGAGTGATTACTCATACTTCTTTAAAAATGATACATATATATTTATCGTCAAGAAAGTCCCACCATACTTCATATGAAAAAAAAAATCAGAATAGTATTATATCATTTGTGTTTCAAGAAAAAATTTATATGTATATATATCAGTATACTCCTAGAAAAATGTCTAAAAGAATAGATATGAAATCTAACCATTTCTTTTGAAAATGTTATTTAATGAAAAGATCAGGCAGGGAGTATCAGAAATAGAAGACTTATTATTGTATTTATCTTATTAACGAAAACTTGCAACTCAGGGGCGGCTGGGTAGCTCAGTCAGTTAAGCATCCAACTCTTGATTTCAGCTCATGCCATGACCTCAGTTAGGGTCATGAGTTTGAGCTCTGTGTTCAGCTCACACTAGGCATGGAGCTTGCTTAAGATTCTGTCTCTTTCTACCCCAACCCCCGCCCATGCAGGTTCATGCTCTCAAATAAATCTTTTTTAAAAAATTTTCTCACGCCCCCCAAGGAAATAGAAAACTTCAATTTTAATTACAAAAAGTTGTTACACAATGCTTCTCTAAAAGAAGGTAAATAATGTAATCCATTCTACATAATTTTGAGTCAAATAACTTAGTTTGCATTTCTTTATCTAGACAGAGTGCTTATTTTCTTTCACTGTATTCACGAGGAGTAATGTAGCAAGATGCAGAAAAACTCTGAATATTATGGCATACTCTAATCCCATCACCTTACTCTTTTCCAAATTCACAAATAATCATAGAAAATCACTTACCGGCAATGAGGGCATTGAGCTCTCTGTTCTGTCAGCCAGCGCTAAGGAGGTAAAAAATTAGATTTTGATTATAGAAACATCATTAATTTGTACATACTGACTACTTATATACCAAATTTAATGAGTTTAACTCTCTAGTGCCTGTATTAATTAAAAAGGTACTTATAGAAATAGCAATCTACTATCTCATTACCATCATGACAGGGACAAATTTTCAAAGGGACAGAACTCATTCCAAAATAGTTAAGAAGCTATTTTTTCATAGGAAAGAAAGTGATCATAAGACTATCTGGATCTCACAATGAAGATGTTGATAATCTTCACAAAACAATGACAGAGTAACCATCACTCTAAAAATAAACCAGTGATGATTTACTTCTAACTAACCTCTCATAAAATCCCTTAGAAAGTCTAAGGTGCTATTAAATTCCTTTCTGAAAAGTAAACTAATTTTGAAGAATATATAATATGGATATATAAATCAGACCTAAAATATGAATAATACAAAACTTTGTTTTAAAAGAGTTCTATAGTTCAGTAATGTAATATCTGCATAATTTGGTTTCTTCACAATTATAAAAAGCTTTTACAAGAAAGCAATATCTCTACTAAGCTTCAAATTTTATTAATGTAATTGTTTTAATTATTACTGGATAGGAAAGAGTTTTATATCATATACAAAGGAGATACTAAGATTTTCTGAATGCCTTTCCAAGAACAATAGCTTTCTGGTTAAATATTAAATGTTTTAATTGACTAGTAAATGTTTCAAGGTAAATAACCATAATCCCATACCTATGTACTCCCCATGGCTGTTACTTCTATTTATCCCTTTCTACTTCTATAAAAGAACATAAGCTTTTAAAGTCAAATAATTAACTCAGAAATGAAACTTCCAAGGAAACCTTAAAGAATTATCAAAAATAAAACATAATAAAGAAAAGGATACTTCACAGCAAAGAAAATAAAGCTGGAAGAAAAAGAAAATGACACAAAAAGATTTCTCTGTTCTTAATAACCTTGATCATTTCTTTGGTCCCTCAGCAAACCTAAGATTTGGGTCAGGTTTTGTCCTCTCAAACAATGCTCTGCTAAATCCATAGTACTCTTAGGGCAGGTTTCAACCCACACCCCTCTAGTTTCATCATCTACCTTACTCTAGGAGATCCGACAAGGTTAGGCCTCTTCTCTCTGCCCAGGATATTCTTCAACATCACTCTTCAACTATATTATTCCTACTCATCCTTTAGATTTCAGTTTATACATCATTTCCTCCAGAAAGCTTGCCCTGACTCTCTACAGATTACCACAGCAACCTGTACTTCTCCCTTCACTGTGCTTATAACACTTTGTTACCCTGACTTATTTGTTCGGTCTCCTCTGCCCTGCTACATCGTAAGCTCTATAAAAAGTTGGGACTGGGGTACCTGGGTGGCTCAGTCAGTTAAGCATACAACTCTTAATTTCAGCTCAGGTCATGATCTCAGGGTTGTGAGAGGGAGCCCCATGTTAGACTCTGCGCTCAGCATGGTGCCTGCTTCAGATTCTACCCCCTCCCTCTCCTTCTGTCTCTTCCCCTACACTGCTTATACAGGAGCTCGCTATCTCTCAAATAAAATCTTAAAAAAAAAAAAGGTTGGGAGTGATAGGGAATAACCAGTCCATATTTTTATTTTTCATTTGGGGGGTAGGGGTGTTTTAGTAACCAGAATCATGCTGTATGTATTGTTCTTCAATGTGTTTGTTGGAGATGTTCTCAGCCTAGCATACTCCTTTTATCCATTATATACACCACAGAATTAGTGTCACTATTTGGGTTGCTTCATTCTGCCCACTTTTGTGCACAAACTTGAGCACAGGAGCTGGAATTTGAGGGGAAGAGCATCGGTTTGAATCCCTGTCATTCCGAGGTGTAGATGTGTGTTTACTTGCATTGAGCAGGTGGCCGGCAATGCATGCTGACTCGGGCAGAAGGGCAGCTGCTGGACTATGGATTTAGGACCCACAGGCTGATGCCACTGTGTGTGACAGGAATGTGGCTGGTTTCCCTCCTGGTTTCCTTTAACTTTTGTTTTTCTGGGAAACTACTTCTCCTCCTATTCTGAATGAAAGCCTTATTGGATATAGTATTTTTGGCTGCAGATTTTTTTCCTTTCAGCATTATGAATATATCATGCCACTCTCTTCTGGCCTGCAAAGTTTCTGCTGGAAAAAATCCACTGAGAGCCTTATGGGGTTTCCCTTCTATGTAACTGCTTTCCTTTCTCTTGCTACTTTTAAAATCCTCTCTTTGGGGCGCCTGGGTGGCTCAGTGGGTTAAGCCTCTGCCTTCGGCCCAGGTCATGATCCCAGGGACCTGGGATCAAGCCCCGCATCGGGCTCTCTGCTCAGCAGGGAGCCTGCTTCTTCCCCCTCCTCTCTGCCTCTGCTGACTTGTGATCTCTGTCTGTCAAATAAATAAAATCTTAAAAAAAAAAAAAATCCTCTCTTTATCACTACTTTTGGCCATTTTATATACTTTGTGTTTTGGTGCAGACCTCTTTAGGTTGGTTTTATTGGGGGCCCTCTATGCCTCCTAGATCTGGATTGCTCTTTCCTTCCCCAGATTCAGGAAGTTTTCAGCCACTAATTCTTCAAATAAATTTTTTGCCCCCTTTTCTCTCTCTTCTCTTTATGCGATCCCTATCAAGCAACTGTTATAAGTGACAGTGTCACTGAGTTTCCTGGGTCTATTCTCATTTTGGAGATATTTTTTCCCCTCTCATTGCTCAGCTTGATTACTTCCCATTACTCCGTCCTCCAGGTTGCTTATCCATTCTTTTACTTCCTCTTGTTTGCTATTTATTCCAGGTGGTCTATTTTTAATTTTATTTAGTGAGTTCATTATCCCTAATTGGTTCTTTTCTAGGTTTCCTATCTCTTTGTAGAGGGTCTCCTGGAGATCCTCCACTCCCTTCTCAATTCTAGCAAGTATCTTTATGAGCAATATCATTTTAAATTCACTATCAGACATATTACTTACCTCCATTCGGTTTAGGTCTCTTGCTATGATTTTGTTCCGTTCTTTCATCTGGGACATATTCCTCTGTCTCTTCATTTTGCCTATTACGGTGTGTTTCTATGTGTTAAAAAAGTCAGCTATGTTTCCTGCACTTAAAAGTAGTGGCTTTATGAAGAGGTCCTGTAGTGCCCCACAGGGCAATGCCTTTTCACAAGAAAATGGTGCTTCCAGGGTGACTCCTATATGTGTTGCTACAGTGGTGTCCTACTATTGTGGCCAAGCTGTGTTTGACTTCAGTCCAGTCTGCAGTGGCTCTCTGCCTGTTGTGGCCAAGTCTGGTACCTGTGGTGTTAGTGGGCCAGTTTGGGACTGCCTTGGGCTTGAGTTGAGTCAGACCAGGTGTTTGCCAGAGATGAAGTAGCATCAACCTGCAGGGCACTTTCCCTATGTTGTTCTCTGACAAGCTTGTATTGATGGGTGGGGCCTACAGTCAGACCAGCTACCTCCCAGCCCAGTGCTAGGGTCACAGTCAGACTGGTTTGTGGTTATCTTTCCCTCTCCCTGAGGCAGGACTCACTTTGGAGTGGTGCTGGCCCTTGTCTGGGCTGCTTGCACACAGCCAGTCCTGTGGCACTGCTTTGACAGGATCCTGCCAAGAGCAATCGAAGGGGATGGATCCTCTTTGTTGTGGCCTCTTGTCTATATCCGGCTGCGGGGAGTCTGTTCTGCCAGTCTTCAGGTCACTTTCTGGATTATTTATGCTGATGTGGGTATTCTCTAGGTGGCCAGCCATAAGAGGTGAGCCCAGGATCCTCCTACTCTGCCATCTTCCCAGCAACCTCTGCCCGTATTTTTAAATATGTCTCTCCATTCCAGTCAAAACAGGCTTGTTGCTGCACCATACACCACTCTTGGCATACTTCTGTATTTCCTAATATGCCCCTTTCTTCCATGTGCTGTCCCACGGAAATGTCCACTAATTATGTCCACAAAACTTTCCTACCTATCCCAGGTTAGTGATCTTTCCCATCTCTGAATACTTGTGGCATTTTTACCTTATACTCCACAATCTAACTTCATCATAAAATAAATGATAATTTTAATACTTTGGGAAAGAAAACCAGCATTTCTCCCAAACCAAAATGAAAGGTAAGAACCAGTGATACAATATTATGTACAATGATTATTAAAGAAAATAAATATTATACTATAGCAATGTCCCATATTCATTTTAAGAATTTCTCTCCATTAAAATGGAAGAATCACAAGCTTTAGACAATATTCAGACCTGAGTCTGACTTCTAGCTCTGGCACTTAACAACTACATGATACCAGACATATGACCGAGCTCAAGTTTACTCATATGAAACAAGAGAAATCAACATACCTACTCTGCAAAATTGTGCTAGGGAAATTCTCAACAATAGCCTAGCAAACTGAATTCAACAGTATATTTAAAAAACTAGATAGCATGACCAAGTGGGAGTTACTCCTGGAATGCAAGGACACTTCAACATATAAAAATGATTCAAGATAATACATCACATTAATAAAGTGAAGGAATAAACAGACACAATCATCTCAATTGATATAGAAAAGGCCTCTGACAAAATCTGATATCCTTTCATGATAATAACACTCAAGAAAAAGGAATAGAAGACAATTTCCTCAACTTGATAAAGTCCATACTTTAAAAAAAAATCCGGGGGGGGGGGTGCCTAGGTGGCTCAGTCATTAAGTGTCTGGCTTCAGCTCAGGTCACGATCCCAGGGTCCTGGGATCGAGCCCCACGTCGGGCTCCCTGCTTAGAGGGAAGCCTGCTTCTCCCTCTGCCACTCCACCTGCTTGGGTTCCCTCTCTTGCTGTCTCTGTCAAATAAATAAATAAAGTCTTAAAAAAAAAATCTAGAGTGAATATCATACCCAATAGTGAAACAATAAAAACTTTTTCCTTAAAGTCAGGAAAAAGACAAGGATGCCCATTTTCACCACTTCTATCCAACACAATAATGAAAATTTCACCAAGCGTAACTAAGCAAGAAATAAAAAGCTTCCCAACTGGAAAAGTAAAATTATTTGTTGGCAATGACATAATCTTGTCATCAGAAAACCTTAAAGATTCCACAAAAAACCTGTTAAAGCTAATAAGCAAATTCACCAAAACTGGAGAACACAAAAATCAACAACATTAAACATTAAATTTTTTTAAAAAAAACTTACATTTCTATATGCTAGGAATGAAGAATTCAAAGAGGAAATTAGGAAAATACATCTACAACATCAAAAAAAAAAAAAAAGGAAAATACCTAGGTATAAATTTAACCAAGGATTTGAAGATTTATACAAGGAATACTACAAACACCACTGAAAGAAATGAAAGAAGTCTTAAAGAAATGTAAAGACATCCCATGTTTATGCACTGGAAGATTTAATATTGTTAAAATGACAATGCCACCCAAAGCAATCTACAGAATCAACATAATTCCTATCAAAATCCCAATGATGCTTTTTACAGAAGTAGAAAAACCCATTCTAAAATTCAGATGGAATTTTAAAGGACCCTCAAAGAACCAAAACTATCCTGAAAATGATCTTGTGCACCTAAAACTTTTTTTTTTTTTAAGATTTTATTTATTTGACAGAGAGAGAGAGAAAGAAATCACAAGTAGGCAGAGAGGCATGCAGAAGGAGAGGGGGAAGCAGGCTCCCTGCTGAGCAGAGAGCCCGATGTGGGGCTTGATCCCAGGACCCTGAGGCAATGACCTGAGCCGAAGACAGAGGCTTAACCCACTGAGCCACCCAGGCGCCCCAGCCTAAAACTTTTTTATGTCAATTATCTTTCAATTTAAAAAAAATTATAGAACTCATATTTCCTGATTTGAAAATTTACTACAAAACTACAGTATGTTACTGGGGTGCCTGGGTGGCTCAGTGAGTCAGGCATCTGACTCGATTTCAGACTGGGTCATGATTTTAGGGTCATGAGATTGAACCCCAAGACAGGCTCCATGCTCAGCAGGGAGTCTGAGATTTGTCTCTCCCTCTCCCTCTGACCCTCACCTTGTAAGATTGCGTGCTCTGTCAAATAAAATAAATTTTTTTTTTTTTAAGATTTTAATTTATTTGACAGAGATCACAAGTAGGCAGAGAGGCAGGCCGGGGGTGGGGGGTGCTGGTGGGAAGCAGAGTCCCCGCTGAGCAGAGAGCCCAACTTGGGGCTCGATTCCAGGACCCTGGGATCATGACCCGAGCTGAAGGCAGAGGCTTAACCCACTGAGCCACCCAGGTGCCCCAAATAAAATAAATCTTTAAAAAAATGTTCACAGCAGTTTTCTGTATAAATGCCAACAACTAGAAGCAACCCCTTTGTCCATCAAGAGGTGAATGGATAAACAAATTATGACATATGCATACAATGGGCTGCTACTACTCAGCAATAAAAAGGAATATTACTGATCCACACAAGATAGATTTCTAAATAATTTTGCTGAGTGAAAAAATCCAGACACATGACAAAACATACTGTAAGATTCAATCTGTGTAAAAGTCCAAAAAATGGGACACCTGGGTGGCTCAGTCTGTTAAATGTTTGTCTTTGGCTCAGGTCATGATACCAGGGTCCTGGGATCGAGCTCCATGTTGGGCTCCCTGCTCAGTGGGGAGTCTGCTTCCCTCTCCCTCGGTCCCTCCCCTCCACTCATGCACTTTTGCTCTCACTCTTTCAAATAAAATCTTAAAACAACAAAACAAAACAAACAAACAAAAAATACTTGTATATCTATAATCTACTCAACCTCACCCTGTCCTTCCCCAAATTTCTTCTATCTCAGAATAGAAAACCATTAATTCATCCAAATGTACAAAAATTTCCTCCTGTCCCATCTTTAAGCAAACCCATTGGCTCTACCTTCAAAACATATCCAGAATTGCCCTATTTTTCACCACCTCCACTGTTACCATTCTAGTCTAAATCACCATTCACCCTTCACTAATAGAACACATCCCAACTAGTCTCCTCACTTCCTCTCCCACTTGCCTGCAGTCCACTTTCTACACCCAGCCAAAGTGATAGTTTTTGAACATTAATTATTTTGTATCATTCAAAACCTTTCAATGGTCACCACCATAGCTAAAATAAAATCCAAGGTCTTTATCAAGGCCCTAAGTTACATCTCCAAACTCATCTCCAAACTCATCTCCTTTCCATCTCCCTCTTTCCAATCTGCTCCAGCCAACTGGTTTCTTTGCTATTTCTCTCAGGGCCTTTGCTTCTTCTGACTTCTCTGCCTGGGACTTTCTTCCCCTAGATATTCACATCATTCCCACATTCCATTCTGGTCTCTGCTCAAATGTCATCTCCTCAGAGACCTTCCCAGACCACTCTATCTAAAATAACTAACAACCTGCCCATATCCTCCTCAGAGTCCCCACTCTATACCTTACTCAGTTTCGCTTTTCTTCACAGCACTTACTGGTATCTAACGTATGTCTACTTACCTTTTTGTCTATAAACAAACTATTAAATAAGTCAACTCCCTGGGATGTCAATGCTTAACTCCAAGTAGGCATATAATTAATATGTGTTGAATCAACAAACACATCTATGGTACATTCAGGAACTGAGACAGCTTTAGAAAGAAAGCTTAGAACCAGATTATCCAGGTGGTCTGAATATAAAGGTAATACTCTAAGAGACTAAGGCAATGAATCTGAGGCTTGAGAAGGAAAAAAAACAATGACATTACTGGAAAACGTCAACAGGGCAACAGGATATAAAATGAACCAGAGATACAGAAGACTCGAGACACATCAATTAAAAGGTAATTATAATTATCTAAGCATGAAATAATAAATGTCTGTATTTCTTTACTAGGATGGTAATAATAGAAATGGATAGGTACCGGGGCACCTGGGTGGCTCAGTCAGTTAAGCATCTGACTTCAACTCAGGTCATGATCCCAGGATGCTGAAATCAAACCCTGTGTCAGGCTCCCTGCTCAGCCAGGAGTCTGCTTCTACCTCTGCCCCTCCCCCTGTTCATGCTCGTATTCACTCACTTGCTCTCAACTAAATAAAATCTTAAAAAAAAAAATGGATAAGTAGGACAGATATAAGTGACAGCAGGAGATAATAACTGACAAAACTTAAAAATCATTGGTGTTGTGCTCGCTTCGGCAGCACATATACTAAAAAAAAATCACTGGTGTAAAGGGTTTCGAGTTTGAGAGACTGGCAGAACAGAACAAAAAGAAGATAAAAAGAATCAACTTGAAAAAACAGAATTTGATCTGGAACAACAGTCAAGATGCTGGAAGGTATATGCCAAAGGAATAGATTTAAAAGCCATACACACAAAGATCACAGTTAAACCTGCAAGAGTAAATCAAATTTCCCAAAGTAAACGAAATTTTCTCAAACACCTCTAAGTATAGGATGCCAGCAGCAATATTAAAAAATATATGGCTTTAAGGACTAGAAGGAATTAACAATGAAGAAATGAAGACTCAATAAGGTTTAGGTAATATTCACAGGTCATCCGTATACTGGACCTTCACCAAAACAGCTGAGCTCAGACACAGACTCTACCACTTAATTAACTACAGTGATAGAGGCCAATTACCCAATTTCCCTAGTTTCAGCTTCACTATTTATAAAACAAATCACAGGTTAGTTGTTATTTTAACAATAAAATTTTAACTCCTTACAAGTGGATAGTACTTTACAGTTTCTAAATTACCTTTTAATTTATCTCATTTAATGCCACCACTATCCTGTGAAATAAATCTTGTTACCTCATTCTATGAGGAAATAGGCTAATAAAAATTGAGTTTCTCAGTTTATGAGTGGGAGAACTAGGATGATATGTAAACCTAGGTCTTTTGCACACAGTGTAGTGGCAAAGAAGACAGGTTCTAGAGCCAGACTTCCTGGATTCAAATCCAGCTCTATTATTTGCTAGCCGTGTGACTAGAAGCAAATGATTTATGTGTTCCAGATATTATTCTCGACAAAGGGATATCTATCTTCCTTAGGTAGGAATAAGGAACCACAGAGAAATTTTGAGGTGAAATTTTGAGGTGAAACCGTTAGGCGGTTTTGATTTTCTCAGCAAAGGACATAATCTACTAAGAGTATGGGGGCAGGAAAGGTTTCAACTGTGATCTGCATATGTGCTACTGAATCCCCCCCACACACACCAAAATAAATTCTTCTGTTTCACATCTTAGGCTTCCTCACAATTTTGTTTGAGGAGCTCATCTACATTTAAGTTTTAAAGCCAATGGATTAATCTCTAAAGTCTCTTATATCTGTAAGATTATAGGATTTTAATCTTAGCCCCTGAACCCATTACTAGCTTTTTCTCCACCTTACTCTAACAGTACAAACACTCCCTCTTGAGTCTCACAGCAATTTGTTAGTGCCTCTTTTGACACTATACATCCTTCAAATATCAAGAGTCCATCCTCTCAATGAGATTTAAGCTCTTCACCATTATCTTAGAATTCCTCAACCCCAAACACAGTGCAGCAACCACTTTATAAGTACTTGTTAAATTATTTAATAATGTAAATATACTAAAATTGCAGTGGGCTTGGGGGGCACCTGGGTGGCTCAGCCGGTTAAGCATCTGCCTTCAGCTCAGGTCATGATCCCAGAGTCCTGGGATCCAGCCCCATTGGGCTCCCTGCTCAGTGGGGAGTCTGCTTCTCCTTCTCTCTCTTTCCCTCTCCCTACCTGTGTGCTCGCTCTCAAATAAACTCTTTAAAAAAATTACAGTGGATTTTGATTTCTAGACATTTCATAGCAGTAATCATCTGATCATTAACCTCCACAGTGCCAAGTAACATACACTGATGGTCTCCCTATTAAGGAACATTCATTTAAGACATTCTTTAAGAGGTGCCTGGGTAGGCTCAGTCATTAGGCATCTGCCTTTGGCTCAGGTCATGATCCCAGCGTCCTGGGATTGAGCCGCCAGAGAGCCCCTCTAGGCTTGTGTTCCCTCTCGCTATCTCTGTTATAAATAAATAAAAACCTTAAAAAAAAAAAAAGACATTTTTGAAAAGGTCACAAAATGTAAAATTTTAAAAAGATAAAGTGCTCGCTTCGGCAGCACATATACTAAAAAAAAAAAAGATAAACAAAATGATTAATTTTTACAACATGTCCTATATACACCACGAGCATGTAAGAAGAAATACAACTTACCCTGATACAGCTGAAACAACAAAGCTTAGAGCAATGAGGACATAGGCGTGCATCCCGCAACTTCTCCATACAAATGAAGCATCGGAAAACCTCAGCAATGCTCTGAAAATAAAAGATGTAAGGTCCACCAGAATTAGATACTGAATCAAAAGTAAAAAGTATGCTTAAAGTTATTCATTCAACATTTATATTTATTTGAGCTGATATCATCTGTTTCAAAAAATTCCACATCAGTATTTGGGTTAGTCAAGATCCAGTGTGCCTCAGAAAATCTCCTGGAAAAGTGCTTTCTCTTTTCTAAGCTTCTCAATGGTTCTATTCTAAGGAAAGGGCATGAAATGCAAACAGTCTTATGCACAAATATTTCCAATAAGGCATAAATTATAATGGCAAGAATGTGGCTGTAGCCCAAATTTTAAAATATTAAATTATGACAGTTAAAAAAAATTATGGCACTTAACATAGATTTTAATAGTCTCTAGAAATACTTCTTGAATTATTTGACACAGAAAAAATGCTTATGATATAAAACAGTGAAAAAATAAAGGCAGGGCGCACCTGGGTGGCTCAGTCTGTTAAGCCTCCACCTCTGGCCCAGGTCATGATCCCAGAGTCCTGGGATCTAGGCCTCTACCGGGCTCCCTGCTCAGTCAGGAGCTTGCTTCTCCCTCTCCCTCTACCGCTTCCCCTTGCTTGTGTGCTCGCTCTCTTTCTCTCTCTAATAAATAAAATCTTTAAAAAAAAAAAAAAAAGAAAAGACAAAAGAAAAGAAGTTGGACTCTATGAGTGAAAAATATAAACTTTTTATTTGTCCTGCAATTTCCCTAAGGGGGGGGTGTGAGTTGCCTTAAAAAAAAAAATTGGAAAGATACATATTCTAATGGCAGTATACTTTGAGCAGAAGAGAAACTAATTCAGAATACAGAAATCTGGCTTTCTGCCCTCATGCTCCAACCAATTAGCATCTTGTTTGAGCCTGAGATTCTGCCCCTATTGAGAATGTTAGTGGTAGCCCCATGAAGGCTTTGCAAAGAATAAAGTAAATAGAAGAAACAGTGTTATTTGCAAGCACCAGGTGAAACCATTTAGGAAGTAACTGACAAAATAACAATGAAATGTAGGTTATTGTATATTTCAAGTTTATTTTTACCATAGTCACATTTATTTTTACTCCATCCCAAGAGAATTAAACTTTCCTAAACCAAGAAAACGCTACAAAACCTTTATAATACTTTCGCATGAGGAATTAAGGAGAAAATTATTCACGAGTCTAATCATGACTCTGCAGAACAAGAAAGAACCTGTGAGATGCAGACGCTGGCGGGGGATGGACAATAAGACCACTGGATGAACTACTTTCAAGTGAAGTGCCCAGTAATACAGTTGCCGCTAAGCAGCAAAGATTCAGTATTAAGAAGGTTCAAAATCTGACAATTATTTTAAAAATTACGTCCAGTGAGCAACCTTCTTTTATGTTCCTGGCCTTTACGTAAACATCCCAACCACTTGAAATCACAACTCAAAAGCGTGAGATATAAAAGAATAGGTTTTTCTGGAAAACCACAAAAAGGATAATAACAGTATATCTTGATTCAATTTAGGATGGGCAGAAGTCTGCAAAATGTACCGGTGGGAGGGAATGAATGATTTCATTTGGAGGGAATTTTGGATCCCCTCAAGAACTCGCAAGAACTGGTAGCAAGTGCACGGCATTTCTAATGAATTTGCACTTTTGCTCTGCTCAGGCTGCAGTTTGCAAAAACCCTCTGGGAATGAGCACCGGCGCGAAGACATCCAGAAAACGCCAGGATAAGCACCACCTCGGAAACGGTCAGAACACAAGGCACCTGGAGGGCTGCAGACCTAACACCACGTCCTTCGCACTGGGCCAGACTTCACAGCAGCAGCGTCAGGGTGGGGGTGCCCTACTAGAGGGAGGACTGGGGCAGGGCGCCCTAAATAAAGAACGCTCGGCGGGTGGCGGGGGAAAACTAACCACCACCCTTTTCAACCCGCCTCACCTCCACGCTCTGTTCATCCATTGCCTCCGGCTCTCGGCGGGGCCCTCGGCGACCCGCGGAGTCCGTGGTCTGACCTACTGGGCGCCGGACCGAGGTCGCCCCGTCAAATAGCCGACAAGAACAGCCCGGCGTCCAAGTCAGGGGGCTCCGACGACCGTCCCACCTGCGCGCCCCATCGCGTCGGGTTCGGCGCCAGCTACCCCCACTTCGCCATATTTATCAGCGCACCCGCCCTAGGGCGGGAGAGGCGAGCGGTGGCCGCAGCTCCTTCCTCACCGCTAAGCCGCCTGCCAGCAACCGCGAGGCAGCCTCGCACCACGTGACGCGGGCGCGCGCGTAAGGAACTGCTGCTAGAGCCCAGCGGCGCTGGTCTCCAGCGAAGAAGGTGCTGCAGGGAATTCGCAAACACCAACCGTAACCAGGGCAGCTGAAGGCGCGGCGGCGAGGGAAGGCGCGCTGCGCATGCGCGCAGGACGCTGCGTTAGGGGAGCGGAGCGAAGAGAGGCGGGCGACTAGTTCCCGCGGTGCGGGGGCGCACACGAGATTTGGCTGCTAGCCGCTGCAGGGATGCGTGCCTTTGGCCTCAAGTTAGGCGCAGGCGGCAGAGAGCTTGCGGCTTATACGTGCGTCGCCCCGCTACGCCTCACTTCCCGAGAAGGGCGGCGCTCCACCGGTCTCAAATTTAGCGCGCCAAAGACTGGAACCACCTGGAGTGGTGGTGGGAAGCTGACTCCGCAGCCAGGTGTTTAGACTAGGTGTTTAGATTCCGTGATTCTAGGGTGCTGTTCCACGAAATCAGCGTCTTCAACAGCCACTCTCGCTGATTTGGTTAGGTGGATTGTGGTCCGTACCTTTAAGAAACCGTGGTGGATAGGATTCGAGGCTAGTGGTTCTTTCCCTGGAAGGAAGCCCGGGCTCTAGATTTTGAGACTTCCGTCCCACCGACTCAGAGCTCCAGATTGTAAAGCCTAGAGCGGTGTAGTTTCTCATTTCAGGGTTGGGAGAATGGAACCACAAACCATAGGGGTCAGATCCACACCGCTCCACACTGCATCTCTTGCCGCCCTAGGTGAGCTGTAGCTATGGGACTATGGAAAGTGCAAGAACTGTGTTCAGCTTTCCTATGTTGGCGTGTTCTTTATACAATTTTCTGTCATAGGAGGTCTAAAGATAGCAGGAATTGAAGGTGAGGCAAAGGGCTTACATCAAATTCTTAATTTGTATTTAATTTTTCCTTTGTGATTTATTGCAAACTATTACACTTAATCCAATCTATAGTGCACATGTAAAGAATCAACAATAACCTTGAAAGAAGTTCTTAAGTATCAAGAGATTTGGGCTTTCTAATAGTGGGCAACAGTTTCCTTTATACTATGTGAGGCATGGACAGGGATTTAATTTAGTAAGATTAATCTGTGACTGAAAATGTCTTTAACTAGAAATTATTTATGGTCGTGATGTTTGCATGCCACCATCTGCACTAAAAACGCCCTCAACTGTACACTTTAATAATGGGTAATGGTTAATCTTGTTACGTGAATTTTACAATTAAAAAAAAAATTATTTGGGGGCGCCTGGGTGGCTCAGTCCTTAAGCGCCTGCCTTGGGCTCCTATCACGATCCTCATATCCTGGGATCCTGGCATCGAGACCCCGGGCTGGCTCCCTGCTCAGCGGGAAGCCTGCTTCTCTCTCTCCCCCTGCCTGTGTTCCTTCTCTCGCCATTTCTCTGTCAAATACATAAATAAAATCTTTAAAACAAAGTTTTTAAAATAATAAATAAATAATTAATTTGTGGAACACAGTATTGTACTTGGGATTCAAAGAGTGATGAAAAGTGAAAAAACAAGACAAACTATTACATGTGATAAATATTTTAAAAATTTTTTACTAATAGATATATTTGCCCAAGAACCCAAAAATGTTTAGATTTATTGCAGTAGTTCATAATAATGGAAAAACTGGAAAACCTATATAATTAGGGGTCATCGGTTGCAACCACAAAGTCAGATTCTGGCTAATTTAAGCAAAAAAGAATTTAGTCCAGGGAGGATGCTAAGCCACCACATGGAGTTGGGAAACCTGTGATCTTGCTCCATCAGAATTCCTTAAGGGCCAACCTAGCTGCCTTTCCCCACCCATGCCTGGACAAATCTAACTTGTCTATTATACAGTCTATCAATGCCTAGCAATAAAAAAATGGAAAAATCAGGGGCACCTGAGTGGCTCAGTGGGTTAAGCCTCTGCCTTCGGCTCAGGTCATGATCTCAGGGTCCTGGGATCGAGTTCCGCATCAGGCTTTCTGCTCAGCAGAGAGCCTGCTTCCTCCTCTCTCTCTCTCTGCCTGCCTCTCTGCCTACTTGTAATCTCTCTCTGTCAAATAAATAAATAAAATCTTAAAAAAAAAAATGGAAAAATCATGGTATATCATATATTGATTACACCTCTTCAAAAGAATAGCAGATGTATGTCATGAAAATATTCAAAATATATTTATAATAAAAAAAGTAATTGCAGCTGCAGTACAACATATGGTATCAACTTATTTTTGTAAAAAAAATTATTTTTAATTTGCGTATATGTACAACCATCTGAAGAGAATGCAGATAATTTCTGGAGAATAGACATACTTGTATTTTTTAATTTCCTAAAATTAAATTTGTATTAAAAGATAAAATTAATTTGTATTACTTACAACTTAAGACATTAAAAACACTATAGTCACATAGAAAATAGTTACCCAGGTGAGAAATAAAAGACCTAAATTAGGATAGTAAAAGTGAAGATAAAGTGGAGGTTGGATACTAAGAACATGTAGAAAGATTTTATTGACTAAGAAGATAAAGGAATGCAAACTTTTTAATTCCAGGTAAGAAAACAGTGCCCATTGACAAAATTAAATCAGGAAGTACTCGGGACATGATCAATTTGAATATTCAGGTAGACATTTTTATTGGAAATTTGGATCTAGATCTAATGGAAGAAGTTATATGTGAGAATCATCCACAAAGAGTCAATAAATGAAACTTGGGAAGATAATGAATATTATAGAGAAGTACGCAGAAAACAGTTTTCAAGGGACTGAGGGAAAGAACCAACATTTAGAACACAACTATGAAGGAAGTCACAGAGGAAAAACTCCAGGAACTTGCTATGATACTAGTATTATGATATGATAGTAGTATGATACTATTATTTTTTAATTCCACCAATCAACATCACATCCCAGAGCCATTCCAGGACAAAAACCTCCTTAATATTAACTGCCTGAGTACTGAAGAAAATGTGTTACTGAAGTGTGACTTATTTCTCTGTAATTTAAAAAATAGGGGTTTTCTGTTCTTTAAATATTCAAACTGCACAGTACAATTTTAACTGAAGCTACTCTCCCAACCCTGTTTATCACCTATTACAAGTTTGTTAATGGACAAATAAAATGCTCATAACAAATTTTTAATTATATAAAAGTATAATTCTATAACCTGCAGAATATTTGATGCATTTTTCCTAGTCTTTTCAATGCCTCATTTTTATTACATATACAGAAATATTCACTGAAGGATTACTAATTATCAAACTCAAACACTTTACCATTCATTGTGCTTCCAGTCATCCCGACACACAGAAGTTAAGTGATTTGCTCAGGATCCCATAGCTAGAATTTAAAACCTGCTATTTACATCTCAGACTCCAAAGCCCAATCTTAATTATAAAACTGAAATCTCTGCTTCCCCTCTTCCCATTTAACATAACTTCAGCATTTCCCAGAACATTAACAGTAATAAGTTATTGGCAGCTTCACCTCTTATTTTATGGATACAAGGTGATTTATTTTCCTGTTTACCTGCCATTAGCCAGGTATGTGTGTGTACTGCTAGTATAAATAAGCCTGTGATTAACATCTGTCCCTGGATTACCTTATTGCCAATAATTATCTAAGAGTTATTTAAAAATGAATAGGGAAATTCATACAAACACACACACTGGCAAGCAGCAGTTGCCAGTGATCCTCTGATTTCTCTTTCTTAGCTTCCATATAGATTGAACAATTAACAGTAATACAGGCTGAAGGAAAACAAAGGTAGTGTTGATATACAAAAGAGACAGTCTAAAACAATATTTGAAGCACAGTTCATGTTGCTCAACATTAGCAGGCAGAAGGAATAGAGAAAAAAAAGTAAGGCTATCACAGAAAAGCCAATTTATTATTACCAAAGTTAGCTTCTGTGGAGGACCAGAGGCCACATACTAGCAGTCTCATCCATAATGTGACCATTATCTATAATAAAAATTTTCAAAAATAAAATTATATACATATGTATAATGTAATACAAATATTTTTTCTATCCTTTAGTTTCCAAAGAATGCTCATTCACATCCGATAGTACATATATCCTTTCTTGATAGGCCAGGACATTCATGTTATCCCAACTACACAAAAATAGATGCAAAATAGAATTATGTGACTTCCTTGCTTGAAATTATAAGACTAATTACGTGTGATATTTATTTTCAATCTCTTTATTCCCATTCCATCCTTTTGGCTAAACTTTATTCCTATATCTGCCCTTCTTAAAGTTCCCTCTCTTGTAAAAGGCATCATTATCCAGTGACCACAACCAAATCTTCTTCTCCATCCTCCCACCTCTAGTCATCAAGTGCTAACAAGACATCTTCCTAAATCTTTCAGGAATGGATCTCTTCTCCATCAGAATTCCCTTTTGCAAGTCCATTTCTTCATACGTCTGACATGAAAGATTTTAATTGTTCTGCCGCAGTTTGCTCTTCTTTAGTCAGTGGTGACAGCTAAAAAGCAAATGACAGAATATTTCAAAATCTTTAAAACATGTTTAATTTAATTAACTTCTACTTTTTTTATATTTCCATAAACTCATACTATGTCTATGAGCACAAATTTTGGAAGGCAGGGATAAAAACAGATTTGGCTATCTAGATGCAAGTTACTTTTCATGTCTGAGCTGTCAAAGAACTTGCAATTAAGTTGAAGAAACAACACCAAACAGTTTAAGGATTGTCATTTTTTTATTTTTTTTTAATGAAACAATAGTCATTTTATTATGTTCATGGAATTGGGATCAGAAATTCAGGCAGGGCACAGTGGGGATGGCTTGTTGATGGTTCAAAGAGGAATTCAGTTGGGAAGACTTAGTAGCTGAAGGACGATTAGTATGGCTGGAGTCTGGGATCATCCAAAGCTTCCTCATTTATAAATTTAGCACCCAAAATGGGGTGACTTGAAGACTTGGCCCAACCAGGCTTGTTAAGGGCTGTAGTTTAACAAAACTAAAGAAGTCACATTTGAATGCCGTATTCTAAGAGCATCTTGAAAAAGAAATGTGAACAAGATAGTCTGCAAGTTTCCTCAAAATTGGAGACTTGAGCTAAATTTTGAAGGATAATTGAGATGTTTTTAGCTGCAAGTAATAGGAACACACTTCAAAATGGATTAATAATAAAATTTATTACTGCACAATAAATACAGAAAAAGGGCAGACTTCAGGACTGGTTTATTTAGCAGCTCAGTTAAAGACTCATTTTTTCCACCTTATCTAATATCCTTGCCTGGTGGCTTTATTCTCAAGATGATTAGAAAAATGGCCCGAGCAGTGCTAGGAATCATATTTATACACAATGTTTAAAAGAAGTATTTTCTCTTCCCACAGGTCTCTCAGCAGTGAGGAAACTCTAACTTCCTACTTCCAAACTTTCCCTCCTCACATGCCATATGAGTTACAAATCCATTCCTGAACCAATGTTAGTTAAAGGAAAATCCATTCCTCTTGCCAGTCAGATACCACCCCAGGAAGCTGAGGAAAGCACCAACTTTGCCTCGGGCACGAGTGAGGGATAGCACACATCTCCAGGTCGGTATCCTATCTGGCAGCAAGGGAGAACAAATGCTGAGAAAACTACCCAGCAGGCAGTATCCACCAAGAGCAGGTAGGAGCTAAAGCAGAGGGGCAAAGAAAAGCCAAAAGGAAGTTTATAAAGGATTTCCACATAGCAATAACCAACAGGCTAGCTAAAATAAAGGGTTAATGGGGAAATTATTGGAGATGTAGCATGAAGAATTAAAGTTAAAACTCTGCCTAACTATATAGGTCATCTCTAGAGAGACTGCCAAATCTGGAACACACCATATCTACAGAATAAGAATCTCTAGAGCAGGGCTATCCAGAACTTTCTGTGATACGGAAAATATTCTGTATCTGTGCTGTCTAATCAGTAGATGAAGAAATGAATTTTTAATTTTATTTAATTCTTTACATTTTAATTTATGTAGCCACATGTGGCAACTGGGCTGCCCAGCTGGTTTGGCTAATCAAGCCAACATTTACCAAAAATGTTCACATGCATAAAATGAAAAACAATCATGGGCCTTACTGCAACCCATATTGTTACAGAATGTCCCTTTTCTATCTCAAAAACAGGATGGGGCTCCTGGGTGGCTCAGTGGGTTAAAGCCTCTGTCTTCGGCTCAGGTCATGACCCCAGGGTCCTGGGATGGAGCCCTACATCCCCCATAGGGCTCTCCGCTCAGTGGGGAGCCTGCTTCCCCCACTCTCTCTGCAGGCCTCTCTGCCTGTCAAATAAATAAATAAATAATCTTAAAAAAAAAAAACAACAGGAAATGGTTCTGGAGAGACTTTGTGAGTCCATGTTTCCCTTTGTGATAACTGTTCAAGGGATTTCAGACCACCCATTTCATAAACTTTCAAAGAATTTTTCTAGGAATTAACCAATCCAAAGCTTGTAGAAAATTTTCTTCCTTAACACAAATATTCCAGAGCATCAGTGAAATATCACACATTCTTTGTTTTTTGTCTGTTTTGACAGAGAGAGTACGCATAAGAGGGGTAGTGGAGAAACTTAAGCAGGCTCCATGCCCAATACAGAGCCCAATGGCGGGGGCGGGGGCGGGGGCGGGGGCGGGGGCGGGGGGGGGGGGGAGTGCGGCTAAGTCTCATGACCCCAAGATCACAACCTTAGCCTAAGCCAAGAGTTGGACACTTAACTGACTGCACCACCCAGCACCCAGGCACATCATTCTATTTTTTTTTTTAATTTATTTTTAAGATTTTATTTATTTATTTGACAGACAGAGATCACAGGAGGCAGAGAGGCAGGCAGAGAGAGAGGAGGAAGCAGACTCCCCGCCAAGCAGAGAGCCCAATGTGGGGCTCGATCCCAGGATCCTGGGATCATGACCCGAGCCGAAGGCAGAGGCTTTAACCCACTGAGCCACCCAGGCGCCCCACATCATTCTATTTTTAATGTCTTTTGAATTATATTTGTTTTAGGGGTTTGTTTTGTTAATTTTTGTTCTGGAACAAATCTAGTTTTTGGGGGGTTTTTGGGGGGGGGTTTTTTGGTCTTTTGGCAGCCACCTTTATAATTAAGTGTATTTAAACCTTAATAGCTTAGGCCGCCTGGGTGGCTCAGTCGTTAAGCATCCCACTCAGTTTTGGCTCAGGTCATTATCTCCAGGTTGGGGGAGGGGGGCAGGTGGAGCCCAGCATGGTTCTCCCCACTCAGCAAGGAGTCTGCTTTCCCTCTGCCCCTCCCCCTGCTCATATAGTCTCTCACACTCTAAAATAAATCTTCAAAAAGAAAAATTTTAATGTCTTCATATTAACTAAAAAGATAAGGAAATATGTATTCCCTTTGTTTCACCTCCTTTTCTGTTCTCATCTCCCTGTTTGTTGTTTAGTATTATCAACCCATGTACTATTTTTTAATATTACCAATTCAAATATATTTTCTATCCTTGTAAGTGAAAAACTATGCACCTTGATAAAGATTATATCAAGAAAATACCTGAACAGCTTGACTTTCTATTTCCTTTCTGTTGTCTATAAATAAAGCACCATTTGCCCTAAATAGGCTTATCCCTTTTTTGTTCTTCATGCTCCCAAAATAATTTAAAGGGCCTTTTAGTTATTTTAGAAAATTTCAGAAGCCTGGACTTAAGCCTTTGGCTTTCTTAAGTATTCTCACAGTTCTGTCCCTATGACTAATACATCTCGTTTTATACTTCCTTTATGAGGTCTACCTTACATGTCCTTGAAACTCTGAGCTCCAGTACCTGGGTGGCTCAGTTAGTTAAGCATGTGCCTTTGGCTTGGGTCATGATCCTAGGGTCCTGGGATCAAATGGCACTTTGGGCTCCCTACTCAGCGGGGAGTCTGCTCCTCCCTCTCCCTCTGTGTGCTTCCTTGCTCTCTCTCAAATAAATCAATCAATCTTAAAAAAAAAACACAACTCTGGTCTTATAGAACTATTTCTGGTTATACAACTCTCTAGAGATGGCATTCCCTTTTCTTCCACATTTTGATCATGAAAATTCCTCTAAGCTTTCTACTATCTCATTTTTATGTTTTATTTTTTTTAAAGATTTTATTTATTTATTTGACAGACAGAGATCACAAGTAGGCAGAGAGGCAGGCAGAGAGAGGAGGAAGCAGGCTCCCTGCCAAGCAGAGAGCCTGATGCGAGGCTTGATCCCAGGACCCTGAGATCATGACCTGAGCCGAAGGCAGAGGCTTAACCCACTGAGCCACCCAGGCGCCCTACTATCTCATTTTTAAAGTAGTACATACAAGATCCATTATATCCAACATTCCCCAACATGGCTATCAATTGAATCTAAAATATGATCTCCTTTTTCAAGGTCTATAACCAACCTTTCAGTCATTTCTCCTTGTTTGTAATTCTGTGATCCAAAGTAAAAGCTCCCTTAGCTTTCTACCTTCAATGTAATTATTGCTCATTACAGATATTTCTTTTAAATGAATGAAGATCTTACAGATATTTAGATGATTGAAATCCTCTATCACTATTATAACTATTTTCTGCACCATTTTTAAATCTCAGTCAGAAATATAGCATCTATTGATTGTATCCAGTAGGGACAATTTTTACTTAATATTCAAAATAGGACTTTTCTCTTTTTTCACTCACCTAAATTTATCCTGTGCTTCAGTAAATTTATGGAATTCTATATAATATATGTTAATATGTACATCCAGAACTACACCCAGTCTCTTCTCAAGATTTGTTATGTGCTTCTTTTAAAGATTTTATTTATTTATTTGACAGAGAACACAAGAAGGCAGAGAGGCAGGCAGAGAGAGAGGAGGAAGCAGGCTCCTTGGTGAGAAGAGAGCCCAATGTGGGGCTCGATCCCAGGACCCTGGGATCATGACCTGAGCCGAAGGCAGAGGCTTTAACCCGCTGAGCCACCCAGGCACCCCTTGTTATGTGCTTCTATTTTCAGGTTCTGATCACCCACCACAAAGAGTATGTGACTTGAGCTGTGTTTATAGAGGTTATCATATACATACTTTTTTTGCATTTTACATATTAGTAATATTACATATTATAAAACCCTTACTGTTTTAAATTCCTACTTCCTATTCCCTCTGTACCCTTTTTATTTTTTTTTATTTTTATTTTTTTTAAATTTTATTTATTTATTTGACAGAGAAATCACAAGTAGGCAGAGAGGCAGGCAGAGAGAGAGGGGGAAGCAGGCTCCCTGCTGAGCAGAGAGCCCGACGCGGGACTCGATCCCAGGACCCTGAGATCATGACCTGAGCTGAAGGCAGAGGCTTAACCCACTGAGCCACCCAGGCGCCCCTGTACCCTTTTTAATTGCTCTTTCCTCCTCTACTATTCATCTCCCCAAGACCTAACATCTGAGATACATCTAAGGTATCATTTTATACTTTTTTTTTTTAAAGATTTTATTTATTTATTTGACAGACAGACCACAAGTAGGCAGAGAGGCAGGCAGAGAGAGAAGGGAGGAAGCAGGCTCCCTGCTGAGCAGAGAGCCCGATGTGGGGCTCGATCCCGGGACGCTGGGATCACAACCTGAACCGAAGGCAGCGGCCCCAACCCACTGAGCCACCCAGGCGCCCCCATTTTATACTTTTAATTGGGTACTGTTCTCTTTTCTGCCATTGGCAATATAAAGAATTATTGACCAAATTAACCTCAGTAATGAACCTTTAAGGTTTACTCTCACTACAAGCCCATAATTCAAGTAGCTTAAACCAAATGTAGTTCAGGGTTGGCAAATAAATAAATAAACCAACCAACCAACCAACCATGTATGTTGCCCCTAACTGCATTTGTGCAATACCCAGACTCAGTTCCTCAATACAGCACTCTAAGAAGCTATTACCAGTTAATTTGTTTGAGTTGACACCAGAAATAAAAACCTATTGGCCATTTTTTGTTCATATAATTAAGCTCTACTCTCTGATTCCACTATATACACACTGTATTTTCTTTTGAAAGCCCTCAACTTTGCCTTAATAGTAAACGCAAATTTTACCAAATCCTTCACTAGGCTATTTAAGATCATACTGTCTAGATCAGCAGCTCACACTATGTTTTTTTTTTTTTTATTTTACTCCATCATATCTGAAGAGTTTTACACAATCAGTGATAGAGGCTCACAATTACAAGGATTTTTACCTGAAATCAGAAGGGAATGGGGGATGGAGGGAGAGAATGAAGGTCATGCTTACCCAAGCTCACCAACCCAATTTAAAAAACGAGAACTAAAGAAGTCACTGATACAGATGCTTTCCACATTTCTCAGTCTTACTAGTTCTTACAGGAACTATAAAACTGGTAGATTTAATAAGCACTACCAAGTTTTCTCTTCTAACATGACTACATAATCCAAGATAGCACACCTTTTTATTAACCATGTCAAGTCCACATGCTTATTTTTCTTAATTTTTTAAAAAGATTTTATTAATTTATTTGAGAAAGAGGGAGAGAGAGAACATGAGTGGGAGGAGGGGCAGAGAGACAAGCAGACTCCTGTTGAGCAGGAAGCCCCATGTGATGTGGGGCTTGATACAGGGCTCAATCCCAGGACCCTGAGATCATGACCTGAGCAAGTCAGACGCTTAACTAACTGAGACACTCAGGTGCCCCCACATGCTTAAAATCTCATTTCTATCAACAGTTCAAACTGACTGCTAAATCTCTAAATGAAAGTTAATGGGGATTTATCTTTCAAAAAGACACTCAGAATTGGGACACCTGGATGGCTCAGTCGGTTGGGCATCTGCCTTTGGCTCAGGTCATCATCCCAACGTCCAGGGATGAGCCCTGCATCAGGCTCCCTGCTCATTTGGGGAGCCTGCTTCTCCTTCTCCCTTTGCCATTCTCTCCTGCTAGTGCTCTCTGGCTCTCTTTCCCTGTCAAATAAATAAATAAAATCTTAAAAAAAAAAAAAGAATTAAAACTCTACAAATCCAGGGGCTCCTGGGTGGCTCAATCCATTAAGCGACTGCCTTTGGCTCAGGTCATGATCTCAGGGTCCTGGGATCAACTCCTGTTTCAGGCTCCCTGCTCAGTGGGGAGCCTGTTTCTCCCTCTCCTCTGCTGCTTCCCCTGCTTGTGTGCTCTCTCTGACAAATAAATAAATAAAATCTTTAAAAAAAAACAACACAAAAAAACTCTACAAATCCAACTCGTCAATTGAAAGCATTACCTCCAGGTCTGTTTGCTTTTGTAGCTCTTGTATCATGGTCATAGTCTTATTGACAGTAGCACAAATGCGGTTCTTAGTCTCTTTCTGCTCTGCAGCAATTGGTTTAAAGCGTGCATGCAAAGTTTGATATCGAGACTTTATTGCTGACAATTCCTTTAAGAGTGTAACTGGATTTTTCTATAGCAGGAAAAAAATAATATATATATTAAATTGTGAAAAGGAAAAATTAAGCTTCTTTTAAGAACTAAAATAAATACAACACCATCCATTTAATTCTACTATTCATTTAATTGAACATTGTATTTAATTATGGAACTCTGTAACAGAGGATGGGAGGATGGGAAAAAAGAATTATAAGACCTGGATCCTATTCTCAAGGAAATTAAAGCTTAGGTACAGAAATAACCCACACATGCACACAAAATAGAAATATTAAAATAAGCAAATAAGGGCACATTAGAAAAAAAAGTCACATAAGATAACATAACATTTGATACATATTTCACAATAATTACACGGTATTTTAACAATAGAATTCTAAATACTACTCAGGAGGTGAGTAAAGGAAATATTTTGATTTGTTCTTAAAGAATAAGACAATTTAAAACTACTTATAAAATTCTTAAACATACTGTTATGGGGCTAAAGTATGTAGAAGTACCAATTAATTGACCTCCCTGTACAAATTCATGCCAATTCAAGCAACTTTATAAGTTACATTGGTTTTTCAAATTCATCTTAGAGTATAAATAAAAACTATTCTATAAGAGATATTTGTAAAGGGTCCTTTCCACCACTTGGTAATTTACATTCCTAGATGGTTCCTTAGCAAACCCTATAATACTATTCCAAACATTCTCGACTCCCTCCAATTCCCATGCACCCTTTCTTTTTTTTTTTTTTTTTTAAGATTTTTTATTTATTTATTTGACAGACAGCGATTACAAGTAGGCAGAGAGGCAGGCAGAGAGAGAGGAGGGAGCAGGCTCCCTGCTGAGCAGAGAGCCTGATGCGGGGCTCGATCCCAGGACTCTGGGATCATGACCTGAGCTGAAGGCAGAGGCTAAATTTAACCCACTGAGCCACCCAGGCGCCCCCCATGCACCCTTTCTTGACGCAAGACCTCACCATCTACTATACCAAGAGAACAGAAAACAGCTAGTACAAACTCCATCTTTCTGCCTTTTCCTCTCGAAAAGGAAAACACCTATGGACATTCTGATCCCTGATCTGCCTGTAGCACTACCACTATTATTGTTGTTTCATCCCCAAATCCTCCAGATCCTTCAATTTCCTATATTTCTATGACCTTTTCAATATCTCCCTTTGCTTTTTGTTTTCCTTTGAAGTTTTTATATATTTTTTTAGTAATTTCTACATCCAATCTGGGGCTTGAACTCACAACCCTGAGATCAAGATTCACATGCTCCTCCAACTGAGCCAGCCAGGTACCCCTCAATATCTCCCTGTGTACAGACTTCAAATATGAAGAGATGTTCCCTATGCTGGAAGGAAATTAAGTCCTTCTTTTGACTCTGTTGTTGCTTCAAAATCAGTTTTATTCTTCTCACTCCATTTCCACCAGCCTACTAGGTCTTATAATAATACACTTCCCCAATTTAACACTACATAGACTAGTATCTTTTGCCAAATTATTGTAAACAATCAAAAGGTAGGATTGCCAAATAGCATATAATTCTGATACCCTTCCTTATGCCTCTCTTATTTCCTTCATGTTCCTATCTTCTTAAAATGAACTCTTGATTTCTATAAAACTATATACTATCTTGGTTAGCTTCCTACTCTACAGATTATATCCTTCAGGGGCCCTATCTCATGGCTGTAGCAGAGACTTCATTTATGGTCCTATTTTCCCTGTTTCTTTGGAGATTTGTAAGTTTCTGATGATGGAAATAGTAAATAAAAATGATTCCCACAGGAAGGGAAAAAGAGAAAATCTAACTTTAAGACTGTTGAAATAATTCTGCAAGGGATGATCAAGACCTATAGCGTGAGCAATAGAAGTAGGACAGGGACAAAAGAGAGGCCCCATGAAAACATTTAAAAGATCTTAGTGGTATATTTGATGTGAGCAAAGGAACAACAAATGACACCAAATATATCATGTGGTATATAAAGGAATGTGTATATTAGATGCTCACTACTCAGTGTATACCCCAATGATATTGAGACCTGTCCTCTGACCTTCAGAGCTATATTTCCCATCATGTTTCTAGATGCTAGACATAATATTGGATAAAAGAAATACAGTAGAAAAACTGAGAAATACAGTCCCAAAAAACTCCTAGAAGATAGGGGGTAGGAAACACAAAACACAAAAATGGTAAAAAAAAAAAAAAAAAAAAGGTAAGTAAAGTTATGAAATTTCAAATGCATGAGAAGATGTATACCATAACCATTAAATGACCATAAAATATTCTGAAAGTTCTAAGAGAGATGTGTTCAGGAACGCGGGAGGGTAAAATAAGGAGGGAGACACAATTAGAACAGCATCAACTTCTCAACAGGAACACTGAAAGCTAAAACACACACACACGCACACACCAGTGATGTTAAAGTTAAGAGAAAATAATCTCATCTGGAATTCCATACTCAACCAACCATCCATCAACTAAAAGATTAAATAAAGGTTAAATAAAGAAATTTCCAAATAGTCCTTATCTCAAAAAGTTGGCCTTTTGTGTACTCTTCCTCAGGAAACTTCTAAAGGATATGCTTCACGTGATCAAGGAAATGAACCAAGAAAGAGTAAGACATTTGATCCAAACCAGAAGTAAAACAAAGAGAATTACTGAAATGATGGTTAAGAAGTCCCAGAAACGCACCCACACAGGTGGTCTATAATCAAGAGCACAGATACCACTGGGAGGGATGTGGAAGAAAATGAAACTCAGGGATCATGTGATATGTCGGGCAATGTCGACAAGAGTTTTACAGTTCTTTTAGAGAAGTCTGAGGTTGGGGTGCTTACATGGTTCAGTCAGCTAAGCGTCTGACTCTTGATGTTAGCTCAAGTCATGATAATCTGGGTCCTGAGATCAAGTCCTACATTGGGCTCTGTGCTCAGCCGGGAATCTGCTTGAGATTCTCCCCCTCTCTCCCTGCCGTTCCCTCGGCCTGCACACACACTTTCTTGAATAAATAAATAAGTCCTTTTTTAAAAAGGCCTACTGAAATAATGATACATGCATAGAAAAACTAAGCAAACTGGAGGGAAAAAAGAAACAATTATTAGCTCCAGAAAAACAACTGTATAAAAAAGGAAAAGCAAACATAGTATATTACATGACTGATAGAAGCAATATTTGCAGAGTAGTAACTGCTATGGTCTGAATGAGTCTCTCCAAAAGTCATTTTTTTTAAAATTTCTTTGAAGTTTATTTTTTTAGTAATCTCTATACCCAACATGGGGCTTGAACTCATTATCTCAAGATCAAGAGTCATATGCTCTTCTGACTGAGCCAGCCAAATGCCTATCAAAATTCATTTGTTGAGGGGCGCCTGGGTGGCTCAGATGGTTACTGACTGCCTTTGGCTTAGGTCATGATCCCAGGATCTGGGGACCAAGCCCCACATCTGGCTCCACCTGCTCTGCAGGGAGCCTGCTTCTCCCTCTCCCTCTGCCTGCCACTCCCCCTGCCTGTGATCTCTGTCAAATAAATAAATAAAATTCATTTGTTGAAACCGAATCTGATGTAATTAGGAGGTGAGTTATTTGGGAGGCTTCTCCCTCTGCCTGCTGCTCTCCTTGCTTGTGTGCTCACTCACTTGTTTGCTCTGACAAATAAATAAATAAAATCTCTCTTTTTTTTAAAGGCCACATATTGTGATTCCATTTATATGGCATGTTCAGACAGCAAATCTATAGAAACTGTACAGACAGAAAGTAGATGGTGGTTATGGCTGCACAACTCTGTGAATCTAAAAACCATAGAACTGTACATTTTTAAAGGGTGAATTTCATGGTATGTGAATTACAGCTCAATAAAGCATTTTTTTTTTAAAGGAAACTTGTATAAGAGAAGAATAACTGAAAGTAGAACAAAGATGAGGGATAGAAGGTGGAGGAAAAGTGGAAGCACCACAAGAAATGTTTTCTACCTAGTACCTGAAAAATATTGACTCAGATGAGTCCTGTGGACAGTCATTAGGCAATATCACTGGACCAAACTGGTTGGTTGATCTTCAGTCAAAGAAAAAAAGAGGAAAAGACAAAAAGTCAACACACTTAAGGAGCTAAAACAGTTCAAACTATACTCTCACAGAACTCTAGGATTAGAATCTAACAGTAAAATCTGAACATTCACAATGATTTCCCAATTTTATGTAAAATGTTATTTTAAGACTACTATGAGGGGTGCCTGGGTGACTCAGTGGGTTAAGCCTCTGCCTTCGGCTCAGGTCATGGTCTCAGGGTCCTGGGATCAAGCCCCACATCGGGCTCTCTGCTCAGCGGAGAGCCTGCTTCCCCCTCTCTCTCTGCCTGCCTCTCTGCCTACTTGTGATCTATCTCTCTCTCTCTCTCTCTCTGTCAAATAAATAAATAAAATCTTTAAAAAAAAGACGACTATGAAAAATTATATACTAAAAAATTGGACAACCCAGAAGAAATGGATAAATTTCTAGAATTTTCCACACTTCCAAAACTGAATCAGGAAGAAATAGAAAAGCTGAACAGACTGACTACTAGCAATGAAATTGAATCAGTAATCAAAACTTCTCACTGGGGCTCCTGGGTTGGTGTAGTTGGTTAAGTGTCCAACTCTTGGTTTCAGCTTAGGTCATGATCTCAGGGTCATTACATGGAGCCCTGTGCCAAGCTCCATGCTCAGCATGGAAACTGCTTAAGACTCTCTCATCTGTGGAGCAGCTGGGTGGCTCATTCAGTTGAGAATCCAACTCAATTTCAGTTCAGGTCATGGTATCGGGGTCATGGGATCCAGCCGCATGTCAGGCTCCACACTCAGCAGTAAGGAATCTGCTTGAGATTCTTTCTCTCCCTCTGTCCCTCTCCCTGCACTTGTTCTCTCTCTCTCAAATAAATAAAATCTTAAAAAAAAAAAAAAAAGACTCTCTCCCTCTCCTGCTCTCATTTTCTCTCTCTAATAAATCAATCAATCTTAAAAATAAATAAAAAACTCCCACCAAACAAAGTCCAGGACCAGATGGATTCACAGGTGAATGCTACCAAATATTTAAAGAGTTAATACCTATTCTCCTCAAACTATTCCAAAAAAAAAAAAAAAAAAAAAAAAACAGAAAAAGAAGGAAAACTCCTAAATATATTCTACAAGGCAAAATCTACCTTGATACCAAAACCAAACAAAAACACTACAAAAAAACCCCCAAAAAACCACTACAGGGCAATATCCCTGAAGAACATAGATGGAAAAATCCTCAACAATGTATCAAAAACCACATTCAAAACTATATTAAAAAGATTATTCACCAATCAAATAGTATTTATTCCAGGGATGCAAGGATGTTTCAATAATTGCAAATGAATCAATGTCATATATCAAATTAACTAAATTGGAAAAGGAAAAAAATCCTATCTCAATGTTACAGAAAAAGCACATTACAAAAGCACCATCCATTCATGATAAAAACTCTCAACAAGGGTGCCTGGGTGGCTCAGTGGGTTAAGCCACTGCCTTTGGCTCGGGTCATGATCTCAGGGTCCTGGGATCGAGTCCCGCATCGGGCTCTCTGCTCAGCGGGGAGCCTGCTTCCCTCTCTCTCTCTCTGCCTACTTGTGATCTCTCTCTGTCAAATAAATAAATAAAATCTTAAAAAAAAAACAAACCTCTCAACAAAATGAGTTTAAAGAGAACATAGCTCAATATAATAAATACCATGTATGACAAACCCACAGCTAACATCTAACAGCTAAAAACTGAGAGCTTTTCCTCTAAGCTCAGAAACAAGACAAGGATGTTCATCCAATCTTGGCACTTTTATTCAACATAGTCCTGGAAGTCCTAACTACAGCAATCAGACAACAAAAAGAAATAAAAGGCATCCAAATTGGAAGAAGTAAAACTGCCATTCTTTGCAAATGACTATTATATACATTCCAAGAAACTACTGGAATAAGTTAATTCAACAAAGTTAAAGGACACAAAATTAATAAAGAGAAACCTCTTGCATTTCTATATACTAATAATGAAATAGCAGAAAGAGAAATAAGAAAACAATTCCAGGGGCACCTGGGTGGCTCAGTGGGTTAAGTGTCCTACTCATGATTTCAGCTCAGGTCATGATCTCATGGGTTGTGAGATCGACATACAAACAGCCAACAGACACATGAAAAGATGCTCAGTATTGCTAATCATCAGAGACATGCAAATCAAAACTGCAGCAAAACATGGGGCGCCTGGGTGGCTCAGTGGGTTAAAGCCTCTGCCTTCGGCTCAGGTCATGATCCCAGGGTCCTGGGATCGAGCCCCGCATCGGGCTCTCTGCTCAGCGGGGAGCCTGCTTCCCTCCCTCTCTCTCTGGCTGCCTCTCTGCCTACCTGTGATCTCTGTCTGTCAAATAAATAAATAAAATCTTAAAAAAAAAAAACTGCAGCAAAACAACACCTTATATCTGTCAAATTGGCTAGAATCAAAAGGACAAGAGGGGCACCCGAGTGGCTCAGTCGGTTAAGCGTCTGGCTTCAACTCAGGTCATGATCCCAGAGTCCTGGAATCAAGCCTCAGGCCAGGTTCCCTGATCAGCAGGAGAGTTTGCTTCTCCCTCTCCCTCTGCTTCCAACCCCACTTGTGCTCACTCTCTCTCAAATAAATAAATAAAACCTTAAAAAGAAAGAAAAGACAAGAAATAACAAGTGTTTATGTGGAAGTAGAGAAAAAGGAACCTTCATGCACTGCTGGTAGAAATGCAAATTGGTGCAACCACTGTGGAAAACAGCATGGAGGTTCCTCAAAAAATTGAAAATAGAAATACCATATGATCCAGTAATTCCACTACTACTGGGTATTTACCCAAAGAAAATAAAGAGACACACAAGAAAACAAAAACACTCTGTGAAAAGATGTATGCACACCTATGTTTATTATAGCATTACTTACAACAGCCAAGATGTAGAAGCAACCTAACTGCCCACTGATAAATGAATAGATAAAGAAAATGTGGTATGTATGTACAATGGAATATTAGTCAACCATAAAAAAGAATGAGATCTTGTCATTTGGAACACCATGGCTGGACCTGGAGGGTATTATGCTAAATGAAATAAGTCAGACATAGAAAAATAAATACCATATGATTTTGCTCATATGTAGAATCTAAAAAACAAACAAACAAACAAACAAAAAATTCCAAATGAACAAAAAAAACAGAAACAGAATGAGAGAACAAACTGGTAGTTGCCCAGGAGAGGGGGATGAGGGGATAAGCAAAACGGACAATGGGAGTACATGGTACAGGCTTCTAGCTACAGAATGAAAAAATCATGGGATGAAATGTACAGCATAGCAAACATAGTCAATGGTATTGCCATGGTATTGTTATAGTGTTGTATGGTGAGATATGGTAAAGCTACAGTTACGGTGAAAATAGCATAATGTATAGAGTTATCCAATCACTATATTGTACACCTGAAACTACTGTAACATTGTGTATCAACCATACTTCAATTAAAAGACAATGTCATTCAAAAGAAATGAAATCTTGCCATTTGCAACGACGTGGATGGACCTAGAGGGTATTATGCTGAGCGAAATAAGTCAATCAGAGAAAGACAATTATCATATGATCTCCCTGTTATGATCTCCCCGGTAACATGGGGGGTTTGGGAGGTAGGGAAGGAAAAAATGAAACAAGATGGGATCGAGAGACTCTTAATCTCACAAAACAAACTGAGAATTGCCGAGGAGAAGGGGGTATGGAGAGGGTGGTTGGGTTATGAACATTTGGGAGGGTATGTGCTATGGTGAGTGCTGTGAAGTGTGTAAGCCTGATGATTCACAGACCTGTACCCCTGGGGCTAATAATATATTATATGTTAATTAAAAAAAAAAAAGACAATGTTGTTACACGGGTGTTGGGGGGGTGACACATTATTTTAATTTGTACTTCTACCAAATCCAAAATAATTCTTAAGTACATAAAAATTTTCTTAAAACTATATGATATTTATCTGCTGTCAAAGATAAACATTAATGATATAAGTAGTCAATTACTATTAATGACAATGCTTAAAAACTGTTTGCTTTAAACAAAATTGTTGGGGTGCCTGAGTGGCTCAGTCAATTAAACATCCAACTCTTGATTTTGGCACAAGTCATGATCTTGGGGTGATGGGATAAAGCCCCGTGTGGGGCTCCCTGCTAAGCAGAGAGTCTGCTTATGGTTCTCTGTCCTCTCCCTCTCTCTCTCTCTGCCCTTCCCCCAGTTCTCTCAAATAAATAAAAGTATCTTTTAAAAAATTGCTTTTATCTCCACGGGCATGTGTACATGTAGTTATAATTTTATGGAACATAAATGGAGTTAATATTTCAATCAATCTTAAGTTAGAATAACTAAGTATATAATTTTATGCAAAAATCACAGTTCATGTAACAAATTTATAGTATATCATTGTCTTCCTCAGAAAATATCATGACTATCATAGTTTCTCCCTTCTTATTTAACAACTGCTCTATGGGTATCTATATTCTCTATCAGATTTCAGAGGCTTCCATAGTGGTTTATACCTCTGAATTCAATAATTCTTGATTAAGCATTAAAAAAAAAAAGTAGCCACACATTTCCTTGACTACAGGTATAATCTCTCGAGTACACTGTGACCAAGCTTCTAAACATGAAAATATTTTAAGATTCTGTGAATTTAGTACTTAATAATTTAACTTATAATATACTACTATTAAAAATACTATCAGAAAATCGTTTAACAAAATAATCTGTTAAAAATAGATTTCTTTTGCAGATTACCTTGCCTGCTGTAACAGGATGATTAGTCTTGATTTCATATTCCAGCCTGTATTGAATGTAATCCAGATCAGAGTCAGCTTTCTGGAACTAAAGATCAGCACAAATAATTTTTTTGTGAACGAAAAGACATATTAATAAACATAATACTTTAACTATTCTTCTTTTTCCTCTTTTTTTTTTTTTAGTAATTCAATAATGAGAAATACACTAATTTTATAAATATGGAAATAGAAAAGTACATAAAAGCTCCATGATCTATAATACCTGTGCTCTATTAAAAATTTAAAAACTAGTTAACATTTTGAAAATGCATTTAAATGTTGAAAATGTTTCTCTATGCATCTCTCTTAGATTTAGAACCAAAATTAAGACACCAAGCAACTACTGTCACATATTAATATGAGAACTAACAATGGTTTCCAAAATTCCCAGAGTTGACACACTCATCATTGAGGCAGCGTTTTTCTACCTTCGGTAGGAAATGTCCAAGCTAAAACACAAAACAAATTTGTTTTCAGGGATACCTGCAATTTTACCATTATCTGCAACTCCATTAAACAGTGAACTACAAGTATTTGTCACATAGACCAAAATTACAGACCTTAAAGAGACAAGAATTATACAAGGAAAACTACATACAGTACAAGAGTAGCAATCTAAATTATCCCAGTTTACTGAACCTGGGTCCCAGCCTGGGACCTTGATGTGCAGTAAACCCCAAACAGAGCATGGAATACTCTGTGATTACCAAAATTCTATCTTTATAACCAAAAACTTTTGGAATAGAAAAAGAAAGGAGACAGTTTTTATTTTTAAATTTTTTTCTAAGAATCTATAGCTGATTTGCATCTCTAACAGCAGAGTTGCCATAAACCAGAAAAATATATTAGTTCTTAATTTAAAACAGCACCTCAAAACAAAACAAATGGTACTTAAAATGTCTTTCAGAAAAGGGCACCTGTCACATACTGAGTCGGTTGAGTGTTCAACTCTTGGTTTCAGCCCAGGTCATGAACTGAGTGTCATGGAATCCAGCCCTGAGTGGGGCTCCAAAGTCAGCATAAATTCTCTCCCTCTTCCTCTGCCCCACCCAAAATAAAATAAATAAATAAAATCTTTAAAAAAAAATGTTTTTCAAAAATGAAGGCTTTTCATTTGCTTATATAATTGTTAGATTAGATGCTATGATTAAACTATCCAATAATTAGATTTCATTAAGCAGACTAATAATAACTACATATAGGGGTGCCTGAGTGGTTCAGTTGGGTAACTGTCTGATTTCCACTCAGGTCATGATCCTGAGGTCCTGGGATCAAGCCCCATCTTGGGCTCCCTGCTCGGCAGGGGAGTCTGCTTCTCTGCTCCCCTCTGCCCCGGCTCGTGTGCACTCTCTCTCTCTCACTCACTCATTCTCTTCCTCTCTCAGATAAATAAAATCTTTAAAAAAAAATTAAGGGGCACCTGGGTGGCTCAGTTGGTTAAGCGTCTGCCTTCAGCTCAGGTCATGATCCCAGGGTCCTGATATGGAGTCCCGCATTGGGCTCCCTGCTCAGTGGGGAGTCTGCTTCTCCCTCTACCTTTACCCCCTGCTAATGATCTCTCTCTCTCAAATAAATAAAATCTTTAGAAAAAAAATTTTAAAAATAATTACCATATATGTACATGTATATATAAAGAAAATTCCTGGGGCACCTGGCTGGCTCAGTCAGTAGGGCACACAACTCTTGATCTCAAGGGTCCTAAGTTCAAGCCCCACACTGGGTGTGAAGCCTACTTAAAAAAATTTTTTAGGGGCGCCTGGGTGGCCCAGTGGGTTAAAGCCTCTGCCTTCAGCTCAGGTCATGGCCCCAGGGCCCTGGGATCAAGCCCTGAATTGGGCTCTCTGCTCAGGAGGGAGCCTGCTTCCCTTCCTCTCTCTCTGCCTGGCTCTCTGCCTACTTGTAATCTCTGTCAAATAAATAAATTAAATATTTTTTTTAAAAAATTTTTAATTAGGGGCGCCTGGGTGACTCAGTGGGTTAAAGCCTCTGCCTTTGGCTCAGGTCATGATCCCAGGGTCCTGGGATCAAGCCCCAAGTCAGGTTCCCTGATCAGCAAGGAGTGCTTCTCCTTCTCCCTCCGCTCCCCCCAACCTCCACTCATGCTCGCTCTCTCACTCTCTCTTTCAAATAAAATCTTTAAAAAAAAAGGGGGGGGCAGATGACATGAACAGACATTTCTCCAAGGAAGACATACAGATGACAAACAGATACATGAAAAGATGCTCAACATCACTCATCATCAGGGAAATGCAAATCAAAACCACAATGAGACATCACTCCATACCTGTCAGAATGGCTAAAACAAAAAACTCAAGAAACAAGTGTTGGTGAAGATACAGAGAAAAAGGAACCCTTGTGTTGGTGGGAATGCAAACTGGTGTAGCCACTGTGGAAGACAGTATGGAGGTTCCTCAAAAAGTTAAAATAGAACTACCTTACAATCCAGTAATTGTACCACTGAGTGTTTATCCAAAGAATACAAAAACACTAATTCAAGAGAATACACACATCCCTATGTTTACTGCAGCATTATTTACAATAGCCAAACTATGGAAAGAGTCCAAGTATCCACTGATAAATGAATTGATAAAGAATATGTGATACATGGGGTGCCTGGGTGGCTCAGTCAGTTAAGCATCTGCATTAAGCTCAGGTCATGATCTCAGGGTTCTGGGATTGAGATCTAAATCAGGCTCCCTGCTCAGCAAGGAGTCTGCTTTTCCCTCTCCCTCTCCCCCTCTTCCCTGCTTGTGCTTGCTTTCTTTCTCAAATAAATAAATAAAATCTTAAAAAAAAAATGTATGTAATAGATAGATACGTAGAATGGAATATTATTTGGTCATGAAAAAAGAATGAAATCTTGGCATTTCCAACAACATAGACAGAGCTAAAGAGTATAATACTCGGTGAAATAAGTCAGTCAGAGAAAGAAAAATACCATATAACTTCACTCATATGTGGAATTTACGAAACAAAACAAACGAACAAAGGGAAAAAAGAGAGAGACAGAAACCAAAAAACATACTCAATTAGTGAGCAAATACATTGTTACCAGAGGGGAGGTGAGGCGGGGGCAGGGGGTATGGGTGAAATACATGAAGGGTATTAAGCGTACACTTTCATCCTGATGATCACTGAGTAATACACAAAACTGCTGAATCAGTGTATTTTACACCTGAAAGTAATATAAACCTGTATGTTAACTACGCTGAAATTAAAAAAAAAAAAAAAAAAAAAACAACTCTATTCTAGGAACTCTTAACTTGTTTATGAAACAGGAATTCTTAAACCTGTGTGTGTGTGTTTTTAAAGATATTATTTATTTATTTATTTGAGAGAGAGAGAGAGAGAGAGAGAGACAGAGCAAGCAGGGACAAAGAGGAAGACACAGACTCCCCGACAAGCAGGGAGCCAGAGGAGGAGCGCAATCCCAGGATCTGAACAGAAGGCAGACACCCAACCAAATGAGAACACCCAGGCAGCCCCCATGTGTGTTTTTTAACTTGATATTTTAGCTCTGCTTAAAGTTTAACTACCATAATCCCAAAGACCATTTAACAGTATCTTCTTTGCAAGAGAGCTGTTTTAGCTATGGCTTCCTATAATACCTGGTGGTCCACAATGTATTAAAATCATCAAACAGTACCAATAATAAGTGGTTCCTGCTTTTAAGTAACTTCTATTTTAGTAAGACACCAAAGAGTGTGCTTCCAATCAATGATATGATAGAGTCAGCTAAATTTTCAAATATGTTTGTAAACCAATTGTTAAACACAGGCATAACTAAAAATTACATAAATTTACCAGTAAACAAATTATTAAAAACAAATACTCAAAAATTATAACTTCCTAATGATTTTACTATTATATATGCTCTTGAGATCCACCACATGTACATAATGAAAATATTATTATTATTTTTTTAAAGATTGTATTTGTTTATTTGAGAGAGAGACAGTGAGAGAGAGCATGAGAGGTGAGAAGGTCAGAGGGAGAAGCAGACTCCCCGTGGAGCTGGGAGCCCGATAAGGGACTCGATCTCGGGACTCCAGGATCGTGACCCGAGCCGAAGGCAGTTGTTAAACCAACTGAGCCACCCAGGCGCCCCTATAATGAAAATATTATATCATGTGCTACTGTGCATGTCTTCCCAACTTCACTTTCAATCACGCTAGAAGCTTGCAATTGGCCAAGGTGGAAATATTTACACCAAGGAAACTGGAAAATGCTAAATTCAGAATTTCCTACCTCCTCCTCCCGCTAGCTGCATTTATATGTACACTTCCGCTTTCAAAAGACTTTTTTAGGGGCGCCTGGGTGGCTCAGTGGATTGAGCCACTGCCTTCGGCTCGGGTCGTGATCTCGGGGTCCTGGGATCGAGCCCTGCATCGGGCTCTCTGCTCGGCGGGGAGCCTGCTTCCCCCTCTATCTCTGCCTGACTTTCTGCCTGCTTGTGGTCTCTCTCTCTGTCAAATAAATAAATAAAATCTTTAAAAAAAAAAAAAGACTTTTTAAAATTCCATCCCCCCTTAAGTAATGGGCCCACATTTCTATTGGAAAAATATTTCAGAAGATGAAACGAATTTTAAACAGATTTTCAAAAACAGGGGGAGAAGGAAATGGGGAATTATCATTTAATGGGTCCAGAGTTTGAGTATGGAAAAATAAAGAAGTTCTAGAAATGGGTGGTAGTTGTGGTTGTACAAGAATGTGAATGTACTTAATACCACTAAACTATAAACTTACAATGGTAAATTTTCTTATATATATTTTATCACAAATACAAATTTAAAAAAACAAAGATGGGAAAATCAGCTTGAGATTAGAATGTAACTCTCTGTGAAGAACTGAACAGAACATTTCATGATAATACACAGGGGAAGTATTTACTTATCAGTGAAGTCGGTGGGCTTGGAAATAAGCAGGGACCAAAAAATGCAATGTTGAAAAATAGAAAAACAATCAAGATTTTCTGAGTCCCTTCATTTTATAAATGATGAAATAGTCTAAGTGATTTGCCTCTAGTTCTATTTTCTTTTTTAATTTTCTTTTATTTATTTATTTAACAGAGACAGCGAGAGAGGTAACACAAGCAGGAGGAGTGGGAGAGGGAGAAGCAGGCTTCTCCCCAAGCAGGAAGCCCGCGATGCAGGACTCGATTCCAGGACCCTGGGATCACGACCTGAGCAGAAGCCAGATGCCTAACGACTGAGCCACCCAGATGCCCCTCTAGTTCCATTTTCATTACTATGTTTTTTATGCAGTTAGATGAAAGTCTATACATGTTACATGGGACACTAGAGCCAATAAAAGTCACATAGATAGGGGCAGGGAATGTCAAGACTTCAGCTAAAGTTTTTTTGTTTGTTTGTTTTTAAGTTTCAAATGTAGTATCACTGGTTAGTCCATTAAAAAATTCCCTCTGAACACAACGTGGTAGTATGGTCCAGAAAAAAAAAAAAAGTAAAAGGATTGAGCTATTTGGTAGAAGTTCTAGCCCTGGTATCACTAACAAGTTATGTGGCCTTAGGTAAGTCTTCCATCTCTCTAAGTCTCTTCTACTAAATGAGAGAGTTGGAAATCTAAGGTCCCTTTCAACACTAATATTCTAGTATTTCATAATACCACATATAAAACCAAGTTTAATTTATCAAAATGTTAAAATTTAGAAAAGATAAATTTCCTTCTAAGATATTAAAATGACACTTAAGTTTTGGATTTTAATGTTTATATTAAGAATTAGCTTCTACTATTTGTTTTCTTCCTAAACAAAGATGACTGTTGATTCAGTTTCAGCTATATAGTTTCTGCAGCCTGCCCATTGTTCTTCCCAAACACCAAAACCCTATAAGCAATATTGCACTACTCAGAGCTATTTACACAGCAGAGACAATATCGATAGGGTTCTAGGATCTGGTCATAAACAGAAAATTTTTTAGTCACATGGTACAAAATTTGCTGACCAAGTACTATAGTCTCCATAATTCATTAGCATCTGATTAAGTACACAAACCGATGTTGAAAAATTTCATTCACAGCCCTCCTCAGTTATAAATTTGCCTCTTAAAGCCTAGTTAACAGTGAGGTTGCTCTTTAATTAACTTTAGCTACCTACCTTATTTTTAGGAGCATTAGAATGTTTAAAATAAAACTAGGGATTTTTTTTAAAGTTGGGGGGACAGAGGGAGAGCAAGAGAGAGAATCTTAAGCAGGCTCCATGCTCAGTGCTGAGCCCAACATGGCACTTGATCTCATGACCCTGTCATGACCTGAGCCATCAAGAGTCAGACACTTAACCAACTGAGCTACCCAAGCACCCCAAAGCTAGTGAATTTTTCAAAACCCAAGACATTCATATTTCAGAAGCCAGTTTTCTTCTAACTCAGTAAAAAGAATAAATGTAAACTTTTATACCCATCTTACAAGTGATAGATAAAATATGCAGTTTAGTTAGGAAAAGTCCATTGAGATCAACATTAAAGCCCCTCAACAGCCAAATTACATTCTGCCAACTGGACATCCTTGGAAACAGACTGGGACTATAAGGAAGATACTACATAAACAGGAAAAGAAATAGTTTAGGAAATAATTTTGACTTTTAGAGTATGCTACATATTGCATAAACATATAATAGTCTGTCTATATACTAGTTTTTATTATAATCAGCTTAACGCTTTATACCACTCAACTATTTGGCAGCAAGGAGAAAAGAACTACAGACCAACTTAAAAATACTTCCTTTTAACAAACAACCTACGGATTCTTACTGCCACAATAACACTCCCTTTCAAAAGAACCAGTGCTCTAAAAAAAGCAAACACATCCTCATGTGAGCAAGTTTGCCTCAACAGCATCAAACCACAAGAAAATGAAGAAATATGGCAATCTTATTTATGATGAGAGAAGTTGGTAGAGGTACATTCTAGACTTAGTAGCTAGGCTTAGAAATACATTTTCCATAGAAACATTACTTTAAGGGAAAACTTAATACTTCCAGATCTAGGTTAGCAATACTATCAACCAAAGAAACTAACACTTAACGAACACACCCCTTTCTTTACATTCCCCTCCCTCCAATGCAGATTTACAAACACCTTTATCTACTCTCATTTTATTTTGTTCATGGCTCTAGCTTACCATTTCATTTATTAGAATCATTTGTCTGCTTGATAGTGTCGCCACTTGATTTCAAATGTTTTGCTTGTAAGAGCCCTGTCTTCCTTTTTATATCCCCTAGCTTTTAATATACAGCCTAATGCTCAATGACAAAAAGGAATAGATGAAAGAACATTCATTCCTTTTGAGAACAATCTGGGAACCCAACCACCCTCTAAAGCCTGTTTTAAGAAATATGAAAAAAAAGAAAGAAAGAAAGAAAGTTCCCAACAAGTTTAGGGCCACCCCAAATGTATACACAATCACAATTGGTTTTTGTGTATTTCTACTGAAGGACTGAACTATTATCTAGTCTCTTCCAGAAAGAACACATGTCAAAGCATGTCTTGAGCAGATAAGCACTAATATGCACAAGCACCAGGTTGCACATGTTATTTCCAGCAAATAGCAACATCAAAGCAGAAGAAAGTAAGCAGAAGCTTCATCAGTTCCTAATCTGCAGGCTTTTATGAAACAATTATTATCGCAGTACACATAAGCAAGCCCCTGCCTGTAAAAGATTGCTTTTATCAGTTGAATGTAGTCTAAGTTTTTAAAAGATTTCAGGACCCTAGATTATTTGTTAATTGTGCTATGGACACATAAAGAACTACAGGGAGAGATTTTCATAATATACTGAACAAACTTGGTTTAGAAAAAATAGGGGCACCTGGGTGGTCCAGTCAGTTAAGCATCCCACTCTTGGTTTTGGCTGAAGTCATGATTTTGGTGCCATGGGATGGAGCCCCACATCACGCTCTGTGCACAGCACAGAGTCTACTTGAGACTCTCTCGCCCTCTCCCTCTGCCCCTCCCCATCATGCTCTCTCTCTCTTTCTCTAAAATAAATATATAAATCTTAAAAAAAAAGTTAAATATATACCTGCAAAAAAATCTAAAATATACAACATAGATATAATACTCATAGAATTGTAGGGGTTTTTTTCATCCATCTTCTAATTAAATTACATGTATGATAACTATTTAAAGCAAATTTTGTAAGTGTAAGTTTAAGTCACTCTTTAAGATCACTGGGATTGCGGTACCTGGCTGGCTCAATCAGTGGGACATCTGTCTTTTAATCTCAGGGTTGTAGGTTCAAGCCCCATGTTGGGTACAGAGATAACTTAAAAATAAAATAAATATTAAAACAATTTTTAAAAAGGTCATTGGGGTTTCCCAGTGCCTGTAGAATTAACTCTTGGTATAATTCTTCACAAGATGACATTAACATGTTCACCACAGATGCTTCACACTTTACACCTCAGCCACACTAAATTTCACTGTCCCAAATATGCCAGGCTATTTTTTAAAATCACTGATGTCTAAAAGTGCCCGGCAAACAACACAGTTCAAACATTATATTGTGTAATATAGAGAGAATAATATATAGAGACAATATATTATAATATTGTATAATATGTGTATATAAAACACACATGATAAATCTTAAAATTATAATGTTAGAAAATGTCATCAATATGACAAAAGAGCTACATTCCCAAATTACAGAATACAAAATAGTGGACATACTTGAAACAAAAACTTAGTATAATCTTGAGAGAGTACAAGTTTGGCAGCAATTCTTACTTACATATATACTGAAAAGGATATAAGATTAATGATGTGTGGTCACTCAATTTCAAATACTTTCAACTTCTGAAAAGCAGATATTCTTTTCTTCTTTTTAAGACTTACTTATTTATTTTAGAGGAAGAAAGAGAGAGAGAGAGAAACCTAAGCCAATTCCAGGCAGATTATAGAGCCCAACGCAGGGCTCAATCTCACAACCCTAAGACCATGACCTGAGAGGAAACCAAGGGTTGGACACTTAACCAACTGTGCTACTCAGGTGCCTCTGAATAGCAGATATTCTTAATAAGGGGCCCATGAGCCCCTGGGGGCAAAGGTATACAAATCCCTGCTTACCAGTTACCAAGTTAATGTATCTGTGTACATTTTTCTGGTGAGGTGGAACTCCTCTAAAGATCCATGGCATAAAGTGGGGGGAAAGGGATTAAAAACCATCACCTTAAGAGAAATATAGATTCTGCCTTAGTGTCAATGACAAGGTAACAAAGATTGCCAAATAAACTTAACATCTGTACTCCTAGATGGAGCAGGGGGGAAAATGGAAAGTACAGCAAGTACCAAGAGATAGTCTGCTTTTTTGTCATTCAAAAAAAAAAGTGTGATTGCTTTTGAAACCCAAATGCTAAGCATATGGCTGGGTACAGAAAAGGCAGATACTGTCCTCTCCTTATTCATTCATTCATTCATTCATTCATTTATATTCCTCTTTTACTAGCCTGCCCTATTTATTTATTTATTTATATTCCTCTTTTACTAGCCTGCCCTAGTAACATTTACTGAAAGTATGAAGTACTGCCATTTACAATTAGGCAGATTGAGTGGGGGAAAAAGCATTTACAAAAGTTAAACAACTCTATTTCCTAACACAAATAAATTGTTCTAAAAAGTTAAATGTATTTTACAATCACTGTCACTACATGGAAATCTTACCAAAAACTGAGTTATTTCCTCACTTATAAAATGAGAAAAACACTGAATCAAAGAATCAAGGATTGACTTATTCAAACTTTTAAAATGTTATATATTGAGATAATTTAGAAGTATAACTTTTTTTAAAAAAAGATTTTTTGTATTTATTTGACAGAGAGAGAGAGAGAGAGTCCAAGTAGGCAGAGCAGCAGGCAGAGGGAGAGGGAGAAGCAAGCTCCCCGCTGAGAAGGGAGCCTGATGCGGGGCTTGATCCCAGGACCCTGGGATCATGACCCGAGCCGAAGGCAGACACTCAACTGACTGAGGCACCCAGGTGCCCCAGAAGCTTAACCTTTTAAAGTCTAATTGAGAATAAATTTTATTTATTAGAGACATTCTCAATATTGAAACTTTATATTTGGGTAACAAAGGTAATATCTTTTTTTTATTTGTTTCAAAACTTTTACTTTCCTCCAAGGACGAAGAAAATTTCCCACTTCATTTTAAATAAATTCATAGATATGGTCTTTCATACCTACTACTGAAATTGAAGATGTGTTCACATCAAAATACAGTTCAAGGCAGAAGAAACCTTCCCTCTCCTCACCATCTGGTACATGTTTTTATTCTTATTTAACTAGTATATAATCTTTTACCCAGAAAACTTAATGGTTGTACATGCTCTGGGATAGAAAGAAAATTCAATGATATATCTAAAAGGAAATGTATTACATTGTTATCAACTCACTTTTTTTTTTTTTAAAGTAGGCTCCATGCCCAATGTAGGGCTTGAACTCAAGACCCTGGGATCAACAGTCTCATGCTCTACTGACTGCGCCAGACAGATGCCTCTCAATTCGCTTCTTTAGAGAAAAGAAATGAGATCCTCAAATTAAGCAGTTTTCTTCCCTCAGTTCCTCGCCATGTAATGTCCTACCTGATTAAAAAACACAGAATCCTACCCAGTGCTTGAACTGCCTACTTGAGAATGGCAGGAAATTAAAAGCAAAAGAAGAGAAAAACAGCCACACTTTAGGCCTAGAGAGGTAACTCAGATCTTAATATATGAAATATGGGAATAAAATAGTTTTCTCATAAGCAGTCATGTTCTTCATTCCTACCAAATGATGTCTTTGAGTCCATGCCTAATATCTCGGATACCTTTCTTCCCACTGTATCCATTCTCCTGGCTTTTGAGGACATTTGCTTAACAAATAGCTTACTTTCCCCCTGAAATTTCTGAAATTTATTTAGAAGACATGTTATAACACTTCTTGCTCTAATTTTAAGATATAGAGCAGTAGTAGAAATCACACTGAGCAGGTTATGAAAAATTTATAAACAAGACCTATACACTGAAAACTACAAAACACTGTTGACATTTTAAAAGACCTAATAAATAGAGAGATAATGTTCAAGCATCAGAAAACTCATTATTGTCAAGCTATCAAGTCTCCCTAAATTTTTCTCTAGATTTAACATGATCCCAACCAAAATCCCAGGCGGTCATTTTTTTTTTTTTTAAAGAAACTCACCCCCCAAAAAAGCTTATTTGGAAATACAAAATTAATTTAAAAATTTAGAA